>NW_025767157.1:817500-3281937 GCF_003918875.1 Haliotis rubra
ACGACTACTTGTTAAGGTTCGCGGGACTGACAAAACGGTTTTTGGATTTTCTCTTCCCTGGTCGCTGACACTGATCTATCAACAAATGAAAATCCGCATAAAACACAGATATTTGATCTGCAGTATATACGCTTATGGGTTTCTAATGACATGGTTACAATTTGCTTATATTTTTGCAAGATGACATCCTTGAATATTGACAAAAACGCTATTTTTCAGCGACTGTTTACTCATTGTGTGTATCACTCAGAAGCAATCGTGCAGAAAATAGCATTCGGAATAGTTCGAGTTTTTTAGGTAAAGGTTCAAAGGGTATGTGCGAATGTTAACTTTTGCGATTTGGTAAGCTGTGATTGGTCAGTCCAAAAGGTTAGCTGACGCGACCTTCTACTAGGTTTTGTTAGACTCAGTATAGCAGTGTAACGAATAATACTGAGCCTAAGTTTACTTAGACTGAATTTTCCATGTATGATTGATCATGAGAAACATAGAGTAGTGATAAGACTGGTCAGACATCTTTACTGTCTATACCTTTTGGTTGTGCAATGCTGTAGAAATGGTAGATCAGGGTTCTTCAAAACAGGTGGTTTAGAATACCCCCCGATAACCAATTTCAAGGGTCCAACAGTGAGTTCTTTAAAGTGAAAGTAGTAGTAAACCATCATTAATGTCTTTTGGTTGTGCAATCCCGTGGATATGGTAGATCAGGGTTCTACAAAACGAGGGTTTTAGACCTCCAATAACTAATTTCAAGGTTCCTCACGCCACCAGTGAGGGTTCTATAGTAGAAGTAGTTGTGAACCAAGGTGTGCTGTACTGCAAGGTTTAGTAATTACTTCTATCAAATTCACTTTATATTTTTTTGTCAAGGATTAGGTACACTGAATATTGTTATGCTTTCCTCAAGGCACATCATGTTTGTCTGCTTCCATGCTATATATTCATGTGTACTGGACTCACATCTCTGTGTCGCACAAAATATGGTAGATTATGGATTTCCAGTATACAAGCCTGTGGCTTGTTAGGGACCAACCATGTCATGTTATATTGGGGAAGAGAGTTGGGTGGGTCTGATGTTTGCTGGGACAGAATTCAAAACATACTTAGGAGACAGAAAATATGTTTTTGGATGTATTTAGCGTTCTGTTCCATCAACTGTAGTTAATCTGTGATGCCTATGACTGTAGTAGTATGCAATAATTGGATGATCCGTAATTGTATTTTAAGATAGTGTATTTTCTGAAGTTATGTTCTCAGCTAGTGTAATTTCTGAAGTTATGTTCTCAAAGCGAGTATATTCTATAAGCATACAGCATGATTTCATGACAGTTAATTCAAATTACTATTATGGGACTTCAGGTATTTTCTATTCATTTATTTACTTTGACGATGGAATATGTTTCATTGGTCAGGTGTTAAGCTTGTTAATCCTGTAACAACTTCATCAATAAGACGTGAGAGAGTGTACCATTACAACAATTACGACCATCTACCAGCAGGCACTTCCAGCTCCAGACATTGGGGATTGTGGATATTTGTCCAAGTTCCATTACAATCTTTGTGGTATGATTCATTGTTACCATGGCTACAGTTTCAGTTTTCTCTGTGCAGCACAATGCGAAGTATTTTTTCAGTTATACACTTTTTCCATCTACCCGTATATGTCTTGTTTTCTGATGCTAGTAATTAAAGTGCCAGGAAACGGCCACTATGGCAACCACTGTCTATTGTCATGGTAACAGTCGCTTTGTACAGATGCCTATAAACAATTTATGACTTGTTGAAGACAGATGTTCATGTGGTCTTATAGCATGTTCAACATAGATTCCTAATTCTGAATGTACCGCCGGAACAACACTGCTATAATTGATTACATGCATGAACTATTATCCAATGAAAACTACAACAAAATTCTCTTCCTAAAACACCTGCCTTTAAATATGTGTACAGTCCGTTTGGCTCAAAAGCGGACTGATGAATTGCAATCTAACTCGAAAACTAATAAACATAAAATACTCAATGAAACGCTGATCATAATCAAACCATCATACCCACTCCGTGAGGTTTTTGCAGAATTTTTGTCCTAAAAATTAAAAAGTTGTTTAACAAACTATCATTAAAATATTGACACAGTTCACTGTTTGTTACGAGGGAGGAGTGCAGAGAAAGGGACAGCCAGGTGTTCAAGAAGCACGTTCACAGATAAAGTTATTGATTCATTAACCTGTGCTGTGCCGTCTCCATCTGCTCTCGAACACCTGGCTGTCCCTTTCTCTGCACTCCTCCCTCGTAACAAATAGTGAACTGTGTCAATATTTTAATGATGGATTGTTAAACAACTTTTTTATTTTTAGGACAAAAATTCTGCAAAAACCTCACGGAGTGGGTATGATGTTTTGATTATGATCAGCATTTCATTGAGTATTTTATGTTCATTAGTTTCCGAGTTCGATTGCAATTCATCGGTCCGCTTTTCAGCCAAACGGACTGTACATATAGCTTTGATCCTGCAACTTTACCTGTACTTATGGTTAGAATCATCACAGATTTGACTTTAGATCACTTTGTTGAAGTATATAAAGACTTCAGGGATGTGGAGGGAGGATCTGTAAGGGCACCACTATAATGTTTAATCTTATAACACAGCCAGCACAGTGGAATGGGGAAGTAATACACACCAGGAAGTGGGTTTATTATTCAAGTTAACTGACTCAAGTGACAATCAGAATCAGACCTACAGGTATTTACCATCTTCACCATTTACATGATATATACGTGTACATGCGATATCTATGTGACAAATGACATATTTATGGTATGTACATGAAGTATACATATAAACGTGATACATATATTGTGTATATATATATTGATTTGCACGTGATATATATGTGATATATACATGATGTTTGCATGGTTTATACATGGTGTAGGTATTATACAAACACATGATATAAACATGATATGTCCATGTGATGTTCATGTAAAAGAGACACGTCTTTTATCTCACGCATCAATGTTGTAACTATACTCATGGTATATCATACTCTTCATTTGTACTAATGAGCTTTAACTTGTGACGGAAACAAATGTGACATATAGCATGGTTTGTGGGACGTCAGTACAGAGAACAAGGAGCAGCTAAAGAGATTGAGAGATGATTAATGTTCATCCCAATCCATTCAAGTACAGATATTAGACCCACTGTGTTGTAGCTCCTCCAAACTGGACCATGGGTTCGACCAACTCACACAGACTGGTCGTGGTTATAAGTACCTTGTCTTTGTAGGAAGTGGTGTAAATCTATCACTTCTGTCTTCTAAGTATTTACTGAGCTGCTACATACCTGGATTACTCATTGAAGCAGCATTAAACCTAACTCACTGACTCACTCTCTTGCTGTAGCTCAGATTTGTAATATTACAGAGCTGCTTGTCATTCTTTGTTGACACAAGCCTGTGGTTTGATTACAGTTTCTTCCCAGTCTTGGTGATGATCATTTAGCTGTAACTGCGTATAAGTGCTGCAGCCCCTAATCATGACATTGATGTACACATAGCTATTCAGTTTTCTGAATCAAATTGATTTTTATGTGTACTGTCATTCTGTCTTGTTAGTATTACCTGTCATCCTTATGTAGATTTTGAATACCATAAATCTACTAATAGATGGTATAGGAGGGTTTGCCTAGTGGTTAAAGCACTGGCTTGTTGAGCCCCGAAGTTTGATTCCACTCTTCATTGATTCAACTGGAATAAGGCTGCTTCGTGATTTGACTGGAATTTTACTTCCATCAAATGACTGGCTGCCATGATGTGGCTGGTATGATATACTACTCACACTTTGCTAAGGATCACAAAAATTCACAACTTTACTTAAACGTAGATTGATAATTTGAAACTGTATCCATTTAAAACTGGATAGATAATAATATGGTAACCCCTCATCAGGCAAACAGCCACTTTAATCTAACCTTATGCACTTGATACATTAGTAATCATAAAAATGGTTTTCATGGCACCAATCAACCATTTTGCAAATCATGGAACGGGTCATTCACAAATAAACAACACCTGTCAATAGCAGGTATGGGATCCACAAGATGCAATGACATACTGAAACCTAGGATCCATGCTTACAGTAGCTTAGATATTTAAACCAAATTTGACCCCACATAATAGTTTTCTGTTGAATCCATGATTTGATCCTTAGCAAAGTGTGAATAGTATATATACATAGTTTGAGGATTTATAGTATTCATTGTCTTCATCATTCATCATTCATCCTTGTACTCATCACAGGATACAACTATGTGTCTTTACTTATCCAGGGGGCGGTGGGGTAGCCTAATGGTTAAAGCGTTGGCTCGTCACGCCGAAGACCCGGGTTCGAATCCCCACATGGGTACAATGTGTGAAGCCCATTTCTGGTGTCCTCCGCCGTGATGTTGCTGGAATATTGCTAAAAGAGGCGTAAAACCAAAACTCAGTCAGTCAGTCAGTCACTCATCCAACTAGTGCAATGGTGGTCGGCTTTGTCTCAGGGTACTGACCACTGGCATTCTGAACTGGATTCGAAAAATAGAATTCTTTGAAATTATACTTTATACAGTTCACTGGGAGGATTAAGACTTAATTATTTTGGACCTAAATATGTTGTCATGAAACCAAGCATGGACACACGACATTGTGATATATGTAATATATATTTTTGTATCACAATAACAGTTTCCTGACCATGTACAGTGGCATCACAGCAGTTATGATGTAATAAGTATGTTGAAAGGGCCTCAAAATGTCCCTTGAGACGGTATCATTCTTGTAAGATGGAAACAGCTTCATGTACTGGTGGGGCGGTGGGGTAGCCTAATGGTTAAAGCGTTGGCTCGTCACGCTGAAGAGCCAGGTTCGAATCCCCAGATGGGTACAATGTGTGAAGCCCATTTCTGGTGTCCCCCGCCGTGATGTTGCTGGAACATTGCTAAAAGCGGCGTAAAACCAAAACTCAGTCAGTCAGTCATGTACTGGTCAGGACCTTGTTATTGAGATACTGATCATGTCATCCTTGTGTATGATCATTATTTATGTGAGAGAGGGGGCCGATACCTTTGTAGTTACAAAGGATTCCATTTTTCCATCTTTTATGGAATGCTTGGTTGTCCTTTATAGAATACATGCTTAATTTGACCAAACTAGTCTATGTTTCTGTGATTGGCTGCCAATCTGTCACATAAGTAGATTTCCATTAGCTGTCGACAGAAGAGATTTGGGGAGTGGATTTTACCTCATAAGCACCCATTTGTATTAAAGAAACGTGTGGTTGTTGGACATTAAATGTGCTGAAGAAAGCTGTCTCTTGCTAATCATAGTAATCAATAGCAGAATCTGACAAAGTTCACTTTAAGGCCAGTAGAGCTTATTCATCAGAAATTGCAATGTCATCTCACTTCTTTTATTCCTTTTTTTTAGAATCAGAGTATACTAATGTATGCCAAAATGACCAATTCGAATAACATGTTCTTTGTTTGAAGGAAATGAAAAGAAATGATCATCCACAGCTTTCAAGAATAAGTGTATGGTCATCTGATAATTAATTTTTACTGGTCTTAACCATTTTCAGATATTTTTTGTTAATGCTTTTCAAAATGTATATTGCTCACAATGAATGTTTTCTATAAAGTTGTTTCCTCATCATGATGGCTCCAGGATGAACTGGTTAATGGCTGTCATGATGGATGTAGGTCATGTCCTGTCAATGTCAAATTGGTGATCCAAGAGGTCAAATGCTTTCTTTTTAGTTTTGTTGACTTCAAATGCTATTGTACCTTCACATAACATAAAACTAAATGTTAATCATTTGTTTCATCATTGTTCATGTAGCTCACATCAGACACAATGTATACGAAGAGATTTAAGTGATTCTGTTATCTGTACAGGAAGGTGGTGCTGTAGAGCACAGATCTATTTAAGCACGCCTTGAGATGGAAAGTGATGTTAGTATTAAGACTGTCAACTCCCCTACTTTAATATACTGGACATATATAGGTGAGAAACTTCTTTGAACAGGAGCCACATCCCAATTCATTAAACACTGGGACTGACACTGTTAATGTCTGGATTGTCAAAAGATTAAGATCATTTTGTGGAACAGGGCGATGTTCAACCAAACTATCCCCATGCTAAAAGTGAACCAACTTTCATAATTTAACATACACTAACAACCATCTGAGCACAAAGAAACTTGTCCATCTTAAGTCAGGATCCTAGTCCATCAGCCAGCTGTCTTGCTGTGAGACTTTAGTTCTGTATAGAACTGTCATGCATGGCTGATGCACAGAAGGTTGTAGTATTTGAGAAACAAGTAATCTCATATCTTAAAATCTTAATCTTCAAATCAGATCTTATTTCGCACTATCACTAGACAAAGATCTGAGGACCTCATTACAAGCTACATCACAAACACCTTTCGCATACTTTGATTTATTATTGAAATTACTAACAAATAGTGGATATTGGCCAATATATAACTCATTCGGACGAGTTGACCTTTTCAAGGTTGAATTATCAGTCTGACTTGTCCTTGATGAGATGTCCCAATATCTTTGTTTAGTGGTCATGATGACTAAGAACTGATTTTGAAACGATGAGATTTTGAATGAGATTGTGCAACAGGTCCCTTGTACTTCCTTGCAGCCAGCTCACACTTCTCCAAAACATCTACTTACAACTTTTATATTTGATGGTTGTCTCATTACCCATTTATAGACTCAATCCTCACATAAGGTGCTTACAATCTGCATTTTGTACTTTACATACAAGTATTTTCTATATGTTTTTGTGAACTCTGAGATTTATCTAGATATATATTGATTCAGTGTCAAATGTCACAGTATATACTGTTATGGATGTCCACACTCAACCCTTCAGTCTTCTCACTGAAAGGCTGTAGATGGTATATGCATGATCCTCTGCCAGCACTAGTTCCAGTAGATGGAGGTAAAGTCCTTGCGATGCAACAAGCACACTTGAAGCAGTCACTGCACGGTTTGATTTATTTTTATCACCTCACCCATTCACAGTGATGTTAGTCACAATATGGCTGAAATATTGCCGATGTGACTTAAAATCCTAACTCACTCACTCACTCACAGTGATGTCATGTATGCATGTTGCCAGATCTTACCTCAGTGTGATAAAGAAGAGCCCTTTGAGCCATGATGTCTCTCTGCAGAGTTCTGGAATGGTAGCTCAAGATGGGCCTTGTAATTTTCTAACCAGAACCACTTTGTGGATTCAAGGTTAGACCAGGTCAGAAAAACCCTCTATTCAGAACTTCTCTCGGGATTCCACATTAGAGCAGGTCAGAAATGCTCTCTACCCAAAACATTTTTGAAGATTCCAGTTTAGAAAGGTCAGAAAAACCCTCTACCCAGAACATTTGTGAAGATTCCAGCTTAGAAAATTTCAGAAACACTTTACCCAGAATCTGTGGGAGGATTCAAATTAGAAAGGTCAGAAATGCTTTCTACCCAGAACATTTGTGAAGATTCCAGTTTAGAAAAGGTCACTCACCCTTATTAGGATCCCATAATAGTATTTGTTTGAAAAACTGAGAAAGGTCCAAGAGAAAATGTCACTCAGGAAAACATTTATTGGGAGAATGGGTTGTAGTCGTATGTGCAGGTGATGAGCTGCTTGATGATTAGTGAGTATTAAAAACTCACTTACCTCCACCTTTCTATAGTGTACTATGATGCAAACAGGGTATTTATCTGATGGTTGTGTCCATTTTACTCTTCGAACACATCCTGCTTCACCGTAACTCTATCAATCTTATGATTGTTATGAGATGCAAGCACAGATTGTATGGAAGGTCACATGTGTACTATTAATCAGAATTTTAGGGGTTCGATTCAGTACACACATCATAGTGTGAAGTAATTTGAAACACATCAAAGACTGGTATGGCTGACAATGGCATGAAGCACCATTCACTTACTCACAAACGTAGTTCTTGCACTTGGTTCAGAACAATTCCTTTAGCTAGACCCTGCACTTAAAATGGTCAATGGCACCCTTATTTAAAAATAAAGTTAAGTTTTGAACGTTTGCTGCACAAAGCTGAATGATCACACACAAAAGAAACTTGCACGACTGGTGTGTCGCTCACGAATGCTAATTGCACTGAACCATTTTACTTGTAACCGGACAACACGATCAACAGAGAGCGCATGACTGACTTTTGTTCGTATCATTGCACGGGAGACTCGAGTGGAATACACCAGCCCTTGTTACCTGCTGCAGGATTATCTTGGGATACCCCTTTTTGTTACCATGGAAACTGTTCAAAGCACGGATGCACGGCACCACACCCCATAACCCGACTCACACCATGGTACGTGATAATCACTGCGCATGACTGCACGGACACCACCGAACTATGCACCTTGCCATTCACATGCAGCTGCAGTGATCTACGGCGTCATCGGACACATTCTTGGAATGTCCACCCGAGTACCAGATATACCTGCATTGAGATGGCATGATCGACTGATGCAATAAACACATTACAACACTGACCATGTGTCCTTTCTCATGTTTCGTCTTGTGGGAACAATTTCCACGGATTGTGGATCTGTAATGGAACCATTATCGATGCTTCATCCGAGGCGGTGGGTCTGTGATTGTGCCGCTGATGGTGCTTAAAACCAGGGATACTCTACAACACCTTATAGAGTCTCCCTGTTAAAACGGACTGTGGATACGATTTGTTTACAACGATCCTACAGTAAACTAACGCTTAGTCTGAACATTTATATTTTTGTACAGAAACAAAGAACTTCATTTAAATTGAAAAGGAGCCCCAATGAAGTGGGATTTTCTAGACTTGCTTCATTTGGCATGCACAGCATTTCACACAATATGAAAAAACTATGGGTCGCTTATTCACATGCTGCGAAGGCGCTAAGCATGTTTCGGTATATAATTCATAACTGCAGTATCTAAACTCGCTCACTCATAACTGCAGTATGTGCACTCCAGTTTTCTGAACTGGTTTAAAGACGACTTAACTAAAATCTGACCGTTTCGTATCTTTCAGACGATACACAATGTTAAGTTACTTACATGCAACATTGGTGCTAACTTGAACATTTACTCATGGCCACCGACCTGAAATGAGTCGTTCGTCTGGCAATACGCGATCCCATGACCAATGAAGAACCGTGCCTGGTCGTATTTACCGGACCTGAAGACTCGATGGTTTAACGTTGTCAAACGGAAGTACTGGAAATAGCCTTCGTGACACATTTTGTTACCCATCCCCTTTCCAGTCGACCCATATTCATTGATGACGACGCTTGACCTCACTGTTCTCAAGCCGTGTTCGTCTATCGAAACATTACCATGACCCACAAGGAGTCCCGATAAAAACCCAAACAAAACTCTTTTAGGACTATCATGAAGTTCCAGTTCGAGGAAGAGATCCTCTGTTACCACTTAAATACGCCTTTCATGCTTCACAAAGCTTATACAACAAACAGTAATGTTTGTTGTACTTCTATACAAAGTGGGCGGTGCTTGATTAATGCTCATGTGTCTATATGTGACGGATCAGCAAGCACTGACTTCAGCAATTAAGTATTCAGGACCTGACAAAATATGCGCGAGCACGATCTGCCTCACAAGGAAGATCTTCAAGTCTTATACCCCAG
Organism: Haliotis rubra; assembly: GCF_003918875.1. Taxonomy (NCBI): domain Eukaryota; kingdom Metazoa; phylum Mollusca; class Gastropoda; order Lepetellida; family Haliotidae; genus Haliotis; species Haliotis rubra. Next base: position 827,213 of record NW_025767157.1, read on the forward strand.
AGCTTTCTTTATACCCTTGCCTCAGCCAAGATTTTACAAACGCAAAGAATGTGTTATGCAACCTTTGAATGAGGTGAGGTGGAAAGGGGGATTAAGGGCGCGTTAAGGATTATTGCACTTATATATCAACATGTATGCATGATTTTTGTTTCTTGTATACATGTGTTTTCTCAGCGGTCTAAATCATCGACTTTAGACCAAACAATCTAGTAATTGACTTCATGAACATCGATCTACATAGCTGAGATTAATGGCATGCAATTTACTAAGTCGGCAAGACCAATCGTTCCATTTAGTCGCTTATTTAGCAGGGCGGTGGGGTAGCCCAGTGGTTAAAGCGTTCGCTCGTCACGCCGATGGCCCGGGTTCGATTCCCCACATGGGTACAGGGTGTGAAGCCCATTTCTGGTGACCCCTGCCATGGTATTGCTGGAATATTGCTAAAAACGGAGTAAAACCCATCTCACTCACTCACCCTTACAACAAGTATAGTTTACCGGGAACATATTCTGAAATCAACATGGGCTGGAGGCTGCAATGTGTACTTCTACTAATTCTGCTACTAAAACCATGAAGGTGATAAGGGAATCGAACCACCGACCTTCTGCTCTCCAGGCACACACTCTATCCACTACACCATGAATCAGGGGATCGAACCACGGCCTTCTGCTCTCCAGGCACACACTCTATCCACTACACCATGAATCGGGATCGAACCACCGACCTTCTGCTCTCCAGGCACACACTCTATCCACTACACCATGAATCAGGGGATCGAACCACCGACCTTCTGCTCTCCAGGCACACACTCTATCCACTACACCATGAATCGGAGGATCGAACCACCGACCTTCTGCTCTCCAGGCACACACTCTATCCACTACACCATGAATCGGGGGATCGAACCACCGACCTTCTGCTCTCCAGGCACACACTCTATCCACTACACCATGAATCGGGGATCGACCACCACAGGCGACCTTCCACTCATCCAGGATCACACACTCTAGGCCCACTACAGCATGAATCGGGGATCGAACCACCGACCTTCTGCTCTCCAGGCACACACACTCTATCCACTACACCATGAATCGGATCGGGGGATCGAACCACCGACCTTCTGCTCTCCAGGCACACACTCTATCCACTACACCATGAATCGGGATCGAACCACCGACCTTCTGCTCTCCAGGCACACACTCTATCCACTACACCATGAATCAGGGGATCGAACCACCGACCTTCTGCTCTCCAGGCACACACTCTATCCACTACACCATGAATCAGGGGATCGAACCACCGACCTTCTGCTCTCCAGGCACACACTCTATCCACTACACCATGAATGAATCGGGGATCGAACCACCGACCTTCTGCTCTCCAGGCACACACTCTATCCACATGAATCGAGGGGATCGAACCACAGCATGACCATGTGATCGGGGGTGGTCCCATCGACCTTCTGCTCTCCAGGCACACACTCTATCCACTACAGCATGAATCGGGATCGAACCACCGACCTTCTGCTCTCCAGGCACACACTCTATCCACTACGTATGTGATCAGAGGATCGAACCACGGCATTCTGCTCTCGAGGGAGACACTCTATCCACTACACTACGAATGTGATCAGGGATCGAACCACGGCCTTCTGCTCTCCAGGCAGATACTCTATCCACTACACTATGAATGTGATCAGGGGATCGAACCACGGACCTTCTGCTCTCCAGGCACACACTCTATCCACTACACTATGTATGTGATCAGAAGATCGAACCACGGCCTTCTGCTCTCGAGGCAGATACTCTATCCACTACACTATGAATGTGATCAGGGGATCGAACCACGGACCATACTCTATCCACTACACTATGAATGTGATCAGGGGATCGAACCACGGACCTTCTGCTCCCAGGCAGACACTCTATCCACTACACTACGAATGTGATCAGGGGATCGAAACACGGCATTTTGCTCTCGAGGCAGATACTCTATCCACTACACTATGAATATGATCAGGGAATCGAACAACGACCTTCTGCTCTCCAGGCAGACGCTCTACCCACTACACTATGAATGTGGTCAGGGAATCGAACAACGACCTTCTGCTCTCCAGGCAGATACTCTATCAATTGCGGTCACCTTCGAATGGGAGCATCATAGATTTGATATCTTCAGACTGATATGTGCCACATAGATAGACGGGCCCTCCCGTCATTAGTCGAACCTTTATGCATGTCTAACGTAATAAACAACGGGCACTATCCGTTTTATGCCAATCACGTGATCGACTGTGGCTTCATTAATGACAGTGACCTTGACCCCGATAATCTCTAGGCCTGGTTAACGAGGACTGCTTGTCAATGTGAAGCAGCAGTGATAGACTTACATAAATAACAGTTAACTCTCCCAGTGGGGTCTCCATTAATCTTCATGTGAAACGAACATTTGCTGTTTACAAGCCCACACTAATGACACTGCTCCCTATATTAACTTAGTGTCAACATACGTCAGTCAGAAAGGGCGTCGTTTTCTAATGCAAAGGTCTTAATATATTTGCTGCCGACAGAGCTACAAAATTCAACTTATCCTACAGAAAAGTACACACACAGAGATAAGACTGAGAACAGTCATGTGCTGACAATCGTGGTGACAATGCCTCTCAAGCTGGAACTCTGACACTGACCAACCTAGTAATTTGTATATTGACGGGTGGTCTATTGGTGTATTTCCCTTAACAAAACACGGACTACAAAGTCGAAGAGACCTTCAACCTTCAACTACAACTTTCATCTATCTTGTTTGAGTAGCTATGTGTTTTCATGGTCTTGGGATATACCAACAGCTGACCACCACGTACCGTGTGTTCCCTGGGAAATGAAGCAACCTGCAGAAGTGCTCCGTAATCAGCTGAAATATAGGTTCATGGTGTCTGTATCTTCAAGGATATACCCATCGATGCAAGACTGATGATGATACATGTGAGATGATTGTAGTGATCGATATATGATTTATACACACGGTGATACAGGTAACAACAGCGGAAATACATGATTGTTATACCAGATGATACAAGTGACTAAACATGAGAAGATACTTCGAGAAGACATACAAGTATATGTCGAAGCTCTTACCACATTCAACGTACAGAGAGTGCTTTCGACAACTGAAAGGACACCCAAAATGACCAAACACTCTCGTATCCTGAATACTGTTGTTATATCCTACACCCGATGATACAAAGTGTGATACATACGATGATACATGGATGTTACTAATTTATCTGACGTCATCAACGTGACTACCTCCTGTCCTGTACCATCACTACATCTTCACCTTGCTTCTGTACCAGCTCCTGCCAGGCGCGTGTTAGCATCTTTCCTGTTGTTGACGATGACAATCGCGTTTGGCGGGAACTTTGTCGTCTGCTGGATTGTGTACCGGAAACCAGCCATGAGATCCGCCATCAACCTGCTACTGGCACATCTTGGCCTGACTGACATATGTCTGTCGTCCGTCTCTATTCCAGTAGCAGTGACCGGTCTGTTATCAGGACGTTGGATCCTAGGACACACAGAGTGTGTCATGACCGGTTTCTTTCACAGCCTTCTGAACACAGTCGGCATCTATACACTGCTGGCGATCAGTGTAGACAGGTATCTTATCATTGTCAGCAGGACAGAGAAGCTGACGGTTACTAGGGCCAAGATCATCATCCTGCTTTCATGGGCAGTAGCAGGTATACTGACCTTCCCCCCTGTTGTTGGCTGGGGTGAGTACCGCCCGGAAGTGCAAATCCTGTGCAGCGTGGGACGATCACGTGGTGTGGGTGATGCGGTGTATGTGATGCTTGCAACTGTCCTCACAACATTCGTGCCGCTTCTGCTGATGTTCCATTCTTTTCTATGCATTATGGTTACCATGAGGAAGAAGTGTTCCCGCGTTCAGGATCAACCACATGGCGTTTGTATATCCTACAACAGAAAGGTTGTCACCGCAACTCTCGGTACCGTCCGAAGATTGAAAATTGACGTTGGATTCAAGACCAGGTCTTTCAAGACGATCCTGCTACTCTTTGTGGTGTTGACAATTTGCTGGGCCCCTTACAGCACGTGGATGATGCTGAACAGCTTGGTCCAGGAAGACTCGTCCAATTGGGGGCCTCTTCTCTCATGTGTTTGTTCATTAAAGGCAGCCATTAATCCAATAATTTACTTTGCTCGCATCAAGAAGTTCAGGGAAGCATGTCTCAGTTTTGTTCCCAGATTCTGTTGGCAGGTGTCGTGTGTGCCTACATCTCTGCGGAGAAAGGTCAAACCAAGCACTGTGTATGAAACCAGGGAACATCCTTCAAGTCAATGTACACGAAGTTGAATACGGAATGCTGAGTGACAAGAGATTCACAGCCATGGGGCATTTAATAGTCTGTCATACACAAATATACTCTGAAATTGAAAGTCTCTACTCTGATAATGGAGAGCTCCTTTTATTTATATACTCAAGGGCAAAGGTTAGTGTAATCAATACATTTGTTTATATAGATGAGAAAAGGTTTATAATGCATTTTAATATTCTTTATAATAACTTAATCCATAACCCAAGCAGGGCCCTGTCGATAGTTTTGTTTTGCATGTGTTTTTCGTGCTTTCAAGAAGTCCGTGGAAAAAAAGGCATAAAACGGCATTTCTCAAAGCCACAGCTAACTGAAGATGAAAGATGGCGGGCCATTGGAATACTTGAAACCGGAACACGAGTCCGGTTTCCTCTTGTACCGCGCTGATGGCCGAACCCGATCTGTCCTCTATCGAACACGTCTGGGACGAAATGGAGAGGAGATTGTAACGTTGGCCAAATCCTCCAGTTACGCTTCGGGATCTCCGCCAGGTGCTTCCACAGATATGGAATACCATAACACAAGACTTCTTGCGACGTTTGATTGGCTCTATGAAGCGCAGGTGTCAAACATTCATCAATGCTCAAGGTGGACATACACGTTAATGACTGTGTGAATTTCATTTTGAAATTGTGGAATGATTTTATAGCCATATTAAAAATTCTCATCATAAAAATATTAGTTGTTAATCTAACTTCAAGACAATCACAATAAATTTTGCCTTTGAGTATATTTTATTACTATAATCTGGGTCATTTTTCTGTAAAATATGTTCATTTTAGATGTTAGTCCAGACATTTGGATGTTACTATGCCTACTACGCAGTTACTATGCATCCAAATTACTGTACGAATGTGAACACTATTGTTTAACTAACCTGATGGCCATATCTGACAAAGATCTGCGGTGGATATATTTTGACAAGTAAAGGTTCTTACAAGGGAATGAAGAAGGGTGTGCAGAATTTAGCAAGGGTATGTACAGTGATGTATGTCACAAGGGTCTGTGGAGAGGCGAATGTGCCAGGGGTCCGTCGAGTGATGACCAGGGGTCCATCAAGTGATGAATGTGCCAGGGGCCATCGTGTGATGAATATATACCTATCGAGATGATATGAATATGCCAGAAGTGTATCGGGTTGATATGAATATATACGTCAGGGGTCTCTAGAGTAAAAAAGGGTTGCTATGGTGATGAATGTGCAATGGGTCGCTATAGTGATGAATGTGCAAAGGATCTATAGTGATGAATGTGCAAAGGATATCTATAGTGATGAATGTGCAAAGGGTCTCTGTAGTGGTGAATGGGGAAAGGGTCTCTATGGTGATGAATGTGCAAAAGAGTCTATGGTGATGAATGTGCAAAAGGATCTCTATGGTGATAAATGTGCATAGGGTCTCTATGGTGATGAATGTGCAGAGGGTCTCTATGGTGATGAATGTGCAGAGGGTCTCTATGGTGATGATTATGCAAAGGGTTTCTATGGTGATGAATGTGCAGAGGATCTCTATGGTGATGAATGTGCCGAAGGTATCTATGGTGATGAATGTGCAGAGGGTCTCTATGGTGATGAATGTGCCCATGGTCTCTATGGTGATGATTGTGCAGAGGGTCTCTATTGTGATGAATGTGCAAAGGGTTTCTATGGTGATGAATGTGCAGAGGATCTCTATGGTGATGAATGTGCCGAAGGTATCTATGGTGATGAATGTGCAGAGGGTCTCTATTATGATGAATGTGCCCATGGTCTCTATGGTGATGATTGTGCAGAGGGTCTCTATTGTGATGAATGTGCAGAGGGTCTCTATGGTGATGATTGTGCAAAGGGTTTCTATGGTGATGAATGTGCAGAGGGTCTCTATTATGATGAATGTGCCCATAGTCTCTATGGTGATGATTATGCAGAGGGTCTCTATTGTGATGAATGTGCAGAGGATCTCTATGGTGATGAATGTGCCGAAGGTATCTATGGTGATGAATGTGCAGAGGGTCTCTATTATGATGAATGTGCCCATAGTCTCTATGGTGATGATTGTGCAGAGGGTCTCTATTGTTATGAATGTGCAGAGGGTCTCTATGGTGATGAATGTGCAGAGGGTCTCTATGGTGATGAATGTGCAGAGGGTCTCTATGGTGATGATTGTGCAGAGGGTCTCTATGGTGATGATTGTGCAGAGGGTCTCTATGGTGATGATTGTGCAGAGGGTCTCTATGGTGATGAATGTGCAGAGGGTCTCTATGGTGATGATTGTGCAGAGGGTCTCTATTGTGATGATTGTGCAGAGGGTCTCAATGGTGATGAATGTGCAAAGGGTCTCTATGGTGATGAATGTGCAAAGGGTCTCTATATAGTGTTGATTGTCTGCTGTCGGGTGGAATAATGTGACACGGGTTTCATTCACAAACGTCCTTACTATGAGAGATAAAGAACGACCCACTATCATCATAAGTAGACTGCATGGTGATCAGCGATTGACACGACGACACACTTCAACGCCATCAATTGCAAGTGTGCTCACAGTTTACTAGGGATTCTGTTCATTGTATTTCATTGATTTGAATGCAAATAAACATTGCTCTCAATGCGATAGATGTTTGTGATGTGTTTAGGTACATGTACCAGGACCCGATCTCATATGAACTCATATATGTGCGTGCAGTTTGAGAAGCTCGTCACGCTGTTTCTTGAAAGTTTTGATTATTTAAACTCGAATCAGTTGTATTTTGAAGATTTCTTTCAAGATTTTCCAAATTGAACATAAAAGGCATTACCCGTGGTTATATCTATCTATAGGTTATTTTGAGGTTTTCGATCGACAGGAAACAAATATGACAAAAATGAAAATAAAATATTAATAGTTTATAGATAGAACTTTCCCGATCGCTTCGAAAAACAGAAATATATAGATGTTTATACGTAAATATGTTGTATTTTCTACGTAGTGTCTCACCAGAATATACTCTTCACAAAGACAACAAAACCTTTCCATACAAAATAACAATGCACTGAATGGCATATTTGTTTTATAACAAAACCTTACTCACCCAGCTAACACTTTGCCAAATAAAATAAACTGAGAGGCTCAAGTATATTTTATGTTTATTTTGACCAAATACGTAAACCATAAAACAGTGAAAGTGTTTTGGTCAACATCCCTTCTGTTACATGATACACAGGAACCGTATAAGTTGGGGCATTTTTTTGTAGCGACAGGCTATGACGAACTACTATGTAAGTTGTCTCCCTTTGATTAGTCCCCACATCTTATAATCGTGGTATATTAAGGGGACACGGGGGATTAAAGATGGGGCGAACTGCGACAGTTGCAGTCTGCACGCTCAACCAATGGGCCATGGACTTTCGGGGGAATTTACAAAGAATTCTTAGCAGTGAGTTCCTCTGATTTTGTCAACTTACCATGGTAACAGTCAAATGATTGACACGCCTTGATCAACAAGACTCAGTTGTCGTTTTCAGATTGATTATTTCGTGTAAGAAGTTGCCGCATTTGTTTGCAGGCACTTATTCTCGGAAAGAATATTCATATGTCATGTACAAATTCTATGTAATCAACTCTGCACTGGACAACAATTACCCACCCACTAATCCTCCCAACAGTGGCCATCCTGGACGAAAACCATTTACAGATTTATATTTGCCGAGGTGATGCGTGAGGGTTCAAGGGTCACTATCCAGCTTGAGGATCCTGAAGGGGGGTATCACAAATCAGTAGTCAGTACAATTTGAGCCTTTGATTTGGCTATTACTAATAGTATTAGTATTACACAGCATTCACTAGATTTTAGTTTAGTTAGGGACCACTAATAATTTATGGCCCGGGGGATGGGTGAGGGGTGTCACCCCCATTTTGTTCTGGGGAGGTAAGGGGGGTTGTCATCAATTTTGTGCACATATACTACTAGGGGGTGGTGGTGTCAGCAATTTTGTACAAACAAATATTAAAAAATTATGCTTAAAATTATGGGAAGAAGAGGGTGGGGTCATTGATATTGTACATGACATGCAGGCGGGGTCACTTACTTTGTACATAAATTGTATATCGGGGTCATTCACATTGTACATGCTTCTCCTGATGTCATTTCGATGACGGACATATGTGTTACAATGCAGGCATCCAGGAAGCCAAGAATCAGGGGGCTCGATACAGATTGGGGCCTGAGCTAGAGATCCCGTAAGTACTCCACCACAACTGCCTATCTGTTTTTACAATCAGAACACATGTGTACTGTACTGTCAAAACACACATGACTATCTGTGGTACTCCCACCACACAGCTGCCTATCAGTGGTACTGTCAAAATACATGTCTATCTGTGCTTTATCAACACACAAGTACCTATCTGTGGTACTCGCACCACACAACTGCCTAAATGTGGTACTGTCAAAACATCTGTGTCTATCTGTGGTATTATCAACACACAAGTACCTATCTGTGGTGCTGTCAGCTGACAAATGCCTGTCTTTGGTGCTGTCAGTCAAGAAATGCCTATCCGTGTTACTGTTAACACACAAGTGCCTATCTGTGGTGCTGTCAGCTGACAAATGCCTATCTGTGTTACTGTTAACACATTCAAGTGCTTTTCTAGCCTTACATCAGGAATCTAGGTTTTCATCTGGAGCCAACTCATAAGTATACGTGTAACATATAATACCTGTCTCAGTAGCTATGTATGGATTTCTGTGCTTCCAGTGGATACGCATGTGGTGATCACTTCCTCGAGAGTGACACGTTCCTGCACTCATGGGAGGTTCTGGCCGAGTTGCTGCAGTCGCCTGTGACGCAGGACATCATCTGTGACGTTGGCATGTACGTACCACCGACAAAACAAAGCCACTAATATCCAACAACACAGATTAAAATGATATACCATATTTCCTCTGATCAGCATCTGTCTTCTAACAGGTGATTGCCTGGTACAAATCAGATTGCAGCTCAATAACTTGTTGGAGTGGTATTCAGAAGTTGATGAGATGAGCACACGAGATACTTGTATGAATATGCTACTTCTTTGTTACAATGTATGCAACGATGCTAAAATCTAGATGTTATCAAGCAAGTGGTGTACAGGGCTGTAGGTAAAGCATCTATAAGTTGGCGCATACAGGCTGGTAATGTTGATGATGTTTAGACTAGGTTGATGTACAAATGAGTAAAGTTATGTTTGTACAGTTGACGTACAGGCTGGTAATGTTGATGATGTTTAGACTAGGTTGATGTACAAAGTGTGATGGTTGTGTACACAATAAGAATTTTGAAACATGAATGTTGTGATTCTGAGAAGGGCTGTATCCTCCCTCATGGTCAACCTGAACACTCACCGTCCTTAACGTCATAAGTTTGCTAATGTTTTCTGGCGTAACAGCTGATAGCTGATGGATGACAGCCAACATCTCTGCATACCATTTACTTACCATCTTTGAGCAGTTTTCAGTTGAGGAGACCTCATGTTTACTTATCAACAACCAAATCAATTGATTTTCAAAATTATCAAGCTGAAAGAACAGTTTGCAGAACCTTTGTATTTGCTTTTTGTATTGCACTTGATGCTCGCCTTTGATCGTAGCACATGCAGATCTAAAATCAAAGTATGGTACACCTTAAAGGTCATAGTAGTCCTACAAACAAACATAATTATGAAATGGATATAAATTGTTTCTGGAGGCTAAAAGTCATACGTGTTATATAAATGCTTTACTCACAGTACTGTACATCACTTGCTTGATAATAGCATTATCATCTACACCGAAATGTCACATATATTGTACTTTGTTAGTTTTATATCCATAGAATATTTCTCCCTTGTTTACAACATAATGGATCTCTACTAATGTCAAATATGGTAGATTTAATTTCTTAATTGTTTTTAATAACTCCTGAAATAACATAAAATTCTGTTCAATGTCACTAAATTAGAAGTGGCTGTAGATTTTGCAACACTATTCAAAATAATAATACCCAATCTCTAACTACTGCTATGCTTCTAATGTCCATATGTGCAGGATTTGAAGGATTACTCAAAGAATATTTGTGAAGGCAGTGATTAGGGGAAATATGGTATTTTGTTTTGTGACTTCTAAGTGATAATAATCAGTACACACCATTCATTGTATATTGAGTTTGCATAATAAACAGATAAAGGTTTTAAGTAACTGCTGGCCCTCAGGCCGGTGGCTGGTAGACTTAGTGTCAGGCCCATTGTTTCAGAGTTGTATGGTTCCTTTTGGGTTTCAGTAAATTTATGTGTGTTTATTTGTTTGGTCCTGAGGGCATCCTGATAACTTTTTGAAGTTCGAACAATGGTTAAAGAGTTGTTTTGTAACAAATTGTTCCCATTTTGTCTCCAGAAAAACTAGAAACATTCTAATAACTTGTGTTTGCCATCTTTGAGCAGTTGTCAGTAGTGGAGGCCCCATATTGTAATAACCTGTGTGTGCAGATATGTGATACCAATACCTGTCCACATTTGTCAACAGGCCAGTGATGCACAAGAATGTGTCGTACAACTGTCGAGTTATTTTCTGTAACAAGTGAGTATGTTCATCCAGATCTTGAGAATCTTGATCATCAAAGTTGCCATGTTATATCCAAAGTGGTCCTGCTTGAAACAAAACTATTTACTATGTTTCGATCTTCCGTCAGGTTGTAGCTAAGTTGGTTCATTGAGAAATGAATCACATCCCTGGATACTTGCCATTCAGGACAAACCGGATACTGTAAATCGAGAAGGTTGTCCAAGCTGAAAAGTACTGTAAAGTCAAACTTCTGTACAACACTCTACACCATCCTTCCTTGTCTAGGGGTGGTGGGGTAGCCTAGTGGTTAAAGCCTTCCTCACATGGGTACAATGCGTGAAACCCATTTCTGGTGTCCCCTGCCGTGATCTTGCTGGAATATTGCTAAAAGCAGTGTAAAAACATTCTCAGTCACTTCCTTGTCTGCTACAACAGCACTGCATTTGTACTTTAATATATGTGACAAACACTGAATTGTGTTTTCATCATACTGCTTCCTCATAGGCAGATTCAGGGGGTGGGGGTGGGTGCACCCACCTTTTGTCATGAAAGTTTATTAAATGACCATTGAAACTCTCATGAAAACAGGTGTAGATGAACTGAACTTTCTCAAAACCTAAGCATCAAATATAACACATACAGAAATAGAACTTTACAACATACTTAATGCCATTGTTAGACTCTCACAAATATTTCTTGGTTCAAATTGCTGCAGATTTAGTGGTATTGGGTAAGCAGACTAGCATGACTTTTGAAGACTGCACTCAATGACTTTCCATCTGTCAAAACGTGTGTAGGAAAGTCCTGCTGATCCGCCCCAAGAAGCACCTGTGTAATGACGGCAACTATCGCGAACCTCGGTGGTTCACAGCGTGGCGCAAACATCGAGTTTTGGAGGACCACTTCCTGCCCCGTATCATCCAGAACATCACAGGCCAGGTGAGGGAGGCAGCCATTGTAGATACTGATGTCTTTACACATGTGTAACAAGAAATATTGACATGAGTCAGGAGCGAAATGATATGATGGGTCATGAGTTTTCATGCAGCATTACATATTTCCTGTATCAATACAAAATGATACACTGGCTAAAACAGATTAGTTACTTTTCCGTTTGTTATTTAGTTATTATTTAGGGGATATAGAAACAAGGTCCATGCGTGCGTCCGTCACACTTTGTCCGAAGCATATCTCCTAAACTATTGGTGATAGCTTAACCAAACTTGGTACACATGTCAACCATGATCCCTAGATGTGCCTTTTGGCGGTAAGACCCAGATGCGAATTTTTTTTTTTGCGGTTTCCATGGAAACATGACTTAGGCTGTGACTATGAGGATGTCACCTTGTCCGGAGCAGATCTCCCCAAACTATACATGCTAGCTTCATCAGACTTGGTACATATGTCAAGCATGATCCCTAGATGTGCCTTTTGGGGTTTAGACCCAGATATGAATTATATTTTTTGCGGTTTACACCATGGAATCGTGACTTATGCTGTGGCTATGAGGATGTCATCTTGTCCGGAGCAAATCTCCTAAATTATACATGCTAGCTTCATCAAACTTGGTACACATATCAAGCATGTGCCTTTTGGGGTTTAGACCCAGACATGAATTTTATTTTTTGTGGTTTCCATGGAAACATGACTTATGCTGTGACTATGAGGATGTCACCTATCATTGAAGTATGTATTGTGATACATATCCTATCATGAAGTATGTATTGTGATACATATCCTATCGTGGAAGTATGTATTGTGATACATATCCTATTGTGAAGTATGTATTGTGATACATATCCTATCAGTGGAAGTATGTATTGTGATACATATCCTATCGTGAAGTATGTATTGTGATACATACCATATAGTGAAGTATGTATTGTGATACATATCCTATCGTGAAGTATGTATTGTGATACATACCATATCGTGAAGTATGTATTGTGATACATATCCTATCGTGAAGTATGTATTGTGAAGTATGTATTGTGATACATATCCTATCGTGAAGTATGTATTGTGATACATATCCTATCGTGAAGTATGTATTATGATACATATCCTATTGTGAAGTATGTATTGTGATACATATCCTATCGTGAAGTATGTATTGTGATACATATCCTATCGTGAAGTATGTATTATGATACATATCCTATTGTGAAGTATGTATTGTGATTCATATCCTATCGTGAAGTATGTATTGTGATACATATCCTATCGTGAAGTATGTATTGTGATACATACCATATTGTGAAGTATGTATTGTGATGCGTATCCTATCGTGAAGTATGTATTGTGATACATATCCTATTGTGAAGTATGTATTGTGATACATATCCTATCGTGAAGTATGTATTATGATACATATCCTATTGTGAAGTATGTATTGTGATTCATATCCTATCGTGAAGTATGTATTGTGATACATATCCTATCGTGAAGTATGTATTGTGATACATACCATATTGTGAAGTATGTATTGTGATGCGTATCCTATCGTGAAGTATGTATTGTGATACATATCCTATTGTGAAGTATGTATTGTGATACATACCATATCGTGAAGTATGTATTTTGATACATATCCTATCGTGAAGTATGTATTGTGATACATATCCTATCATGAAGTATGTATTGTGATACATATCCTATCGTGAAGTATGTATTGTGATACATATCCTATCGTGAAGATTGTATTGTGATACATATCCTATCGTGAAGTATGTTTTGTGATACGTACCATATTGTGATTTAGGGGATATAGAAACAAGGTCCGTGCGTACGTCCGTCACACTTTGTCCGAAGCATATCTCCTAAACTATTGGTGATAGCTTAACCAAATTTGGTACACATGTCAACCATGATCCCTAGATGTGCCTTTTGGCGGTAAGACCCAGATGCGAATTTTTTTTTTTGCGGTTTCCATGGAAACATGACTTAGGCTGTGACTATGAGGATGTCACCTTGTCCGGAGCAGATCTCCCCAAACTATACATGCTAGCTTCATCAGACTTGGTACATATGTCAAGCATGATCCCTAGATGTGCCTTTTGGGGTTTAGACCCAGATATGAATTATATTTTTTGCGGTTTACACCATGGAATCGTGACTTATGCTGTGGCTATGAGGATGTCATCTTGTCCGGAGCAAATCTCCTAAATTATACATGCTAGCTTCATCAAACTTGGTACACATATCAAGCATGTGCCTTTTGGGGTTTAGACCCAGACATGAATTTTATTTTTTGTGGTTTCCATGGAAACATGACTTATGCTGTGACTATGAGGATGTCATGTTGTTGCATTTCCATGGCAACAAGTTAGGCTTCAACTGAATTTTGTGTTAGTGCTCCTTTCTGGAGCAGATCTTAAAAATCCTTCAATACTCTCCTTCCACTTTGCTGTATACATTCCAAAACATTTGACATAATCATAACTAGTAGACATATTCAATATTATTTTGCTGTTGAGGGGGATATTGATGACTTTGTGTTCTTGTTGACCATGCAGTGTCTGTCACACGTTGAAACATACCCGTGAAGATCGGTGTTAGAATATTGATCTTCAGTAACCCATGCTTGTCGTAAGAGGCGACTACTGGGATCGGGTAGCCAGGCTCGCTGATTTGGTTGACACATGTCATCGGTTCCCAATTGCATAGATTGATGTTCATGCTGTTGATCACTGGATTGTCTGGTCCAGACTCGATTATTTACACACTGCTGCCATATAGCTGGAATATTGCTGAGTGTGGCGTAAAACTAAACTCACTCACTCACCCACACATTGAAACAATTTGTCGTAATGAGTATTTCAAGTTCACTGAAATAGCAACTACAATACATATTTCTAAAGCCAGGTTTTCCTTTTATACAAAGTTTTTGAAATGTTTATGGTAAAAACGTTTCCACGCAATTTCACATAAATATAGGTATCTCAATACGTACCATATCGTGAAGTGTGTATTGTGATACATATCCTATCGTGAAGTATGTATTGTGATACGTATCCTATCGTGAAGTATGTATTGTGATACATATCCTATCGTGAAGTGTATATTGTGATACATATCCTATCGTGAAGTATGTATTGTGATACATACCATATCGTGAAGTGTGTATTGTGATACATATCCTATCATGGAGTATGTATTGTGATACATATCCTATTGTGAAGTATGTATTGTGATACATATCCTATTGTGATACATATCCTATTGTGAAGTATGTATTGTGATACATACCATATCGTGAAGTATGTATTGTGATACATATCCTATCATGAAGTATGTATTGTGATACATATCCTATCATGAAGTATGTATT
Organism: Haliotis rubra; assembly: GCF_003918875.1. Lineage (NCBI taxonomy): Eukaryota > Metazoa > Mollusca > Gastropoda > Lepetellida > Haliotidae > Haliotis > Haliotis rubra. Next base: position 842,470 of record NW_025767157.1, read on the forward strand.
GTGATACATATCCTATCGTGAAGTATGTATTGTGATACATATCCTATCGTGAAGTATGTATTGTGATACATATCCTATCGTGAAGTATGTATTGTGATACATATCCTATCGTGAAGTATGTATTGTGATACATACCATATAGTGAAGTATGTATTGTGATACATATCCTATCGTGAAGTATGTATTGTGATACATACCATATCGTGAAGTATGTATTGTGATACATATCCTATCGTGAAGTATGTATTGTGAAGTATGTATTGTGATACATATCCTATCATGAAGTATGCATTGTGATACATATCCTATCGTGAAGTATGTATTGTGATACATATCCTATCATGAAGTATGTATTGTGATACATATCCTATCATGAAGTAAGTATTGTGATACATATCCTATCGTGAAGTATGTATTGTGATACATATCCTATCGTGAAGTATGTATTGTGATACATATCCTATTGTGAAGTATGTATTGTGATACATATCCTATTGTGATACATATCCTATTGTGAAGTATGTATTGTGATACATACCATATCGTGAAGTATGTATTGTGATACATATCCTATCATGAAGTATGTATTGTGATACATATCCTATCATGAAGTATGAATTGTGATACATATCCTATCGTGAAGTATGTATTGTGATACATATCCTATCATGAAGTATGTATTGTGATACATATCCTATCATGAAGTATGTATTGTGATACATATCCTATCGTGAAGTATGTATTGTGATACATATCCTATCATGAAGTATGTATTGTGATACATATCCTATCGTGAAGTATGTATTGTGATACATATCCTATTGTGAAGTATGTATTGTGATACATATCCTATCGTGAAGTATGTATTGTGATACATATCCTATCGTGAAGTATGTATTGTGATACATACCATATAGTGAAGTATGTATTGTGATACATATCCTATCGTGAAGTATGTATTGTGATACATACCATATCGTGAAGTATGTATTATGATACATATCCTATCGTGAAGTATGTATTGTGAAGTATGTATTGTGATACATATCCTATCGTGAAGTATGTATTGTGATACATATCCTATCGTGAAGTATGTATTATGATACATATCCTATTGTGAAGTATGTATTGTGATACATATCCTATCGTGAAGTATGTATTGTGATACATATCCTATCGTGAAGTATGTATTATGATACATATCCTATTGTGAAGTATGTATTGTGATTCATATCCTATCGTGAAGTATGTATTGTGATACATATCCTATCGTGAAGTATGTATTGTGAAACATACCATATTGTGAAGTATGTATTGTGATGCGTTTCCTATCGTGAAGTATGTATTGTGATACATATCCTATTGTGAAGTATGTATTGTGATACATACCATATCGTGAAGTATGTATTTTGATACATATCCTATCGTGAAGTATGTATTGTGATACATATCCTATCATGAAGTATGTATTGTGATACATATCCTATCGTGAAGTATGTATTGTGATACATATCCTGTCGTAAAGATTGTATTGTGATACATATCCTATCGTGAAGTATGTTTTGTGATACGTACCATATTGTGAAGTAGGTATTGTGATACATACCATAATCGTGAAGTATGTATTGTGATACATACCATATCGTGAAGTATGTATTATGATACATATCCTATCGTGAAGTATGTATTGTGAAGTATGTATTGTGATACATATCCTATCGTGAAGTATGTATTGTGAAGTAGGTATTGTGATACATACCATAATCGTGAAGTATGTATTGTGATACATATCCTATCGTGAAGTATGTATTGTGATAAATATCCTATCGTGAAGTATGTATTGTGATACATATTCTATCGTGAAGTATGCATTGTGATACATACCATATCGTGAAGTATGTATTGTGATACATATCCTATCCTGGCTGTATTGCACATCTTACATCAGCTGTTTGAATGTTGCAATTACCTGGATTTGGAGTAAAGGAAACAGTCATTGTTATCATTGATTAGACCGCCTCAGTGGTGTAGTGGTTAGATGTCCGCCCGGAGAGCGGAAGGTTGCGGGTTCGATCCCCGACATACCAAAAGACGTTAAAATATGGTACTTGTTGGTCTCTGCCTGGCACTCGGCATTAATGGGTACAACAAGGACTGGCCGGTTCAGAGTCAGTATAATGTGTCTGAGTGGGGTATTCATGCTTCACTGCGGCATGGTATCTCAGTGGGCTGGCACTATAAAACCAGCTTCAGTCTGGGCTAGTACAAGCAGCCGCACATACACATACACACCCATGCACGTCGTCATATGAGCGAAATATTCTCAAGCACGACGTAAAACCCAATTTCACCTCACTTCACCTATCATTGATAAATCTGTTTTGTATGTATTGTCTAGATTTGTGTTTCAAGATTTGTTTCTACTGTTATATGCTCAGTTGATATCATGTATTGTGTGCACTTCACAGTGGAAATGCATTGACTTGTCACAAGAGAATACGTTTTGTTTTTCTAGAGCACTGTTTCCTTTGGTGATGGTGTTTTGTCAACTCTAGACACCTGTATTGGTAGCGAGATTTGTGAGGAGCTGTGGACACCAGCAAGGTAAGTTGTTGAACAGTTCAGTAAGGGGTGTGTTGTGTCGAGATTCGGAGACAGTGAAGAATCATTATGGCGTCCTGTGTCATTTATCATATAATGTGTTTCAGTTCTCATATTGACCTGTCCCTCGATGGTGTTGAGATAATCTGCAACAGCAGTGGAAGCCATCATGAACTGAGGAAAGGCCACACACGTTTTGATCTAGTCAAACAGGCCACAGCTAAGGTAGGAGACTAGAGGTCAAGGTCACACACATTATCATCCAGTTATACAAACCACAACCAAGGTAGGAGACTAGAGGTCAAGGTCACACACATTATCATCCAGTTATACAAACCACAACCAAGGTAGGAGACTAGAGGTCAAGGCCACACCAATTATGATCTAGTCAAACATGCCAAAGCAAAGGTAGGAGACTAGAGGTCAAGGCCACACCAATTGTGATCTAGTCAAACATGCCAAAACAAAGGTAGGAGACTAGAGGTCAAGGCCACACCAATTATGATCTAGTCAAACATGCCACAGCAATGGTAGGAGTCTAGAGGTCAAGGCCACACACATTATCATCCAGTTATACAAACCACAACCAAGGTAGGAGACTAGAGGTCAAGGCCACACACATTATGATCCAGTCAAACAGGCCACAGCAGAGGTAGGAGAGGTCAAGGCCATACATCATATGACATAGTCAGACTGCCTACATACAATATTATCCCGACACAGGTCACACATTATACAATCAGGCCATAAAGAACATACAATATGTTTCAGAGAAACTGGATTTTAACTGATATATGTTCAACAATCAAAGCTGACTTATGTTTTACAGTGTGGTGGAGCGTATCTGTTCAGCAATCTGATTGGCTGTGATGGGGAGAGGGTGTACTACGACGGTGGATCAATGATCTCGGTCAACGGGGAGTTGGTGGCACAGGGACCACAGTTCTCATTGCAGGAAGTGGTGAGTGGTTGCCATGTTACAACTATGGTACTAAGAAGAATCCTGCTAGGAATCGAATATGAAACTTGTAGGTATTGCAGGATTTGAGATTAAAAGACAACATTATTGAGTGAGTGAGTTTGGTTTGAACAAAATTCCAGGTATATCACTGCTTGTCAGCTTATTGTTGGAGGAAAAGCAGAAGTGATAAAGGTAACAGATGTTTACCTCCTGCATGAAACACACTGACATTATTATAGTGACAAACAGTGTTGTCGTCTGAGGATTTGGGGGTAAATTCATAAAATAGTTTTGTAGTTAATAGTTCAAATGCGTAATGAGTGGGGTAGTTTATGGGGATTTAGGTTCACGGTAGACATAGTAGTCATGTATTCTAGAAGCTTATGCCCATGCAGGCCTGGTGCCTGGGAAGATGTCACGCTTCTTGCATGCTCGGCTTGGCAGCCAATATTAGGAGTTTGGAACTTGGATTTGAACCAAAGACCATAGCTTCTGTCATGGCCAAGGGATGCAACTCTGCCCCAGACAACTGGCCATCCAGTGTCGCTAGTCAGCACTATTACAGTTGATCTTGGGTGTAAGTTGTGTTAGTGCTAAAATACTAATCATGTCACACTTATGTTTTATAGATTGTCACCACTGCAACCTTTGACCTTGAGGATATTCGTATGTTCAAGAACTCAATTCGCAGCCGATCAGAGTCAGTAAGTCTATTACTGTTTACTGGCATTGTGAATAATATTCAGGAGTACTTTTATTTTTCCTTATCCTGACTCATGCTCTTTTGCTTGTCCCCTTCCTCTTGCGAACATAGTGGAACACTTGTATCTCCTTAATTGAAGCTCCCTTCAATGTAAAATCACTAATTGGTACTCACCCACGAGTTACCTCCCCTGCCGTAAGCGCGGGAACAGGTGTCGCCACCCTCTGGCCTCATGCTTCACTCTCTCCTTCTTCGCCCAGTGAGCAGGATGTGAGAGCGCCTGTGTCTCCTTACACACTATATCCTTTGGTTTTTCTTAGTTAGTTACCTTTTATAGTTTACTATAAAGGTATAGCTAGTATCCTTCAGTTATTTGCATTAATAATTAATCGTGATTTCTACTGTTTATTCACGTGAGTTAAATTGATTGTTCAGCTAGTTTTACATTGATGAAAAACTGTACTATTTGTAGATTACGTTTTTCGCTGCGGATCCGCATGCGGTATGCCCTAGTTGTACTCGCCTTTGTGCGTTTGACTCACGTTGCAGTTACTGCATAAATTTAACCAATTCTGCCTTTGATAAATACCATCTTTGCGTCTTGAGACGTGTTGCAGATAGGTCACGCAAACTAGGTGTAGACATGGCCGATCGTCGCCGGATTGCCCATCCAGTCAACTGCTGTCGAGTGATCCCTCCCGTCTGGTGTTCTGCTTGAGACCCCATCGGAAGAGGGACGTGGGATGCAGTCCGTCACCTCTAAGAAGCGACCGGCCTCTCCAGACATCCAGTCATCGCAGACAAAGTCCAAGAGGGCCTCAACGTCTTCTCAACGCAGACTTCGTACCCCCAGGGCAGCGTCTTCCTCCAAAGGGAAATCTACGAAGTCATCGAGAACTTTCTCAGACGAGATCGTTCCAGCAGCAGAATTGGGCCTCTACGATGACCAGCCTATCATCATACCGGACAACCGTCACAAGTGGGTGGACGTCTTCAACTACACTGGGAAAACTGGGGAATACTTCAAGACACCTATGTCTCCAACATTCTTCAACGCGGATTTCGTATCCCACTACAGGCCAAGCCTCCACTAACAGTCAACCCTCACAAGTTCGAGGTAGAGGCACAACAACTACTAAAGTTAAGAGAGGCGGTTACATTACTCCTAACCAAGCAGGCCATAGAAGTAATAGAGCAAGGAAACATCGAACCAGGTTTCTACTCCCCAGTTTTCCTAGTACCCAAGAAGAACTCCAAGGAGAAATACAGACTCATTTACAACATGAGCTTCTTCAACAAGACTTACTTAAACAGACCACCCAGGTTCACTATGATACATCTACCGCCTTCTGGCAGATGATTAAGCCCCATGGACTACATGGGCAGTATAGATCTACAAGATGCTTATCTGCACATCCCAATACATCCCGAATCCAGGAAATACCTTCGGTTTACGCTAGACGGGTTACATTACCAGTGGAAAGTACTCCCATTCGGAATAGCATCAGCCCCATGGTTATTCACGAGGATAACGAAACCGATTGTTATCTATCTACATCGTCAAGGGCTACGCGCAGCGCTTCTTCCTCGACGACGGGATACAAGTAGATCAAGATCCACAGCATCTCAAACTACAGTTAAACTACATCATAAAGCTACTAACACAGCTGGGATGGTTAGTAAACTTACACAAGTCGGACCTAGTACCATCGCAAGATCTGCAATTCCTAGAACTCGATTTATCACCAATCTCAACCGTGATAGTCGTACCAGAAGACCGTTGGCTCAAGATCCAACAGATCATTCCACCAGCTCTACTGTCACCGCTACCACTTCGACAATGGCAGAGCTTACTAGGTCTTCTAACATCAGCCCAAGACTTGACAGTCATAGGCAGATTACAGTTACGTCCGTTACAGGTCTTCGTCAATACACATCTCGGACGACCTACAACCATTCAGTCTACCGATACATCTCAGACCTCATCTATTATGGTGGACAAAGAAATCGAATGTCTGCGAAGGGATTTGTTTAGCAGAGCAGGAATTCAAGACCCATCTATATGTAGACGCGTCGCTCCAAGGTTGGGGAGCTCATCTCTCCAACCGGACGGCATCAGGGTTATGGACTCAGCTAGAAAGCAAACTCCACATAAAGCATTAGAGATGAAAGCTGTAATCAACGCCATAAGACATTGGAGCAACATTCTACAGAATGCGCACCTGATGATACATACCGACAACTCGACAGTGGCGTTTTATGTGAACAGACAAGGCTCAACGAGATCGCCGAACCTTTTGAATTTAACCTTTCAACTGTTGAATTAATCCAAGATCTAAATCTACATGTCAAAGCATGCCACATTCCCGAGCCAGGAATATACTAGCAGACGCACTCTCTCGGCCACATCTACCGTCGCCGACAGAATGGATGCTCAATACAGAGATATTTGCACAGATAATCAAGCAAATAGGAGCCGCTAGTAGATCTATTCGCCACAAGGTTCAACAATCAACTACCGACACATTCGTGTCACCAGTGCCAGACCCACAAGCATGGGCAACAGACGGCTCTAAGCATTTCATGGAAGGCCTCAATGCGCATCGCGTTCCGCCCCAGCAATAATACCTCTAGTATTACAGAAAATCAACCAAACGCAGAGCCTACAACTCACTTTGGTCGCCCTATTGGCGGCCAGAACGTGGTTTCCATTTTAATACAAGATATCGGTCAACCGGCACTAGAACTACCCAAAGCGCCAAACCTGTTAATACATCCTCACACCAAACAGGTGCACAGAAACCCAGAAGTATTCAAACTTCACGCATTATGGACTGTATTAAAATGTGTTTAAACAAGAGAGGATATTCTACCAGGGCGCAAAAGCGGTCACGCTTGCCTTACGATACTCAACGCAGAACTTGTAATACGATGACAAGTGGCAAAGTTTGAAAATTATGCAACAAACAAGGGTTTTACAGCGAGAGATGCTACGCATCCTCAAGTGGCAGACTATTTGTGTTACTTACGGCAAAACAAACATTTAAAAGGCTCGACATTGTCAACATATCTTGCCGCACTTAGTTCTGTGATTTCTATGAGAACGGGTGTTAAATTAACAAGAACACCAGAGTTACTGGCCTTACTACGTGCTTTCCGATTGGAGGACCAAAAGCGGAAATTCCACGCCCCAGCTTGGGATCTGAATGTAGTTTTACGACACCTCACAAGTGAGGATTACGAACCATTGGAATCGACAACGTTTGAATTTTCTCACAGAAAACAGTCTTCCTGTTATCGCTAGCCACGGCAGCCAGAATATCTGAAATTCATGCTCTAGATTATGAGAGGATACAGTTTGATGAAAATCAAAAGACAGCGCACCTGGGATTAAGATGGGATTTCATCGCCAAAAATCAACTACCAGGTCAACCAGACAGATTATTTCACATCCCTGCGCTATCCTCAATTCTTGGATCTCAAGATACATTGGACTTATCTCTATGCCCAGTACGAGCTCTCATAATCTATTTACGTCGTTCCAAAACAAGGCGAAGATCGCTCAGAAGATTGTTCATCCCGTTATCGCCTACAAATCAGACAGAAGTCTCTCGTACCACCATATCAATATGGATAAGAACTGTCATTTTACGCGCCTATAAGGCAGCAGGACTGGACCCTCCAACAGCATCAAATCCCCATGAAATCAGGGCATTGGCATCCACCCTCGCCCTTCATGGTAACTGTTCATTGAATACAATTATGGAAGGATGCTTTTGGAAATCTAACATGGTGTTTGCTAATCACTATCTCAGAGATATCACCACCGAGGGCGTCTCTGGCATTCATCATTTCGGTCCTTTGGTCCCCTCGCCAGCAATTGACAGTCCCTCGTGAGGGCGTTAATATTCACCCCCACGAGATTATTACATATATGATACATATATTCACTAGCTTATAACTCCATGGAGTTCTAGGGCTATGTACATATTTAGCTTAGGTTATTCAACCTTAAGCTCATACTGAGTTATATTCAGTGTACAGCTACGTTAGAGTAGCAGTTTATATATATATATTGATATATCAGTATATTAGTAAGGTAATACCCCACTTATAGTGTATATATCTATGGCTTATTATAAGGAAATATCCTAAGTCTCAATGCCTTATGAAGTTCCCGCAGGGGTTATTACAATATCACTTACTTAAATCACTAATTAATCCAAAGTATTCTGTTTACCCACCACCTCTCCGGTGGATTCTACAAGCAAAAGAGCATGAGTCAGGATAAGGAAAAATATGTAATTTTCTGAGTAAAATTGATATTTTATACTTATCCTGACTCATGAGGTTAGCCCTCCCATCCTCCCCACATAACACTTTGGATTTCCCTGTAAATTCAAGTGTTGGGCTCGCAAAATCAGGAGAGAGTGAAGCATGAGGCCAGAGGGTGGCGACACCTGTTCCCGAGCTTACGGCAGGGGAGGTAACTCGTGGGTGAGTACCAATTAGTGATTTTACATTGAAGGGAGCTTCAATTAAGGAGATACAAGTGTTCCACTATGTTCGCAAGAGGAAGGGGACAAGCAAAAGAGCATGAGTCAGGATAAGTATAAAATATCAATTTTACTCAGAAAATTACATTTCTGTACATGGAACAGTTCATTAAAAAACTAGCAATTATGTATATTATTGCTGGACTTATATTCCAGATATTGATTGCTCTAAAACACTAATGTCCTTGGGAGTAATTGTTTTTCTTGGGGGGCGGTGAAAAAAGGAAATAATAAAGCGTATGACTTTATGGACAAAGGCTTCTTGTTTATTCAAACAAGGAGTTATTGACTCACCAACTTCTAGAATGCCAATCCAAAAATCAAAAACATAAAAAAAGGAAGTACTACAGAGCTACAGATAACGTTTTGGGTCATTGAGTTATGTACTCGCTTCTGTTCATCTCAATTGGGTATTCTAATTTTCCTTTGAGTAGCCAAATAAATTGTACTCCCCTCACCTACGCTCAATTGGGTATTTTACCATTTTCCATTAATTTTAAAAATATAATAAAGTTTAAATGTTAGTGTTTGTTATTTATATTTGATCTGTAAAATGAGAAACGCGAAGAAAGACTGCAAGTTGTCAAGTTCATGTCCTGAAATAGAACCTCTCAATATACCTCAGTTATTTCATCTATCCACACGTACGCAAGCTAAGATTTGACATTTTTGTGTGTACGCATGTAAGATCGCATTTATTGAGTATTTACAAAGATTCAAGCGTACTTGTACGCAACAGACTTAATAGGAATTGAGTTTTCACATAAATATTTGCATAATTTACGCAGATATGCAGCTTATTTGTACCTCAGGTACTAGAAGCTGTACCAATTTACACTTGTCAGAGGGGCACACAAAGTATGTGATCTAGACTATAGGTTATCAGATTTCCAGTTTTGTGGTTGCTGAGTGGGTTAGATCACTGACTTTGTGTGCCGAGTGTCTGACCCCTAAACATGGGAATGACTGACTGTGTACTTCTCCCCACAGGCAAGCCTTGCACCCATTTACCCAAGGGTCACTGTGGACTTCTCACTGTCGGATGGGGAGGAATACAATCTGAAACCTGTCACTGACCCTGTGGAACCCCATCGTCATAGTGCTGAGGAGGAGATCAGGTAACCATAGAAACTATAGATGCTTATATATGTGGCCATATGGCTTCCATTGAATCAAGTTCATTGTCACGTCTAATTTAGATGGTTGGTTCTAGCAATATAACTGCAGCGTAACACCAGGAATTGGCTACAGACTTTGTCGGGGATGACCCCAGTAGCAAGGAACACCAGAAGTAGGCTGAACATTTTGTGCATTTGTGGGAGCTAAAATAATGTCTCCAATGAGACAAGAGAGTGGTTTACAAGTACATTACCCCACCATCCTGTTTGCTACCCGTGAAGATCCTGGTTAGAATTGGTCTTCAGCAACCCATGCTTGTCATAAGAGGCAACTAACGGGATTGGATGGTAAGGCTTACTGACTTGGTTGACACATCATCATGCCCTGATTGCATAGATCAATGCTCATGCTGTTGATCACTGGATTGTGTGGTCCAGACTCGATTATTTACAGACCGCTGTCATATAGCTGGAATATTGCTGAGTGCAGCGTTAAGCAATAATGCAACAAACCAACCATCCTGTTCACACAAACCAGGTGTCATGCAGAGTCTTGTCTGATACAGTGCCCAAAACCCATCCTAGAATATTTGATTTACTACTGATACCCAAGACTCTGTTGTTGATGTTGCTGCTGTTACTGTTGCTGCTTGTAGCCTTGGTCCAGCGTGTTGGTTGTGGGACTACCTACGTCGCAGTCGACAGGGGGGCTTCTTTCTGCCCCTCAGTGGGGGTGTTGACAGTTCCAGCACAGCCTGCATCGTCAGCTCCATGTGTCATCTCGTGTGTCGGGCCGTCCAGGCAGGAGGTGAGTTGGGATGGGCTGGTTGACAAGGAGAAAAGTAGGAAATTCTGATTTTAATCAGAAGAAAATAGACTTACACATTTTGGAAAATATTTTCACAATATTTTATGTTTAATTTTGTTTTGACCTTGTTTTGACCACGTTCTTAAATTCTCTCAAAATGCATATTAGGATCTGTAAACATGTTCTCTGAAATTGCCAGACTGACGGAGCTGAACTTGTATGTTTCAGCCTGTGATGAGATCATATAATGTTCAAATCAGAACAATTAAACACATGTTGTGGTTTCTGCACTTATGTGAGACTGAATTTATATTGGCACTGAGCTCTTTGTATTTGGATGAGTTATAGCAGATACAATGTTAAGATGTATTCCTTCAATCAGTTATTAAAACTTATCTGAATACTTTAAGAGGACAGGTTATCTGCAACAGTATTAGAGCTGACATGAGTCCAAATTAACTACCGGGGGTACTTGTACCCCTATTACTTGATCGTACCTGCTTTAGATCTCAAGTTTGGAACAATAGATCAGATCAGGAATTGTTTCAACTAAGCAGTGGGAAAATCTAATCAGATACATGTATATAACGATCTGATCATGAGTACACCAGGGATTTACCTGGAGTCCTGTATTTGAGGGTCCCAGGGACTCCTACTCGTAATTTTCAGGGGTCCTGGACAACAAAATGGGGGTCCCAGACACTTAAATATTATTATTAATACTGTTATTGTATTGTGTATCATGATCATCACACATTGTTACAGTAATTAAATTGCAAATAATACCATAACCAAGCTAGTAACAAACTCAGTGAAAACTTATTGTCACTTAATTGGAATTATTACAAAAAGTATTTGGACTATTTTGAGTCCCTGTGGACGCGGTAATAAATTTTGTTGCATCCATTGTCAATTTTTATGAGTATAGGATGCAGGAATTCTGTATCCTGTAAATCCCTGAGTACACTGAAGTTGACTGAAGCTTTTCACAAACTTATGAAAGTCAGAAGGAATGCATGCATTAAGAAATGTGAACATTGGTGTGGTGTAACCATTTAGTTTTAATGTTATTGTCATTAAACAACATATCAAGTGACTAACCATGTGACCAGGTAGGACTGTGGACACCCTGCCCCTAGACAGGACCTACCTGGCCAGAGTTACCCACGCCAACACTAGTATAATAATATATGCCTGCTATGTGTCATTGCCAGACAAAACAGTCCTGGAAGATGCTCAGCGATTGGTTGGGGAGGAGGACTATGTCCCCAGTGACCCCCGTGACCTTGCCAGTCGGATATTCACCACCTGCTACATGGCTTCGGAAAACAGCTCGGAGGAGACGCGCAACAGGGCCGTGGGTCTGGCTCAGCAGATAGGCAGGTGGGTCTCATCTACACTGTGATGCAGTTAGTGAAAGAGTAGAAGCCTTTGTATCTGTGTGTCAGCTCCATCACAGTGACCAGTTTCTAGACCTGGTTCAGGCAAACCACTGAGTGAAAGTGTGAGCATCAACCGTAAGGTGGTTGTCCCAGCAAGATTGACCTCCTCATTGCTCTAGTGGGTGAAGTGTCTGCATGGAAAGTGGAATGTCGATAGTTCGCTGGCTGTCATACCAAAAGGATATGTTACTTCTTGTTTCCCTGCCTGCCAGTAGACAAGAAGGCAATAAGACAAAGATTGGTTGGTTCAGAGTCCGTATACTGAGTATGTTTGTGGGATATTGCTATAAAGCAACATAAGTCTGCAACCATAAACTATATGACTACATTAATCTTGACCTCGATGTTCAGTCCCCTCACATCTCGCAGGGGCAGTGGGGTAGCTGAGCGGTTAAGGCGTTCTCTCGTCATGCTGAACACCCAGGTTTGATTCCCCTCATGAACACAATGTGTGAAGCCCATTTCTGGTGTTCCCTGCCTTGATATTGCTGGAAGATTGCTAAAATTGGTGCAAAACTCACTCACTCACCCACTTTACTGACAAAACAATCTCAATTGAATAAAGTGAGTGTAAAGACTTGATTGAACAAACAAACAACATGTTTCTGCTTCAGATACTAACTTCACAACCAATCATGTTATCTGCACACTTAGCAGCTATAATTCGTAGCATGTATGACTTTCACCCGAAACTTTCATGATAGTACACAGCATCTGTTACTTTCAGCTACCACCTGAACATCAACATCGACGTGGCAGTGAAAGCTATCCTCACCATCTTCACCACTGCTTGTATGGTGGTCCCGAAGTTTAAAGTTCATGGTGGTGGTCTGAGAGAAAACTTGGCTCTGCAGAATGTTCAGGTTGGCATCTCGTCATCTGGAACATCAATTTCAAAGGGAAACCCATTATGTTCTGGATTAGAATTGGTCTTCAACATCCCATGCTTGTTGTAAGAGGTGACGAATAGGGAACAAGTGGTCAGGCTTGCTAATTGCATAGATTTCAGCTTATGGCATCATTCATAGGAATGTCTGGACTAGATCAATTACAGACCTCCGTCATATAGCTGGAAATTTGCTGAGTGTGGCATTAAACAACAAACAAACAACAAACGCTAATGGGATTGTCTGTACATTCAGTGGTTTGTGGCACTGGTGTCCATTTTCTTATGTATCATATTGCAGCCTCTACTACCAACATATGTATTGTAACACAATGAAAACTCTAGGAGTGACACCTTGAACCTTACTTTAAAGTCTCCATTGGATGTCATCCTTTAGCTTTTCAGGTTAGAATTCGTCCCTAGCTACCTATTCTCATCAAAAGATGCAACATAATGGATTAGACCTATTGACTTCGCAGTGAACTACGAGGGCATGAATCAATTCTCGTAATACTTATCACTGGATTGTCTGGTTCAGATTCAGATTTTGATTCTACTGTCATAAAGTTAATAGTTAATAGACACACTCACACACATGGGCGTCGGTGTCGGTCTGGATGTTTACCGTCTTACACTTCAGGCCCGTGTCAGGATGGTTCTCGCCTACCTGTTTGCTCAGCTGTGTCTGTGGGCCAGGGGACGGTCAGGCGGACTGCTCGTACTGGGCTCGGCCAATGTGGACGAGAGGTGAGAATCTTCTTCACATTTGCAGTTATAAAATATGCTGAACAACAATTTTGCATCTTAAAATCCAGCTGCTATTCAGTGAGAATGTAATGTAATCAGAATATTCATCAAGGCAGTGGAAGCCGCTATTCAATTAGATGAGAGATGCTCCTGACACTGTTCCTGTGCTCCCCAGTTTGCGTGGATATATGACGAAATATGACTGCTCCAGTGCTGACATCAACCCCATCGGGGGCATCAGTAAAACAGACCTCCGTCGCTTCATCCAGTTCAGCATCAATAGGTACAAGCTGACTGCACTGGCCAGGTAACTACCTCCTACAGTTGATGTATGGCTGCAGCTGATTTATAGAACGCACAGCCATTGTTGGTGTTTTGTTTTATACATGTGTTGTGTGATCTCACAGAAGAGAAGAAAACATTGTACACTTGAAATGATTTTTTTTCCAAAACATCACAGTCTTCCTAGATAACAGAAAGATAGCAGTGTGCCTGTCACTTGTGTGTTGGGCCATATGCAGCTGTCGCAGAGCTGATGACAGTGCTCTGTGTAAAGTGGTCTGTCATGTTGTGTCTGTCTGTTACAGCATCTTGAAGCCCACCCCTGCAGAGATGACAGTCTGTAAAGTGGTCTGTCATGTTGTGTCTGTCTGTTACAGCATCTTGACGCCCACCATGCAGAGCTGGTGACAGTGCTCTGTGTAAAGTGGTCTGTCATGTTGTGTCTGTCTGTTACAGAAGAAGATAGGGTTGACTGGCTAGCTGGATCCCCTTACTAATGGATGGGGCCAGATTGATGGATGGAAACAGATGAGGTGAGGCAGCTGAACGGAAGATGGGTGGATGGATTGACTGGATGGACGGGGTTCAATAGATGGATGGGTAGTTGGATGGATGGATGGGTAGTTGAGATGGATGGATGGGTAGTGGATGGATGAATGGATGGATGGATGGATGGATGGGTTAATGGATGGATGGATGGGTAGTTGGATTGATGGATGGATGGATGGATGGTAGTTGGATGGATGGATGGATAGTTGGAAGTTGGATGGATGGATGGGTAGTGATGGATGGATGGGTAGTTGAATGGATGGATGGGTAGTTGAGTTATGGATGGATGGGTAGTTGGATGGATGGATGGATGGAGATGGATGGATGGATGGATGGATGGATAGATAGTGGATGGATGGTAGTTGGATGGATGGATGGGTAGTTGTGGATGGATGGATAGCTGGATGGATGGATGGATGGTAGTTGGATGGATGGATGGGTAGTTGGATGGATGGGATGGATGGATGGATGGATGGATGGGTGGATTGGATGGATGGATGGGTAGTATGGATGGATGGATGGATGGGTAGTTGGATGGATGGATGGGTGGGTGGTTGGATGGATGGATGGGATGGATGGATGGATGGTAGATGGATGGATGGGTAGTTGGATGGATGGATAGTTGTAGTTGGATGGATGGATGGGTGGAGATGGATGGATGGATGGATGGATGGATGGATGGAGTTAGATGGATGGATGGGTAGATGGATGGATGGATGGATGGATGGTTGGATGGATGGATGGGTAGTTGGATGGATGGATGGATGGGTAGTTGGATGGATGGATGGGTAGTTGGATGGATGGATGGATGGGTAGTTGGATGGATGGATAGGTAGTTGGATGGATGGATGGATGGATAGATGGATGGATGGAGTTGGAATGGATAGTTGGATGGATGGATGGTAGTTGGATGGATGGATGGGTAGATGGATGGATGGATGGATGGATGGATGGGTGGTTGATGGATGGATGGATGGATATGGATGGATGGGTAGTTGGATGGATGGGAGTAGTTGGATGGATGGATGGATGGATGGATGGATGGATGGATGGATGGATGGATGGATGGATGGATGGATGGATAGGTAGTTGGATGGATGGATGGAGTAGTTGGATGGATGGATAGGTAGGTAGATGGATGGATGGATGGATGGATGGATGGATGGATGGATGGATGGATGGATGGATGGATGGATGAAGATGGGTGGATGGATGGATGATGGTTATAGATGGATGGATGGGATGGATGGATGGATGGGTAGTTGATGGATGGATGGATGGGATAGGTAGATTGGATGGATGGATGGATAGATAGGTGGATGGATGGATGGATAGGTAGTTGGATGGATGGATGGATAGGATAGATGGATGGATGGATAGGTAGTTGGATGGATGGAGGATGGAATGGATGGATAGATGGATAGATGGATGGTAGTAGTTGGATGGATGGGTAGGTAGTTGGGTGGATGGATGGATGAGTACCGGTAGTTGGATGGATGGATGGGTATTTGGATGGATGGATTGTTGGATGGATGGATGGGTATTTGGATGGATGGATGGGTAGTTGGATGAAATTATACCTGATGGATGGATGTTTTCTTGATGGATGTATGGACAAACGTAGTTATATTGATGGGGTGATTGACAATTTATGGATGAAAGCATGGATGGATTTGATGGTGGATGGATGGATTGTTGATTAATTGATGGATGTTTTGATTGAAGATGGAAAAATGCTTTGATTAGAGATGGATTGAATGATTACCTGATGGGTGGGTTAGAGGGTTGTAATTTGACATTAAAAATTGTTTGGTTGAATGGGTTGAAGGATGGATGGATTGATTGATGGATGGGTTTATTGCATTAATGGATGTCTTGGTTAGTGGATGGATCGGTTTGTTGATGGATGGATTTATAGATTGGTTGATGAATGGATGGATGAGCTAGAGGGTGAAAATTTGCCTGATTGGTTGCAAGAGCTGATGGTTGATGGATGGATCACTTCCACCATGTTTCATAAGCTGTATGTGTTCACTCTGCAGGAGGACATGGGGATGTCGTATGATGAGTTGTCAGTGTACGGGAAGCTGAGGAAGCAGAGGTTTTGTGGGCCGTACAGCATGTTCTGTAAGCTGGTCCACCTCTGGCGGGACAAGCACACCCCCACCCAGGTGAGTCAGCAGTGTTACTCGTTGGGACACATCTAAGTCTAGTAGGGGAGTAGCACACAAGCAGTGTATTAGTGTATGACGGCAAGTAGCTTCTCAAGAAATCTGTTTGGACACACAACATTTTAAATCAAATTGTCCATTCAAGTTTGGTGCTTTACACTTTCTGAAGTATACATATTTAGGCAGGGGTAAAGATGGCACAACCAATTCCTTCACTTCAAACATATTACACAGATCCCAAAACGTCTTGTCAACACTCAGGGTGCCTGTTACCATGGTTACCAATCAGAGTTATCTGTCCTTGATCCTTTACTCTCCTTATTTTCACACAAGAAGATTCACATGTGCCCTCTTTCAAGGTGTTATGTCCTTAAACATCGACCATTATACGATTGAAATGGAGAAGAAATTTGTGGCATTAGGATAAGTATACCAGCATCATGACTTTCCAAGTCATGTAATTGTTGTCCTTCTTGGTCTTGATAATTATTGATGTCTCCATTCTCCCTATAGCCAGGACAGAATGTTTTAGGCAGATGGTACATACCTAATATTCACACTAACATTTCTGCCACCAGATTGCAGACAAAGTGAAATTTTTCTTCCCGGTCGTACTCCATCAACCGACACAAGATGACGGTGTTGACTCCATCGTATCATGCAGAGAGCTACAGCCCTGATGACAACCGCTTCGATCACCGCCAGTTTCTCTACAACGCCCAGTGGCCTTGGCAGTTTGCAGCCATTGACAGAGAGGTAGAAGAGTCACTTGAATTACTGACTTAGAACCATAACTCATTAGCCCTGTAACTAGACTACATTGTGTGCTGCCAAGTGATGAATGACCATGAACTCGGGGACCATAGACTTCTTTTTAGCAGTGTTAGGTAGTGTTGACAATGCCAGGAGGTTCAACAGGTCTTATCAAGAGCCCCTTTTTTACTTTTAACCCTACACCAATCCACATACGAAAGGTAAGCTGGCAACTGAAATACTGTTGACTGTAGTATCTCTCAGGGGGACACAGGTGCGAGGTGCTACATTCTCTCACAACTAATCTTTGGTTTTGTTTGGTTGTTGTTTAATGCGGCATTCAGCAATATTCCAGTTATAGTCCGTTTGGCTCAAAAGCGGACCGATGAATTGCAATCTAACTCGAAAACTAATAAACATAACATACTCAATGAAGCGCTGATCATAATCAAAACATCATACCCACTCTGTGGGGTTTTTGCAGAAATTTTGTCCTAAAAATAATAAAGTTGTTTAACAAACTATCATTAAAATATTGATACAGTTCACTGTTTGTTACGAGGGAGGAGTGCAGAGAAAGGGACAGCCAGGTGTTCGAAGAAAACGTTCACAGACAGTTATTTATTCATTAACCTGTGCTGTGCCGTCTCCATCCGTTCTCGAACACCTGGCTGTCCCTTTCTCTGCACTCCTCCCTCATAACAAACATGGGCACAATGTGTTAAGCCCATTTCTGGTGTCCCCCGCCGTGTTATTGCTGGAATACTAGTATTGCTAAAAGCGGCGTAAAACTAAACTCAGTCAGTCAGTCGTAACAAACAGTGAACTGTGTCAATATTTTAATGATAGTTTGTTAAACAACTTTTTTATTTTTAGGACAAAAATTCTGCAAAAACCTCACAGAGTGGGTATGATGTTTTGATTATGATCAGCGTTTCATTGAGTATGTTATGTTTATTAGTTTTCGAGTTAGATTGCAATTCATCGGTCCACTTTTGAGCCAAACGGACTATATATGACAGCGGCCTGTAAATAATTGAGTCTGGATCAGACAATCCAGTGATCAACAGCATGAGCATCGATCTACGCAAATGAGATACGATGACATGTGTCAACCAAGTCAGTGAGCCTGACCACCCGATCCCGTTAGTCGTCTCTTATGGCAAGCATGGTTTGCTGAAGACCAATTCTAACCCGGACCTTTACGGGTCCTCACACCTAAGGTGTAGTATTAGGACAGCAGAGTTCCATAGCCAATTAATCCTCACATTGAATCCCATTTTCACATTGATGATCCTTGGTCTAGTATAGTTAAACGGAGGAAACAAATTCATAAAACTATGGATCTTAATATTCATATCCAAACCTTTGTTGTTGGATGTTGCCTGATTTGAAGTGGTTCATGACAAATTTTTGATAGAAAATGTTTAGAATTTGAGGTAAATGATCAAGATGGGCTGCTTCTGTATTGTATGTCCCACAAACACCCTTCCAGTCTGTTGTCTGTTTTAAAAGGCAAAACGGATCTCTGATTGTTGGAAGAAAAACCCTGGATTGATGCAAGCACGGAATTCTGGGAAAAGTGATGGCAGCTCCCGATCCCCCATCAGCTCTACTCGCTGGGGAACCAATGACTCAAACAGTGCATCCAGGACGGGACAAGCAGGCAGCTCCATCATGGGCGTCACTGTGTCCACAGATGTTGTGGATGTCAAACTCGAACCCGTGGACACAACCGCCACCCTTCCAGAGCCAGACGTTATTTCCAGTGATTCAGTCAGAGACACAACTCAGGATGATGGGCTTACCCATGATCCTCTCTGTCTTCAGGTCAACAGGAAGAGATCAGGTCTACAGGTGGGTATAGTGGACACGTTTGGCGGAGAAAGAATAACATGATGAGTTTAAAGTCGTAAGCGGAAGCAAGATATTGTAGTTACCTCACGATTTATGTCATCAGTGCATCAGCTTTTTTGATGAAATTGTGTAATTAGCAAGTCTGAACTGGACAAGTAATTCATACAGTCTGGATATGTCCCATTCAACCAATCAAACTTGACCGTCGGCTCAATATGGCCACCTTTTGCAACAAGCTATTAACTCATTAAGGTCTAGAGCTGCATATGTGTGACAAATTAATTAGCTCCTCACAGCGAGTTACTCGTATCTGTGTCAGGTAATAAGCAGTTTCTCACAGCGAGAGCTGCAATAGTGTGACAATAGAAAGCACCTGTTACTTAGCGAGAGCCACACATGTGCGTTCTTACTTTTTTTTTATTGCAATATACCCATTATTTCAACCAATTTAGTAGTACTGAGCAAAGATTAGTATTTCTTACGAGAGATGCTGAACTTAATGTTGATCACAGGATAGTGTTTTGATCGCAATTACTAAACATCATCATAGGCTTATACAGTGTTTGGTAAATGAACACATGTCTGCGAGAATGGGGATTATGAGATGTCTTCACAGAGGAAAGTTTTGGGTACTCTTCATTGGGAATGGATGCTAAAATGCTTTTTATGCACATTGATTGAATTAGATGTAATGTTTTAGAGGTTTGAGGTCGTGAGAAGACTGGATTATGCCTATTCCTACTTAGATGTATAAAATACCTGGTCTATTTACATAACATTATAGGAAGGCGATCGCTGAATATATGAAATACAATGCACTTTCAGAGAGAAAGAGGGTAAAAAGAACACTACAAGTTCAGTTAGTTTTTGTTAAGTCAGCTTGTTTGCAGAAAATTTTCAATTGAAGATATTTAAGGAAGTGAAAGAAATAGCCAATAGAAATCAAACCAGTTCCAGGGCATGAGAAAGAGGAAGAGAGTCTCCACCGAGGATGAAGCAGGGACGTCTCACTGGCCATCGTCGTCTAAGAAGAGGGGACGATGCCGACAGTGCTCCAAGGCTGGCAAACGACGAGAGATCAAATACAGATGCTCAAGCTGTGATGTGTATTTGTGCGTGGACTGTTTTGAGGCTTACCACAAGGGGGCAGTGAGGTAGCCTACTGGATGAAGTGTTTGTTCATCATGCCGAAGACCCGGGTTCGATTCCCCACGAGTACAATGTGTGAAGCCCATTTCTGGTGCCCCCCACAGTGATATTGCTGGAATATTGCTAAAAGTGGCATAAAGCTAAACTCACTCACTTAGCACAAGGAGTTTTTCAAGGACAATATGTGTTCTGAAATATGACAATTGGTGTGATGATCATGTCATACCTATACATCCTTTGTACGTCACGTCTCCCATTTCAATGTATTCCTTGCAAGTTTATAGAATATAATAACTCAGTATTGTGTCACTTCTAGAATTCTATACTACATGTACTTTGTAACACATGTTATATTTGGGATTACACTGTCTTAGTAAAGTACAGATTCTAGTACTTTTGTTGGGTTGAGTCCCATGCGGGATTCGAACCCACACCCTCAGTCAGGCACCTTATCGCCAGCACACAAAGTCAGCCGCCTAACTTGTGTGGAAGTAAAAACAACGCTACAAAATGACCACTTTCTAAATGGCATTGTGTTATCATACATGTACTTTACTATGAATATTCATTCATGTCAAGGTGCAGATTATATTTAAATGTACAGCAAACCATTATGTTTTATGTGCTAATTGTGTGACATCAATCCAGCTGTACCAGATGTTATATTTTGGATTAAACTTACTCAGTAAAGTACAGATTCTTGTACTTTTGTTGGGTTGAGTCCCATCCAGGATTCGAACCCACACCCTCAGTCAGGCACCTAATTGCCAGCACTCAATGTCAAACACCTAACCCGCTAAGCCACCGCGGGTGACATTTGACCGCTTTCTAAATGACATTGTGTTGCCATCAATCAAGCTGTTGACATAGACACAAATAATGCAGGTATAGTTTTTAACGTACTGATATGGTTGTTGTCAGTGGATGACGTTGGCCGACACAGCCAGTGTGAAGAGAGGCAGGTGTAGTCACCATCAGCAGTCAGATCCTGTGGGACCCAGCAACCAGGGACTGGACATGGAGACGTGGAGATACAAGAGTCTGGATGGCAGAGCTGGACAGGATGTGGATAGACTTGCACTGCATTGTGGGATGGAGATGCCATGTGACGCTGTAAAGCTCCACACAGTGTTGTGTTCCTGATCAAGTTATTGCTAGTGGTAGTATGAAGAGCTGAATCCTATGAGTGATTGTGAGCTTGTGTGCTTGTGTAGGACATATTATATATATACAGAGGTTTTCTATTTTCCAAAATTGGTGCCACATGTGTAACCTAGTCATCCTACTTGAACAGGCACTGGTGACCCTGTCATGTGAGGTGCCTCGGTTCTCTGTGCCTGTCCTGTCACTGAGAGTTGCTTCCCTTGGGCAGTAGGCTTGAATCCAAGATTGACCTGATTGTGTACAGTAAGTAGACATAGGTATTTGTCACCACACAAAATGCTGAGCAGTACGTTTAACAAAACAATAACAAGGCATGAAATATATTTAGAACATGTATGTCGTTTGATTGCCCAAGTTGTGGGAGTAAAGGTATGCAAATCAGGCAAATTAAGCAGAGCCCAATAAGAAAGTATTGTAAAAGCATCAAAACAGGTGAAAATGGTTAAGAATATTCATCATACCAAGAGCAACCATCAACAGTATAATTATCAGAAAATATGGGCAAGTTGGTTATGTGGATAATTTGGAACTACGGTAAGTGGGATATATTGTCATTGGAGAAGAGATGACTTCTTCCTTGATCACAGTGCAAATGTCATAGATCTACCCACATTTTAACCTGGATTTTGTCATATTCACATGTAAGTTTCTATGAAAAGATGGATGAACATGAACATAAAACACTGGCTAAAGTGTCATTGTATAAACCTCGATCTCTCACTACAGAGAACTTTATCTCGGTCATCAAAGGGTATTATTGTAGGTTTCTTCAGTCTGTCAAGTGCAGATTATTGCAACATTCCATCAACATCACGGCAGGGGACACCAGAAATTGGCATTGAACATTGTATGCTTGTGGGGAATCAAACCCAGGCCTTCGGCATGACATGTGCATGCAACAACAACCCCCTAGATCAGAGATCTCATAGAAACATGTAAGCAGCGTGTGTATTTATTCAGCTTCAAGCAGCTATCCCGATGAACTGATTCTTTTGTCTGGTCAAGGAAACATAAAATATATCGTCTATCATATTATTAACGTTTATGTATAATGAAATGTTTGTGATGTTTTGTCAAAAAGCAAGACTTCCATACTAACAACTGTTTATGTTGCTGATGTGTAAGAATAATTTGTTACGCCCGATTGTAATGTTTTTGTCTGTACATGTACTCCAATTCACTGAAACTTTGTTATCCTGTTCTCCAGCCTGTGATGTTTTTTTGTGTATCTGATAAGACCATGAATATTTTGGACTCGTTATTGTTTTTGTCTGCAAAACTGTACATGTATTCCAGTACATTGAACCTTGTTAACTGTTTATGAAACTTTGAGATAGCCTACGAACTTTGTTAATGAAAGTGTTCTTCGTAGTTCAGTGATAGTGTTAAATCCATTTCATAATGTCACACACTCGAAAACATATCAAGATTGAGGAATCGCAGGTAATAATGTTGTGCTGTGCATTTTTCTACTTTAATAAAAATGAGGTTTCAGTGAAGACTCATGTTATTTTAACATTAACTCTACTCCAGTTTGGCTTGCTTCTGATCATGTGATACAAGACTTTTCATGTACTAATGTACTGAAAATACTTACCCTCCCTAATCCTTGTTATATTTTAGTGTTACACCCCATGAAGAGTGAGTGAGTGAGTTTTGTTTTACGCCGCACTCAGCAATATTCCAGCTATATGACGGCGGTCTGTAAATAATCAAATTTGCACCAGACAATCCAGTGATCAACAGTGTGAGTATCAATCTACACAACTGGGATATGATGACATGGGTCAACCAAGTCGGTGAGCCTGTTAGTCGCCTATTACGACAAGCATGGGTTAATGAAGATCAATTATGACCTGGATCTTCACGGGTTCATGTAAAAGTAAGTGGACAAAAACAACACAGCTACAGAACGGTCAGTTTATTTCTTATCAACTCCAGCTGACTGTGGGACCAGGAGAAGGGAGTGGCCATGTCATCAGCAGTGTCCATGGCGATGGTGCCATCAACAACAGTGTCCATGGTGTTGTCCGTCTGTCCATTCACATCACTATAACAAACAGCAGTAGAGGAGTGTATGGGGCTGGATTTTGCCACTGGTACCGGTAGTAATATTCAAGCAATATTACGGCATAGGACACTATCTGGGGATCTGAACTCAGGTTTTGGTAGAATAGCAGATAAAGTCCTGAGATCATATATTAAAACATGGATAATGCTGTAGTTTAGTCTCAGCCAGGAATTCACATTCTGAACATGCATTTCAACAAGGAAAACTGGGGGTATTGTCACTAAGCATAATTAGAGAAACATTATTTATTAAGCATAACATGGTTTAGGTCGGAGAAGTTACTCAGACAACAGATCCTCAAGATTTCACCATTACAGACCAACCTGTCTGGGGACAACCCCATGAGCAGACGGACATGTCCAGATGTACAACTTACTCTGCTTCTTCTTGATCTGCTGATGTCGTCTGCTCCACATCCAAAACAGCTGTACCTTGTACATTATCACCTGCATCAAGGTCAAGGTCCTGATACAAAGTGTTTACGTCCTGACCTGGAAGAATCCCCACTGGAACGTGTTGCCAAGCAAAAGATGCTGAAATCATCAGAAAAGTTGATTATTTACAAATTCTGGACAAAGTTTTGGAAAAATTATATTCAAAATTTTCATGACAATACTTCTTGTTTTTGGACGTAATCCTTCCTAATCTGGCCTTGGACAAAAATGGACAAAAATGTGGAAAGGCGAGAGATGAATGCATCTTACCAGAACATTTTTTCCACTGGGACTTGTGGGGCCTTTTGACAGCTTTAATGTGTGCAGCTGAATTATCTTGCAATAAGTCTGAAAGAATTCATGGAAAGTTATCAATTTGTTTGATATCTAATGCCACCCTCAACAATATTCCAGCTATATGGTGTCAGTCTGTAAATAATTAAGTCTGGACCAGACAATCTTTTGACCAACAGCACGAGCATGGACACAATGACATGTGCCAACCAAGTCAGCGAGCCTGACCACCCAATCCTGTTAAGTCGCCTCTTACGACAAGCATGGGTTGCTGAAGACCAAACCTAACCCAGATCTTGACAGGAAAAAAAGTAAAAAAAACAAAGAAATATACACGTATAGATCATGAACAAATACTACCTTGCAGTTCACATATATGATCAAATGTTCCAGAATCAAGTTTGAGCCTTACCTGCCACTGACAGCACCTGCACTTCTGGAATCTCTTCTATTGACCTTGACCTCTTGTTACCCCTGTTCATCGACTTCCTCTTTCTGAGAAGTATCTGGATCAGTTCGTTCAACCTCTCTGCTGCATCCTCTGTCAACAGTGCGTTCTCACGACTTGCAAACCTGCAGAACAGGAACACCGACATTATATCTTCTTGAGTGGCATTTTTAGAAGTTGGAGAGTCAGATAACTTCTTTATTCAGGGGAGGCAATGTTTCGATACAGATTCTTGTACTGTTATCCAACAGGTATGAATCAAGTAGAAAACAGGGTTATATATGTATACAGTATATAATTAACTTAAACAACAAGATCATGGAGAAGTACAGTCACAATGTGATGACAAGGGATTACATGTAGAAGCCGTTCCTGTTTGACAATGCACAATAAGGGAATGTTTCAAGTCATGTTACAAAGGCTCAATGATAGTCAACTGAATAGTGACATTTATCATTTGCTCATTAATAATTAAAATGAATAACAAAATAAATTGTGTGTGAAGATGCATATGCCATATTAAGCAGGCGACACACTGTTTGCAGGTCGTGTGTGAAGATTTATGCGCCCTTAATGTGGGACACTTACGCTGTCAGCAGGTCGTGTGTGTAGATTTATGTGCCAATAGTGTGAGACACTTATGTGGTCAGCAGGTCGTGTGAAGATTTATGTGCCCTTAGTGTGAGACACTTACGCTGTCAGCAGGTCGTGTGTGTGAAGATTTATGTGCCCTTAGTGTGAGACACTTACGCTGTCAGCAGGTCGTATGTGAAGATTTATGTGCCCTTAATGTGAGACACTTACGCTGTCAGCAGGTCGTATGTGAAGATTTATGTGCCCTTAGTGTGAGACACTTACGCTGTCAGCAGGTCGTGTGTGAAGATTTATGTGCCCTTAGTGTGAGACACTTCATGCTGTCAGCAGGGCAGTGTGTGAAGATTTATGTGCCCTTAATGTGAAACACTCGTGTGTGAAGATTTATGTCAAAAAGTCACGCTGTCAGCAGGTCGTGTGTGTAGATGTTTGGATGTTGCAGACACTTCTGTAGTAGTGGGAGTTCACACAGCGCCACCTGGTGGCTGAACAGTGACTCTGACCTGCCTGACGGGACTGTAAAGAAACAACATACGACTCCTGTAAGTCCTACACACAGGCCATGTGGGAACTACTGTACAGTACCAGCCAGTCATGCTGGATGGATAATAGTTACAAACAAAAATGTACAAGCGAGTAGAACACTGTTGTTTTACATTACTGAACATACAGAGAAATCGGGCAGCAAAGGAAGAAGACTTATTATAAGTTTCAACAAGATCAGTCCAAGCAACATCAAACAGGTTTCTGCCGGAATCCTGACAAGAGACCATAATAAGTCTTACAACAATTGTTACAGTCTGTACATATCTGGAATACGAAACTAACCATTTCCCAGTTGAACTTTCATACTTAGCAGATGAATGACAAAAATATAGCTCACTAGATGGAAAACTACGTAATGAAAATTACAAAGCAACTAAAGTACTACCAACTGCCAAAAGTCTATGTTAAACTACAGGACGTAACAATCAACTTACAGCAGTGATTGCTTATTGGAACAGGGCCCTATAGCAGTGTAGGAAAGATAGCCCGTCCCAACGTCCGAGACGGGTGAATTTTGTGGAGGACGGGTTAAAAAAATGTCTAGTCCCTCCTCATGTCGGGTCAATTTTAGCAAACCAATGACATATATATATAATGATTATAACCTTTTTGAATATTTACTGCCAAGGTGTTTTATTTCTATTTGGAGGACAGGCTAGATTTTTGCAGGACTGGTAAAAAATTTGACCTGCCAGTCCTGTGGACAGGCTAGATTTTCTACATCTTTCCTACACTGCCTATAGAGCTACTTTGATTATTATATATTCGGAGAAAGAAAAGCGATTGGCTACTGGGCATGTGTTATTTCACACAATGTAGTCATGAAACAATAGATCCTGACCAGGCAGTGACTGCATATTTATATGCGCCTATTCCACACCCTAAGGCATACTCAAAGCTATAAAGCTGCCAAACACAGTCACCCATCCAAGGACTCCGTGCCCAATGTTGCTGAACTACAACTGATTTGTGACCTGAGCTCTATGCACAGGAATACACACCACCACTTACAAGATATAGTGTAGGGACAGACCAGGGTCTGCAGCCACACATGCACGAGTCTGTTCCAGTGTGATGTCTCACTTGAGACAGCAGATGCGAGGTGTTCAACTAAACTTGACGTGAGACGGAGATTGTTGATTTCCAGCAGGAGAGGTCGCCAGAACACTGCCAGAACCCATGCTAGTTTGTTATTGGTGGGGCCTGAACAGAAGCAAGACATCATTAAACTATACGGTAAGGTTCTGTTTGATAAACACTCGTGTGAAAGTCAAATCTGTTATTTGAAGGGAGGTGGTAGGATGGTAATATCTGATCATTAAAACCTTTGAGTGGCATTTTGAAGTTGCTTGACAATGGTACAAGAATCTGTATCGAAACGTCGCACTCACGATTAAAAGAAGTTGTTATCCATAAAGTTTGTTGTACATTAAAACCATGTCTACACATTGTAAATAAATGTCGGCAATAGACCACAAATGAACTTCTTTGACTGAGTGGCATTGAGAAGCTGTTGCGATGAACAAGGACGATAGTTCTATGGAAATACAACTTCTTTATTACAATATATGCAATGTTCAATGCCATGGGACCACTATTCTGGGTGATGTGAAATGGGGTTTAACCTCGTACTAAGAATATTTCGCTTGTATGATGGCGTGCATGCGTGTGTATGTGTGGCTGCTTGTACTAGCCCAGACTTGGAGCTGGTTTTATAGTGCTAGCTCACTGAGATACCATGCTTCAGTTAAGCATGAATACCCCACTCAGACACATTATACTGACTCCGAGCCGACCAGTGCTTGTTGCTGAGGGACAGGGACCAACAAGTACCATATTTTAACGTCTTTTGGTATGACACGGTCGGGGATCGAACCCGCAACCTCCATCTCTCCGGGCAGACGCTCTAACCACTACACCACGGAGGCTGTTCCACTTTGATGCTGATTCATCTGTCCATGGTCTTATCATTTGTGAAAAGTTGATGATGTAAATAATGTTTAGGATTATATATATTGTAATGCTAACAAACAGAAGAATAGGTTTTCGTGTTTTTCACAAAAGTTAGATAGCATTTCTCCTGGGAGACAACCTACAGTC
Organism: Haliotis rubra; assembly: GCF_003918875.1. Classification (NCBI taxonomy): domain Eukaryota; kingdom Metazoa; phylum Mollusca; class Gastropoda; order Lepetellida; family Haliotidae; genus Haliotis; species Haliotis rubra. The sequence goes on from NW_025767157.1 coordinate 870,704, forward strand.
TGACGCGATGCCCATGTGTGTGAGCTGTTCCTCTGTGGGCAGCAGACATCCAGGCTCCAGCAGCAGGACGAGGGTGCCCTCCCTGGGAGGATGAAGCACAACGTTACACTAATTGCAGAAACACATAACACACTGAAATAACCATGATGGCCAACCACCACCTACCTCTCCATTTTGGGTAAATAAATGACAAAATTACCAATAATGGCATCTTTCTTTCTAGAAAAGGTTTTAAAATGTATCCTTAATCACTTACAGGGAAATTTTTTTTCTCTCTAACTACAAATAAATACTTGAAACTGGTCTAATAAATAATTAACAAAACAATCATTCATGATATAGAACAGGACTACCCAGAAAACTACTTACGTCGCTACTGACAATAGTTTCTTCATCTCTTGCAATACCTTCTGACCTTCATCACCTGTCTGAAGGTCACTCACATCAAATGTCTTCCCAGCCAGCTCCTGAACATATATTTCATATGGTGTTAGGTCATAGTACAATCATAATGATAAAAGAAATAGTTTGACTCTAGTAGGAAACAGGATATTACCTGGAAGCGTATTTGTTGATACGCAATGATGAGCCGTGCGGCCTGTTCCTCACTGCCCTTCTGTCTCATCACATCCATCATTACTGGGTACTCGGACTGGAACACAACAGCAAGGATGAAAACAATATGAAAATAACTCACACTGAGAAAACACTGATTATGTAATGTGATTACAGTGAAACCTGTCTAAACCGGCACCCCACGGGACCGAAATAAAATGCTGGTTTAGACAGGGTGCCGGATTAGACAGTGACGATAATTTTTGAACATGGGTGCCATTTACACTCATCAATCTCTTTATTCCTGATAATCTAGCGTGCCGAGAAGAGTGTATTGGATTAAGGGACCTTGATTGGACTGCTCATACCCATGCCGGCTTACAGCGTTTGATTCACCCCGCAATCACTACTTCCTGATTATCTCGAATGCCAAGAGGATTAATTAGTGTTATTGGATTATGAGTCCTTGATTGGACTGCTCATACCCATGCCGATATAGACAGTGTTAATTACAGTTAAAATTGCTTGGAACCTGAAAGTCGTGCCGGAATACAGAATAGACAAGTGCCGGATTAGACAATGTTTTAATGATCATAATATCGTTGTAAAATTGCCCAAAATTGTATGCTGGTTTTGACAGTGTGCCGGATTAGACAGGTGCAGATGTTGGCAGGTTTCACTGTATGTTTCGACAGGCCAAACATTTTCGTGTATTTTCTCTAATTTATTTTTCTTTACTAAAATAACTTGAAACCCAAGTCTTCACTATATAGTCACATATTCTACCCTCATTGCGGCATGACTGGTGGAAGTGTTACTCATTTGAGAAGAATAGACTGAGAGCAATAACATTCCCACATTTGCATGACATCACTGTTACAGTGAGTGAGTGAGTTTAGTTTTATGCCGCACTCAACAATATTCCAGCTATATGGCAGCGGTCTGTAAATAATCGAGTCTGGACCAGACAATCCAGTGATCAACAGCGTGAGCATCGATCTGCGTAACTGGGAACCAATGACATGTGTCAACCAAGTCAGTGAGTCTGACCACCTGATCCCATGAGTCGCCTCTTACGACAAGCATAGTCGCCTTTTGTGGCAAGGCAAGCATGGGTTGCTGAAGACCTATTCTACCCCGGATCTTCACAGGTCATCATCACTGTTACAACATCACAGAACAATATGAAGTAATGTCATTGATTGTCCATGACATCACCAACTGATCACATGACATCATGAGAACAATATGAAGTAATGTCATTGATTGTCCATGACATCACCAAACGATCACATGACATCATCAGAACAATAGACTGACATTACCAACTGATCACATGACATCATCAGAAGTATTTATGTTGCCCGGTTGACATCACCAACTGATCACATGACATCACCAACACACATGACATCATCAGAACAATATGAAGTAATGTCATTGATTGTCCATGACATCACCAAACAATCAAATGACATTGTGACATCATCAAAACAATAGACTTCGGGAAGTTTTAATGTCCGGATGAGTAAGGTTTTCACATGAAGTATACAAGTGGTTTTGTTTCAGTTGTGTCTCCATAAGGAGGCTTCATGGTTTTACCATGAATTATCAGCAACTAAACCTATGCTTCTTGGACCCATGAAGATCCGGGTTAGAACCTATGCTTGTCGTAAGAGGCGACTAACGGGATCGGGTGGTCAGTCTCGCTGACTTGGCTGACACATGTCATCGTATCCCAATTGCATAGATCAATGCTCATGCTGTTGATCACTGGATTGTCTGGTCCAGACTCGATTATTTACAGACCATATAGCTAGAAATTGCTGAGTGTGGCGTTAAACAACAAACTAACCAGCCATACCCTCTTGTCTGTTGTCTTGTCGAACACTGTTTACATGAGCATCTTATATGATTTATGTTAGCCATGTAACATATAATACATCCATTATCAAATCCACACACTGCCTCCTTACCGTCTCTTTGGTCTGGAAACGAATCTTCTTGTAGGACTTCATTCTGTTTGACACCGATTTTATGAGAGATTTTGTCAGCTTACTTTTGAACTCCTTGCTTCTGCTTGATGTACTACAGGGAACAAGTTGTCTCTCCCAGAAGTTATGCTGAAAAGATTTATTGCCATAATCTCACACAATAGATTTAGGATGTTGGAAAGTCAAGTGAAATCAGGCATAGAAAGTAGGCACAGAAACCATTTTGATTGGTATATATACAGTGGAAACCGCCTAAGTAAAGACCGCTTAACTAAACAGACCTGATAAGTAAACACTTTTCTTTGATCCCGGCAACTTTCTTCATTAATTATCACTATTAGAGTCTGGTTAACTAAACTCGGATAAGTAAACAATACCGCCTAACTAAACGTCTCTCACGGTCCCTGGAAGTAAATTACTTAACAAAAGAGACTGGATAACTAAATTAGTGATCACCACATAATCCGACATGACGGGCAGTCGTGTCAGTCTCCAGCTAAACAAACATCCTACTTACAGCTCGCTGGCGTCATGCAGTTGACAATACACTGACAACTGGAGGCCAGCCCTCATAAGTGGTCCATTGTTACATATGCATACATATACATGCATATGGTTGTCATTTGCAGGTTTTCATAACTGGACCTTAGATTGGATTGTCTGATGATCAAAAAGGATATACATAGGAATACAGGACTGACTGACTGAGTTTGGTATGACACGATCATCACACGAATTGTCATATTTCGGAACACATTATTGTCCTTGAAACAACTCCTTGTGGTAAGTGGGTGAGTTTAGCTTTCCGCCACTTTTAGCAATATTCCAGCAACATCATGGCGGGGGACACCAGAAATTGGCTTCACACTTTGTACCCATGTGGGGATTCGAACCCGAACCCCACCAGCCCCTAGGAATACAGGAAAAAAATCCACTTATTTATAAAGTTAGTAAAATGTATACAATAACAGATCAATAACTGTGGCCACATAACTCAAATATACCCTCCATACTAGAGCCACATACCATCAAATAGAAACAACAGAACACATACTCAGATATACCTCCATACTACAGCCATTACCATGGTAACTTAGAAACAACAGAACACATAACTCAAATATACCCTCCATACTACAGCCATTACCATGGTAACTTAGAAACAACAGAACATAACTCAAATATACCCTCCATACTACAGCCATTACCATGGTAACTTAGAAACAACAGAACATAACTCAAATATACCCTCCATACTACAGCCATTACCATGGTAACTTAGAAACAACAGAACACATAACTCAAATATACCCTCCATACTACAGCCATTACCATGGTAACTTAGAAACAACAGAACACATAATATGACCACAACAATAAAGTACCATTGCTGCATTTATTTTGCATTAGAAACTCTCTGGTAATGGTACCCACTCAATTGATGTTAGTAGAGAAACAGTGCAGCTACTAACCTTAAGCCAGTCAACAGCCCACATTGTTCCCCGGGACAGGACATCTAGGGAGGGCATCGCACGGTGAGTTCCTTCATGGCGCAGGGACACTATCCACTCCGGGATGCCAATCTATCAATACACACAATGCACTTTGAACCCTTTGTAGCAGCATCTTTAACACATTTGAAATGTAAATGATCTTTTGCTCCAATTGATGATCACATGACAAATTTGTCTAATATCTAGAACTGTCAATTATTGGAAGCTAATTCCAATACCTATACTGACCTCCTCCCCAATGCGATGAATTGGGACGGCCACATTGTTCCTGTCCAGCTGGTAGTGGTCAGTGATGAAGTTCACACATCTGCAAATGAAGGGACAAGTACATAATTTCCTCTTGCACGAGTGAGTATTGCTTAACATCAGCGATCTAGAGTTGCTCATCATCAATCAAATTCAGTGAGTAAATGACTTCATACAACTTGGTTGCCTGAAGCTAGGATACTCTTAATGATAGCCGATCTCTGTCTTTACACACCTGATAAGTGCTAGGGCATAGCCCTGTCGGACCTTGTACTCTGTGAGATGTTCCGATCCCCCAAGGTAGAGACGATGGTCGATCTGTGCTGAGATCAGATCAGCTGTACAGTTGACGGACACAGGCAGTTGAGAGTCACACCTTTAAATTATATCCCAACACAAGTTGAATTTGACATTCTGGTGATTTTGATGATTACATTATTTGTGCTATATTGGGGGAGTATGTGCATGATCGGAGTGCACAAGTAGTTTCATCGGCAGGGCGGATGCCCATTTTTATTGACAATTGAAATCCGGAAGTTAAGTCATATAAAAAGCAAACAAACATCAATAATATTTACCCGAGATCATTAATACCACTTCAGATGCAAAATCTTTATAACAAAAAATAGCAAGCGAAAATGTAATTTTCTGACTAAAATTGATATTTTATACTTATCCTGACTCATGCTAATTATGCTTGTATCCTTCCTCTTGCGAATGATAGTGGAACACTTGAAATCCCTTGAAATTCCCTTCTAAAAAAGGGGACGTAAAATCACTCACCCAGTAGCAGCTTTCCTCCCTTTCACCTCCCTTGTGGCGGAAATCCAGGGAGATTTGGGAAATCCAGAGTGCCATAAGAGGGGAGGTTGGGAGGGCTAACCTCATGAGTCAGGATAAGTACCGTATAAAATATCAAGAGTCATATTTATCCTTATCCTGACTCATGCTAATTATGCTTGCAGAATCTGTCGGAAATGGTGGTGGGTCAGGCCATGTTCTGGATTCACTGGATGTAGATTTACGTCCTGTATTACCCCCCTTGGGAACTTATGACGGCACTGTTGAAGATTCTGTTCTTTCAACTTCTCTCTGATGAGTCTGGGGGGACCACAACTTGTCAGATTTCTTCCGAAAATTCTCCTGACATTTTCGTGTGGATTTTAGATATACTAATATTCCATTAGTTATCTATTGCAACTCCATCTCTTGATGCATGCATCAAGTGGAGATGCGACCCTTCTTCATGTACGAGTATGTCCTATACAAGTACAGGGTCTATCACTCATGCTAGTCTGTCCTAGACGTGTGCATGGACTTATAGCCATTGCTCTCCAGAGCGTTGGTTTTCACAAGTCACGTGATAAAAGGGGTGAGATTTACTCAGCGCCTTTGTGGAACCGTTAGTTGTTGTGCTACAACAAGTGGCCCAAACTGGTGAATGCCTGAGACGTCTTCGGTGGCAATGTCTCTGAGGTAGTGGTTGGCAAACACTGTGTTCGATCTCCAAAAGCAACCTTCCATTATAGTTGTAATTGAGCAGTTTCCATGCAGAACAAGTGTTGACGCCAGGGCTCTGACTTCATGTGGATTGGAGGCTCGTGGAGGCTCAATTCCTGCTGCTTTATAGGCCCTTAGTATAACGGCTCTCATCCAGTACGATATCATTTTCCGAGAGACTTTCGTGGGTGTCTCGGTGGATAAGGGGATGAATAGGCGCTTGAATTTTCATCTCCTTGTTTTAGTTCTCTGTAAGTAGACTTTAAGTGCTCTGACTGGGCATAAGGATAGATCCTGCGTATCCTGTGGCCCAAGGACTAGATAGTGCTTTGATGTGGAACTGTCTGTCAGGCTGACCAGGCAGTTGGTTCTTGGCGATAAAATCCCATCTCAGTCCAAGATGTACGATGTCTTCATTCAAATCGTGTTCGTTCAAAGTCCAGAGCATGTATTTCTGACATCCTTGCAGCTGTTGCTAGGGCGATCAGGAACAGCGTTTTCTGAGTAGTAGTTCAAAGGATATCCGTTCTAGAGGCTCGTAGGCATTACTGGTGAGATGTTGTAGAACTATGTTGAGATCCCAGACAGGAGCCTTAAATTTCTTTTGTTGGTCTTCCAACTTGAACAAGCGTAGTAGTGCCAGAATCTCTGGTACTTTGGCTCAGCTTGATACCCGTTTTCATGGTGATAACTGTACTGAAGGCAGCTAAGTAAGTTGAGAGTGTTGAACCTTTTAAGGGTCTCGTCTGTCGTAGATGACATAAGTATTCCGCCACTTGAGGATGTGTTGCTGTCACTGCTGTAAAGCCTTTCTTCTTTGCATATTGTTCAAATCTCTGCCACTTGTCATCATACAAGTTGCAAGTTGATCTGCGTAGAGCTAGTGTAACTGCTTTAGCTGCTCTGGCGGAGTACCCTCTAGTCTTCAGGCAAGCTTTAATACGCTTCACGCGTGTAGCTGGAACAGTGTCAGGTTCGCGTGAGCTTGCTTGGTGTGTGGATGGACGAGTCGGTTCGACCACTCTGGTGGTTTCAGGGTTGGACTTCCGAGTTCTTGTATGAGGACGAGAAACCATACCCTCGCTGGCCAGTAGGGTGCGACCAAAATCAGTTGCAACGTAGTCGTCTGCTTGATTTTCTGAAATACTTGTGGTAGTAGTGCAGGAGGCGGAAACGCGTAAGCGTTTAGTCCTTCCCATGAGATGCTTAGAGCGTCTTTTGCCCATGCCTGAGGATCTGGAATCGGTGAGACGAACGTTGGTAGCTGTTTGTTGAACTTTGTTGCAAACAGGTCTATTAGTGGGGATCCTATAGTCTGTCTGATGAACTGGAATGCTTCTGGATGCAACATCCATTCCGTCGGGGATGGTTGTAGTGGACGAGACAGGGCATCTGCTATGACATTCTTTGCTCCTGGAATGTGGCATGCCTTCATGTAGATGTTCAGGTCGTCGAATTATGCTGAACAGGAGAAAGCTGAGTTGTAGCAGACTTTTTGATCTTGTTGACCCTTGTTTGTTGATGTAAAACGCCACTGTGGAGTTGTCCGTGTGTACCATGAGTCATGCGTTCTTTAGTACGCTGGACCAATGTTGTAAAGTGTTGATTACTGCTTTCATCTCCAACAGATTGATGTGTGACTTCTGATCCTGACTCGACCACTTCCCTGCTGCCACCTCGTTGTTGAAGTGCGCACCCCATCCTTGTAGGGAGGCATCCATGTAGAGATGAGTGTTGCAAACCGGCTCTGACAAAAAGGTTCCTCCGCAAACGTTCGACTTCCGAGTCCACCATAGGAGATATGGTTTCAGGCTGTCCGGTAGTATTAACGGATCTAGACTGTCTAGGGGGGCGTTCACAAATACTTGTAGTGGGCACAACTTTCATCACCCTCTGCGAATCATGTCTTGAGCTGAGTAGACCAGGCCAAGCACGTAGTGTCAACGGAGAGAGCAATGCTTGAGATATCATCTGTTGTATCTTGACCCAATGATCCTCTGGAACGACTATGCGATTCACTGGTGTGATGAGTTGAATTCCTACAAATTGCAGATCTTGTTTCGGCTCCAGTTCCGACTTGAGGAGATTCACTAGCCATCCTAGTTGAGTGAGCAGCCTGATGGTGAAGTCTAGTTGCAGTCTGAGTTGACTGGGATCGTGATGAGCTTGAATCCCGTCTTCCAGGTAGAAAGCACTGCGTAGACCTCGACGATGTAGATATGTGACGATGGGCTTGGCCACTCGAGTAAACAACCAGGGGCCGACGATATTCCAGACGGTAGAACCTTCCACTGGAAGTGATGTCCGTTGAAAAGGAATCGTAGGTATTTCCTTGAGTCTGGATGTATCGGGATGTGGAGGTACGAATCTTGCAGATCTATGCTGGCTAGGTAGTCTGCTGGACGAACGAGATGTCGGAGCTGAGGAAGATGTATCATCTTGAATTTTGCTGGACTGCGTAGATACTCCCGGTTGAACTTCCTCATGTTGTAGATGAGCCAAAACTTCTCCTTGGAATTCTTCTTCGGTACCAGGAAAATTGGGGAGTAAAACCCGGGCGTGATGAGATCTTGATCTATCTCTTCTACTGCCTCTTTGTCGAGTAGGGTCTTGATAGCATCGTCCAGTTTCTCTATCTGGTCGGCTGCATAGTTGAAGGCCATCAGGTTCCTTGTGAGCGGCGGAGTGGCTTCCAACTGTATCTTGTATCCTCTGCGCAGTATCTGGGATACGTAGTCGTCCTGTAGTATTCCCCAATTCTCCCAGTACCGTTGAAGACGTCCACCCACTGTCGAAGGTTGTACAGGAACGGCTGGTGGTGGAAGACTCCAGTCGTTCCGAACCTGGCCTTCAGCACTTGATTCCTCTTGCACCCCTAGGTGCTCGGCCTCTTCCGGGGTTACCTCTAGGAGCTCTGGTTGGGCGATGAAAGGAGCCTCTTCCTCCTTTCATGCTGGAATTCTTCTTTTCTCTGGCTCTCTGGACTCCTGCAAACTTAGATTTATTGGAGTAGCGTTGGGACGTTGGATTTAATCATCATAACCTCCCTTGAGTCGTGAGAGACTTCTCTGGCGACTTCTTCAATTCCTCCTCCGAAGACCATGGGGCTCTGTATAAGGACTTGGTGAAGCGTTCACTCCAAATGCATGCTAACAATAATCCTTGTCTTCTCAGGAGAGCCGAGCCCGCTGATGTGGATGCTAGGTGCTCCGACATAAACTGATGGTCTCTCTTCTGCATTAGTAGAGCGGAGTATATCATCCGGTCTTCTTCGGTGGAGGAATTCTTGAACTTCGAGATGAGTGTTTCGTTGATAGTCCTCAATCTGGCTAATCCGAAGATAGTATGTCTAGTGGTTGTATCCAGCTGCGCTAACTTCTTATCCACAATCTTGTATGTTCTCTGATGGGAGTCGGTGATAATCTTGTTGTCATCATCAACCTCTGGAGCCTTCGGGAAGGGTTCCATCCTATGTAGAGGGAATTTCCTGGCGTTGTACGTCGGAATGTGCTGATTCTGCGACTTAGTGGCTTTATCAAAAGCTGCGCTGAGGTTGTTTCGTACTTGAGAGATCGGGTCGATCGGTGGAAAGGTGAGCGTGTCGAAATCATCGTTGGACATCTTGTAGGTAAACGCCTCATCTGTGTCCTTAGAAGGTGATGATAAGTCCAAGCCATTGGCGATCCAGGAGTTAACTTCCATATCGGAGAATATGCCTTCACCTTCATCCTCTGATTTAGACATCTCTCGCTCTATGGATGCATGACGACTTGAGTCTCTATAGGATGATCTGTAAGATGAGCTTCGCGCAGGCGATTGATCCCGATGCGATCTTGAATCCTTCCTGGAGTTTTGAGATAATTCTCTAGGCCTTCGCGAAGCTGGGTTCCAGGACGTAGATTCCCCTCTGTAGGAGTGCCTTCACGCAGGCTCTCGATGGGCGTCAGAGTCCGATCCTGCGTGGAGACTTCTTAGCAGCAATCTCTGGAGTGTCTACGTTGGTAGCGGAGTCCAGACTCCTCACTTCAGATGGGGAAGATCGTCGTGTCCGTGAGCCTTCGCACAGGCTTCCCTCTTCATCCGGATGTGGTGGGGAGACTGTAGAGCCTTCACGCAGGCTAGTAGTCATTGTAGAGGTCTTCATAGCAGCCTTCTCCTGAGCGAAGCGACGTTCAAACATCGACATCATCTGGTCTGTAAACTGTTGCATGAACAGTCCCGGGTTGAAGTTCTGCTTTGTCTGAAGAGACTGCTGCAGGGATGATGCATCTGATACTGAAGAGACGTCATCTAAGGCTCGCTGCACTTTTGAAGAGTTGACGCTGCTGCTATCTCTGGTACCCGATGTCTGCGTTGATAGAAGGTCTTCTGTCAATGTCTGATAACAATGTCGATGTAGCTGTAGAAGCAGGCTTCGTCTTCTTACTGACAATGGTGACTTCAGGTATGAGGATGGGTGGATCATCATAAACATCTGCTTCTTCCGGAGGAACAATCTCGGCTGAGAAAGACCTCATCTTCTGTGTTGAGCTGATCTTAGACTTCGCTGAAGTCTTCATGGTAGTAGCCTTATTCTTCTGCGAAGAGGATGATTTAGCCTTCTTCATCTGCGATGGTGTCAGCTCAGTAGACGATGATCTCTTATGGCCTCCGGCGTTCACCACTGGTACATCGACCTGCTCCCGAGAAACGTTCAGCAATTCACTGGAATTATGAATATCTGCAGCAGTGGTTAACACACAGTTATCAGCGCAATCACTCGATTTAGACATGACTTGAGAATACCTTCGTACCCAGTCCTTAGCACGTCTATGGATGGAAAAAAGGTTATTAAATTCAACCGAAGTTAAATTTACACAAAACTTACAGCGAGAGCTGAAAGAACAAGAAACAGTGCAATTAGGACATACTAAATGAGGGTCAGCCGCAGACACTCGGTACCTACAACGAATACAAGTTTTCATCAATTGTAAACATGAAGAAAACACATGTCAAACAATGGAAAATTTAGAGATCAAATTTCAAACCGTAATGTAGAATATAGTCCTAAAAACCGTATACAGCAATAATTTTGATGTAAGGTCCGAAAATATAAAAGGATATGTGCCGTATAGGGACCCAGGTGCTCTCACAACCGTCCTCAAGGGCGAAGAAGGAGAGAGTGACAAATATGGCCGATCATGTGACCATTTGGGGGCCAAAAGGGAGGAAAGGGACGCTGCTCGTGGGTGAGTGATTTTACGTCCGCTTTTTTAGAAGGGAACTTCAAGGGATTTCAAGTGTTCCACTATCATTCGCAAGAAGAAGGAGACAAGCATAATTAGCATGAGTCAGGGTAAGGAAAATTATTCAGTAAGATCAGTTGTCTGCTAGTGACAGGCAATATATAAATCGTCGAAAACCCATACAAAATCCCTGCATGTGGAAAGCAGCAATAGTTTCGCCAATACGATGTCATCAACACTATTTTTGTAGGAAACACTTAATATTTTTGTGTGAAATAAATGAATTTATACTTTATCACTCAAGGTTAGTAAAATAAAAACTTTGAATGATATTATACAGATAAAAATTTCGTTTTTGTCTTACATAATCGAAACCCCCTCACACCGGGATACAGGAGATGTATATGTCCACTCAACGACATAAATATTGCTACCGCATATAACATGTAGAAGTAAACTGTCACCTGGTTTTCCACACCACAATGTGTTCGAGGGCTTGATGCTGTATGGCTGTCTTCTCACTGTACAGTTTCCTGTAGACACTGACAAATTCATCTCTGCAACAAAAATAAAATAATTATCCACATGATGTCCATTGGCACACCGATTACGCGTTCGCTCATATTGCTGAAGACACGGCTTCGATTCTTCACATGGGTACAATAAGTGAAGCCCATTTCTGGTGTCCCCGTGATATTGCTGGAATATTTTGCAAAGAGCGGCGTAAAACCATACTCACTCATATAACTCCTTAACATCAGTTTTATTTCGCAGGGTGTCGACCCGCTTTTCATACACCAGATACTGAGTTACAGAGATACATATTAGGACATATTGGGTTAAATAACCACATTTCAACGAGTTGTAATTACCGGCAAATCCACGGAACAACGTGTTTATTCATGGAAGCCGCCATGATGGATCTCGTAACTTCTCGGAGTATACAAAAAGATGAACTTTAAGCAAACGGTTCCTGAGTTGTTAAACACTTTTAGTGGAGATTTAATTAGAGTGAAATGGGCAAGAGTTCCCCCCGTAACCCCTACTTGAAATGTATTCTATTTATTAGGAATATTTCGAGGGTTTAGGGTTAGTGTTAGTGTAAGGGTTCAGTTGGGGTTTTATTATAAAAAATCATTTTTCATAAATAAAACCCCATCTATTCTTAAGTATAATAAGTATAATAATCGGGGCGGATCTCTTTTCGTGAAATGTATTGTATACCCATATACATTGAACATCGGTTACCAAGATTCGACATTTTTAGTATTAATACAGCGTCAAAATGTTATAAATAAAAGAATCATATTTCGTTTGAAGATTTGCGATGTGATTTGTAGTGACCCGTTACCAAAACATGTGAAACCAGGAAGCAAGCTGTCTGCTAGAAAAACAGAAATTGGGAGAAATTGCTGCGACCCAGAAATAAACCAGCACATCGCTTCCCTTTGACCCAGTGTATGCCGGACACTCCATTTCCACCAACAGATGACAGTAGATGTAGAGTCGGCTGTACGTTCCCTTCAGTTATTTGCGAGGGATTCAAGCAAATAATGGGAATGTAAATTAGCAGTAAATTTGTATCCCGATATATGAAAAATGTTGTTCTTGAACTGACAGAATTTAATATTTGATGGAAAATCGCATATTGCACAGTTGTCACATTACATTCATTCCCAGAAAAACTGTTTAACCTGTCGATGATTGAGAGATCATTGATGATAAGTATGTAAATATCGTTGAAAAACACACATCACATAAGTTGTTACATTCTTACATAGTACCTGAAGTGATTCTTTCAAATGTGATGTTAGAGTCACTGCAATTTTTTAATTTTTTTTATTTCAATGTTTTTATTGCTCGAAAGCCCCTGTTACAGGATTTAGGATCACCTCCAGGGTAAGGGTGACTCTCATTTGTAAGGTACGAAATCTTTCTGGTAGACAATCTGACATTTTCTAAAAGGAAAAAAAGAAAAATCCATTCAACGTATGTCACTGTATTATCTATATGAATTCAGGTTAGATGTATTGGTTACAGACATTGAAGGGAGCAAAACGTCATTGTTTGGATCTCATTTGCTGGCAGGATCTAGACTTTGTTTAGACATATTGAGGCACTGTCTCTGTGAAATTACTCAGTTTCTCGATGAATACTCTATTACTGTCTCTATGACAAAATTTGATTTAATAGTAACATGAACAAAGTCGTGTCTGAATGAACTTAATAGACTTTCCTTACTCCATGGACACATGGGTGTGTTAAGGTCTACATGAGTCCCCTTGGGCTCCACATGTGTATTATGTTAAGTGTGGTGGTTCATCTAATAGGGTCATACAATGATATATTTCTAACTTTACCCAATGATGCTGGTTAGTTAGGAAAAGAATATGAAAACAATAATACCTCACTCACTCTTCAATTCAGTGTACATACAGGTGTGTGACATCACCATTACTGGCTTGTGTCACTGCTGAGAGGGTAACCCTTCATTGTGGTTCATCAGTTGCCTTCAACGCATGGCTCAGAGTGGAAGATCTTGAGGATTAATCATGTTACCTTTTGTCACATGCTCATAAAAACATTGCTATAAACAATAATCTTAAACATTAATCTCCATTTCACCAAACCTTCTGTGGTCTGTTTTAGAATTGCTGTGGATGTTACCAGAGAGTCATGCCAGTAACCTCATGAGTAGTTTCTACTGAGATTGTATTGTCACTCTGGATAGACTACTTGCCTAACAAATGTATCAGAAGTACAAGCATCAGCAGGAGTCACAGGAAGAAGGGTCACATGACCAGAAGGTAACTGTGCCAAGAGCATCCTGAATCATCCTTGATTCTCCAGCCTATTGTATAATGACATATACCCTGGGTGTATTGTCAGTCATAGCTTCTTGTCTGAAGTGCTGTCACCATCTTAGTCTCTTTTATCGCTATCCAAGCATAGGACTGGTCTAGAAATTCTCAAAATGTATTTTCTAAATGCAAGGTTCACTTAGACATGCATTACCTTTACAGTCCCACTTCTCTCACAAGGAATCGACATATTATTGACTTCACAAGGAGCATGTGCCATCTGGTCATGCATTTCTCTGATCCCAAACTAGACTAGATGAGTCCCAAATATGACATGTATGATCAGTTTCATTTCATTATATGAAACTTTCCCAAATTTCAGCCAGACCACAGGGCTGGTTATATGTAAAATTTGCCAGCCCTGACCAAAACTTACCTGCCTGCAAATAATTTAGGTTTGACAAGTGACATAGTTTATCATCCAATCGGAATTCATTATTTATTTTTATGAGTGAATTAATAATGATTTATTATCCTGAAATATGATGAATGTCTTCATATAACTGTCTAAATTTTAACCAGACCATTGGCATGTGAATTTGAGAATCTGGCAGTCTTTGTTGAAAATAACCCATCCCAGGCATTCGGGCAGGCAGGTATTTCGAACAGTGGTTCATTACAGATATACATTCAAATTCACAGTCGAGTAAGACATCAATGTATTTATCAACATCAAAAGACTGGTTAACACTGAACTTTATCTGAAAATGATGTTTTACAGAGTATTAAGAAGTGTTTATGTCAGAGGTCATTACAGTACTGATATTGTGACCAACTATCTATGCTGCTGGGTAGTGACACACACTCAACCATGACAGTGAGGCCAACCACCCAATCCACTTTTGATCATCATAGTTAAATAGTGAGAGTCTCAGACACCGGTGCATATTTTGGCCCATGAAGGATATGTTTGACTTTATGAGTAGTCAGGCTGATTTAGTATGCCAGTTAATAATCAATGCCAGTTGGGGTAGCCTAGTGGTTCAAGCATTCACTTGTCATGGCATAGACCCGGTTGCAATTCCCCACATGGGCACAATGTGTGAAGCTCATTTCAGGTGTCCCCTGCTATGATATTGCTGGAATATTGCTAAAAGTGGTGTAAAACCTTACACTCACTCACTCAACGCCAGTTTTGTTGTTAGTTCACAAACTCTTCTTGATTGACACTCTTATGAGGGATAGATAGATCTCTTTTAATACATTGCTTTGATTGGCTTCTATTTCTCCTTTTGTATTACACTGTCATGTGAATTCTAGGAACCAGTGATGTCCGACACTACAAGGAAAGTGGAGAGTTGCTGGAAGCTGATAGATGCTGAAGACGAGAAGTACCGTGACTGGCAGCCACCTCCTCCTAGACTTCCTGGGTTTATGGGATGGAGGACTGTCCGCATATTTGTCTCCTCAACATTCACTGATTTCTTCAATGAAAGAGAGATCCTCGTCAAGAAGGTCAGTGGGCTGTTGGACAGGTCTCAGGGAATTTGTACAAGACCAATTCATTCAGTGATAAGGTCAAGGTTATGAAATAGAAACATGTTACGCACAAGGCTGTGGTTAAACTTTCTGAAAAAGTACTACTGCACATATCATCATCTACATAGGAAACAAGTGAGAAATGAGCGAATACTCTGTTTCAATGAATCAAGTTTATCTTTTACATGTAGGCCATCGACCATGTATAGGAGTATATCTACATATCTATATGATTCCACAACTCAAAGACTATAGCATGTTATTATTCTATGACTGACGACCGTATCATTTGTTGTTATTCCATGCATCATGGTTGTATGATGTTATTATTCAACCCTTCAAAGAGCTATGGTATTATGATATGTAATAATGCTATTCCATGCATTAATGTTATATGACATTAGTTTCTGCCATATTGCCCTGTAGGTTTTCCCTGAGTTACGGGAATGGGGCAGCGAGAGGAAGATTCACATCATCGACTGTGACCTGCGTTGGGGTGTGCCCCAGGATTCCACTACCGCGGAGACCATCGCTATCTGCATGGAGGAGCTTGACACATGTCATGAAGTCAACGAAGGAGAGCCTTTCTTTTTGAATCTGGTGGGAGAAAGGTAAAAAACACTTCACAGTTGTGATTGTGTAAGAGTGCTAGATTTTGACCCTGCTCCTCACCAAGTTCAACATAACGTGTGGTCAGTTTGTTGAAACTATTTGATAGAGCTGTTGTGACAGTTGCCTATAAAGACGTATAGCAGAGTCTTTTTGTCCTGGTAACCTTTTTCAGTAATGTTATAATTACAAGTGAACTGTTCCAGTACATTAACAGCAGACGCTGCTCATC
This sequence comes from Haliotis rubra, assembly GCF_003918875.1. Classification (NCBI taxonomy): domain Eukaryota; kingdom Metazoa; phylum Mollusca; class Gastropoda; order Lepetellida; family Haliotidae; genus Haliotis; species Haliotis rubra. The sequence goes on from NW_025767157.1 coordinate 886,919, forward strand.
TACCTTTAAAGAATTATGCTAACTTGTGTACTAACACTTGGAACCTACAGGGTAGCTAACCCATCCTGTATCACTGAAATTTGCATATATGTACATCATAGAAAATGGCACTCCACAAGGAAGTGTACTTAGCCCAGGTTTGATATCATGATCAACAACTTTTTCATCGACCTACCTGTTAGTCAGAATTTCCTGTTTTGATTCATGGAAATTAGATCACAGGCAGTTGAAGTTAATTTGATCCAGATACCAAGTGCTGTTATTTAATTGACCTTCAATCACCTCACTTAACTTCATGGAATTCTAAGTCTACAGTCAGGGCGGTCTCATGTTGTGTTATGTACTTCTTTGAATAAGTGTTTGTTTACCAGGATTACACATTTTTCTGAATAAAAATGTTTAGTAATTGACTCACATCCGAGGCAGCCATCTTTTACTTGGTAACTGAGATTACTTCCCCTGACCGTCCAGATATGGCTGGATCCCTGGGAGTGGTGACATCACTGAGGAGGTGATGCAGAAATATGACTGGGTGGAAGGGACCTCCATCACTTTCATGGAGGTCCTACATGGAGCATACAGGTGAGGTAATTACCTTCATGTATCATACAGGTGGGTCAGTTATCTTTATGGAGCGTACAGGTGGGTTAATTACCTTCATGGGACATCCAGGTGGGTTAATTATCTTTATGGACCATACAGGTGAGTTGATTACCTTCATGGAACATTCAGGTGGGTTAATTACCTTCATGGACGATACAGGTGGGTTAATTACCTTCATGTTAATTACCTTCATGTTAATTACCTTCATGGACCACACAGGTGGGTTAATTACCTTCATGGACCATACAGGTGGGTTAATTACCTTCATGGACCACACAGGTGGGTTAATTACCTTCATGGACCATACAGGTGGGTTAATTACCTTCATGGATGATACAGGTGGGTTAATTACCTTCATGGATGATACAGGTGGGTTAATTACCTTCATGGACCATACAGGTGGGTTAATTACCTTCATGGATGATACAGGTGGGTTAATTACCTTCATGGATGATACAGGTGGGTTAATTACCTTCATGGACCATACAGGTGGGTTAATTACCTTCTGGATGATACAGGTGGGTTAATTAGCAGGTGGGTTAATTACCTTGGAGCAGCACACATACAGGTAAGTTAATTACCTCCATGGAACATACAAGGTGGTTTAATTATCTTCATGGAACATACAGGTGAGTTGATTATTTTCCTAGAGCATGCAGCATTTCATACAAGTTATTGTTGGCTTAGCAGTTCCTCTGGCTATGTCAGTAAAGTTCAAAGAACTGTACCAGTCTAATTATTGGTAATGAATCAGATAGTTTGATGATAGGTGGTGACAGGCACATGTTTCAGAAAAAACCTGGAAAATGTTGTTATGTTTGAGATTCTTAACATGATGGTTGGTTTTTGCTTGTAGAAAAAAGAACCCAAATGCAGCGTTTCTTCCTTCGTGACCCTGCATTCTTGTCTGAAGTGCCTGAAACTCACATTAGCAGATTCATAGAAGCAGACGACATTGGGAGAGAGCATCTTAAGGTCAGTTTATTGATGTCCCCAACTTCGTCTTGTACACAACCATACAAAGCTGAACCTTTTTGAACTCAGTCACCAGATATAACACCAGTATGTTCTAAATCTAACGACCGCCTCCGTGGTGTAGTGGTTAAGCTGAGACGGAAGGTCGCTGGATCGATTTGAACATCGTTTAAATATGGTACTTGTTGGTCCTGCCTGGCCTTTCGGCATTAATGGGTACAACAAGGACACTCGAGTCAGTATAAGAGTGGGGTAGTCATGTTTCACTGCAGCATCAGTGAGCTAGCACTATAAAACCAGCTTTAGTCTGGGCTAGTACAAGCAGCCGCACCTACACATACACACGCATGCACGTCATCATATGAGCGAAATATTCTCAAGCACGACGTTAAACCCAATTTCACCTCACCTCTAAATCTAACAGTTAGTTATTGATTACCCTAATCTTGCACTGCCACAGAGGCTCCTTGACTATACTGGATATGGAGAACACAAGGGCGGATCCAGAGGGTGTGTGTGGGCATGTGCACCCTGTTTCTCCCCCAACAAAATCCTGGATCTGCCCTGCAACAGATAGTCATTCTTTGAGTTTTCTCTAACCCTTTTGTCGAACGCCAAGCCCAGAAGCCAATAATACATATGTCTACATTAAATGTTTTGTTGAAAGATCAACACTATAAATCAACAGGTGTTTAAGGCGCGGTTGAAGCAGCGGTTTGCGGACCAGATATTCAACTACAGTGTACAGGCAGCTGGCACAACTTCATCCACGGGAAGAGAGAGGGTAAGGCCAGTACAGAGCCACCATTCATCACAGAATGTATCACACATCTCTGTGTATCCATCCAATAACATCATCTCACTATGCACCATAATCGAGTTTTTGTCAATTTTGGTAAGGGCCACGTTGCTGAAATGTATTCCTTGGTAACTTAAAATCATAAGTACAATTCTGACAAATTTAATGTTCATGTAATCCTGTTAATACTATCAACAGCAAGCAAACAAACCAATATTCATGCTTACGAACAATTTCATGCTTTTGTCTATGAACGGAATTTAACCAACTCCCATTTTTGTTAACGCTGATATCTCATGAACTGTTGCAATGTCTTCAAATTTGGTGACAGCCTACATTGGGATTACCCAGCAGTATATTTGGGTGACCTTGACCCTCATCTTCAAGGTACGACACTTTCACTTTTCAAACTGTTGTTAACATGACATCTCATGCACTGTTGTATCCAATGTCTTCAAATTTGGTGACAGCCGACATTTAAGGGTTACGCAAACACCAGTCGATTTGGGTGACCTTGACCTTATTTTCAAGGTCACCACGACACTTTGACCACATTTCAAACTCTTGTTAATGCGATATCTCATGAACTGTTGTACCCAATGTCTTCAAATTTGGTGACAGCCTACCTTTGAGAGACTACGCAGATACCAGTATATTTGGGTGACCTTGACCTTATTTTCATGGTCACCACGACACTTTGACCACATTTCAAACTCTTGTTAATGCGATATCTCATGAACTGTTGTACCCAATGTCTTCAAATGTGGTGACAGCGTACATTGAGAGATTACGCAGACACCAGTATATTTCGGTGACCTTGACCGTATGTTCATGGTCACCACGACACTTTGACCACATTTCAAACTCTTGTTAACGCCATATCTCATGAACTGTTGTACCCAATGTCTTCAAATTTTAAATTTGGGATGAGCATTTGGGGATTAGAGACACCAGTTTGGGCGACCTTGACCTCATTTTCAAGGTGAAACTTTGACCACATTTCAAACTGTTGTTAATCATATCATGAACTTTGACCACCATTTCAAACTGACATTTGTTACACGCAGTATATTCATGAACTGTTCATGTCACCAATGTGTCTTTGACCACATTTCAAACTCTTGTTACAGCATATCTTTGGGGATTACACAAGACACCAAGTACATTTGGGTGACTTTGACCTTGTCTTCAAGGTCACCACGACACTTTGACCACTTTTCAAACTTATGTTAACGCGATATCTCATAAAACATTGCACCCATTGTCTTCAATTATGCCGACAGCCAACATTGGGTGATTATGCAGACACCTGTGATTTCAGGCATCTTGTATGTGAGCAAAAAATAAAAAGTAGTAAATATGTTATAAATATTCCATTCTTTAGCGGTAGGGGATATTGCCATATTAGTGGCAAACACTTGCTGTCCTTTAAAAGCAAGAAATACCACAAAATACTTACATTGCATTTAATTAGAAATAATGGGTTGTCTGGAATACACTGTTTAACCAGAGTTTGATGACAATTGCGCTCATAATACATCTGTGTACCTGAGACAGTCAGGTCCTCTCCCAGAAACTGACATCTTGCTTGTGTCTGCTGCTTTCTTCACTGTCTGTTGTCATGTTTGACCATGGGTACATCCCAATCCAGGTGCAGTTGACTGGCCTGGAAGAGTTTGCTGACCAATGTCTTGAGTTTTTTAAGTCGGCCATCACCAGGAAATACCCTGAGCAGCTGACTGTAGCAACACTTTCCCTGGAGGAACAAGGTGAGAATACACAAGTTCATCTATATAGAGCTCCTTTATAAAATTTGTTTCATTAAAGCACTGCACAGACTGTTTCTGCCAAAATGCCTGGAAGTGCATATTTATCTTTGGTCATTGAGAAAATGTGTATTCCTGACCCAAATCTCACATACACTTCACTTCTCTTACTCCAGTCTGAATCTTGGAATTCTGGATTCCCAGAAAAGTTACCTCATCGTACTAGAGACCATATAATAAAATTGTACAAAGGTACAAACTGGACAGTCTTGATGATGGCTCTCAACAACTATCACCAATTTAAGTCAGAATGTGTTGGTCCTATATTGGCTATCTCCTGCTTTGTTTGTCCTACAGAACAAGAACTTCAACGCATCTTCATCATTGAAAAGGCGGAGATTGTGATCGGACGTGAACAGGAAGTGCAGAGACTCATGGGATACATGACCAATCCAGGGTCATGTGACCTGAACAAAATCGGTATGACTTGATGATTTACATATTGATCAGGAATTATCTAGCTTGACAGAAGTTGAATCACCATATATTCTTTGCTTACAACATTTCAAGCAATTTGAACATTTCGTGTTCCACTATATTTGAACAACCAACATATACACATATATATATCAGGGGCATAGCTACCATCATACATGACTGTACTGTGTGCAAGCCCGGCTTAAGCTAACACATGACTGTTGCTTGCTTGTTGCTCTCCACATCACATGTAAGGTTACAGGATGTCCAAGCCCTCAATACTATCTAAATTTAAAGGTTGGACAAGCCCTCAATACTATCTAAATATAAAGCTTTGCCACATATCGGGCTTACATGAAAAAATTGGCTTGCTACATTCCTGTATATGTACTTAGGTTTCTGATGTAAATAACAACTCTAAACAGACTTATTTGCATGATGATGTAGATTCTTTATTTCACATTGATACAAGTGAGAGGAGGTTTTGATCAACATGTAGCAGGATAGAGTGTTGGGTAAATACTGAAATGCATAATTAGTTGGAGAAATTATGCATCAAAATGTTGAACATCAGTTTCCTTTGATTTGAATTTTTTATATTGTTTTGTTTTACATATTTTATTTCCTCCTTCCCTGTTACAAATGAGGTAGCTCACACCCAGGGTAATGTGAGTTCCAGCATGCAATACAAGTAATAGTGTATTTCGTGGGTGTTTATAGGATGTACAGAGGAAGAAGGTTTTCTCTGCATTAGGACAGCCACTCATTCACCTTCTTACACACCTACATTCACACACAACTCGACAGGAATCTGCTGGCCTCGTATCACATGTTAAATGTATATTCAATGGTCTTGCTTATTGCTGCTCCAATGATGAAAAAAGTACATGATAAAACATCCAAGCCTGATAGAACTTGTGTTGATCACTGTTTCTAAAAGCTATGTCCTTTTCTATTTTGTATCTAATGTTCAGGTCCTTTACAAATCTGCTAAAAATAAGTTTTGAATTTTGAAATTTGCATTTGTAAATAAACAATTTTGCCAAAAGCAAAATGAAATCAAAAACTTTGTCTGTTATTATGTTTTCTTGAACTCCAAATAGTATAAATTCGGCACTTAGCTTCATATTGCATACATGACCACACTGGTCTATCCATTTCAGAAACTGATCCCAAAAGTTGTTAGTAACATCACATTCCCAAAATAAATGGACGATAGTTTCCTTTTGTCTCTGACGAAAAGAACAAAGATCATTCTGAACATATTTTAGTTTTAATAAAAAGGAATTTGTTGTAAGTATATTGTGCACAAGTCTATATTGAAACCAGCGCAGTTTCACTTCTTGAGTTGTACTAAACACCTTAGCACAAATCTCATTCCAGGCAAGCTGACCAAATTTTAGTTCCCATTTTTCCTGATTTTTTAAATATGCTCTTGAACTTTTGAGTTTTTCTGTATTTCAGATGGAGGGGAAGTAGGACAGAGTAAGTTCTTTTATATGTCAGTACTGATTGTTCCTATCGATTAAGGACCACCTTCATCGCTTAGTTGCTTGACCTTCATCACTTAGTTGCTGGACTGTCTGCCTGAAGAGTGGAAAGTTGCTGGGTTGATTCCAATCTGCGTCACATGAAAAGATGTTAAAACATGCTACTAGTTGTTACCCTGTCTGGTGCTTGGCATTAAGGGCTCAAACTAGGACTGCTTTACTCAGAGTACTGCTTCGGAGTTAATTAGAGAGTGCAGATTTAAACCAAAATCAAGACACAAAATGAAAAATTACTGGAATCTGTACTTTACTAAGAAAGTGTAATCCCAAATATAACATACGTTACATTTGACCACTTTCTAGGTGGCATTGTGTAATCTTAAAAAATAGGTCATCAGTTGTTTTTAGTGTTGTGACATTTGCACAGGGAAGCCAGACGTATGGACCCTAACCCCCAAGGATAACCTGCTGTGTGTGGTGCAGGCCAAGAGTGGATGGGGGAAGACCTCACTGTTAGCTCAACTGGTCCTCACAGCAATGGAGGTCAGATTTCACAATCAAGTCTTTAGTTTTCAAACCTTCTCTCATCTTGATGCTGAATCTCTCATTATCCTTAATTAGGGTTCGGTATTGCCAAAATTTTCGTATTGCGATATATCGTGATATGTGTTGGCGTATTGCAACATGTATTGCAATATATTGTGAAAGTGTAACACATTGTTTAAGGTAATAAAATTACTGTTTCCTTTCTTTTGAAACAATGCCACTGGCCATTGTCAGGACTTGCAATTATATGCAATTATATGACCAATAAACTATCCTCAAATTCTCGAAACTGTTAATGCATAATGATATAAAGGATATACTCATGTTTATCTGATTTTTGACTACGTCACGAAAATTACTGATCTTGGTCACGGAAATTACCGGTCATATCGAGTGAACCAGTTCGCGAAAAGTGTACCGCAATATGTCGTATTGTGAAGTTCAAATTGCAATATACCGGTTAACCAGTATTATCGCCCACCCCTATCCTTAATGCATTTAAATATAGCTTATTTCTTAGGATTCCACTGATTTCAGGGAATATAGACATCAGCATCATTAGCAACATAAAGAATCATTGTTTCCATGGAAACTCTCAAATGGTCATTATGTGCTTGGTGTGTGATCCCAGTGCAATCTGATACAAAGAAGGAGTATTTGGAATTCAAAATGTGGAGGTAAGATTCTTGGAATTTATTCCATGGGCAATAGATGATTATGGTTTCGATTTGTTTTCAGAAAGGTCACAAGATATTCTATCACTTCAGTGGCAGTACTAGTCGTAGCCGCAACACCTCGGAAATGTTGTTCCGATTAATGGAGGCGCTCACAGAGGAGGAGGGTGAGCAACTGTATCCTGGATCACAGGGGCGTGGCACACTTAGAAACAGCGTTAGAAAGACGTATAGGTATATAGATCCTACCCCAGCACTATATAAAAGGAAAGGGATGTAACGACGGAACCACCCCCTCCTCAATCGAAGTTTATTGGCTTCCACCAATCGGATGGCCCAATTCAGTTTCTGCGAATCTGCTCAGATCACTTGAATGTCAAGGCCATCTATGGCTGACAAGTGAGTATGATTGCCGATGGTTTTGGATAAAATGCCTACTTACTGTTGAGGAAATGATTTGTAGATGTTGCAATAAGTTTTGAGACCGGTGGAATGCCGCTGCCGATCAAATCTAGCCCTACATAGGTGATGTCAACGTGGCTGGAATTAATAAACGAATTTAAAAGGTGAGTTTTCGCTGTCTTGGGTGATCCATGATTTTGGCTTGGAATTGCGGAGGTAGCTTTTTTCGGTGAGTCGTGGCGTATTAACTTTTGAAATAATGATCCGATTCTGACCATTTTTAGCTCATTTTGTAGGGAAATCATCTCGCTTTCGATCCATAGGCCTCGACGGGGCCTTAAAAATAGTTTACGTGGGGAAACCTTACTTTGATTGAGGATGGGGTGGTTTCGTCATTACATCCCTTTCCTTTTATATAGTACTAGGGTAGGGTCTTCAACCTATATGTCTTTCTAACGCTGTTTCTAAGCGTGACACGCCCCTGTGTCCTGGATTCCACCATGCACCCATGACATGACAATCAACACAACAGTAAACAAAAGAAAAGTGTATTACTATCTTAGCACAAAGATTGCCATATGGAATAGGTATTAGTAACTGACGATATGGCTGAAATATTGCCAAAGTGACTATAAATTTTAACTCACTCACTCACTTGGTAGCTGAAATCTGAGACAACAGAGCTGTGTGGTTAGCCTAGTGGACCTGCATGGCAAAATATCATGACCCGGGTTCAATTCCCAACATGGGTGAAATGTTTGAAGCCCATTTCTGGTGGCCCCTGCTGTGAATCATTGCTGGCATATTGCTAAAAGTGGCATAAAACTGAACTCACTCTCGCCAAAACTTTGTCACTATGAACTTAATTGAGATGTGATTGGTGCTTTACACTTGACGTAACACAGACAACATTGTTCATGCCATACAGACACCATTGTTGGCATGATGGACACACAGACACCACTGTTGGCATGATGGACATACAGACACCACTGTTGGCATGATGGACATACAGACACCACTGTTGGCATGATGGACACACAGACACCACTGTTGGCATGATGGACATACAGACACCATTGTTGGCATGATGGACACACAGACACCACTGTTGGCATGATGGACACACAGACACCACTGTTGGACACCATTGTTGGCATGGACATACAGACACCATTGTTGTTGGCATGATGGACACTGTTGGCACAGACACCACTGTTGGCATGATGGACACCACTGTTGGCATGATGGACACACAGACACCACTGTTGGCATGATGGACATACAGACACCACTGTTGGCATGATGGACATACAGACACCATTGTTGGCATGATGGACATACAGACACCATTGCATGATGGGACACCACTGTTGGCATGGACATACAGACACCACTGTTGGACATACAGACACCACTGTTGGCATGATGGACATACAGACACCATTGTTGGCATGATGGACATACAGACACCATTGTTGGCATGATGGACATACAGACACCACTGTTGGCATGATGGACATACAGACACCACTGTTGGCATGATGGACATACAGACACCATTGTTGGCATGATGGACATACAGACACCATTGTTGGCATGATGGACATACAGACACCATTGTTGGCATGATGGACATACAGACACCACTGTTGGCATGATGGACACACAGACACCACTGTTGGCATGATGGACATACAGACACCATTGTTGGCATGATGGACACACAGACACCACTGTTGGCATGATGGACATACAGACATACAGACACCCATTGTTGGCATGATGGACATACATACAGACACCACTGTTGGCATGATGGACATACAGACACCACACCACTGTTGGCATGATGGACATACAGACACCACTGTTGCATGATGGCATGATGGACATACAGACACCATTGTTGGCATGATGGACATACAGACACCACTGTTGGCATGATGGACATACAGACACCACTGTTGGCATGATGGACATACAGACACCATTGTTGGCATGATGGACATACAGACACCACTGTTGGCATGATGGACATACAGACACCATTGTTGGCATGATGGACATACAGACACCACTGTTGGCATGATGGACATACAGACACCACATGATTCCACATACAGACACCACTGTTGGCATGATGGACATACAGACACCATTGTTGGCATGATGGACATACAGACCACCATTGTTGGCATGATGGATACAGACACCACATGATGGACACAGACACCATTGTTGGCATGATGGACATACAGACACCATTGTTGGCATGATGGACATACAGACACCACTGTTGGCATGATGGACATACATTAGTGACGTCAGAGACATGTGATTACTGCTGATTGACAAAGTGAGAGAAAATGAAAGTCTATAATTTACAAAGTCTGTGATTTCTTCAAGGATGAAAATGACAGGGGGTGACCCAAGTATGCAATTACTAAGTACATAGGGCGTACTGCCTGTGCAGCTGGGGTACATGTCATCTCGCCTGCTCAAAAATGTGTTGAGAACCCGTTAACGCACGTGCATCTCGCTTTACGCGCTGTTCCTTTAGGTGCCAATGCGCCTTTGTAACAAACTGGGAAAACGCACAAATAAATGATGACGGTTTCTTAAACAACTTTTTTATTTTTACTCTGCTTTTTTAGCAATATCAAGGCGGAACACCAGAAATAGGCTTCACATCTTGGGCATGACAAGCAAATGGTTTAACCACTGGGCTACCCCACCACCCCTTAGTATTTCAACATTACATAAAATTATATGCAAGAGACGATATCATCATGGAGGATTCACTGAATGAGTTGCCAGGAGTCGATACTTCAGAGCTGTTGACTGATTACGTTTCATTTCAGTGTCAGAAGAGGAAAAGGAGAATTTTTCCACTTCAGTCAAAAAGCAGCAGGAGCTTCTGAACAAAGCACTTGTGAAGTTCCATGAGAGTGGGAAGAAGCTCACCATCATCATCGATGCTGTGAATGAGGTATCCATGGAAATAATTACTGTTAGCCTAGCCCAGTATGTTGTGTGTTTTGCTCATGACACTCAATGCACTGGTTTGAATCCCTGTCCAATATGTGAATAGATACATGGATTAAAATGGGGTCAGGTTTTTCAAACATACTAAAATTTAGTACATTTGAAAGGTTTTAATGTGCCTGGGTAAATAGAAAGTACTCATATTACAACACTGTAACTAAATCATTTGGTGATATATTGTCAACAAAATTACACATGGATTAATGAATTGAAATTGACAAATCACAAGATGCACTATTCATAGTGGCAGAAGCTGTATCTGTGCTGAAATCTATTTACTGATTCATCTTGTCTTATGTTGTCATTGAAATTTATCTCAAAGTGTTGTGAAAAAATGCACTGAAAGAAGCTGAAATCCATAAAAAATATCTTGGGAACGTACTGAAAGTTGTTTAACCGGTTGAATTGTCGAACCTTTGATTGGAGTGGTTCCTAAATATGGTCATGACATATACAATTTATTGTTTTATATTCTATTCTTGCCAGCTGAATCAGGCTGTACCTGCTTGGGGAGATACCATTTAAGTTGGTTGCAAAGCCCCTCAGTGCCACTTGGGCAGATACAACAAGGTACAGTACTAACGACTATCATACTTTGGGAGATACAACAGTAACATTGGGGTGATCGCATTGAGCTGCAACTACTTGGCACTAACGACTCTGGCCAGGCTGAAGGAGCATCCCTGCTACTGGATGACAGTGGGAGAACTAGGAGAGAGCCATCATACTTGGGAAGATACAACAAGGCAGTACTCGACTGTATCATACTTGGGGAGATACAACAAGGTACAGTACTAACGACTGTATCATACTTGGGGAGATACAACAAGGTACTGTGACTGTATCATACTTGACAACAAGGTACGTAAGAATGATGCTCACATGTTAAATGAATTCCCTTACGGCAATAAATATTATATTATTCCTTCTCTTCCTACCCATCCCTCCAAACCTGTCCCATCCTTGTTGCCCCACCCATCCCAGTCCAGTGCCATCTCACCCCAATTCAACTCATCCCCATTCATGTCCTAACTGATGAGATTCCTGCTTGCAGCACCTGCACCAGGACCAGCTGACCGCCCTGATCCAGGACACTAAGGTGGACAGCCCCCTGTGGATGACCCTCGTCTGTGAGGAGCTGCGTGTGTTTGGGGACTTCAAGATGGTCACACAAAAGATCCACAGTTTGCCCGACACACTCAACGGACTGTTTGGCGTCATCTTCACACGGCTCCTGGCTGAGGACAACACTGGCTGCATTAAGAAGGTAGCCTGGTCATGATGCATCTAGAGAAGGATAAAAGCAGAACAGGCATCTGACCATTGATCCATGTACATGCAAACTAGGGTCAAGGCCACTAGTCGATATATCATGTTTGTTAGCTAAAAGCAACTCAAATATAAGTTTAAACAAGGGCAAGAAACACTTTATTTTTTTTTGTTCCCAGAGCTGTCTGAGTGAGTATGATTTTACGTCCCTTTTAGCAATATTCCAGCAATATCATGGTGGGGGACACCAGAAATGGGCTTCACACATTGTACCCATGTGGGGAATCAAACCCAAGTCTAAAGCAACGAGCGGACGCTTTAACCACTAAGCTACCACACCCCCAGAGCTGTCTGAAGATGTTGCCATTTGTGCAGTATTCTTTCACTTACCATAAGTAACATTAGCATACTGTCTTATGGTTTTAGATAAATTGCAAGGATTTCATGGCATTTGATTGACTAGTAATAAGTAATAGTTCATCCCATTAATCATAACTCACTGATTAAGACATTCTTTATTTTTCACCATCTACCTCTTTGCATATAGGCCAAGAAAAATCTTAGAACAAAAATAGAACTGGTCTGCTTTGACCCTTTTCCTCTCACACTAACCACAGGTTTGAATTTGGTCCCATGTGTAATTTGGTTTATTTCTGTGTGGATTCACCCTGCTTTTTGTCATCTGTGGACCAGGCTGTGTGCCTGATTGGCACCTCTCTGTCGGGGATCACGACCGATGACATCCTCAAACTGTTGGGGGATGTGGAGAAAAAGGAGGAGGTGCCCCCCTTTCACTGGGTGCAGGCCCGGAGAGTTCTCAAACCTTACCTCCGTGTGGCCGGATTCCCACGGGAGTACATCACGTTCTCACATGAGAAAATATGGAAGGTCAGTATATAAGGACAAATTAAGTCTGATCATTTGATTTTTTCTTGAGGCCAGACCAATTTTATTTCTTGCTTTACGGATCCGCCGGTCATATTTTTTCAAGAATAAGAAAAAAATAAAAATTAATTTTCCCCCTTAAAAAATAAAATCCTCATGTTTATTGGCCAAAAATGTAAACTTACCAAAAAAATATTTTTTGATTGTTTTTTGCCAAATATAGACTTCATAAATTGCCAAAAATAAAATACTTTTAGTATTTAAAGGAATATTACTTTGACTTTTCTTTTTGATTTTGTTCCCGAGTGCCATTTAGGTTTTCTGAGGACAAAAATCTGTAAAACAAGAATTAAAATTGGTCTGGCAGGACCATAATAAAAAAATCTTTCTTTTATATACTCAAAAGAAATTAAAGTACACCTGATTCTTTCATATAACCGTTAATCTATGATGATCTGCTGCTTTCATAAGGCTAGGGATGCTCTTGTTTGGTTTACTGATTTTGATAGCACTAAAAGTTAACATGATAGAAATAAATTAAGATGATTTTAAGATCCATTTAATAGTCCAGTCATCCTGGAAAGATTCTGACCTAACCCACCACAAATTGCAACAGAAATGATTTCAACTGTTTTAAGACCCTGAACCATTCCTTTATAACATATAAAAATCTAGGAATATCTCAGTGGTGGAACAAGGTCAAATTCGACCCTCAAGGTAAACAGAGCTTTTATTTGATATATAACATGACACAATTGAGTAGATTACAAAAAAGTTTGCATTTCCTTCTAAGATTTCGAAAGCGAAGATGACCCCTATGACGTTGAGGGTCGAATTAGACCTTGTTCCACTACTGAGATTTTCCTAGACTTTTTATATGTTATAAAGAAATGGTTCAGGGTCTTAAAACAGTTGAAATCATATCTGTTGCAATTTGTGGTGGGTATTATCATAAATTGACTGGACTATAATACAAAAATATGTGATCACAACAAGATAAATTGTTAAAACAAATGTTTACACCCCAGGGAAAATATGAAATGTTTCCTTCACTAAAAAAAGGATAGGAAGTGAAAAGGTCTGGGCTAATTTCGGGTTTTATGCGTTATTTGTTCTGAAGGCAGTTGAAGATCACGTGGTCACATCCTATGTTGAACGGAAGAAGTGGCAGCAACACCTCGCAGACTTCTACCAGTACTGGAGTGACAACTCTCAACACCGATCCTTGCTGCTGCCAGACCTACTCCGGAACATTGGTCTGAAAGACAGGTAGGCATGGAATACCACTGAATACCACGCTGTATACCACCCTCTGTGCACCTCTCTAACACAGTTGTCTCAGTTCCAGAAGTAGTGTATTCCTCACAGGATGGAGACCAAGAGTTAATGCAAACATAAGATGCTACCAGCATGAGGATCAGGGCCTATTTCCACAAAGTGATTTTTGCCATTCCTGCTATTTGTCAGTATTAAAGTAAGGAAGTTATAATCACTTTGTTCTGAGATGTTCTTGTGGTATGAGGCCCAGGCTGGCTATTCTCGAAATGTTTGTAGCCACACGAACTTCTTACGCTCGGGCCCATTCTTAACACATTGGTTACAATCAAAGTTAAGAATTCTTAGAGCTACGAACTTTTCGAGAATAAGGGCCCAGGTGATTACAGTGTGTTGATGATAGCGTGACATTGTACCTAGATGAAGCCGCTGATGTTTCATGTGTCTTGATAATGTTGTTCCTGTCGTGATGCTTTATTGGTCACTGTGGATTGGAACAATATTCACACAGGTCACTTAATGCCTCCAAAAATAAAAGCTGGCATATTTTGTCATATGAAATGTTGAATCGTCGATGTAAGATACCAGTTGTCACCCATAGATCTACAATACAAAAGCAAAGAAAAAGCTAAAATTATTTTCAGCTGTCTTTTTCAGTGTCCAGTTTAATATCACTGGTTCCTTCAGTGATAAAATGTCTAAGATACACTATGAACAACACAGCTGCTTGTTATTTTCAGGATGGCCAAGTTTATGACAACTGATAAAGACTCTTGGGCTGTGAGCCCCTTCCAGAGGAGCAGCTATCTCCAGGTATGCTACAGTTGTACACTCGTACTGTTGAATTTCCACTGATGAAGATCTAAGTTCGAATTGATAGTCAGTAATCAATGCTTGTAGTAACAAGTGACTTTCAGATCACATAAAAACGACAGCTTTGCATGCACAGAGGACAACCCATGAAGATCCGGTTTAGAATTGATCTTCAGTAACCCATGCTTGTCGTAAGAGGTGACTAATGGGATCGGGTGTTCAGGCTCACTGACCTGGTTGGCACATGTCATCGTATCCCAATTGCGTAGATTGATGCTCATGCTGTTGATCACTGGATTGTCTGGTCCGCACTCGATTGTTTACGACTGGTGTCATATAGCTGGAATATTGCTGAGTGTGACGTCAGAGAACAAACAAACAAAGAGGTGATGGATTCTGCGATGGTCATAAGAGACGTCATGGACAGGGTGTTTAGGCTTGGTAATTGATAGTTTGAGCATAGTCTGCTTTTCCCAACACCATACATTATTAATCATAATACATACATACAGTGGTGTCTGTAAATGATGTTATTCTGATGTTACAGTGGTGTCGGTGCACACGTCTGACTGGTGGAACCTGGTCCGGCAAGCCTGTCATGATCTGCACCTTCTGTAAACACAAGCAACAGTGCTTCAACCCCGCCAACAGGTGGCAGGCTCAGGCCTCGTGTGTGATCTGCGGAACCCACGTCTTCAGCCACATGACGGCCACCGCTAGTCTGTGTACATTCCACGGTGTAGGTACTCCTACCAGTGCCAAGTGTGTCGTCTGCAACAGGCACATGAATCTCAATGTTAAAATGTCTGGGGACATGCAGGGACGTCTGTGTGGTCAGTGTGGATTTGGTAACTATGGGAAGATGTGTTGCCATGTTGGTCAGTAGGAAATAAGGGAGTACTGCACTTTACCGGGCGCACTTTTTCAGATTAATTAGAGCTGCTGGGGCTCGAACGCCGCCGGATTACTGACTTCGTTAATTAGTGACGTAATTGGCGGACGCTCTACCTCGGGACCTTGAGCACCATCACAGTTAATGAGTGCTCGTTTAACAGGTCATTTGCACAGAAGTGAGTCGGAAGCGCGAGAAATGAAAACAAACCACTGCAAATGCGCAATGGTTTGTTTACATTTCTCACGCTTCCGCCCCACTGTGCCACGCCCTTCCCATTCAATTTTTTTCTCGCCATTATTTCTTGGACTGTACTGACGAGTACCGGATGGATCGAAATGTGTTTCAATTGGATATAATAGGATTATAAGTCAAACCCTAAATAAGAATCGTAAAGGTTCCCTAACCCTTACCCTAACCCTAAGGATCGTAAAGGGTGCCTAACCCTAAACCCTAACCCTTATGATCGTAAAGGGTGCCATACCCTAACCCTAAACCCTAAGGATTGTAAAGGGTTGTTTGACTCTAAAGTTGCAAGTGAAGGGAGACGGAGCGATTACCGCGATATAGCGAGACAGTGCTTGAGACAGTGCGGTAACGTAATAGCGCGATAATTGCCCCGCAGCGAGCAACGAGGTCTGCACCCGGTAAAGTGCATTCTAGGCGGAAATAACATGTGGACACACCTGGCAGTTGGATAGTGACCTTGTTCTCAGAGAGGAATTGTTCTGATGTTACCTTGTCAGTACTTTTGACGCAATGATTTGGAATGACACTGCTCCATGTATTTAATGAAATAAACATTTATTGAGAGCAAGTTTACCCAAGTTTGGAACTGTAAGCCTACACATACGAACCTTTAAGAACACTAAGCATTCCTTCAAGGTTCAGTTAGTCATGGCAGGGCATTATTACTACATCAATATTTTCACATTGAATTATGACATTCCCATCAGCTATAGAAAACGACAAAATTTCAAGGTTTGTTATGTTCCCAAAACTTGAAATACACTCTCTCAGTCAGTTTCTGATGTGTTTTCTGCACATTAAGTATTCCCACACGTACTGCAAAATCTTCCTTGGACTTCGTTGTCCTCTAATATTTACTGGTTTTCATCACCAGATTTAAATAGTGCTGTGGTGATGAAAACTGGAAAATAATAAAGGAACGCTTGAATTTTCCTGTGATCCTTTGTTTGTTTCTCTCAGTATATATTTAAACATGCCTACCAACAGTAAATACTTTTCTATTTATATTATTTTTCTTGGTGGTACATTCCTGATATCTGTGTTTCAGTCAGAGGTGGTTAGTGTAATATAAGGCCCTAGATGATCTAATCATAATTCAAGATTTCACAGTTTCTGTGTAGAATGTGTGTTATGTTGGGAAATGCATGGCTACAGTAAAGGGCAGTACACAAGTCACTGGTCTCAGGTACCATTACTACTGTTTAGCTATGCACTTCTAGACTTCTGCAAGCCTAATTGTGAGGATATCAAAAGCATTTGCTGTTTCCCGCAACACAACTGTTGTCCCTGTTGAACATCAATAATCTGTATCAGCCTTACATCCAGTTGTTGATGGATAATGGATGATTTTACCAAAGATTGTGCTGCTGATAGTAGTAAGGTGGTGTTGTTATGGTAACCATGTGCACGTTTCTAAACATTTCTGTTGGAGATTTCTATAGACTAAACAAATTGAGAAAATCTCTTATTGATTACATGCTCAAATTGGAGACGGAAAGAAGGACCCATGTGATATTTTTATACTGTGGGCAAGTCCTGCTTTGTCCATCTTCTTGTGGTCTGCCTGGTTGTTGTCCAGGTATAAGCTTTTACAGAAGGAAACATCCTCCTGACACTACAAGGTATATGGAGAACTTTATATGCATGATAAAAACTAGGGTGTCTTTAAGGAAAAACTTCTGCAATGGCATTATTATTTGTCCATAATGTAGGTGAGCTGCAGAACCTTGTGTTATTGTGGGTTTCACAGACAACATGGAACATGGTGTGACCAAGTATAAACTTAGCTGGACAGTTTGTTGTTGTTTACACCTGAAAGATGAGATATGTTTTCAGTGAAACTGCCTTCATCTGAGATACTTGTTCACAAGCTCTAATCTCAGATTCTTGTCCACAAGCTCTAATCTCAGATTCTTGTTCACAAGCTCTAATCTCAGATTCTTGTTCACAAGCTCTAATCCCAGATGCTTGTTCACAAGATCTAATCTCAGATTCATGTCCACAAGCTCTAATCTCAGATTCTTGTTTACGAGCTCTAATCTCAGATTCTTGTCGACAAGCTCTAATCTCAGATTCTTGTTCACAAGCTCTAATCCCAGATTCTTGTTCACAAGCTCTAATCTCAGATTCTTGTGTTCACAAGCTCTAATCTAATCAGATTCTTGTCCACAAGCTCTAATCTCATGCCTGTTCACAAGCTCTAATCTCAGATTCTTGCTCTAATCTCAGATTCTTGTCCACAAGCTCTAATCTCAGATTCTTGTTCACAAGCTCTAATCTCAGATTCATGTCCACAAGCTCTAATCTCAGATTCTTGTTTCACGAGCTCTAATCTCAGATTCTTGTCTACAAGCTCTAATCTCAGATTCTTGTTCACAAGCTCTAATCCCAGATTCCTGTTCACAAGCTCTAATCCCAGATTCTTGTCCACAAGCTCTAATCTCATGCCTGTTCACAAGCTCTAATCCCAGATGCTTGTTCACAAGGGCTAATCTCAGCTTCTTGTCCACAAGCTCTAATCTCAGATTCTTGTTCACGAGCGGTAATGCCAGATTCTTGTTCACAAGCTCTAATCTCAGATTCTTGTTTTCAAGTTCTAATCTCAGATTCTTGTTCACAAGCTCTAATCACAGATGCTTGTCCACAAGCTTCCATCCCATAGTCACAAAGCCTCAGGTGCTAGGTACAAACGATTTCTGTGTCATATCAAGTACATTACTCTTGTTATATTTATCTTCAAGACATATTGTATATTATCAGATGAATATTATTCATATTTATTTACATCTAAGTAGCATAAAATAATTATATTTACAAATTATGTTTCTGGTTGTGATGTAGCCATGATTGTCTATTAGTTGTAAACCCTTACCTTGTTGTTATCTACCAAGTTCAGAGTATACTTTTGGTGTATAAAATCTTGTTAGCAGACATTATGTCTATTAACGTCTTCAGCCAAAGATGTTAATGTTAAATTGTCACCAAGGTAGTGAGGATCAGTAATAAGTAAAAACATATTTTAAAAAGCTAATAAGGCCAGACCAATTATGTTTCTTGTTTTACGGATTTTTGTCCTCAGAAAACCGAAAGGCAGGAGGGAAAAAAATATAAATAAAATCACCAGTCAAAGTAATGTTTCTTCTAAATACTAAAGCTATTTTGCTTTTGGCAATTTATGAAGTGTATATGGGGCAAAAAAACAATCTGGAACAAATTTCTTGTAAGTTACATTTTTGGCCAATATGATCATTAGCATTTTATTTTATGAACGGGAAAATTAACATTTATTTTTTTCTTATTCTTGAAGAAATATGACCAGTGGATCCGTAAAACAAGAAATAAAATTAGTCTGGCCTAAGTAATCAATTTCTTCATCACAGTTGAAGCAGGAGTTCAGTGGAGGTTCAAGAATATAGAACACCGTCAGCAAATCATTGCTTGATGACATTTTGGGAAACAACCAACAAACAGTTAGCATCAAATACTTGATAATGGTTTAAAAATCTACACCCAGAGATTCAAAATCAGTTGATTGATAGCATCCAGACATAGAACATCACTTGGTTCACAATGGTTTTAGAGTCTGCATCCAAATGTTTCACCTTCCTTGACAAGGGTGTCAGGCTCTTAACTGAAACATTTAAACCCACAATTCTAACAGAGAAGTTGATCACTGCACTACCTTATCATAAGTTGCATATGCTATTTCTAAAACTATCATTCCTCATGATATATTTCTTTTTGTGATAAAGATATTTACTTATAAACTGTTTACTTAGGCTTGAGATGAGTTGATCATTGCACTCAGATGCTTCTGTTTTCATTATCAATTATTTTCACATGTTCTTTTGATCATGTTCATTTGCATTTGATTTTATTCGCCAGTTTGTTTTGTTTTATACTGTTGTCATCAGTTTCCTTTACACTGATAATGCTCTTCTCTGTGTTACTCATATCAAATGTTTAGTCATTCTTGTCATGATGATATTTTGTTGAATATACTATTTTGTTACAGTATTCATCATTATTATACATTCTAGCAATTACCTTAAAACTAAAGCCAACACTTAATAGCTGTAAGACATACAGTAACTATCCTTAATAAAGAAAACATATATTTGTTTCACGTGCTTGATTTGAAACTATTGAGCATTTCTCTAAATCAAAATTTGTATTCATCCTGGGGATTCAGTTGGTGGAAATTACTAAAACAATCATTGAACTTTTCTCTAAATCAAAATTTGTGTTTTTCCTGAGCATTCAGTTCATGGAAATTACATCTAATTTGGAAATATAATGTTAAAACAACCTTTCTGTGTTTACATAATCGTTGATATTTTATGCCCCTAAACTCTGCATTATGATTGTTTTGGCTAAAATTATTTTGGTAAACTATTCAAGTCCAAACAATTGAAGTGCCTCTCCATTTAATGCCAGAAAAATCTTTGGTAACTTGTGGACTTTCTAGGAATGTATTCCAAGACAGAAAAGGCTTAGTTATTATTGTTTGAATAATATCAAATTAGTTTGTTTTGTATTTTTATGAAGCCCATTTATGGTGTCCCCCACCGTGCTATTGCTGGAATATTGCTAAAAGCGGCGTAAAACCCAACTCACTCACTCACTCATTTGTATTTTTAAATAACCCCCCAAAAAGTTCTTGAATTTAAGTCAGAACAAGATTAATTAGCACTGAATAACAAATGTTTAACTGCTGATAAATATTTGTAGTTTATGCAATTCATTATCACTCAGTCTACTCAACCCGACTTCAGGTACCAGTCTGTTTGCACACAATAATATTATATTTTTTAGAAAACATATTGTTATGTTATACACTTTTAAGGAAGTCAATAAATGTTTTTACAAAGTTTTAAGTGATTGTGTTGTTATGTTTATGAAGAATTGTTGAAGAACTCAGAGGATTCTCAGCTGTGACCAATCATGGAGATACAGAAATAATACATCCTGCGATAACATGTTTGTTAGTTTGGTTGGACTGACTGACTGACTGACTGAGTTTACTTTTACGCCGCTTTTAGCAATATTCCAGCAATATCACGGCGGCGGACACCAGAAATGGGCTTAACATAGTTTGGTTGGAACAGGTGCTGGTCACAAAGCAATGAAGATAACTTACTTATAGTCGTTCATATCCATCTCCCAGTTGCCTAGATAGATACTCATGCTGTTGAGGGGCGGTGGGGTAGCCTAGTGGTTAAGGCGTTCGCTCGTCACGCCGAAGACCCGGCTTCCAATCCCAACATGGGTACAATGTGTGAAGCCCATTTCTGGTGTCCCCCGCCGTGATATTGCTGGAATATTGCTAAAAGCGGCGTAAAACCAAACTCACTCACTCACTCATGCTGTTGATAATTGGATTATCTGGTCCAGACTCTAATATTTACAGACCTCCCCCATATAGCTGGAATATTGATGTGGCGTAAAACAACAAACAATCATGTAGATCTAGCTTGGGACATGGTGCAGTTAGTTTCACAACAGGTTGTACTCCCGGGAATGATTTACTGATATACCACGACAGCTGTAAGATGAATACTCCACTCAGACCCAGTATACCACCCCACGCCAACCAGGCCTTGTTTCAGATCCTTAGCGCCAGACAGGGAAACAACAAGGACAGATATTTAAGGTGTTTTCATATAACATGGTGGATGTCAAACCACTCACCCCGCTCTCAAGGCACACGCCCTATCCACTACCCAATGCAGGTGAGGAATTGACGACTGAACCAACTACTCCCAGTGTTCAAGTTATATTTGTAAAGTTGACTAGGAAGGATGTACTACTATAAGAATAGATTTGTTAGTCCCCTTTAAGATTGGTCTCTATGATGTGCCCGGAGGATTCCCAATATAAGGGATGCCTTACTCTGTCAAACAGGGACAGACACTTTCACTAGTCCAAGACTAGTGAAAATCTAAAGGGACTAACTATCTTCAAAAATCAAGTTACTAGTATTTTAAACAGCCGCCGGTCCATAATGAGCTTGGGACGACTGTCACAGAGCTGCATCCTATGGGCATAACAGGTCCGGGTTAGAATTGATCTTCAGTAACCCATGCTTGTCCTAAGAGGCGACTAACGGGATCGGGTGGTCAGGCTCCTTGACTTGGTTGACACATGTCATCGGTTCCCAATTGCGCAGATCGATGCTCATGCTGTTGATCACTGGATTGTTTGGTCCAGACTCGATTATTTACAGACTACCGCCACATAGCTGGAATATTGCTGAGTGCGGTGTAAAACTTAACTCACTCAATGCAAGGAATACACTAACTCGGATCTGAGACAACTGTGTTAGAGAAGAGCACAGAGGGTTCACCAGAAACCTATGATTGTTCGGTTCGGTTCGAATCCCAGTTCGTTGAAGCAACAGTGATGGTCAAGTATACACAAATGTACAGGTGAACCATTAGCTACAGATTATTTATATAATAAATACACTGTTATGTTCTAATTGCTACACATTTAGGGATGTTTGATCGTAAAAATGCATTTAATTTTATTATTTATTTGCTCAGCAATGATTCATGGTAAATTGTAGTATTTCAATAGTACAGGCAAAGAGACTCATGACAATGTTGCAGTCTTACAAACCATTCCTGGTACCAGATGTTCGATGTTAAAGCGTCCGCTCGTCACGCCGAAGACCCGGGTTCGAATCCCCACATGGGCACAATGTGTGAAGCCCATTTCTGGTGTTCCCCGCCGCGATATTGCTGGAATATTGCTAAAAGCGGCGTAAAACCATACTCACTCACTCATGAAGATGAAAACAGTCCTTTACGTCATATCAACCTAATTCTACAACTGTTGTTTCAACGTCAACGAGTCAATCAACGAGTAGTAGTAACATATATCGTACAATTCATAAACTAAACCATAGTGTCATATTTAGAAACTAAGTCATAGCGACCTGTCATGGCTGGCCTGGAATAACACATACTAAATCATTTACCTCATTTAAATCCTGTTTTCAAGTCCAAAAAAAGTCAAAGTTAATATTTCATTTTCATTTCCTGTTACAATTCTTAAAGTTTTTGCCGAACATTATGAAACATAGATCATCCTAAGCGTTGGCAAAACGAACGTAAAAGTGTAGGTTAAATATGTTGCCAGCGGTATCTCCTGACATGGGAGCAATCCAACCTCGGGACAGTCTATGTGTGGTCAACATGCAGTCTAACACGAAACTGAAATTACTCGACTTTGGTCAATCAGCACTATCAAATCACTACGATCACTGAACATTCGGTACCAAATCCGTTTTAGCCAAATTAAATCATGAGGTAACCCAGTTGTACATTGAAAGCACAACATGTTTATATCTTACACACAACATGTTAAAGCGTTATATCTGACATCCCCACATGGGTACAATGTATCCCCGCCGTGATGTTGCTGAAATATTGCTAAAACGTTCAGTCATCAGTCTTACCGTATCAGCTGCAAGGCCGATAACGTTCATGATACCGTGGTAACATATGCTACTGAAAAGAAGTTAAAGGTCCCCCGTTCTGTGAAAAAGGGGTGAAAGTACACCGCTTCTTTCATGCTGCAGTAGTTGGTCTGTCATGGCTGTGATAGATTAGCTACACCAGTATGATATAATCGAGTGTCTTTGACGTCATTTGTGTAATGTGTGTATAGGTACAGGGACGTGTAAACAAGATCATTTCTCAGAATTTAGCGCGGTAGGAATACATCTAACTGCATGAGGTCTGTGGTGAGATTGGTTTCTGCCGAGCAATTATTACCCGAGATGAAGTTCCGCAGGAATCAGATTTCAAGAGGTATTAAGTGCTATATTACATACATATATATGACAACACATGACAGGAATTGACAGCTCCGTGCATCCACACCTACAACGATATCATTTTCACATCGAGGTCCCAGTATCTTGACGCAGACAGACGTCACGATGTTAATTCTATTTCAAACGCTGTTTCAGAACCATTCAGTGTCAAAGTCAGTATGAACAAACACCGCGCTAGTCGACGTTTCAGCGCTTAGCCTCATGACTGCCTCAGACATGGGACGGCAGTCGCATATTTTGATATTATGCCAATAAGAGGATTATATTTCTTTATTTGAATGTTGGTGGATCTATTTTGTGGGATTAATGCCAAACGTTTTAACTGGCTGATGCACACATAAACACGACACATTACCCGAGGCTGGAGGCAACATATGAACTTCACAAGTTCATAGATATTTCATATTTAATAGTTCCCCTGTGGCTTTGATGACACTCGTTTGATAGTGGCAGTGGTCGAGATGTAGCACATTGAAATTTGTGTTGTTCAAAATGCATAAAGGATCAGCTTTTTTCCTAGAAAGGGCTGACTTCTGAAAGGAAAATCATGTCTGTCTTCATTTGTCTCTTGTCGAATAGGTCATAGGTCAACTTAATTACTCATTTTGGTAATTAAGCTCTATTTCTGTGTAAATATGTAGTTGTTTTCACTTAGCTACCCTACGGTTTGTTGGTTGGTTGGTTCACACTCAGCAATACTCCAGCTGTGTGACGGCCGGCCGTTAATGTACCAATGTTGACCACATATTGCAGCAACTGGAATGCAACCAAGTCAGCGAGCCTGACCACCCGATCCCCTCAGTCGCCTCTTACGACAAGCATGGGTTGCTGAAGATCATTTCCAACCTGATCTTCACTGGCTGGTTGCCCTACCGAATTCCTGACTCTATCATATCATGTCCATTTCGCCAGGTTATAGAAGATGCGTTTCGCATGCCAATAATAAGGTAGCCTATATTTGCAATGACGTGATGCTACACGGGCACATTTAGATAAAACCCTGTTTCAATGTTTGTAATCAATAATTTTTCATCGTAAATAAAACTCTACTGATTTTCTCGTTACATTTTGTGTTTAATTATCATATCGATATGAATTAAGGGCAGCCTGTGGTTAAAGCGTTCTCTTGTCAAGCCGAAGGCCTGGGTTCGATTCCCCACTTGGTACCATCTGTGAAACCATTTCTGCTGGCACTCACATTGATATTGCTGGAATATTACCGAAAGCTATACTCGCTATGTTGATATGAATGGCGTAAATTATGTAGAACATTTGTCTATGGGAATGACTGTAATAGGCGAGTAAGCCTTAATATGTGTTGGGAATACCGCCCTATCTATGTGAATTATTATCGCATGTGGAGGTATCTCTGGTTATTTAGTACAGTTTGACGAGCCCCTATCGATCTGTTGATGTAGATTCTTGTTACCGGGCGGGTTGTTCTAACACGATTCCTTTCACTGCGATAAGTCGTTTTGACTCCTGACCCCCAGATAGCAGACGACAGGTACGAGAGTGAGTAACTCAGGTGAAGGGGGCGCCACGTCACGAGCTTGCAGCAGACGACAAATCGATTTCATCCCATCAGTCATTGCGGTGAAGTTGGTGACAGCTGGGAAAAGTTCGATCCAAACTTTTCAGTAGTTTCATATAATGAGTGTGTTTTCCACTATCGTCACCGTCCTGTGGAGGGATATCCACCGCCATTTTCACTCCGATTGAGAAAGAGAAGGAGTGAACCTAACCGAACTAACACTATTTCTTATTTCTGGAAAGTACACCGAGAGGCTATCACCTGTCGGTTCTACGGCCACACTTGGACTCTTCTCCATCGCTCGGGGATCAGACACGCTTTGAGGTAACGACACTACTATTGACGCGTTGCATGTTTATAATATAAATCTATATACTGACAAATCGAATATACTCCGTGCTTTACTTAAATACATTTATACTAGTGTATGTCACAGACATATGTTTTTATACTGGTATATACATGACAAAGTCAGTATAATGTTATGATGGAATAATCAAGAGGTAAATGACTGAATAGATTAACCAGTATAGAGTGTGATGAGAATAAACTTTTGATATATCTATACATTAATAGTAAGACTGTCGGGAAACAGAAAGTATATGCGTGGAAATTGGATTTGATCAACCATAACAAAGGTATTGAAAATGTTAATATATCAAGCTGAAAACAGTCGGCGAAACATTGTAAACTAAAAGTTGGAAACACAACTCTGATACCCGGGTCAAATTCATCACCATTTCTCAGGTGAGGTGTGAGAATAGGTTAACACTGGATTACAGAATACAATGACATGAGAATCGGTAAAGACTTCATTATAGAACACAAACATGTGAGAATCTGTGAACACTGGATTGCAGAAAGCAAACATACATGCATAGGTATTAATGTAAGAATAACTTTCGCATAATAATAACATAACACAAAGTAAACGTGTTTGGAAAAGAAGACCAACATTAGCCATGTACAGCGATATACCATTGGATAAATATAGTAAGGTCAATCTAACCGATGTCCAATTCAGTATAGCTGCTCAAAGGGGTATTGTATTTCAAGCCTATTAAATAATGTAATCGTAAACATGTAAGACTGTTCAAAAATACTTAAAGTCGTTAAGTCTTAGTGTGTGCAATTTCTGAGTGTTATAGCCCTCCGTGTCAAACGATGTACTCCGCCGATGTACGGACATGATAACATTGATGGATGGCATTCTTCCGCTAATAACAATGTAATATGACATCATAGCTCATTCCACACCTGTAGGTCACATGACCGTCTGTGCTGTAACGGTGTGTAACACATGGGGTTACAGGGCCTGTCTGCGACATTAATATCTATACGCCACTTGGGTATCTGCCCTTTAGAAATATAATCAATATACTTGTGGGGGGTAATGTTTTTTCCAGTTAATATGTGCACCGCATGTGCACATTTGAGAAAAGTATGGATTAAAATGAAATATAAATGTTACATTTAAAGAACATGATTGAATAAGGATAAATTGGAAACGTCAATTTATATAGTTACAAAATAATGTTGAGTTATTGCTATGAAAATAATCAGACTTTTTCAGGTGGCTTGCAACTATCGCTTTGCTGTACACGACAAAATAAATATGGATAAATGAGTGAAAAGAACTTCAATAGAATTTTAAAGAATCTAAGGACCTCAAGGTTGTGATTCGTGTAGCCTAAAAACGAAACCTATATTTCATGAGAAGAATTAACAGTTTTGGTGAACGATTTGCTCATGTTAAATTATCAGAGGAAGTGTGGGGTAGCCGAATGGTTGAAGCCTTCACTCGTCAAGCTGACAGTCCGGGTTCGATTCCTCACGTGGGAAGATGGTATTGCGCTCATTTTCTGGTGTCCTCAATGGAATTATTGTCTGTCCAAATATATTTCCCATTTACACAAGTAAATCTGCCAAGTAATATACTGATATTTAACGATTTTCACCATATCCCGTGAGACACTAAATACCCTTATCATTCCTTCCCCTTTGTGATCTTGAGTAACCCATGCTTGTTGTTAGAGGCGACTAACAGGATCAGGTGGTCAGGCTCGTCGACTTGGTTGACACATGTCATCGTATCCCAATTGCGTAGATCGATGCTCGTGCTGTTTATATATGGATTGTGTGGTCCAGACTCGATTATTTACAGACCGCTGCCATATAGCTGGAATATTGCTGAGTGCGGCATAAAACTAAACTAAGCTCACTCACTCACTCACCCACTCACTTACTCACTCCTCTTTGTTTCCCTATCAAATATTATAACACAACTTACGATTTATCGTATGTGTTTTGTTTGGATACGTACATTTGAGGAATACTGTCTGTCCTTCATTGCATACTCCTTTTTAAATTATATAAACAGCCGAATCAGCATAAAGACATCTATATAGTTTGCCTGTATATTTTAAAAACCAAAGTTTGTTTCTGATAAAGATTTAGCAATTTATTCTCTTATAGCTCAGGCGTTTCATAATGGATATCAAGGTATGTTCTTCTCTAGAAGAGAAGGGAATTCCTCAGTAGTACAGGTTCTATGGCGTAGAGATACAAGAATGATGAAGGGATGGGGATGTAAACCCACTGTAATAGTGGACATTAAGTTGTTACCCTCGGTAAACTGGCAATCCTGTCAGGCTCCATTCGTGTCAGTCAAGCTCATACTAGATGATTAGGTTTGATAGTAGTTTTCAATATTTCAGTTATAGGGTGTAGTTTGATACAAGAGGAAGGCCAGAAGGCACGTGGGTCGTAGATGTGTACTGCGTCTCTGGCACATGCGAGTAGGGTCGTGAGTTCACAAGTCAAGGTTCCTAATAAATCTAGGATTCAAACCCTCGATCCTGCCACGCCTTAGAAATGTCCTCGCCTTAGTCTATTAAGCCACCCCTGTCCCACAAAATGGTGATCCCTCTTTAACTGATCATGACGTGCTTGTAGAGATTACAGAGGTTATCATAGGCGGATCCAGTGGGGGGCGCAGGGGTGCGCATACCCCTTTTGTGCTGAAAGTTTGTTAAATGACCATTGAAACTCGGGGAAAATGAAGTGTGCACCCTCCTTTTCTCAATAGCGTGCAGACCCTCCACCCTCCACCCCCACCTTCTCAAAAAGATGTATCCGCCCCTGGTTATGAACGTTCCACGATCAATGGAAACTGCAGCGAAAGGGCCTTGTGTGCATGTGAGAATATCTGTTGTACTGAACATATTCATATCTACATACATATGTATTCCTATTTCTACCAAATTGTACCGTTTATTGTCAGAATTGCATCACCTCAGGATTACTACTGTTCAAAGCGACTGAACCCCCAAAATATATTAAATATTGAATTATTAAAGCTTTTGATATAACAACCAGCTATTTCAGCATTCCGTTATAGTGCTAAAGTTGAAAACAAATTGTTTGAGCATTTCTTGTTTATACGATTCATTCGAATATATACTTTCCCTATTTAATAATTTAATTTACAATACAAAAAGAGCATTGAATAAAATGATTTGTTTTGACAAAAAGCTTTCACAGGTTGACAATGAGACAGGCACCTGTTGTCCTGTGATGTAGAGAGTTCTTTGTAATGTATCGTGTCATTGTGGGGACTATCAGAGGATATATTACATGTAATTACTAGTGATCACACACATTGCACATGGCCTGAACTACAGCTGAACTTTTAATAAACAATGACACTTGTTTATTATGTGCCGTACCTGTGTTATTTACTGAAAAACTCTTTGCTGGAATATTGGACTTTCAGTGACCCATCCATATAATGGTATTCCTTTGCTTTCTTGACGCTCTGTTATTTCTACTACTGATTGGAAACAACGTTTGGGGGTGTTGCATCAATGTAATCCTGTTAAAGAGGTACTGCGTGATAAAGGATATTATTAGTGTTACAAAGACGTTTGGTAATTTCACTGCGTTGCAAATGTTAAGTTTTCTGTGTTATAAAACGATCAATGATCTGCGTCATCAAGGGTTAACTTTGAGTGGTGTAGTAAAGCAGGTGGGTCACAGAGTGTAATACCGCTTTGATCAGTAGTTACATCACGATATGGCAGCTTAATATCAGAGGAATTCCAGAAGTAATGCATAACGCACTTTTATTTGTATACCACTTAGGTGAAATCCACGAACTATGTGATGAGGCATGTACGTAGTGTTACTGAGTGGAGTGTGTCCTGAAGCATATATACGTAGCCTAAGTGTGTCATGAGTGAGTGAGTGAGTTTGGTTTTACGCGGCTTGTAGCAATTTACCAGCAATATCACAGCGGAGGACACCAGAAATGGGCTTTACACATTCTACCCAAGTGGGGAATCGAACCCGGCGAACGCTTTAACCATTAGGCTACCCCACCGTCCCGTCAGTATTTCATGTAGCATATACTTAGTGTAAGTGTGTCATGGAGCATAATATGCATAGTGTTACTGTGTTGTAAAGCACATACGTTGTGTAGCTGTGTCGTGAAACACATACGTTGTGTAGCTGTGTTGTGAAGCACATACGTTGTGTAACTGTGTGATGAAGAACATACGTAGTGTAACTGTGTGATGAAGAATATACGTAGTGTAACTGTGTGATGAAGAATATACGTAGTGTAACTGTGTGGTGGAGAATATACGTCGTGTAACTGTGTGATGAAGAATATACGAAGTGTAACTGTGTGATGAAGAATATACGTCGTGTAACTGTGTGATGAAGAATATACGTAGTGTAACTGTGTGATGAAGAACATACGTAGTGTAACTGTCTAATGAAGAATATACGTATTGTAACTGTGTGATGAAGAATATACGAAATGTAACTGTGTCATGAAAAATATACGTCGTGTAACTGTGTGATGAAGAATATACGTAGTGTAACTGTGCGATGAAGAATATACGTCATGTAACTGTGTGGTGAAGAATATACGTACTGTAACTGTGTGATTAAGAATATACGTACTGTAACTGTTTTGTGAAGCACATACGTCATGTAACTGTGTTGTGAAGCACATACGTACTGTAACTGTGTTGTGAAGCACATACGTAGTGTAACTGTGTTGTGAAACATATACGAAGTGAAACTGTGTTGGTGGAAGACATACGTATAACGTGTTGTGAAGCACATACGTGTAACTGTGTGTGATGAAGAATATACGTAGTGTAACTGTGTTGTGAAGAAATATACATAGTGTAACTGTGTTGTGAAGCATACGTATTGTAACTGTGTTGTGAAGCACATACGTACTGTAACTGTGTCATGAAGGACATACGTACTGTAACTGTCATGAAAGACATACGTAGTGTAATTGTGTTGTGAAGCACATACGTACTGTAACTGTGTTGTGAAGCACATACGTACTGTAACTGTGTTGTGAAGCACATACGTACTGTAACTGTGTTGTGAAGCACATACGTACTGTAACTGTGTTGTGAAGCACATACGTACTGTAACTGTGTTATGAAGCACATACGTAGTGTAACTGTGTTGTGAAGCACATACGTACTGTAAGTGTGTTGTGAAGCACATACGTAGTGTAACTGTGTTGTCAAGCACATACGTTGTGTAACTGTGTTGTGAAGCACAGACGTTCTGTAGCTGTGTCATGAAGGACGTACGTACTGTAACTGTGGTATAAGGAATATATAGTTTACCTGCAAGAACTACTATAATTAGGGCTCAGCATATATTCAGTAAGTTTGATCTAGCATATAGACATATTTAATGTATCCTGGAAAAAAATAAGTTATGAGTGTAACTGTGTCATTAAGTATAGAATCAGTGCAACTGAGTGATAAATTATATCCTGAGTCTAACTGTGTCAATAGGATATACGAGGTGTAACTGTGGTATAACACATTACGTAACCGTGTCATTAGGCATTTATTCAAATAAACGATAGAGCATGAAATATCTTAAACTGTTGCTGAATGATACGTGTGGGTGTGTGAGCGAGTGATATAATGCTGTGCTGTTTTTTCGGCCCCGTCAGCTGTCTTGCTATTAAGAGCATTGTAACCAGTAGGGTGTTGGCGAACAAACCAGCAAGGATCCACACCGTACTGGTAAGATGGCAAACAATCAAATAATACTTTGGGACAACCTTAAGCGGATGAAGGCACTCCATTATGAGTCACTCAGTCTGAGACCATTACAAAAACATTTGTCTATCTAAGCATCAGTCTGTCGTGAAGATCCGGGTTAGAATTGGTCTTCACAAGCTCATGCTTGCCGTAAGAGGCGACTAAAGGGATGGGGTGGTTAGGCCCGCTGACTTGCTGACGTATCCCAGTTGAGCAGATCGATGCTCATGATGTCAGTCACCTTATTGTCTGGTCCAGATCGCCGACATGTTAACAACAAAGCCAACAGACAACCTACGTGTCTATTGGTATGTACAATGTATTATGTCTGATAAAGTCCATATTGTGATGCATTGGCGAATGTAGCTGTGAGGTAGAGGACATTAGTCGTGTAACTGCACATACATTATACGACTGGACGATTAAGGATAGATTGATGCTCACAGTGTGTTGGTAATATCAATATAGTGTCAAGGTATAATCAAACAAAATTGCAGTGTAAAACGCTCATCGTGCTATGGTTTCAATTCTTCTGTTTCCAGTGAAACTTCGATTTGCGCATGAGTTGTTTGACATTGGGTAAAAACATTAAGTTTTGATTGATAGATGTAAAGATTGAAAAATATAAGGAAACGACACGAGGGGAGCGATTTCAGGGTACAGACGTTATTGCTTTCAGGGTTAGCGATTTCCGATGTACATTTACGTGTTCTGGTAGAAGGAAATCATTAGACATGGCGCCATCTGGCGGTAACACATGCTGGCTGCATACCGCTAGTGACGACAACATGGGAGGGAGGGAGATCAATGAGCCGTGTGACATGTCGGGGAGAACTGTGAACCAAACACGATGTACAGCTAGGGACATTTGTCCATGTTACACATGCATAGATAACAAAGACTAAAGATAGGACTGTTGTCGTGTCCTACCCTACCCCTACAATTGGAGACAAAAACTTTTATAGATACAAACTGTTCTTTTTTCTGTGTAAAGTTTTTCCATTGTGAGTTAAGTTTTGAGTCACATCGGCAGTATTTCAGCCATATCGCGAATCTTCTATTTATGACGTTTCAGGGCTATTCTTGCTTATTCATCACGTGAATACAAGTACTGTGTTAATATACAAAGACTATTTACATGTTTACAAATTGATTAATTTTCTTTGATGTATATCGAGTTAGGTCATCGAGCACTGAAAGTTCGCATGCCATTAGATGTAGATGCCATGCAGATGTACTAGATATGTTGAAGAGTTATTTAATGTATATGTGTTTGAAGGTAAAGTCTGCAATAGTACAGTTTTAAGACGTGGTGTACACATGGAATTAGTAACTGACAGCATCGATCTACGCAATTGGAATTCGATTAACATAAGAACCGGTGCGGACTACCGACTCATTTGGTCGCGTCTTATTTCCTTGCTAAGGACTCAATTCCCAAACCATCCAGGAATCAGGGTCTGCGTCTACTCAAGGCTGGTGTATAACTGAGACTGTGGTGTAATGATTGGTTAAGTGTCTGAGGATACAGGGGGCACAGTGATACCTTTAGTTGCCTTCCAGGGTAGATATCTACAATCAGTTTCAATTCGGCTAATATTTGACTGACCCATTCTCTTCCCACAGAGGTTACTTGTCATATCTTCCTACGAACCTCTGTTCTAATACGGCCCTTTCATGGTGCGAGTGTTCAGGATTCGTGATTGGTTGCAATCAGATTTAGTTGTGCAATCAGCGACGTTGTATGCTTCGGGAAAACTAGAACCTCTCCACTTGCGCGATGCGCAAACATTTCTTCTAGACAGAACTCAGTCATGTAATGGCGGATCAATGGCGTCTCCATCGCCCTCGTTGACAACGGACAAGCTAGCCAATAAATGTCTTGTGTGTCACATCAACATAAGTCCCCGGCAGAGGAGAGATATTTCTAGCCCCATATTTGCTTGCATTAGTCAAGTTGGATCTAAGTCGATGTAACACGTTTTCTGATTGGATAGAAAGAAGGGAGATAATTCGTGTTGCGATTTTTGCCGCTAGGGATTTTACGAGAACGGGGAAATATGGCCATATTAGAACAGAGGTTCGTAGGAAGATATGACAAGTAACCTCTGTGGGAAGAGAATGTGGCTGACCCTGTTGTCAAAGACGCCGCGGTTCGACTTGAAAGGGACTGCGGGCTCACACTCACAGCGTGAAATATTGATGTCTTCAACCTCACGTAATAATAACCGCAAAGCGTTCGTAGCGTTACGAGCTATCGTAAATCCATAGTATATTTGAGGTTTACGAATGTACCACTTGCTACGAACACTTTGTGGATCGGGCCCAAGGATATATGAGTTTGAAAAGGAGTGGTGCTCACTTTCTTCCAGGTATATAATTTTACAATATCTATACATTCATGTACGTGTCTCATGTTTTCAGCCATGCCGACTCTCGCCTTGTTTGGTCTGATGTGTATACTTGGCGCAGTGGCGTCCGACGATTCTGGAGAATGCTCGGGAGACCTTGTGACGGGATTCAGTGCTCGCCAAGGCGGGGAGGGGATCCACACAGAGCTGCAAACTGTACGGGCGGAATGTCCGATAAAATGCGGCTCGATATGCTGTAACACAGGTACCCACATCTACCCATTACAACCCAACTTGCTACTTACACGATTTAAAGCCAATATATTTGGACCGAATCAGCCAGTCATTCGGCAAGAATGGACTTGATGGGGAGTATTGGTAAACACTACCAGGCTTCCATGTGCGATTCCGTCTTAGAACTTATGCGGAGCCTTTGCTCGTCGTAAAGATGACCAATAGGTTAGATGGTCAGTCTGGGTGATTGCTTATCATCATACCCGTAAGTTGTTGCTAACAATGTCAATCACTGCATTGTCTGGTCCAGGGCCCCGTTTCACAAAGCTCTCGTAGCGCTACGACTATCGTAAGTCAATGTTACAGCATAGGAGGTACGAATGCTACGATATCTTAGGCTTACGAGAGCTTTGTGAAACTGGGTCCAGAATGGATCACTCACAAGCTCCCGTCATAAAGTTGAAATATTGCTGAATTCGGCGTTAAACAAACATTGCCTGAAAACTCCACAAGACCCTTCAGTTAGTTCACTAACACAACTGCTGGAATGCTTAGTCTTGCACCAAGTCAGGCGACTTTAGTGGCCAGGCTATGTGTGTTTGAACTAATTGCTTGCCATCGTAGTCTTGGAGTGGTTAGTAGATTATGTTTTAAGTCACAGCTTGCATGGCATGGTCCAGCCTGAATGCTTGCAGACTGCTTGAATGTTGTTGACTGCTATTACACATAATTCTTATGATTTAAGGAAGGACAACAATATATGGATGAACGACTACAGTGGGAGCGACGTTTCGGTGTATGTTCTAACACCGTTATCAAGCAGGTGATCAGTGATGACGGTGTTAGAACCAACTCGGAAACGTCACTCCCACTGTAATAAAGAAGTTGTTCATTCATATATTGTTATCCTTCACTAGCTCTCCAACTTTTAAATGCCTCTCAAAGAAGTTATTATAATTATTTACTCGAGAAGAGGTGTATGATTGTACCAAGATGTCGTCTATTCTGATCATATCTTCTGCTTCCAGAGGGCTGTAACATCGCAGTGTACGACAACGCCACCACAGAAGGAACTCCAAACTGCCGTCTGCTTACATGCAACCCTCTAGAAGCCTGCATTGGTTTTATTGAAGAGACAGATACCACTTTTGTGGTACTAGTCACAAAAAAACTTGCTCGTAAAAAGCGAGCAGCACCTGATGCAGGAAATCCCCAAGGTTTCCCTCCACTCAGTGGAAAAGATCCTTCTGGAATTACACCTAACACATCCGCACCTGGAGCGGGTACCTCACCAGCTGGGAGTAATACCACGACTGTATCATCACAGGCAAATAACAGTTCCAGTGTTCCTGTGTCGGGTAATAACACTGCTACCACGACCGCTGGTGCAACATCTAGTAAAGCAGACGAAAACGCGCCGAACGGAAATGTTTCACCATCCGCAGCGCCTCCTTCTCCAGGTGAAGGTCAGGGGACTCTGATAAGCGGTAACGGCACATTAAATCAGTCGAACCCTGTACCACAAGGCAATATCACACAGAATGTAAGTAGCGACTCGACTAATACAATGCAGGACAAGTCGACAGGCGTTGAGATTGACGGTGCTGGGGTGATAGGGAACAGCGTTCCATCTCCCCCTCCCGGGGGTAACGCCACGGCTTTGAACAGTACCTTATCTCCATCACTCTCAGGGAAACAGGACCTGGCGAGTGCTGCTGGAGCAGTTCCTTCTTCTGCCCCGACTCCTCCGCCTCCCGGTGGCCAGGTAGGCGGCGTCCCTGGTGAAAATGTCTCAAGTAACGCCACGTTATCTCCTCCTCTTTCTGCAATACAGGATAAGGACAAAGGAGTGCCCATTGCAGATGATTCAAAACTTTCTGGGGGATCCTTCCCCACCCCACCCCCTCTTGGTCAATCGGGTAGCACTACTATTAGGACGCCACCACCCCCTTCTCCAGCCACCCCGCCTTTCCCCACTTCTCCCGAGACGCCCGCTGCCGCACCAACTATCAGCAGTGGAACTACTCCTTTCCCTACACCCCCTCCTCTTGGAAACAAAAACCAGACGACGTATCCAACTCCCCCACCACCTTCAACGACGACATCATCTACAACAACAAGTGGTCCTACTACATCACCGCAGTCACCGCAGTCGCCGACGACAACTCAGGGGCCTACTACGTCGCCAACAGCAACGTCACAATCTACATCTACAACAACAACACAAACTACAATAACGCCACCAAAACGTTTGACAACGGTGTCCACAACAAAGAACCCATCGTCGGAGACAACTGCTACAACAACAATAGGCCAGTCAACAACAACATCATCCACAACCACGGCTTCCACGCAGGGCACATCGCCAGCAGCTACAACTCTAAGTTTAGCCACGGAGCAAACAACAATACAATCCACAACACCGTTGGAGACACCAGCACAAACATCGTCCCCCACGACACAAACTACGCCAAACGACGTCGGCTCAACTACATTTTCACCGACAACGACATCAGCGACAGCGAACCCACAAGGTAATGCTAGTGATGCGGAAATTGTAGAGGCAGAAGAGATGCTAGCAGGCGCAATACTAGAACAAGAAACAAATATCTGTAAGTTACAAACAGTTCGAAAGAGTCATAGAATATTCATACAAACAGGATTCCATAGATAACGACAGTGTTCCTTAATACATTTTCGTGTGTTTCCTGTCCTCATACTTTCTGTAAGAGCAGAATAACATTGGCTCAAGGCTCGATCATCGTCAAACCTTGGCTGCCATTATAATCGTTAATATAGAGGAGTGGGAAGTAAGAGAACTCTTGGCCAATTCTTCATGCCACAGAACTCTTTTGATCATAAACATTCATCAAAATCAGTGTGTTATATAAGCTAATGATTTATTCAAGTATTGAAACAATGAGTTAGTAGAAATGCTTAACTTAAAGCGCTTCTTGGGATAATATCATTGAATTACAGTTATTGCTTGTACTCACTTAA
The DNA here is from genome assembly GCF_003918875.1 of Haliotis rubra. Classification (NCBI taxonomy): domain Eukaryota; kingdom Metazoa; phylum Mollusca; class Gastropoda; order Lepetellida; family Haliotidae; genus Haliotis; species Haliotis rubra. The sequence continues at coordinate 924,133 of NW_025767157.1, forward strand.
CCTGCAAACCAGTAAAGGGCATCAAGTCTAAAACAGTACAATATCCACTCAAGGTATAGCCTGTATAAAATTACTTACTTTTTATGTTCATCTTGTGAGGATTATTTGCATTTGTAAGTGTAATACATACACTTTATCCAAAATTGTCGTCGTTTGTACTATCGGCGATTACAACATATTGTATATATACTCATGCTTATAATGGTTGTCACCCCCTTCAATTTTTTTAATTTGAGAGAGGGTGTGGGGTATGGGTGTGAGGTGTGTGGGGGGTTGGGGTGGGAAGGGTTTGACAACCATTATTGGCATGAGTATATATTCCGATCTTCTGAGTCAAAATATTCTTCAGGTTTATATTTAAGCGGAGCGTGGTACCATCTCATTACTGTTAGACTAACTATGTATCAGGGTCGCAGAATAATCAGCGTTTATGTGTTACTGTTTCAGTATCGAAAGAAACTCCTGACTCCAATGGCGGGAACGGAACGCTAAGCCAATCAGCGTCGACCGCTCAAGCAGACTCAGGGCACTTGATGGTTGTTGTTCTTGCATCGGCGTTGTCCATTGGTCTGTTCATCTTCCTTGTGGTGATTATTATTGTTGGGAAGCGAGTGTTCGAGAGCTGGCAGCGACGCCATTACTCCCGGGTGGACTACCTAGTGAATGGGATGTACAACTGACGGCGTGACTTAGAAATTGTGACACCGAAATTCATTCTATCATGTGCAATCAATTCATTTCTTCATGATCTTTGTCAAAAGTCAGCGTTTCTGTGGAAAATGGAATGCGTTCCCATCATGTTTCCATGGCAACGTTTTTAAGTCACTGACATTTGACGTCACCATATGTACTGAATGAGTTTGACTGATGATATCTGGTGAATATAGACGAAGTGTTCTGTATATAGGCTTGGAAGCTGTTGTTGTTGCTGCTGATGCTGCTGTTGTTGATGCTGTATCATATGCTCGAACAACACATGTCCCTACCTGACTGACGGCAGTCACCGGCCTGTACTTAAAAGTAATCCCACATCCTCCGTCCTCTCAACACACGACAACAAATTCGGCATCTGTGTCAACAGCAACATCAAGCGAATGCATGTTTGCGTCCGTTCGAATTGTAAAATCTCGTGATGTATTTTCATTCACAAGGGCTTGTAACACGAAACCCATAGCACCAAGGTATGTATTGTTATCAAAGGTGTCTCAGCACAACGTAAAACCCCGTCAGCGACACTGTATACCTTCATGAGGTGGTATTTGGTTCGTGTGTGTTCTTGCATTCCCTTTGTCAATCTCAGTTGTTACTAATCAGAATCTCAAAGACGGTGACTTTGCCTTCAAAGGGGTACAGTTCAAGCGGTGTAAGGACGTCTCTTCATCCATTCATGTCACTAATCAAATTTAGTGAACAAATTAGTATATATTCAAGCCAAATTAAACATAATCTGCATATCATTACCGTATGTAGATAGACAAGTATTACAATTGCCTTGAGATAAAATCACATTGATAGGGATGTCATTTATTGTATGCATAGGCGGATCCAGAGAGGGGTGGGGGGTGCCAGGGGTGCGCACTCCCCCTTTTGCCCTGAAAGTTGACCATTGAAACTCTGGTGAAAATGAAGTGTGCACCCTCCCTTTTCTCAATAGTGTGAACCCCCCCTTTCTCAGAAAGCTGTATCCGCCCCTGGTTTGGGGTAAGGGTTTTATCTCATGTACACATCTCTTCGAGGTACTTTGGCTGCTGACCAATCTTAAACCGCTTAGCATAAGACCCTTGATGATGTCATACATAGCACCTGTGAATTCGTGTGATAGCGAAGATGCGTGCATTGTTTTGGGTAAATTTAAATCGATTGAACAATAAACAATATTCTATTATATCGTCACACATTGTTGAATAGATGACTATAGTAACATTGTCCATCTCACGGGTAGGGAAACACGTAAACGAAGTGGTACGAACGTTGTCAGTGCGGGTAGTTACCGAGTACTGGAATAAAGGTTTTGAACAAACCGAATGTTCCCATTGGTTTTCATTGGTTGTAGAAATCTTAACTCTAATATAGTGCGTTTAGCTCAATGCGGACCGATGAATTGCAATCTAACTCAAAAACTAATAAACATAAAATACTCAATGAAACACTGATCATAATGAAAACGTCAGACCAACTCTGAGAGGTGTTTGCAGAATTTATGTCCTAAAAATAAAAAAGTTGTTTAACAAACTATCATTAAAATATCGACACAGTTCACTATTTGTTACGAGAGAAGAGTGCAGAGAAAGGGACAGCCGGTTGTGCGAGAAAGGATGGAGACGGCACAGCACAGGTTAATGAATCAATAACTTTGTCGGCATTTGTGCACGTGCTTCTCGAACACCTGGCTGTCCCTTTCTCTGCACTCCTCCCTCGTAACAAATAGTGAACTGTGTCGATATTTTAATGATAGTTTGTTAAACAACTTTTTTTATTTTTAGGACATAAATTCTGCAAACACCTCTCAGAGTTGGTCTGACGTTTTCATTATGATCAGTGTTTCATTGAGTATTTTATGTTTATAAGTTATCGAGTTAGATTGCAATTCATCGGTCCGCTTTTGAGCCAAACGGACTTATAGCCGTCATTAGATTTGCCAAATGTTATGCTGATTTAAAACATGAACATACATGAAACTGATTGTTTGTTGTTTAACGCCGCACTCAGCAATTTGCTGACGGTGGTCTGTAAATAAGCGAGTCTTGACCAGACATTCCAATGACTGAAATCATAACCATCGATCTACACAATTTGGGGTATCTCACCTGACATGTCTGAGGGTGAGTAATACGTTTTGAGTATTACAGAGAAAGATTAAACCTTGAGAAATTAAAATTATTTTATTTACAATATTTATACACTTTTCCCAACCTCTAATGACCATGGGTGAATTTTAAGATTCGTTGACGTCCTTTTCCTGACTTTGCAAAAAACATTATCCACAGATGTTATGACGTCGTTCGAGTCAAACATGGTTCCGACAATGGCTTTCTTTGTGTTTGGGAAGTTCAAATGAAGTCTGACAGGACCTAGATCATATGGAGGTTCAGCTCATTTACATGATCATAAATAATCTCCAGGATCCGATTCAACTGCATCATAAGCATCTGGTCATGAATCACTGTCGCCACTGTCTGGTGATACCAGGTATTCTAGCAATGGTATCCTGTCACACCGGTGCCATCTGTCACAAGGGCAGGTCAAGTGTTCACCCAAAAGAAATATAAAGTCAAAAGAGGGAGTCAACGCGATCCCAAAACACATCCACATTTTTTATGATTGTTTGGACTGAGAATGGTAAACACTCGCTGCAAAATGCTTTATGGACCAGCTTCAAACAGAGTCTGAATGTCAGGAGACATGTTATGAAAGGTGCGTTCATAATTAGGAGTAACAGCTTTTGCAACCCACCTTGGTTATACTTTATTTATTGATGACTTTTCTGTGATAATGGAGCTTAGTGGGAAGTGCGTGCTCAACAAGCAGTTTGTCGCTCAGTCATACACCGGTTGGTCTTCAAATGTTGGATTCTCTTCCAGGGAAAGGGATCTCCCTGGCAACTCTGCTGCCCACTTTTGCATTGGAAAGGGCATTCTTGTTAGTGATCTATTCATACCTTTATGAAGGTGTTATACGTTTTCTGCAAGTATTTGATCACTATATGCCTTCCAAGTCTGTGTATTGCCTCAAAGTCACAGACCCCAGGTTATTTGTCTGAACAACACGTGCGGTGGGGTAGCCTAGTGGTTAAAACGTTCGCTCGTCACGCCGAAAACCCGGGTTCGATTTCCGAAGCCCATTTCAGGTAACCACAGTTGTGATATTGCTGTATTATTGCTCAAGGCGGCGTAAAACCTCACACACTCACTCACATCGGAACAATTTGCGCAACTGACTACAATGTATGTTGTTTTGGTGGATTTTATCTCTATAACATAACGTCCACACAAAAAAATTACAATATTACACAGTTCATTCTGAGGTTCGGCTCTATCAATAAACCCACATATATAAAATATTCTTCTTATCTGAATCAGGATTATCAATTAGTATTGGCTTAGGAAAACATTTACACATTAGTAATAACGCTTATGTAATTCAATATATTTTTATTCAACAAGAATGTACATAAAAATCAAACGATTTTGAGTCTGAATATATAATGCATATGTACATATCACATCAACGATATAGATATACTGTATAGATAATACCAGTGAGAAATAAAATATGCTCATTGAATATCTTTCTCACAGATTGCGATGAGCTTATCAAATATAAGGGTGAATATAACCGCCACAGGGTACTTGCACGATCATTGTCAAGCTGTACCTGTAGGATAGAAGGAACGAGTGACATGTTTGTCGTATTTATGGTACACGACTTGCATACGCTAATGTCTGATTTCCATTTTAAATATTTAACAATACAAAAAGAATTTGTATGTATTCCAGTAACTAATACATAGTTCCATAAACCCACTTTGGTGCTTCTCGGAAATGCTTTGGTTGTAAAGCACGTCCAATGTTCCACTAATGAACCGGAGTTATTCGTTGTTTTCTTTTGTACTAGCTCTGATAAACGTATATTTATTTAACAAGAAAACACTTTCACAAGCTTCTGTGTATATGTACTGGACAAGTAGCATGCAAATTACAGAAAACTCACTTAGAAGGCCTTTTGCTTGAGGCTGTTATGAGAAAAGTATGAAAGTCGTGATGGAAGACAAAACAGTGAATACTGGCGTATTCCACGTTAGCACATGCATCACAATAATAAAACCCATCCCGCTTGAAGTCTGTTATACAGACCCTGAAACAAATATATCCATGAAAGTCAACACTATTTGGCGAGTCTAGATTACTGATGTTATAGGAATGAAGACAGTCTCTCGGTTCCTGTTTCGTATATTTTATCAAGATTGTCTCAGAGAAATAATTTCTAGGGTTGGGTATTGCCAAAGTTTTCGTATTGCGATATATTGTGATAAATGTTGGCGTATTGCAATATGTATTGCAATATATTGTGAAAGTACAACACATGGGTTAAGGTAAATAAATTACTGTTTCCTTTCTCTTGAAACAATTCCACTGGCCACTGTGAGGACTCATATGTGATTGTACAAGAGATAAATTGAACAAGTTTGGATCTCGAGTAAAAGCGTTTGCAGCGGCGTCCGCCATTTTGGTTTGCCCGTACCAATCTATTTTTTATATATATGGTTTAAAAGTCACGCAAATGCAATTAAATGAACATTAAACATTTTCAAAACTGTTAATGTATAATAATATAAAGGAAATACAAATGTTACTATTAGTTTTGACTACATCACGAAAATTACCGATCGTATCGGGTGAACCGGTTCGCGGAAAGTGTACCGCAATATATCGTATTGTGAAGTTCGAATTGCAATATACCGGTTAACCGGTATTATTGACCACCCTTAATGCAAACAATAACTCTAACCTTGATGAAAACAGCACGCACTCCACAAAAACACCCTGGTGTTAAGCAGTCTGCAGTTGCTATATTACTCAAAAGAAGTCTAAGATCATTTGACAGTTAAATGTCAGGGCTATGCAACATGACACTAACTATAGTCATATGAACATATCGGAAGTCCTTTAACTTCATTTGAATAGTGTACATTTCGGAATGGATAGATAATTCACAACCTTGATACCGAGTTTCAGTGCAGTGATAAATAACGCTAAGGATGGAATGCAATATGGAGAAACACCGATATATTGCATATGGAATCCATCATCTTCATGTGACATTGATTTGTCAACAACTGAGCGTCACAAATCTTATCAGGTTGCAGCCACGCAGTTTCAATAATCATTTGATTCACTCGTTAGCGCACTATCTTTAGAGTTCCGAACAATTAAAGCCATCACGTGTAAAACATTTTGTATTTTGAAAAACGATTGGGCAGATATAGGAAAGCTATGAGAATCTCGTTTTGGACTTCGAGGGTAATTGTAGTATCCAGTCAACCATCGTTCTGTCGAAGGTTAAGGGACCCACAGCTCGAGCTATTAGAAGTTCGACACAACCGTGTTTGACTGTACTCTGTACGATGTTTGACTTACACTGTACGGTGTTTGACTTACACTGTACGATGTTTGACTTACACTGTACGGTGTTTGACTTACACTGTACGATGTTTAACGTACACTGTACGGTGTTTGACTGTACGCTGGTCTAATGGACAGTGATCCGACTGAAAAATGACAGCAATGACCCACCAGGTTATCGGGCCAAGCTACCGCATATATACTCACGTAGACATTGTACGATAGAACTGAACATGAGGTCAACCGCCCTATGTTAATATACATGACAATTTAATGTAAAACTCCTATCTGGTTGACATGGGTGTGGTGCAAACCTAAGCCCATCTTACCTGCCACAGTTCGGCGACTGAAGCTTCGTCTTTTCAGATGTAAAAGAAAGCGCTTTTCTCCTATGGCCCGCTTCGTGTATTTATGTGTGTATTATCATTTCCTTACCTACAATGGTTATGACTGTGAAATGCGTCCAGAATCTGACCAGAATCACGATGGGATAGTACAGTATACATGCCAAGATACATAGCATCAGCAGTTCTGGCATAACTGTAAGCTTATAACTAGGGTACAGTGGAAGCATCTGGTTTGGCAACACATATATTTGGCATGATGTGTAGTTAGGGATGAGGTGATCTTGTTGATGACTGGTGAATGTCATTCTGGCAGTCTTTGTTCATTGTGTTGACCAGACAGTCTATCAGACATGACATCAATATAAAGACGCGTGTCTTTAACTGTTATGTCTGCAACAGTGGTAAAGACTATACTGCAATGCAATACTGATTCTCCAATACTCTGTATGGTATACGTGTATACTCATGTATAACAACTTTAGTGTATATGGAGATATTCACAAAATACCGTCATAATGAAATGATTACTTAATGTAAAATAGTATAGTTCATTGCAAACAGACGCAAAGTCATACCTCAGAAGGTACTCCTGTTACCATCTCTAAGGTAACAACAATCACTGCAACAGGTTACATACGGAATCAGTTTTATAGATATTTCCGGCAACCACCGTTGTCTTCACAAGGAAGTCATTATAAATGTGCCGTCATCTTCATCAATGTCTTCAGCTGGGTTTTGTATCTCCTCGAATGGGCGGTCACTTTTCGTTGTGTGGTCTTCCTCGTCCGTCTCCGCCCCCTCTGTCCCTCCACCAACTACGTCAGATTCCACAGCGTCCTCGTCCTTTGGGTCAGGGATGACTTGAACTCGGACTTCGCTGAATCTCACTTTCTTCGCGTAGTCTGGTTCGGGTTCATCTTCTGCCTCGTACGGTTCTTCATCTTCAGGATCAGATTTCCTCACCCGAGGAGGGGTCGGTGGAGGAGGGGGAAATCCGTCACTGCTATCTTCATCATCTTCCACAGCCTCATTCTCGTATACGTCCGCAGGAGCTTCATCCTCTACGTCCCGAGGATCTTCATCATGTATGTCCCGTGGTGGTGGAATGTTAGGTTCCTGGAGTGGTTCAAGAATGGGATCCGCCTCATGGGATGGTACCGTCTCGTCCTTCTCATCATCTTGGTCAACATCTTCATCTTCAATTGACATAAGGGCAGTTTGAGTTTCTGGTTCTTTCTCTTTAACCACTACTGCATAGTCTGGATTTGCTATCTCTTCTTCCCCATCCCCATAGTCAGGGTTTGGATGACTCTGAGTTTCCACATGTTCTGGTTCCGGGGTTTCCTCTGAACTGAGGTCAACAATGACACCCTCCGTTATCTCACGCCTCTCTGCTTCCTCCTCGATGTGGGTGTACTGAGTTACCGTATCCTGATTCTCGTCTCCAGCCCTGTTGTCATTGTTGTTATCATCCTCGACAAAGCCTTCGTTGACGACTGGGACAGCGTCGCCGTTGGGTTGTTGTGCCGCCCCCAGCAGCTCCTGAGTGGAACCAGTCTGACTATGGACAGACTGCCTATCCCCGACGGTTTCTTCTTCCACTGCCTGGGTCTCGTAGATGGTGCCTTGTTTGGACAGGTTCCTCACTAGACGCTCATGGTGTCTGGAACATACACGTCGGTAATTAACCACATAGGCGCTACATGCAACTCAAAACAATTCCAAAGTAGGTAGTACAGACGCTGCTTTGGAGTATTCATCGTAAATCAACTTAGTCTATTCCTCTGCCATTACATGTCATTTCACCTACGCGCACCTAAAATCACAATGAATGTGAATTGGATTCCAAACGGTTATTGGATTCGGAACTAAGGGACATAACTCTTCACACCTCTTGGTGACCAATGTAGTGATATGCTTTAAACATTATCTGAAAACTTTCAACTTTATCTCTTCTAATGTTATGTTAACATGATTATAATCGTAGGTGTGCGGTGCTCGAGAAAAGTAATCAATGTTCCCTTGCCCCAATATTTGGCTCCAATATGGCATATCGTTCACTTCAACATGCTATAGGGTTCAATTCAAAGGGCAATACCAAAGTACAGACTGACCACCGGATATGTCTAGTGGATAAATACGTTAAATCAAACATATGTGTCGCCTTTAAATCCTTTTTTGTTAGACTGTCTGCTTTTTATTAAATGAGCATGATGTTGTTACTTTTTCCAACAAAATTGTGGTTGCTTGATGTTTGAGTCCACTTTGTTAAGCAGCAGATCCTGTCATCCCATTCTTCATGGTTATCGAGTACAGTGTCTCACAATTGCACACATGATGTTGGGTGTGAGTAGATCTGATCATAGACCTGGTCCACGTCGTTCTGAATCTATGCTACAACCACTGAATGAAATACGCTTGTGTTGTCCAAAAAGGCAAAGGTTGTTGGCAGACCAGTTCCTGTTAGGCATTGTCCGCTAAGACATTTTGAATAGGGCACATAAGTAGGTCACGGCACTTCGCGAGACCTTAGTACTTCCGGTGACAAACAATGTTTCATACCTTTTCAAATGGTATCATGGTTGTTAGTTGACATTAAGGAACCGATAATCCTTGCAGGAATAACAACTTTCCCATTCCCAAATTAGCCAACTATTACGACAGTCAAACATGAATGTACTCTTGGTCCGGTCTAGTAAAGTCATATTTGGCGGTCACGCAATTTGGAACCACAACTGGTTCTTCAATATGCGTTTGTCACCGGAAATCTGGTACCGGAAGTAAGCTGGGCCCCGTCTCGCATATCGCAAGTTGGGCCGGGAACCAGCTAAGTATCGGAAGTAGCGCCTCGCTAGACTACAGTCCTACAACAGGCCTCAAAGTGAATGATATGATCGCATACAATAAGAACACCCTAATTCAGTGTATCAGTATAATTTTCACAGCTATTTTTCTGAATCTGTTCCTGAGATTAGTCCAGTCTGGTTATTTGCACTTACGTTCTATATATATATTTCATCCTATCGTTATTACGTTTATGAGATACCTTTAAAACATGCATATGGGCTGCGTGAACATATATAACAGATAAACGTCTTAGATGGCCGATTGTTTTTGTTTCCGAGTTTTTTACTGTAATGTTTATCAGCGTCCTTGCGGTTCCTTTCGTTATTACATACTTACCGATGACGTTTTCGGTTTATATGAACAATAACGATGATAACGATGACAGAGATGACGGCGACGACAATAGCGGCGGCGAGGAGAGCGATGAAGGGAGTCGTGAAGACCTCTTCAGACTTGTTCTGGTAGGGGGAGAACAGAGCCAGTACTCTGTCGTAGTTGCTGTTCACCTTCCTGGACAACAAGGGCACGGTTCTCATAACACACCTTCATTTTCGGAAACACGTGGTCTTAACAAATCTCAACTCCATGAGGAACATGTGAATTGAATGACGTTAGTGTACAGGGACACCTCTCCAGCTGGACCACCTTCCCTACGGTGTACCGGTTAAGGCAATATGACATTGGTTTGGCTGAAAACACACACGCACACGCACACGCACACGCACACGCACACGCACATGCACGCCCTTTGGAGAGAACTATTCTAAGTTGGATAACCTGTGACCAATTCTTTTCATGAATGAATAAAATATGTTTCAATCAAACAGCACACAAACGCACACGCACACGCATAAATAATTATGGACACGAGAAAGGGACTATACATAAATCCAAATCAGCAGTTCTAGCAAATTTTAGACTAAATAATTAAAAGCACATTATGTTTTTGTTAACAGCATCAACTTTATTGATGATAACAGTAATAACACACAAACTACGTCTAGGAGTCTCATTAGTATTATTAGAAAGTTGAAATATGTACTTGAAATTGTCAAAGTGAATTATACCCGTTTAACAATATAGGTCACTGTTGGGGATGTTGCTAAAGAGATGCTTATATTTACCGCAATTGATTTTACATATTTATTGAAAAGATTGACTATAATTTCTACTGGACTAGATTCAAACCCCTGTGCCTCCTCTAAAAGGGTCTGGAATTTCGTCTGTGTGAATGTCAGGGTTCGGGTAAACACATTTGTGTAAACGTGGTATGAAGATTTAATCCTGTTTGTCTAGCCCAGTTATAGGCTGTCTGTATGGCAGATATACTCACGCTGTCAGGTCATCTCGATGGACTGTCGCCTCTTTAGCAGTCAGTCGGAAATAGGAGCTACAACAACACGTGAAGTTGAACACATCACACAGATGCAACTAATATTGATACTAGTAGCAGGAAGTTCTTGTAACATCAGTTTCTCTTGCAGAATTGGTTTAGAATTGGTCTCCAACAACCCATGCTTGTCGTAAAAGGCGACTAATGGGATCGGGTGGTCTGGCTCGCTGACATGGTTTGACACATTCCATCGTATCCCAATTGCGTAAGAACAATGCTCATACTGTTGATCACTGGATTTTCTGGTCCAGACTCGATTGGTGTGTTGACTGCCGCCATATAGCTAGAATATTGCTGCGTGTGGCGTTAAACAACAAACAAGCAACTCTTGTATTACCAGGTATGGCGCTACACTTAACGGTCATGTAGTGTTATACCACAGTAAGTAATATACAGCAATGGAAAGAAACGCAACTAATCAAGGCAAAGTGGTGTGTGTTCGATGGTGAGACTGTCATCCTGGTCAGTTGTGTGTTCTGCTGATACCAATGTGCCTGCTAATGGAAGAGTGAGTGAGTGAGTTAAGCTTTACGCCGCACTCAGCAATATTAAAGCTATACGGCGGCGGTCTGTAAATAATCGAGTCTTGACCAGACAATCCAGTGATCAACAGCATGAGCATCGATCTGCGCAACTGGGAACCGATGACATGCGTTAACCAAGTCAGCGAGCCTGACCACCTGATCCCGTTAGTCGCCTCTTACGACAAGCATAGTCGCCTTTTGTGGCAAGAATGGTTTGCTGAAGACCTGTTCTACCCCGGATCTTGAAAGCCATTACTCAATCCTGAAATGTCACTTCCCATGTCTCTTACGTGACGTTACAATTCTAACATCGCTTTATTGACATTATCTCAAAACACAGCTGGTTATAAACAAAATTCATATTCACTTTAGGACTCTTTTGCATGTTTTCAAAAGCAAACATCAATCTATGGGTCTCTGTTCACCATCGTATCACATTTTACGTAATTCGCTTTCTGTTGTTACTGAGTACAGTTACGTTTTATCATGAAGGGTTGTACATAACTAAGGCCAGTGTTGATAGCATGGGTAAAGATTCCAATGAGTGTAAGTACTTCGATGGCGACGATTAGAGGGTAGCTAACTTACCTTGCTCCGTTGTCTACATCCGCGCTCTGGATGTTGCCAATATCGATGCTGATGTTCAGAATGGCAGATATTTGCCTTGAAAGAAAATTACACGTTTGACATTACTTGAATATATATCATGTTCTTTATACTATACCCGCCTTTCTCTGCTAAATCATTAGCATCATTAGCATAATAAATAGTATATCCATGCCTTACATCAAAATATTTAACGACAACATTAATAGTGCCTGGCTAGCTATTATTGAAACGTTCGTAGCCCTAAGAACTTCTTAAGCCCATTCTTAACACATTGGCTACGATCAAAGTTAAGAATCCTTAGGGCTACGAATGCTTCGAAAACATAGGGCCCTAGCTCTGACATCAAGATGCAATGTACACCCAGCCCTTTGTTCTCCTCGATGCTTGTTCATCAGTCTTTCCATCTACATCTCCTCATCCCTACCCCCTGCTACTTCAGACTCACCCCGCAAGCGAGTCTTTATCTTTCTCAATGTCCCCCTTCTCCGCCGGTGCGTGGAACATGGCGTATGCATTCTGTGCACCAGCAATAACAACCTACAAGGCAAACATTGGCAACTATAGACATAGAATTGTCACTGGCTAAGAACACCGTCGACATTTATTAAGTAGTAGTAATCACCTCGACAGCAGTTGTAGTCTTCAGAGGGAAAACCCCACCGTCCGTTGCGACAACCAGCACCTCAGTTGGCGATTCTGGCACAATTTTGAACGTTATTGTCCCCGTGTTTCCCTCGATGTCAAACTGCATGGAAGATCTGCCAATCAAACAGAACGTCACATTACATCCCACAGGAAGATACCGTCTAAATACACGCTACCTGCGTAATGCTAGAATATTTTATGAAATATATATTAATATTATTAGCATGTTGTTAGTAGTACTAGGTGATACCTACTCTGTGCCCTGGATGCCGAAGGTTACTACTCCATTGATGCCTTCATCAAGGTCGTACGCCTGGAAGTAGGGGAGATCATCATTATATGATTATAACTATCCCCAGGTTTCATTTTCCCTATATATTCTAGCATAAATTTTCTTCGTACCTTTAGGTCAAGGTTTTTAGGCCTGGTACACGACCACTGCATTTATTTCAACTACTACCACTACTACTGCTACCACTACTACCACTACTACTGCTACCACTACTACTCCTACTACTGCTACTACTACTACTACCACTCCCTCCTCTACTCCTCCTCTACTACTACTACTACTACCACTACTACTGCTACTACTACTACTACTACTACCTACTGCTACTCCTACTACTACTACCTACTACTACTACCACTACCTACTACCACTACTACTACTACTACTACTACTACCACTACTGCTACTACTGCTACTACTACTACTACTACTCACTACTACTCCTACCACTACCTCCTCACTACTCACTACTACTGCTACTACTACTACTACTACTACTACTACTACCACTACTACTACTACTACTACTACTACTACTACTACTACTACTACTACTACTACTACTACTACTACTACTACTACTACTACTACTACTACTACTACTACTACTACTACTCTAGCAGTTGCTGCAGCTACAAGGCCATCACTACAATAGTTTAACGCCACACTCAACTACTTGTTCCAGTTATATGACGGCGGTTTGTAAATAATCAAGTCTGTAAGACAGAATGAGAATGAGCATCATGCGATGAAAACCGTCAAACAAGATCAACCTGACCACGCGACAAGTGTCAATTGCTAGTCAACCTTCGACGTATAACAAATAGCGTTCATTACCCAAATATAGACATACTAAAGTCTGTTGAGAAGATGAGTAAGCTTTTTAATAATAAAATGTAAAAGCATGTTTTAAATGTGTTCTATATATTGTTTTCCCAAACAGTTAGTTAAACACAGCAATGTTACAGTTGCCAGGGAGGTCATTCAGCTATATCAATCTATGACAGGTCTATGACGCTTCACATCACTCACTCTAACCACGCCCAATACGTCTCCAATTTTAGCGTCGACGGAGACGCTGAAACTGTAGTCTGACATGTTGAAGATTGGGGCGTTGTCGTTCACGTCAAGGACGACGACGTGGAGGGTGATATTGGCTTCAATCTGAAAGGAGAGGTTCCAAAACTTTACTTCGGTCGACTAACATGAGTACACAGCATACATAGTCAGGCAAGGATGTCTCAACATGAATCATGTTTATAAGATGTTAAGTTATTACTTCTATTTCGCAATAAATCTACATTAAGGGATGATGTGATGTGATGTGAAGAACGGTTCAGTACGGCCCATTTGATATTATACACTTTGGGGGTTGGGGTTGGTTGGGGTTGGTTGGGGTTGGTGATGATGAAACCTGGGATTTAATCGGACAAAGCACAGTGCCCTAACTTGCTTGAGAACAATAATTATGCTTGAAAATGAATGAACCAGTCATCCACAAAATAATGTATAGCTGCTAGTGTTTAAAATAATAATTGCCTTATGTTTTCAATTTAAAAAATAATTAACTGGTTTTTAATCTGCAGCGGAAAGGAAACACCTAGTCCACATATAGAATCCCCTACCCATTCCCTGAAACCGTCAAATCCCACATGTACATACAGCGTTCATTCAAGATGCACTTCATTTGAGAGCGCCCAGCAAGTCCTTTTTTGCACACACACCCCCTCTCCCTGTATCCCCCTACTCTACCACAGTGCCCCGCCACCCCAACTACCTACCGTAGTTCCTGTCATGACGTCGATGACGAGGGTGTAGCTGGTGGTGTTCTCGCGGTCGATGTCGGCGGCGGTCACTACTTGCTGGACATGGTCTCTGGGGGTGGCAACCATACCATACAATGCAGTATTCAGTGTGTCACGTAACGGGATATTTTATATCTATCAATTATTCATGAAAACATGCATACACCATGTTTCCATCCTTCTTCCAGGTATATGCTTACCAAAAATAATGATGAAGTGTATCGTAAACATTTCTACTGTTACCTACAGTTTCGGATAGATTTGGAAAACTATGTCAGAACATTTAGGGTAAATGTTCAGAAACTGTTGGTGCAAGGTGCATTAATACGACGGCTTATACCGGACCTTGTATCTTATTAACCAGCCAATTTAACGAATATTCACCAGTAACATTCCCAGTTATGTTTGCATCGTGTGTTAGATTCACCCAGAAAGATGTTATTGTTTGTGTAGGTTCAAATGATCCGTAAACCGATCTAACTTTATTTGCTTGTAATGAGTTTAGACACTGTAAAAGCTTCTTTGATTGGCATTCTAGAAGCTGGGAAGTACAAAATAGACACACGTTACGCATAACAACTTCCTTATTACAGGAGTGTGTCGTTTCCATACCGTTGTCAAGCAGGAAGATCATTCCTATAGATTGTTTACATTGTAAAAGCTGATTACGCATAATGATGGGTTTTGTGGCCCACAGCTTATAAACGATACATTCTCACTCATCTTATCAATATAACTCAAGTTTGTCAAGTATTCAGCAATTTTTCGGTGATTTGTAAATATTCCAACCTGGACCACTCAATCCGGAGATCAACATCATGAACATCGATCTACACAACTGGGATACGATGACATGTGTCAACCAAGTCAGCGAGCCTGACAACCCGATCCCGATAGTCACCTCTTACGACAAGCATGGGTTACTGAAGACCAATTCAATCCGGGTATACGTAAATATGAAACGAAAAGTTTGGATAAATGGTAGGCTTTTACACTAATAAAACGATATGCATTGCCCGCACTGTAGTTAATCTGTTAGCACCGGGTTGAATCGCTCAGTAATCTTCTACGAAAGATGTCAAGATGGCGTATGGAATGACGGGTACATGTCCGCAGATCGATGTCGCCATACCTACCATGTCACATCAACAAGACTGGCAGTGTACACATCACTTACTGTTCGACGATCTTGAAGGTGTTCATGTGAGTGGTGAGTTGTAGGCGATACCCGCTGTACGCGATCTGTAAGGAGAAGAGAGCTTTTAACCCGGCTTAAAAGCATGGCGTCATTCGCTAGAGGATTAGAGAACTGTTATAACATAATACACGTTCAAGCGGGGAAGGTGATTGGGAAATAAATATTGTGTTCAGGATTATTGCAATTATATGGCGACAAGTACGAGGGGCGATCAAAAAGTATGTAGAATCACCAAGAAAACGATACAAATGCAGTTATTTTTATGTTGTTGTTTTTCTACATATTATCTGTCAAGCTCAAGCAATTTGGTTTTGTATATGTTCCAGTTTCACGATCCTCATTTTGTTTGACCATTTCTCTTGGTACCCTCAAAAACCGCAAAATCTACAATAAATGCATCAAAAACTCCAGAAAATATAATTTGCCAGAAATATTTTGTGTGTTTGAGATTGATAGAAGTCCCCTAGAATCACACTTAGATATTAAAGTTCATAAAAAAGCAATTTGAAATTACAATCGCTTGTTAAAGTGACTCCTCCCTTTATGTTGACTGAAAGAGCTTGTTTTGGAGACACTACCCATCCCCCTTTCAGATGACGTAATCATAAGGGGATAGCGTATTCTAATGTTTTCACTTATTCATACATGATGCCAAGGGTTCAAACTAAATACTGAATGGTCACACAAGTGTCAGCTGACAATATATTGTAAACAGTGCAAGCTTGAATATCTGGACACAATGTTTTTGAAAGATTAAAATTGGGGTGTCCTTAAAAAATAACCACAGACTAAATATAAATCAGGCAATCTAAATCTTTGACTGTTGATCATGACGGGAAGTCATCCAATACTATACTGAACATATTTTAAAGGACATTATCAGAGGGCATACAGTTATCCAAGAAGTATCAAAAGACAAATCGTTTTTCATTTTCTGCAATTTTGTTAGAAATATTATACCCCAATGTTTGTGATGACAAATATCTGGTTAGCCACATTACCCACACATGTGAAATTTTGGATATGGCTTTACTAACGATTCCTTCAAAATAAAATGGAAGCTCTTCAACATTGGACATCGAGAGGCTACGTACTTTTGATCGACCCTCGTACGTGTAACAGCTTGTGATTGCGTGCGTGCGTGGGTGGGTTGGCGGGTGCGTGAGTGCGCGTGTGCGTGCGTGCGTGTGTCTGCTTGTACTAGTCCGGACTAACATCAATATCATAGTGATGGGCCCTGTTCCACAAGGCGATGTTAGCGTCACGACAACTGAATTCCAGTGTTAAAGTATGGGGGTTACGATCGCCTATTTCTAAGATGGCTTTGAGATACCATGCCAACACCAGCCATGTGAGATGCCATAGTGAGACCCCACGGAGACACAGAACACGGACACCGAGTTATGTCTCAAGTGCCAACACTTAACGTCCTTTGTATGACTTGTCCCGGATCTAATGTCCTAACTGCCCTTCTCCGGGCAGCTCCAGACCATGAGATGGTTTGGAGATACGGTTATATCTTAATGCATGTAATAAACGTAAAAAACATCTCTTCTCTTAACTGCATCATCATCGTCATTATCGTCGTCATCATCATCATCATCATCATCATCATCATCATCATCATCATCATCATCCATCACCTTGTTATGTGATATAGTAAGAATATCGCCAAATCATTCTTAATACAATATGTAATATAATTTGAAAAGTCACCCGTTGTCTTTAATGATTAACATGGCCAATGAAAAATCGGCAACAATTTTAACATATTTTATTCCAAACACCCAGGAGCACTACGTACCGGTATGGTGTAGACTATTGTACCAGCGGCGACGTTTTCTGTAACGTTAACAGTCCTCTTGGAGGAGGTGACGTTTTGGTCGGGGAACGTCACGGTTATCAGCTCGCTGCTGCAGCGACTGCAGTAAAAGGGCATTAATACGAGACACCGTTGTTAAGGAAAGATACACGGAAGGTCTTTACACTTTACGATACCGCCAAGTGAAACGATGATACTGCTTATGCAAGCATCTAAGTCTACAAATTAAAAATCAATAGTAAGAATTTATACAAGAATAGTCTACAAAAACGTTATTTTTTGCTAGTGGTGATAAATTTCAATTCCGCCAACAGGGCCATCCATATTTTATAATGTGACTCCCGTCTCAGCCTCAAACTGCAGAAGAGAGAAAAACACAAATCAAATTTGCATTAATTATGAAACTTATTTTATGAATTTATAAAATATTAGTCACTTGGGAACATTGTTTTAACAAATGTGGATGAAGAAAGATCGAGTTTTTGTTTTTCAGAGGATAAAGTTTGCAAAGCGAGAAGAAAACTTGAGGTAAAAAAACTTAATTACTTCACGTCGAAATGAAAATTCAGGGCGGGCTGGAGATGGGAAACACAGAATAAATATACGGACAGGGCAATCTAGACTAGCTGTTCTAGTGATGACACCGGGTGTTCGCGAATGGTTACCTGGATTGTCCATTATCACATGCTTGTACCAGGAACACCTCCTCGCGCTGATTGGCTACTGGGTTGACTTGAGTGATACTACCCGTTGTTTCGTTAACGGAAAAGTCGCTATGTTGGATGGAGTACGTGACACGGCCGTTATCACCGATGTCTTCGTCAGTAGCGGTAACCTCGAGAGCAAAAACAACAACCGATCAGAGTGAGTGAGAGAGAGAGAGAGAGAGTGTGTGTGTGTGTGAGAGAGAGAGAGAGAGAGAGAGAGAGAGAGAGAGAGAGAGAGAGAGAGAGAGAGAGAGAGAGAGAGAGAGAGAGAGAGAAACGTTAACAGATCCCTGCAACACTTACAGTTCCAATTTGTTCAGCGGCTTCATTATTCGACGAGAAACTGTAGGGTGCCCCGACAAACACTGGACTGTGGTCATTGATGTCCAGCAGAGTGATGTGCACTGTGGCTGTGCAGTCCGCCATGCAACTTGGACTCCCGGATGCTGGAGCAATCAGCTCAGTGGCGTTAACCTGTCGTGTGCATACAGATGAAACTAGTTTCCTACCAGTGGCAACATTTTGATGTTGGCTACTTTAGTCCTGAATGCTTTACTGAAGTCAATACATCCATCAATAAATCCTTATCCTTAAGGTGTCATTTCACCTGAGAAATAGCATGTGATAGCTCGTGTTGAACTGAATATAATATTGAAACATAAGCAAACTGTTTTAAATAGGACGAAGTTACCGATGATTGTGAAACTACTTCCGGGTCTATATTTACAGAAGGACCAGCCTACTTCAAGATGTCGCGGTTTATTCTGCCTCATCTTGCGCATCTTCTGTCAGACACAGATGTTAAACAATGCATCACCATACGGAAAATCCTTCAAATGCAACAGGTTATGCTGAGTATGGACAATCAAGAATGAAAATATACTGACGGTGACAGTAAAGGTGCTGTGAGTCTCCCTGTCGAGGAGGGTGGAGTTCCGGACCTGAAGGTAGCCGGTCTGGGGGTCAATGTTAAACACGTCGCTCTCAGGAACCAGGGTGTAGTTGAACAAGTTATTTGGGTCCTGCAATGTGCAACAAAGCAAGCATCAGTTAAATGTATCCGTAACTGTCCATACTAACCTGGGTCAGTGGTGTGGCCTAGTAGTTAAAGCGTTCGCTCGTCACACCGAAGACCCAGGTTCGATTCCCCAGATGGGCACAATGTGTGAAGCCCATTTCTGGTGTCCCTCGCTGTGATATTGATGGAATGCTAAAAGCGGCATAAAACTAATCTCACTCACTCACACATACTAACTCAAACACTTCCCCCAAATCAAGTCACAGTCACCAATGATGAGGCTGACAGCACCAAACCTGATTGACAACGGTACATATACCAAAAACGCCTCATCACAAAAGAATAAAGAAATTATCATCTATGAAGCGTCTTGCTGTTACGACAACCATACATCCTCCATAGACCATACCTACACTGTCCACAGTCCTCATCCAGTCTTTACTATACTGTCCACAGATTCCTAATCGCTCCTTCAGCCACGCTTACACTGTCCTTAAATGTCCATTAAACCACGCCTACATTACTGTCCACAGATTCATAACAGTCCATCAAACCACGCCTACATTACTGTCCACAGATTCATAACGGTCCATCAAACCACGTCTACATTACTGTCCACAGATACACGAAGGTCCATCAAACCACGTCTACATTACTGTCAATAGATTCATAACAGTCCATCAAACCACGCCTACATTACTGTCCACAGATACACGAAGGTCCATCAAACCACGCCTACATTACTGTCCACAGATACATAACGGTCCATCAATCCATGCCTACATTACTGTCAATAGATTCATAACTGTCCATCAAACCACGCCTACATTACTGTCCACAGATACATAAAGGTCCATCAAACCACGCCTACATTACTGTCCACAGATACATAACGGTCCATCAAACCACGCCTACATTACTGTCCACAGATTCATAACTGTCCATCAAACCACGCCTACATTACTGTCCACAGATACATAAAGGTCCATCAAACCACGCCTACATTACTGTTCACAGATTCATAACGGTCCATCAAACCACGCCTATATTACTCTCTACAGATTCATAACGGTCTATCAAACCACGTCTACATTACTGTCCACAGATTCATAAGGGTCCATCAAACCACGCCTACACTACTGTCAATAGATTCATAACAGTCCATCAAACCACGCCTACATTACTGTCCACAGATACATAACGGTCCATCAAACCATGTCCATTCTACACTACTGTGCCTACATTACTGTCAATAGATTCATAACAGTCCATCAAACCACGCCTACATTACTGTCCACAGATACATAACGGTCCATCAATCCATGCCTACACTACTGTCAATAGATTCATAACAGTCCATCAAACCACGCCTACATTACTGTCCACAGATTCATAACGGTCCATCAAACCACGCCTACATTACTGTCCACAGATTCATAACGGTCCATCAAACCACGCCTACATTAATGTCCACAGATTCATAACGGTCCATCAAACCACGCCTACATTACTGTCCACAGATTCATAACGGTCCATCAAACCACGCCTACATTACTGTCCACAGATTCATAACGGTCCATCAAACCACGCCTACATTACTGTCCACAGATTCATAACGGTCCATCAAACCACGCCTACATTACTGTCCACAGATTCATAACAGTCCATCAAACCACGCCTACATTAACTGTCCACAGATTCATAACGGTCCATCAATCCATGCCTACACTACTGTCCATAGATTCATAACAGTCCATCAAACCACGCCTACATTACTGTCCACAGATTCATAACGGTCCATCAAACCACGCCTACATTACTGTCCACAGATTCATAACGGTCCATCAAACCACGCCTACATTACTGTCCACAGATTCATAACAGTCCATCAAACCACGCCTACATTAATGTCCACAGATTCATAACGGTCCATCAAACCACGCCTACATTAATGTCCACAGATTCATAACGGTCCATCAAACCACGCCTACATTACTGTCCACAGATTCATAACGGTCCATCAAACCACGCCGCCTACATTAATGTCCACAGATTCATAATGGTCCATCAAACCACGCCTACATTACTGTCCACAGATTCATAACGGTCCATCAAACCACGCCTACATTACTGTCCATAGATTCATAACAGTCCATCAAACCACGCCTACATTACTGTCCACAGATTCATAACGGTCCATCAAACCACGCCTACATTACTGTCCACAGATTCATAACGGTCCATCAAACCACGCCTACATTAATGTCCACAGATTCATAACGGTCCATCAAACCACGCCTACATTACTGTCCACAGATACATAACGGTCCATCAATCCATGCCTACACTACTGTCAATAGATTCATAACAGTCCATCAAACCACGCCATTACTGTCCACAATAGATGTCCATCCAGTCCATACACTATGTCCACAGATTCATAACGGTCCATCAAACCACGCCTACATTACTGTCCACAGATTCATAACGGTCCATCAAACCACGTCTACATTACTGTCCACAGATTCATAACGGTCCATCAAACCACGCCTACATTAATGTCCACAGATTCATAACGGTCCATCAAACCACGTCTACATTAATGTCCACAGATTCATAACGGTCAATCAAACCACGCCTATATTAATGTCCACAGATACATAACGGTCAATCAATCCACGTCTACATTACTGTCCACAGATTCATAACGGTCCATCAAACCACGTCTACATTACTGTCCACAGATTCATAACGGTCCATCAATCCACGCCTACATTACTGTCCACAGATTCATAACGGTCCATCAAACCACGCCTACATTACTGTCCACAGATTCATAACGGTCCATCAAACCACGCCTACATTACTGTCCACAGATTCATAACGGTCCATCAATCCATGCCTACATTACTGTCCACAGAGCAACAGTCAATCAAACCACGCCTACACATTACTTCCACAGATTCATAACGGTCCATCAAACCACGTCTACATTACTGTCCACAGATTCATAACGGTCCATCAAACCACGCCTACATTAATGTCCACAGATTCATAACGGTCCATCAAACCACGTCTACATTAATGTCCACAGATTCATAACGGTCCATCAAACCACGCCTACATTACTGTCCACAGATTCATAACGGTCCATCAAGCCACGCCTACATTACTGTCCACAGATTCATAACGGTCCATCAAACCACGTCTACATTAATGTCCAAAGATTCATAACGGTCCATCAAACCACGTCTACATTAATGTCCACAGATTCATAACGGTCCATCAATCCACGTCTACATTAATGTCCACAGATTCATAACGGTCCATCAATCCATGCCTACATTCAGCAAACCACGCCTACATTAACGTCCACAGATTCCTACATTCAGCAAACCACGCTTATATAACGTCCTGAACTCTTTTACCTCTTTTTCAAACCACGTCTACATTAATGTCCACAGATTCAGAACAGTCCATCAAACCATGCCTACATCATCTCCCCAGACCTACCTTATCACCATCCCTGGCAGTGACGCTGATGATATTGGTACCGTCAACTGAATGCTCCTGGATAGATGCTGTGTAAGTTGTCGGGTCAAATGAAGGGCGGTTGTCATTTATATCTTGAACCAGAATCGACAGAGTTGCTGTGGCAGTACGTCGTTTATTATCAAGTTGACCTGCCTGAAAGATAGCAATCATATGTACCCAAGGATTTCGTTACTCGTTTTTTAAAACCCATCACACTTCGTGCAGTGAATAAAAGGTATGACCGTATAATGCAAGATATATATCAGTTATTGGCGAGCTCGTATAACATGTAGTGTCTTTATTTACTGTACTGTAGTGTAGGCCACAGGCCCATAACTACATCAATAGTTACAGGCTTTCCCTTTGGGGATGTATAACAGATACATATGAGATGTACAATCAGGAGGGTGCGGAACGTTTTGCATAGTAAATATACATAGCAGTATTTCTAATAACTTCAATATTTGCTCATGACATTAACATATTAAATCTATGTAAAGATGGATACTTGTAAAACGTTTCTGCAATATATCTAATCCTTAAGTCATCATGATAATCACACACTATTAAAAAAATGGTATTCAGTTTCAATACATTGTCTGTTACAATATTCACACATTCTCTTAGCAGGCTGCTCTTTATCTACCAGTATCAATCCTAATGTTATGCTATCCACATCTAAATCTTGCCATAGTTATCCTAAACTTGTTTATTTGTATACAACTGAGATACAATTCCCGCCTGAAACTAGGCTTAAAAAGAGCATACACGTTTGTTTTATGACTTTCACATATATAAGAGTGGCAGTTTTGCTCATAGCAAAATTGTCAAGATGTTGGAGTGATATTTTTACCGTCCAGAGTATAAACATTGAACATCACCAAGCTGACTAATATACCTCTTGTCAAGAGTGCCATGATGTTATGTTCTACCTCTATTGCACTACAATTACAGCTATTGCCTGCAGCGCATGAATATCTGTCTAACTCCCTGTTGTTTTCAATAGACTTACTTCCAGTATCACTGTGTATGTTGGATGTGTCTCTCTGTCCAGCTTCTGACCGAGCGACAGTAGCCCGGTGTCATTGTTGATGGTCAGATGATCCAATGGCGGAGAAGACACTAAAACAGTCAGGGATGATGTAATTATATGAACAACACTTCCCCGTTGTTTCGGTTGCAGATATTAACACTGAAACAACGTGTTATCATTCACCACGTGTATTGTTTGTCGTGTAAGCCCGAATTGCCAAACTGACCTACTGTTATATATATTTGAGGGTCTATGAAACCATATGACACCCTTTGTCCCATGTCTGTGGTATATATTCTGACCATGTCACACCAAGCAATAGTTGTGATGTACATGTGGGTGGTCAAACATGGGTGTATTTACTCTATAAATGACATTTAGAAGTGATCAACATAAAGGTGGCTCATGTGAGTGTCGCAACACCGACCTGTGAAATATGCTATTAGTACAATTTCTCGGGCTAAATACTCCAACAAAGGAGATGGTTTAGGTGATTATGGATGTCACGTTCTGTAAGGAATACGACGTTTAGGGGTGCATTCCTTCGCCTTCAGAAATACAATTTTCTTAATGAGTGAGTGAGTTTAGTTTTACGCCGCTTGTAGCAATATTCCAGCAACATCACGGCGGGGGACTCCAGAAATGGGCTTCACACATTGTACCCATGTGGGGAATCGAACCCGTGCCTTCGGCGTGATGAGCGAACGTTTTAACCACTAGGCCACCCCACTTTTTTAATGAAGAAGTGAGGATATACTCGTGTTCCTCATATCACAAGAGATGAGTTCCATACCACCCCACCCTCTTTACGCGTGTATTTAACCCGAAAACTTAGTGATAGCTTATTTTAATTCTGAGGTACGACACTCACAAAACTTGGTCCTGTTTCTCGATAAAAGTCATTACATACCATGTACGTTGAACGTCCTGTTAAAGCACCGAAATGGCAAGGTACAAACCATTACACTACGGTTTGCTATTATGCCCTTCCCTATGCTTGATATACTTACTGCGGATCCTGTATGCAAGAGGTGTATTGATACCGAGATCCTGGTCGAAGGCATGGACAGGTGGGGTCGAAGTCCTCGGTCGGGTATCGTTTTTCTGTCATCGGGAAATTTAACAGTGACATCAATGTAAATATTGTTCTTAATGTTTACCAGAATGGTAAATGCAAACAATATCCTAATATTTTGGGATTTCAAAAAATGTAATAAGCATTCGTTGTCTATTTAATATTCACACGAACAGCTGTAAAACATCCCAGTAACTTGTAAAGACTTGATCTTGTAAACACGCACACCAACATCACAGTATTTACAATGTACGTGTGACGCAACCCACACCGTTATATACTCTTACAAAAGTAGGGGAACAGTGTGCAAAATATCCACTGGCCCGCTAGCCCGTGGCTAATAAAAATCCAGTCGGGCTAGTAAATCTCCACAGTCACTAGCCCCACTGGCTAATCAATTTTCATGGGGTCATTTTGTAAATATGTCACTCTCTCCGACTTGTTATGTTATAATAAACTTTAAATCACACAAGATTATAGCCTGAAAAAAATGTTCATCATATTAGCAGCTTAATGATGGAACCGGTGTCTGCATTCAAATTTCGAACTAGTGAATTATTTTGTGGGCTAGTAACTTTCAGGCATAGCTAGCCCGACTGGCTAGCAAAATTCGGAAACTATTTCGCACACTGATCCTGACCTTACAATTTGGACAGGAAGTATAAGCGTCAGCAAACTTTTCAAAGACAGACATCTTAACACCATTTCTCTTTATCGCCACCCATAAACACAACGCATATCAAAGGATATAGCACCTGGCTATAGTGCTTTCATTATCGAGCTCATTCTGTATAGGGAATTTTCATTGTTAACTGTGACGCACTATGAAATGTCCTTGGCTTTAAACAATATTTTCTATTATTTTATAGCATGATCATTTTAAGAAAGAAAATACACATGAGTTGACAAAGTTTGACGGAGATTGTAAGTAACTTGCCTCTTCCTCTACTTCAAGGATGAACGTATCGTTTGTGAAAATAGGATCCTCGTCGTCAACGTCGCTAATGTTGAGCGTGAATTTTGCAGTTCCCATAATCTAAAAACAAAAAAATGAAAAGGGGAAATGAAAATATGGCGGTTTGTTAACTGATCTGTAAAGATGCATTTTATTATCATCAGACAAACAGTATAAATTTTATAACGATTTTTTCTTACCCCGCCAGAGGTCGCATTAACGATCACTGAGTGGCTGTTTTGTCCGCTCTCGTAATCAAAAGTGGTTATTGTAAACACCGTTCCTTTTATAACATCCCCAAAGTGTAGATAAGGGTTTGACTGGAAGTAAAATAGAAACAAACCGTACATAAGAAGTTTCATGAACACTGTAATGCATGTCACAAAGGCGCTTTAAATGTTTGTAAATGTTTACATGTTAGAATACGGAATGCTCTTTTATGATAGAGCGAGTGAGTGAGTGAGGTTTTTCATGGCGAAGAGATGCTTAAAAATACATTTTATGTGAATGTTTTACGAACTGGAAAACAACAAAGACAGAAAGTTTTGTTTATCGAAATTCGAATTACCGACTTACACTCATTAAATAGTACAGA
Organism: Haliotis rubra; assembly: GCF_003918875.1. Classification (NCBI taxonomy): domain Eukaryota; kingdom Metazoa; phylum Mollusca; class Gastropoda; order Lepetellida; family Haliotidae; genus Haliotis; species Haliotis rubra. The sequence goes on from NW_025767157.1 coordinate 950,654, forward strand.
GTCGCATGTGCACAGTCCTTGTCTACAGCACTGGTTTCGTCACTCCTACTGAAATCAAATACTTCCGTCCCAATTCCAGTTGTCTGTTAAAATAGAACACAGTAATTGTATGAATTACCTGATGTGTAAGTAATCGAAGGTTTAGAAGATTAGACTTCATCTGTTTTAATTACTGTATTTCAAACACATCTACGTATATAGATAGCCCATTTACAAAATAATAGGATTTAATCAAATCATACTACTGGAATAAAGTAACTGTACATTATTTGATTTTAGGTCATTTTATAATGCAAAAAGATAATAACATGATTTGTGGTGTTTTCCTTAATCACTGTTTAACTGCTGACATGGTAATATCAAAATTACTACTACCTGTTTACTACAACATGTTTGTCGTGTAGGGAACACTTACTTCAGGTATAGTGTGATTGAATTCTGGATATGGAAACTGGGGAGGATGTCTATCAATTGGGTTCATGTTGACGATGAATGTCACTGGCTGAAAGAGACAAAATACCACTGAAAGTTCATAGTATGTCATTTCCCTGCATCTTGTCAGGTAACGGTACATGTAACACCAATTTCTGAAGAATCTTTTATAAGGACCAGATGTTAACTAGGACGAAGTATGCCAAGGTATGGATATTTTCAATTTCCTATATCTTTACATCAAATGTTCCGGAAAAGTGATGTCATTTTGTCCTTCAACCCATACTGGTTCATGTACAAGTGGTTATTTATGCCACCCAGTTACTCTTAAAGCATTGCTCACTTTATATTCAGGTTAAAACCAATATAAATGATTTTACTCTCAGTGGCACTGTGATTTTGTTTGGATAGTTTCAGTAGAGGGTATCTTGAAAGACCTTCCATTAAAAAAACAGACCTTCTATTAGAATATATATCTTTAATATTTACCGAAGTTGCGATGCTTTCACATTCTACAGACAGAGATATAACCCGGTTGTTGCAGAGATACTGAAAAAATATGTTATTGTACATACATGGGTGTACATAGAGATTTTGGATCAAATGCAAAGATATCGAATCCGACAGCTACAATTATCCATTGAAATAATATTTTCTTGGAATGTATTCTGCTAGTGATCAAATTAATTAATGCGAACACGAAACGAAAGTGAAAAATGCGAGGGTATTGTTATAGCAGCGCTAATCCCGGAGCAATAGAGCATTTTGTCTTTATCTGCACGTGGAGCATTTTGTCTTTATCTGCACGTGGAGCATTTTGTCTTTATCTGCACGTGGAGCATTTTGTCTTTATCTGCACGTGGAGCATTTTGTCTTTATCTGCACGTGGAGCATTTTGTCTTTATCTGCACGTGGAGCATTTTGTCTTTATGTCGCAGGTGTATTTTAGTGTAAATATCGTATTTTAATCATATTATTATTCTCTCCTTTTAGCTATGTTATTTCTAGGCAGTTTAAGGTTTAAGCTTTAGAGCTTGGCCTGTCTCACTAATTGCCCAAGCCATGACGCTTCTCGGCTGATTGGTCTCATTAACTCCATGCACAATTTCACTCATTCTGCACTGACTCTTTGCCATGTAAAGACAGCTTGGACAGACACAGTGTGACATTAAGGTTAGTATTCATTTAATTAAAGTAATATTGCATTTAATCCTTGCAGTATGTATATAATAAACGTATATCTATTTACTATCATTTAAATAGGTATTATATTGTATAGCATGTAAGTGTGCTAAATGTATTTATGCTAGCTTTTCAAGCCTAGGCTATAAACATAAATAAGTATCACTAATATATTCTTATCTTTACTATCCCTTTCACTGAATGTGTGAGTTGAGAGAATGTGTTTTAATATAAGTTGCTATGTTTTAACTGTGATAACTATCAGTGTATATTATTTATCATCTAATATTATTTGCAGCAGATAAGTCCCCATCCATAAGTCTGGTGCTGTGCCCGATTGTTGTACACCCTTGTACCACCCACAGGGTATGTGTATATGCATAATTTATATATCCATGTATTTGTATATAGTACCATCACGTAATGCGTGGTGACGAATCATGTGTACTTTATCATTACGACTAATGCGTAATGGTGTATTATAATCTATCTTCTGTGTATTACATTGTATGCATGTATTATCATTACGTTATTCATAATGCTGTAATTTCATAATACCCATATTCCATATGTGTTGTAAATAATGGTATTCATGCTTTGAGTATTATTGATAATTGTCCATATGTATTAACCCGTGTATGGAATTATATGTATCTTGTATGAATTGTGTGAGATGTATATAATATTATTATATTTATTGTTACAGGGTGTCGTTTAACATTCAGCAAGACCTATGAAATAAACAACCCCACACCCCAGCAGAGTGTTGGTAGTCTATGGCCACGTTGACCCTGCTATATTTATCTGCACGTGGAGCATTTTGTCTTTATCTGCACGTGGAGCATTTTGTCTTTATCTGCACGTGGAGCATTTTGTCTTTATCTGCACGTGGAGCATTTTGTCTTTATCTGCACGTGGAGCATTTTGTCTTTATCTGCACGTGGAGCATTTTGTCTTCATGGATTGGTTGCAAACTTGACCCATACCCACGCACATGATCAGGGATCGATCAGGAAACAACAATGAGCAGATACAGAAACAACAATGGACAGATAAAGATACAACAATGGACAGATACAGAAACAACAATGGACAGATAAAGATACAACAATGGACAGATAAAGAAACAAATTCGGCAGATGAAGAGACAACAATGGACAGATAAAGGGACATCAATGGACAGATAAAGAGACAACATTTGACAGATAAAGAGACAACAATGGACAGATGAAGAGACAACAATGGACAGATAAAGAGACAACATTTGACAGATAATGAGACAACATTTGACAGATAAAGAGACAACAATGGACAGATTAAGAGACAACAATGGACAGATAAAGAGACAACATTTAACAGATAATGAGACAACAATGGACAGATAAAGAGACAACATTTAACAGATAATGAGACAACATTTGACAGATAAAGAGACAACAATGGACAGATAAAGAGACAACAATGGACAGATAATGAGACAACAATGGACAGATAAAGAGACAACAATGGACAGATAAAGAGACAACAATGGACAGATAAAGAAACACATTCGGCAGATGAAGAGACAACAATGGACAGATAAAGAGACAATGGACAGATAAAGAGACTACAATGGACAGATAAAGAGACAACAATGGACAGATAAAGATGAAGAGACAACAATGGACAGATGAAGAGACAACGAAGGACAGTTAAAGAGACAACAATGGACAGATAAAGAAACATTCGACAGATGAAGAGACAACAATGGACAGAAAGAGACAACAATGGACAGATAAAGAGACAACAATGGACAGATAAAGAGACAACAATGGACAGATTAAGAAACACATTCGGCAGATGAAGAGACAACAATGGACAGATAAAGAGACAACAATGGACAGATAAAGAGACTACAATGGACAGATAAAGAGACAACAATGGACAGATGAAGAGACAACGAAGGACAGTTAAAGAGGCAACAATGGACAGATAAAGAAACATTCGGCAGATGAGGAGACAACAATGGACAGAAAGAGACAACAATGGACAGATAAAGAGACAACAATGGACAGATAAAGAAACACATTCGGCAGATGAAGAGACTACAATGGACAGATAAAGAGACAACAATGGACAGATAAAGAGACTACAATGGACAGATAAAGAAACACATTCGGCAGATGAAGAGACAACAATGGACACACGAAGAGACAACGAAGGACAGTTAAAGAGACAACAATGGACAGATAAAGAAACATTCGGCAGATGAAGAGACAACAATGGACAGAAAGAGACAACAATGGACAGATAAAGAGACAACAATGGACAGATAAAGAGACAACAATGGACAGATAAAGAAACACATTCGGCAGATGAAGAGACAACAATGGACAGATGAAGAGACAACGAATGGCAGTTAAAGAGACAACGAATGACAGTTAAAGAGACAACATTTGACAGATAATGAGACAACATTTTACAGATAAAGAGACAACAATGGACAGATAAAGAAACACATTCGGCAGATGAAGAGACAACAATGGACAGATGAAGAGACAACGAAGGACAGTTAAAGAGACAGCATTTGGCAGATAAAGAGACAGCATTTGGCAGATAAAGACAACAATGGACAGGTAAAGAGACCGTGGCATTGCCTTGGATATATTGTCATGTCAATGATGCCAAGGGGATAAATAATTGAGGTTATAAATGATAATACAATTTGCGATCAGGTTGTGCATGTGTTTTCTACATAGAAGATGGCCCTTGGAATGAAATGTTTATCGGACAATAGCTGTGCTCAGTCAGTCGCTATGGCTGTATCTTCAGAGAATGAGGAAAACGTTTCAGCTGAAGCCATCTGGATTTCACTCTTGATGGACTTCCGCGCTGATATTATCTTTGTGAAGTACGGGTGTACGACATTTAGGCGAGTAGCTGTTTCCATTTTGCTGATCTATTTCTGTGTTTATGCACAAACATGAACCGGTTTTCTACCCACTTGAGACCAAGAAATGGTTAAATATTTCGATCTTTGCATTATTCCGAGTGGCAAAAACCACCTACGAATCGATACGACGTCATCTTTCACATTGTTAACTTTCCCTTTATGTTCAGCAATATTCAAGCATCTCCACGATTCACATCTTTGGAGGTACAATCCAGCATGTTCTATCTTCGAACATTTCAAAGAGCGTCATAAGTTTATTGCTCAAAGAAGACAATGATAAAGTCCTAAGTGAAGCTTTCACACAGGTTTATTGGTGGACCTGTGAACGTTTCAAATTCTAAGCATCGGTGACAAAAATGAGGTCCTTAGCAATTCCCTAATTTGAATATATGTTCAAATGGTGTTGCCTTTTAGGTGAATTGAGTTAACTTTGCAGGTGTTTGGTTATGTGACAGTGAGTCACATGCTCATGACATAGTGTTAATCGTACAATGGATGCTTCGAGCTGAAATGATAATCATTCTTATGCTTGACATTTACCTCATCCTTGCTCATGTCCAAGTCCTTCTCTGCATAAAGCGTGTTGTTTGAAATGCTGAAGTACCCTCCGTTAGGTTCCGATGCCAGCCAGATATCTTCAGTGACAGTGAAGTTATAAACAGCATCACCTGCAGCAGAAATTACCATCAATATTTCGGCTGGTAGGACAAATAACTAGGGCTGAAACGATGCATCGAAATATTGATGGATTGCAATTGTTGAGTCCCCGATAGCAGTTAATCGATGGTAGATCTATCGATGCATCGATAGTATGTGTGACTATCGGTAGTTTAATAATTGACATACGTTGATAAAATATGCAGCGCAAAACACAGGGATGTTTGGGTGCAGACTTGCAGCTTCATTTTACATAACTGTTTACTTGATCTGGGTTTCAAGTTTCTTGTCAGTTGTTAAAAGAGACTGAAACTACTTCATCTTGTTTTTATTACATATACATTCATTTGGGAAATGATTTCAAATGACACAATTTCCTAGGAGAGAAAAATCCCTATTGCAATACTATTATCGCTTTCGCAATAGTATGTTGCAATAGACTATCGCAATAGGTGTTTCCCCCTCAATAGTCAGCCCTACTAATAACACTATGTACTAGGACACCGCTGTTAGTCGATATCATTTGATATGATTTTGAGGTCATTGTATTGAGGTTATTCTTGTATTATGTTATATTTGTCTCGAAGAACGGATAGCCCACCCTTCCCTATGTAGGGACTGTAGCATCTACACTGTACAGGAACAACCTTTTCGACCCAAATGATTCCTTCGAGGCCAGTATCCGACTCCTTGGCTGTTGCTACAGAGCAGACGATTATCTGATTTAGGAAACTGTATATGCAATATACAACAGATTCATATGGTCACCAAATTATGCATTAAGTTCTCACCCATACTGGCTCCTTCGTCTAGTGTAACGCTGAGAGAAGAGCCTAAACCACATTCTGCATCAACAGCTTGAGAAAATGAAGAGAATGGATTAATGCATTAATGGTCACAGTCGTCATTGTTTGAATGATGTGGGCAGTTCAGGCTATAAAAAAACTTACTGTTCTTAAGTAGTGAGTGTGTTTAGTTTTCCGCCGAACTCAGCAATATTCCAGGTATATGGCAGTTTGTAAAATTAATAATCGAGTCTGGGCCAGACAATCCAGTGATCAACAGCATGAGCATCGATCTACACAATTGGGACAATTGTTGACCGTGTCAACCATGTCAGCGAGTCTGACCACCCGATCCAGTTATTCACCTCTTACGACATGCATGGGTTACTGAATAACAATAACCGGATCTTCAAGGGTACTGTTCTTATGTAACTTGCGTGAATGACGAATACTTCCTGGAATGCAGGACATTCTTAAGCTTTCTCAGACACCTTCTGCCATCACTGACTTTCAATTATCCATTCATACAATGTCACGGCACTTTGTCCGTTTACACCAAAAAAGGATAGTAAAGACTGGATATTCGTTTGCACTAAAATTTTATATTTAAGAATGTTCCATAAATAACAACTGCGCTGGACGGAACATACAGTACATTTATGACAATTACAACTTTTATGCATTAGTTTTGCTCTGAATCAGGGGGTATACTCCTAAAGATGTAGGGGAGTGTGAAATATACATGTCAATAACAAGTATTAAAACAAAGATAAGTGTTGACGACAAACATCCTGTGCAAGAATGTTCATTATAGACAAACTTTATGGATAACAACTTATTTATTACGTTTCGATATGGATTCTTGAACCGAATCTGTACTGAAACGTCGCACTCACGAAAAAAGAAGTTGTTATCCATAAAGTTTGTCAGCTACTAAAATGCCACTCAAAGAAGAATGTTCATGTCTGTAAAACTTAACACCAAAACACACAGAATAGTTTGCAGGTGTCGCAAGCAGTAGTGTAACACAAGTACGTAGGGTGTTATTCCTGATTTCGATTCATCTCTGAGAACCGTTAAAAGTTATTTGCATGTTTAAAACTGGCAGCAGTCTTCGTGCTGTGGCCAATACGTTCACAAAATTTCACAGGTCTGTCTCAAACCCAAAATGTTAAAGATCAATCTCATTCAGGCTCGACCCACGACAAGAGTACTCGTCCCAAGCTCCACAAGAGTACAGGCTCGACTGATCTAGAGCCAAGCTCCCAAGTTAGGCTCGACCCCGACAAGAGTACAGGCTCGACTGATCCAGAGCCAGCTCCAAAGAGGCTCGACCCAGGCTCGACTGATCTAGAGCCAAGCTCCACAAAGTTCGGCTCGTACCCGACAAAGAGTACAGGCTCGACTGATCTAGAGCCAAGCTCCACAAAGTTAGGCTCGTCCCACGACAAGAGTACAGGCTCGACTGATCTAGAGCCAAGCTCCACAAAGTTAGGCTCGACCCACGACAAGAGTACAGGCTCGACTGATCTAGAGCCAAGCTCCACAAAGTTCGGCTACATGCTTGACGACTAGAAGAGTACGAAGTTCGGCTCGACTGGCTCGACTGATCTAGAAGCCAAGCTCCACAAAGTTCGGCTCGACGACAAGAGTACAGACTCGACTAGAAGAGTACAGGCGTCGACTGATCTGAGAACCAAGCTCCACAAAGTTAGCCTCAAACGGCGAATCTCAAAAATGTTGCCAATGATACACGATAACGTGATCAGTCAGACAAATACTCATCTCTTATATGCAGCTTGTGTCAATGCTGAAAGCCCCACACACATTACAAAGTCATACCATCCCTGCAGCTGCAGGATCATCTGTAATTCTTACCTGTAAAGGTTAGGGTCATGAAGAGGAGGAACCATGGCAACTCCATCTCAGAATGTACCGTTACTCGCTTCCGTAGGATATGCTCATATCAGTTGACTGCGGCGAGAATGTTGTCTGTATCACTGTAAGATATTCACATGCATCATATTTAACAGGAAATGATAAACACTGATTAAAAAAGCAATGTCTCCATAATAAAATATACAGCAAGATAAATACAACGGTCTATCAAGACTTCTATTAAATGTTAGCCCGACATTATAGTATCTGCTTTCTTGTTGCCAGCGATAATCGGATTAAGAGATACATCTTTGTTTTGAACTTGAGGTGGTCTAACTATAGATCTGATACCTCTCATTTAAAATTTGGAACCGGTTTCAATTGGAATTTGAAGGTTTGGTGTTTGTTTCTTTGATGTTTAACGCCATACTCAGCAATATTCCAGCTATATGACAGCGGTCTGTAAATAATCGAGTCTGGACCAGACAATCCGGTGATCAACAACATGAGTATCGATCTACGCAATTGGGATTCGATGACATCTGTGTACCAAGTCAGCGAGCCTGACCACCCAATCTTACGACAAGCATGGGTTGCTGAAGACCAATTCTCACCCGGGTCTTCACGGGTGGAATTAAAAGGTGTCAAATCACGGAATCTCAAGCAATCTCTGACACAAGCTATTGTTTTTTGTCGCTAATGACCGAATGTTTCACGAAACTTTCCCTTTCATTTTTCTGTTTATGATTATTCTGTTCTTGAAGAAGTTTGAAAAATTATGATAAATAAAAGTGACAAGCTCATTCGACTATATCATGAACTTGCGTTTTTGTATAACAATATTCATGATACAAGATGGTGTCGAAAAGGTGAGTGTATCCTTTTCCACAGGTCACAAACACATTCAAAGGTAAGTCAAATATATACCTGAGAACATGCGGGAACAAGCTGGTACAAGTTGAAATGGGAATTGCATCGGACATCTTGTAACTCGCCCGGCACGCCGAAAAGTCAGAAAATGGGTACAATTGAACTATTGTCCCCGCCATGCTGGAATATTGCTGAAAGAAATGAAACCAAGCACTTTGTAACTGCAGCGTTAACCATATTTAACTATTTGCATGCTATATATACCATATGCGTTCTATTGAAGTTAAATCAAGTTTATTCTGATTTCAAAACAGAACATACTCTCTGTGAAGACAAAATAAACTTGTACGTAGTATGACTGAACGGGTTCTCCAGTTTAGTGACTACACTGAACCATTAAACTATAACACAGAAGCCACACAAAAAGTACTCAAATGTATGTAGCAATTACATGTATACTGAATGATTTCCATACTAAGCTACATATTTATTACACCTGTTCTTTGTTCTTTATGACATCAAACGTAGCGAGACGTGTGTGCGCGCTAATGTACCCGATACAATGTTTATACAAAGGAATGGGAATGCTGACGTGAACGCCCTAACTAATGTTTCATTGTCTCTGAAGGTCATGCTTGTCAAATAGCACAATCCCTTCTAGCGATTTGCCCATCTGAGCTAGACACAAGACATCGCTGTACAAACGGTCAACATTTCACAGGAGTGGAAATAACCCATTGCCCGACGCCCGAGTCCAGTGTTTTTTTCTGTCGGGCAAGCAAATCTGTATATCACACTGTTCCGGTGTCCAGTTGATATTCCAATGTTAATTATGTTGTTTATTTAAAAAATCAAGAAGAAAATCGGCCGGTATAGTGGAAAAATTATCAGGGCAAGTGATTTTACATGTGCCACTGTACCAGAGTACACTAGCAATTTTAAAGTTATTTCCACCCCTGATTTCAATGCGATCGAGGGTGTTCTCTCTACAGAGACTCAAGAATGTGTCATGCGACAATTAACAAAAGTTCTTGTTGAGTATATATGAATTTTTACGAGTTAAAGCAATGCATAAATCACATGTTGATAGTGAGCCATAAACAAATTGTCATGATGCAGATGGAAACGTATAATCGACTCTGCCTTTGTCAGAGATTTCTGAGAAATGGGGGACGGTTGGGTAGCCTAGTGGTTAAAGCGTTCGCTCGCCACGCTGAAGACCCGGGTTCGATTCTACACATGGGTACAATGTGTGAAGCCTATTTTTGGGTGTCCCCCGCCGTGATATTGCTTGAATATTGCTAAAAGCTATGTGAAACTAAACTCACTCACTCTGAGAAATAGGGAAAGTATGTTTAACCTTTACATTTGTATTGTCTACAACTCCTGTTAGTTTACAAATCTATGTGTTATGCTACAAACACTGTAATCGAATGAACCATTAACATTCTGTACTAGTATCTTCACTGATTAGATGAAATCTATTTCTCCACATTTCCTAATGCATCTCCCTAAACACAGAGTTATCAAAACTAACATGGAACCATGGTACTAACGTATCAGGAGGCGGTTAAAGAAAGTTCTTCCCAAATTGATGAGTACTGATCGAACAGGATTCATGACGATATTCTGGACATGATATAAGACTTCTCTATGATATCATGAGGCATACAGAATCAAAGGAAGTTCCTGGCTTTCGATTCCGTCTCGTGGTTATTCATAGATAGAACGCTGTCGTTTTTTAATATTAGTGATGACTTTAAGAAAAGGATCAATGTCATGTATAATGATATGAAATCTTGTCTTGTCATAAATGGTTCATTATCATCTTGGTTCTCCATTCAAAGAGGTTGTAGACAGGGTGATCCCTTATCGCCATACATCTTTATTCTTTGTGTGGAAATCTTGCCTGGGTTAGTAAGAAAACATCCGAACATCAGAGGCATCAAATTTGGTAATGAGGAATATCTTCTCACTCAGTATGCAGATGACACAGAATTCATCTTAGATGACTCAAGGACTTCATTTGAATCTTAAGTTGATACTCTAAATCTTTTTTGAGATATTTCAGGTATAAATATCAATTATGACAAATCTGAAGTTGTATGGATTGATAATGTCAAGGCCAGAGAATAACCAGTCTCGAGTATTCGCCAAACGGATTTCATTGGACGCAAGGGAAACACATGACGAAAATGACACCCGGTGTCCGCAAGGAAAGATCAGAAAGATCTAACAATTATTTTCCTTTTCGTGTACAAGATATAGCAAGTTTGAAAGTACTATTTGACACCAGAGATAACACCAGCTTGAGCCACTTAACCTCCTTTCCTACCTGCTCAGACTTCGATCAGCACAAGGCAAGAAAGGGACTTCTGAGTCATATCCGTGTATAACATACAACTTGAAATAGAAAATTGATACAACGAACGCCTTGTCAGAAACTCTCCCAATAGGTGACATAATATGTTTCTTTCACGTCACACACGTTTTATCAAAACCGTCTCTGATAAGCCAAGGCATGGATTTGAATGTGTGTCAACAAGAAATGTAAAACCACTTCTGTTTTGGGCCCAAATTATCATTATATGTTGTTTATACAGAGAGATCATGTACAAAGATCAAACAGTGCTAACACGTATTTCACTCTAAGAATGATTGAATCAGTGTTGACTTACCGTTAAGAAGTATTCAATCATAACACGTACTAGACATTGACAAGTCTCGGTTATGTAATCACTTACTACAAGTAAAATAGATATTCCGTCGTGAACTCTAATGGTACCAATGAAAGTTGATATTGCTCACGTGTACTCCAGTAAAGATGTGATCATGGTATTCAGGTATCCCGGAACTTGACAGCAGGCGAATATAGTCGCCTGTTTAGTGGCGGAGTTACAGCCTACAGGTGTGCGATCACGTCCGGGTTCGCCAGGTCATTGCGATATGCTAACGTCATTGCCAAGACACTGGCGGGTTGATATCGACACACCTGCCTGACATTCCCCCATAATCTGCATATCTACCGCATGACCTGCACCTCGGGTTGAGGAAGTAACTTAGCGACCCACCCTACAGTACTCCAGTGCTGTTCTGCTGGGACCTGAATGTAGTTCCTTCGTGCTAAAACTATATTTTAATAAATATACTGTCTACCTTAAGACGATCTTAATGTGTCAGAATAATATGTTTGGTGCATCGTTTGGTTTATTCTATATTTGACACAACCCTACCTTCATATACACGTAATGTGTGTCTGAAATATCTACATTGTGACATTACATATACAAATAATGTGTGTCTGAAATATTCATATTGTGACACTTCATATACCCGTAATGTAGGTCTGAAATGTCTATAATTGTCTCACTATATATATACTCATAATGTGTGTCTGAAATATCCATATGGTCAAAGAACATATATACCCGTAATATGTGTCTGAAATATCTATATTGTCAGACGACGTATACCCGTAATGTGTGTCTGAAATATCTATGATTGTGACACTACATATACTCGTATTTTTTGTCTGAAATATCTATAATTGTCACATTACATATACCCGTAATGTGTGTCTGAAATGTCTATAATGTCTATAATTGTCTGAAATATCCATATTGTCAAACAACATAACCCGTAATATGTGTCTGAAATATCCATATTATGACACTACATAACAACATATTCTGACACCGATACTAAAATGTGTCTGAAATAATTTTGTGACACTACATATACTCGTAACATGTGTCTGAAACATCCAGATTGTGACACTACATATACCAGTAATATGTGTCTGAAATATCTATTTTGTGACACTACATATCCTCGTAAAATGTGTCTGAAATATCCATATTGTGACACCACATATACTCGTAATAAGTGTCTGAAATATCCATATTGTGACAATACATATAATCGTAATAAGTGTCTGAAATATCTTTATTCTGACACTAATATACCATTAATATGTGTCTGAAACATCTGTTTTGTGACACTACATACACTCGTAATATGTGTCTGAAATATCCATATTCTGACACTGCATATACTCGTAATATGTGTCTGAAATATCCAGATTGTGACACTGCATATAACAGTAATATGTGTCTGAAATATCCATATTGTGACACTGCATATACTCGTAATATGTGTCTGAAATATCCAGATTGTGACACTACATATACCCGTAATATGTGTCTGAAATATCCAGATTGTGACACTGCATATAACAGTAATATGTGTCTGAAATATCCATATTCTGACACTGCATATACTCGTAATATGTGTCTGAAATATCCATATTCTGACACTACATATACTCGTAATATGTGTCTGAAATATCCATATAACAGTAATCTGTGTGACTGAACTATCCATATTCTACTACCCGTAATATGTGTCTGTCCAGATTGTGACACTGAAATGAAATCCAGATTGTGACACTGCATATAACAGTAATATGTGTCTGAAATATCCATATTCTGACACTGCATATACTCGTAATATGTGTCTGAAATATCCAGATTGTGACACTGCATATAACAGTAATATGTGTCTGAAATATCCATATTGTGACACTACATATACTCGTAATATGTGTCTGAAATATCCAGATTGTGACACTGCATATAACAGTAATATGTGTCTGAAATATCCATTTTGTGACACTACATATACCCGCAATATGTGTCTGAAATATCTATATTGTGACACTACTTAAAGTCGTAATATGTGTCAGATATATCCATATTGTGACACTACATATACCATGTTGTTGTAATGTGTTGTTAATACAGTATCTCTGTATGCTACAAACTCCTGTTCAGGTATATACAGTACATTCCTCCGTGGCAAGCCGTAGAAATAATAAGAGACAAAATAAACTACAAAGTAAATATTTGAATCTAATTTAGCGGCGGTAATTGCAACACCAGTGCAGTATGGTATAACTGGTTGAATAAGATGATAAGATAAGATAGGCCTTGGGTGCAAGACAAGTTTAGAGTCCGACAGTCAAGTGTGTTATCACGAGCTTTAGACATGCAAAGATGTATCGCAGAAACTGTTGACCGTGATCATAGTAATATAGAATATTTGTTAGAAATGTCTTTGATGTAATTTACAATAGTTTACACTCTTGTCACGGGCTTCTGCATCAGGGAGTTTTACCCAGATACCCAGCGTCCTGGTGAACCTGGTTAAACACTGTTTTGGAGCATTATCACTTTTACCTTCATGACAACACTGTTAAAAGTATTAGAGAAAGACGTGTCTCAATAAAACTACTACAATAATCTCTGCCCCATGTCTTCTTTGTAATATTAGCGAATCCGTTGAAAGTAAATTCGTCTTAAATAACGTTTACGTTTACTCGTAAGATATCTAACCACCGATCATAGGTAATAATTGGCTGATAGCTTTTGATTTTTATTTATAAAACCCCAGATATTCAGATACTTTATAAATTTATTTTGGGGTTTTTTTTCAAATGACCATTCGTACCAAACAGCAAACTAAAAATTGGATAATTATTGCACTTTTAATATAAACCTCGAAATATGGAGTGATAACTTATCATGGTGGGATACATATCAAACAGAGAGACAATTTAATGTAAGAGCATGATTGAGATATCATTTACAAGATAATGAGGATAAAAACAAACACAGTGTCGTCACGAGGAAGGCCGTGGTCAATACGTGCATCTCCGTCCGACACGAGGGAGATAACATTGTCAATGTCTTTAGAAGCAGCTAAGGTAACCGTGATCAGACAGTCAGTGTTGCCATGGTAATCATTCCTGGTTACACAACAGTCAGTGTCTATAACAGGGCACGTACTATCGCCTAACCGAAGGCCTCGCCTCAGTAAGAACACAATCCAACGGACCACTACAACTACACCCTACCGTGTGCAGAGTAGAATTACAGGGAAGTAAAGAGCACTCCATCCGCTGTTCTGCAAATTACACAATCCCAAACATCTGACACACGTACTGGATCACACCCGTCTACTCCTGTATAAATTAGACAACCACATCTACACCTGTATAAATTAGACCACCACATCTACTCCTGTATAAATTAGACCACCACATCTACTCCTGTATAAATTAAACCACCACATCTACACCTGTATAAATTAGACTCCCACATCTACTCCTGTATACATTAGACCCTCACATCTACACCTGTATACATTAGATCACCACATCTACACCTGTATACATTAGACTCCCACATCTACACCTGTATCCATTAGACCACCACATCTACACCTGTATACATTAGACCACCACATCTACACCTGTAAACATTAGACCACCACATCTACACCTGTAAACATTAGACCACCACATCTACACCTGTATACATTAGACCACCACATCTACACCTGTAAACATTAGACTCCCACATCTACACCTGTATACATTAGACCACCACATCTACACCTGTATACATTAGACTCCCACATCTACACCTGTATACATTAGACCACCACATCTACACCTGTATACATTAGACTCCCACATCTACACCTGTATCCATTAGACCACCACATCTACACCTGTATACATTAGACCACCACATCTACACCTGTACAAATTAGACCCCCATATCTACACCTGTAAACATTAGACTCCCACATCTACACCTGTATCCATTAGACCACCACATCTACACCTGTATACATTAGACCACCACATCTACACCTGTATACATTAGACCACCACATCTACACCTGTATACATTAGACCACCACATGTACGCCTGTATAGTTATATTTGTCTTATGGTTTTATGAACAATGTGTTGAATTACAACTACACAACTACACATCCTAGAATTTGACATCAACTCCCTTCTTCAGAACATACCAGTGCACAAAACAGTTTCATACAAGCTGCAATGAAACTATGTGAACTGGCTAAAACAAAAAGTCGTATGTAAATAATCATGGCGATAAACATAATGGCGATATCGGTCTGCCAGCGAGGCCCACCCCGACAGCTTGATACTACAACAGTTTAGTGACTGAAGAATGTTACCGATACCACCAGCAGGCAAACGACCCCAAACTCCCCCTTCCCCGTCTGGTTTGTAAGCAATGCGTTAGTTCTAACCTACTGCATGGATATGTTTACAACGAGAACGCAGGTGCGATAGTTCAACACCACTCTTCTTCCCAATAAAACAGAAAACAGAACACAGAGCGAGTGAGAGATTGAGAGAGAGAGAGAGAAAGAGATTGAGAGAGAAAGAGAGAGAGAGATTGTGAGAGAAAGAGATTGAGAGAGAGAGAAAGAGAGAGAGATATTGAGAGAAAGAGATTGAGAGAGAGAGAGATTGAGAGAGAAGAGAGAGATTGAGAGAGAAAGAGATTGAGAGCGAGAGAAAGAGATTGAGAGAGAGAGAAAGAGAGAGAGATTGAGAGAGAAAGAGAGAGCGATTGTGAGAGAGAGAGATTGAGAGAGAGAGAGAGAGAGAGAGATTGAGAGAGAAGAGAGAGAGAGAGAGAGAGAGAGAGAGAAGAGAGAGATTGAGAGAAAGAGAGAGATTGAGAGAGAAAGAGAGAGAGAGAGAGAGATTGAGAGAGAGATTGAGAGAGAAGATTGAGAGAGAGAGAAAGGCGGGGGGGGGGGGGAGAGAAAGAGACTTTAGATTTGCTTCAGGTAGACTCAGACTTGGACTTGCACAAAGGCTTAGATTTACCTCAGGTAGCCTAGAAATTTAGATTTACCTCAAGTAGACTTAAACTTAAAGTTACCCCAGGCAGACATTGACAAATAGTAGGACTTACTCCAGGTAGATATAAACAGACTCCTCAACTAATACTTAGACCTACTTCAAGTAGATTTCATCGTGTGGATATTACAGGGTGTGGTCAATCACAATCTGAAACACCCAGTTCGATTCCATCGATTCCACGAATAATTATGAAATGCAACATTACTTTCACTGTATATGCTGCCTTGTTTAAAAATTACCATTTTAATGAACTTACACCATCCATTACCTCACTCACTCATCACCCAACTCACTCACTCACTCACTATTACCTGTGAACTTAAGTTACATTGGCACCGTGGGAACGCATGCTAATGAGAGCCGTGGACCTATTTGTATTCCGTGTTGAATGGCGTTGCCCCGCTGTGCTGTGATTAATGCATTCAGCCTACCCCGACGGTGATCTGTATAATGGGATATTACGCCCGGGGTACAATAGCAGGCACCCGGTGCCACCTCATATTGATAACAGTGCAGGTTAGAACTGCATTTTGCACTGATTTACTCTAAATCAATAGATATAAAAACATATTTATTATCTGCCAAAATAGATACCAACTGGCGTAACAGGCAAAATAGCAATGAAAATTTCATGAATGGATACTGGCGTTGGAACCAGGTTTTCCGGAAAGACATTTTGAATAATATGGTAATGTTTGCTTTGTTCTGTTGACGTGTTTCATGTTCACGCAGTTTAGTAAAATTATACGTAAAATGGTCAACGTCACACAATAATCAGTCTCTGGTATCTGCCGAACATATACCACTGTACGCAATAGGCAAGAAAGAGGAGAAAATGTATAATCAAATGAAAAATACTAAAATTCATTTGCTGACAGCAGGTGTTGGCGAAAGACTACAAGCATGACTTAATCCATATGGCGAACACGTCTGTAATGTACACCAGTTTAAATGTTGGGTTATTATCATTCAATTCGTAAACTGACGACAACAGTTGGCAAAAGGAACAGGCTTTACTCACTGCAGCCATTTCGTGAATCGAACCCCTTCAGTCGGTTTGAAAACCAACGCTTTTACCAGAGGGTCAAACACAACAATTGCATGATGTGAAGACTGTATGTCTGGGTTACCTGCGTTAACATGCCCACGTCAACAAAACAATTTACATGTGTTTTATATTTGTCGACTGTCTGCTCTGACATTACACATGCAGCAAAAACACAAATCTCGACCTCACGAACATAGATAAGATATTTATCACGAACAAGGGCGTTGTCGGGAGAAGTGACAGTTCGACTTGAGAGGGTCATTGCTAAGAGTCGTACATGGACACTGTTATCTGCACATATACTCACGGAAACAAGTAAAGCTGTGTATTACTGATGGAGTACACGTGGTGAATGGCACTTTGAGATGCACTTGCGTGATATCATGTTTAAGGTATGTTAGCATAGGTTAACCATAGATTAACATCCAACATAAGTCTTGAAGCACCCATAATCAGAGCGAATTCGGGATATAACATAATGATTGCTGCATCCTGACCCGCCAAAGGGACGTAAGTCTGCAGAGCCAGTTGGACGACATGGCTATCAGAGCCTCCTAACCCTTACAGAGGGGTTATTTTATTAACTACTGCAATGTTTATTGGTCAGTTTTCAGACATCCTGCCCAATATCATGCTTCTAATTACAATCATAATCAGTAGTGTACTGAGGTGAAGAGAAAGTCCAACCTCAAAAATATTGTTTGTTTTAATTTGTAAATGACTAAAACCATAACCGATATGTTCGTATGTACGAGTATACAGTTCTTGTAAGAGTCATGGGTGACCAAGCTGTCTTCGGCGCGTCATGCAGAGTTGCTTGCCTTACACGTGACTACAACGTGAGTTCGAATCCTAGATTCACGCTGTTTATTGTTTCATGGTTTGTAAGCTCTATAATCGTCACGTAGGTTTCACCAAAGCGATAAACGCCTGACACCTGTTTCCTTCCTCCCGCGTAAATCTGACATGCCGTTATATAACGGGGATACTGCTCAGAGCTTACAAATGCTTATATAAGACGAGTATATGGATGGCAACGTCTTCTTTATTGTATAACGCGACGATTCTCGTCTACGTCTTGCCCCTTCGTCAGGTGATAAAGACAGGTGTAGAAAACATAATATATATATGTATATATATACTCATGCCAATAATGGTTGTCACCCCTCCCTACCCCCCCCCCACACCCATTTCATTACACACCCACTCCAATTAAAAAATTGAAGGGGTGACAACCATTATTGGCATGAGTATATATACCAGATTTACAGGAAACCAGAGATGTACATCTAGATACAATCAATCAGTGAGGACAGACACAAAAGAAGTTATAAAATAATGATAATGGGGATAAGGTAAAGCCAGTTGACACAAACAAAGGGATATGAACACAGCAGAGTGACATACTTAAGTGACAATAGAGGCGAGTGTGGTGTGGCTTTTGTGATGTTCCAGGCACTAGGGAGGTATACACCTTGATCTCTATTAATCCCTGGGGTTAAAAATGCTTGCTTGTTTGGTGTTTAACGCCGCACTCAGCAATATTCCAGCTGCGGTCTGCAAATAATCGCGTCTGGACCAGACAATCCAGTGATCAACTGCATGAGCATCGATATACGTAGCTGTGACATGTGTTAACCACGTCAGAGACCCTGACCATCCGATCTCGTTAGTCACCTCTTACGACAAGCATGGGTTTCTGAAAACCAATTGTAACCTTGGCCTAGATTTTCGAAGCTCTCTTAGCGCTAAGATAGTCGTAAGTTAACGTTAATGTATGGCACTTACGACTATCTTAGCGCTAAGAGAGCTTCGAAAATCTAGACCCAGGATATTTACGGGTTACCAAAACCTTAGTTAGTATCATCACATTGCTACTCTACACAATACTACAGCCAATAGAACACCATCGCATATACCATTGTGTACAATATAACACATACATTTTCACTTAAATTAGAGGGGCGGTGGGGTAGCCTAATCGTTGAAGCGTTCGCTCGTCGGGCCTAGGACCCTGGTTCGGTTCCCTACATGGGTATAATGTGTGAAGTTCTCGCATCCCGTGCTGGGATACTGCTCTAAATGCGGCATAAAACTATACTCACTCACTTAACATCTGAGAAGAAGATGGTACACATCACCACGTTCAACACACTATGCTGCATGCATCTGTGCAATACCAAACCGGCCGTGGGCTGTTCAATATTAATCTATATGAGAGAATACCACCCACTCTGTAACGTTAACACCGCACGCACTATCAGCTCCCGAATCATATCTCTCACGACATGATGCAATAAATAATTGTATCCTGATATGCACGACGTGGTATCTCCTCTACCTTCCAGCTCTATCCAACAACGTCCTTGCACGTAGAAAGGAGATTACAGTATTTCACACAAAGCATAAACATTATAATCTTTCCTTGAAACCAACTCTCGTGACGTGACTGCACATGCGTCAATTTATGGTCTCTCTCATGAAGTGGAGCATTAATGTACGGACGTAAATTGAGGCAGTTAGGCGGTCGGGGTAACGGGACACAATCTTTCAGTGGCATGAAATATAACCCCGAGAATTGTTTACTATATAATACTATTGTTGTAACACACCTGAGCCTATAGTATTTACTATATAATACTATAATACACATTGATTGTAACACTATATAATACTATTGAGCCTATAGTATTTACTATATAATACTATTGTTGTAATACACCTGAGCCTATAGTATTTACTATATAATACTATTGTTGTAACACACCTGAGCCTATAGTATTTACTATATAATACTATTGTTGTAACACACCTGAGCCTATAGTATTTACTATATAATACTATTGTTGTAACACACCTGAGCCTATAGTATTTACTATATAATACTATTGTTGTAACACACCTGAGCCTATAGTATTTACTATATAATACTATTGTTGTACACCTGAGCCTATAGTATTTACACTATTGTTGTAACACACCTGAGCCTATAGTATTTACTATATAATACCATTGTTGTAATACACACCTGAGCCTATAGTATTTACTATATAATACTATTGTTGTAACACACCTGAGCCTATAGTATTTACTATATAATACTATTGTTGTAACACACCTGAGCCTATAGTATTTACTATATAATACTATTGTTGTAACACACCTGAGCCTATAGTATTTACTATATAATACTATTGTTGTAACACACCTGAGCCTATAGTATTTACTATATAATACTATTGTTGTAACACACCTGAGCCTATAGTATTTACTATATAATACTATTGTTGTAACACACCTGAGCCTATAGTATTTACTATATAATACTATTGTTGTAAACACACCTGAGCCTATATAGTATTTACTATATAATACTATTGTTGTAACACACCTGAGCCTATAGATTTACTATATAGTATTTACTATATAATACTATTGTTGTATTTACTATATGTACCATTGTAACACACCTGAGCCTATAGTATTTACTATATAATACTATTGTTGTAATACACCTGAGCCTATAGTATTTACTATATAATACTATTGTTGTAACACACCTGAGCCTATAGTATTTACTATATAATACTTTACACCTGAGCCTATATAGTATTGTTTACTATATAATACTATTGTTGTAACACACCTGAGCCTATAGTATTTACTATATAATACTATTGTTGTAACACACCTGAGCCTATAGTATTTACTATATAATACTATTGTTGTAACACACCTGAGCCTATAGTATTTACTATATAATACTATTGTTGTAACACACCTGAGCCTATAGTATTTGTAACACACCTGAGCCTATAGTATTTACTATATAATACTATTGTTGTAACACACCTGAGCCTATAGTATTTACTATATAATACTATTGTTGTAACACACCTGAGCCTATAGTATTTACTATATAATACTATTGTTGTAACACATCTGAGCCTATAGTATTTACTATATAATACTATTGTTGTAATACACCTGAGCCTATAGTATTTACTATATAATACTATTGTTGTAACACACCTGAGCCTATAGTATTTACTATATAATACTATTGTTGTAATACACCTGAGCCTATAGTATCCATAATACAATGGACAACAAGCAATACCAAGACATGAAATGGGAGGTGGTGATGTTTCATGAAATGATGGAATGAAAAGGACTGACTGACTGACTGAGTTTGGTTTTACGCCGCTTTTAGCAATATTCCAGCAAAATCACGGCGGGGGACACCAGAAATGGGCTTCACACATTGCACCCATGTGGGGATTCGAACCCGGGTCTTCGGCGTGACGAGCCAACGCTTTAACCACTAGGCTACCCCACCGCCCTTGTAATGTAAGAGCATGATGGAGATATCATTTACAAGACAATGAGGAAAAAAACAAACACAGTGTCGTCACGAGGAAGGTAAGGACAACGTTCCCAGTAAATCATTTCGCCGTGGTCAATACGTGCATCTCCGTCCGACACGAGGGAGATAACATTGTCGATGTCTTTAGAAGCAGCTAAGGTAACCGTGATCAGAAGGCCCGGGTTCGATTCCCCACATGGGTACAATGTGTGATGCCCATTTCTGGTGTGATATTGCTTTAATATAGCTAAAAGCGGTGTAAAACCCAACTCTCTCGCTCGCTCACTCACTCATAATGAACTGAAAATGAAAGTATACACTCAAAACTCGGATTTGACCAAATCGTTGCAAACTGAAGGCTCAAAACAGTATCCAGTACTTCATCATGGAATAACCATGTCTTGGTTCTTTCATTTCTAGTCTCCATGAAACATGGATGTATAATTTCTTTCGCCCGGCAGTGATTTATTTATTAGTATTTCTGTTACAGTTTTCCTGGTGTGATCAGTTTACTGGGTTTACCATGACATCACCTGCGCCTCGATCAACAATTAAGCTTATAGTCAAATATTAGTTTGATTATAGCCCTTACAGCGTGATCGCCTGGAGACTCAGTAAATGTTTGTACCTTTCTTAATTTGAACACCTCCTAGAGAATAGACGAACACCTTCCTTGTGTTTATTCTTCCTTGTCAGGTTTGTGGACACATGTCAGAGATTAAGAATCTTGAGGTCTGGCGAATCAGGTAAACATGTATCTCATAAATATACACTGATGTGTGTATCAACCCATGGGCCTGTAATACAATGCATAGGGAGTCAAAGGCGTGTCGGTTCGCCCCCCCCTAAGCCATGAGCGGGATCATCTAATGAAATCTATAGTGTTTGGACTGAAGATATATCATATAAACTAATATGGGATCAGTGTATATTCAAGGCAGAGCTGCATTCGTCTTGTAAGGTGACCAATATCGGGGAAACAACAGTTAAGCCTTTACTTAAGCCTTTAAGGGACACACCCGAATGGAACACCCCTGATTGGAACACCCCTTACAGGGACTGGGACACCCCTTACAGGAACACCCCTGATTGGAACACCCCTTACAGGGACTGGAACACCCCTTACAGGGACTGGGACACCCCTTACAGGAACACCCCTGACTGGAACACCCCTTACAGGAACACCCCTGACTGGAACAGCCCTCACAAAAAACATCCATGACTGGGACACCCCTTACAGAAACACCCCTTACAGAAACATCCCCTACAGGAATATCCCTGACAGGAACACCCACGAGAAGAACATCACTCACTATCTTGGAGGAACACTCCCAACAAAAGCATCTGCAATGAGAACATCCTTGCAGGAACGTTATAGAATGTGTCTTAGCAACTTCATATGAATTTGGGCGGTTGGGTAGCCTAATGGTTAAAGCGTTGGCTCGTCACGCCGAAGACCCGGGTTCGAATCCCCACAAGGGCACAATGTGTGAAGCCCATTTCTGGTGTCCCCCGCAGTAATGTTGCTGGAATATTGCTAAAAGCGGCGTAAAACCAAACTCAGTCAGTCAGTCAGTCATATGTATTTACCACGTAGCGTAAACGTGTATACGAAGTATAGATTCCATTCTGACATTGTTTGTGGTCAATAAACGCCCATATTTCTAACAGCAAAAGTCACCTGTTAAATGTCATGGAAGCCTAAAGTACTTAAGTTTTCGATCAGTCAAATATCTTGAAAAGGTCAAGTCGTATCTAAGATATCTACCGAGGACGGGAGAAGTATTTTTCATGACGGTATGGAATGTGCGGTGCATTCAAAATAGTGGTGTTATAATATTCAAACACCCTTGAGTCGATGTTCAAGGGTCCTGAGTAAATACGTCGAGTTACCCGAGATTCGACACAACCGCACAATTACGTATTGATAATACGCTGAGGGACAGCTTTTCCTTCGCGATAACCGTGCGTTCGACAAAGCAGTGTTCGACATAACGGTGTTTGAATTTATGTAAAATGAAACACGCAGAGAAGCTCGAAATAAGACGAGTGTCAACATTAGGGCAAATGGCGACTGCCATTAAATTGATGTAGTGGAAGTGTTAGTTCAGAAAGTCGCCACCCATTTCATATCATAGCATGCAGTGAAGACATGGAGTGTCTTACAAACCGTGCCGGAAATACAACAAGCAACAATGGTGATTTGATGGTGACATATTTGATACGGATGTCACAACCTTAGTGAGTGAGTTTAGTTTTACGCCGCTTTTAGCAATATTCCAGCAATGTCACGAGGGGACCCCAGAAATTGGCTTCACACATTGTACCCATATAGGGAATCGACCACGTGTCTTCGGCTTGACGAGCGGACGCTTTAACCACTAAGCTCCCCTACCGCCCCTTTTTGGAGCCTTATGCCTTTTCTGCTGTATTCAGTTCGGAAAGGTTTTGACGATTCTGATGTAATCCAATTTTCAAGAGTTTGCTCCCTTTGTCCAGTCTTAGTGCAATGGTAAATTATGTTACAATATTACATGCCTATTACGATAGATATTTGTAGCATGGTTTGGTGAAACCTCCATATCAACTGAAAATACAAATGACTTCCACGTGGCTCCACGGTAACACTGTATATATTAGTAAATATTACGTATTACTCCAATTTCTTCTCGCAGGGCCTTACCACCAACATGTTCGTAACGATGTTAACCCTGACTGGGAGAAGGAGATAGTGGGCACCTGGTGTTCCCCTTTGTACAACCCTTAAGAAGCTGGAGAAAATATTCTTTCATTTAACTTAAAGTTTATCTGACAAGTAAGAATCGTATGTTCTTTAAATTATTTTGCGAAGCATATAACCCCTTGCCTTGCATTGCAGCGCAGATCTACCCTCGTAGATATAGCGACACGTTTTTATAGGCCGATGTAATGCTGTAAATATGGCATGCCTTGTAGTGGCAACAGGCGGATAGAATATCGTAGATTTGGCGTGATGCTGCAGTAGTCTGATAAGTGTTGCACATTTAGCGTCATTTTGTTGGTGGCTGGTGAGTTCAGGAGATAATGTCTCAGGCAGCCAGAGGAAGTAGCGGCCCGAGCATGTGACTTGTAATATGATTCGGTTAATAGTGTACGGACGCGGATAAAGCATGCTCCGTTGACAGGATTTGAAACACGAGGATGTGCAAAATATATGAGCTGGGATCTTCCAGCTCTCAGCTTCTCACGTTCAGACACAATCTCTCGGTGTCTCACTTTTGGAATCTCATACCGAGTGTCTCTCAAGGTGTCATTCTTGGTATCTCACATCCGGGTATCAAATAACGCGACAGTCTCACTTGGCATCTCATACTTAGTTATGTCACTCTCTACATCACAATCTCGGTGTCTCATATTTAGTTATCTTAATCTCTACATCACAATCTCGGTGTCTCATATTTAGTTATCTTAATCTCTACATCACAATACAATCAGTGCCTCATATTTAGTTATCTTAATCTCTACATCACAATCTCAGTGTCTCATATTTAGTTATCTTAATCTCTACATCACAATCTCAGTGTCTCATATTTAGTTATCTTAATCTCTACATCACAATCTCAGTGTCTCATATTTAGTTATCTTAATCTCTACATCACAATCTCAGTGTCTCATATTTAGGTCTTAATCTCTCATATTTAGTTATCTTAATCTCTACATCACAATCTCAGTGTCTCATATTTAGTTATCTTAATCTCTACATCACAATCTCGGTGTCTCATATTTAGTTATCTTAATCTCTACATCTTAATCTCTACATCACAATCTCGGTGTCTCATATTTAGTTATCTTAATCTCTACATCACAATCTCGGTGTCTCATATTTAGTTATCTTAATCTCTACATCACAATCTCGGTGTCTCATATTTAGTTATCTTAATCTCTACATCACAATCTCGGTGTCTCATATTTAGTTATCTTAATCTCTACATCACAATCTCGGTGTCTCATATTTAGTTATCTTAATCTCTACATCACAATCTCGGTGTTATCTTAATCTCTACATCACAATCTCATATTTAGTTATCTTAATCTCTACATTACAATCTCGGTGTCTCATATTTAGTTATCTTAATCTCTACATCACAAATCCTCATATTTGTTATCTTTAATCTCTACATCACAACTCGGTGTCTCATATTTAGTTATCTTAATCTCTACATCACAATCTCGGTGTCTCATATTTAGTTATCTTAATCTCTACATCACAATCTCGGTGTTATCTTAATCTCTCTCATATTTAGTTATCTTAATCTTAATCTCTACATCACAATCTCAGTGTCTCATATTTAGTTATCTTAATCTCTACATCACAATCTCGGTGTCTCATATTTAGTTATCTTAATCTCTACATCACAATCTCGGTGTCTCATATTTAGTTATCTTAATCTCTACATCACAATCTCGGTGTCTCATGCTTAGTTATCTTAATCTCTACATCACAATCTCGGTGTCTCATATTTAGTTATCTTAATCTCTACATCACAATCTCGGTGTCTCATGCTTAGTTATCTTAATCTCTACATCACAATCTCGGTGTCTCATATTTAGTTATCTTAATCTCTACATCACAATCTCGGTGTCTCATATTTAGTTATTAATCACAATCTCGGTGTCTCTTAGTTATCTTAATCTCTACATCATCTTAATCTCGGTGTCTCATATTTAGTTATCTTAATCTCTACAATCACAATCTCGGTGTCTCATATTTAGTTATCTTAATCTCTATCACAATCACAATCTCTCGGTGCCTGATATTTAGTTATCTTAATCTAATCTCTACATCACAATCTCGGTGTCTCATGCTTAGTTATCTTAATCTCTACATCACAATCTCGGTGCCTCATATTTAGTTATCTTAATCTCTACATCACAATCTCGGTGTCTCATGCTTAGTTATCTTAATCTCTACATCACAATCTCTTAGGTGCCTGATCGGTTTAGTTATCTTAATCTCTACATCACAATCTCGGTGCCTCATTTAGTTATCTTAATTCTACATCACAATCTCGGTGCCTCATATTTAGTTATCTTAATCTCTACATCACAATCTCGGTGTCTCATTTAGTTATCTTAATCTCTACATCACAATCTCGGTGTCTCATGCTTAGTTATCTTAATCTCTACATCACAATCTCGGTGTCTCATATTTAGTTATCTTAATCTCTACATCACAATCTCGGTGCCTCATATTTAGTTATCTTAATCTCTACATCACAATCTCGGTGCCTCATATTTAGTTATCTTAATCTCTACATCACAATCTCGGTGCCTCATATTTAGTTATCTTAATCTCTAAATCACAATATCGGTGTCTCATGCTTAGTTATCGCAATCTCTACATCACAATCTCGGTGTCTCATGCTTAGTTATCTTAATCTCTACATCACAATCTCGGTGCCTCATATTTTTAGTTATCTTAATCTCTACATCACAATCTCGGTGCCTCATATTTAGTTATCTTAATCTCTACATCACAATCTCGGTGTCTCATGCTTAGTTATCTTAATCTCTACATCACAATCTCGGTGTCTCATGCTTAGTTATCTTAATCTCTACATCACAATCTCGGTGTCTCATGCTTAGTTATCTTAATCTCTATATCACACACTCGTTATTTCTACTCAGTTATCTCTCTCTACATCACAATCTCAGTGTCTCATATATACTGTAGTTATCTCACTCTCTTCGTCACAATCTCAGTGTCTCATATATACTGTAGTTATCTCACTCTCTACGTCACACACTCGGTATTTCTATTAAATTATCTCACTCTCTACATCTCACTTTCTATATCGTCTATATCGCTATTGTCTGCTGGAAAAGAAATCTTGTAAACAAATACATATTTAACACGGCGGTTCCTATCCCTTTTTGTGTTCAACATAAACGCTATTAACAACGTCTAGCAGTTACCTTCACAGCATCAGGACAATCAACCCTTTACTACAAAAGAACATTTCAACATTTCAATCCACATTTCAGCTCATCTGACTTTAATATCTTTGTTGCTATTACAAACTGCTGAGTACATATATAGGTGAGCTACAGAGCCGTTGCAATATTTTGTACAATTGGGAACATACGGATCCGTGCTGCCCGGAATATACGGGTCCGTCCTTCCAGAGACACGAGTCCCACTAGACACGCCTTGGCTGTAAATGGAATCTCACCTTATTGATGGGTAGAACTGACGAGCGGCGGCAGTGGCAGCAGCAGTACCCGACACCGCCCCCAGGACGTGGTGATACTGTTTCCTTACAACTACTCTTCTACAAGACTGGCCTCCGGTCGATTGGTATTAAAACTGGATATCCTTATAACAATATGAAGGTGAACGGAACAGGTGGCTCTCTTCGTTAAAACAGACTTGTGTTCCGCATTGAAGAAACACAATGTATCACTTTCTACAGATTGTACACATTCCTGACCAGCAACAGAATCCAAACACAATTATCTTCCGAACTCAAATCCAGGTTTTCTAAGCAAACGTCAAAGGGAATGACGCGATCTCGACTACGCGACCGAGCAAAGGAGGTTTGCTGCGGATTAATCTCCTCAGCCTCGCCCTATATTGATAGCCTTCAATGTTTGTTGTCTCCCCGATAACACCCCCTTCCCTCCTTACCCACACTCTCAAGCTGTCATCAGGTTCTATATTAATCTGGTGACACACTGTCCGGTCATGATAATCCCGAAAACAATCGCTTGTCGCACTGTATGAAGGTTAAATAAACGCGATCGTGATGTCAAAATATAAATATGGCGTAGAGCGTGTTCGAACAGGTGCAAGCTTAAACAGAATAGTTTGTAAAGTGTGGACAGAGAGGAACCTGGAGTTACAGACATATATATCGATATACAGTTTGGTAGAAGCAACAACAATAAATATACAAGATATGTGAGTGAGTGTGAAAGAATATATTGTAATGTTGAGTAAGTGAGTGAGTGAGAAGGTATTGCAACGTTTCAGCACTATGTCGACAGATGACATCAGAAAAAGGCTCCATCGCCAGTACCCACGCAGGGAATCGAACCTGGTTTTCGGCGTGATGCGCATTTCATATCGCGACGGCGTACCATAATCTGTATCAATGTATGGATTCGAACCCGGTTACTGCTGTAACCACTGCGCTCCCACACGGATGTTAAGTTCAGGGCTTAGATTTTCGAAGCTCTCTTAGAGCTAAGATAGTCGTAAGTGCCATACATTAACATTAACTTACGACTATCTTAGCGCTAAGAGAGCTTCGAAAATCTAGGCCCTGGAGTAGAATATCTTTGTGGTTATATATGTAATATTATTAACAAAATAGGGGGTATTTCATTTTGAGGTGATATTATTTACAAGCCAAGTTGTGTCATTGTATGTGAATTTACAAAATAATTACTTCATTCACAACGTCACATGACCTTCGTAGGTAGAACTTATGCAAGGGTTTTCATGATGTGCCCGTGAACATGGTGGGGGTAACAATCGAAGTGTACAGTGAAACGTGCCCGACGTCCACGTGGTATTCCACGTGTGACGGGCCGTCACGTTACTGCAAGACGTCGTTGGTGCCAAAAGCACAGCGCTGGACCAAGCGTCGTTGGACTAACGTTATGTTTTCGGATGAATCCAGGTGTACTTTGGACTTCCTTCACAGGGAGGGAACCCGTGTCTTCGGTGCGACGAGCGAACGCTTTAACCACTACACTACCAACCGCCCCGGAAGCATGTGGTACCAGATGCGCGCCGACATGGACGTCGTTTTATGTTTCAACATTACAACGTAAGACCACACCGGGCTCGTATTGTTACTGAGTACCTCCATCAGTAGGAAATATCCACCTTACTAGGCTATCACTCAGTCCAGATTTGTTACCCATCGACAACAACCACCGACCACTCTCAACGAACCTACGCTACCCTGAAGATGGTATGGACCAAGTCGACATTGGATGCTTCATTAGGACTATGCCTCGTCAATTCCGGGATTGTCTTGAGAAAAGAAGTGTATTAACGCGATATTAACGAGTTTGACTTTTCATGGTAGACGTGAAGGACAGGGCGGCGATTTGGCCAATCATCTAGCAAAATCTATGGTCATGTGACTCTCAACGACTAGTACACATCTCAGTCGGATGTTCCTAATCCATTGCTAAACTATTTATTCCTTTAAAGATATATAACATCAATACTTGTTACACATTTTTACTGAATATCTCCTGATATTTTGACAGGATATTTATGAAATTCTTTCCTGATAATATTATGCATATAATGTAGATATTTCAGACACTGAATGGAGTAGTATCTTCACAAATATATTCTGATGAAGTTAGTGAGTGAATATGGTTTTACGCCGCTTTTTAGCAATATTCCAGCAATATCACGGCGGGGGACACCAGAAATGGGCTTCACACATTGTACCCATGTGGGGAATCGAACCCGGGTCTTCGGCGTGACGAGCGAACGCTTTAACCACTAGGCCACCCCACCGCCCCGTTATGATGAAGTAGTGTAAGACACAAAATACTGTTATCGCAAGTAAACACACTCAAGGCCCAGCATTCCACGCTGCCCGTTTAGTGCAGACACACTGTATGTCGACAGTAAATCTCTCGTAAATATAATGACATCAATACAACGTTATTACCTCTGAGATTTACCTTCAGTAAGTGTGATTTATGTGGGTATTTAAGGTGCGTAGATTTCTCCTATCAGTTGGCACTGTGTCAAGATTATGTGCCACTCAGTCATCCGGGTACTTACGCCTTGCAGTCACGTGACATGCCAGCTGTGCCAAATCATTAAAATGGAAGTACTGATTTATATTTGCTTCGTAAACATATTTTCGCCAGGCTCTTTAGTTCCGAAACGATTTAACTTGTTCGCCGAATGAGATGTATTAAACAAATGTCTAGTACTGCTTGGCAACTAATCAATCATATTTTCGAATTATTGATCTTATAAGAATGTTTCCAGTGTTGCAAGTGCAGAAATAAGGCGGCCTAATATCGTAAGTAGCAAGCTCCAGGTCAACACATGGCGCTATGAGTAACATACATGATTAAGTAATGCAGAACGTGTGCATCGCTGCAGGGAGCTTGTGAATATCCGTGTGCACATACACGCTGTTGGAGATTAAAGATTTATCATATTTATATTCATAAATTTGAACTTTTCTTCATCAAAATATATAGATAAAAATAGTCGCTATAAATTCTGACGTTATACCTTTAAGGGCGGACCTAGCAACCTGTCATGTCTGCACTATGCAGCTAGTTGCAAGATATAAGGATCTACTTGAACTGACACATATATCATTATACGTAACTGTTGCATATACTTATAGATAAGGTTCCTCCGTCAAATAAAAATATCTGTGTAAAATATAGTCACACTGCCTGACGCACGGCATTAAGGGGATAAATCATGGGATTGGAGTCAGTATTTGTGGGTATTCATGATCCATGATCCATGATCCATGGTACATATCACTAAGAATCCGGACTAAAGTACAAACGTTCATTCATACACATGTGTTTACCTCGGGATATAAGCGGATTAATTATGAGCGGTCCCATGCCTCTCCCTCCCCTGTTACACAAACATTCACGCACGTACACGCACATGCACACACACGCGCACACAAAAGACGCATACTGTGTTGTAGACAACAAAAGCGCCCAGGTAGACGTACAATGCCAAAAGGGAATGACACCATTTTCCATACTGAAGGTTCAACCGCCGTACTATTCTGCTAAGTGGAAGGGTAAACAAGACCCGTGATAAGCCGCAGTGCCTGGGTGTCGTGTTTCCGCCATGTGCCGAGCATCCTAGTCCCAGGTATGCTGTACACAACGTCATTCAAGGGCATCAAACCGGCGACATTGACATGTGATGAATAGTGATCCACCTTGGTCACGAGCGGCGCCATCATCTGTGACATATTGAACTGAGTCGACTTCGTCACCACGGCCACTGATGTACTTCCTCCACATCCTCTTTGACCACCTGTACGATGCCAGGTTGTGATATCTGATCAGTGCCACGTTTAATAGAACCATACCCTAACATTGATAGATGCAGCTGCCTTGGCTGTCATATCACCCTTAACATTGGTATTTTCAACCACCAGGGATTCCAATATCGCCCTTAACATTGATATACTCAACGGCCTTGCTGGCCATGTCAGACTTAACGTTGATATAACTCAGCTGTATTGGTTTACATACCACCATTAGCATTGATATACTGAATGTTCTTGTTGCCATACTACCCTTAACGATGATATACTTAACAGCCTTGGTTGCCATACTACCCTAAACGATGATATACTTAACAGCCTTGGTTGCCATACTATCCTTAACGATGATATACTTATCGACTTTGGTTTCCATTCATTGATATACTCAACAGCCTTGGTTGCCATACCACCCTTATCATTGATATACTTAACTGATTTGGTATATATGTATAATGGTATTTAACATGTCACGTTATTGCTCATATAATCAGATTATTGCAGATCACAGCTTTACCAAATGTCCAAACCAGACATTCAAGAAGAAACCTTTTCCCCAGTGCATATACCCCGTCACTATGCAGTCATAGAAGTCTAGGACCGAGCGATCTCCGACGCTGCATCCATCGCCTCCAGCAAGACATCTTCAACATCGTGAAGAGGGAGAATTGGGGCTCCAGCTGCGCTCTGTATCCAGCTCTACACATGAAGATCATCACTGACCTGCAAGGTCAGGTCATGGTTTTAGGTCTTGCATCATATGGCCTGGGTGTAGTGAACTTAAAACAAAACCCCTTGATGTATAATGCCGCGAATTCATTCTTGAACTGTCTGGTGGTAGACATCTGTACTTTAGACAGCCTTGGTCCCGATCCACAGAGCGTTTTTAGCGCTACGACATTCGCACGTCTATGATTAACTATAGAGCTGCGACAGGTCGTAACGTTACGAATGTGTGGATCGGGGCCCTGGATAGGCGTTACTTCTTCCCTGATAAGTTTCCTAATACTAACAAGTTTGATGAATCTCAAGGTGAATGGCAGTGATCTGAAACAACAGTCGAACATTTGAACAGGCATTTGATGCAGATAGAAGCATCTGGCCATCAGAAATAGCCTTCAAGAAATAGCCTTCAATGTGGGTTTTTCCAAAACCGTTCCAGATTCAATTATTCTTGGCTAAATACGTCAATGAATATGACATGAAGCGTCCATAATATATTACTCGCCAATCAATACGGTCGTTAGAACAGTTCACCTGGCACAACGAGGAAACACCGACCTTGTAACAACCCTACTGCCCCTCTCTTGGGGATAACCCGTGGACAACTGGACATTATTCTCTGACCAATTAGCCGATTACGTACAGGTGTAGATAGGAAAACCCCAAAGGAGGTATTTTCTTAAATCAGTAGCGGTATTCACTTGCTGGTTCTGATCCAAAGTTCACGAGCAACGGATTAGGTTTGTCTATTCAGAGGTTCAGATATGAGGTGGAGTGTGTTATGTAAATATTTAACGATCGGAAAGTTAACAATGCATTATATATCATCCAAATCACGTAGTCACCTAGACTGGTGTGAATATTGAGGTTATTTGATATCGGCATATAGACACATATATACACTGTATAAGTATATATGACCCAAGGCACGAACAGGCTTTGTGTATATATATCGTGGCATATATATTATAGTTTTTATCGGAACGCTCATCAACATCTTTACAAGCTGGGCCAGACAATCCAGTGATTGATATTATAGCAGCGATCCAAGACGTAGGGGCGGAATGACATGTTATCGGACAAATCACTGAGTCAGATCAACCAGACCGCTATGGACCACTTTTAACGTGGAATACCACGTGGGTAGAACATGCTGACAATGTACAGGTACAGGGTGAACTGCGTTGTATTGTACCATGGCTGGCAGGGTGTACGGTGCTTGTTGTATTGTACCATGGCTGGCAGGGTGTACGGTGCTTGTTGTATTGTACCATGGCTGGCAGGGTGTACGGTGCTTGTTGTATTGTACCATGGCTGGCAGGGTGTACGGTGCTTGTTGTATTGTACCATGGCTGGCAGGGTGTACGGTGCTTGTTGTATTGTACCATGGCTGGCAGGGTGTACGGTGCTTGTTGTATTGCACACCATGGCTGGCAGGGTGTACGGTGCTTGTTGTATTGTACCATGGCTGGCAGGGTGTACGGTGCTTATTGTATTGTACCATGGCTGGCAGGGTGTACGGTGCTTGTTGTATTGTACCATGGCTGGCAGGGTGTACGGTGCTTGTTGTATTGTACCATGGCTGGCAGGCTATATGGTGCTTGTTGTATTGTACCATTGCTGGCAGGGTGTACGGTGCTTGTTGTATTGTACCATGGCTGGCAGGCTGTACGGTGCTTGTTGTATTGTACCATGGCTGGCAGGGTGTACAGTGCTTGATGTATTGTACCATGGCTGGCAGGGTGTACGGGGCTTGTTGTATTGTACCATTGCTGGCAGGGTGTACGGTGCTTGTTGTATTGTACCATGGCTGGCAGGGTGTACGGTGCTTGTTGTACTGTACCATGGCTGGCAGGGTGTACGGTGCTTGTTGTACTGTACCATGGCTGGCAGGGTGTACGGTGCTTGTTGTATTGTACCATGGCTGGCAGGGTGTACGGTGCTTGTTGTATTGTACCATGGCTGGCAGGGTGTACGGTGCTTGTTGTATTGTACCATGGCTGGCAGGGTGTACGGTGCTTGTTGTATTGTACCATGGCTGGCAGGGTGTACGGTGCTTGTTGTATTGTACCATGGCTGGCAGGGTGTACGGTGCTTGTTGTATTGTACCATGGCTGGCAGGGTGTACGGTGCTTGTTGTTTATAATGCTGACAATATGTATTGGCCTGTGAAGTATAGTACATGAGTACCTTGTTACAAATACAGAGAGGCATATTGTGCATATGAACATTTCAAAGAAGTTAAGTGGGTATTGAAACACACAGCTTTCCACTTGCGGATGATCTTGAACTTGCTGTGAGTGGTAAAAGATACAGGCTGTTTTCCAGGAGCATCAGCTGTAAGCAGATTGTACTCCGCACTCTGTCTGTACGAGCAGCTTGTACTACATACAGCGCCTGCATGTGTGGACTTGATAATCTCCAGAGTATACGTTCCGATAAATCTCCATTATACCCTGGATGCATCTACGGCTCGAGCCGATGATTTTATTACCTCCCTTTGCTGGCGCCGCATTCTCACACAAGCCAATCAGAAAAGCCGCCGTTACAACCGAGCTTGCCAGTGTAAACAAAGATAGCGGTCGCAGCTGGGAAAGTTTGTTCGCAGTGCGACTCAGATTTGGAGGGAAAACATACAAACAAATTGACAGGTCTGAAACCTTACAAAAATATATGCAAGAACTCCTACTTCTTACAGAGTACCCCTGCAACAATATATTATTGTGTTGCCAAGTTTAATCGGTTAGATAATTTAAAAAGCGGAGGTGAGTTGGTTGGTGAGTGATTGGTACGCTCAACTTCCCAGCGTAGACACCTGATTGGATAAAAAGCCAACCACGGGAGGTAATAAAATCATCGGCTCGAGCCGTAGATGCATCCAGGGTTTAGTGGAGATTTATCGGAACGTATACCCTGGAGATCATCGGGGATGGTGTGGACTATACTCTGCTCAAGCCCAGTATGAACAGGTTGCACACTGCACAGAGCCAGATTGTACTCCGCACATCGCCTGTCTGAGCAAGTCCTACTCCGTACAACGTCTGTAAGAGCAGGTTCTATTCCGCACATCGCCTGTATGCTGTATGAGCAGGATGTTGTTCTATTCCTCACAACGCCTATATACGGAGGATGTAATCCTCACAGCTCCAGTGTACGGAGAATGTAATCCTAACTGTATGATTATCATGTACTCCTCATACCGCATGTATAAGCAGACTGAGCTCCGCACACCGCCTTGTGACACCGGAAGCAGGAAATGGTGTGCCACAAAACGAGGGCTGTTCCCATTAGGGGAGAGTATTGTTACATTCTGCTTCGCTGAAGTTATTCAAGTACGTGTACTAAATTAGACGTTTCAGTAGTATCCGTAATCTTCAGGATGGGCTTTGATCAGGGGTTACTGTATATAAGGTGAACGTGAAACGGAATCCTTACTGCCGGTGTTTCTAAGAAATTGTTAATGGGTAAGTTGACGGTGCCGAATATCATTGTCGGCGACATTACACCTGACTGGGACCCTGTCTACCTAAACAACTGCACTGGCGATGTTCGATACCACGAAGGCTGCGACTGGACGTTACTTACTAAAATTAATAATCATCATCGAAATTAGTTTTTACTGTTAACTACTCAAAATGTACTTCGGGCATTGCACATCGCCTTCACCTTTATTACATTCGTAATTAGGCGACCTATACCTGTTACCGTATGGTTAGAGCGTCCGCCCGGAGAGCGGAAGGTCGCGGGTTCGATCCCCGACCGCGTCATACCAAAAGACGTTAAAATATGGTACTTGTTGGTCCCTGCCTGGCGCTCGGCATTAATGGGTACAACAAGGACTGGTCGGCTCGGAGTCAGAATAATGTGTCTGAGTGGGGTATTCATGCTTCACTGCGGCATGGTATCTCAGTGGGCTAGCACTATAAAACCAGCTTAAGTCTGGGCTAGTACAAGCACATACACACGCATGCACGTCGTCATATGTGCGAAATATTCTCAAGTACGACGTTAAACTCAATTTCACCTCACCTCACATGTTACCGTAAATGGTTAAGAGCACGAGCATGTTGCGCAAGTCAATAGCTAAACCAGTTTATATAATATCTACATCTCGGTGACCTGTAACAAAGGGGAGAGAAAACGTGTCAATGGCACAACATGAACTGCCGGGTAAAGGAAAGCATTCTCTTGAAAAGAGGATTTTGCAAAACGTTCCAAACGTTATAAAAACGTTACAACGTCGCTATAACGTCTTAACTTTAGGTCCACAGCGTTTTAGATACCAGGGAGCCGCTGTACAAAGCGGTCTTGGCGCTAAGGTGGTTGACACATGTCATCGGTTCCCAATTGCGCGGATTGATGCTCCTTCTGTTGATCACTGGATTGTCTGGTCCAGACTCGATTATTTACAAACCGCCGCCATATAGCTGGAATATTGCTGAGTGCGGCGTAAAACTAAACTCACTCACTCACTTAGCGCTGAGGTTGTGTTGTACAACAGCACCAAGCAACGTTACCGTGGGAGCACCAGTTCTTGTGTGTTGTGTTTCATTTTCAGGCGTCATCAAACATGGGCGTATACTTTCTTTAGTCCGTCAGTTTATGTCACAAAATGAAACATCTCTACGTCGTTTGTCGAATTGGGTGATGTCTTGAATTCTAACGATATGGATGTTGATTATTATGATGATTAGCATGATCTCTATTGTATTATAATTTGTGTATATGTATGTGTGTTCTAACACACTTTGTCCTCCACGCCTTTCAAGTAGTCATTGTTTCTGAGTTATTAATATATGTATAGAATATTTTGGTGGATGGATGTTTCCTGTGAGAGTTTGGGTTGAAGTCCCACACTCAGCTGTGAATTACCGAGGTCTTTAGATCTCCTAAACACCGGAATCAACTACTCCCAGTGGTAATGGCCACCGTGCCAGAAATAACTACATAGAAAGTGCCCGATAACATGTGTTTGTCGATCTAGAGATTCATTTATTTATACACAAGTGGTCATTTCAATAGGTCATTTATCAACATCAAACACCAGGTCAAACATAAGCCGAATAAAATTCAATCTTCCTTTTCCATAACAAAACACAGCTGTTTGTTTTCTGTGGTAGGAGCCGGTGACTCAACACATTAACTGACTCGTTAATGACAGATTTCATCACAAAAGTCACGATGTCGGGCTGCCTAGTACATCCGGGTTTCATTCCCCGGAAAATGACATCATTCCAAGTCAGATCCTGGTGAACCCAACACTCATCGAGATGAGTGTTGAGTGTCATCACTGAAACCTGAGCTGTTGTGGTTAATGTTCGTCAATATTGTGGGACCAGACTGTTTATTTCAGTTGGTTGGTTGGTTTGTTGTTTAACGCCGCACTCAGCAATATTCCAGCTATATGGCTCAGGTCTGTAAATACTCGAGTCCTAACAGACAATTCAGTGATCAACAGCATGAGCATCGATCTACGTAATAACGCAATAGGGATACGATGACATGTGTCAGCCAAATCAGTGACCGAGTCCGCTAGGCTTATTTGAGTATGAGTGAGAGAGTATAATTTTATGCCGCATTTTGCAATGTCCAAGCAATGTGATAGCGGTGGACACGATAAATGGGCTTCATACATTGCAACCATTCTCAGAATCGAACCCGGTTTTTCTGCGTGGTGAGCGAACGCTTCAACCATTTGACTTCCTCTTCTGCTTTTTTTCAATGTCCAAGCAATGTGATAGCAGTGGACACCATAAATGGGCTTCATACATTGCAACCATTCTCAGAATTGAACTCAGTTCTGCGTGTTGAGCGAACGCTTTAACCTCGACCCTCCACGACCTTAAGCAGGATGACAACCAAATATATGGCGTGTCACTTGTTACGAAAACGACAAACACCTCCAACCGAGTCACGTGATTCGCGAACACCTGGTGCCCTTTGATTTTCAGTGGTAGATTCATATACTATTCTCTGATATCACTTGGAATCTGTATCGGCGGATAACCGAGACTGGTTTCTCTCTGACATTGACGTTGTCGTTTATATTTATGTGAACAGTGAATACAAGTGAACTTCTGAGAAAATATTTATATGCAAATATATTTTATAATATACATTGATTACATCTGGATATGGATTCCAAACGGTGGAATGACATTTTAGGAATGTATTGTGGAATGCATCTATGCGACATTGACGTCAAATATCACTTGACCAAAGAAAGTGATTGGTCAAAACACTGGTTTCATTGCAACATGTTACGTATAAACACATCTGAGTATACATATATATAAACGAAAGGTAAACAAACAAATAACGCTTGAAATATACATATAGAATAAATTCTAAAACATGAAATATGATAATACAGACGTAATAAGTTAATATTTCATCACGGGTTTGTTAGTGTGACGTGAACGATCTCACAGCTTTGGAAGATTGCAGTGCAATCACATATTACCGGTTTTAATATTCTATATTTATGTTTTGACGATCTACTAGAAGACTTATGGTTTGCTCCGATAATTCCATCACCATTATATACTAGATCTGTTTCTGTATCAATTTGCCAATATATACAAACAAAATATCAAGGGGAAAGGAAAGGTTGTCAATTAACTGTAAAGCGATATGTGAGCACAAAAAAAAATATATATATCAACTGATAAAAACATATGTCTGTGCACGTCTTTTATATCTAACCATCTCCTTGGATGTGCACGTCTTTCATATCTAACCATCTCCTTGGAATTCAATTTCATTTTGCCTTTTCGGACTCATGTAAACTAAAAAAAATACAATGTCAACCTCGAACTAGGGGAGGCAACACCGTAACAACGTTTGATTCAAATCGTTGACGTGAAAACAGCAGTTACATTTTTCCTTGTACTGCACGAAAAATACTTGAGTAAATGGTCATCTTGGATCGACAGTGAAACACCGTTGTGTCGAAGTCGATGGGACCTACGTAAATACTTCGAGTTATCCGAAGTTCGACACAGCGGACAACTAATAAGGAAAGAATGCAGAGGTACAATCCTATTTTTCGAGACAAACGCTATTCGACACATCAACGTTCGATACAACGGTGTTTGTACGTATATCCAGCAGGGCGAGCTTGTCATATGCATTTACATAATAGCTTGGACACAAGTAGCTTGGATTAAAGTGTTAGTCGTATGACTAACACAAGGCTACACTGCATCCTGAAAGAGTCGTGCATATCGGATGTCCGCTCAGTACACTGAGTCACAGTAACCAGAGTGTAAAGTTTAACAACACTGTTTGTTATCTGATGTTGGGATTCCCGAGTCACATCCTTAGTCTTCCAAGGAACGCAATACTCCATACACAACAACAGTCGAACCCTGGTTCTGTATAACATCCCTGTTTCTGGTTGTTACTTTACACATCCATTGCACATACTGCTGCTGTCACTATCCCCTGCAGCAGGGACGTCCGTCAACGTGTTCACTTGAGTCAGTTATAGATGTTTAACCGTGTGTGTTTTTCAGGTACTGAATGTTGTACAGTTGGGGTCGACGACGTTGGTGTTCCTGCGTGTTGTGTTCACAGAACGCTCTGTATATATTTACACGGTATCTCCAGCAATAGGGCCAGCCTTGAATATTCTCTTTCCCTGAATGTGCTGTACAGTTGGTCAGTCATGTGGGGTTGCTCTTTAGGCGTTCTGGTAGATGTCTGAAAAATACAGTTTAATATATCTCACTGTATATTGGCTACATATGACTGTATATGTTTAAAGGAACTAAAATAACAACAAACAACGCACAATCACATACAAGACGCATATTCACACACTAGACGCATACTCACACACAAGGCGCATACTCACACACAAGACGCATACTCACACACAAGACGCATACTCACACACAAGACGCATACTCACACACAAGACGCATATTCACACACAAGACGCATACGCACAGCCAGCACTCACACGCAATACGGAATGAAAGACAATATCTACTAACACCATAGAAGCCCGCCGCACATATCCATCAAATATGCACGCACACGCATATAACTGTCATAGTCTGTCTCACAGTCCCTGAACCGCACTATTTTCCCTTTCTTGAGTTCTAAGCCCTAAATGAAGCAAATCCAGATTTTCTCGGGTTTAGACTGAATCTCCCTTCCCATTGGGGATCCTTTTCAATTTAAAAGAAATCCTTTGTTTCTGTCACGTACATGCATATATTCGGAGACTTAGCGTAAGTCTAATGCACGCCCGAGCGCCCGCAAGCACACACTCCCACCAACCCGATCAAGCAGCACCTCATTCATTCATACACGTTTGGCATCAGCCACCATTTGACATCCACATCCGACAAACGACGTACCCCAGACCATAAAATCTCCCGCTACAACTTATTGTCATTTTTTAGCTCAGTGATGATTGTTGGTAAAGTTTACATTTATAATTCGCACATTGTTATACATTTCATTTTCAAATGTTCTTCCTTAACATGACCGTATTAACTCATTAAGGCCGAGAGACGCGTATATGGGGCAAATTAATCAGCTCCTCACAGCGAGTGACGTGTTTACGGGGCAGGTAATTGGCAGTTTCTCACAGCGAAAGCCACATATATTCGTCAACAGAAAGCACATCTTATTCAGCGAGAGACGCACATGTGTGTTGTACTTTTAAAAATCGCACTGTACCTATTATTTCAACCAATTTAGTAGCACTGAGCAAATATTAGCTTTTCTTGCGAGAGATGCTACCTTTAGTGTCAATCAGAAGAAGTATTTAAAGTGTTTTGATAGCAATTGCTAATCATTATCATAGGCTTGTACAGCGTTTGGCAAATGAACACATGTCGGCGAGAAAGGGGATTATGATGTTTTTACAGGTAAGTGTCTGGTATTCTTCATACTAAAATACTTCGTATGCACATTGATTGAATTAGATGTAATGGTTTAGAGGTTACTGAAGATTATATTTTCTTCAACTTCCTAAATAGGAAACAATATACGAAATTTCAAGGACATACAAAAAATTCAAACACAATAGAATAGTTTGAATATATATTTTAGGTATTATTACGTTGTCATGTTTCATATAATGAAACATATAATGAAACATAATGTATAAACACAAATAATTATACATCCAAGCTCGAATAGATTAGACATAATTTAACTTACTATTTTGAAGCTTACTGAATTGTATTTATTTTCCATAATCTAAAGTTGACAATGTTACCAAATCGAATATCGCGCCTTTGCATCGAATATAATATATGCCAGTGTTATTACAACAATGAAATCGTTTACTACGTTTGTTACAAAACACAGTAAGTTGGTAATTCAAAAAATTCTCACACATAGACAGCAGTAATATCATAAGTTATTACATGTAAACCATACAAAGGTATTTCAAGCATTTATGTTCAAGCTGTTGGGAGTTTCATGTTGATTTGAATCGTCAGTTTTCTATGCAATTTACATGAACATTGTGTAAAACATTTGTATTTGATCTCTGTAATTATCAAATCCGGTGTAATTATCACGTGTAACAATGAACTCAGTCTCTATTGATCCATCGTCAATAAAAGCTGGATAGTATATCAGCTACGGTATCGATACACATGCATATAATCATTCAATCAGATTACAGTAATGAGATATTTGAACACCTCTTTCGACCTTGAAATAACAGCCTCCGGTAGAATGCATATGTAGTTACGTCCTTGTTAAAAGGTTTGTCCCGTGACAAGTGTAAAATAAACAGATGCGCTGTTGTATCATTGGACAACCTGCTTTATGGAGTCATGCCCCTCTCTGTAATGTTTATGCACGCATGCACATCTGTTATCTTATGAACCTTGTTTGCATTCAGTATAAATATAGGCACGCCCTCCTTCATAAATATTTGGAGGGTGGGTGGGGGGTGGTAATGATTCAGTATAGTGTCATTTCGTGAATTCTGAAATACGTTTACTTTAGTTTGGATGTTCATTTGTATCAAGGTGAAGATTATATTTACATGTACAGCAAACCATTCTGTAATACGTTTACTTTAGTTTGGATGTTCATTTGTATCAAGGTGAAGATTATATTTACATGTACAGCAAACCATTATGCTTTATGTACAAGTTGTGTGCGTAAAATCTATATGTAAATAAATACTATCTCTACTCAATGGTTGGATTTCAATCGCTTTGTTTTACGTATCGAAAAACACTAAAATGAGGACAAATAAACTCGCCAAAGTGTGTATCTACTCCTATTTGTCTTATGTGTATATTTCATACATCGTTACCAGTGTGTATGTTTACAAGACACAAACTGTTACATGATAGCTTGAGTTGATAAAGCCGAAACCCAGCATATCGACTGGTCAACGATATAGACAATAATCAATCTCTTTCCAAGCTCTGCCCAAACGTGCTCTTCAGAAATTTTGCCCACGCCCCATCACCTGTCCTTTCCTCTGTGACAGATATCTCATGATGCGATTGGTCACAGATAACATATGACCAGCCACTATATATATTGAACAGTTGAGATACCGAACGTTCTATTCGGGAAATGTGATGACGCCCTATCACGTGACTCTTTTTTTTATTTCTATGCAAGGAATATGTAGTATACATTTTTTATATGTATGTTGGTATGGTCACGTATGTTTTCTGCATTAAATCTAGATGAAACAAAGTGCCAAGCTATGAATGTTCTCTATGTTAGTCACAGACTAGCGTAATTGTACTTTCATTAAAATAATTCGTATACACTAGAAATGTATCGGCACAAACGCTATTTTCGTCGAAGATGATAAAGTATGTAAGTAAATTCTTCTTTACAGTATGTCATTGTCATAGATGTTTTGTAAATTTAAACCTCACACAATGATATTAGAGAGAATTTGTCTATCTGTGTCTCATCTCTTACATACAAAGAATACATGCATATTGTGATAAAATATAAATGTACAAGCCGCCAAAGGTCTAAAAGAGAAGCTTGCAATAAAATTACATAAACCTTTGCAATACACGATATGTATTCACACCTGCTTTCTTCAACATATATCTTTACGACACAATTAAACAATCAGGACTTGTTTGTACGACTAGACAGTTTCCTGTGATCCCCGAAACCTGCCAGGGAAATCAGGTGTGATTAGCACTAATTAGTCTCGGCACAGCGAGTGGGCAATCAGCGAGGGGTTCCAGGTGTTGAGTAGTGAGGTGGCTCTCGGGCTTAATGAGTTGGTTAAAACAGTAATAACTGCTTCAGAATTACTGATTTTCTACCCTCGTTCATGAATACCGAAAGACTTTTTACAATTAAGAGCAGAATCCTCGCAATTGGTTATCATTTAAAAACAATGTAGACCAAATGCCCTAGCTCACAGTAAACTATTTCTTTACATCATTGCGGTGGACCTATGGATGTGATTATTTTTGTACAGATATTAATTAACGTAATGATACGTCAACCTCCGTGTGGCGATGCCACGGAAATGGCGGCCGGCGGATGTGGAGACGTGATCCTAACCATGTTTGCC
This sequence comes from Haliotis rubra, assembly GCF_003918875.1. Lineage (NCBI taxonomy): Eukaryota > Metazoa > Mollusca > Gastropoda > Lepetellida > Haliotidae > Haliotis > Haliotis rubra. The sequence continues at coordinate 994,874 of NW_025767157.1, forward strand.
TCAGCACCATTTCTTAGCAGATAACATTAGGTACATTTGCCCAGGCAGTTGTGTAAGGCTCACAACAGTTGAGTCTCACAAAAAAGCCCGGCTTGAAATTTCATTCTGATGTATAATCAATTAATAGTTTTCATATCTTAATTTTCCCCTTTTAAAGTTTGCACCAATGTGATAACAGTTAATACTCCCATTGAACACTCACAAAACCTCAGGTCAGTTTCATCTTGCTTCCGCTAAATAAAAAAATCGTTTGTGAAGCAGCCTGATCGACGCCATGGATCAATTCACAGACATGTACCGCTTGTTTTAAAATTTGAGAATTCATGAAACACCTTGCATTTTTTTCAATATTTTGCTCGTCCACTCTGATGCTGGTGGAGGTTGGAAATAAGATGGTTGGCCAAAATGAACAAGTGAACAATGAACAATGAGAATCTGTTGATTGAAGTGGAATCGATTACTTCGCTTCCAGAATAAACAGATTTACAAAAGTGACTGAAGCTGTGATATAGCTTATGTATATTGTGTCTTTAGTGAGTGAGTGAGTTTAGTTTTACACCGCCTTTACCAATATTCTAGCAATATCACTGCGGGGGACACCAGAAATGGGATTCACACATTGTACCCATGTGGGGAATCGAACCCGGGCCATCGGCGTGACGAGCAAACGCTTTAACCACTAGGCTACCCCCACTGCCCTCAAATCTAGGAGAAAAGTTTTCTGTGAAATGAGTTTAGTTTTCTTTAAAAAGACATTTTTGATTTTATAAATTATAAGTATCTAGTAATATATAGTATTTTACTTTCGTGGCGTTACGTTTGAAACAGCGGACTGAATTTCCTGTGATGGGGCGTTTCGGTAACTTCACCACTGTAGACCGGAGCCCGCAACATCTACATGGCTTGGATCGATAAACAATTATGTTTTCTGTAAATTATTTGAGTGGCGTGCGCTACCTGTAGGGCAATGATTCTTACCCTTTTCCCTAACACCTGGTGTCATTATGATTGCCAATGCTCCATGCACATACTTCTCAAGGCATTATGTCTTTTACGATGTCAAAATTGAATCAACGTGTAATGTGAACCGACTGTATGTCATAACTGCATCAACGTGTAATGTGAACCAACTGTATGTCATAACTGCATCAACGTGTGTAATGTGAACAGACTGTATTCATAACTACATCAACATGTAACGTGAACCGACTGTATGTCAAAACTACATCAACGTGTAATGTGAACCGACTGTATGTCATAACTACATCAACGTGTAATGTGAACCAACTGTATGTCATAACTGCATCAACGTGTGTAATGTGAACCAACTGTATGTCATAACTGCATCAACGTGTAATATGAACCAGCTGTATGTCAAAACTGCATCAAGATTTAATGTGAATCGACTGTATGTCATAACTGCATCAACGTGTAATATGAACCAGCTGTATGTCAAAACTGCATCAACGTGTAATGTGAACCAACTGTATGTCATAACTGCATCAACGTGTGTAATGTGAACCAACTGTATGTCATAACTGCATCAACGTGTGTAATGTGAACCAACTGTATGTCATAACTGCATCAATGTGTAATCTGAACAGACTGTATGTCATAGCTACATCAACGTGTGTAATGTGAACCAACTGTATGTCATAACTGCATCAACGTGTGTAATGTGAACCGACTGTATGTCAAAACTACATCAACGTGTAATATGAACCAGCTGTATGTCAAAACTGCATCAACATTTAATGTGAATCGACTGTATGTCAAAACTGCATCAACGTGTAATGTGAACCAACTGTATGTCATAGCTACATCAACGTGTGTAATGTGAACCAACTGTATGTCATAACTGCATCAACGTGTGTAATGTGAACAGACTGTATGTCAAAACTACATCAACGTGTGTAATGTGAACCAACTGTATGTCAAAACTACATCAACGTGTGTAATGTGAACCGACTGTATGTCAAAACTACATCAACGTGTAATCTGAACCAACTGTATGTCAAAACTACATCAACTGTATGTCAAAACTAATCAACGTGTGTGAACTGTATGTCGACTGTATGTCAAAACTACATCAACGTGTAATGTGAACCAACTGTATGTCATAACTACATATGGTTAAATCTGTTCAGGCAAATCAACGTTAACGTGTAATGTCAAAACTACATCAACGTGTAATGTATGTCATAACTACATCAACGTAATGTGAACCAACTAATGTCATCAACGTGTAATGCAGAACCGACTGTATGTCAAAACTGCATCAACGTGTAATGTGAACCGACTGTATGTCAAAACTACATCAACGTGTAATCTGAACCGACTGTATGTCAAAACTACATCAACGTGTAATGTGAACCAACTGTATGTCAAAACTACATCAACATGTAATGTGAACAGACTGTATGTCAAAACTACATCAACGTGTAATCTGAACCGACTGTATGTCAAAACTACATCAACGTGTGTAATGTGAACCAACTGTATGTCAAAACTACATCAACATGTAATGTGAACAGACTGTATGTCAAAACTACATCAACGTGTAATCTGAACAGACTGTATGTCAAAACTACATCAACATGTGTGTAATCTGAACAGACTGTATGTCAAAACTACATCAACGTGTAATGTGAACCAACTGTATGTCAAAACTACATCAACGTGTAATGTGAACCAACTGTATGTCATAACTACATCAACGTGTAATGTGAACCAACTGTATTCATAACTACATCAACATGTAACGTGAACCAACTGTATGTCAAAACTACATCAACGTGTAATGTGAACCGACTGTATGTCAAAACTACATCAACGTGTAATGTGAACCAACTGTATGTCATAACTGCATCAACGTGTAATGTGAACCAACTGTATGTCATAACTGCATCAACGTGTAATATGAACCAGCTGTATGTCATAACTGCATCAACATTTAATGTGAACCGACTGTATGTCAAAACTGCATCTCAACGTGTAATGTGAAACCACTGCATCAACGTGTAATGTGAAACCACTGTATGTCATAACTACATCAACATTTAATGTGAACCGACTGTATGTCAAAACTCTATTTTCAGAACGATAAAACATTTTAATCATGATGGCATCTGTACTTATCTACGCAATTACATCTATACTCCTACACACTAGGATTTAGTTGTACAGTCACGGGACTGGCGACACACGAACAAGGAAGAGATATAGGAACCAGGAAGTAAAAGATCTCCTTCACATCGTGTCAGTACCGCCCTTGGTGGTCACGAGAAACGGCCATCAGGCAGTACTGAGTATAAGAAGGAAGTCCTCGGTATGATATTATAGAGCGAGTATTTTGATATCATTCTATACAGTCTAGACATAGCACACTCGACCACGAACGTGGTTGAGGCGGGATGGTGTGTGTGTGTGGTAACCCCCCATTACCCCTACATGCCACTACCCCTACAGCTTACAACAACATAATTTCCTTGACACAAAACACTATCCAATTTGTAAAACTGTTCTACTCACTAGAGGTTTATCTTTCATCATGAAACTAATCAGCTTTTAGCTGATGACACAAAACACTATCCAATTTGTAAAACTGTTCTACTCACTAGAGGTTTATCTTTCATCATGAAACTAATCAACTTTTAGCTGATCCCAAATTTCCTTGACACAAAACACTATCCAATTTGTAAAATTGTTCTACTCACTAGTGGTTTATCTTTCATCATGAAACTAATCAATTTTTAGCTGATCCCAAATTTCCTTGACACAAAACACTAAACAACAGCTTAATCCCTCCCTTGATCTCATCTGTATACTCTATGCACTAATCCCTCCCTTGATCTCATCTGTATACTCTATGCACTAATCTCTCCTTGGGTCAGTCCATTATGCCAGACAGGTAAATGCCGTGTGTTGTTTTAACTAATTGTAGGGGTACTGGGGTGTAGGGGCAATGGCATGTAGGGGTTATGGGAAGAGAGATAAATAAGGCAAACGGGACGGACAAAGTGGAGAAAGTGGACGTGTAAATCAGTGTGCGTGTGTGAGAGTGCGTGCGTGTCCAGCGGTGTTTCAATAGTGATATAACTAAGATTGGTAGCACAGTGTACCAGTGATTATCTACAGGTGTACGGAATAAGGGGTCTGTAGCTCACATAACTATCTGACTTTACCAAGTTGCAAAACAATGAGTTGTATTTGGTACCTTAACACAATGTGTACTTGTATCTAGTACCTTAACACGTAGTACGTACTTGTGTCTAGTACCTTAACACGTAGTGTGTACTTGTATCTAGTACCTTATCACGTAGTGTGTACTTGTATCTAGTACCTTATCACGTAGTGTGTACTTGTATCTAGTACCTTAACACGTAGTGTGTACTGTATCTAGTACTTTAACACGTAGTGTGTACTTGTATCTAGTACCTTAACACGTAGTGTGTACTTGTATCTAGTACCTTATCACGTAGTGTGTACTTGTATCTAGTACCTTATCACGTAGTGTGAACTTGTATCTAGTACCTTAACACGTAGTGTGTACTTGTATCTAGTACTTTAACACGTAGTGTGTACTTGTATCTAGTACCTTATCACGTAGTGTGTACTTGTATCTAGTACCTTAACACGTAGTGTGTACTTGTATCTAGTACCTTAACACGTAGTGTGTACTTGTATCTAGTACCTTAACACGTAGTGTGTACTTGTATCTAGTACCTTATCACGTAGTGTGTACTTGTATCTAGTACCTTATCACGTAGTGTGAACTTGTATCTAGTACCTTAACACGTAGTGTGTACTTGTATCTAGTACCTTAACACGTAGTGTGTACTTGTATCTAGTACCTTAACACGTAGTGTGTACTTGTATCTAGTATCTTAACACGTAGTGTGTACTTGTATCTAGTACCTTAACACGTAGTGTGTATTTGTATCTAGTACCTTAACACGTAGTGTGTACTTGTATCTAGTACCTTAACACAATGTGTACTTGTATCTAGTACCTTAACACAATGTGCACTTGTATCTAGTATCTTAACACAATGTGTGTACTTGTATCTAGTACCTTAACACAATGTGTACTTGTAAATAGTACCTTAACACAATGTGTACTTGTACCTAGTACCAAAACGTAGTGTGTACTTGTATCTAGTACCTTAACACGTACTGTGTACACGCATCAGCTGTGTCAACACACGAGAGTATACGTGGATCTGATGTCTAATGGTGTTAACATGATTTAGCAATACACATTGGTCCCACTATACCATGCTTTCTGTGGCCTGTGACCTTATAATCAGTGTCATTATTACTCACGTTCGTCTTCCTCCTCCTCTTCTTCTTCTTCCTCCATCTCACATTCATCATCAGTCTCTTCCTGAAGAGCGTCCCTGATGCAGTCGTGGATGTAGATGTATTGACTCTGTAACCAACACAACGTTACAGTCTCCCGAGTACGTGCAGCATGTTAGCAGACCTAGGCTACAAATCTACAATTCGAACAAATCGTTAAAGGCTCAGAGCACTGCAAGCAATCTTCTTAAAATCCCAAACTAGAGTATTTTGCATTGTTTCAATGTGAAAGCCGTGTTCTAAAGCTCTGATATAGGTATAAGAAGACTTGTCACTGGTCACTTTTTGGTTTGACAGATGTCGTATCACGAGTAACAACAGCAAGGGTCAGTACCAGCTTGCAATGGACGCCCAACCATTTCACTTGCTAATCCCCAATGTCGTTCTTCTAGGTGTCCTACTCACCTCTGTCTGAACCATGTGTGGTCGGTTATCCCTCATCTGCAGCACCAGGCCAAAGATGTCCAATTCGCTGTAGTCGCGGATTTGTTGTAGCAAGACGTCCACGGAAATAAACGTCCCAGTTCGTCCTACACCTGCACTGCAAACAGAATAGACAACCCGTAATGATCAATGTTACATCCTTTGAAATGGGCTTATCTACCTTTATTGTTGCAAGACGATTCACAATATACTTTTAAAATATCTTTGTTGACAGCGTAGAATGAACAAGGACAAATTACACGCTAATTAAAAGCTAACAGGTTCCGGTAAAAACGCAAGTTCCTTCACATAGTAAGTGATAAGGGTGATTGATGAACGTGCTAGCGCCTGTGACCTGTGAAGATTCGGGTTTGAATTTGAAAGCAGCCCAACGGGATATGCTGGCCCGGCTAGCTATCTTGGTTCGTGATGTCAATGCATCCCCATGATATAGTTCCCTTAAGGTCAATCACTTAGCTGTCTGGTCCAGACTCGACTAATCTAAGGAATGAGTGTGTGAGTTTAGTTTTACGCCGCACTCAGCAATATTCCAGCTATATGGCGGCGGTCTGTAAATAATCGAGTCTGGACCAGACAATCCAGTGATCAACAGCATGAGCATCGATCTGCGCAATTGGGAACCGATGACATGTGTCAACCAAGTCAGCGAGCCTGACCACCCAATCCCGTTAATCACCTCTTACGACAAGCATAGTCGCCTTTTGTGGCAAGCATGGGTTGCTGAAGACCTATTCTATCCCGGATCTTCACGGGTCAATCTAAGGAATGCCATTCCATAGCTGGAATATTGCTGTTTGGCATTAACAATTAACAAATTATACCTGCTCTGAAAGACTTCTTTGAGTGGCATTAAGAAGCTGGTATGATGAACAGGAACAATGTTTTATGGATAGACAAGTTCTTTATTGCAATGGATGCAATGTTTCGGTGTAGAAATAATTGATAACGGTGTTGGCATCTCCACCGACACGTCTCATCCACTGCAATAAACACGTCCCTGTTCTGCACTGAACGGTCTAACACCTGTGTATGAAATAAGCCAAAAACCCAGCCAGACATCAGGGCTGGTAACTTCAAAATGTTACCACCCCAACATGGATTTAACCAGACCAAATATGGTGAATTTACTCAGATATAAAGAACATCTATAATTTTTCCAGACCATCGGGCTGGCTAGCTGTAAATTTAGACCGTCCGTCAGAAATGTAGACCGTCTCGGGCTGTCGGATGGGCCTGATTTCATACACTGCTAACACATTAACAGACATAGAATTATAAAGAAATTGAGATAAACATCAATTTCTCATTGGTACCTTTTTTAGTGCGAGCTCTGTCTGCTGTACACGTGTTCATGCGTACATACATACCTGCAATGTACAAGTGTTGGCCCCTCCTGATTGTGGGGCATGTGCGCGCGCACCGCTGACACAAAGTTCAGAAGGAGGCATGTTCTTTCGGGACAGCCAAAGTCTGGCCACTTCAGGAAGTGGAAATGACGTAGTACACGCTTTTTGTTACCCTGGTAACGACAAAACAGTTATATCTGACACAGTTTCACAGTTCGATTTTCAAACATGCGAGAAACAATCGTTCTTAGTATGTACTGCTCTTTTTGCTCTTTTATTGGAAATAATCATACTCTGGAAATGTATGTTCTTAAGACGACATGTACCTGTCTGACGTCAAGTATACGGATGACGTAGTCCGGCAGAACGGACTCGGAGCGGAGATGCACGATCAGGTCCCCGAAGTACACAGGTTCAGAGTTGTCTGGCCAGTACTTCTCACACTTGATCTGGGAACATGGATACAAAAGTCAGGAGATGTGTGTACTGTGTCAGGAGATGTATACAGATGTGTCAGGAGATCTATACGGATGTGTCAGGAGATGTATTACAATGTTTAACAGATTTATAGAGATGTTTCAGGGGATGCGTCAAGAGATCTATCCGGATGTGTCAGGAGATGTAAACAGATGTGTCAGGAGATGTATACATATGTGTCTGGAGATGTATACATATGTTTAACAGATGTATATGCATGTGTCAGGAGATGTATACGGATGTGTCAGGAGATGTATACAGATGTTTAACAGATGTATATGCATGTGTCAGGAGATGTATACAGATGTGTCAGGAGATGTATTACAATGTTTAACAGATTTATAGAGATGTTTCAGGGGATGTGTCAGGAGATGTATACGGATGTGTCAGGAGATGTATACAGATGTGTCAGGAGATGTATACGGATGTGTCAGGAGATGAATTACAATGTTTGACAGATGTATACAGATGTGTCAGGAGATGTATACAGATGTGTCAGGAGATGTATACGGATGTGTCAGGAGATCTATACGGATGTGTCAGGAGATGTATACGGATGTGTCAGGAGATCTATACGGATGTGTCAGGAGATCTATACGGATGTGTCAGGAGATGTATTACAGCGTTTAATAGATGTATACGGATGTGTCAGGAGATGTATTACAATATTTAACAGATGTATATGCATGTGTCAGGAGATGTATTACAATGTTTAACAGATGTATATGCATGTGTCAGGAGATGTATACGGATTTTTCAGGAGATGTATATGCATGTGTCAGGAGATGTATACGGATTTTTCAGGAGATGTATACGGATGTGTCAGGAGATGTATTACAATGTTTAACAGATGTATACAGATGTGTCAGGAGGTGTATACAGATGTGTCAGGAGATCTATACGGATGTGTCAGGAGATCTATACGGATGTGTCAGGAGATCTATACGGGTGTGTCAGGAGATGTATTACAATGTTTAACAGATTTATAGAGATGTTTCAGGGGATGTGTCAGGAGATCTATACGGATGTGTCTGGAGATGTATACAGATGTGTCTGGAGATGTATACAGATGTGTCAGGAGATGTAAACAGATGTGTCAGGAGATGTATACGGATTTGACAGGAGATGTATACGCCTCTGTCAGGAGATCTGTCTTCAGTGGCCGGAGATGTACACAGATATGTCAGGATAGGTACTCCAGACATAACGAGATCGTACAGGGACACGCCCCCGGTACATGCAACATGATCACCAGCTGTTCTCACCCTGCCCTTCTCCTTGCACTGGGTCAGCATGACGACCATACTGACCCTCTGCTCCCAGATGAGTCGCCAGAAGTCGTCCTTCGTGCTGGGCAGCGGGCCCTGGGCGGCGATATACTCCCGCTTACAGTTATAGCCCTGCAAATGTACAGACAACGTTATTATCACCAGGTCTACAACAGTGTTTGTTTATTGTCTAACGGCGATCAGCAATCTTCCAGCTATATCAGGGCGGCCTGTAAACAATTGAGTCTGGACCAGACGACTCTTGGTTAGCATCACAGCATCGATCTACTCATGCATTTCAACCAAGTCAGCAAAAAAGACCACCCGATCATAGTCGCATCATAGGAAAAACTTGAGTTGTCGAAGCTCAGTTCAAACTCAGAAACAGGCAGGACGAACAGGAACAGTACTGAGGGCTTTGGTTAACTATTTTCAGACATAAGGAAACGAGACAAAGAAAGGGATGTGTGACAATACGCATTGAAAAATTAGGTCCGTCGAAAATAGTTGGTGGTCTTCTGTTGTGGAGTTAACGACATCTTAAACATAATCTCAGGCATAACAGGGTATGCCAGCTTGATAGGAGAACGAAACCCATTTAAACCGAAGCAAAGGCAATGGTTCTGGTGCTGAGAGCTTAGGTGAATTAAGTATGACAATCATTCATAATTCCTGGTTTGCTCCAGGAACAATAATGGTTTGGGGTTGACATGTGCAAAGAACTTGCCGTGATGAAGTTGGCGTTGATGTAGTCGGAACCCTCCTCGTCGTCCTGGGACAACAGCTTCACCCTGGAGTGGTCATCTACACAGAGACAGTACGTGAATCAGGATATAGAACTACTGACAGGATTGACTGAGCATGTGCTGGTCATCTTAGTGCAGACAGGGTCATCACTACAGAGGCAGAATATCGGCTCATGTTTTGTGAGATTTGTATAAAACACCTATACATATATGCGCAAATTCTCCAGACAAAAGCCTATGGGGAGGGTTGAAGATACTCATCTCAAACTGGATGTGTAGCAGGGATTGACTTACATGGCAGCACGTTGGTGTATCTGTTCTTGGTGCGACACGCCTGTTGTTCTGCTGACTTCGTGGGATGTCGACCACACACCTGAGCCACCATCTGTCAAACACGTCATAAAGATTTGTCATAGGGTACGTCATGTTTACATCATGGTGTGGGTCATAAGTAAGCCACAGGGATCATACGAAAAGACCAAGGATAGTCATACGAAAAGACAAAGGGTAGTCATACGAAAAGACAAAAGGTCAGGTACGACATAAGGAGACATGGTAGAAATGTGTGAACGAGTAAGCATAGATATGGCATGCGGTACGTCATTGATATTCATCATAAGATATGGCAATAGAGGTTCAACACTGATAAATATATTCTGTAGCATGTAACGGCCTCAACAAATTGGGCGGTAAAATAACACCTGATATATGAAGAATCTGGCAAGACCGCAAATAATTTAGCACTCCAAACATTGCGGCGTAAGCCACAAAAGGAAAGTACCTATAGATGTAAAACACCACAGAATTTACACACCTTAAATTCCTCTGCAAAGCCAAGATTGGAGTCTCTGTGTAACTGTTCCACGTGGTCCGAGAAATTCTGCAGCTTCACAGGTCTGCAACATGTCACGATCGTAGTGAGGGTGCACTCGAGGCTGATACGATTCTCATTACATGTTCATTCTAGGTACTGACAAACATTTATAGAATTGTATATTGTATTATATACATCGCCAGTGTGCACCAAGGTTATGCTACGACGCACTCTGGTGTTGGGTACGTCATGAGATTTACTGCACTACCTACCGGGACTTCTGGGCCTGGGACACCACGCTGGCCTTCTTGGCTCCTAGTTCGATAGTCGCGGGGTCGAAATGGACACTGGGGCGTACAGCGGTCCTGAAACATAATCCATGAACTTGAAGCTATGCAGCATTCTGATTGGACGGTTGGTTGATTCGTTTGTCCATGGTTTCTTTTGTTAGTGGAACGCCGCACTCAGTCATATACAGGCTGTGTAAGAACCGACTGTAAATGGTCTGGACCAGATAATCCAGAGATTGACATCACGAGCATCGATTTTACTTGGCGACGATGACCTACATCAAGCAAGTCACCGAGCCTGACCGCCCAACCCCTTAGTCGCCAAACACTGGTTGCTAATGACAAACTCTAACCCGGATCCTTACGGGGCGTATTTTGTGAACACTGACAGGAGGTACGAGGTCTATCTCGGCATGATCCAGTCTTAGTGCAAGTCTTTGGCCAATAGATATTCCTCGCTGTGCTCCTTCAATTTCGATGAATTCAAACATAACATCGCATCTGTATTTTTCAGTTAATTCTCACTGTTACACACCATCTCCATAATTATCTGCCCTGACTATACCAAGACAGGACGACCTAGCCCTGTGCTCACTTCCGACCCCTTTCTCACCTCTTCCGCCACAGCTTGTAGAGTACGGCGACTAACAGCGACGACAGGACTATGAGCACGATGCCAGCAACGATTGCCACTATGAATGTGTTGGATTCCTCTTCGCTTGCTGAAACACCAACATATGATGACATGCATAGTGAAATGAACGTTTACGAGTTTGTTGTTTTAATGCATTTGAAGATTAAATAAACTTGAAAATTTGACTATGTCTATTTAATCATCAAATATTTATGCAGTTTGTATGTCTGAAGCTGGGTAATTCTGTGTTAAAAATATTAGTCCGATGAAGACTGGGATAAGGAATTCATTTCCAACCACTTCCCCTACGATGTTCGAAATGTTGTAATGTTGTCCCGAATTGAGCAAATGTGTTGATTTTCAATCACAAGATGTGAAGACTGTCATCAGCAGTTGTGCCTCATGCAACTTTTACAGTTTTAAATTGATATATATATATATTTTTAAACTACACTATGCAAAGAATAGTGCCAATAGTAGTTTGGGATTTGTTTGTTTGTTTTTCTTGTTTCTTAGTTTGTCCTGGGGGAGGACTTTACATCGCTAACTTCAGATATTTTCCAATGCAAATCAAAAATACAAAATCAACTGAGAGGTATAGATTCTATGCTCTTCAGTTTACATGGAATTATAAGTAATTACAATCCTACTTGAGTGGGTATTCAGGCACGGGTTTTAGGTAGTGTCATTTAAACAATATTGCAACGATCGAGCTGTCGTAGACCTACCTGTCTGTAGATACACGGAGGGGAGAGTCTCGCTGCAGCCGGTGCTCGTACAGGCGAACACAACAAACCTGGAATACAGGAACCACTAAGTCATTATCAGAGAGAGTGAGTTGAATTTTATGCCGACAGCCATGTACAATATTTCAGTCATAATGATCACGGCGTGGCTTAATGAAAGAGGAAATCTTACAGAACTGCATATAGTTGGTGTCACCAGTTCAGGGTACAGGCCTTCGTGTCTTTGCGTGGATTAAAGATTTTTAAAAAATATTTTGAGATGACCCCCGACTCGAAATGCTTCACAGTACAATAATCATGATTTATTGTACTATGAAGCATTTCGAGTTGGGGGTCATCTCAAAATATTTTTAGTCTTTAATCCTCACAAAGACAGAGGGCCTGTGGGTCAAAGGTTATATGGGAGATTATATATTATAAAGGATCGAAGGCTTTGAATTTTGAAAAGCAACATTTATGACAGGTGAAGTTTCTGTGTATTTCGTTCATTCATACAGTAGTTTTAAATAAATGTCCGAAGAGTATTTAGCCCATATGACGTGCATTTAACAACAATCTGAAGCACATAAAATAGTAATATATACCTGTATTAAGCACATAAAATAGTAATATACCTGTATTAAGCACATAAAATAGTAATATACCTGTATTATGCACATAAAATAGTAATATACCTGTATTAAGCACATGTGTCATGCAACTACATGTTAAGCCCTTCTATATTATTATTACATACCGGTAATGCTACTAAGAACATGAATTACATGTATTTATAAGCATGACTTTAAGCACATATGTGCCGTGCAGTAAGACTGTGCTGTCTATTTAGACAAAGGTAGTGAGTAGCGTGTGACGTGCAGTTAGAGATAGGTATTAAGCACACTGGTGTGCTTGTAGACACTAGTGTTATATGCATATATTGGGTATCAAATTACATGGTGATAGCTGAAGTCACATGTACCAAGAAGAGAGTGAGTGAGTTCAGGTTTACGTCGCTTTTAGCAATATTCCAGCAATATGACGGCGGAGGACACCAGAAATTGGCTTCACACATTGTACCCATGTTGGGAATCGAACCCGGGATTTCAGGGTGACGAGCGAACGCTTTAACCACTCGGCTACCCCACCGTCCTGTACCAAGAAGAGTCTGGCTACCCATGCAACGTGCCCAGAAGGGGGAGTACCTGTACTTGCTGGCCGGCTTCAGACGGTTGTTGCAGATGCCGTTTTCGCAACTGCCATCTCCGATAATTATGTCTGGCGCTAAACAAGACACAGCATAACTTCACAACAAACAGTTCACATGGGAGCATCAGAACAAACAACAAACATTGTACCTCGACAACAGGGTGGAACCTGACGGTACACAAAACAACGGGTACCAGATAACACAAGGTGTTAACATAGCGACGACAGAGTTCGGTCGACATAACATACAGGGCTCAAGAAGCAACAGTCAATGTAGTTATGCTACTACGTGTATTAAACAGAGATCCCGTTTGATGTGCAACTGTGTTATGGTGATTTTACTAAATGAGTGTCATAATTCTTGTATTTCCCGAGCGAGAGCGACTAATGTTGATGAATTCTCACTGAGTTGCCCACAATCAGCATGACACAGACCCGTGAAGATCCGGGTTAGAATAGATCTTCAGCAACCCATGCTTGTCGAAAGAGGCGACTAACGGGATCGGGTGGTCAGGCTCACTGACTTGGTTGACACATGTCATCGGTTCCCAATTGCGTAGATCGATGCTTATGTTGTTGATCACTGGATTGTCTGGTCCAGACTCGATTATTTACAGACCACTACCATATAGCTCGAATATTGCTGAGTGTGGTGTAAAACTAAACTCACTCATTCACTCACTCACTCACAGCATGGCACACATTCGAATCGAGATAGCTAGTGAGAATCAGTACTCGAACCCAGATAACATTATCCTGGCGTGGCCAAGGGACGGAACTCTGCAATGTGTGTTATAGATCCACCCATGCTCCCCTCTATGTGATCCATATTAATAATACTTTTTTATTTCCATTTTTTCCCGCTCAACAACATAAATTATATTGTCATATGTGTGAAGATGTACATGTTTTTTCTTTCAATCAATTGGTAAATATCTACATATTGATAATACTGTTACTCCACACCATGCATAGCAGTGCTTTTACACACGGTACAATACAGAGCTAATACAGCAGTTCAGCGACAACACTGACAGATTTACCGAAAGTTAATAAATATCCAACAGTTACCGTTATCCCGCCAGTGTTCACATCGTTCCTCGGACTTGTTGATGGCGATCTGGAACGGGTAGCGGCGGAAGAAGCCATCTCGATGTCCACGGTATTTTCCTTCAACACAGAGATAAGGGGGCTTTTAGGAACCTCGTTAATACAAACATCACAGAAGCAAAGTTGCTTTCAGAAACTTGTTATTACAAACAACACAACGACAAAGGGGCTTTCAGGAACCTCGTTATTACAAACATTCACTGACATTCCAGAGTAAATTGATAGTTACTTGTCATCCATGAAGCTGTACGTTTTCTTCAACACCACATTACGCACAATTATAATGCATAAACTGCCGGACAAAAGAAATATATTCGATAGCGTTACAACCAACCAAACAAGCAATGGATATTGGATGGTGATGTATTCGATATGAGTGAGTGAGTGAGTAAGTTTGATTTTACGCCGCTTTCAGCAGTATTCCAGCAATATTACGGCGGGGGACACCAGAAATGGGTTTCACACATTTTGCCCATGTGGGGAATCGAACTCGGGTCTTCGGCGTGACGAGCGAACGCTTTAACCACTGGGCTACCCCACCGCCCCGTATTCGATATGAATCTTACGGTTGTTTTGGACCTTACGTTGGTCCGTACGTTTGTTTTCAGCCGAGTAACGTTTTGAGAACGTTTGCGTATCACATAATTATACCGGAATTTCAGAAAATTGCAAGTCTCACCTTGATACTGGTCCCTGTTTCTGAGAACAACCACGCCCCACACTCGCACCCTCCCATAGGAGTTGTTACACACGTCACGTGGTACACTGATGGCCATCTCACGCTTGGGGTCGCTGACGCGGCTGTTGGATTTCATAACCATTTTTCCAATTTCTGGCGGAGCTGGAGGTAAACAATTATAATGAGTTAATTGATAACAGTATAATGACGTTATCATAATGTCATGAGGCGTCGTCTAATTGAGTGAGCAGGGGTGGTGGGGCACCCAAGTGGGTAAAGCGTTCGCTCGTCACGCCGAAGACCCGGGTTCGATTCCCCACATGGGTACAAAACTCATATCGAGGCTGGTTGTAGACTGGTGTTACCGCACTCACGGAACCAACAATCATGGTGTTGAAACCAGGGATCCAAATCTATAATAATCATGGATTCGAAGCGAGGATCAACGTATCCTGGCATAGCTATGGCGCAACTCATATATAGACGTTTTTAATATATTTGTTTCCAGGTAATGGACATATCTGAAGCTTTCAGAGCGATGTTGGTTAGTCGGTTGGTTTGTTGCTGACTCAGCAATATTCCAGCTATATGGCGGCGGTCTGTAAATAATCGAGTCGTGACCAGACAATCCAGTGATCAACAGCATGAGCATCGACCTACGCAACTGGGATACGATGAAGTGTCAACCAGGTCAGCGAGCCTGACCAACTGATCCCGTTAGTCGCCTTTTACGACAAGCATGGGCTGCTGAAGATCACTTCTAACCCGGATCTTCACGGGTATTCTGAGAAATGTTCCTGAAGCATTGACACCACGTGACCTACCCGTGTTTAGGGCAGTAGATAGTGGCCTTACCTCCTGGTGTTGTCATGAACTGTCTGGTCACACGGCTTCCGTTCCCCTTACTTGTGGATGCGAACACCTGTAAATATGGTCAGAAATAAATAAATTATGCAAATAAGATATTCATGTAGTGTTGCCATATATAGGCATTTTCCAGCTGTTTATAAAAGTGATGGTGTCCTGAAGGGGACCATACACTTGATTATCGGAGTGTACTAATCAAATAAAACGTCATAAAACGCTATAAGGCTGAAATCTGTCGCCGAAATACTGCAGAAGTAAGATGCAAAACACAACCATGCATAGGCGGATCCAGAAGGGGTTGCAGTGGTGCGCACTCCCCTTTTGTCCTGAAAGTTTATTAAATGACCATTGAAACTTTGGTGAAAATGAAGTGTGCACCCTCCTTTTTCTCAACAGTGTGCACCACCCCCCCCCCTTTCTCAAAAAGCTGTATCCGCCCCTGCCATGATACCAATTTCAAATACATAACCATCCAGTAACCACCACGCCCCTCTTGTCCGACAGTTTATTATCGTGTTGCGTTTACAGGAGAATTCCAGGAATAGCACAAACTGACACTGTTAATTTCCTCACAATATACAACTCTTACCCCTCGTATAGAGGAGACCTCATCCTGTGATGACGAGGGGCACCTGACAACTACTATCCCATGCATACAGGAGACCTCATCCTGTGATAACGAGGGGCACCTGACAACTATTATCCGATGTATAGAGGAGACCTCATCCTGTGATGACGAGGGGCACCTGACAACTATTATCCCATGTATACAGGAGACCTCATCCTGTGATGACGAGGGGCACCTGACAACTACTATCCGATGTATAGAGGAGACCTCATCCTGTGATGACGAGGGGCACCTGACAACTACTATCCCATGCATACAGGAGACCTCATCCTGAGATAACGAGGGGCACCTGACAACTATTATCCGATGTATACAGGAGACCTCATCCTGTGATGACGAGGGGCACCTGACAACTATTATCCCATGTATACATCCGTGTGATAACGAGGGAGACCTCATCCTGTGATGACGAGGGGCACCTGACAACTACTATCCCATGCATACAGGAGACCTCATCCTGAGATAACGAGGGGCACCTGACAACTATTATCCGATGTATACAGGAGACCTCATCCTGTGATGACGAGGGGCACCTGACAACTATTATCCCATGTATACAGGAGACCTCATCCTGTGATGACGAGGGGCACCTGACAACTATTATCCAATGTATACAGGAGACCTCATCCTGTGATGACGAGGGGCACCTGACAACTATTATCCAATGTATACAGGAGATCCAGGAGGTATTCAGGCAACTCACCGTGATGTTGTAGCGACACTCCGGCTGCACATCTCTCGTTAACTTCAGGGATGTTTCATACATCGTCAACGTGGAAAATTTCTAAACAAATTAGTTCAAATGTGTTGATTTCTATATATACTTCTATAATCATATATATTTTGCAAAAATATGGTTTTCCATGGGTGAGTGAGTAAGATTGTACGCCGCTTTTAGCAATATCCCAGTAGTTACACGGCGGGGGACACAAGAAACGGGCTTCACACAGTGTCCCCATGTGGGGAATCGAACCCAGGTCTTGGGTGTGGCGTCACAAGCGAACGCTTCCACCACGTTACCCCATGGCCCCAAGCTGAGTGAGTGAGTGAGTTTAGTTTTACGCCGCACTCAGCAATATTCCAGCTATATGGCAGCGGTCTGTAAATAATCGAGTCTGGACCAGACAATCCAGTGATCAACAGCATGAGCATCGATCTGCTCAATTGGGAACCGATGACATGTGTCAACCCAGTCAGCGAGCCTGACCACCCGATCCTGTTAGTCGCCCCTTACGACAAGCATGGATTACTGAAGATCAATATTCTAACCCGGACCTTCACGGGTGCCCCAAGCTGAAGTAGTGGTAGTAGTAGAAGTAGTAATAGAAGTTGTAGTAGTAATAGTAGTAGTAGTCGTCGTCGTCGTCGTCGTAGTAGTAGTAGTAGGTTACAGTTTTAATAGTTGATCTACATTACCTTCCCTAAACCAGTTTTACATGTGGAACATCCCTTATAAAGTCGTTTTCACAGATAACCTACTTCACATGTCACACACATTCATAGCTTTACCAGTTGACCTACTTCACATGTCACACACATTCATAGTTTTACCAGTTGACCTACTTCACATGTCACACACATTCATAGCTTTACCAGTTGACCTACTTTAATGTCACACACCTTTACAGTTTAACCAGTTGACCTACTTTAATGTCACACACCTTCGCAGTTTTACCGGTTGACCTAATTCACATGTCATACACCTTCACACAGTTTTACAAGCTGACCCACTTTACATGTCACACAGTTTTACAAGCTGACATACTTCACATGTCACACACCTTCACAGTTTTACTAGTTGACCTAATTCACATATCACAAACCTTCACACTTCCTCATACGGTATTACAAGACACATACCATCACCGTGTTGTAAAAAGACACATTCTGTACCCTTCAAACACCTTTTACCATCACAGATTTTCGAAAGGAGACCTTCTTTACACTTCAAACTACCCTCAATCAGCTTTGTACACCACAGTCCCTCATAGTTGAACAACAGAAGGGTTGTGTGTGTACAGTACTGTACGTACCTTCTGGCACTGTACGTAAACGGTGTATCCCTGGATAATGCCGTGTCTCTCCCTCGGGAGCGGGGGTCTCCACGTGATGGTCAAAGATCTCAAAGCGACGACATCGTTGGGGCCCGTCACATTTATCCCCGTCACGGGTCCAGGAACTGTTGCATGATAAACCGTGATACATGATACATAACACATGGCACATGATACATGATACATAATACACGGTACATGATACATAACAAGCGGCACACGATACAAAACATCCGGCACACTACACGTATTAATTTGTAAACTACATATCAAGACGTATTACCCGTATGCAAATACACTTGACACGTAATACGGATCACACAACACGCATGATACATGATAAATTCGACAATGTAGCGTGTTATGAATTTTACAGCTACAGAAATTACTAAATACTGACATCCAGCATAATTACGAAATTACCGAAAACGATAAAAAAATATCCACCATTTGGATTTTAAGGGCAGTTCAGGAGAATCTAACTAGGAGGTTGTGGATTTGGAAACTGGATAAGTTTGTGCAAGGTTAACAAGGTTTCGTGAACACCTGGCGCCATAACTGATATCAATATTCATAAGAAGCATAACACGAGGAGAGTCGATCTATGATCGTCATCAGGGTTTATCAGAGAGTGATGACACCTGATGTTTGAGAAGTTTGAGACACCCGTCACTAACACATGAAAAGGCAAGGCAATTATAATGTCAACGTCAAAATCTCCATCATGCGCATAGTGATGGAATAACGTCGGTATAGCGTCTACGTCTCTTACCGTCTTCCTGTGTTGTGAAGGTGACGTTGTCGGAAAGTTTTCTACCCTTCGTATTGCTCGCTCTCACTGCCAGTGAGTAATTCCAGTATGGCGTCAGACCAAGCACATGGCAAGATCGATCTGGGCAAATTGAAGAGAAAATGAAGCGAGGTGATGATGTTCGCGGAGAACATCATTGGTGCTTATTACCCCTATAAATATCAGAATCAAAGCTGATTATTGTAGCCTACAATAGCTATCGATGAATATTCGTGAGTGAGTACAGTTTTACACCGCTAATAAGAATATTCCACCAGCAGCTCAGCATCAAGAATAGGCGAAATATATAGTACCCATGAAGAATCGAACGTTTTAATCGTTTTGCTTCCCCACCGCCCCATGCCACATCTGACAATACATAAATTGAATTATGACAGGTTATAAGTATTTTAAACCACTGAACTGGGCATTAAATTCCGGAAAGCATGATCTAAGAGTACATGTCCTATGTAGGGAGACTATTGTCAGCCCAAATATCGCCCGGAGTGCAGTGGCCTCGAAAAGCCGATCCAACGATTCGCTACCACCCACATAATCACCCCCTAAAACCCCTTCCCGCCACCCTCCCCAACACCAAACACAACTTCCCCCCATAGACCCATGTGCGTCCATCCGTCTGAACACCTGGCAGGTACGTCACTGAGTTGATAGCTGCGTCAGGTACTTACTGTCACACCGTGTCTCCCATTCTGTATGGTTATCAAGGTCCCGCGTGATGACTGCATAGTTCGTGTTACCACGAGGACGACCTGATATTGACCACTTGATGGTAGCAGATGTTGTGTCGGCTAGTACGGAAACGTTGTTGGGCTGCCGAGGCCCTGGAACAAATGAGCGGGTAAGGTTCAGGATTGGATTTAACGCCCCTTTACCAGTATTCCAGATAGATCAGGCCGTGTTAGCTTATGTGATAGGAAAGCAGGAGGTGATAAGGATATTAGACGTTTAAACACTATGGGTGAACCTACGAGTTTAGACATGTATGGTGCTGGAGTCACCTGGGTTAAGCGTCGCTTTCAATTCAAGTTCTGTTACGACACGTGAACTAAATTAAGGAGATGATGCGGGTCTCAGAACCCTACCCACGGGCATCTATTTGGTGCCGACAAACCTAGAAATATATTCAGGGCGAACCGGGATTGGAACCCACGATCATAGGTTTCTGCCGTGCTCAAGGGACGCAACTCTGTACGGAGAATTATGGCCCGACAGGGCAATCAGTGATCACTAAACAAATGATGGCCAGTATTTCAATAGTACGCGATGGGAGGAATCTACTCTGCCAGAAACACATTTTTCCCCGCCATGGCGATTCATACAAGTATATTGGGAGTTACTCACTTCCTTCCAGTGTTGTGAAGTTGGTGAAGACGGCGTGTCCTGTGTGATTCCTCGTAACGGCCTCGACACTGAGAACGTAGTTAGTGAACGGATTCAAGTCAGAAAAGGTAGCGTTGAACCTTTTCTGTGATGCCATGAATTCCAAAGGCGTGTGTTTAGCCCGCTGAGGATAAAGAAAAATATGTTAATACTTGTTCTGTATTAAGCTGATCTACGAAGTGATAATGTGTCGGTCGGGTAACGAATTTTGGGCAAGTTTGTTTCTATGATCTCAGCGTAGGGTAACCCTCTTGTTAAATCGTCGGCTCGACAGGCCAGATTTCCTGGTTTGGTTCCCATCATGCAGCTCGTGAAGTCCACCAGCCAGGAAAGTAATAATGTACTATTACCCAAAAGCTGTCATCAACGTATGCACGTTGACAAAATTGCACCGGAAGTAGTTTTGAATTTCACCAAAGCAAGCTGAGATTAAAATCCAAATATCCTGGTAACTCGGATGTTTACATGTCATACATTGTTCGACATTGATTCAAGGCAATATATGGCTTCATTCATGCTCGCCCCAACCTCCACATACCTGCACTGACCATACAACATGCACGAGCAAGTGTTGACCACTACCTGTGTTTGTCCGGAGCAGGGTGACCCACAATCTGTACAGGTGAGGTTCTTAGTAGCGGCATTCCCGGTCGTCTTGTGCCTCACGTTCACCCTGTACGCAATGACTGTTCCATTGACGTCAGACGGTCTCGTCCACGACACCGTCATCGTCCGCGACTTCACGTTACTAACTGCCAGGCCTTGCACACCACCGGGTACTGTAACACAAACCGAATCGTACATAGGTAGTTCATTTGGAATTCATCTTCGACAGACGTCGATAGATCGCTGTTTTGTCTGAATGTATATTTTTGGTATTTCTGCTAAATCCATAATAATTCATACATCTCTGTATCAGAAGAAACTTCTGAATAATATGTCTGAATAATAGTATCTTTTGTGTTTTAGAACTTGATAACCATTAAACTAAACAGACTCTAAGTGGTCATTTAATTTTGAGAATTAATGCGATTTTAATGTGTTTTCGTGCTAAAATGAAATCAACATATATCCTTAGAATGTTGGCCATCTGCTGAAACTCACAATTGGTGAGTAAAAACGTGGTGTTTATAGAATTACAGAACATAGTATTGTTCTATATTCTGGCCATTGGCATGATGAATGTGCATAACAAGGTTTTGGATTAACTTAACTTTAGATGAAGACGTTAACGAAATAAATTTAAGCATGGTATACTTAATACAGTATTAAGTAGTGTACAGTTACTGTATGGTAGAAATCGTGTGGCTGTCAAACTGTATTAACTCACCCTGGATCTAGTGCACTTACCTCCAGCGTCCGTGGCAAGCTGGGACAAAGGTGAAACTGGACCCAGTCCGGCACCGTTTCTGGCTTGAACGGTCACATTGTAACAGGTGTCTAAAAAAATCAACAAAAACATACTAGTGAATACGTTTGTTGAGAGCAGTAACACAATCTCGAACTTTAAGAAAATATAGCGAAATTTCAAGCTGTTTCTCCAAATTTATAATTTTCTCTCTATATGTATCATATAAAATTTCGAGTATTTTTCTTGTAATATAAACTGTAATATAATTTCAAATACTTTCTCGAAATTTTGTATATTTTATCGTTATTTTAATGAACTTCAAATAACGGCAAAACAAGCGAAATTACTTTCGAACAACTAAAAGAACGAAAACATATTCGCTCTTTCAGTTGTAAATGTGGTAGCAGTTGGTATGATAGCATAGTGGTGAATGGTGCTATGTTGTTAATTTGCTGGGTGGCAACGATATAGTACAGACGTACCATATTTTGCTCTTTGATAGATTTTAGTCCCTGCTGTGCTATTTTGAATCCCGTTGATGGTCACGACGTATGTTACGTCTGTTGTAACTTGTAATCGCGTCCACCTGACAGTTATCTCGTTGTTTCCGCTTGAAACCATTACACCTCTCACAAGGCCAGGGCCTGAAATAACAAATTATCCAGAAATCAAATATTCAGCCATAAAATCGCAGGAGACACCATCAATATTGGGAATCAAACCCGGATTACTGACGAGCGAGCGCTTTCATTACTTGACTACGCCTCTGATCCAATGAACTTTGGCATTGAAGACAAATATAAGTTTGAAGTATGATGGCTGTTTCCTGGACATAGTCAATCGGTTACGAGTTATTTCAAGACAGTTAAACCCCGTTCAACCGAACACTGTCAATTGGATAACTAATAGTAAGAGCAAAGTTAATCTCCCTTAATCAGGACAATTTCACTCGGTAATCCGTTACAGGACCACAGTGAAACCCACTTAATCCGAACAGTGTCATTCGGTAATCCGTTACAGGACCACAGTGAAACCCACTTAATCCGAACAGTGTCACTCGGTAATCCGTTACAAGGCCACAGTGAAACCCCCTTAATCCGAACAGTGTCACTCGGTAATCCGTTACAGGACCACAGTGAAACCCCCTTGATCCGAACAGTGCCACTCGGTAATCCGTTACATGAACACAGTGTTACCCCCTTAATCCGGACAGAGAAGCCCCCATAATCCGGACAGAGACACTCGGTACTCCTTTACAGGACCACAGTGAAGCCCCCATAATCCGGACAGAGACACTCGGTACTCCGTTACAGGACCACAGTGAAGCCCCCATAATCCGGACAGAGACACTCGGTACTCCGTTACATGAACACAGTGTAGCCTACATAATCCGGACAGAGACACTCGGTACTCCGTTACAGGACCACAGTGAAGCCCCCATAATCCGGACAGAGACACTCGGTACTCCGTTACAGGACCAGAGTGAAGCCCCCATAATCCGGACAGAGTCACTCGGTAATCCGTTACAGGACCACAGTGAAACCCCCTTAATCCGAACAGTGTCACTCGGTAATCCGTTACAGGACCACAGTGAAACCCCCTTAATCCGAACAGTGTCACTCGGTAATCCGTTACAGGACCACTGTGCAACCCCCTTGATCCAAACAGTGCCACTCGGTAATCCGTTACATGAACACAGTGTAACCCCCTTAATCCGGACAGAGAAGCCCCCATAATCCGGACAGAGACACTCGGTACTCCTTTACAGGACCACAGTGAAGCCCCCATAATCCGGACAGAGACTCTCGGTACTCCGTTACAGGACCACAGTGAAGCCCCCATAATCCGGACAGAGACACTCGGTAATCCGTTACAGGACCACAGTGAAGCCGACATAATCCGGACAGAGACACTCGGTACTCCGTTACAGGACCACAGTGAAGCCCCCATAATCCGGACAGAGTCACTCGGTAATCCGTTACGGGACCACAGTCTAGCCCCCATAATCCGGACAGAGACGCTCGGTACTCCGTTACAGGATCACAGTGAAGCCCCCATAATCCGGACAGAGACACTCGGTACTCCGTTACGGGACCACAGTGAAGCCCCCATAATCCGGACAGAGTCACTCGGTAATCTGTTACGGGACCACAGTGAAGCCCCCATAATCCGGACAGAGACACTCGGTATTCCGTTACAGGACCACAGTGAAACCCCCTTAATCCGAACAGTGTCACTGCCTAATCCGTTACAGGACCACAGTGCAACCCCCTTGTTCCGAACAGTGCCACTCGGTAATCCGTTACATGAACACAGTGTAACCCCCTTAATCCGGACATTAATGGTCACATGCAACTTCTGTCATGTTTCGTCTGTCTGTGAGGTCTGGGCGGTCGGGTAGCCTAGTGGTTAAAGCATTCGCTCGTCACGCCGAAGACCCTGGTTCGATTCCCCACATGGGTACAATGTTTGAAGCCCATTTGTTGTAGGGCTGGGACTGGTCCAAATTTTCTACCCTGGTACCCCACCCCCTATTACCCTACCCTACCCGGATACCCGATATGTTAATTCCTGATATCAAATTTGTCAGAAATGGCAATATATTCTTCATATGGGAGGCTAAGATTTCGAGTTTTGCAATATCTTAACCATGTATTTTATTCAAAACAGGTGACTGTAAATAACGTCTAAATCTTCAAAGACAATACAACCTTTTAATCATGAAGGAGTAACATATTACATTGTTTAATATATTAGTCACATGATCATAACGGGTCCGGGTATTGAGATGGGTACCCGGGTCCAACTCATTACCCACCCGTCCCGGGTATTCGGGTTACCGAGCCCAGCCCTAATTTCTTGTGTCCCTCGCCGTGATATTGCTGGAATATTGCTAAAAGCGGCGTAAAACCATACTCACTCCCGCACTGTGAGGTCTAACCGCTGTCAGAATCTAATGAGCAACCACATAAAACCCTTCTGCGCATCTATGTATCGATCTATGTATTGTCAGATTCTGTGAGCGTCTTTGATTCTATGAACATCTTGTGTACGTTCCAATATAGGCAGGAATATACTCACGTGTGGTGTATTTGATTGTATCCGAGGTGAAGGTCCTTCCATCCTGTGTCCTCACAGTCACAGTGATGTCAAAGTCGGTTCCCAGGCGGAGAGAGGCCAATATGGCGGTATTAGCGCTGGCATTAACGTCTATACGTCCATAACATCGAGGACAGGTCACGGTGACGTTCTTCACGTCGCGGGGACGTGCAATCGACCACACCACCTCGGCAGTTGTGTAGTTGATGAATGTGGCGTTGATGTTGGTTGGTGTCACCCCCGATTCTGTAAAAACAACGAATGATTGGCAATCATCAGATTGGTCGTTACTATCACATATCAGGACACCCAGTGTTATATATTCTTAGTCATATGTGTATATGATTTGATCACTCATCATTTAGTGGAACCTGTGTCAGCAATGCTCTCTGTTGCTGAAATTATATATTTCCATTCCGCGTGTTGTGTATACGTGGGTAAATCTGGTTTAATGCCGCTTTTAACATATTTGCCAGCCAGCATGTTATGAAAAGACCACATCATAAACACCTAAAGCTGGCAAACCAGGATCTATAATCGATGTTCAAGGGGCTGCGAACCAAACACCATTGTATCCTTGACAGATCCTCACAGCTGAGGGTAACGATTGTAATAGAGCCCTTTAGAGTCCTTTACAGTCCAGCTGTAAAGGGAGAATACTTGGACGAGCTGATGTTACAAGACGGAGGTTTCGATTTATAATTATACACCGCTTCCAACATGTTTCAGTTTGTGTCGCTGAGTGTAGGTTGAATGTGGTCGATACGTCGACAGTGAAGCTCATTATAGGTGTTAACCAGGGCTTAGATTTTCGAAGCTCTCTTAGCGCTAAGATAGTCGTAAGTGCCATACATTAACATTAACTTACGACTATCTTAGTGCTAAGAGAGCGTCGAAAATCTAGGCCCTGGTTGATTGATCTATAGCATGACAACTAAGGGGAGTAACTCTGCACCACATGGGCTTCGACATGACATAATTGTTAGTGGCAGAGTTGGTAAATGAAATTTATATTCATATTTCGAAATACTCACTAGAGACGCATGAGAGGTCCGAGCTATAGAAGTCAGCATTACACTGGCACGTATTGTTGCACTGAGCATGTTCTATATGGTTGCAACTGTCTTTACTGCAATAAGAGCCAAGTGAAGGTGGAGTTGTTGTCGGCGTCGTCGTCGTCGTCGTCGTCGTTGTAGTTGTTGTCGTTGTCGGTGGTAGGCTTGTCGTAGGAATGGTGGTAGGCGTGGTCGTCGTCGTTGTTGTAGTGGTTGTAGTAGTTGTAGTTGTTGATGTAGACGAGGTGGTTGAAGAGGGAGTAGTTTGTGGTTGGGTGATAACTTCACCTGGTGTAGACGAAGGTACACTCTGATCGAAGGTAGGTGCTGTAGATGTTGGCATCGACGTTGATGTAGGCGGGAATGGAAGTGACGATGAAGTCACAGGGGCGTCTGTAGTTGGGGGTTCTGTCGGCAGCTCTGAAGCCCTGTTTGTCGCAGGTGAATCCTCAACCGACACTACAGCCGAAGTACTATGGGTTGCATCAGACTTTGGAGATGGAACATATCTAGTGGTAGTCATTGACGAGCTCCTATCATTAGAATAAGTCACCCCTTCTGATGTCATTGGTTCATCAAAAGAAACAGTTGACTTCTGAATGAGGCCGTGTGTAGTTGTCTCCCCTGTACTAGCGCTTGTTGGAGATGACCTGGTCGAAGAAGACATTTGACTTGGGGCAGAAAATGTGGTCGCACTATCGTTCCTTGTCGACATCTTCGACACCGCACCACCCGGTAGAACATTCTGCTGAGTTGAGGTGTCCCCTAACGTTGTAGACTGATCCCAAAGTGGGGTCATACTTTGGGTTATCTCCCCTGATCCTTCGTCGCCGAGGCTTGTGGCATCCGCGATATCTGTCGCATCTGTTTGCTGAGTATAATAAGAAATACATCTTATCACCATGACATTGGACGAAATGGGTACAAGGAAGGACTTATATGTCTAGACACATGTAACAAAATTACTGTGTAAACTGTGTATGAATGAAATTGTTTGAAGCCGCAAGCGCCAATCTTCCAGATGTGTCATGTTTTTTTTGTGTTTTTTAATGATCAGTTCTGGATCAGATCATCCGCTAGACGATGGCGCTTCTATTGAGGACATCGCAGGATAGCGACACGATGTCATTGCGTCTAAAAGTGAGTGATGGCTGACAAGTTTGGCTGATTTTACCACGAACATGTATTACAAAAGGCCCATCCTCAGCCGGAATCGAAACAGGATGATACTGCAATGTAGTCAGGAGCATTCACATGAGTGGAATGGCGCGTAATATATTGACATCATCATCATCATCATCATCAGCAGCAGCAGCAGCAGCATCAGCAGCAGCAGCAGCATCATTACTATTGACCGCCGCCGTATAGCTTGAATATTGCTGCGTGCGGCGTTAAACAACAATCAATCAATCATGAACATTATTATTGTAAACTGACCAGATCGGAGTTTCCATCCCACACAATGACCGTTGAGTTCTGCTCACTGTTGGACACCTATGGACAAGAGGAGGACATATTATTGATGTAGTTCCAGTACAGGAAGGGTGTAGTGAAATATTTAATATTTTCAAAAATTCTCGATAAAAATAAGTAATACTACTTCAAGCTGAATGGCTAATCAGTATCAACTGTGTAATTGCCCTCGTCGCTTGCGGAACGGTCATTAGCAACGTAACAACTCATTGACATTTCAAAATGACGTCATCAACTGTTCATTTCGAACTGAAAGACTTTAAGTGAAAGTACATTGTCCGAGCTGACGTTTCCACTTGGAATCGCGAGACCAGTCACAATGTAGAACCTTTACAAGCAATTACAGATTATTCAGAACAATTAAAATCAATTTTCAAAGTTAGGATACATAGTATTACCTAAATTGAAACGGTTTCGTGTAATTTGTTTTAGGAAATTTAAATCTATGACAATACTGACAATGATTAAAGTCATAACTTACTTCAGCTAACTTAATTAATTTATTGTTTAATGTGTTTTGCGTTGCGTTCCTCATCAATGTCCCGAACTGTCAAACAATAGTTGACAGCAACAGATGCTATCGACTCTTGTTGAATATAAATGACCAGATAGTAAAATAATATCAAATCTGTTAAGATATGCTTGGTTATGGAGTGAGACATTATCAAATGTTGTGAGATATGCATTTAATGCGTCAGACAATATCGAATCTCCTGAGATATGCATTAACAAAGCATGAGACAACACCAGATCTGCTGAGACGTGCTTTACAAAAACGCGAGACAATTGCAAATCTGCTGAGGTGTGCATTATCAAAGCGTGAGACAATATTAAATATTGTGAGGTATTAATGACCAAAGCGTGAGACAATTTCAAATATAACAGAGGTATTCATTACCAAAGCGTGAGACAATGTTAAATCTGCAGAGATGTGCAATACCAAAGCGTGAGACAATGTTAAATCTGCAGAGATGTGCAATACCAAAGCGTGAGACAATATTAAATCTGCAGAGATGTGCAATACCAAAGTGTGAGACAATATTAAATCTGCAGAGATGTGCAATACCAAAGCGTGAGACAATATTAAATCTGCAGAGATGTGCAATACCAAAGCGTGAGACAATGTTAAATCTGCAGAGTGCAATACCAAAGAGACAATGTTAAATCTGCAGAGATGTACAAAAGCGTGAGACAATATTAAATCTGCAGAGATGTGCCATACCAAAGCGTGAGACAATGTTAAATCTGCAGAGATGTGCAATGCAGAGATGTGCAATACCAAAGCGTGAGACAATATTAAATCTGCAGAGATGTGCAATACCAAAGTGTGAGACAATATTGAATCTAGTGAAATGCGCGTGGTCATGGTAACTAAAGGTATCACATATGCTGGAACGTTATTATACGTGACATTATGGGCACATTTCTTGGTATGGCAAACCAGCGCGATGACAGGCATGGGAAGGTTGGCAATTTCTTTCTGGGATTAAGAGGAAATGGGAAACGAGATATTGGTCAACATATTGACTCTGGGCATGTCATAGGAGGACAAACTGGAGGATCCGGCTCACAGCGAAGCATTCAAATTCCACATAGACAACTTGGAGAAACACCTTGTGTTCAGCGAAATCCCATGGGAAGACAACAAACTACATGCATGTGGTGTACGGGAATAAATTGACCGATGTTCAGGCTGATCACATTGACCGATATTATTGCTTAATCAGTATGCGTGACACTTACTGAATCAAATTTTAGTGACGCATTTTTCTGTATGCCGAACTTTGATCGTAGGGAGGAAGTTCCTGTTGGTTATCTCGACAGATGGGCGGATATTTATTTCCTTAAACACGCTGTTACCAAAGTAAACCTTCCCACGGACACCCCCTTGCACAAACAATGGGCGGACTTAAGGAATCGCTTAAAGCTTGAGATATTTCATTTATTAAAATACAATTCACGAAATATAAAGAAAACATTCCCAGCGTGTTGGTTAAGCAGTCAAAGGGTTACAAGATACTTAAAGACGAATATTGTCAACTGTTTGTGCTCCCTTAGATCTGTAGAACGGTGTTCTCTGTGAACAGCCCATGGGTGTTGAGGATGTGAGGGTATGTGTTATTTATGAAACTAATTAATATCTGGTCAGATAGACAAAGAAACCTGACAGGTTTAAGTCAGTAAATGGTATACTCACATTGTGTATGAAGATAAGTAGAAGTATTGCTGTAACATGCGTGTTTTTCATGTCGTCTGTAACACAGCCGTAGGCGCTCTGGCCTCGTCGAAGTCACTGCCTGAAGCACTTGCATCCGCTGCCGTGACGTCACACCGGATGCCCGCATCTACATCGGCTCACACTTCGGCGACATTGAGCCGTCACTTCGGCAATCTCCGTGACGTCACACAGGATGTGTATGCACTGAAATGCAGTAGGACTCAAGATCTTTTGGGAACCTGCTTAACAGGAGGGTAAGGGAAAGGATGGAAGATCAGATCTGAGCAAAAGACTTTAGGGAGCGTCTGTTCTATCCATGTAACGTTACTAAATTCAGGCGCAGAGAAGTGCCAGCAGGGAAATACATGATGCACATTTCAAGTAGGAGCTGTTTTTATCCAAAACAGCATCACGTGATTTCCGCCATTTCATGGCAAGGGAAGTAAATCTACACCTTGTTTTGAGTTCGTCAAGAGCGGGTCTCGAGTCATTCACGTCTTCCTGTGGTTGGTGTCTTGTTGCGTTGTCCAAACTCAACACCATCAACACGAGTCCATGTGTGTCGCCGGCCATGTCGTATGGACACTTATATCAAACGCGGATGTTTTGTCGAGGTCGTGCCTTCCTGGGAATTATGCGTCTGTTGTGTGAACATCTATCTGGGAAGCCACTGTCGTCAAAGTAGAAGCGTGTGTCTCCCATTTTCGGTCGTTCTGTGTCGGGCATGTGTGAAACCCATCTCGTGTATTGGGCATGTGTGAAACCCATCTCGTGTATCGGGCATGTGTGACACCCATCTCGTCTATCGGGCATGTGTGACACCCATCTCGTGTATCGGGCATGTGTGACACCCATCTCGTGTATCGGGCATGTATGACTCCCATCTCGTGTATCTGGCATGTATGAAACCCACCTCGTGTATCGGGCATGTGTGACTCCCATCTCGTGTATCGGGCATGTGTGACATCCATCTCGTGTATCGGGCATGTGTGACATCCATCTCGTGTATTGGGCATGTGTGACACCCATCTCGTGTATTGGGCATGTATGACTCCCATCTCGTGTATCTGGCATGTGTGAAACCCACCTCGTGTATCGGGCATGTATGACACCCATCTCGTGTATCGGGCATGTGTGACTCCCATCTCGTGTATCGGGCATGTGTGACTCCCATCTCGTGTATCGGACATGTGTGACTCCCATCTCGTGTATCGGGCATGTATGACTCCCATCTCGTGTATCGGGCATTAGTGACATCCATCTCGTGTATCGGGCATATGTGACATCCATCTCGTGTATCGGGCATGTGTGACTCCCATCTCGTTTATCGGGCATGTATGACTCCCATCTCGTGTATTAGGCATGTGTGACTCCCATCTCGTGTATTGGGCATGTGTGACACCCATCTCGTGTATCGGGATGTATGACTCCCATCTCGTGTATCGGGCATGTGTGAAACCCACCTCGTGTATCGGGCATGTATGACTCCCATCTCGTGTATCGGGCATGTGTGACATCCATCTCGTGTATCGGGCATGTGTGACATCCATCTCGTGTATTGGGCATGTGTGACACCCATCTCGTGTATCGGGCATGTGATGACTCCATCTCGTGTATGGCGTATGTGTGAAACCCACCTCGTGTATCGGGCATGTATGACACCCATCTCGTGTATCGGGCATGTGTGACATGTGTGACTCCCATCTCGTGTATCGGGCATGTGTGTGACTCCCATCTCGTGTATCGGACATGTGTGACTCCCATCTCGTGTATCGGGCATGTATGACTCCCATCTCGTGTATCGGGCATTAGTGACATCCATCTCGTGTATCGTGATCCATCGGGCATGTATGGGCATGTGTGCATGTGTGACATCCCATCTCGTTTACATCCATCTCGTGTATTGGCATGTGACACCCATCTCGTGTATCGGGCATGTGTGACTCCCATCTCGTTTATCGGGCATGTATGACTCCATCCATATCGGGTATCGTGTGACTCCCATCTCGTGTAGGCATGTATCGGGCATGTGACTCCCATCTCGTGTATCGGGCATGTGTGACTCCATCTCGTGTATCGGGCATGACTCCCATCTCGTGTATCGGGCATGTGTGACACCCATCTCGTGTATCGTGAAACCCATCTCGTGTGACATCCATCTCGTGTATCGGGCATGTGTGACACCCATCCGTGTATCGGGCTCCCATCTCGTGTACGGGCATGTGTGACATCCATCTCGTGTATCGGGCATGTGTGACTCCCATCTCGTGTATCGGGCATGTGTGAAACCCTACTCGTTTATCGGGCATGTGTGACTCCCATTTCGTGTATCAGACATGTGTGACACCCATCTCGTGTATCGGGCATGTGTGACTCCCATCTCGTTTATCGGGCATGTATGACTCCCATCTCGTGTATTGGGCATGTGTGACTCCCATCTCGTGTATCGGGCATGTGTGACTCCCATCTCGTGTATCGGGCATGTGACTCCCATCTCGTGTATCGGGCATGTATGACACCCATCTCGTGTATCGGGCATGTGTGACACCCATTTCGTGTATCAGACATGTGTGACACCCATCTCGTGTATCGGGCATGTGTGACTCCCATCTCGTGTATCGGGCATGTGTGACTCCCATCTCGTGTATCGGGCATGTGTGACTCCCATCTCGTGTATCGGGCATGTGTGAAACCCTTCTCGTTTATCGGGCATGTGTGACTCCCATCTCGTGTATCGGGCATGTGTGAAACCCGTTTCGTTTATCGGGCATGTGTGACTCCCATTTCGTGTATCAGACATGTGACACCCATCTCGTGTATTGGGCATGTGTGACTCCCATCTCGTGTATCGGGCATGTGTGACTTCCATCTCGTGTATCGGGCATGTGTGACTCCCATCTTGTGTATTGGGCATGTTTGACTACTGTCTCGTGTGTAACACACACGCGCGCACACACACACACACACACACACACACACACACACACAGACAAAAGTGGAACACACATGCACTTCTATGAGTGTAATAATTCATGACACGACCTTGAAGGATGTTTGGATACGAACTCAGATCTGTGCAGGGAGGGGTAACCACTACCACTGCCCCCATTATTTTCTGGCTGTTTCTACTCTACAGTCATGACACTATACATCATGTACTGGATGACAGAAAGCACAACTAACTGATATTTTTTCCAAAGGGACTTTATTGTTGCAAAAATTCAAAAATACAGTTTATTCCGACCAAATAAAGGAACAACAACGATCTTTGCATACCTAGGCGTGTACAGCGTTCAGAGAGACTTGTACTGCCAACAATGAACACATTTCAGGTGGACGATTACACGTTCACACGTTCAGGTAGAAGGAAGACACGAACAGGTGTGTGTGTGTGTGTGTGTGTGTGTGTGTGTGTATGTGAATGTATGAATGTATGTATGTATGTATATTTATATATAAGAATTGAAGAAATTATATCTGTACTAAGGATCTTCAGACTTTTGTCTTTTGTGTGTGTGTGTGTGTGTGTGTTAAATAGATTGAAAAAAAAACTGTTTCACTCCTACATATTTAATTAATTTCCTTTTAATTTCTTAACTAAATGTAGGCGGGAAATTGTATTTTTCTACCAATCTATTTAAACGTATCTAACTGTTTACCTGTGAACTCTTAAATACTTTTCTCTCTCTCTCTCTCACTCCCTCTCTCTCACACACACACACACACACACACACGCACACACTACTAAACATATCCTCTGGACATATTCATGATCAGGCTATGTAACTCCATCCAGCTCAAAGGTATTATGGAACCTGAGCGACTTTGGCCACATTTGTAGCGATATTCAAGTAATATCTCGGCTGAGAACGACTGGAATTGTTGTACCAATAGGGCGAATGGAATCGGGGTATTCGACGTGGCGGGCGACCGCTTTAACAACTGGGCCAACCCCATGTAAAAGTGGTACATAGGGAATCTTTAGCTATTGATTAAACAATTTACCTGTCAACAGGGGCGTTTTAGACAAAATTTGATTATAAAAAAAAACTTTTCAAAAAAGATATTAACACGTACTAGGCGTATGTAAGCATACCAATTCGTTTTAAATAGTTCTACAGAAAGTAGTCAGTGGTAGTGTCAAAAACATTTAATTTTCAATATGAATGAAAAGCCAGAAAAAAATATTTTTAACAAATACATGTACTGTATATAGTTCTCAAAGTATATAAGTGTATAAATGAACTTAGAAACAATAGATACCACATATTTAACACCATCGAGTAATTAGGAAGGCTTGATATGCGAAATCAGATCGCTAATGACAATACTACAATAATATAAGTAATATTTAAATTCAGAAAACATTCCCTTGACAGGTTGAAAAATAAATATATTCTTTGAAGAAGATCTGTTTGTATATAGAAATATATACACAAAATATGAACCATATATACATCACAATACAACCATCAGGATCCGAAGTTCCTCTGAGAAGGAAGTAAGACGTTACAGGCTTTGTTTAAATCGGACTAAAATTCAGCAAGATACAAGATCATTCACAAGAAGTTTTACTTCCAACAAAAACATTAGAGAAAAGGGCTACGGGCACGACAATTCGTGTCAATAAGGTAATGTCTCATGTTCTCATTGCATGTAGGCTATAGGAGCGATACCCTCACTTTCCTGGATGAACGTCATCCGTCCCGGTGAATCTTGAAGCCTTGTTATCACTTCCTACAACCGTGTTAACTACTGTTGTTTCAGTTCATGGAACAGATGACCTTCTGTTCAGATCAGTGACCTTTTCAGAACATGGGTAATGTTTTGCCTAATTTGACTTTAATGAAGGACGTTTGTTTTATGAAAACTGCCCTTGGTTACAGTGAAGGTTGTTCTTGGTTACAGTGAAGGAGATTGTCAGATCGAGGCTGATTGTTATCATTGTTTGTTTGAGATGTCTAATTTGTGTCTGAAGCAGCAGCACCAGCCAAACAACTCCCGTAGCCGGTTGCCCTGGAAACATAAAGATAAAAAATGTTATGCCTGGAAATCCGTTACTTTCTAGATCAAAATTACAAGGACTAGTTTTAAAGGCGTTCATTGTCTGATCACAAACTATAATATGACGAAAACCTATTCTACAATAAGAGATAAAAGTTCAGTGACATGAAAAAAAAGAAAAACAAGAAAAGAAAAGAAGCGTGTTGACACTTTTGCACTGGGTCAGCCATCATTCATAAACACGGAAGGGCACATTTTGGAAGCGAGTTTTGACAAATATCTGTGGAATCAGTACTACCTACCTTTTCTTCTCCTCCAGCCGCCTGGCGTTTGTAGTTGGCTCGAATCAAGGCTGAAAAATTAAAACGAGGTGGCATAACAGTTGCATTCCTGCTGGAAAAGCGCCCCCTACGTCACCATTGTCTCTACAATACACACCAATTCTGATACCAATATCTTTGTTTAAGTTCCGTCAGTCCAAAAGAAGTGTACTGTACGTTACGTCTCCGGCCACTGATTAAACTCATGTAACACTTACATGACATTCTTTATGAATCCATATTGATAAACAACATACCGTGAAGAATGTGCCAGATTAGGTTGAGGTGTCATTGGATTGCCTGGTCCAGACTCGGCTGTGTACTGGCCACGCCGTACAGCTGTAATATTGCTGAATGCGAGTGAGTTTAGTTTTACGCCGCTTTTAGCAATATTCCAGCAATATCTTGGCGGGGGAAACCAGAAACGGGTTTCACACATTGTACCCATATGTCTTCGGCGTGACGAGCGAACGCTTTAACCACTAGGCACCGCACCGCTGAATGCGCGAGACGGTGGGCTAGCCTAATGGTTAAATTGTCACGCTGAAGATCGGGTTCGATTTTATAATCATAACTCAATAATTGACTGCATGTGCAAATGAACCATTCTCGGAATTAACTTATGCACCGTCTTCATTTTGAGACCCTCTAATTTGGACATGAAATGAACACAATATTCTGCCCTTATTATTACGCAAAGGATATGTCACTTAATGTGTGTATTTTAAACATCCAAACAAATATACCAATAATCATCATCACCTCATCCCGTTTACCTTGGTGATACTCTCTCAGGACGCCACTGAAGATAATATGTTTGCCTTTTATGGTATTTTTCATTTGCCCTGAATATATAATATGATGTAAATTTTAATCAAAACTAGTATCTGAGAAGCATATTATCATTTCAGAAAAATAAAACTTAAAACATGAAACTTTGTTTCCTGTGCGTTATTCATTTCATTGCCAAAGAAAATATGTTTTACAGATTTCCGCATCATATGTATCAGACCCTGTTATCTTGCTACCTTGATAAGAAAGTTATATGTACTTCCGCTCTATGACTTCCGGTTTGGAAGCCCCAGCCAAATGCTGTGTAACATAAAGCCCAGTGCCTCCAACACGAAGAAGCACAATGTGTAACTATCCTTCAATTTATGCCGAGCAAAAACTTTAAATTATTACCCGGTTATGGGGGTATCACAGTCCCTGTGGCACTGGAATGGAGTCGTCCACTTACCTGTAAGCACCGTTCCTTGAAGGAACCGGAATTGAGTTGTCCACTTACCTGTAATAACCTAAAGGAACCGGAGTTGATTTGTCCACTTACCTGTAATAACCTAAAGGAACCGGAGTTGATTTGTCCACTTACCTGTAATAACCTAACGGAACCGGAATGAAGTTGTCCACTTACCTGTAATAACCTAAAGGAACCGGAGTTGATTTGTCCACTTACCTGTAATAACCTAA
The DNA here is from genome assembly GCF_003918875.1 of Haliotis rubra. Classification (NCBI taxonomy): domain Eukaryota; kingdom Metazoa; phylum Mollusca; class Gastropoda; order Lepetellida; family Haliotidae; genus Haliotis; species Haliotis rubra. Next base: position 1,031,706 of record NW_025767157.1, read on the forward strand.
AGGAACCGGAATGAAGTTGTCCACTTACCTGTAATAACCTAAAGGAACCGGAATGGAGTTGTCCACTTACCTGTAAGCACCGTTTCTAGCAGCAAATGGAATGGACTTGTCTCCTTACCTGTAAGCACTGTCCCTAGCAGAAGCGCAACACAGACGGCAATGTTGGCACCAAGGACACTCAGTCTGTTCATCATGGCTCGCATGCCCAGGGTGAAGATTATTCCAAAAATCTGCCATAACAAATTGCCATGTATTATATTAACGGCAAATGACGAAAATGATGATCTGACGAGGGTCAAATAGTTCAGCTGACTTTGAGGTTAGACATATTCTACTGTAAGACGAATAGTCAGTTAGTTCGATATATCGCAACAAATACTGTCAGCATTTACAATAGGTTACAGAACAGTAGGTCAATAGGCTAATGAATACACAACGCCATTTAAAAAGTGGTCACATGAAACACATGTTGTATTTGGGATTACACTTTCTCAGTAAAGTACAGATTCTAGTACCTCTTTGGGTTGTACTTTACTGAGAAGGTGTGATCCCAAATATAACATGTGGATGTCTGAGTTCAGAAGAACACAGACCTGTGCTGACGCGTTTAGAAGTCCGGAGGATGTTCCTTCTGGTTCGGGAAACGTGAGCTCAGCTGCAAACTCGAAGCCGACAGGTAGGTAGCCAGTCATGAAGAATCTATGAACAGAGATTGGAGGGAGTAGTCAAAAGTACTCGAGACGTGAGTGAGTGAGTGAGTTTAGTTTTACGCCGCACTCAGCAATATTCCAGCTTTATGGCGGCGGTCTGTACATAATTGAGTCTGGACCAAACAATCCAGTGATCAACAGCATGAGCATCGATCTGCGCAATTGGGAACCGATGACATGTGCTAACCAAGTCAGCGAGCCTGACCACCCGATCCCGTTAGTCACCTCTTACGTATAGTGGCTGATTAGGGCCATCGCTTTCTCGTCTTAAAATTCGGAGGCGAGAAAGCGGAGGCGAGAAAGCCCTAATCAGCCACCATACTTACGACAAGCATAGTCGCCTTTTGTAGCAAGCATGGGATGCTGAAGACCTATTCTACCCCCTTTACCTTTGGTCCTGTCTGCTACTAAAACACAGGTAATATGTGCTGTCTCCTTCGGTATAAGAAATATCTTTCTAGTAGTGAATTCAGTATCATGGGATGGTAATAGGACAGTTCACCTTCTAGAGCATAATACGGCAACTGGGGTTGGACTTGATATACTTGCAGTCAAACATGGTATGTGGCATATACTCGAGTGAAACTCACATACTTAAATTAAACTCAAGTGTCATATCAGGAATAGTTCATTCACATCTAGTTAAGTAGAGGTTTTTTTCATATTTAATCAAAACTGATGTTTGTTACAATTCGCGATTAAACACCTTTGCTGAAAGAAACGCCTGACAGCTGTTCGCTTTTCAAGGCATATTATTTGTCTAATCAGTAAGGATCGCTTTGGTCTGATGTAGTATCAATAGTGCTTTGAAACTTAAAGCAGAAGGTAACAACCAGAATGTTGAATACCTACCCAAAGGACCCAGCCGTGATGAACACCACCCAGATGTGCCCTGTATCCATGGTGAAGGTGAACACCACCATACACGCCATGGACATGAAGTAAATACCCAGTGATGTGCCCCTGAAAGTGTTAAAACAAGTTGATAAAACATGAACTGTCTCCTACAATTTGTGGAACATTTGTTGATATTCCGGGAAGACAAGTCTTACATATTGAATAAATAACATAAATATTGTGTGCATGTTATAATTTATAACACGAATGTCTTTGTATCTTACAGATGCTTCCTAGGATTACACATCTGGATCTGCCCTGAAATCATGTTCGGCAATTTTGGACCCAGTTAGTGCTCTCCTTTCAAAATGCGAAAACCAGAAGGGAAGAATGAGCCCAAAAGCACCCATGACAGGGAAATACATCCTGTTGACAGGAACTGGGCGGGGCAGACATGCAGAGAAGGGTTTTTCATCGTTTCCAGTATCGTCGTGCACCATTGCTTACTTGAATGTTCTTGTTTTATCCAGCCAAATCCCGGCCAAGACGGCCCCAATTATCCCTGTTATAACAATTGTGAGGCCAATCCTCCCTGCGTTCACCTCTTCTCCCTGAAATCAACGCCTGTCTGTTTATAGCAAGGTACGAACAAGTAGAATATAATACATGATGTTTTCTTTAATCAAAAACCATCCTGATCTACGTAAATACTTCGAGTTATCCGACGTTCGGCGCAACCGGAAAATGATGAGTAACAAGGAATACGTAGGGATCAGGTTTGTACTTCTAGACAACCGAATGTTCCACACATCAAATATGTAACAACGGTGTTTGACTATATGAGTGAGTGAGTGAGTATTGCATAACGCCACATCAGCAGTTCTACATCTATTCGCGGCGAGTTGACTAAACAACAGCAGACCTAGCCAGCTCTCGTCCACACGAACATCAGGAAACATCTCATAGTGGATGAAACCCGTGAAGGTCCGGGTTAAATTGTACCTTCAGCAACCCATGGCTGTCGTAAGAGGCGGCTAACGGGATCGGGTGGTCAGGCTCGCTGGCTTGGTTGACACATGTCATCGGTTCCCAATTGCGCAGATCGATGCTCATGCTGTTGATCACTGAATTGTCTGGTCCAGACTCGATTATTTACAGACCGCCGCCATATAGCTGGAATATTGCTGAGTGCGGCATAAAACTAAACTCACACTCACTCACTCACTCATAGTGGATGAAAGTATTGTGTAACAAAGATTTTATAGACAATGTTCATTCAGGACATGTGAATGAATCGTGCTTGACGCTCCCTCCATCTCACTGCACTCAAGTGTGCCAGAAACGCTTATAAACTAGCGTCCTAAAGAAACGCCACCAAAATAAAAATTATCATAAATTGTCAAAATAATTGCCAATGTGCTGAAAAACGGCTGAAAACACATCCCTCGAACGCAACCTGTCTATTCCCAGAGATTTTGATGATTGGTGAGTTAAATGAATTCGCACAGAAAAAATGGAAATTGTGCACAAAGTTACCCGTATGACATGAAGTTGTAAAACCTGACGAGATTTGTTCTCTCTGATCATGTGACTCGATTGAAAGCAGCTAACATGCCTCGATTGACAAAAGAACAGAGGGAAAGAGCAATTCGTATGCTTCAGATGGGCGCAACACAGGAGCACGTGGCCAGGATCATGGGATGCTGCAAGTCCACCATCGCCAGGCTTGTCACACGTGACAGACAGACTGGCAGTACAAGGAGTGGCAGACCTAAGGTCACGACCCCACAGGAAGATCGATATTAACGGGTGCTTCATCTGAAAAACCGCTACCTCACTGTGACGTCATCAAGCGCCAATAGCCTTGGACATGCAGTCAGCAGACAGGCCGTAGCAAGACGACTCCTTCAGCATGGTATTCATGCCTATCGACCTTTCAAGGGCATGACGTTAACGCCCCGACACCGACGTGCCAGATTGAGGTGGGCCAAGACCGTAATGCAGTGGCAGCAGCGAAACTGGCGAAAAGTGCTCTTCAGTGACGGCAGGTTCCAGCTCTTCAAATCTGACGGTCGTGTTCGAATCTACCGACGTCGGGGCGAACGGACGGTGCTTGCAAGAAGTGGAGCATTAGCGTTATGGTCTGGGGCGGAACTGGATCTCGACGGTAATCTCAACGTCGTTCGAGAGTTTACGGCCTGTGGTGCTGCCTTACCTGCAACGACCAGGACTCTGTTTCAACAGGACAACGCAACGGATCACTAGTGACTCGGACAGTGGCCAGCGATCACCCGATCTGTCTCCAATCGAATACCTCTGGGACCAACTGGGGCAACGTATTCGGAAACGTCAACAGCCGCCATTGACAAGGGACGCTTTGGCAGTTGCCCTGCAAGAAGAATGGCGCCGAATTCCTAACGATGACGTCAGAAGGCTCACATACTCAGTTCGACGCCGCGTTAGAGCCTGCATTACTGCTACGGGTGACCACATACGATACTGAATCATCTGTGTTGTTCAGGACAGACCTTTAAGCGTTGGCGATCGAATACTGGACACTGCACCCCTGTGTCATCCATGTGCCTTCAGAACACGAACTGTTTCGTTTTTCTAACTGAAAAGTTTCAAGAACTGTTGCTGAATGATTGTGTTTTACAATACAACACCTCTTGTTACCATAATTTGCTTTTGTTGTGTTTTAGTGAAGAATACTGTTTGGTGGAGTTTCTTTTGGACGCTAGTTTATTTTGCCCATGTTGGTAACTAAACCCGGACTTTTAAGTGTAGCGAGGTGACGCCCGGACTGTTGGGCTACCCAACCGCTACCATAACAAAAGAACATTTCCGACAATATCAGATTATTGAGAAAAATAACCAGGATGTTAAAATCCTGACAGACTGCGGCGTAGATGTAACACGCAGTTTGTCGAGATGTTGTCTCAGACGACATCAATACAGCAGACGAGAGATATACAAGTTGCAGACGACATATAAAGATAACAACTACGAATGATAATGCTGTACAGGGCTGAATATCACATCAAGTAGTCGCTGCCTGTGTTCAGTGCATGTATTCACAGCAAATATATATGTTACATTTTGCTGCATATTACTACTGAAGGTTTTCGCAGTATGTGTTAAATGCAGGCATTCACATTACATATTGACTGTATGTAGTCAGATCACATATTCACTGTCTGTATTCACATCACATATTCACACTAGGCATTCACAATAGGTATTCACATCATATTCACAATAGGTATTCACATCACATATTCACAATAGGTATTCACATCACATAATCACAATAGGTATTCACATCATATATTCACACTAGGTATTCACATCACACATTCACACTAGGTATTCACATCACACATTCACAATAGATATTCACATCACACATTCACACTAGGTATTCACATCACATATTCACAATAGGTATTCACATCACACATTCACACTAGGTATTCACATCACATATTCATCACATATTCACATCATATATTCACAATGGGTATTCACATAACACATTCACACTAGGTATTCACATCACATATTCACAATAGATATTCACATCATATATTCACAATGGGTATTCACATCACACATTCACAGTAGGTATTCACATCACATATTCACAATAGATATTCACATCACATATTCACACTAGGTATTCACATCACATATTCACAATAGATATTCACATCATATATTCACAATAGGTATTCACATCACATATTCACAATAGGTATTCACATCACACATTCACACTAGGTATTCACATATATTTACATCGTGTACATGTATTCACTGGATGTAGTTGCATCATCTCATCGCTGCATGAAGGTGGGGTAGCCTAGTGGTTAGAGCATTCGCTCGTCACGCCGAGGATCCGGGTTCAATTCCCCCAATGGGTACAATGTGTGAAGCCTATTTCAGGTGTCCCCCGCCGTGATTTTGCTGGAATATTGCTACAAGCACTCACTCACTCATCGCTGCATGTGTTCGCCTGCATGTGTCAGCATCACGCATTCACTGCATGTATTCACTGAATACATTCACATCATATTCGCTATATGCATTCACTAGTAATATATCTTTACATTTGTATTCACTACATGTGTTCATATTACATAAGCTATGCAGGAATGAAGATCATGTCTTAAATGAATACATTCGCACCATATATTCACCGCATGTATTTGATATATGTATTCATTTTCTGTATTCACATCATAATTCTCCGCACGTTTTCGCGTCATAAATTCGTAAGCATGTACTCACAGCATTTATTGACAACGCGTCTTCCATGTCTGCATTCGCAGCACATCATTGATACAGATCATGTAGTTGGTGCATGTTGTCATATCATGTAACTGCTTCACCAATTCACATTATGCATTAGCTGCATGTCGGTATTTACATTATGTTTTAGCTGCATGTGTTTACTGCATATTTTTCGCATCTTGTATTCGTCTGCATTATGCATATATTCGCATCATGCATTCACTGCATATATTTGCATCATGCATTCACTGCAGATATTTGCATCATGCATTCATTCATTTGCAGATATTCGCATTCGCATCATGTATTCACTGCATATACTTGCATTGCATTCATCATTTGCATTCACTGCAGATATTTGTATCATGCATTCACTGCATATATTCGCATCAGGTATTCACTGCATATACTTGCATCATGCATTCACTGCAGATATTCGCATCATGTATTCACTGCATATACTTGCATCATACATTCGCAGCAGATATTTGCATCATGCATTCACTGCATATATTCGCATCATGTATTCACTGCATATACTTGCATCATGCATTCACTGCAGATATTTGCATCATGCATTCACTGCAGATATTCGCATCAAGTATTCACTTCATGTTCATATATCACTATTTCACTGTATCTGTTTGCTGCATATCCCCACATCACTTATACGCTGCATGTCAGCCCTATACTCACGGGGAAGTATTCCAGCACGACAGCATTCAGCAGAGTAGCAATGGCGTAATAGCAGCCGACGTTCACTCCTGAAAAACACCAATGCGTTTGCGTGTGTTGAATGATTGTTAGTTTCATATGGTTTCATACAGTTTCGCACTTTTTGCTGTGCAACTCTATATGAAACAAAGATCGTGGGAGGGCTCGTCAGGGCACGTATCCCGCACATATACTGCATGGACCACACTACATTTATACGATAACTAACGACTGAAGGGGAATAACAGATTATCTTTCCCGAGTAATATTAATTACGTAATCACATAATTAACATAACGAGGGAAATATATTCTGTCATTCCCAGTCACGAGCTGGTTATTGTTTTTATTACCCATATCAGTTTTCGATCTAATAAACGTTAAAATCAAAACAGCAGTTTCCCTTTTAGGAAATCCGCGATGTGGGGAATCCCCATATTCCTACGCGTGTGGCTGTTTATTTTCTGAAAGAACCATTCAACGTTCACCAAAAGGTGTAACCTCCCTGGGGACTTACAAGAAAAATACTATCCTGTGCCCTCCTTCCCATATGAGTAATATGACGAGAGGAGTTACTTCCCTTGTTGAAGGTGTACACGAATTAATTTATGTTGACAAACATCGAGATAAACATCTTGCCAAATATGTCTTCATATGAGATGCAGGTGTCTATTAATGTCTAGCAACGTGGTCATGTGTGATACAGACATCTAGCACTGACGCCATGTGTGATATAGACATTTAGGAATGACGCCATGTGTGATATAGACATTTAGCAATGTGGCCATGTATGATATAGACATCTAGCAATGTCGCCATGTGTGATATAGACATTTAGCAATGTGGCCATGTGTGATATAGACATTTAGCAATGTGGCCATGTGTGATATAGACATTTAGCAATGTGGCCATGTATGATATAGACATTTGGCAATGACGCCATGTGTGATATAGACATTTAGCAATGTGGCCATGTGTGATATAGACATTTAGCAATGTGGCCATGTGTGATATAGACATTTAGCAATGTGGCCATGTGTGATATAGACATTTAGCAATGACGCCATGTGTGATATAGACATTTAGCAATGTGGCCATGTGTGATATAGACATTTAGCAATGACGCCATGTGTGATATAGACATTTAGCAATGACGCCATGTGTGATATAGACATCTAGCAATGTCGCCATGTGTGATATAGACATCTAGCAATGTCGTCATGTGTGTTATAGACATCTAGCAATGTCGTCATGTGTGATATAGACATTTAGCAATGACGCCATGTGTGATATAGACATTTAGCAATGACGCCATGTGTGATATAGACATTTAGCAATGTGGCCATGTGTGATATAGACATTTAGCAATGTGGCCATGTGTGATATAGACATTTAGCAATGACGCCATGTGTGATATAGACATTTAGCAATGTGGCCATGTGTGATATAGACATTTAGCAATGTGGCCATGTGTGATATAGACATTTAGCAATGTCGCCATGTGTGATATAGACATTTAGCAATGTGGCCATGTGTGATATAGACATTTGGCAATGACGCCATGTGTGATATAGACATTTTAGCAATGTGGCCATGTGTGATATAGACATTTAGCAATGTCGTCATGTGTCATATAGACATCTAGCAATGTCGTCATGTGTAATTTAGACATCTAGCAATGACGCCATATGTGATATGACATCTAGCAATGTCGTCATGTGGGATATAGACATCTAGCAATGACGCCATGTGTGATATAGACATCTAGCAATGACGCCATGTGTGACATAGACGTATATCAATGACGCCATGTGTGATACATTGACATCTGACAATGCCGTGTGTGATATGGACATCAAGCAATACATCTAGAAATGACGTCATGTGTCATCTTGACATCAAACAATGACGTCATGCGTGATGTAGACATCTGGCAATGACGTCATGTGTGATGAAGGTTTCTAGTAATACATCTAGCAATGACGTCATATTTGATATAGACATCTAGCAATGACGTCATGTTATCTCACCATAGGATATGACGAGGACGACGAAAGGGAGAGTCTTAATGAGCCGCCCGAGTGATGAAAGATAATTCTGCCCCTCCGTCGTCTGGATAGCAACTAGCTGTGCCCGACTCGGGGGGACGGGTGGTTTGTCTCTGTACCCTGCGTATAGAGAGGACAATAAATTAGTATTTTTCTTGAAAATATTTGATAATTACTGTCACAATTGACTTGGTTGCCCGCTCCAAAACGTCTTTGAACGATTTCAGGAAATAACTATTATTCACATGAACAGTGCAACGCTAGCTAATTTTTCAGCCTCGAAGATGACATAGAAATCAATGGTACTCAACACCGTATGTAAGTGCGGATGTAAATTTTAACCTACGGAAATGTCGACACAAAAACATCAGAAAATGAATATTATCTTGCTTCACACATAAATGTCGTTTTCTGATTGGCTGAGCACTCTTCTATCATTTTCAATGTACCCCGCTTACAAGCGAGTAACATTTTCTATGTACCCCGCTGGGAATGCCGAACTCAATTGGTACTTCGTAGTAGCAATTCTTTATTTCGAATAACATTGAATCACGTATGATGTACGGAAATTACCGATGTTTTGCGAATGCTAATCGACGGAAGGGAGATAACTCTAAATTTGTTTTTCTTGTCGTCCTGTAGTCTGGTACTCCATACTATGATTCGATACCCGTACTTCAAACAGTTCAAAATAACCATTGGTGTGATCGGTAAGATAAATACGTTGTTCGCTGGTCCCTCGAGGCCCATGGGTTGATGTACCCCCGATGTTTCCTCGTTTAACAATTTGTTGAAACAAACATCTGTCGTCAAGGTACATCACACCCCACCACCCACCCCCACCCCACCCCCGACCAATGAACAACTTATAATATTCATCTTAAAAAAAGGTCATCATATATACTGAACCACAAAAGAAACGTCGCCTTTCAAAACCAAATGCAAAATTTTGTTCTTACAAGATGGTGTTTGCATTATGATTGTACCGTGTTGGTAACATGTTGTTCAATCCAAACTGACAGTTATTACCAACATCAGCGTGTTTTCTGAAGAAAAAGCATATCGACCAAACGCACCGAAAAAGGCAGACATGGTAAAAGGTTCCGTATGGCATTCGTGAAAATGAAATGCACGTGCATCTCGTGACAACCCTACCAATGAAAGCGAGTTTCAAACACGCCTGAAATCATTTTGTTTTGACACAATCACCATGCCACGACTTACGAGAGATCAGAGGAACCAAGTCTTGGGACGATTGCAAGTTGTCCAGACTACACAGAGGGTAGCCAATCATTTTAATGTTCATGTTAGGATCCACCGACAGCAGGTGTGGTATCAGGTCACTAACAGCATCCAAGACCGTCCACGCTTTGGGCGACCTCCAGTAACATCACAACATCAAGACTGACAGATTGTGCGCAACTATCTGCAGGATCGCTTCCCCAGAGCGACGGAAACAGCACCCATCAGTGCCGATACAGTGCATCGACGTTTGCGCGGAAGAAACCTCTGCTGTCACAGACCATATCGTAGTCATGTCCTCCCCGCTCATCACCGCCAAAACCGATGGGCAATAGGCATGGGAATTGGCGTTATCGACAATGGAGAACTGTGCTTTTATCTCATGAAAGCCGAAATTGTGTTTCGACAGTCGATGGCAGAGTGAGAGTACGGTGAAGGCGTGGGGAACTGTTTTCCAATGAGGGTATTGTTGAAAGAGACTCGTGGTTTGGTCCAGGCATCATGGCGTCGGGGTGCAATCGGTCTGAACCAGTTAGTTGATTCTGTGGTATTCCAGAATCGTGGTCCAGAATGAGGAAATGGCGTGACAGCTGCTCGCTATACTGACCAAGTCATAAGACCCCACCTTGTACCACATTTTGGTCGTTACAGAAATCATATCTCCCAGCAAGACAACGCTCGTGCCCACACTGCCAGAGCAAGAGTAGACTTCCTCAGGCAACATGGCATCCAAACCCTACAATAGCCTGCACTCACTCCAGATGTAAATCCAATAGAACACCTTTGGAAGGAGATTCAAGAAGACTGAATGACCTCCAACCAAGGCCGACCACTGCGGCTGGCCTCGATCACACATTTCGCACAGTATGAGTCCAAGTGCCTATGTGGGGAATCGAACCCGGGTTTTCGGCGTCACGAGCGGACGCTTTAACCATCAGGCTAAACCACTTCAGTATCTAGTGTGACCACCACGAGCGGCAATAACTGCAGCACAGCTTCTATGCAAGGAGTGCAACAATCGATTGATGAAGGCCATTGGCACCTGGAACCACACTCTGAGAAAGGCCTGGCGCAATAAATCGGCTGTGTTCGGCCTTGGTATGACATTATTCAATTTCATCCCAAAGATGTTCAATTGGGTTTAAATCAGGACTAAGGGCTGGCCACTGTATAATGTTGACACCGTTCTGCTGTAGGAAGTCCCGTGTAGCTCTGGCTGTATGGGCCCGGGCGTTATCATGATGGAAAATGTTGTTCCGGTGACGTGCGAAATGTGGTATGACGTGGGGTCTGAGAGCTTGGTCGATGTAGCGCACCGCTGTGATGCCGCCTCCTCTCCCTGGTTCTGGAACACCACATGACCCACTCCACCCCATACCATTATGCTTGCACCTCAACATGAGTCTCTTTCCATAACACATTGGTCTGAGTAACTCTGGCCACGTCGTCGCCATATTCTTGTTCTGCCATCTGTAGTTGATACGCAGTACCGACTCTCATCTGTGAACAGAACAGTTCTCCATTGCCTGTATCACCAGTTTTGGTGTTGTAGGGCAAATTGTAGACGTTCACGCCGATGACGAGGGGTGAGGATAGGTCCACGATAAGGTCTACGGCAATCGAGGTTCCCTCTGTTAAGACGTCGGCCTACTGTATCAGTACTGATTGGTCTTCCGTGTGTTCCCACTGTCTGGCGTGCTGTTTCGGATGCCTGTATGAAGGCATCCTGTACATACTGTCGCACAACATGGCGGTCTTGTCGTCTTGTGGTCACCCTTGATCTGCCAGTACGGGTCGATTATTTGTGCTGTTAGTGACCCGGAAACGTTGCTGCAGCCTGTAGATGGTCCGAACGTTGACCTGGAAGGGATTGGCAGCGGCTTGTGCAGTGTGGCCAGCTTCAAGTCTTTCTAGCGCCTGGTTCCTCTGAGCTGTCGTGAGTCGCGGCATCCTGCTGACGTTGTAATGTGAATGTTTCAACCAGGTTTGGTGGTGCATTTGATAGGGCTGGTCCTTGTGCACGTGCAGCATGAGTTGCATGAAAAACATGGAGGACACCGTACCATCTCCGAGATCCGGTTGCGTATTTGAGACTATTTCCTGGGTTCCATTCTGAGTTTGGGAAGGAATGTCTTTACTCAAGTAAAGTTGGAGATGTTGTCAAAAATAAACAATCAAAACATTCAATGAGTTTACAGTTATCCGTTTCTGCGAAGGAAAATTCCAAACTGACGTTTCTTTTGCTGCCTAGTATATTTCCACGAGCTAACATCCTTGAATATTGACAAAAACGCTATTTTCAGCAACCGTTTACTCACGGTTGTGGCATGCTCCTTGTGCATCACTCCGAACCGATCGTACGGAAAATAGCATTCGTAAACAAACTTTTTCGAGGTAAAAGTTCAAAATGTATGTGCGAATGTCAACTTTCGCGATTTGGTAAGCTGTGTTCTGATTGGTCAATTTAAAAGGTTAGCTGTCGCGACCTTCTTCTAGGGTTTGTTAGACTCAGTATAAGCAGTGTAACGAATAATAAATATACTGAGCCTAACTTTACTTACACTATTTGATACGACGCTTTTACGCAGATATCTGAGGGCGAATTTAGTCCTTATACCTTAAACTTTCAATATGTATATTCACTCACTCACTCACTCACTCAACAAATCAAGTCAGTCATTCTCTCAATATCCACTCAAATCATTAAGAGTCTACCGTTCATATAAGATTTATGAAACATGAGTCTTGAACGCTCAAACAATACATAGACAGTTCTAACTTTGGCCGAACACAACAATGAAACAACAATTATTGCTAATCTTCCAAGTCGGAAACAGAAAGCCCTGAGCGGACAAAAATATCCATTGTGAAAGTTGTACATGAAGTAGCACATGTAGTTTGATGTTCCGGGTAGTCGTGTGAAAGCAACAATGGCGGTTTCTCGAAGAAACATCAGAATAATAACAGATGCGGATCATTGATGCAGATAAGAGATGTACTGATAGGAAACCGGTATTTGGTTACACACAGCGCCAAACAGAACGATCCACTTTCAGTGCACTAGCAAATCTTCCGAGTGTTACTATAGGAGGAGTTTAAGCCCCGTCACACATTCAACGTTTACTCACATAATATGCTACACGGTGTGTCAATGGTACCATGTGTCGGAATAGTCTAGTGAATTCGGTTCTCAAGTACTGAGACAACTATCCATGGGAAGGCTCCAAATACTCAACACACCCAACAGTTGTCCACATCTGTCGTCTTACTACAGTCTTTGGTCCTTCAGTACATACAGCTGACATGCTACACACGCTCCATCAACTCTGTACGATAAATACCCTGGAGCCTATAGAAAGTGACGTCACCGCTGTACTCCCATCACTAACACTATACATGAAGGAAAACTTTTCATGCCAGACATGAATACGCACAAAACATGTCTTTTGTCACATTATTCTGACAAAATAGTTTTCCAATTTTAGTAACACAGGCATGGCCGCCATGGAACTCCCCCTACTCATTAGCGATGATACTTGAATTAAGCAAAGCTGTTGTAACGATTTACCTGATATATTGATATAAAATACATACAAACTAAGTGTGGGGAATTATGTAATATAAATGTTAATACCAAATATTAGAAGAATAAAGATCGGTTTAGACGACAATGCAAGAACGTGTGTGTCTACATTTAGCACCAGAAGCTATCCGATTGGTTGCTGGTGTCAAGACGCAGTAGCCCAAGATGGGTATGGTGCCATTCCTGGTTTTAACACTTTCACGGAATTGGATTGATCTCAATGGATAATTTTTTCTGTCTACTAGCAATGTGGGTTGTTAGCATGCTTGAAACTGGTAGACGTGACCCTGCAGTGGCTATGCTATTCAGAGATGAAGAAACTTTAAAACAGGTACGAAGAAACCCATAATATTTCCAATCGCCAACGACAACAGAACAGGTTCGCTTCGCTCAAACGGGAATCAGATTGCTGTAATCTACAATACGATTCAGTGTCAGGCGATTAAAATTGTCTACCTGCTGATAATCGCCATACTCGACGATCACGTGTTGTGCCACCCCTTACAAATCGCCATATTGCCAACGTACATTTACGTTAAACAGAACGTCGAAACTTAGATAACCGTCGCTGTCCCCATGTCATACTGTCTATTTGAACGTCCTTGATATGCGAGGTCATATCGAAGTCGAAATCGATGTCAGTGTCTCCTGGAAATATCGGTTATAACGTAGGGTAGCATCCCCGTGACTCAGCGAATCCTCGTTGTACTCTCACTGGAAGGTACAATCGGGACAACATGCCATCACTCTTTGTTTGTTGTCCCGTTTACAAGGCATGTGGATGGACCTTCTTTCAGGACGACTACCCCTGCCCTCACCGTGCGTTAATCCTCACTGTTGAGCTACCTCCAGCAGCACGACATCCATAGAATGTGCTCGCCATTCATGAGCCCCGAGCTTTCCCACACAGCACACGATGGGGCCAAAGGACGCAAATCGTTTTAGCTGAACGTGGGCAAGAAGAGTGAGGAAGACTACCTCAACTCGACATTTGTAGACTCGTACACAGTGTACCTTGTTAACGAATGTGCGATATTTGTTACGGTATACTGCAAGACTTTACTCCAAAACCTCTACCATTTCGAATCCTACCCCTGATGTCCTTCAAGATAGTGGGCGATTATAACATATCCAGCACTAAACTGTTCATCGCCCTCCTACATGCAAGATCTTACAACACCCTACACACCAGCGTGGTCTCTCAGATCTCAAGACAAAGGTCTTCTCAGTGTCCCAAAATATAAGTTGCAAACTTTTGGCGGCAGATCTTTCAGCGTTCACTCAGCTTCCCTCTGGAACTCACTACCTCTCCATGTCAAGTCATCTCCTTCCATCTCCATCTTTAAATCAAGACTCAAAACATTCTTGTTCAACTACAACTAAATCTTATAAAACTTCTTCCTGTATATAGTGTACATATCTACTGTTGCGCAAAGAGCATGCCCTTGAGGTGTAGAGTTACTACTGCGCTCTACAAATGTCCATATTATTGTTATTATCCTGTCATACTCTACTAGCTGTTGGCAGTAACGTGTTCCCGATTCGTTCGTAATTATCATACAAGAAACTAGTATCTTTCACTACTTTTTAAATGTAATTTCTTTTCGGTTATCCCTGTATTTGTCAAGGGTGGCGATCAGAGAACCTCTACCCTTGATAATGGAGGCTGCACACAGTAAAACACTGAGAAATGCCAATCACGGGGCTGAAGTCTGATCCATGCCAGGAGCTGGTACAGGTTACACAACACCAAATGTTTTCCCATTGACTTCTATAGTAGCGTTATATTTTTCTGAAAATCATCCAGGCTGTCAATAGCCATTCCATGTACACATGAGTAGAGACTGGCCTTTAAACTACAATAAAAACACAAATTCCGGCTAACGTATCCTGCCAATTTTCCGAGCACAGGAAGCTGAACACATCAACCCCAGTTCCGCACCAAATGTCACCTACTTAAAAATATATGTACACCCATTAAGCATAAAGACCCGGTGTTAAAAATGACAGCACTAACTACTTAAAATCGTGGTCAGTTTTAATTACTGGATTGATTGCTTTTTTAAAACATAAACATCTTGCACTATTTCATCCAATCACTCTATCTCTTCAGATGTTACGTACGTTACTTCCTTAGGGAGCATGTGATGCTGATTTGTGTAGGGGAACCTGTAGTGGTGCAGACGACAACTGGATACAAGAACAACGAATAGCCCCTGGACACAGCTACTCTTCCTTTACAACTTTGCTTTGTATTCTCTTTTTTAATGGCGACTACGATTTTATACAGGACCGTGCATCAGGTTCTATATCTGTATGTAAGTTTTATATATATGGTGAGTCCCATGTTCTGGCTACGCATGAACCACACAAGCATCATTATATACACAGATTGTCTTAGTAGTGTAGACAGTACTGTCATAGAGTTGGTCAGACAGTACTGACATAGAGTTGGTCAGATAGTACTGACATAGAGTTGACCAGACAGTACTGACATAGAGTTGGTTAGACAGTACTGACATAGAGTTGGTCAGACAGTACTGACAAAGAGTTGGTCAGACAGTACTGACATAGAGTTGGTCAGACAGTACTGACATAGAGTTGGTCAGACAGTACTGACATAGTTTTGGTCAGACAGTACTGACATAGTTTTGGTCAGACAGTACTGACTTAGAGTTGACCAGGCAGTACTGACATAGAGTTGGTCAGATAGTACTGACAAAGAGTTGGTCAGACAGTACTGACAAAGAGTTGGTCAGACATAGAGTACTGACATAGAGTTGGTCAGACAGTACTGACATCAGAGTTGGTCAGTACTGACAGTACTGACATAGACATAGTGATAGTCAGTACTGACACAGAGTTGGTCAGACAGTACTGACAAAGAGTTGGTCAGACAGTACTGACATAGAGTTGGTCAGACAGTACTGACATAGAGTTGGTTAGACAGTACTGACATAGAGTTGGTCAGACAGTACTGACATAGAGTTGGTCAGACAGTACTGACATAGAGTTGGTCAGACAGTACTGACATAGTGATAGTCAGTACTGACACAGAGTTGGTCAGACAGTACTGACAAAGAGTTGGTCAGACAGTACTGACATAGAGTTGGTCAGACAGTACTGACAGAGTTGGTCAGACAGTACTGACATAGAGTTGGTCAGACAGTACTGACATAGAGTTGGTCAGACAGTACTGACATAGAGTTGGTCAGACAGTACTGACAGAGTTGGTCAGACAGTACTGACATAGAGTTGGTCAGACAGTACTGACATAGAGTTGGTCAGACAGTACTGACATAGAGTTGGTCAGACAGTACTGACATAGAGTTGGTCAGACAGTACTGACAGAGTTGGTCAGACAGTACTGACAGAGTTGGTCAGACAGTACTGACATAGAGTTGGTCAGACAGTACTGACATAGAGTTGGTCAGACAGTACTGACATAGTGTTGGCTAGAGATTATCGGCATAGGCTAGTGGGGCAGTAGCTATATGGTGTTGGGTTGACAGTAAGTATTAAAGGATGTCACCCTCTACTCGACTCTTCTACCAGGTCGTCATATGAGCGAAATATTCTCAAGCACGACGTTAAACCCAATTTCACCTCACCTCTTCTACCCGGAACATCATAGTACATCCGTGGTTGTTTACATCACTGACAACCTTCACAATGGAGGTTTTGTTTCCAGTTATCCGGTCTCCGGGGGTCGACAAAACTAGCAGTTTTTGTCTCGCAGTAATTACACGTAGCAATGCGTTACCCTGGAAACGGTGCATATTTGTCTCAGCGTTTAAGAATCATATTTCATAAATATATCATTGATTAAGAGCATATTATTATTATACAGATTATTTTTACATTATTTGTAAGAGTTGATGACAGGCTGAGTGAGTCATTGGGTGAGATTGGGTGAATGAGCGGGTGAGATTGGGTGAATGAACGGGTGAGATTGTGGTGAATGAACGGGTGAGATTTGGTGAATGAACGGGTGAGATTGGGTGAATGAGCGGGTGAGATTGGGTAAGTGATCGAGTCAATGTGTAAGACAGCACTGGTATAATGGTGGACAGTTTGGGTCAGTGGGTCGTAACGCTGTATCCCCAAAGAGGACATCCGGTTGCTTACCTATGAGTATTGCAATAAAGATGGCCGTCGTCACGCCTGCTGTCACGTACATCATGATGCTGATGTCCCAGCCCACCTGGTCCAGGTCGGGGGAGTTGGGCACGAGGACTGGGGGGAGGAGGAACCCAACTGCTGCACCTACCTGGATGAGTGAATGGACAAGTTTTGTTCTGTAGACTTTCTGTTGTAGTCATGGCAACAAACTGCGATGCTGGACCTTACACTAACCCTATATTCTTTCATTTAATGTCTCCTTAGGAATATGAAATGGTAAGCTCATTTACCTCAACAGTAGCAGTAGCTGTAGAAGTAAAAGTAAGTAGTTGAGTAGTAGTAGTAGTAGTAGTAGTAGTACATGTAGTAGTAGTAGTAGCAGCAGCAGCAGCAGCTGTTGGTGGTGGTGGTGGTGTATTTGGGCCAAAAGAGACCTATTACAACCCATCACATCATATCACATCACTGCTGTATTTGAGGCAGAAGAGGGGGATACTGGTTCATGCGTTCGCTCGACACGCCAAAGGCCAGGGTTCATTCCTGCGTGGGTTCAATGTATGAAGCCTATTTCCGGTATCTCCGGCCGTGAGCATAAAAGCGTAAAAGATATTCACTCACCCAATGCTGAATGGAGGGGAAATACACTGTATAAAATGTGGAATAGTTTTAATGTCAATTTGTAGTTCATGATTTAAGATGACTTACCTGATTTCCAAAGACGCCTAAAGATGTCGCTGTCGAAACTTCATTCGGGCCAAACCAGGCCGCCGCTAGGGGCGCTGGCATACCCAGAACCCATATCTGAGCAACTGAGCAGATAGTCTGAGCAAACATGAGGACGCCAAAGCGGTCAGGGCTGACGCTGGCACATTTGACCCACGCTCCCACAGCGTTGAGGAACGACCCCACGACGTTACACACCCTCAGCCCCTTACTGTCCATCAGCCACGTGGCAGGGAAGACGAGCGGTACATACGCCAGCATGTAGACCATAGACAACCAGTCCACGGCCGTCTCTTGCTGCAGCGTGTCTCCTGGGAGGCTGGTGTTGTAGTAGCGCAGGATGACGTTGGCGATGATGTTGAGGTGGATCCATTGGAAGGAGTTGCTGAAGGAGTAGAGGCAGAAGAGTCCCAGCATCAGCCAGCGCCTCTTGAATACCCGGGTCTCCACATTTTCATCTCCAGCCTCAGCTGATGCAACAGGAGGGGGCGTGGTCAGCTGTTGTGTGTCATCGGACCCAGCGTGTATCTTCATCTGCAGTCCATTGTCGCCCCTCGAGTCTACTGGATCATCAAAATACTATGTTATCATACAAAGAAGGCGGGGAAAGTCTAGTGGCTAAAGAGTACGCCCGTCACGCCTAAGACCCCTTTCGATTCCCCAAAACCCATTTCTGGTGTCCCCACCGTAATATTGTTTGAATATCGCCAAATGCAGCGTAAAACCTAACTCACTCACCATCATATAATGGTCTTGAAAAGTGAAAAATTTAAAATGTTTTCGAGGTTGCAACACTGCACTCAACCATCACGTTCACAGTAGCATACATAGCAGTACAAATCGATCAGCAAATAGCCAATCATCACCTCAACCTTAGCGTGTCAGCCGCTGCTGATAATCAACATTGCTGATATATATGGAATGTACAGTGTTAATATATGTTATATATGTCTCTATAGCTAGGGAGGAAGTCATGAGGAAGCACATAGATGAGGAAGAGATTTAACTATATATCAGCCTTTCAGTTGATGACATGTCTTCAGTATTATCTTAAATCGATTTATAATTATTGCTGCAAATACCGCGAGTCGTGCAAGGTTTACCTGCATTCTTCCCAGGGATGTCGTTATTCTGTAAATAAACAAATAGTTATTTATATGAAGGAAAGTGACATGTTTGTTGAATATTAGAAATATTTGCAAAATCATCTTTGCACAGTTATACAAATCAATCGCTATAACTGAAACAATCCCTTGATGCGAGGCTGACTGACTGACTGAGTTCGGTTTTACGCCGCTTTTAGCAATATTCCAGCAACATCACGGCGGGGGACACCAGAAAATGGGTTTCACACATTGTACCCATGTGGGGATTCGAACCCGGGTCTTCGGCGTGACGAGCCAACGCTTTAACCACTAGGCTACCCCACTGCCCCTGATGCGAGGCTGAAGTCATCCACGCAAGGGTCAATGTACAGGCCACGAAGATATCAGTGTTGCACAGCAATGAGTTCGCAGTGGCACAGAATCAGATTGACCAGGTTAAGAACAGACTGAAAAACATTCAGATAACATATCAATGAAAGTACAGGTACATCCTATCATGTGATGAGAGCGTTTTATGAGAGGTTAGTAGTGGTGTGATAATATAATCACTTATGTCCGTTGACATCCGAGTCATTGTGATCCAGCGACAAGAGGCATTCAGTATGGCTGTGTTCCGTGTGCCCGGATCTGGAGGATTGTAGGTTCATACTCCGACCGTTTATGACCCCTGAATCTTAAAGGTATACACCCTCCATCTATGTAGGCTTCCCCCTGTTTCAAAGCCATCACTTGTCACCGGTAGCATCAATCACCCTTCCTACAACTTACTATCGTCCACTCGGTGAAGGCCAACCCAAATCACCGCTGCCCAGTGTCCAGATACTCGCGGTCCACTCCTCCCGGACAGTGACTACAGCAGACACACCAGCAATACACAGTGTGTCAGCTGTCTCTCGCTGTTATTGGACAACGTACCTACACTGCTACCGAATCGATATCTATACAGTATAGTTTTAAGCCATAAACCTCGAGCGGCTGTCACATATATACAGTAGCTCATAAAATGCCGGGCAAAACTTGCCCATTTTCATTAATTGAAATGTGTTATAGAAAAAAATACATATACAATGCTTAGCGTATTCATTTTTTGTCACGCTATGGATTCTTTTTGTGTTCGTTTTAGCGCTGATAATTCAATTTTAAATTCAATTTCTGTATTCCAACAAACCACCATCGGTGGTACAGGGACAACATTTTACAGTATGAATATTGAAGTAACGGACTGGTGTTGGTTCAGTGGTGAGGATGACGTTGCCTGAAACGTTGGTGACGGTGGTAGTGACTGCAATATGTTGTTTGGGGTTTGACCTAAAGTGGAGTAACACTGATTCACATGAAGGAAGTTTTGATCCGAACACAAAAATCAAAATCAGGAAAAACTTGGAACACACGATCCAGACCAACCAAAGGGAGGCAACTGTACGCAGCCTTCCAAAACAGGGTCACCTGTGCCCTAGTTATCGAGGGGTTAGAATCAGTGTGTCATATATGAAAATGTACCTACGGGTTATACAGACTTGGTATGTTGAGATAGTGTGTGTGCAACATCACACGGCACAAAGAGTGCAAACATCAAACATCGCATATTCAGGTGCTTGTCACCAGGGGTTTATGTGTGTACAAGGAGGACACACTACACAGCTTCAAGGTCTCTCTCGGTATTTACAAGTATCAAATTATATGTATGTCCACAGCGTCTTAATAGAACAGCCCAGAATACGAGTCTGTATTGAGAGATTTTGAACGTTCCATGACGGGGGACGAAGAAAAGCCTGTGTGTGAAGCACAAACTCATCTGTGAACTGTAGGACTACTCGACTTTGTAGAAGAGCTCAATATTCAATACTGATAACAAGAGATTACGTACCTCAAATTCCAGGCCGAAGGACGAAGAAAAGTTAAACATCGTTTGAGTCGAACTTTCATATGTCGAATATACGGTTTACTCGAAGTAAAGGTTTGGTCCCCGATAACTCCTTGTTTAGTCAGGATTTTGCGTTTGTGTACCACGGCGGTGGAGGTCCGTTAACCTTCGACACAACCGTGTTAGAATGTATCTGTTTCAGTGCGAGTGAGTATGGTTTTACGCCGCTTTTAGCAATACTCCAGCAATATCACGGCGGGGGACACCAGAAATGGGCTTCACACATTGTACCCATGTGGGGAATCGAACCCGGGTCTTCGGCGTGACGAGCAACCGCTTTAACCACAAGGCTACTCTACCATCATCTGTTTCAGGGAGATGCACCAGGTCGTTATGTACTTTAGACATTCAATTCAATCGTTCAAAACAGCTGATGCAGCAGTTTGAGCAGTGACATTTCAGTATCCCTTGATAAGTAATTTGACGAAATGTCACCGTGACATATGTACACAACATCACAGTGACCTGCGTGAGACTAGACTCCGGTTCATGCCGGTTAGACTGGGTGTTATAAACACAGGTTTACCCACGTATCATCTGCTATATTTGAGTATAAGCTGTAAATCTACGCGTAGTGTTTAACTAGCGAAACACTTATAGTTTATAACCTCTCACAGTTAGTAACCTAGGAATGTTAGTACATGAAACCAAACCCTTTCCACAATCATAAGAAACCTCTTCTGAAAGATTTAATGCTCTTTCACGATTTCAACTTCGTCATGAGCATGTAAACGTCAACACCAAACTGAGTTATCATATACTTACTGTTATTATTTTGTTCAAGGGATGATGGAAGTTGAATGAGGTTTGCAACCGTTGACACGAAAATAACAAAATGTCAGCTACATCAATCAAACGACATACAGAGAGACAGCTGCGATCAATCTCGAGAAATTATGTACCGTCCGTGGATGTTAATCAAAACATTTTGATAGAATATAACGGTTGGTGAAACAATAGCTTACTAATAGTATTGTTAATTTGAGTCATCAACGGTAAAAGGTTATATGACAAAACTAACATCTGCGGCATTCACGCTGTGTTAAAAAACTAGATATACACCGTCTACTTTAAACGGCCGTGTAATAACACTGACACTGACATCATCATCATCCTCATCATAGTTAACACAAACAGCAATAAACGAGGTACCGTGGTAAGAGCGTACTGTTTCCACCCGACTGAAATCGTTGTCATGTTGCCTTGCACTGAAGGGTTACGCTGTCATGTTAAGTCGCCCTAGAGGACAATGCTGTTTAGTTTTGTAGGGGAACGTGGTCAACTTCATGTGACAACGTTATCATGTTGGGTCACGTTATACGGCAACGTTGTCAAAACCTACAGTATTTCAAGGGAGCTATTTAGTGAGTGACAAATCTGTCCACGAAACAATCAGCAGTAAAAGTGGTATTTAAACATGTGCTGACACACCAGTGGTTAATAGTATGATCAACGATCTTCGCCGCAACGGGTTTAAATGATAAAAGAGTGACTGAGTGAGTATGGTTTACGCCACGTTTAGGATTATTCCAGCAATATCACGACGGGGGACACCAGAAATGGGCTTCACACATTGTACCCATATGGGGAATCGAACCCTGGCCTTTGGCGTGACGAGCGAACGCATTAACCAGTAGGCTACCCTAAAGATATTGAGCAAGAGATGTATTACGTTCTTTACAGTGAACAGGGGCGGTGGGGTAGCCTAGTGGTTAAAGCGGTCGCTAGTCATGCCGAAGACCCGGGTTCAATTCCCCACATTGTTGCAGTGTGTTAAGCCCATGTCTGATGTCCCCCGCCGTGAAATTGCTGGACTATTGCTCAAAGCGGTGTAAAACAAAACTCACTCACTCATATAAACGGCGAACAAGCACTGCAAATTACACTAATCGGAATATTATACGTATAAAAGCATGTTAAACTGCCGGGAATTCTGGGTACGAGGTCCCCAGCCACCTTTGGTCTTGGCCATAAGTGAATGATTTGAAATAATATATATGACATTACCGAGTCTTATGCCTGTAGGAGATGGCTCATGGGCCAATATGGAGATGTTGACCTCCGAACAATGCATGTCTCCAATTTCTTGTCATGGGCCGAACAAGTCTGGCATTGAGTTGGTGGACAATTACAGCTATTCGTGTCATATTGGCCATAGTAAAACACCCCTGTACCCCTGGTGTTAGCTTCATGGAAATCCGGTGCAATTTGACACTGTCCTTGTTGACATTCCGTGGAGGGAGGGGAGCAGGGGTGCTGGTTCATCTCGATATGAAAAGAAAAGCATTTAGAGCTCTCAACTTAAAAATATTTCTTCAAGCAGTGAGTCCTCGTCTCGATTTCTGGTAATTGAGCCTGCTGATTTTCTACCGATCAAACTAAACCCGTTTGCTATTTCCAAGGTTGAGCCTCTTATTTGTGGTGAAGACAACAATGTCACGCGCCTCCGTAGTGGTTCACTGCTGGTGGAGTGTCCACCGAGACAGAAATCTCTATATTGTCATCAAGCCAGACATTTGCCAATACTGAGGTTGTTCTGTCTGTGCACAGGACATTAAATTCTTGTCGAGGCATTGTTCGTGACATTGCTCGTTGCCTTTCTGACATGTCTGGAGAATTAAAGGAACATGCGATAACCGCTGTTAAACGTTTCACCATAAAAAAGGGGGTGTTATCTTAAATAAAGAATATGTATGCAATTCCATTTTCGTATCTAAGGACATCTGCGCGTTCAGCCCTTCCAGAATCAAACACAGCAGGCTATTTCAATTTCGGAGTGGAGGTGTATGTCCCTAATCCACTCCGATGCTACAAATATCAACAGTTCGTGAATGGTTCCAATTGTGATGGTACACATCATCGAAATATTTCCCCGTGTGGCAGAAGATATCTACAATAATGAAACTGAAATGTCAAAAAACATATCGTACCTGAGGCAAAGAAACTATTTAAACTCAGACAACAACGACGACTATATCCTACTCCGCTGCAATCTCTCGACCTGTTGCAACATCATCTACATCATAGCAGACTGACTTGACATGGCTCAGCCACAGACACAGCCTCAGCAATGTCCATATCCACATCCTCAGACACACAGCCACAGCAATATCCATATCCACATCCTCAGCCACAGACACAGACACAGCAATATCCATATCCACACCCTCAGCCACATATCCATCCACACCCTCAGCCACAGCCTTCAATATCCATATCCACACAGCCACAGCCACAGCAGCAATATCCATATCCACACCCTCAGACACAGCCTCAGCAATATCCATATCCACACCCTCAGACACAGCCTCAGCAATATCCACACCCTCAGCAATATCCACACCCTCAGCCACAGACACATATCCGTATCAGCAATATCCGTATCCACACCCTCAGCCACAGACTCAGCAATATCCATATCCACACCCTCAGCCACAGACACAGACACAGCCTCAGCAATATCCATATCCACACCCTCAGACCACAGACACAGCCTCAGCAATATCCGTATCCACACCCTCAGCCACAGACACAGCCTCAGCAATATCCATATCCACACCCTCAGCCACAGACACAGCCTCAATAATATCCATATCCACACCCTCAGCCACACCCTCAGCCACAGACACAGCAATATCCATATCCACACCCTCAGCCACAGACACAGCAATATCCATATCCACACCCTCAGCCACAGCCTCAGCAATATCCATATCCACACCCTCAGCCACAGACACAGCCTCAGCAATATCCATATCCACACCCTCAGCCACAGACACAGCCTCAGCAATATCCGTATCCACATCCACACCCTCAGCCACAGACACAGCCTCAGCAATATCCATATCCACACCCTCAGCCACACCCTCATATCCCACTAATTCAGCACAGACACAGCAATATCCATATCCACACCCTCAGCCACAGACAGCAATATCCATATCCCAGCCACAGACACAGCCTCAGCAATATCCATATCCACACCCCTCAGACACAGCCTCAGCAATATCCATATCCACACCCTCAGCCACAGACACAGACTCAGCAATATCCATATCCACACCCTCAGCCACAGACACAGACACAGCCTCAGCAATATCCATATCCACACCCTCAGCCACAGACACAGCCTCAGCAATATCCATATCCACACCCTCAGCCACAGACACAGACTCAGCAATATCCATATCCACACCCTCAACCACAGACACAGACAAAGCCTCAGCAATATCCATATCCACACCCTCAGCCACAGACACAGCCTCAGCAATATCCATATCCACACCCTCAGCCACAGACACAGCCTCAGCAATATCCATATCCACACCCTCAACCACAGACACAGCCTCAGCAATATCCATATCCACACCCTCAGCCACAGCCACAGCCTCAGCAATATCCATATCCACACCCTCAGCCACAGACACAGCCTCAGCAATATCCATATCCACACCCTCAGCCACAGACACAGACACAGCCTCAGCAATATCCATATCCACACCCTCAACCACAGACACAGACACAGCCTCAGCAATATCCATATCCACACCCTCAGCCACAGACACAGCCTCAGCAATATCCATATCCACACCCTCAGCCACAGACACAGCCTCAGCAATATCCATATCAGCAATATCAATATCCACCCTCATCACACACCCTCAGCCACAGACACAGACCCAGCCTCAGCAATATCCATATCCACATCCTCAGCCACAGCCACCCTAACTACTTCCCCAGCTATTCGTTCTTCTAAATCTCAGACAGAGAATCGGTCTACGATACAGTCACAAACGTTTATCAAACAACCAGCCACAATTCACTCGACTAAGAATTTACGTAAGGCAAAAGAAGAATAGAAAAGACCCCCAAGCACCTATTCCCCTTCAGAGGGTTCCTCTAGACATGGAGGTTACACTGTCCTCAGGGGACAGAGGGATGAACACTTCCTCCTCACATTCACGAGGGAGATCAACAATTGAGTCTTATTTACTCATGTGTCACTATAAAGCAATGGAATTGCTGAGGACAGAAGGGATTTTAATGAGGTAACAATTATTAGCTCAAGAATATATACCGTCAGCAATATGTCTCCAAGAGACGTATCTTAAAAGTTGATACATTTCAACTGAGGCAGTACAAACATCCCCATTTATTTTCCCCTCCGGAAAGCAACTGGTTTCGCTGCTATTTTAGTTCGACAGGACGTCATTCTGGGATACGTAGTAAATAGCAACTCATCCCAAGGCGCTCAGACATAGTTCTAAACATCGTTGGGATAGTCCTCGCAATTTGCTAACACCGCAATAAGTTATACATTTGGGGAGTTCTTATCATCATGTTATTTCGATTTTGAAAGAAAACAAATGTTGCCATTGTGGGATAATAGTTTTAGGTTGTTTACATTTCTATAACTAAACGAAATACAACATTTTAAAAGGAAACGAAAACAAAAACAAATCACAGAAATACAACTCAGTTGGGAGCACATGGTGTTTAGAATAGTCAAGATCATTCGTGTGCAAGATGGCGACTGAGTCGAATGATGAGCTGGTTGCAGCTAGACAGAATATTGAGCATTTAAGTCAAGTTTTGGGACCGCAGACTACCATGGATATTTTGTCTAATCATTCCGATATTAGTGACGATGAAGACGTCGTTGAAAATACCCTTTACAAGCTCCTGTCAACTGACTGGATATTGAAGAGCGCGCACAGGACGCCGTACCCAAGAACACACGTCGGAGGAACAAATGGGCAGGGAATACCTTCAGCGACTGGGCTATGTGGAGGAATAACAACCGCCTTAATGAAGAGAACATTCTTACCATGCTTGATCTCATGGATGACGCACAACTATGATTAGGTTCGTGAGGGAGACAACGGCGATCAAACTCTACGAGAAAGGGATCCCCGAACAACTCATAATGGAACGAACTGGGCACAGGAGTGTTAAAGGTACGTTGTTTCTTGTTTGATTAACAAATATACACAGTTCATGCTAAATCCTTTTGATTTGACAACATGAAACTACATGTATTTGAAATATTACTATTTAAGATTTGGGGTTTTTTATCGGGAGGCGGAAAGAAATAATATTGCCTCCATACCTAAGTATAAGTATCAATGAACTTGTTTGAACTTTAAAAATTGGCGTATGTGGACTGAGTTAATATGTTCATATAGTATCGTTTAGTCATGTTCATGTTTGTCACAAATTGCATAGAAAAACCCATTGTAATTAATCATTATCAAAATTAATGGTCATATCTTGAATAACACATATACTACAAATTAACATCCAACTCTTTATTTTGCAAGTTTTAACTACAAACGGACATCAGAAGGCCAGAAGATAGAGGTCAGCGACGTGATTAACATTTCTCCGGCCCGGGCAACAGCAACTACTGACTGTAGTACAGATGTGAGTGAGAAGACGAGGATACGTTTGTCAGGCTATTTAGACTGATTTCTTGTAACGTTATCCGTTAAAGCCATATTACAGAAGCAACCGGTGATGACGTCACAAGAGGTTGAAATGAAAAATAAACAGCTATCTATTGTTAAGACTATTGTAACTAGTCTCTGAAATGAACATATTTTACTGAAAAAAAGTTCATAGTAAAAATATATAATGAAAAGGAGCCCTGAGACTTTCTTCATTTTCAGAAGCTGAGGAAATCTAGACTTGCCACATTTTCTGCCTAACATTCATCTAATTTTCCAACACAATACGTTTATCTCCATTCTACCATAACCGATTTAAAATCGAACTCCTTCCTTCCGCGGAAGACACAGCGAAATCCGCGAGAGGCGAATTGAACTCGTCTGTGAAGGGAGGGGAAGGTGCCGTTCGTATTTTTTTAAACATTGCAACGTATATAATATTCTGGCCAAAGAAAACTAACTACAGTTTATTCAATGCAATAATGTAATACCTAAAAGCTTGGTTTATACAGAGACCATATAATATTATATGGTCTCTGGTTTATATAATCCCAACTCCACACGACCGAAACCAGCCTATTGCGTGCCGTCTTACTCTAACCCCCTGGCCACACTATAATCGTCTGACCTACTTATTTTTCTCGGAAGTGCAGTCTGTAGTTGTTGACAGTTACGCAACAGTTTGAAATGGCGGCCAGCCAGTGTTTACATTTTGAGTGAAAGTGGAAAATACTTGACTGACTGTGTGTTTCGCCTGACCGTTATCTTGCGAATTTCCCATTCTTATGATTCTAAACGGAAACAAATATACCATTTACCAGGTAGGTAAGTGTTTAGTAAGGATTTGCTGCACATTTTGTATAGACAGGGATGAAATTTACAAGCCTTTCTGATTTACATGTTAGATATTGTTTGTTTATGTTTGGGGCTGTGTATTGTAATTGAGTTTGAATATTGTTATTATAGAAGGTTATATGATAGTGAGGTTCCATAATAATTGTGGAGGAAAAATCATATAATAATTGTATTTTTCGAGTTTTAATAAATGTTTTATCAGCATTTCCATCACGTCTGTTGACTGTTGTGTTGATATTAGCCATGTTGGTGGTCAAGCTGATGCGGCAGTGTTGTATACGTGCGCAGTGAAGCGGTCATGAAATCAGACGAATTTTCAATCCAAAATTGATAGCGTCTAATTTTATTGATTGACCAATCAAAATCGAGCATTTCACGTAGCCATGGTAGAATAAAGGTTATGTATTCTTCGAATATTTACCTTTCAGTAACATGTCGGTAAAAATCGCTATCGAGATTAATAAAGATATTACACTGAAAATACTTGTTGCTTATTTTTTTATGAGGAGTATATTTGGGCCGTCAGTCCCGATTTAAAGAGGTCATATTGAGACGATGCCGATTTGGCCACAGCAGATATACGCATCAATAAAAGATGAGGGTGTCCCTTGTGATGAAAGAATCTCTGTCAACAATGTCCTGCTTGAATGTGTTGATTTTTCCATTACAGGGGATATATATTTGGATGTCCAAAAAAACGCCAACACCTTTTTGGCAAAGTTCATTCTCATTAATTTCTTGGTTTTGTAAAAATATGATTTAATTGATTAATTTCGATGTGTATTGTAATTAATAAATGATTTATGTCTTGTTAGAATGAATAAATTACCTTACTTAGCTAGTGTACCTTGAAAGTGGGATGACGCAGCATAAAATATTGCCCCTCTCAGAGTGGACGTAAGTCTCATTTCATTCAAAGTATTTTTATCGTAAAAATTATGTTATTTTAATGTATGGTAAATTTGAGCACAAAACGCCAACACCCGAAGGAATGATGTAAATCCAGCCAGGGCAATGACTGTGGCAATAGTACTGTAAGTCCCCATGGTCCCTAGTATGGTGATCTACCTTCAGTTGCTGGTGATGTACAGCCGTTTATATAGGGTGGTGTCCTGAGAAGTGGTATAATTTTAATTTTTCAGGGTAGTTTTAAATGTCTGTGATAGTCGAGTTGTTTTACTGCTGTTTGTCTACAGATTGTACAGTTCAACTGTCCTTATAATCATGTGCGAGTTGTTTTAGTCACAATATGGCTGAGATATTGCCGATGTGTCCATTAACTCACTAACACGTTTGCCCTGAATATTTTTTAAGCTGGCCTTATGCTGTCATAAATCATCTTTGTCTGTTTATGAACTCAATGGCGGCCTTGTGCGTTTCTTCACTACCCCTAGGGAAGACTTGTCATGTCATTCATACAAACAGTCTCGTAACGACTAGTTGCGATAAGCTTAGCATATCTTTTATATGTATTGTTCGACGTTGAGCAATGAATATCCGGTTATTTCAGTTCGCCGTGCGTGCGTGTGTGCGCGCGTGCGTTCGTCTCTCTCCATGATACACGATACGCTATACAGCTTCAACACTCTCACTCTCTTGTTTGTGTTTGACTGTGCGTGCGTGCGTGCGTGCGTGCTTGTGTCGTGTGCCTCGCTGCTTGTACTATAGACTAACGCTTAGTCTCTGATTATATATAATTGTGATTGTAACAAATAAACCCATTTAAACCGAAAAGGAGACCCAGGGAGACCAGGGAAGGCACGGCTGTAGGGAATATATGATGGTTCAGGGACTGTGAGACAGACTACTTGTACTAGTCCGGTCTAATGCCTGCTTTACATTGCTAACCCAATGATACCACTACAACCTCTGAGCTGACCAGACATGCCCCCGAAAGTAATACGATATTGCTGACCAAACGAAGGGGTGAGGATGTGTACAAAACGTGCGTATTGGTAATATTGGCATAGTTGGGGAAGCGTGACAACTCCTCATAAGTATTTTGGGTATATATTCGTAAATGTATTACACATGCAACTCTGTGCACTTTATGTCTCCATTCGTCTTAAATTGTACTTCGTGATCACAATAGTCATCTTCTCCAAAACCTGATGTCGGAGAGCGGAAGGTCGCTGGTTCGATCCCCGACCGCGTCATACCAAAAGACGTTAAAATATGGTACTTGTTGGTCTCTGTCTGGCGCTCGGCATTAATGGGTACAACAAGGACTGGTCGGCTCGGAGTCAGTATAATGTGTCTGAGTGGGGTATTCATGCTTCACTGCGGCATGCTGTCTCAGTGGGCTAGCACTATAAAACCAGGTTCAGTCTGGGCTAGTACAAGCAGCCGCACATACACACGCATGCACGTCGTCATATGAGCGAAATATTCTCAAGTACGACGTTAAACCCAATTTCACCTCACCTCACCTCCAAAACCTGATGTCCGCGCTCACATAAAACATTCCCTCGCTTAGCAGGTATGTTATCTGCAGTACTAGCCTTCCCCATGTTCCACGAAACTTACAAACAAAGAGGTCATGGGGCAGAGGTCAGAGCGTGCGACATGGAATGCTCAAATCTGTGGAATGTCATCCATCTAACCTTCTTACCTCGACTTTCTGTAGTACTGTGGAGAAGTCTGGCGACAGGGAGTCTCCTTGACGTACGGAGGCCATGACAGCTTCAGCTGACGGTACTGAGTCGAGTAGTGACAGTGAGCGGAGTCGCACTCTGTAGCTCACAGCGCGCTGACAGACATAGCCCAGCCGCTTCCGGGAGTGGGGGAAGGGAGGACTGGGGCCCTGCAATGCAGACCAGCCTCATTCATTCACTTCTCACCTGATAAGTACGTCGGCAGCAACGGCTGCATGGAGCCGGGTTATCTGGAAGCGGTGAAGTTTGGCCATCAATTCCTAGCGGGACAACTACTTTAATCCTCCTAATATCCAGCTGGTGTTTCTCTGGCGAGGGTTACATGAACAGGAGGCCATATATGAATGTTCTTAGGTCGTATTTAACAGAGACTGACCCTTGCTAATTAATAGTTTGAAATACCAACCCATGGGTTATCCTGGACCCTGGAATGCGTAGCTTTACTAAGCATTCAGTTTAAATATTGTGACACAAATTCAAGTAATGACAATTCTAACCAACGACACAAACCTAAGTAATGACAAAATCTAACCAACGACATAAATCTAATGACCACATCTAACCAATGCCACAAACCTACCTAATGACACAAATCCATGTCAAGTAACAAAACACGGCGATTGCATGGTGTATGGAACGTTATGACAATATTTACACAGAATACACGCAAACAGTTCCCTTAATGCGGACTCGAAACAGTAGCAGCCGTGTAGGGCCCGAACATACACCTTCAAATAGTTCATATGAATAAACTCGTATTCCAGCCAAGGCCTACACAGAGTTTATACGGCGAGTGCATTTTCTTTGACGCACCTTTCCGCAAGAAATTTGAGCGGAACAGTTTTTAGGCAAAAACAAGAATGAAGACTCAACCTATCGACTAATGCATGTGCATGCATTACTAAAACAAACAATCGTCTTCAAAACGAGACACTTACCTCCACTAAAATCGACTCACTTTATTACTAAATGACCTGAAACATAAAGACCCCCACCAACATTCCAACATTTGTCGACCATTTTGGTTATGGTAACTAGCAGTTGTAACAAAAAAAGGAATCGTATTAAACGGACCGTGATTACATGACGCTCTGAAGTCGGAGGAAGGGGGACGAACTTTTAGCAGTTTCTATTTGTTCCTAAATACGTTTTAATGCGTTTCCACTTTTTATTCAACCGCTAATTACCATAACAGTATGGCGTTGCGTCCAGTGACTGACGCTAAATGTTTTATATTTAACACGTCTGTATTTGCACGCGAAAACGATTCGTTGTAATGTTCCATATAAACGAATCTAGATTGTTCCTCAAAGACATTTGTGTGCATGCATGCCTATATTTCAGGGCTGAGTGAGTATGGTTTTGTGCCGCTCTGAACAATATTCTACCGCCCCTTCAATGGAGTGAATGAGCACTGGATTTTTTCATATTGCTATAGATAATCTATACTGACCATTACTTCTTTTGTGTAGAATATTATATTTATACTTATATACATTCAGTTAAAGACGTGCGCAGGGTGGGCAAGCTCTCACCACCGTAATTGATGCTATTCACTTGACAGATAAAAAGGCTACATACTTGAAGATATTTACTTGACGGATAAAGAGGCTTAAACATGATCCTATTCACTTGGCAAGGACAGGGGTTAATGCTTGACGCTACTAATTTGAGAGGTAAAGGGGCTACATACATAACCCTGTTTTAAATTAAGGGGAAAGAAGGTACAAACATAACATTATTCATTTGACAGGCAAAGAAGCTGCATAAGGGACGCCATTTTACCTGACAGGCAAAGAGGCTACAAACATGACGCCATTCACTTGACAGGCAAACGGGCTACAAACATGACGCTATTCACTTGACAGGCAAACAGGGCTACAAACATGTCGCTATTCACTTGGCATGCACGCTATTCACCTGACAGGCAAACAGGCTATAAACATGACGCTATTCACCTGATAGGCAAAGAGGCTACAAACATGACGCTATTCACTTGCCAGGCAAAGAGGCTACAAACATGACGCTATTCACTTGGCATGCACGCTATTCACCAGACAGGCAAACAGTCTACAAACATGACGCTATTCACTTGACAGGCAAAGAGGCTACAAACATGACGCTATTCGCTTGACAGGCAAACAGGCTACAAACATGAAGCTATTCACTTGACAGGCAAAGAGGCTACAAACATGACGCTATTCACTTGGCATGCACGCTATTCACCTGACAGGCAAACAGTCTACAAACATGACGCTATCCAACTGACAGGCAGACAGGCTACAAACATGAAGCTATTCACTTGACAGGCAAACAGGCTACAAACATGACGCTATTCACCTGACAGGCAAAGAGGCTATAAACATGACGCTATCCAACTGACAGGCAAACAGGCTATAGACATGAAGCTATTCACTTGACAGGCAAAGAGGCTACAAACATGACGCTATCCAGCTGACAGGCAAAGAGGCTACAAACATGACGCTATTCAGCTGACAGACAAACAGGCTACAAACATGACGCTATCCAACTGACAGGCAAACAGGATACAAACATGAAGCTATTCACTTGACGGGCAAAGAGGCTACAAACATGACGCTATCCACCTGACAGGCAATCAGGCTATAAGCATGACGCTATCCAGCTGACAGGCAAACAGGCTACAAACATGACGCTATTCAGCTGACAAGCAAACAGGCTATAAACATGACGCTATCCAGCTGACAGGCAAAGAGGCTACAAACATGACGCCATTCACTTGACAGGCAAACAGGCTACTAACATGAAGCTATTCACTTGACAGGCAAAGAGGCTACAAACATGACGCTATTCATGACAGGCAAACAGGCTACTAACATGAAGCTATTCACTTGACAGGCAAAGAGGGCAAACATGAAGCTATTCTTGACAGGCAAACAGGCTATAAACATGAAGCTATTCACTTGACAGGCAAAGAGGCTATAAACATGACGCTATCCAGCTGACAGGCAAACAGGCTACAAACATGACGCTATTCACCATTTTGGTTATGGTAATTAGCAGTTGTATCAAAAAAAGGAATCGTATTAAACGGACCGTGATTACATGACGCTCTGAAGTCGGAGGAAGGGGGACGAACTTTTAGCAGTTTCTATTTGTTCCTAAATACGTTTTAATGCGTTTCCACTTTTAATCAACGGCTAATAACCATAACAGTATGGCGTTGCGACCAGTGACTGACGCTAAATGTTTTATATTTAACACGTCTGTATTTGCACGAGAAAACGATTCGTTGTAATGTTCCATATAAACGAATCTAGATTGTTCCTCAAAGACATTTGTGTGCATGCATGCCTATATTTCAGGGCTGACAGGCAAAGAGGCTACAAAGATCACGCTATTCACCTGACAGGAAAACAGGCTACAAACAAGACGCTATTCACTTGACAGGCAAAGAGGCTACAAACATGACGCTATCCAGCTGACAGGCAAAGAGGCTACAAACATGACGCTATCCACTTGACAGGCAAACAGGCTACAAACATGACGCTATTCAGCTGACAGGCAAACAGGCTACAAACATGACGCTATCCTACTGACAGGCAAACAGGATACAAACATGAAGCTATTCACTTGACAGGCAAAGAGGCTA
This sequence comes from Haliotis rubra, assembly GCF_003918875.1. Lineage (NCBI taxonomy): Eukaryota > Metazoa > Mollusca > Gastropoda > Lepetellida > Haliotidae > Haliotis > Haliotis rubra. Next base: position 1,066,593 of record NW_025767157.1, read on the forward strand.
CAAACATGACGCTATCCAGCTGACAGGCAAACAGGCTATAAACATGACGCTATCCAACTGACAGGCAAACAGGCTACAAACATGACGCTATTCAGCTGACAGGCAAAGAGGCTACAAACATGAAGCTATTCACCTGACAGGCAAAGAGGCTACAAACATGACGATATTCACCTGACAGGCAAACAGGCTACAAACATGACGCTATCCAGCTGACAGGCAAAGAGGCTACAAACATGACGATATTCACTTGACAGGCAAACAGGCTACAAACATGAAGCTATTCACTTGACAGGCAAAGAGGCTACAAACAAGACGATATTCACTTGACAGGCAAACAGGCTACTAACATGACGCTCTTCACCTGACAGGCAAAGAGGCTATAAACATGACGCTATTCACCTGACAGGCAAAGAGGCTATAAACATAACGCTATCCAGCTGACAGGCAAAGAGGCTATAAACATGACGATATTCACCTGACAGGCAAAGAGGCTATAAACATGACGCTATTCACCTGACAGGCAAAGAGGCTATAAACATGACGCTATTCACCTGACAGGCAAACATGCTACAAACATGACGCTATCCAGTTGACAGGAAAACAGGCTACAAACATGACACTATTCACTTGACAGGCAAAGAGGCTATAAACATGACGCTATCCAGCTGACGGGCAAAGAGGCTACAAACATGACGCTATTCACTTGGCATGTAGTCTGTCATACAGACCCTGAAGCAAATATATCCAAGAAGCCCACGCAAATCTAGAAAATGTGGCAAGTCTAGAAGTCTCTGGGCTCCTTTTTATTGTATTTATGACTTTAATGTAAAAACTTTTATTTTCTGTAAAATATGTTCATTTCAGAGACTTTCTGTTAGTCTACTTGGCATGCAAAGAGGCGACTCCATGGAACTATACGCTTCACGTACTCTACGAATACCCAGGGACAAAAATTGGTTTTTATTTGAAAATATTAATGAATGACCGAACAATGTGCGTCAAACTCAAATGACCAAGACAATGTCCGGCGTTATACCATCCTACATCACGTATGGATCAGCACCCGGGTATTCCGTGACGCTCCAAGAATATCAACAATCTCTGTACACACATCTTGAAGACCTTAAAGATGTTTACTAGAATAGAGTTTCTGGCCGTCAATTTGAGAAATACGGTGCCCGTTAAACGCTAGTTTGTTTAGTTTGTTTGTTGTTTAATTAAAGATCCACTGAGCAATAGTCCAGCTATATGACGGCGATCGGTATAAAATTTATTATCGAGTGTGGACTAGACAATCCAGTGATTGCCATCATGAGCATCCTTCTACGCAGTTGGGACACGATGCCTGTACAAACGATAGATTATATGTAATTAAGCATACAACACAACACACACCTGACAGTATCGTCAGAATAGAGTGATTGCTTGGGCTTTATAACAGTATCCTAGTTATAACAAGGTGTCACCTTCATGTCAGTGAGTGGAGTGAGTGAGTGAGTGAGTTTAGTTTTATCCAACACTCAGCATATTTCAGCTATATGGCGGCGGTCTGTAAACAATCGAGTTTGGACCAGACAATCTAAGGATCAACAGCGTGAACATCGATCTACGCAGTTAGGATACAATGACACGTGTCAACCAAGTCAGCGAGTCTGACCGCCCGTTAGTCGCCTCTTACGACAAGCATGGGTTAATGAAGATCAATTCTAGCCCGGATCTTCACGGGTTTATGTGGATTTCTTAGACATTTACAACTTGAGCACGGGAATTGTTCTGACAAACCAAGAATAATAATTTACATCCCAACCTTCCAACATCAGAATGGAACAACCAAGTGAGCAGCCTTCGTCTCACAGCGCGTCATGTTACAAACGTTCGGTTTACCTATTTCATCAAATGAGACAAAAAACATTACCTCTGAATACATTTTGAAATTCGAAATTGATTGCATTTACAACGCTACTCTATAGTTCATGAACTATGAAATTACAACATGCCATTCTAAAAGGCTTGTAACCGCCTGTAACCGAATCCTGTGTTTACTGTCATGGCTCTCTGATACAGATAAAATACATATACAAGATGTTGTAAACATCCAACTCTTCCATTGTAATTAGCATTATTATTTAATTCAGAAATTGACCAACAGATTTTTTGGGCACATATATTTTTAACTCTAGCTGAACTTCTATTTTATGGACCCGTGAAGGTCCGGGTTAGAATGAATGTTCAGAAACCCATGTTTGTCGTAAAAGGCGACTGATCGACTGGTCAGGCTCGCTGGCTTGGTTGACACACGTCATAGTATCGCAGTTGCGTAGATCGATGTTCATGATGTTGATCACTGGATTGTCTGATCCAGACTCGATTATTTACAGACCGCCGTCATATAGCTGGAATATTGCTGTGTGCGGCGTAAAACTAAACTCACTCAGTCACTCTATTTTATGATACTTCAGACCTACTGAAGGTGGTTGGTAATACGCCCGTTAACGATACGATCCAAATGGTTTGAGATAGGTGATGCGGCTATAAAATCGTTCTTCAGACGCACAGCAGCTCTTCAGAGAAGCATCGCTACTTTAACTTAGAGTAAAAGAGTGAATTTCAACGATGTTTCCAGCATCAACAGGCTTTCGTGTTTATGCAATCATTATGTCTATCGATTCACGAGGTTGAAATGTTTTTCACGAGGATGAATATCAACTCATCAGCAATTGCATTTGCGCGACTGTTCTATGATCATCAACACAAAACTGTTTCGATTAACATGGCGTTGGAGATCGTTGTGGACATACATCCTGGCGACATGAAAATTTAAGGTTTTCCAGTCTGGTAAAAAACGTATAGCAAGGCCGTTGATAGCACATTAATCTACGAGTGAGTGAGAGTATGGTTTTACGCCGCTTTTACCAATATTTCAGCTATATCGAAGCGGGGATCACCAGAAATGGGCTTCACACATTGTACCCATGTTGGGAATCGAACCCGGGTCTTCGGCGTGACGAGGGAACGGTTTAAACACTAGGCTACCCCATCTCTGAGGCTGTGAACACGTATTGCATGTAGTGATGTAGTTCATTAAGCCACGGAGACAGACTGCAGCATTATGAATCTGCCTACAGCAGTCACACAGTAATACATGCAACATTGTCATACAAACCACCAACCAGATCAATACTGTTATATGAAGCTATGGAGGCAGGAGAACAAAAACACACAACTTGCATCAACCATGGTTGATGTATCGCTTGTGAAGGTAGCCACCGTACCTAGGCTGATGATGATGAAGATGACGATCCTTAACGCATAGGCACGTGCTCGCACAGTGGTGGTTAGGATGGAGAGCTTTAAGATCTAGACCGTCATACTGGTGGTTAGGATGGAGAGCTATAAGATCTGGACCATCATACTGGTGGCTAGGTGGTTAGGATGGAGGTCTATAAGATCTAGACCGTCATACTGGTGCTTAGGTGGAGAGCTACAAGATCTAGACCATCATACTGGAGGTTAGGATGGAGAGCTATAAGATCTAGACCATCATACTGGTGGTTAGGATGGAGAGCTACAAGATCTAGACCATCATACTGGTGCTTAGGTGGTTAGGATGGAGAGCTACAAGATCTAGACCATCATACTGGAGGTTAGGATGGAGAGCTAAAAGATCTAGACCATCATACTGGTGGTTAGGTGGAGAGCTACACGATCTAGACCATTACACTGGTGGTTAGGATGGAGAGCTACAAGATCTAGACCATCATACTGGAGGTTAGGATGGAGAGCTATAAGATCTAGACCATCATACTGGTGGTTAGGTGGTTAGGATGGAGACTTACAAGATCTAGACCATCATACTGGTGCTTATGTGGTTAGGATAGAGAGCTACAAGATCTAGACCATCATACTGGTGCTTAGGATGGAGAGCTACAAGATCTAGACCATCATACTGGAGGTTAGGATGGAGAGCTAAAAGATCTAGGCCATCATACTAGTGGTTAGGATGGAGAGCTATAAGATCTAGACCATCATACTGGAGGTTAGGATGGAGAGCTATAAGATCTAGACCATCATACTGGAGGTTAGGATGGAGAGCTATAAGATCTAGACCATCATACTGGTGGTTAGGATGGAGAGCTAAAAGATCTAGACCATCATACTGGTTCTTAGGATGGAGAGCTATAAGATCTAGACCATCATACTGGTGGTTAGGATGGAGAGCTATAAGATCTGGACCATCATACTGGTGGTTAGGATGGAGGTCTATAAGATCTAGACCGTCATACCGGAGGTTTGGATGGAGAGCTATAAGATCTAGACCATCATACTGGTGCTTATGATGGAGAGCTATAAGATCTAGACCTTCATACTGGTGGTTATGATGGAGAGCTATAAGATCTAGACCATCATACTGGAGGTTAGGATGGAGAGCGATAAGATCTAGACCATCACACTGGTGGTTATGATGGAGAGCTATAAGATCTAGACCATCATACTGTTGGTTAGGATGGAGATAGTGTCTATGGCAACCATAGTATGTGTTGCAGTCATAGTGTGCGTAGCTGTCATTGTGTGTGTAGCAGTCGTAGTGTGTGTAGCAGTTACAGTGTGTGTGGCAGTCATAGTGTGTATAGCAGTCATCTAGTGCGTGTGGTAGTCATTGTGTGTGTAGCAGTCGTAGTGTGTGTAGCTGTCATTGTGTGTAACAGGCATAGTGTGCGTAGAAGTTACAGTGTGTGTGACAGTCATAGTGTGTATAGCAGTCATCTAGTGTGTGTAGCAGTCGTAGTATGTGTAGCAGTCATAGTGTGTGTAGAAGTCACAGTGTGTGTGACAGTCATAGTGTGTATAGCAGTCATCTACTGTGTGCAGCTATCACAGTGTGTGTAACAGTCATCTAGTGTGTGTGGTATTCATTGTGTGTGTAGCAGTCGTAGTGTGTGTAGCAGTTACAGTGTGTGTAACTGTCACAGTGTGGTTGCAGTCATAGTGTGTGTAACAGTCACACTGTGTGTAGCAGTCATAGTGTGTGTAGCAGTCGTTATGTGTGTAGCTGTCACAGTGTGTAGCCGTCATTGTGTGTGTGGCTGTCACAGTGTGTGTAGCAGTCATTGTGTGTAGCTGTCATAGTGTGTGTACCAGTCACACTGTGTGTAGCAGTCATAGTGTGTGTACCTGTCATAGTGTGTTTAGCAGTCATAGTGTTTTGCAGTCATAGTGTGTGTAGCAGTCATAGTGTGTGTAGCAGTCATTGTGTGTGTAGCTGTCATAGTGTGTGTAGCAGTCATAGTGTGTGTAGGAGTCACAGTGTGTGTAGCAGTCATAGTGTGTTTAGAAGTCATAGTGTGTGTAGCAGTCATATTCTGTGTAGCAGTCATAATGTATGTAGCTGTGGTATTGTTTGTAGCTGTGATAGTGTGTGTCAGTCACAGTCCGTGTGTGTAGCAGTTAAAGGTACATGTACCTGTTTTGGTTTCCCCGTAGCTTTGGGTAACCAATAGTTGCACGTTCAGATTGGCCTATGAATTCCTTCCTAATCAACAGAATTGACAATAACGTGACGTCATCATACTGGTTAGGTTTATATAACCGACGTTTCATAGTCCTGTAGTTGTGTAGTCAAGTATATGCACGCTTCACATTTCTCTTCAGTTCCATGTGCTATCGTGAATTCCCAAACAAGGACCGCTCCCTGACCGAAGCCGCATGTATTTCTGTACCTATGATTGTGGATTTTACAGCATACTCAATTTCGGATCGCTGAGACGGTCACAGCTGTCGGGAGGTCTACGAGGACCGAGCAGCCAACATGAGTGAGTATTTCTGTATTCTGTCTACATTCTGACAGTCAGCGACTCTGGACTGTATGTGCCGGAGTACAGTTAGATCACTAGCATGCTTGTTTACCGTTAGGGTTAAGGCACTGAAGACACGGGTATGTGGCATCAGTTCCGGGTGCAGAGTTGTGCAGGGTATTTTAGAACCATGGGATTAGTTGGAGTAATTAAGGAGGTCGGTATTTTTTGTAGTTCAGAGGTTTGTTTAGGTTGTGGCCAGACCCAGACAAGATCGATCGATATTGGCAGATATATTACGTCACTCCAAAATTGAACCGAGAGAACACCCCCTTGTAGCACTTTGCAAAACGTGAGTACTTTTTGAGTCTGTGACCCATTTTAGGGCCCTTAATACCAGGCTTCGCACGTAGGTCATACAATATACACAGCGTGTTGTGAAGGTTGAATACCAATGGCAGCTCCACTGCCTTGAATCACAGCTATGGGGGTACGTTTGGAGTGAGACTGTAATGTTTCGCTCAAGACAATCTGGGACATAGCGTCTCACGTATATAAACTCTCGCCAAGCAGGTAGTATCCACGGTTGTTATACTCCAACAATATCACACTTCATTTATGTTTACGCTTCAGCAATACAACATTAATGCAGCTGTATATACCCACAGCAAAGTTGTATGTTGTTAGCCAAACTGAACTATTTTGTCTACAACCAACTTTGCGTGCATCCATCATGCCATAATGATTCACAGCATCACAATAACCATCCGAAGATCATCGTCATTTCAACCTCCTCTTGTAAACAACACATCATACTCAGCTGCGCTTCACACTCAGAAAACAGCGATCCCCACCACCCCACCCTTGTTAACAACAACCTTCACCCACCAACCCTGACCACTCTCTGTAAACACCCATCCCTACCACCCCACCCATGTTAACAACACCCTTCACCCACCGACCCTGACCATCTTCTGTGGACACCCATCCCTACCACCCCACTCTTGCTAACAACACCCTTCACCCACCCACCCTGACCATCCTCTGTTGACACCCATCCCTACCACCCCACCCTTGTTAACAACAACCTTCACCCACCAACCCTGACCATCCTCTGTTGACACCCATCCCTACCACCCCACCCTTGTTAACAACAACCTTCACCCACCAACCCTGACCATCCTCTGTTGGACACCCATCCCTACCACCCCCAACCTTGTTAACAACAACCTTCACCACCCTGACCAACACCCTTGACACCCACCCACCCAACCTGACCATCCTACTACCCTCTGTGGACACCCATCTCCTACCACCCCACTACCCTTGTTAACAACAACCTTCACCCACCAACCCTGACCATTCTCTGTGAACACCCATTCCTCCTTGCTAACAACAACCTTCACCCACCAACCCTGACCTACCCATTCCTACTACCCTTGTTAACAACAACCTTCACCCACCAACCCTGACCATTCTCTGTGAACACCCATTCCTACTACCCTTGCTAACAACAACCTTCACCCACCAACCCTGACCATTCTCTGTGAACACCCATTCCTACTACCCTTGCTAACAACAACCTTCACCCACCAACCCTGACCACTCTCTGTATAAACAACCATCCCCACCATCCCACCCTTGTTAGCGACAACCTTCACCCACCAACCCGGACTGCTCTCTGTAAACACCACTCCCCACCACCCTTGTTGACAACACCCTTCACCCATCAACCTTGATCACTCTCTGTTGACACCCATCCCTACGACCCCACCCTTGCTAACAACACCCCTTCACGCACCAAGCTCTGTTGACATCCTCTGTGGACACCCATCCCTACCACCCCACCCTTGGTAACAACACCCTTCACCCACCAACCCTGACCATCCTCTGTGGACACCCATCCCTACCACCCCACCCTTGTTAACAACACCCTTCACCCACCAACCCTGACCATCCTCTGTGAACACCCATCCCTACCACCCCACCCTTGTTAACAACAACCTTTACCTACCCACCCTGACCATTCTCTGTATAAACAACCATCCCTACCACCCCCACCCTTGGTAACAACAACCCTTCACCCACCCACCCTGACCATCCTCTGTTGACACCATCCCTACCACCCCACCCTTGCTAGCAACACCTCCTCACTGTAGCAACACCCATCCCTACCTGACCCCTCTGTGGACACCATCCTACCACCCCACCCTTGGTAACAGCACCCTTCACCCACCAACCCCTGACCATCCCCTCTGTTGACACCCATCCCTACCACACCCCACCCTTGTTAACAACACCCTTCACCACCCCTTCACCCACCCCACCCTTGTTAACAACACTTCTTCACCCATCCACCCTGACCATCCTCTGTGCCCTTCACCCACCCATCCCTGACCATCCTCTGTTGACACCCATCCCTACCACCCCACCCTTGCTAACAGCACCCTTCACCCACCCACCCTGACCATCCTCTGTTGACACCCATCCCTACCACCCCACCCCTTGGTAACAGCACCCTTCACCCACCCACCCTGACCATCCTCTGTGGACACCCATCCCTACCACCCCACCGTGGGACCCTTCACCAACCCACTCCTGACCATCCTCCGTGGACGCCCCCACCCCACCTTTGTTAACAACACCTTCACCCACCAACCCTGACCACCCTCTGTTGATGCCCATCCCTACCACCCCACCCTTGTTAACAACACCCTTCACCCACCAACCCTGACCACCCTCTGTTGACACCCATCCCTACCACCCCACCCTTGTTATCAACACCCTTCACCCACCCACCCTGACCATCCTCTGTGGACACCCATCCCTACCACCCCACCCTTGCTAACAGCACCCTTCACCCACCCACCCTGACCATCATCTGTTGACACCCATCCCTACCACCCCACCCTTTGGTAACAGCACCCTTCACCCACCCACCCTGACCATCCTCTGTTGACACCCATCCCTACCACCCCACCCTTGGTAACAACACCCTTCACCCACCCACCCTGACCATCCTCTGTGGACACCCATCCCTACCACCCCACCCTTGGTAACAGCACCCTTCACCCACCCACCCTGACCATCCTCTGTGGACACCCATCCCTACCACCCCACCCTTGCTAGCAACACCCTTCACCCTCCAACCCTTACCATCCTCTGTGGACACCCATCCCTACCACCCCACCCTTGGTAACAGCACCCTTCACCCACCCACCCTGACCATCCTCTGTGGACACCCATCCCTACCACCCCACCCTTGTTAACAACACCCTTCACCGGAGGTACAGATAAGCTGCGTATAGATCTGCGTAAATTACGCATATATTTATGTGAAAACCGAATTCCTATTATGTCTGTTGCGTACAAGTACGCTTGAATTTTTGTAAATGCTCAATATATTTGATCTTACATGCGTACACACAAAACTGTCAAATCTTAGCTTGGGTGTTACTGAGGATAGATAAAATAACTGAGGTATATTGAGAGGTTCTTTTTCAGCACATGTACTTGGCAACTTGCAGTCTTTCTTATGGTTTTTCATATTACAGAGCAAATAACACGTAGGCACGTAAACCAACATTTAAACTTTATTACATTTTTACAATTAATAGAAAACAGCAAAATCCCCAAATGAGTTTGAGTCTGGTGGGTACAATTTATTTGGTTGCTCAAAGGCAAATTAGGATACCCAATTGAAATGAACACAAGCGAGTACATCACTCAATGACTTAAAAAGTTATCTGTAGCTCTGTCAATGTACGTGAAGCATGATATAGTCAGATATAGCCTGGCATAATCAGATATAAATCCGATTTCTCCATACATTCTTGCCATTCCTTGTCTCCTAGATATGCTATTTTTTGTTACAGTCCGTTTGAGACAAAATGATACCGATGAATTGCAATCTAACACAAAAACAAATAGACATAAAAGAATCAAACCAACGCGGACTGCAAAAAACCGTTTAACAGACCAACTCTAGAAAAAAATTGCATAATTTGTGTCACAAAATAAAAAAGTTGTTTCAGAAACTGTCATCATTTATTTGTGCGTTTTCCTAGTTTGTTACAAAGGCGCATTGGCACCTAAAGGAACAGCGCGAAAAGCGAGATGCACGTGCGTTAACGGGTTCTCAACAAACTTTTGAGCTGGAGAGATGACACGTACCCCAGCTGCACAGGCAGTGCGCTGTATGTACTTAGTAATTGCATACTAGGGTCACCCCCGGTCATTTTCATCCTTGAAAAAATCATAGACTTTGTAAATTATAGACTTTCATTTTCTCTCACTTTGTCAATCCGCAGTAATCACATGTGTCTGACGTCACTAATGCACGTGCATCTCACTTGCCGTTCATTTCTGAGTGTCACGAACTGATAACATTTTGATGCAATCAGGAGAAACATGTCTGTCTGTCTGTCTGTCTGTAAATATCTTTACCCAATCATATGGACCTGTCTAGGTCAAAATAAAAATTGATGCGGCAACTGCTGTTCCACGCTATAACTACCACATAGCTTCAAACCCATTAGTTATACATACACATGCATGCACTCATAAAAGCGCACACACATACGCGCGCGCACGCACGCGCACGCACACACACACATACCCATACACACACATGCAAACGTACGGTACTGCCATTCAGTCAGATGACAGGGGTTGACGGTAGGTAGTGATTCGGTCAGATGCGGACAGTGACAGATTCCGAAAATAGCTTGTGTTTTGTCCTCTCTGATTATACTCTATTAGCTAAACAACGCGTGCCATTGTATCAGTAACCTTAGGATGATGTATATATGTAGGTCATCGGAGTCAGTAGTAGAAAGGTAATCGACCAGGCTACAGTCTGTTTCAAACAACATCCATGGAGTCTGGACAATCGCATTGTGTGTGTAGCTGTCACAGTGTGTGTAGCTGTCATAGTGTTTGTACCTGTCACAGTGTGTGTAGCTGTCACAGTGTGTGTAGCTGTCACAGTGTGTGTAGCAGTCATAGTGTTTGTACCTGTCACAGTGTGTGTAGCTATCATAATGTGTGTAGCTGTCATAGTGTTTGTAGCTGTCACAGTGTGTGTAGCTATCATAATGTGTGTAGCTGTCATAGTGTTTGTACCTGTCACAGTGTTTGTACCTGTCACAGTGTGTGTAGCTGTCACAGTGTGTGTAGCTGTCACAGTGTGTGTAGCAGTCACAGTGTTTGTACCTGTCACAGTGTGTGTAGCTGTCACAGTGTGTGTAGCAGTCATAGTGTTTGTACCTGTCATAGTGTGTGTAGCTGTCACAGTGTGTGTAGCAGTCATAGTGTGTGTAGCTGTCACAGTGTGTGTAGCAGTCATAGTGTGTGTAGCAGTCATAGTGTGTGTAGCTGTCACAGTGTGTGTAGCTGTCACAGTGTGTGTAGCAGTCATAGTGTGTGTAGCTGTCACAGTGTGTGTAGCAGTCACAGTGTTTGTACCTGTCACAGTGTGTGTAGCTGTCACAGTGTGTGTAGCAGTCATAGTGTGTGTAGCTGTCATAGTGTGTGTAGCTGTCACAGTGTGTGTAGCAGTCATAGTGTGTGTAGCAGTCATAGTGTTTGTACCTGTCACAGTGTGTGTAGCTATCATAATGTGTGTACCTGTCATAGTGTTTGTAGCTGTCATAGTGTGTGTAGCTGTCACAGTGTGTGTAGCTATCATAATGTGTGTACCTGTCATAGTGTTTGTAGCTGTCATAGTGTGTGTAGCTGTCACAGTGTGTGTAGCAGTCACAGTGTGTGTAGCTGTCATCATATAGCAGTCTGTCAGTGTGTGTAGCTGTCATAGTGTGTAGCAGTCATAGTGTGTGTAGCTGTGTGTGTAGCTGTCACAGTGTGTGTAGCAGTCACAGTGTGTAGCAGTCACAGCAGTCATGTGTGTTAGCTGTCATAGTGTGTGTAGCTGTCAGTGTGTGTAGTAGCAGTCACAGTGTGTGCCAATTTAGCAGCTGTCATAGTGTGTGTAGCAGTCACAGTCATAGTGTGTAGCTGTCATAGTGTGTAGCAGTGTAGCAGTGTGTGTAGTCATAGTGTGTAGCAGTCACAGCAGTCATAGTGTGTGTAGCAGTCATAGTGTGTAGCAGTCACAGTGTGTAGCAGTCATAGTGTGTGTAGCTGTCATAGTGTGTAGCAGTCACAGTGTGTAGCTGTCATAGTGTGTGTAGCTGTCATAGTGTGTAGCTGTCACAGTGTGTAGCTGTCATAATGTGTGTAGCTGTCATAGTGTGTGTAGTTGTCATAGTGTGTGTACTATCTAGTCACAGTGTGTGTAGCTGTCATTTGGACATTAGTCGTTATGTGGAATCTCAAGCATTTTAAGTTATTTCAACATATTTTTAATGGGTTGACAGTGCACAATGTGACATACTTTGACCTAGAAACCTGTAGCATTGTCGCGCTTTGGTAGAATACAAAAAATGTCCCAAATGTCGCATCGGTGTGCTTGATTAATTTATACACTTGTAGCTTGTTTTTGTAAGGGAAACTGTGATAATGACGCAGCTGTTTGCTGCAATCGTTGTTTTTCAGTATGACTAATGTAAATGTAATGTACTATGGTCGTACTGTAATCTCTTTTTGTGGATAGCCAGAGGAAACTGATTGTCAGGGGTAACAGCTGTGAGTTTGTCGCCCAGACGGGTCCATACGTGGTTCGGATGTCGTCACGTGCGTCACATAGCTCATCTATGTCTCTGTTGTGAAATATCCTCATGATTTTAGTTTCTAAACATATAATATGATTTTTAAGTAAAATAGAGCTTAGCACGTTATGAGATTTCAACGTGACCAACCAGTGAATGAGATCACATAACAAAGCTGAATATGTCGAATATATCTAACGAAAGCAATTTTTGTACAATTCACAGGCGGTGTGTGTGTGTGTGCGCGCGCGTGCGTGTGTGCGTGTGTATGTGTGTGTGCAGGGGTGCGCACCCCACCTTTTGTCCTGAAAGTTTATTAACTGACTTGGTTGTCACCGTATCCCAAATGTGTAGATCGATTCTGCTGCTGCTGCTGTATAGCTGGATTATTACAGAGGGCGGCGTTATACAACAATCAATCAATCAACAATCTCGTATGGGTAACTCCGGTGTCGACTACAGTGACGACGCATTCCTGGAAGCAGGACTCTACTGGTGATAAACCTTGTTCTTGGCTCTAGGGGCTGTTTTTGATGGTCGTTGGGATCCTGGTCTGGGTGACAGGCTTAGGACCAAAGCCTGACCCGCGTGAAGTAACTCTGAACTAGATAAGATAAACGAGACAGCTCTTTAACTGCAAGTCTCTTTGTCACATGAATCGGACCATTGTTACTCTGTGAGAGGGACTACTAAAAGGAGCTGATCAAACCAGAAAGACAACCGTCGGCTTTGCTGTCAAGAACTGGGAATAACAGAGCTAATAAAGGTTGAAACGGAGAGACTTGCTGACTCCTCAGAGTCCTCCACACATGAGAGGAAGGACGGGGCTCTGGGACCAGAGGCTCCTTTCACGAAGCAACCTTTACTAAGGTTGACCTTACCTCCCATTCTTTAACATTGTACTAAAGTTACCTTATTGACTTACGATCACCTTAGTGCTCTGTGAAAGGTGCCCCAGCTCCAGAACGTCATCGCTTGGCGACCTCAGGCTCTAATGTCAAAACTTTACTGGTATGCTGAATGAAGACGGGAGCTGAGCAGACACCAGACACTGATTCCTTCTTCAGGATTAAACCTCAACAGAACATGCCCTGGAGATACCCAGGTACAACACTGGCACCAGCTCAACCTAATCATCACAACCCAGCCAAAGGGCAATCACAGATGACAATGATCAAATGTAAAAACGTGCTTTTTAACAATGAGAGGCTTCCGGTATTCCCGCGAAGAACCGATAAACTTGGTACCAGGATCCGATACGTATGGAATTGACGTCGCCCAGTAGCCAATACTGTCAAGCTCAAGTCACTAATGATGCTTCTAATAAGCTTAGATAGAGGGTATCCACCGTTTCGCCAAAACAAGAAACAAACATGGCTTCTGGAACTGTGTGGATAGCTGGACAATTCAGCAAAACACAGTGCAATTACGGTTATAAGTATTATAAGGTGCTGTACGGTAAGAAAAATTGTTAGTCAAGGTTGTTTCCGAATGCTCAATATCACAGGCTCGCAAAATACAATATATATTTCCAGAAATGATATTTACGATACAAGACAATCGAATAATATTTTAATAATAATATGTCAATGCACACTGATTTTTAAACGGTATCATATTATTTCGTCATAAAAATGCTATTTAAAAACGGAAGTCAATGACAACATTATTTTATGTATGTATTTACCCTCAAAACTATGCACACCGATTTTTACTTTGATAAACGCCCAATAAACGCAAAGCAAACATAACGAAGTCAAGTCTGAAGATAGAATATGCTAAGAAGTCCACACCTTCCCGTTTAATCATAAACACACAAAATACGGAATAAAATAGGGAACAGCCCATTCTCTCACTACAATGCTAGTCAGCTGACGCCCACAAACATTCATAAGAACGAATCTGGGATTTCACGATGGCCTCGCTACCTTGCAATAACTCTGAGGTTTAACTATCACAATGGCGTCCCAGTTTCCAGACACGCTTACATAATATGCCTGCGGTTTCACGACTCATTAAGTTTGTTTTCTGAGCCATATCATATCGTATATATGATAAATTAGTCCAAACATCCCATAATTATCCGGACTGTATTGTCGGGAAACCATTTCATGCACTTGAAAAAAAACGTTTTTAGCATAACAATTAAAATGTCATCAAAACATTTCCTGGCTGAGTTTCCGTATTGCAAACAGTCTGTGTCAAGAAAATGGTATGCAATAAATATAACACAAAGATGTCATGGTAGAAGAGACACAACTCGAACTAATCTACCTTGACACATTCTCGTTCAACATATAAAATCCAAGAACAAGGACAAAATCTCCTTCACTATTCCGGAACGTTTAATACAAAATAATAAACAAATACGAACTCGAAGTGAACGGATTTCCAACTCAACCTGAAGGCGTTTCCTAATGTGTTTAAGATGGCCCTTCTGGCTTACCAACTCTGGCTGACCTGTCCCTCTTTTGGACTCGTGTGTGACCAGGGGCCATATATCTGTATTGGCTTTTAATGTTATTGTGATATCATTTGATGAATTTTATTTATTTTATTGTTTACATATTTTTTATTTTTTATATTAATTTATTTTTATTTAGTTTTATTTATTTTTTTTATTCTGGGGGAAAGGGGTGCTCTTCTCGTTTTAACCGAACTTGGGCTGGGGGCATGGTCTTGACATTCCAGTGACAAGTGAGCTTCAGGTTCCACAATGGACAGACGAAGAGTCAACTATGAGCAAAGTCCACAGTGTTACAAAGGACATGTCAATGAAATGGTCCAGAACGTATAAGTAATGGACGTAAATAGAGAGAGTCAAGAGAGAGTGGTATCACTTCACCCTCCTAGTCCCGGTTACTTCCTATATGTTCCAGCTGAAATGTGTATAACGAACTACGGTTATAGCGAAGTAAACACATCAGCATAAATCAAGCACCACCCACTTTCTTTATGCAGGTTCTACACACTTGTATATGCTTCAATAGCCAAATCCGAGGATCTAAAGATATGCTGTCGCGTATTTAACTCTGAGTGGTTGTATTGTATTGGACTCCGTGCGTCCGTGCAAATTTGTCTTTTCCGGAGCAGAACTTTAAAACCGTTCAATATTTCTTAACCAAACTTGGCACTTATATAAGACTGGTGGTGAACTGGTGCCTTTTGGTAGTTTTGGATTCTGAATATTTTTGTGTATGTATTTCCATGGCAATAACTTTGACTTCGACAGAAATTTTTGGTAGTGTTCTTTTCCGGTGCAGGAATTTTGGAAACCGTAAATGTTTCTTACCACACTTGGCGCATAGTTAGGTCTGGTAATGAACAGGTGCCTCTATGTAGTTTTGGATTCTGAATAAATTATGTTTTGCATTTGCATGGCAACAAGTTTGACTTCGACTGATATTGGTGTTGGTGCTCTTTTCCGGAGAAGAACTTAAAAAACCTACAATGTTTCTTCACAACATTTGTCACATAGATAGGTCTGGTGGTGAACTGGTCACTTTTAATAGTTTTGGTGTTCTGAATAAAATAATGTTTGCATTTCCATGGCAACAGGTTTTACTTTGACTGAAATTGGTGATAGTGATTCAATACTCTTCTTCTACTTTGTGGGTATTCAAGAACCAAATGACAAACATCCACAGTACCACTATTTCCAGTATGAATCTTACTGAGGTACATCAAACCGTGGAAGCACTCAGGCAGTGTGGTGTTCATACAAGCATGCTAGTACATGAATAGTTTACATATATATGTTTTGTTAGATCAATGTGAAGAACAATGTAACATTAGTCATAACTAGTTGACATATTCATGAAGCGTATTTTACCATTGCGGGGGATATTGATGACTTGTCTTCATGTTTGCCCATTGTATTAAGCATATGTCAACTTTTCCGTTTTTGGAGCTCCCATGATGGCCAAATGTACAGTGTCTTTTTCGAGACTTCGAATCTATATCATATTACATGATATTTGTTAACTGAGTTTGAATTTACGTGTTCCTGCATTAAGTGTTCCAAACCCATCTCGTTTTTAAGGTGAGGGGGATGCATTGCACGCCAAGGAAGTGCCCGAGAAGGCCGAAAAGTCCGGTCTCCTCATCCAAGCTGACGAATCCACGAAAGTGTACCTGAGACGCTGGCTGATGCTAACTTTGTTCTGCTCCTTCTCCGTAACATCCGCCTACCAGTGGATCCACCTGAACATCATCGCCAACATCGTCGTCCGCTACTACAACAGCAGCCTCCCCGGCGACTCCCTACAACAGGAAACTGCCGTAGACTGGCTCTCTCTCGTCTACATGTTGGTCTACGTCCCCACAATCATCCCCGCCATGATGCTCCTCAACAGCAAAGGGTTGCGCGTCAACAACATCGTTGGGAGCTTCCTGAACACAATGGGGGCGTGGTTGAAGGTGGGAGCGCTGGGGCCGGAGCGGTTCCCGGTGTTGATGACGGGTCAGGTTCTGTGTGGTCTGGCTGAAGTGTTTGTGGTCAGTATTCCACCCCGGTTGGCGGCTGTCTGGTTCGGACCTGACCAAGTATCTACTGCAACTTCTCTGGGCGTCTTTGGAAATCAGGTAACTCCATGTTCCGCCATCCGGTAAGGTTTTCTATCCATATTAAATAATTCACATCAGTTGGGTTCTTCCAGAAGTCAAGAGATGCTAAGTTGCAACGGGAATTTGCTGTGCAGAGTCGCGCCGCTTTGCTAGTCCAGGATTTGAAGATCGTGGGTTCGGATTCTCTTTTAACCTTTGTTTGACGGTAGACGTTATATTTGATGGTTCACTCCGTCTGAGCCTGTACGCCAGGGTACCGTTGTACTGTCTGTGCTAAGGTTGGGGAGTTATGATCACCTTAGCGTTAAGATGCTTTGTACAACGACACCCTATATCCATTAACGTTAAGGGCAAAATGAACCTTTCAACCAGGAAACAATCATCTGAAATTATGTCTGATGTTCACACAATAATATCTCAACATCCTTTCAAATGGGACGTGCATTGATACCTTGCACATGTTATTCTAAAATTAACAAATTCGATTTTTCAGTATTTCGAAAAGGCAATGTTAAACATCAGTGATGATATAGTGCGTCATATGTGTTTCTTTTTTAACTTTTCATGTTACAGTATTAACGAAAGTATAAAATATGCAGGTTTATATAATTATATATTAATGTATCTTCCGCACTAAACGGAGAAAGCTGGATTGAGAATGGTTATCCTCGGGCGTTACCGTTTTGTATTTACCGACATTTGATAAAAAGTAGATGCATGGGATAAGCAACAAACGTATCACCTGGGCATGGGCCTTATACATTTGTCACAAAACGTATGCCGAGACGCTTCTGTAAAACATTCACTGAAGATGTATGTAGTTAACCTAGAGCCATAGACAGGCAGTCAGTACATCTTGAATCTAATCTGTGACCTTGCCCTTCACAGCGTGTCGTCTGCTACTGATATATTTATGTCGTTGGATTAACCTATGGCCTTTCACCGTGTATGTATGTCAGATCATTCATTTTTTTAAACGTCGCCAGTGACAAATATAGAGAAATTCTTCAGGGCCATCTGTCCCTAGTGAAAGACTGGTGTCCGAGCCATTGCCGAGGGACCAAAATGTATTCACAAGGTACATTTTAAGAGAGAAAATGAAGAAAACATAAGGAAATGTCAACCCAACAGAGAAACCTCACTCAAGGCAGCCTATTGTTCAGATGACGTCATGTAATCAGTCTTATAAGTCCTGAACAATGGATGTCCTCAAATCGTATGTTTGTCAGTGGTGAAGCACTGTGACATGATATGGCTTCAGTCGACCAATCAGCACTGAAACTCGCTAAAATGTAGATATCAGAATCTTATAACCCACGATCCTTCAACCATATATTTAGGTATTATTCATTATTAATTAGAAACAAAGAAAGTCATAAAAAAAACTTGCAACAAACATTTGGACGAAAATGTCGCATTTTTATGAACAGTACCCGACTCCTATGATCGGGCACCTGAAGTATGAATGAACAGTATACGTTATAGTATATATGCTAAATTACACGTATTACACTTATTGTTGATGTATTGTCTTGGCGTGAATGGATTTGGTTGGTACGTGTTAGAACGAGTTAAGTCAACGTATAGCAATGTCAGCCTCATGAAGGCTTCGTCACGATCTCAGATTATTTTTTAGTTGTGTCAACAACAAAAAAAAGGCAAGGCATTAAAACTATGAATGTAAATAATGATCTTCACGTAGCTTCTCTCTCTCTCTGTGGTTTTGTGAGTGAAAAGTATGATACTCTCTCGTTAAATTCATGCTTCACTGCGGCATGGTATCTCAGTGGGCTATCACTATAAAACCAGCTTCAGTCTGGCCTAGTACAAGCAGCCGCACATACACATACACACGCATGCACGTCGTCATATGAGCGAAATATTCTCAAGCACGACGTTAAACCCAATTTCACCTCACCCTACCTCTCTCTCTCTGTGGTTATGTGAGTGAATAGTTTGACTCTCCCTCGCTCGCTCTCTCTCTCTCCCCCTCTGTGGTTTTGTGTTTGAATAGTATGATACTCTCTACCTCTCTCTCTCTCTCTCTCTCTCTCTCTCTCTCTCTCTCTCTCTCTCTCTCTCTCTCTCTCTCTCTCTCTCTCTCTCTCTCTCTCTCTCTCTCTCTCTCTCTCTCTCTCACACACACACACACACACAAATATAAGATATTAACTCACCAGGTTTTGACATTCACAGTGAGAACAGATATACTGATTGAAGGTTGTTTACAATAACAGCGGTTGAATAGACAAGCACGGTCAGTCTTGAAACGTTGAACAACTTGATGATGGATGACAGATGTGTATAAATCCAGTCATGTGAAAGTCCCGTCGCACAACACAACAAGCAGCCTATTATAGCTCCTACACAGTTCTCGAGCATTCTAGCAAAGCTAGGCTCCATCATTATTCTCTCAGAACGTTATGGAAAACTCACGGATACTCCACGGCATGACGAAATCCGAAAGTCAACAATATAAACAAGCCAGCCAAGGGATACAACTCTGAAGCGCTGTAAAAATGGCGTGCCGCTACAAATAATATTGAACATATCACTCTCTCTCTCTCTCTCTCTCTCTCTCTCTCTCTCTCTCTCTCTCTCTCTCTCTCTCTCTCTCTCTCTCTCTCTCTCTCTCTCTCTCTCTCTCTCTCTCTCTCTCTCTGGTTGTGTGAGTAGTATGATACTGTTTGTAGTATGTATGCTCATGATGTTTACTAAGTGAAGGAAGTAGGGGGTTTCGGTTTTGTTGTGGTTCTTGGTGGTGGTGATGGTGTGTGTGACGTTTATGGCGTATATTGTGTATTGTCGATGTTCAAACTACTGGATTAAACAGTCGGTTGGTAGGAATCAAATCTCTACTCAAGGGCCATAAGGTTAGATACCAGCTCCTTGGTCTTATAGCAGCATCCGCGGGTTGTTGGGTTTTAGGGGTGAGGGGTGGGTCGAACTAACCTCACCTAAACCCCAGGACTTGGAAGACATTGTATAGAAGTTGACCAGTTTCTGTTTTTCTTCCCCTCCTCAGATAGGCGTGGCAGTGGGCTTTCTCATCCCTCCCATACTTGTGGACAACTCCCCCAACATCACAGACATCGGCGCTGGGCTCACCGTCATGAACTACGGCACAGCGACAGTCACCACCGTCATCTTTCTCCTCATGCTTGTAGGTGAGCATAATTCGCCTTTATAATGGAGACAGATTTAGGGGAGAGAGATGGAAGGGAGAGTGGGAGGGAAGGAGAATTTGACGATTTACGGGACTAAGTTTGGTGAGAATAGGCTATAGGTCGGACAGCTTGTTTACTTTGCGATGGCAGGTTGACCCACATGTACTGACACAACTGCAAGCATGTCAAACTGTCATACACACGCACTGTGTGGCTTAACAACTATCACAGGTAAACAAATATTTCATTTAACGTCAGTGTTTTCATGCCAGACAAATAGTACCATCACACAGCCAAACGAAACCTATGAAAGGGATCACATATGATCCACATACCAGTGAATGCGATCACATATAGGTAAGATATTTGCAGGAAATCATATACAAAAGGCAATAAAACATATAAGGCTCAGTTTGACACCACAAACTTATATTTAACCGTCCTTACTATAGGCCAATTTACATGTGACCGGCTTCACAAAGGGATCATAATGCTGAGAATATAACTCCTATGCTTAACCCGTGAAGATCCGGATTAGAACTGGGTGCCGTTCCACTAACCGATCTTAGCCCTATGCCAATCGTAAACCCCTAAAATCCCAATCTTAGCGTGACGTTACGATCGGCATACCGTTCCACTAACCAATCTTACCTAAGTCAATCGTAAAGTTAAGATTCAAAGTCTAAGTTGCTCATGACCAACTTAGGATAGCTAAAATCAATCGTAGAGAAACCAAAATGGTGACTTTCCTATTCTTTGTGAAAAATAAGAGCGAGCATTTCACCGTAAGCGTCCCCTAAAGTCCCCCATGAAATGAATTTGTATATTTCTGTGATGTAAACAAACACTGCACTGAAGCCTTACAGATGTCAGGCCAGTCTGACCACTGTCGTCATGGGAACACAACTGAGCGAGTCGGTGTAACACATTTGTACAACAATATTGCAATGTCATGGTTAAGAATAGGGACAGCCGTGAAGTGAACAATGTTCTGAAGCAAAAAGATACAAATATGTTTGATTTCACTGCGCATATTTGGTGTGGGATTCTAAAGACAGGCCGCGTGTTATTCAAGACCACTGACAGATTCTACATACGTTATATATAGCCTCTTCACGCCTTGTTTATTCTGATTGACAAGGTTCAGGCACATATTAAAAGCTTTGACACAATTGACATTTTTTAAAGTCCAGACTTAAAACCTGTTCTCAGTATATTACTTATAATCTCGGCTGTAAATACTCTCGTGTAAATTATCTGTACACAGCGCTTTGAGCATGCCCAAGGATGAGGAATAGGCGCACTATAAATATGCATTTATTATTATTATATTATGCTTGATACCCAGCGTTCTCACGCACTTGCACCTGAAACCAAGGTGCTCACTACCCTAATATTTTGCTCTAGGTTTTTTTCTCCACGTTTACACATGGTTGGAAAAATACCCATGAAGGCCCGGGTTAGAATATTGAACTTCAATAACCCATGCCTGTCGTAAGAGGCCACTAACGGGATCGGGTGGTCAGGCTCGCTGACTTGCTTGACACATGTCATCGGTTCCCAACTGCGCAGATCGATGCGCTTGCTGTTGATCACTGGATTGTCTGGTTTAGACTCGATTATTTATAGCTAAGATACATAGCGTTCACTAACATGAACGCTCATGCTAGTGAACGCTATGCATCTTAGCTAGATTATTTACAGACCGCCGCCATATAGCTGGACTATTGCTGAGGGCAGCGTAAATCTAAACTCACTCACTCACTCAGTTGGTTCGTAAACTACTTCCATCATTTGCTAGACTATGCAAAGGGAGATAACTCGTGCCTCGCATTCTCGCACGAAAGAGTCTCGATCTAAGCTTGGATCGGATCGTAAGATCGGGACCGGCTACGATCGGCCTAAGATCGGTTAGTGGAACGGGTGTAACTTTTAGCTAAGACGATTGTAAAATTGGCGTAACTTGCTAAGATTGATCTTAGTTAAGATCGGTTAGTGGAACGGCACCCTGATCTTCAGCAACCCATGCTTGTCGTAAGAGGCGACTAACGGGATCGGGTGGTCAGGCTCACGGACTTGATTGACACACGTCATCTTATCGCAATTGCGTAGATCGATGCTCATGATGTTGATCACTGGATTGTCTAGTCCAGACTCGATTATGTACAGACCGCCGCCATATAGCTGGAATATTGCTGAGTGTGGCGTTAAACAACAAACAAGACAAAATATTATGCTTAACATTTAGGTTTTTGTTGAGCTATGATCGCTTTGTGAAACGAGACCAGCGGTTTTCAAATACCCCTAACAAACATCGGTTGCCGATAATAAAATATTGCCCTAAAGTATTTCAGTGACAGCGTCTCATCTTGTTTTGTGTTCACATCACCATATCAAACAATTATTCATACACATGAGCATTGGCTGTACAATTGTGTGTGCAAGAAGTATTCAGACGTATAATTTATACAACAATTTTTATTCTAGAAACTAATTATCTCAGTTGCATCAGCAACATACCGGATGAAACAGGTTTGAATATAAGTGCGTAATGTGTTATTGGTTTTTTAAAATGTATACTCTATTTAATACTTTTTCACAATAGTGACACTAAAGATAAATGTGAAAAGGCGGAATTATTTTGCTCAGTCTACGATTTGTTTGTTTGTTTGTTTGTTTGTTGTGTAACGCCGCAATCACAGTATTCCAGCCTAATGGCGGTGGTCTGTAAATAATCAAGTCAGCCTACGAACCCATTCTGTACGGCTATTGGATGTAGCTTGCATGTGGTTGAGAAGATGGCATTAACTACAGTGTTTCGGACACGGAAAAGTCATTTATATCCATACAAAGGATTGCTAGAAAAAACGACAGAAAAGTGTAGCATCCAAAATATCTAATTTTTAGTGCAAATCTATAACTTTACAGGAACTCGAGAATAAAGTGTGAACAACCCTCCCTTGGCGTTTTGGCGTGACGTTTTCACATGACTTTTGACGTGACGTTTTGACGTGACGCTTTTACATGACGTTTGACGTGACCTTTCCACATGACTTTTGATGTGACGTTTTGACATGACGTTTGACGTGACCTTTCACATGACTTTTGATGTGATGTTTTGACATGACGTTTGACGTGACCTTTCACATGGCTTTTGACGTGACGTTTTTACATGACGTTATGATGTGACCTTTTCACGTGACTTTGATGTGACGTTTTGACATGACGTTTGACGTGACCTTTTCACACGACACGTTTGATGTGACGTTTTGACATGACGTTTCGACGTGACGTTTTTACATGACGTTTTAACGTGACGTTTTGACATGTTTTGACATGATGTTTTGACCTGACGTTTTGACGTAACGTTTTGACGGACGTTTTCACATGACTTTTGACGTTTTGGCGTGACGTTTCACATGACTTTGACGTGACACTGTTACTTGACGTTTTGACATGGCGTTTTGACGTGACGTTTTCACTTGACTTTTGACGTGGTGTTTTTACATGACGTTTTGACGTGACGTATTGACATGACGTTTTGACGTTCTACTTTTGGTTATTTTGATAGGTGATCTGGTTGATTATTGGACATGCTGTTTGTTAGGATTGTAAGGCTCGTGAACACAACCTTTATAGTCTGTTTGCAGTGAAAACGTACCGATGAATTTCTCTTTAAACAAGAAAGTAAATCGAATAAAATGAAATTAACATTGCGAATCCTCATAATTTTACCTTGCCAACTGAACATTTAAATATCAGAATATTATTAAACTTAGGATAAAAGTTGTTTAACAAACGATCATAGTTTCAAATCGTTATTATTGGTTTGTATTAGAAGGGTGTATGCACATTACATGAAACACCGAGAACAAGTACGGTTGGTCCAAGTTAACGCTCATCACGTACCGCACGTGCATTTGTTTCAGTGTTCCAACTACTGCGCTTACCCCCTTGTAATACAAACCAATAATAGCGATTTGAAACTATGATCGTTTGTTAAACAGCTTTTATCCTAAGTTTTATTCAAATATTAATCGATAAATCATTATATTCACTTATTAGCAATGCTAAGGAAAGTAGACTTTTTATGAATGTAAATTAAAATGTTTGATATAACAATTAAAGTGAGTGTCTGAGTTTAGTTTTACGCCGCTTTTAAATTATTACAGTAATATCACGGCGGAGGACACCAGAAATGGGTTTCACACCTTGTTGCCATGTGGGAATCGAATCCATGTCTTTGGCGTGAAAAGCGAACGCTTTAACCACTTGGCTACCCCACCGCCCCGATATTACAATATAAAGTATGATATTGATTCTGGTAATAATTTACTTAAAATTGTATTAAATTATCAATCAATAAATTGTTATAATCAATTATTAGCCATGCTAAGAAAGGTAGACTTTTATGAATGTAAATTAAAATGTTTTATATAACAATTAAAATAATTTTAGACCAAAGTGTACGTCTTACAAAGAAAGTTGTTTTAAGCTATTCAGTTGCAGTTTAATGGCCTATGTATGTTGGTTGTGTTTGACAGTGAACGGACTAACTATTGTCTATGCTTTTCTTGGCCGTCCCAAATCGCGCACTTTGATAAAGGTTCTGACTGTCGTTACTACTGTTATCAATGCGATATTTAATGAGAATGCATATTAGACTATATGACAGCAGATGACATGCGTTAGATCAGCTTTGTTCTGTAAACAGTCCGTGAAATCAGGCATGCGCAGAAAGGCAAAAGTATGAAACAATCCGCATGCGAGAGTCTATCACTTCGAACTAGACGAAGGCAAGTTACGGAAAGAGTCGAGAGGTGACGACTTATACCGGTAGACGATGTCCAAAAGAAAACGGCAATGTCCGTCGTGAAAAGGGCCAAAACACTGTCACCAAAACACCGGGTTTACCTCCGATGATGTAAACGCAAAAATACCCTCTTCGTGTTTTTAAAGGGACATTGATTCGGAGCAATTCCCCGTGACTGGTTGTTGCTAATGTTATTGTTTCTCCACCGCGAGTACCCGGATGATATCCCAGATTTCTTTACTGGGTTGCCATCTTTGCTGCGGCGGCCGCAACCGCAATTGGTAGTATATGTATGATGTGGATATCCCGACATTGATCAACAAAGATGAAATCTTTTTTCACTCATTCATATTTCCATCTTCATTATTAGTGAAGCCAATTTTTGTTGTCCCCCGCCATTATATTGCTGGAATATTGCTAAAAACGGTGTAAAACTAAACTCACTCACTCACTCTTCATTATTATGACAACAAATGAAACTATTTTGAAGTTTAACTTCATTTGCCAGTTGTAAAATATGTTAGGACTGAAAAAAGTAATTTATTTTTATATTTGTATGCATTTTCGGAACTTCATATGTTGTTAGTGAATTTATAACGTGACTGTAATATCTAGACATTTTATAGATTGCCGACGTGCATCATATTTCACACACACGCCCTCAGTGCGACCTTGAGTATGTTGTCTGTCTCATCGAACTTCACGGCGAAAAAAATGAAGTGGCATGATTCTTTTGGATTACAACAAATGAATAAAACCAAAATACAAATATTAAAATTAAAATCGACTAAAGTTAGAACAATAATATCAGGCCATTACCTTGTTCGAGGAATGCATCCATCAATATCCACATGAAGGAACGATATACCATTTATCTGCAGCTGACAAAGAAACCTGTTCCATGTTATGTATCTTTTTTCAGTCTAAAATGCTAAAAAAAATGTATAAATCGTTATAACTAGTGATGAACAGAGACATTTTTTATGGCTGGACAACTTCTTTACTGCAATCGATGCAACGTTAGCATCTACACCGACACGTTGCATCAGTTGCAATAAAGAAGTTGATTAATCAGTCAACTATCGGGGATACATGTATTTTCAAATAACGGCACTTGATGGGCATCCACCGTTCTTATTGTCCCATTGTTTAGGTTGAAGAAATTCTGCAAAGGTGGACAGTTGCCTAGTTCCTGTGTCTGTCACGGTCGAGGGAGCAGGCACTGACCACCTAGCAGCTAGGTGATTGCTTGTTTGATTGGCGAAACATCAATCGCTCTGGATTAGTGCCCCTTTAATGAGGTGGCCCAATCAGAAGTATTTACTAAATCGACAGTCAGTTAGCTTAGTTAAAACGTCAAGGTGATGGATGCATTAAACATTTACTAGCGTGGCGAAACCAGCCAGCACAGATATCACGTTAACGAAATATGTATCGACCCCCTGACAGCTGGATCATGGCGCTACTGAAACAGCTTTAGATTTACGGCGTTTCGTGAACTTTCCTTGCCTATAGAAAGACAGATGTTAGTTCCCCTGTCGTGTCAGTGTGATGGAATTACTCCACATGTCGCCATACCTCGCTCGGAACCCCAGTAATTCTTTCAGTCATCAATATACTATTAAACCGTTTGAGTAACGAATTTAAAAGTTGGAAATTCCGAGGAAATCGATAATGTTAATACGACAGATATATGTTGCCATGACAATATGAACTGATTATACAGTGGAATGCCATTTCTTGCATCACAGCTAGTGTTGAATATGTCCGCAACATACCATCGCGAATGCACGTGTGTTTCACTGAAGTGGTAAACGTGTGAGCCCTTCACCACTTATTTCCATTAAGCACTGATATACTGTAAAAGCGGCATTAAAAACTGAACTCACTCACTCACTCGAAATGTATAAAAAGTATTTTAAAGGATTTTAGTTATTAACAAATATTCGTCTGCCCGGCTGGCATTCCATGAAGTCGCAGGTTTGATCCCCGACCGCGTCAGGTCCCTGCCTGGCGCTCGGCATTAATGGGTACAACAAGGACTGGTCGGCTCGGAGTCAGTATAATGTGTCTGAGTGGGGTATTCATGCTTCACTGCGGCATGGTATCTCAGTGGGCTAGCACTATAAAACCAGCTTCAGTTTGGGCTAGTACAAGCAGCCGCACATACACATACACATACACGCGCATGCACGTCGTCATATGAGCGAAATATTCTCTAAGTACGACGTTAAACCCAATTTCACCTCACCTCACCTCCATGAATTTCAAAAGGGAACAGCACCGTACAGTTCAACTGATTTTTATTTTACATTAATCTGCCTCAGTCCCTGAATGATATAATTTTCCCTGACGCAGCAGATGTAGACTTTCCACAGTTTCCCATTGCACCGGTTCTACTTTTCATGTAAACATATCGTATACACTAAGGGCTTGTGAAATTCACATGTGTATGTTTGCTGCTAAATCGTGTTTGTACTTATTACTGATTTTCATTTCCTATTTTAAATTTTCGAGAAACGACGTCGTCTTCCAACAACAAATCAAGCGTATTATTTGGTGACAATGCATTGTGGGATCATTTGCAGCAATTTGTTTCAGTGTTCATATCACACCTACTCGCTGACTACGATTTCGCGTGTTGCTAGGTTACCAAGCAGAACCCCAAATCCCACCCAGCAGGGCCAGGCTATTGGCTCGTCAGTCCAGCCGGAACCAGAACTACAGGCAGTCTCTCCACACGCTCATCACCAACGTCAACTTTATGCTGCTCGCTGTATCCTATGGTAATGCTACATAGGGGCCCACCATAATCTATATTACGGTGGTAAATAGACGTTTATGTCTGTTGAGAAGGCCCCTGGCGTGTATAGGCGTTTTTTCAAACACTTATCCGTAAACAAGCCAGATATGACTCTTTCACAGACTAATCAAGGCATAAGGGCTTGTTCTGGGAGAGGTCTGCTGCAAGGGAGTCACTGTTGCATCAGGGATCTAATGGCTTCTCCGGTGTCATTGGCTGAGAGGAGCATGTGGCTTGAGGCGGTCCGTGGCTGTGCGGGGTGTGTGTCTGAGTGGGGAGTATGGCCGGGCGGATTCCGTGGCTGGGCGGGATCTATCTATGGCTAGGCGGAGTCTGTTGCTGGGCGGTGTCCTTGGCTGAGTGGGGTCTATGGCTAGGGCGAGATCTGCGGCTAAGGGCGGTCCCTGGCTGGGCGGGGTCTGTTGCTGGGCGGTGTCCTTGGCTGAGTGGGGTCTATGGCTAGGGCGAGATCTGCGGCTAAGGGCGGTCCCTGGCTGGGCGGGGTCTGTTGCTGGGCGGTGTCCTTGGCTGAGTGGGGTCTATGGCTAGGGCGAGGTCTGCGGCTAAGGGCGGTCCCTGGCTGGGCGGGGTCTGTTGCTGGGCGGTGTCCTTGGCTGAGTGGGGGTCTACTGGCTAGGGGCGAGATCTGCGGCTAAGGGCGGTCCCTGGCTGGGCGAGGTCTGTTGCTGGGCGGTGTCCTTGGCTGAGTGGGGTCTATGGCTAGGGCGAGGTCTGCGGCTAAGGGCGGTCCCTGGCTGGGGGGGGTCTGTTGCTGGGCGGTGTCCTTGGCTGAGTGGGGCTATGGCTAGGGCTAGGGCTAAGAGGTCCCTGGCTGGCTAAGGGCGGTCCCTGGCTGGGCGGGGTCTGTTGCTGGGCGGTGTCCTTGGCTGGAGTGGGTCTATGGCTAGGGGCAGGTCTGCGGCTAAGGGCGGTCCCTGGCTGGGCGAGGTCTGTTGCTGGGCGGTGTCCTTGGCTGAGTGGGGTCTATGGCTACGGCTAGGGCAGGTCCGCTGTCTGTCTGGCTGAGTGGGGCTAAGCTAAGGGCGGTCCCTGGCTGGGCGGGTCTGTTGCTGGGCGGTGTCCTTGGCTGAGTGGGGTCTACGGCTAGGGCGAGGTCTGCGGCTAAGGGCTGTCCCTGGCTGGGCGGGGTCTGTGACTGAGTGGAGTTTGTGGCTGGTTTGGGTCCGGATGCTGGGCTGGGGCCGGTACTGAGCGGGATTCTATGTCTGGGCGGTGTCCGTGAATGAGCGAGGTCTATGGTTTTGGGCGGGGTTTTGAAGATATGGTGGGGATATATGGTTGCGAATGTTTTAGTTCATCTTTCCTTCATATCTGTTAATAAATTGAGTTTTCCATCAAACATATATCGCCCAGTGTATATATATATAACCTGAACATTATTTCTCTGTAAATGAAGGCCCGTGTCAGTTCCCCCAAAGTGGTGTTGCTATCTCTGTGTTGCCGTTCCACTGTTCCTCCTGTACTGCCTGGCCTACCCAGCACTGTCTCGCACGTCTTCGTTGTTTTGCAGGCATTCTGACGGGTGCCTTCTACGCCATCTCCACCCTCCTGAACGGCATCATGCTCCATTACTTCCCGGTAGGCTTGTATTGCCAGAATTTCTCCTTCGCCCACCAACTCACTCATTCATTCACTCACCCTCTCACTAACATACTCACCCATACACTCACTCATGCACTTACTCACTCACTCACTTAGTGTGTCATGTTCGGGAACACATATTAACCCACATCTCCACTGTTATCCTGATGTTGTGAGACTACTAAAGATCTTTTTACGAACCTGGTGTCGAATTACTTTTGAATCATGTACTTGAATCAGTATCTTTTTCCCCATTAGCAGCACGGAGGTGCCCTCGCGTGACTCGTGTCCACGCCGAGGGACCAGTTATTGTCAAGTTTGGAATTATTGAAATATGATTTGATTAACTTTGTATCACAGATGAAGTATCAGCAGACTAATAGATTCTAATGAAATAATGGATGTATTGTCATGTATACTACTTTTGTAACCCAACGTTCGTTTTATTTAGTCATTAATGATTCATTCATTGAAGTATAAGAACAAATGAATATCTAAAGTTTGTACTAACGAAACACGACATTTTGGCAATTAATGCACGCACAGCGAGCCCCTCTTTCACAGCCCCACTTGCCCATAATCTCACTCACTCCCCATCCTCACTGACTTGATTGACCAGGTCATCGTATCTTAGTTGCGTGGAGCGATGTTCATGCTGTTGATCACTGGATTGTCTGGTCCAGAAGTGATTATTTACAGTCTGCCATCACGTGGCTGGAATATTGATGAGTGGGGCTTTAAACAACAAACAAACAAACAGAACTCCCTGCCCTCGCAGGTTGATGAGGGTGTAACGTCAGAACCCCAGTAGATAATGCTGTCCCTGTTTCCAGGGTGGGGATATAAGGTCAGACCCCCAGCCGATAATGCTCTCCCTGTTTCCAGGGTGAGGGTGTAACGTCAGACCACCAGTAGATAATGCTCTCCCTGTTCCCAGGGTGAGGGTGTAACGTCAGCCTCCCAGTAGATAATGCTGTCCCTGTTCCCAGGGTGAGGGTGTAACGTCAGACTCCCAGTAGATAATGCTCTCCCTGTTCCCAGGGTGAGGGTGTAACGTCAGACTCCCAGTAGATAATGCTGTCCCTGTTTCCAGGGTGAGAATGTAACGTCAGACCCCAGTAGATAATGCTGTCCCTGTTTCCAGTGTGAGGGTGTAACGTCAGACCCCCAGTAGATAATGCTGTCCCTGTTCCCAGGGTGAGGGTGTAACGTCAGCCCCCCAGTAGATAATGATGTCCCTGTTCCCAGGGTGAGGGTGTAACGTCAGAC
This sequence comes from Haliotis rubra, assembly GCF_003918875.1. Taxonomy (NCBI): domain Eukaryota; kingdom Metazoa; phylum Mollusca; class Gastropoda; order Lepetellida; family Haliotidae; genus Haliotis; species Haliotis rubra. The sequence goes on from NW_025767157.1 coordinate 1,097,273, forward strand.
TCCCAGTAGATAATGCTGTCCCTATTCCCAGGGTGGGGGTGTAACGTCAACCCCCAGTAGATAATGTTGTCCCTGTTCCCAGGGTGAGGGTGTAACGTCAACCCCCAGTAGATAATGCTGTCCCTGTTCCCAGGGTGGGGGTATAACGTCAGACCCCCAGTAGATAATACTGTCCCTGTTCCCAGGGTGGGGGTGTAACGCCAGACTCCCAGTAGATAATGCTGTCCCTGTTTCCAGGGTGAGGGTGTAACGCCAGACCACTAGTAGATAATGCTGTCCCTGTTCCCAGGGTGAGGGTGTAACGTCAACCCCCAGTAGATAATCCTGTCCCTATTCCCAGGGTGAGGATGTAACGTCAGACTCCCAGTAGACAATGCTGTCCCTATTCCCAGGGTGAGGATGTAAGACTAGACTCCCAGTAGACAATGCTGTCCCTGTTCCCAGGGTGAGGATGTAACGTCAGACCCCCAGTAGACAATGCTGTCCCTATTCCCAGGGTGAGGATGTAACGCTAGACTCCCAGTAGACAATGCTGTCCCTATTCCCAGGGTGAGGGTGTAACGTCAACCCCCAGTAGACAATGCTGTCCCTGTTCCCAGGGTGGGGGTGTAACGTCAACCCCCAGTAGATAATGTTGTCCCTGTTCCCAGGGTGAGGATGTAACGTCAGACTCCCAGTAGACAATGCTGTCCGTGTTCCCAGGGTGAGGATGTAACGTCAGACCCCAAGTGCAGAATAATGCTGTGCCTGTTCCTAGGGTGAGGGTGTAACGTCAACCCCCAGTAGACAATGCTGTCCCTGTTCCCAGGGTGAGGGTGTAACGTCAACCCCCAGTAGACAATGCTGTCCCTGTTCCCAGGGTGAGGATGTAACGTCAACCCCCAGTAGACAATGCTGTCCCTGTTCCCAGGGTGAGGGTGTAACGTCAACCCCCAGTAGATAATCCTGTCCCTGTTCCCAGGGTGAGGGTGTAACGTCAATCCCCAGTAGATAACCCTGTCCCTGTTCCCAGGGTGAGGATGTAACGCCAGACCCCCAGTAGACAATGCTGTCCCTGTTCCCAGGGTGAGGGTGTAACGTCAACCCCCAGTAGATAATCCTGTCCCTGTTCCCAGGGTGAGGATGTAACGCCAGACTCCCAGTAGACAATGCTGTCCCTGTTCCCAGGGTGAAGATGTAACGTCAGACCATCAGTAGATAATGCTGTCCCTGTTCCCAGGGTGAGGGTATAACGTCAGACCACCAGTAGATAATGCTGTCCCTGTTCCCAGGGTGAGGATGTAACGTCAACCCCCAGTAGATAATCCTGTCCCTGTTCCCAGGGTGAGGGTATAACGCCAGACCACCAGTAGATAATGCTGTCCCTGTTCCCAGGGTGAGGATGTAACGTCAACCCCCAGTAGATAATCCTGTCCCTGTTCCCAGGGTGAGGGTATAACGCCAGACCACCAGTAGATAATGCTGTCCCTGTTCCCAGGGTGAGGGTGTAACGTCAGACCACCAGTAGATAATGCTGTCCCTGTTCCCAGGGTGGGGATGTAACGTCAACCCCCAGTAGATAATCCTGTCCCTGTTCAAAGGGTGAGGATGTAACGTCAACCCCCAGTAGATAATCCTGTCCCTGTTCCCAGGGTGAGGGTATAACGCCAGACCACCAGTAGATAATGCTGTCCCTGTTCCCAGGGTGAGGATGTAACGTCAGACCATCAGTAGATAATGCTGTCCCTGTTTCCAGGGTGAGGGTGTAACGTCAACCCCCAGTAGATAATGCTGTCCCTGTTTCCAGGGTGAGGTGTAACGTCAGACCATCAGTAGATAATGCTGTCCCTGTTTCCAGGGTGAGGGTGTAACGTCAACCCCCAGTAGATAATGCTGTCCCTGTTTCCAGGGTGAGAGTGTAACGTCAGACCATCAGTAGATGATGCTGTCCCTGTTTCCAGGGTGAGGGTGTAACGTCAACCCCCAGTAGATAATGCTGTCCCTGTTTCCAGGGTGAGGGTGTAACGTCAACCACCAGTAGATAATGCTGTCCCTATTCCCAGGGTGAGGGTATAACGTCAACCCCTAGTAGATAATGTTGTCCCTGTTCCCAGGGTGAGGGTGTAACGTCAACCCCGAGTAGACAATGCTGTCCCTGTTCCCAGGGTGAGGGTATAACGCCAGACCACCAGTAGATAATCCTGTCCCTGTTCCCAGAGTGAGGGTGTAACGTCAGACCACCAGTAGATAATGTTGTCCCTGTTCCCAGGGTGAGGGTATAACGCCAGACCACCAGTAGATAATCCTGTCCCTGTTCCCAGGGTGAGGGTGTAACGTCAGACCACCAGTAGATAATGCTGTCCCTGTTCCCAGGGTGAGGGTGTAACGTCAGACCACCAGTAGATAATCTGTCCCTGTTCCCAGGGTGAGGGGTGTAACGTCAGACCCCCAGTAGATAATGCTGTCCCTGTTCCCAGGGTGAGGGTGTAACGTCAACCCCCAGTAGATAATGCTGTCCCTGTTCCCAGGGTGAGGGTGTAACATCAGACCACCAGTAGATAATCCTGTCCCTGTTCCCAGGGTGAGGGTGTAACGCTAGACTCCCAGTAGATAATGCTGTCCCTGTTCCCAGGGTGAGGGTGTAACATCAGACCCCAAGTAGATAATGCTGTCCCTATTCCCAGGGTGAGGGTGTAACGTCAACCCCCAGTAGACAATGCTGTCCCTGTTCCCAGGGTGAGGGTATAACGCCAGACCACCAGTAGATAATCCTGTCCCTGTTCCCAGGGTGAGGGTGTAACGTCAGACCACCAGTAGATAATGTTGTCCCTGTTCCCAGGGTGAGGGTATAACGCCAGACCACCAGTAGATAATGCTGTCCCTGTTCCCAGGGTGAGGTGTAACATCAGACCCCCAGTAGATAATGCTGTCCCTATTCCCAGGGTGAGGGTGTAACGTCAACCCCAGTAGATAATAATACTGCTGTCCCTGTTCCCAGGGTGAGGTGTAACATCAGACCCCAAGTAGATAATGTTGTCCCTGTTCCCAGGGTGGGGGTGTAACGTCAACCCCCAGTAGATAATGTTGTCCCTGTTCCCAGGGTGAGGGTTTAACGTCAACCCCCAGTATATAACGCCAGCCTCCCAGTAGACAATGCTGTCCCTGTTTCCAGGGTGAGGGTGTAACGTCAACCCCCAGTAGAAAATGCTGTCCGTGTTCCCAGGGTGAGGGTGTAACGCTAGACTCCCAGTAGAAAATGCTGTCCCTGTTTCCAGGGTGAGGGTGTAACGACAGACCCCCAGTAGATAATGCTGTCCGTGTTCCCAGGGTGAGGGTGTAACGACAGACTCCCAGTAGATAATGCTGTCCCTGTTCCCAGGGTGAGGGGTGTAACGCTAGACTCCCAGTAGAAAATGCTGTCCTGTTTCCAGTGTGAGGGGTGTAACGACAGACCCCAGTAGATAATGCTGTCCGTGTTCCCAGGGTGAGGGTGTAACGACAGACTCCCAGTAGATAATGCTGTCCCTGTTCCCAGGGTGAGGGGTGTAACGCTAGACTCCCAGTAGAAAATGCTGTCCCTGTTTCCAGTGTGAGGGTGTAACGACAGACCCCCAGTAGATAATGCTGTCCGTGTTCCCAGGGTGAGGGTGTAACGACAGACTCCCAGTAGATAATGCTGTCCCTGTTCCCAGGGTGAGGGTGTAACGCTAGACTCCCAGTAGAAAATGCTGTCCCTGTTTCCAGTGTGAGGGTGTAACGACAGACCCCAGTAGATAATGCTGTCCGTGTTCCCAGGGTGAGGAGGGTGTAACGACAGACTCCCAGTAGGGAAATGCTGTCCCTGTTCCCAGGGTGAGGGTGTAACGCTAGACTCCCAGTAGAAAATGCTGTCCCTGTTTCCTGTGTGAGGGTGTAACGACAGACCCCCAGTAGATAATGCTGTCCGTGTTCCCAGGGTGAGGGTGTAACGACAGACTCCCAGTAGATAATGCTGTCCCTGTTCCCAGGGGAGGGTGTAACGCTAGACTCCCAGTAGAAAATGCTGTCCGTGTTTCCAGTGTGAGGGTGTAACGACAGACCCCCAGTAGATAATGCTGTCCGTGTTCCCAGGGTGAGGGTGTAACGCCAGACTCCCAGTCGATGATGATGTCCCTGTTCCCAGGGTGAGGGTGTAACGCCAGACTCCCAGTCGATGATGATGTCCCTGTTTCCAGTGTGAGGGTGCGACGCTAGACTCCCAGTCGATGATGATGTCCCTGTTCCCAGGGTGAGGGTGTAACGCTAGACTCCCAGTCGATGATGATGTCCCTGTTCCCAGGGTGAGGGTGTAACGCCAGACTCCCAGTAGATAATGCTGTCCCTGTTCCCAGGGTGAGGGTGTAACGCCAGACTCCCAGTCGATGATGATGTCCCTGTTCCCAGTGTGAGGGTGCGACGCTAGACTCCCAGTCGATGATGATGTCCCTGTTCCCAGGGTGAGGGTGTAACGACAGACTCCCAGTAGATAATGCTGTCCGTGTTCCCAGGGTGAGGGTGTAACGACAGACTCCCAGTAGATAATGCTGTCCCTGTTCCCAGGGTGAGGGTGTAACGCTAGACTCCCAGTAGAAAATGCTGTCCCTGTTTCCAGTGTGAGGGTGTAACGACAGACCCCCAGTAGATAATGCTGTCCGTGTTCCCAGGGTGAGGGTGTAACGACAGACTCCCAGTAGGAAATGCTGTCCCTGTTCCCAGGGTGAGGGTGTAACGCTAGACTCCCAGTAGAAAATGCTGTCCCTGTTTCCAGTGTGAGGGTGTAACGACAGACCCCCAGTAGATAATGCTGTCCGTGTTCCCAGGGTGAGGGTGTAACGACAGACTCCCAGTAGATAATGCTGTCCCTGTTCCCAGGGTGAGGGTGTAACGCTAGACTCCCAGTAGAAAATGCTGTCCGTGTTTCCAGTGTGAGGGTGTAACGACAGACCCCAGTAGATAATGCTGTCCGTGTTCCCAGGGTGAGGGTGTAACGCCAGACTCCCAGTCGATGATGATGTCCCTGTTCCCAGGGTGAGGGTGTAACGCCAGACTCCCAGTCGATGATGATGTCCCTGTTTCCAGTGTGAGGGTGCGACGCTAGACTCCCAGTCGATGATGATGTCCCTGTTCCCAGGGTGAGGGTGTAACGCTAGACTCCCAGTCGATGATGATGTCCCTGTTCCCAGGGTGGGGTGTAACGCCAGACTCCCAGTAGATAATGCTGTCCCTGTTCCCAGGGTGAGGGTGTAACGCCAGACTCCCAGTCGATGATGATGTCCCTGTTCCCAGTGTGAGGGTGCAACGCTAGACTCCCAGTCGATGATGATGTCCCTGTTCCCAGTGTGAGGGTGTATCGCTAGACTCCCAGTCGATGATGATGTCCCTGTTCCCAGGGTGAGGGTGTAACGCTAGACTCCCAGTCGATGATGATGTCCCTGTTCCCAGGGTGAGGGTGTAACGCCAGACTCCCAGTCGATGATGATGTCCCTGTTCCCAGGGTGAGGGTGCAACGCTAGACTCCCAGTAGATAATGATGTCCCTATTCCCAGGGTGGGGGTGTAACGCCAGACTCCCAGTAGATAATGATGTCCCTGTTCCCAGGGTGAGGATGTAACGTCAGACCACCAGTAGATAATGATGTCCCTATTCCCAGGGTGAGGGTGTAACGCCAGACTCCCAGTAGATAATGCTGTCCCTGTTTTCAGTGTGAGGGTGTAACGTCAGACCACCAGTAGATAATGATGTCCCTGTTCCCAGGGTGAGGGTGTAACGCCAGACTCCCAGTAGATAATGATGTCCCTATTCCCAGGGTGAGGGTGTAACGCCAGACTCCCAGTAGATAATGCTGTCCCTGTTTTCAGGGTGAGGATGTAACGTCAGACCACCAGTAGATAATGCTGTCCCTGTTCCCAGGGTGAGGATGTAACGTCAACCCCCAGTAGATAATGATGTCCGTGTTCCCAGGGTGAGGGTGTAACGTCAGACCACCAGTAGATAATGCTGTCCCTGTTTCCAGTGTGAGGGTGTAACGTCAGACCCCCAGTAGATAATGATGTCCCTGTTTTCAGGGTGAGGATGTAACGTCAACCCCCAGTAGATAATGATGTCCGTGTTCCCAGGGTGAGGGTGTAACGTCAGACCACCAGTAGATAATGCTGTCCCTGTTTCCAGTGTGAGGGTGTAACGTCAGACCCCCAGTAGATAATGCTGTCCGTGTTCCCAGGGTGAGGGTGTAACGTCAGACCATCAGTAGATAATGCTGTCCCTGTTCCCAGGGTGAGGAAGAAAACACAGGGCGCATTGGTCTCACGATCGTCCTGGCTGGTATAGCAGGAGCCATCATGGCGGGGCTGTGGCTGGACAAGACGAAGGCGTTCAAGTACGTAGCGACTCTCCATCATGACCCAAATGTCTGTGGCAAGTATGATACGGATAGAAATGACGTCTTTTCTACAATATTCCGAGATGTCTTCGTTGTGTAAAATTACACAAAGAGCTTTAGCACGCTTCCCTTGCGCCATACAGTGCAGGCTTTTGCGCCGCTGTTTGCTGTGCAGAGTTGCGTCCCTTGGGGACGTCATAACGTAGGTTCGAATCATGGTCAGAATGGATTGTTTTGCCCAAGTGATAAACGTATGAAATTTGTACAGTTGGTGTTTCCCTGTCTCGTGAAACTGACACGCCGTATTATAGACATCATTAAGACCAACTCGTCGTTAAAACCAACTCGAATACTTTCGCTAAGGGGACATTCAGGATTCTATTTTGAGGGTATTTGTAGGCGGGATTGTATTTGGTATTAAGATAGTTTTATATATTTATTTTTCAGTATTGTAACTTCAAATCTGTTTAAATTGTTTTTCATACCTAGGAACGCATTCTGTAAGTTTTCGTATGCCTTTTTGTGCTTTTGGGAATTATATATGTTTTTCTCAGATTTGTGTTAAGTAGTATTTGGGATTCATTCAGGGTATACTTATCTGTATGACATGGACATGATATGTTATATCCCCGTTCTGTAGGTGGACGTCGGTGGGGATCTATGCTCTGTCGCTGGTGGGAATGGTAGCGTTCGCTGCCATCATCGAATGCGACCTCAACCGTATCTGGATAATCTACCTCGTCGCCGGATTTCTTGGGTATATAAATCTCTGTCACTTCCAATCTCCATGCTTCAGTTTGGCATCACCTCCTGGAGATCTTATTACATTTGGTCTTCAGCAGCCCATGTTTGTCGTAAGAGGCGACTAAGGGGATCGGGTGGTCAGGCTCGCTGACACTGTGGATACATGTCATCGTATCATAAATGCTTAGATCGATGTTCGTGAGGTCAGTAACCAGATTGTTTGGTTTTGATCGCCGATGTATTGGATATGTGTTTTCCTGAATGATATTTTATCTCAGAAATAATATGAAATAATTTATATCCAGAAAGTAAGAAAATTGAAAATGGAGGTGCGAATAATGTTTAACTTCCGCCTAAAGATGACGCTATTAAGACTTGCCAACCTGGGTCCCGTTCCTCAAAGCGATCGTAACGCTACGACTGTCGTAAGTCTATGGGAGTTACGATCATTCTGTAGTATCTGAACACTTTCTGTATTCATTCTGTAGTATCTGAACACAGACTATGACCTAATCTGTTATAAAACCATCCCTTCAGTTTATTGCTTCTAAAACATCAAAACACAAAACGAATTTGTTTGTGTAGACGAGTATGGGGAGTAACACTCATGACCCGGATTTTCCGTTACACAACGAACTTGACTTACTCGGCCTGTAACTTGATGTGAACAGCTTCATGTGAAATAACATAAAGATAGTCACCTGTTACATCCCATGGGCTTTGAGCCATTAATCAGTGAGCCTATCTGTGTCAGACCTGCCAACTGCCACTGATTCTGTCAAATAAACTCGAGGGGATACTGAGTTAGTTATATGGATGAGTGTTCTCGGTGACTTGGTTAATAATGCGACACCGTGGATCGTTGCTGGTAATATTAGTCACTCGATTGTCTAGTCCGAACTCGATTACTTACTGGCCTTATCATCGTGGAAGCTTGACTACTGTCGAGTGCGGCGTTATAAGTATGCACACACGCGCAGGTACACGTACACGCACACACAAACACAAATTCTGTCTAGTGTATACATACCATACGTTCAATCTTTTCTGAAAATGTCCTTTATCCTATCTATACATATCCCGCATCCAGTCCCATGTACACATGTCCAACATTCAGTGCTATGTATACTACTCACACTTTGCTAAGGATCACAAAAATTCACTTTAATTAAACGTAGATTTATATTTTGAAATTTATCCATTTATAACTGGATAAATAATGATATGGTAACCCCTCTTTAGGCAAACACTCACCTTAATCTATCCTTATGCACTTGATACATGAGTAACTATCAAAATGGTTTTCATGGCACCAATCAACCATTTTGCATATCATTGACATGTACACAACACCTGTCAATAGCAGGTATAGGATCCACAAGATGAAATGACATACTGAAACCTAGGATCTAACTTATATAAGTTCTACATTCAGATGTATACATCTCCTACTGGTATTTCAGTGCATATGTGTCCCCAATGAAGTCCAGATAACGCATATCCTACAGTTTGTGGACGTGAATTTGCTCTCTCATGCGTATTCTCGTCGTATATTTTAGAGTCGTTCAGTCATGTTCAAGATTTAACTGAATCTGCTCGTTTCCTCGATTTAACCTTGTTTCTGCATGTCTCAGGTTCTTTATGACTGGCTACCTGCCCGTGGGGTACGAGTTTGCTGCCGAGATCACGTACCCCGAGTCTGAGGCTACATCGTCCGGCATTTTAACAGGTTCAGCAATGGTAAGTGGTTGTGTGATTGTCTCCGGTCTTCACGACTGATCAGATATCAATGACTAATTTTCATCGATTATCGGATAAATCTTCATCATTTACAGCACAATCTCCGGCTGTTACCGCATAATCTCTATCAACTACCGCACATTTTCCGTCAGTTACCGCACAAACAATATCAGCTACAGCACAATTTCCGTCAGTTACCGCACAATCTACATCAGCTACCGCACAATCTCTATCAGCTACCGCACAATTTCCGTCAGTTACCGCACAGACAATATCAGCTACCGCACAATTTCCGTCAGTTACCGCACAATCTACATCAGCTATAACGCACAACTACATGTATGTCAGTTACTGAAAATTCTCCATCATTTACAGCAAAATGCACCTCAGTTACCGCACAATCTCCGTCACTTAGCGCAAAATCGCGGTCAATTACCGCATAAGCTCCTCAAATACCGCACAGTCCCCTATTCTTCTTACACTGTAAAGTATGCACATGCCACGGCACAATGCCAGTCGATTACCGCACAATCGTCCCCAGCTACCGCAGTTGTCAGACAGTCGCCATCAGATACCACACAATCCCCTCAGGTGCCATTTTACAATATCATTCTGCAAAACAAAAATTCCTAGCTACCCGACAAAGTCCACTAGTAACCAAACAATTTCAATTTTGTCATGCTAGGTAAAACCGTTCCAGATATATAGTTCTTCAAACTAACAGGGGTCATATGTTGGAGACGTATACTAACAGCTAGTCTCAGAAATGAACATATTTTACATAAAATAATATTTTTCAAATTAAAATAAAATATAATAAAAAGGAGCCCAGAGACGTTTTTCATTTCCTGAAACTGCGGTAATCTAGACTTGCCACACATTCTAGACTTGCATGGGCTACATGGGGTATATTTGTTTCAGGGTCTATATGACAGACTACTTGGTGACGCTGCTTTCAAAAATATTTCCGCGGCATTTCTGCCCAAAGCCACAGTGCTCAACATCTCAATCACGGCCAAACTACTGCTGGAAGTCTCAATGAACGGTTGAGCACACAGCAACTGTTGGCGCCTCACAATACATGGCCTCCAGAGAACCTTGTGTTCACAGATTAGTTTTATAAAATATTTATACATAAAAACACTGGTGTTAATTAGAAGGATATTGAAATATTTTCCAATTTTCCAGTTTTGTGGAATGATGCTGACACTGGGTATGAGAGCTGTGAGCTGTCATGAACCGCGTCAGCATTCTTGCAGAACCGCGCTCGGTCGCATCCTTGCAGCAAACATCACACTGTGCTCGGTCGTCTTTGTCGGCGTCATCCTAACAGGTATGTTAACACCTACAACATCACACTGTGCTCGGTCGTCTTTGTTGGCGTCATCCTAACAGGTATGTTAACACCTTCAACATCACACTGTGCTCGGTCGTCTTTGTTGGCGTCATCCTAACAGGTATGTTAACACCTTCAACATCACACTGTGCTCGGTCGTCTTTGTTGGCGTCATCCTAACAGGTATGTTAACACCTTCAACATCACACTGTGCTCGGTCGTCTTTGTTGGCGTCATCCTAACAGGTATGTTAACACCTTCAACATCACACTGTGCTCGGTCGTCTTTGTTGGCGTCATCCTAACAGGTATGTTAACACCTTCAACATCACACTGTGCTCGGTCGTCTTTGTTGGCGTCATCCTAACGTCATCATCCTAACAGGTATGTTAACACCTTCAACATCACACTGTGCTCGGTCGTGCTCTTTGTTGGCGTCATCCTAACAGGTATGTTATCACCTGGCGCCATCCAAACCTACAACATCACACTGTGCTCGGTCGTCTTTGTCGGCGTCATCCTAACAGGTATGTTAACACCTACAACATCACACTGTGCTCGGTCGCCTCTTTGTCGGCGCCATCCTAACAGGTATGTTAACACCTTCAACATCACACTGTGCTGTCGGTCGTCTTTGTTGGCGTCATCCTAACAGGTATGTTAACACCTTCAACATCACACTGTGCTCGGTCGCCTTTGTCGGGCGCCATCCTAACAGGTATGTTAACACCTACAACATCACACTGTGCTCGGGTCGCCTTTGTCGGCGCCATCCTAACAGGTATGTTAACACCTTCAACATCACACTGTGCCATCCTCGGTCGCGTCTTTGTAACAGGTATGTTAACATCAACTCACACTGTGCAGGTACAGGTATTAACACCTTCAACATCACACTGTGCTCTTTGTCGGGTCATCTTTGTGCCATCCTAACAGGTATGTTAACGTCTTTGTCGTCTTTGTTGGCGTCATCCTAACAGGTATGTTAACATCTACAACATCACACAGGTACAGGTATGTTAACACCTTCAACATACACACCTGTCGGTCGTCTCAAGGTCATCCTAACAGGTATGTTAACACCTACAACATCACGTCATCCTAACAGGTATGTTAACACCTTACAACACACTCGGTCGATTAGGTCTTTGTCGGCGCCATCTAACAGGTATGTTAACACCTACAACATCACACTGTGCTCGGTCGTCTTTTGGGCGCCATCCTAACAGGTATGTTAACACCTTCAACATCACACGTCATCCTGTCGGGCCATCCTAACATGTTAACACCTACAACATCACACTGTGCTCGGTCGTCTCTTTGTCGGCGTCATCCTAACAGGTATGTTAACACCTTCAACATCACACTGTGCTCGCGATTAGTCTTTGTTGGCGTCATCCTAACAGGTATGTTAACACCTTCAACATCACACTGTGCTCGGGTCGTCTTTGTCGGTCGTCATCCTAACAGGTATGTTAACACCTTCAACATCACACTGTGCTCGGTCAGTCTTTGTTGGCGCATCATCCTAACAGGTATGTTAACACCTACAACATCACACTGTGCTCGGTCTTTGTCGGGCGTCATCCTAACAGGTATGTTAACACCTACAACATCACACTGTGCTCGGTCTTTCGTCTTTGTTCGCCATCCTAACTGGTATGTTAACATCCTTACAACATCACACTGTGCTCGGTCGTCTTTGTCGGCGCCATCCTAACAGGTATGTTAACACCTTCAACATCACACTGTGCTCGGTCGTCTTTGTTGGCGCCATCCTAACAGGTATGTTAACACCTTCAACATCATCACTGTGCTTTTCGGTCAACATCTTTGTTAACGTCATCTAACAGGTATGTTAACACCTACAACATCACACACTGTGCTCGGTCGTCTTTGTCGGCGCGTCATCCTAACAGGTATGTTAACACCTACAACAACATCACACTGTGCTCGGTCGTCAACATTTCTTTGTTGGCGTCATCCTAACAGGTATGTTAACACCTTCAACATCACACTGTGCTCGGTCGTCTTTGTCGGGCGTCATCCTAACAGGTATGTTAACACCTTCAACATCACACTGTGCTCGGTCGCCGTCTTTGTCGGCGTCATCCTAACAGGTATGTTAACACCTACAACATCACACTGTGCTCGGTCGTCTTTGTTGGCGCGTCATCCTAACAGGTATGTTAACACCTACAACATCACACTGTGCTCGGTCGTCTTTGTCGGCATCATCCTAACAGGTATGTTAACACCTTCAACATCACACTGTGCTCGGGTCGTCTTTGTCGGGCGTCATCCTAACAGGTATGTTAACACCTACAACATCACACTGTGCTCGGTCGCTCTTTGTCCTAACAGGCGTCATCCTAACAGGTATGTTAACACCTTCAACATCACACTGTGCTCGGTCGTCTTTTGTCGGGCGTCATCCTAACAGGTATGTTAACACCTTCAACATCACACTGTGCTCGGTCGGTCTTTGTCATCCTAACAGGTATGTTAACACCTTCAACATCACACTGTGCCGGTCGTCTTTTGTTGGCGTCATCATCCTAACAGGTATGTTAACACCTTCAACATCACACTGTGCTTTCGATTCGCCTTCGGCGTCATCCTAACAGGTATGTTAACACCTACAACATCACACTGTGCTCGGTCGCCTTTGTCGGCGCGTCATCCTAACAGGTATGGTATGTCATCCTAAGGTATGTTAACACCTTCAACATCACACTGTGTAACCGATTCGTCTTTGTCGGCCATCCTAACAGGTATGTTAACACCTTCAACATCACACTGTAACCGGTCGTCTTTGTGGCGTCATCCTAACAGGTATGTTAACACCTACAACATCACACTGTGCTCGGTCGTCTTTGTTGGCGTCATCCTAACAGGTATGTTAACACCCTACAACATCACACTGTCGGCGCCATCCTAACAGGTATGTTAACACCTACAACATCACACTGTCGGTCTTTGTCGGCGTCATCCTAACAGGTATGTTAACAGGTATGTTAACACCTACAACTTCAACATCACACTGTGCTCGGGTCGCCTTTGTCGGCATCATCCTAACAGGTATGTTAACACCTACAACATCACTGTCCTAACAGGTATGTTAACACCTTTACAACATCACATCTGTGCTCGGTCATCGGCGCCATCCTAACAGGTATGTTAACACCTACAACATCACACTGTGCTCGGTCGTCTTTGTCGGGCGCCATCCTAACAGGTATGTTAACACTTCTACAACACCTTCAACATCACACTGTGCTCGGTCGTCTTTGTCGGCGTCATCCTAACGGGTATGTTAACACCTACAACATCACACTGTGCTCGGTCGTCTTTGTCGGCGTCATCCTAACAGGTATGTTAACACCTTCAACATCACACTGTGCTCGGTCGTCTTTGTCGGCGTCATCCTAACAGGTATGTTAACACCTTCAACATCACACTGTGCTCGGTCGTCTTTGTTGGCGTCATCCTAACAGGTATGTTAACACCTACAACATCACACTGTGCTCGGTCGTCTTTGTCGGCGTCATCCTAACGGGTATGTTAACACCTTCAACATCACACTGTGCTCGGTCGTCTTTGTCGGCGTCATCCTAACGGGTATGTTAACACCTTCAACATCACACTGTGCTCGGTCGTCTTTGTCGGCGTCATCCTAACGGGTATGTTAACACCTACAACATCACACTGTGGTCGGTCGTCTTTGTCGGCGTCATCCTAACAGGTACGTTAACACCTACAACATCACACTGTGCTCGGTCGTCTTTGTTGGCGTCATCCTAACAGGTATGTTAACACCTACAACATCACACTGTGCTCGGTCGTCTTTGTCGGCGTCATCCTAACAGGTACGTTAACACCTACAACATCACACTGTGCTCGGTCGTCTTTGTTGGCGTCATCCTAACAGGTATGTTAACACCTACAACATCACACTGTGCTCGGTCGTCATTCTTGTGATCGTTTTACTTTAATGCAACATGCCGGAGTGTTTTATCAAATTTACCTTTTCTATATATCGATCTTTTTAAGCCTACAGTAGATATTGCGACTCCCTAATAATGACGTTAAACCATATAGTTCCATATTATTCTTGTTAAACGTCACGGCTCCCCTATCCTATCAGGTAATGAAATAATACATATTGATTTACTCCGCATGACAAATTTTCCAGCTGTTCACAGCAAATCTTATTGGAGACTTGAAGCAATATTTGTTTAGAGAATGGGCGTCCATTCGATGTGCGAAGCTTATTACAGGTAGTTCCTACTATTCCACTTTTCCGCAGGTTTAGTGGATTGTGATACTAAGTTTACGAAAATGGTTTACCGTAATGAGAGTGCTAGCAGGCATATAACAGCGCAAAGCGAACATACAGTAAAGTTTGTCTCGTGAATTCATAGTGTTCCAATTCTACATTATCTTCATTTTTCTATATCCAGCGATTGTTCGACCAGACTATCGGCGTCAGGCAGCCGAGACGCAGGTGAGTCAAGTCAAGTATTTTTTGTTCCGTATGTAGGCCACAGGCCCATATACAACATACATACATTTGTTTACAAATATAGATACACTTTAAAGGGCATACATATCAATAATACACGTGTTATTTGTTCAAACAGATTTCTTGTCAGTATAAATATAATATTTAATATAAACATATATACACACTTTTATAAACATTTAAAATGGAAAAATGTGTGGTTTAAAGAAAATTTATTGGAGTTTGATTGCTCTGATGTTATAAGCATGTAAGATATATTTACATAAATTTCTTAAAAGTGTTTCATTATTTGTTGATAACAGGGACTTAAATTTATAGTAGTTTGGTTGTTTCTGATATGCATATGGCAAGTATTTTAATCTAAGGGAGTTATATTCAGTACATATAAAAATAAAATGATACTCATTAATGCATTCATTGTATTTGACCATTGCATTATTGTTGCTGTCATTGTAATCATCACTATCATAATTATTACGTAATAAATACATTAATGTTACCCATGCCATATTGTTATAGATTAAAACATGTACAGAAATACCGAGGTCAGCTTAGTCATACTTGTGAATATTTAATAATAATATTGTGTACATATATTTTGGTAAATGAGAAGATAACGTAAGAATAATTCAGTAATAATTGTTCCTATCGCAGGTTTTGGAGAAGATAAACCATCTTGAATTAACGATAGCACCGCCAGATAAGAGCACAGGGGAGACAACTCTACCTGGCCTAGCAGAGCCTGACTCTGATGGACAGTTAAAGCAGCCTCTGACCCAGTGACCAGCAGAGCTCTGTTGACATGGCCGTGCTTGTATCCAGGAGGGAATCGGCATCCCACAGCTCAGGAAATACACACGAAGTACAGTGTCGCGGTGGGAATAGGAATGGACTTAAAACCAGCTTTTACCTTCACAGGTATGAACGGATGTTCCGTCTCCTTGGAGACGGTGAGGAAGTCACGTGATCTGATCGACATGAAAGTGGTACTATTGTAATTGTTTTCCATAATTGTGTTTCTAGAGATATAATCGGGATGCCGCCACGAACGCTCGTACTCGGATGGTTATGGAAAACGTCATGGTTGTTTATAACGTGTGATAATGAATGGAAAACATCTGGCCCATCCATCTACACACCTGACGACAGGCCGGGTTTGATTACCTACATGAGTTAAATGTGTGAAGCCTGTGTTGAGATATTGCTCAAACATTACTAAAAGCGGCGTAAAATCATAACCCCTTGTACTCGCAGATTCCCGCAGAGGCACGTACACACAAACTCACAGTGAGATTGAGAAATATTTCAGTGTGCAGAAGACTGAATGCCTTTATAAAATCAGCAGGACTTTTTAAATCTGCATTTATTATACAAAACTGCGTGCTTTTTATAAAAAAGAGTCTTAACTAAATTGTGCAAATTCGTTTACGACTGGTACGGTCAGTTCATTGTTGTCCTTTCCGAAAGACCAAAATAAGCAAGATGAGATATATTCTATTGCTGAGTCCATATTTCCAACACATGGACAATTCTCTACTTGGACGGTACAATTCCCCAATCAGAATAGGACATTTCCAAACACCCCTTCTTGTATCAATTCATACCAATGATTTGGATATCTCTTTCTTTGGGGGTATTTTTAAAGAAATTGGTATCTGAAACCTCTGACTTGACTGCGATTTGTCTCGTTGACAGTCGTTGTGACCATGTATATGGGATATAACTAGGGCGTGTGACGTTGACAGTCGTTGTGACCATGTATATGGGATATAACTAGGGCGTGTGACGTTGACAGTCGTTGTGACCATGTATACGGGATATCACTAGGGTGTGTGACGTTGACAGTCGTTGTGACCATGTATATGGGATATAACTAGGGTGTGTGACGTTGACAGTCGTTGTAACCATGTATATGGGATATAACTAGGGCGTGTGACGTTGACAGTCGTTGTGACCATGTATATGGGATATAACTAGGGCGTGTGACGTTGACAGTCGTTGTGACCATGTATATGGGATATAACTCGGGCTTGTGACGTTGACAGTCGTTGTGACCATGTATACGGGATATCACTAGGGCTTGTGACGTTGACAGTCGTTGTGACCATGTATACGGGATATCACTAGGGTGTGTGACGTTGACAGTCGTTGTAACCATGTATACGGGATATCACTAGGGTTTGTGACGTTGACAGTCGTTGTGACCATGTTTTCTTGCTGATTTTTTAAATACGGGATAATCATTAGGTTGACACCGTGACGTTGACATTTGCTTGTCGACAGAAAAAACACACTCGTATATGGGATATAACTAGGGTGTGTGACGTTGACAGTCGTTGTAACCATGTATATGGGATATAACTAGTGGACGTTGACAGTCGTTGTGACGTTGACAGTCGTTGTGACCATGTATACGGGATATCACTAGGGTGTGTGACGTTGACAGTCGTTGTGACCATGTATACGGGATATCATTAGGATTATTTTCCCACTATGTGTGACGTTGACAGTCGTTGTAACCATGTATATGGGATATAACTAGGGTGTGTGACGTTGACAGTCGTTGTAACCATGTATATGGGATATAACTAGGGCTTGTGACGTTGACAGTCGTTGTGACCATGTATACGGGATATCACTAGGGTGTGTGACGTTGACAGTCGTTGTAACCATGTATACGGGATATCACTAGGGTTTGTGACGTTGACAGTCGTTGTGACCATGTATACGGGATATAACTAGGGCTTGTGACGTTGACAGTCGTTGTGACCATGTATATGGGATATAACTCGGGCTTGTGACGTTGACAGTCGTTGTGACCATGTATACGGGATATCACTAGGGTGTGTGACGTTGACAGTCGTTGTAACCATGTATATGGGATATCACTAGGGTTATCACTTAGGGTGTGACGTTGACAGTCGTTGTGACCATGTATACGACGTTGGATATCACTAGGGTGTGTGACGTTGACAGTCGTTGTAACCATGTATACGGGATATCACTAGGGCGTGTGACGTTGACAGTCGTTGTGACCATGTATACGGGATATCACTCGGGCTTGTGACGTTGACAGTCGTTGTGACCATGTATACGGGATATCACTAGGGTGTGTGACGTTGACAGTCGTTGTGACCATGTATACGGGATATCACTAGGGTGTGTGACGTTGACAGTCGTTGTGACCATGTATATGGGATATAACTAGGGCGTGTGACGTTGACAGTCGTTGTGACCATGTATACGGGATATAACTCAGGGCTGTGTGACGTTGACAGTCGTTGTGACCATGTATACGGGATATCACTAGGGTGTGTGACGTTGACAGTCGTTGTGACCATGTATACGGGATATCACTAGGGTGTGTGACGTTGACAGTCGTTGTGACCATGTATACGGGATATCACTAGGGTGTGTGACGTTGACAGTCGTTGTGACCATGTATATCGGATATCACTAGGGTGTGTGACGTTGACAGTCGTTGTGACCATGTACACGGGATATAACTAGGGTGTGTGACGTTGACAGTCGTTGTGACCACGTATACGGGATACCACTAGGGTGTGTGACGTTGACAGTCGTTGTGACCATGTATACGGGATATCACTAGTGCGTGTGACGTTGACAGTCGTTGTGACCATGTACACGGGATATCACTAGGGTGTGTGACGTTGACAGTCGTTGTGACCATGTATACGGGATATCACTAGGGCGTGTGACGTTGACAGTCGTTGTGACCATGTACACGGGATATCACTAGGGCGTGTGACGTTGACAGTCGTTGTAACCATGTATACGGGATATCACTAGGGCGTGTGACGTTGACAGTCGTTGTGACCATGTATACGGGATATCACTAGGGTGTGTGACGTTGACAGTCGTTGTGACCATGTACGCGGGATGTATGTTGGAAATAAGAGTAATCTATTCAGAACTTTTGCTTGTTGTGAATGTGCTGTACAAGAGCCCATGTTTCTATGTGTACAAATGAATGAGTTGACACAACAATACCACACTGACAGTATTCATTACAAGTTATAAACAATCAAGTTTTCGATCTACCCACCAACTGGATGGCAACCACAAAGAAGTGAACCGGAGTTTAACCGTTAAATATACAGACTATCTGTAAAAGATAAGTAATAAGATGAATAACACACAGTGGTAGAGATTGATGATGCAAGAGATTTCAGCGAAGGTGTCGATATTAGGGACTAAACACTGAATCGTCATAAATATTGTAATTTACTTTCAAGAATCTTTTCAGCATTTGCAACAAAGGGCTGACTTTGTTGCAATGCTTTGTTTTATTTGTTTTGTTTTGGGTTTTGTTTTTATGTTTGGACTGTTTGTTTATTTTTACTTAACCCCACATTTAGCAGTATACGAGCTGTATCCCACTCTTGAGTCTTGACCAGATGACCGACATCATGAGTATGGATCTACACAGCTGCGATACGATGAATAAACCAAATCACCTGACCACCCGATCTCACCAGACGCCTCTTACAAGACTGTTGCTGAACACCAAGTTTGACCTATATGTAATATTTACTAAGACTAGTGAAGTCAATCGTTTAAGTCAAACCAAGTATGTATGGGCTATTTGATACGATTCAATGATGTCACATGTCATTTATGTAAGTGGAGAAGTGTACATGAGATTATTTAGCTCAACATACCTTCATTTCTGTTCGTTTCGGCGCTGGAGGTAATGCGAGTCAAACAGACTTCCTTGAGCTGAAATAGGGCAGACATGTCCGGTACGAATGAATACAAGGCAAAAAAATTGCATTGAAAATTGCGCAGTTACACGTTTGAGAATATACCTCGTGGTTAACAAAGGGTAAAGCTGTCGTGAATTAAAAGGCTGTTGATAAACTCGGTAGTATTTTGTCATAGTATATATAAGACACGTGATACATGTTATAGAAACCTGTGTTCACTGCATAATAAGTTGCGTAATAGGTAGGACTTACAATACGTCGACTACAGGAGCAACCAGTCCCAACCATCCAACGAACAAGACTCAACTGGGCGCAAAATAGTAGCGAAAACAGACACGCACGCACGCACGCACGCACATGTAAACAATCACACACGCGTCGACTACAGGAGCAACCAGTCCCAACCATTCAACGAACAAGACTCAACTGGGCGCAAAATAGCAGCGAACACGCATGGGCACGCACGCAC
This sequence comes from Haliotis rubra, assembly GCF_003918875.1. Classification (NCBI taxonomy): domain Eukaryota; kingdom Metazoa; phylum Mollusca; class Gastropoda; order Lepetellida; family Haliotidae; genus Haliotis; species Haliotis rubra. The sequence continues at coordinate 1,117,189 of NW_025767157.1, forward strand.
GCACCCACACACAGCACCACCAATACTTTCTATAAATACTCATTGTTTCACTCACATGACTGATTACACCTGTTGTTGAGGTTTGTTTTACTGTGTTGTTTAATTGGTCATATTTGTTTGTTGTTTAACGCCGCACTCAGCAATATTCCAGCTATCTGTAAATGGTCGAGTCGGAACCAGTGAGTGACGGCGTGGACACCTATCTACGCAAATTATCAGCAAGGATACCATGACATGCATTACTCGAGTCATCGAATCTGACCACCCGATCCTGTTAGTCTTACGAGATTCATGGTGAGCTGAAGGTCGGTTCTAACTGAGATTCTGACGTTGTTCCACAAATGACGAATCAGAAGATGGTCAAGATCAGGTTATTAAGGCCACCTCCACATATAATGCTTCTCTTTCGTAGCTTATGGTGTTCATGTTTGTTGTTTAACGCCGCACTCAGCAATATTCCAGCTATATGGCGGCGGTCTGTAAATAATCGAATCTGGTCCAGACAATCCAGTGATCAACATCATGAGCATCAATCTACGCAATTGGGATACAATGACATTTGTCAACGAAGTCAGCGAGCTTGATCACCCTCTCCCGTTAGTCGCCTCTTACAACAAGCATGTGCTGCTGAAAACCAATTCTAACCCGGATTTTCACTTGTATCTTAGCTTATGGGTTTGATTAATGATAAGACTATTTGGTGTTATTTTCTGTGAAATATTACATAGGCATTGGAGTCCCGGTTTAAATAAAAAGGCGGTGTCCGTTCTTGTGCCTGTTCCGTGTTCCATGTATGAACATAGCCGTTGTATGTTACCCAAGCTCCCTGCTCATGATAGATCACTTCTCTGCCTCTCTTTGCTGTTTAAACGATTCATCACATTTCACGATTGGACAGTTGGTTGTCAATTAGTCACGCCCGAATTACCTTGAACCCACATTACACTGATTGTACACATGGAATTAACGGAACGATCATTTACTTTGACACTCGTACGAATGATTTCATATTTTGGGTGAAAAGCGATGGGAAATATATCAAAATACATCAAGTAAAGCGAATCTAATAAATATATTCAAATATTTATATAATCCTTAAAAGGCTCCGCAAAATATTTGAATATTGTTGTGTTACAGTATTTCCCCAAACGATGTTCAAGTAAGGTAATTAGAAAAACCTGATGGGGAAACTCAAAAACCATATATAGAGAAGTGATAAAACAAGTCAATTAACGATGTCAGTATCGGGTGTGACAGCCAACCGCATTTCCAGGGATGGAGTGAGTGAGTGATTATTGTTTAACGCCGCATGGGCAATCTTGCTGTTCGTTGCGATTGATTAAGGGTGGAACTGATCCCTATCAATGTCTTCCATGTAGTGTACGCGTTTCAAACTGCTATTAACAATGAGTTGTGTACTCCCACGTCTTGGCATGTCACTCCATGGAACGCAAAGGTCTCTTAAATTTGTCCTGGATGTCCATCGTCGTACGCCCACAGCGCCGTGGAGATAAAACATGTATTTATCTGTGGACGGTGTAGTGTTCCATTGAAGACTCATGAACCTCTGATGCCGACCATACCATATACGGTTCGCCTTACGGTGACGTGGAAGCGAAATTTGGCGTAGAGCTGGACTTCTGACCGGATGTTGTTCCGCATATGTGTCATTGTGGTATCGATTCTGTTAATGACTGTCGTATTGACGTGACGTCACATGTGGACATGTCAAGAGTGTGGCTCTGTTGTAGATAACTCCTTAAAGAGATGGTATTGTATTTCAGCGAAAGTTGAAATGTGTTGCAGTTTCACTTCTGATTCTAGCACGACATTGTGTGATACTCGATTCTGATTGGCTGAGAGGTCATCAAAACCGTACTTAAATGGCAGTTTAAGGACCGCTAATTAAAGTGACCGAAACACCGCGTATGAATACAATGAACTCGTTGAGCCTTTTGTTTGTAAACAAACATGTCGGACATCGGCTATTTCTACCTCGGCAGCATCTTTGATGTTTTTGAACTAAAAAGCGAATGATTTGAAGAAGAATTTCTTGACCCTAATCCCAGTGAAGAAACTTCGAAGCTGGAAAATTCGTCAGCAGCTCAAAAGCGGCAGTATTCCGCCATTTTCAAACCGGGTCTAGATGTAGCGGGCATGACGTCGACCACACAGGCACATCAGCCCATACGTCCTAATCTGACCGTCCCTAACGCGTTCGGTTTTTAAATAACATTTAGCGGTCTTAAATCGACGATAAAGGACCGCAAATTTGAAATTTATTTTCTATTTGCAACATATCCATGTAGACGCTGACTTTAATTAACAACGTAAGTGTTGTTTACTGTCAAACACAGGTGTTGTCATGATCGATGTTCATATTGCACAGGGGTTGGTTCGTTACGCCGAAGACCCGAGTTCGATTCCCCGGTATCTTCCCATAAGACAGACCGCCTAAAACAACACATTTTTATGATTGGTTCCATAAGGCTTAATTAAGCTGTACCCTTGATAATAATGGTATGTGCCCAGATAAAAAAGACATTAGTAATAGTAGTAGTAGTAGTAGTAGTAGTAGTAGTAGTAGTAGTAGGAGTAGCAGTTGTTGTTGTTTGTTTATTTTAGTCTCATCTTGTACATACAAATAATGTATACATAAATTTATAGAGCTGTGCATGCACAAGCCGACAAAGGGCTATAAGAGACTTAAAGAGCATTAAAATACGTGAGATGGATAAAATGATTAGGTATTAACTGTAGTTTTATTATCACCTGCGACAACTAAGTTGCGGGGGATATAGAAACGAGTTCCGTCCATGCGTCCGTGTGTGCGTCCGTCCGTCCGTGCGTCCTTCACACTTTGTCCGAAGCATATCTCCTAATCCATTGGTTGTTTTCTTAATCAAACTTGGTACACATGTCAAGCATGATCCCTAGATGTGCCTTTTGGGGGTTAGACCCAGATAAGAATTTTATATTTTGCTGTTTCCATGGAAACATGACTTTTGCTGTTTCCATGGATACATGACTTCATCAAACTTGGTACACATGTCAAGCATGATCCCTAGATGCCTTTTTGTAGAACCAGATATGAATTTATATTTTGCTGTTTCCATGGAAACATGACTTAGCCTATGGCTGTGAGGATGTCATCTTGTCCGGAGATCTTCTAAACTATACATGCCAGCTTCATCAAACTTGGTACACATGTCAAGCATGATCCCTAGATGTGCCTTTTGGGGGTTAGACCCAGATAATTTTAATTTTTATGTTTTGGAAACATGACTTAGCCTTGGCTCCATGGAGATCTTCTAAAAACATGCTCTTCATAGCCTGTCAAGCAGCTGTAGACCCAGATAAGAATTTTATATTTTGAGGATGTCATCTTGTCATCTTGTCCGGAGATCTTCTAAACTATACATGCTAGCTTCATCAAACTTGGTACACATGTCAAGCATGATCCCTAGATGTGCCTTTTGGGGGTTAGACCCAGATAAGAATTTTATATTTTGCTGTTTCCATGGAAACATGACTTAGCCTGTAGCTGTGAGGATGTCATCTTGTCCGGAGATCTTCTAAACTATACATGCTAGCTTCATCAAACTTGGTACACATGTCAAGCATGATCCCTAGATGTGCCTTTTGGGGGTTAGACCCAGATATGAATATTTTATAATTTTTGTTGCGGTTTTCATTGAAACATGACTTATGCTGTGACGATGAGGATGTCATCATGTCCGGAGCAGATCTCCCAAACTATACATGCTAGCTTCCATCAAACTTGGTACATATGTTATGCATGATCCCTAGATGTGCCTTTTGGGGTTGGACCCAGATATGAATTTTATTTTTTGTGGTTTCATGGAAACATGACTTAGGCTGTGACTATGAGGATGTCATCTTGTTGCATTTCTATGTCAACAAGTTAGGCTTCAACTGAATTTGGTGGTAGTGCTCCTTTCTGGAGCAGATCTAAAAAATAACCTTCAATACTCTCCTTCCACTTTGCCATATACACTCCAAAACACTTGACATAATCATAACTAGTAGACATATTCATAAAGAGTATTTTGCCGTTGCGGGGGACTTTGTCTTCTTGTTAATTCATGTAATGGATATAAGACATATTGCATCAACGTATATATGTACATCAACATATATTTACCAGGTCACATTTGTTTGTGAATATTTTGTGGAAGTCGCGGTAGCTGAGTGGGTTAGGCGGCTGACTTTGTGTGCTGGCGATTGGGTGCCTGACTCTGAGGGTGTGAGTTCGAATCCCGGATGGGGCTCAACTCAAAAAGTACTAGAATTTGTACTTTACTAAGAAAGTGTAATCCCAAATATAACACATGTTGCATTTGACCACTTTCTAAATGGCATTGTGTAATCATAGCTTTCGGCCGTGGGAGCCGTGCCAATTAACATTTATCAGAGGGGTACACAAAGCCCGCAGTCTAGACTACCAGTTGTCCGACTTCCATTTTTGTGGAAGTCGCGGTAGCTGAGTGGGTTAGGCGGCTGACTTTGTGTGCTGGCGATTGGGTGCCTGACTCTGAGGGTGTGAGTTCGAATCCCGGATGGGGCTCAACTCAAAAAGTACTAGAATTTGTACTTTACTAAGAAAGTGTAATCCCAAATATAACACATGTTGCATTTGACCACTTTCTAAATGGCATTGTGTAATCACAATATTTTGTTTAACAATAATGGACGTTTTTGTAAAGGTATTAAACGACGAACTGCCCAAGCTTCCAGAGCCATGTATGCAGTATTGAGAAAAATAACAGTGTTAGGGATGCTACTAGATTAAAACTGTTTGACCAACTTGTACAACTCATATCACTGCATGATTCAGAAGTGTGGGGATAAGAAACTACTTTAGCCTACTTATGGCGATAGAAAATATCCTGGGTCAGCTCATTAATTAAATAGGGGTGGACAGCATGGCTCAGCTAATTAGTGTACTCATTGAGCCTGTCTTATGGAGGCCTGTCTTTTGGGAGTGAACCGATTCCCCATTTCTGGTGTCCCCCGCAGTGATATTGATGAAAAGCGGCGTAAAAACTAGAGTCACTAACTCACTCATAATGTCAGTCTAAGGATTGACTCACTGAATACATAACGCCTTCATATGGCTAGAATATTGATAAATATGAATTGAAAGATGCATTATTTCATATCAGTGAGTGAGTGAGTATGGTTTTACGCTGCTTTCCAGCAATATCACGTCGGGGGATGTCAGAAATGTATTTCATATCAAATTACAATATATTTGTATTGATTTTTATATGAAGTACAGTTATTTTTTGCGTAAAGATATACATCTACATGTATCCTTGATCAGGGCTCGGTCCTGGCATCTTACTCTTGTATAAGCTCGTGATATATTCTGTACAACATGCACGTACTGATCAGCCGACTGTATTTTGTATTTTCGATAAATACATTGCCCAAGATAATTTGTTTTGACAAATTGAGAGTTCTTATTACAGCGAAGATTACCGAAGACTACCGAAGACTAGCCCCGAGGTAGTTGTAGTCGGCTTACGCACTGCCAAATGTGACTTTATGGTCGATTTAATCCAGATGTATTATAATATTCTCCTTAACTTGTGATGGGGTTATTAAGAGGGCCCAGATGAGGAATGAATCTGATTTATGGCCGAGAGATGTCATTATATGAATAGCATCGCCATGGAACTAACGTATTCAGCTTCGTTTCAAGTTAAACTAACCGGAGAGACACTTGGAGCCATCGCTGTATCCCTGTCAAGAGTTCAGAAATATTTTGCACAAATCTCCGTTAAACTGCACGGGAATGTGTGAGTGAGTGAGTGTGAAATCTGTACATGTCTATGCATGTATACTACACATCACCTTTTTATGCTACTATAGTTAATCTGCCAGGGCGTCTAAAAACACACCCTTGAAGATCCGGGTTAGAGTAGGTCTGTGAGCGGCGTTATACAACTCACTCACCTTTTTAAAAAACACAGGACGTAGGGATTTTGTCTTGGTAAGCCGCTGTACATTATATAGTTAATGTTTGCAATTGCAACTGCACGTCAGTGAGGACAGTTTGCCCTCTGGAAGCGAAATATTTGGCTGCACTGCAACTCCAACATCATCTTCTGGCATTCTTCACAGAGAGGCTTTAGACAGAATTCGTTGTGATTTGAGCATACGTTTCCTTAGGTTCTCAAAGCACATGGAAAGATCAGCTCGTCTGAGATTGTCAAACGTAGGTTCAATGTTTTGGTTTTCATTGGACTACAGTTCATTTTGTCTGTACATCCATTTCGACTTCAATAATTGTGGTAAGGTGAGGTTATTCGACTTCATTCAGTTAATCTTATTCCTAACTACATAAATGACTGATGCAAACTTCATTTCGCAAAAACCGTGATATAATAATTAAAAATGAAATAAATCCTATTGAATGGAAAACACTCTTTGACAAAAGCAACAATTATTAAGAAACGAAGTAGTCACTCATATAGCTTACAGCATAGGCGGATCCAGACGGGGGTGCGCGCACACGCACACGCGCGCGCGCACACACACACACACCACCCCCTCTTTTGTCCTGAAAGTTTATTAAATGACCATTGAAACTCGGGTGAAAATGAAGTGTGTAACACACACACACACACGCACACACACACACTTTATCAAAAAGCTGTATCCGCCCCTGTACAGATAGTTTAGCGTGAATGAGACTGAAGACGTGACTTTCAAACAGCCATAAATGTGTTTCTTGTTTCTATGACAGAAGGTATATCAGTGTTATAACCACAGTGAGCATTTAGTTAAATTTAACTGAGCTGTTAAACGAAAGATACTGAAGACTCATTTAGGCCCACACACCAAGCTACCGGCACACGAACACGCGCGCTCCGCACATCAAATCGAGCATCATCGCACAGAACTTCTAGAACAACGAGCTGGCATCACACTCGTTATACATGGAGCGTCTCTTTAAAAACCGCTCGTCTCTCTTCTGGTTAGACGGTGAAGGCTCTGTGAATCTATCGCACGACTCAAGTATGAATAGATTATTAAGAAACCAGGAATGTATTTAACAGCACCAGATCAAAGAGTGAGACGACATATAATTGGAGCTAAAGATGAAAGAAACTAAGCCAGTAAATGGAATTGATTGAAATGGATTATAATCAAAACCAGATTACCTCACTGGCAAGATTTGAATTACTATACAAATAGACTGAACCGACTGTCAATACAAGATTATCCCTATTACAGCATCTCACTTTTAAAATAATAGAATTCCTAGCCGGCAACTGCGGGACGTTCATGCATTGGCTCCGTGACATGTGGTAAGTGAGGGGCAGTGAGTCGAAGATCATCCACAACCATATCATTCATTTCATCAATATTTTCCTTTGTGGTGGCAGTTGAAGGTCATCCTGATATTGGGTCATCTTCGGGGTTCCCTCTTCCCCTCTTCAACTCTACAGCCCACCTCTCCGCACTGACGAAGAGAGAGGCATCATCCCATAAAGTTGACACCATTTCCACGTGGATGGCTGATGGGGTTTTAAGTATCTGGAGATATCTGATGACAGTGTGGTGGCCAATTTCATCAACAGGGAACACCTATTGACTTTGATGCTTGTATAAATAGAACATTATTGTATTTGGTTTAAATGTCACCTGTTACCTTGGAACGTTTTTTGGGTTTTTTCTCAGTCAACCAATCTATATATGCACATATGTAGCGCTCTGAAATCCTGAAATGTATCCTGGGCCTATGGCCTCCACTACAAAGAAAAATACGACTGACTGACCTTGGAAAGTATTGTACTTTAAAGCGTTGTACAAAAGTGAACGTTGTACTGTACAAAGGAACCTTTGTGGTTAGGCTCACAACCCTTCACCCTGCCTTCATACCATGACGACATTCGGTGGTTTTGAATGACCGGGAAACCGTAGCTTCACTGATCGCTGCAAGCACATCTTTCGCAAACCCGGTTGGGGTGAATGAGTTTGGTTTTACGCCTTTTTAGTAGATGGTAGATGGTAGTAGTATATTTCGGAAAGGTAATATAGGCCGTAGGCCCAGATTACGCATTGAGAATTACACATAGTAGTATTCCAGCAATATCACTGCGGGGGACACCAGAAATCGGCTTCACACATTGTACGCATATGGGGAATCGAACCCGGACATTCGGCGTGACGAGCGAACGCTTTAACCACTAGGCTACCCCACCGCCCCGTAAACCCGCTTGGAAGTCGTCTACCGATTCTACTTCAAGAACGTGTTGCAGATCACAGAAAGTGTCTCAATGTAGCCATATCGGAAAACTCTGCGAGTTACAGTATGTTATGTACCTCGTTAGGGTGAGAAAGCCACAATAACTCGGTGCGCCTAGTGGCTGCAAGAGTTGTATACTCCCCAGGGAGTTGAGATTGATAATACGATGTGACGATGAGATTGACATCCAATGATCGAGGGAACAACTACCAGCGCCTTGAGCAAGCACTAGTTGCCTGGATATGTGCGCTATATAAATATCCAATAATAAAATAATAATAAGAGCCTGATGATGTACGCCTCTCCGTGGTGGGCCTAGATAGGGGAATTATATTCCCTGAACTGAACGTACATCACCCAGTTAGGGCTGACCCCCCGAAGCTGGTTTTTCACTGGGTTAGAGACAAACAAGGAGCAAACCATCTTTCAACTCCGCAGCCCAGTCAGCCTTCCTCCGGTAGTCAAACCAACCACACTGGAGATGGGACTTGCCCCAGGGGAAGGCACAGAACCTGACCAAGAATATCTTGGTCAAACCATCTCAAAACCACACTACTAGAGTGTGCGAAAGCGACAGGATGGCCTGATAATCCACGCATAAACGGCAAGTTGCTCAAGCTGCATTGGGACAATGCCATGCCCATGTATGCTTTCCTGACGGAGCAAAATCTCCGAGATCAATTCCGTTGGCTTCAAAAGCTGATGCCCCGTGAGCCAGTTCAACCCACAACTGGTGCCCGTCAGGAACCTTTGCATGAGCAGAATGCTCAAGTGGCAGCAGACCCAAAACTTCTAATGGACGTCCGCGTTAACCTCTCTCCTCTTCCAGGTGGAAACTCTTCCGGCGTAGAGTCAATTGGCCCCGAAATTTCGGAACCTCACTCTTTCTCCTCCTCTTCCCCAGTTGCAGATCTTTCCGAAAATACTGTGTATATTTTGTTTCATTCTATTTATGATGAAATATCTGACATACCTTTAGAAGAACGGAGGCCAATTAAACAAAGAACTGAAGCTTTTCCCCAAAATGAAATTATTTTATTAAATGATATTATTTCTATGAAACTTTCTGCGGACTGTTCGTTACATGAAGTGAAATATTGTGTCTATGCTGCCGCTCGAACCTTGGAGGAATTTCACACAGAAAACACATCCAGTCCTAAGAACAATACACCCAAAAAAACCGGTTTCAAGTAAAATTAACAGAAACTAGAAAATACATTTCCTGGATAGAGCTGTGCCTGAAGTCAAGATCATCAGGGAGTCCCATGTCAAAACGACAAAAGTCAATTTGGAGATACTTCTCCAAATTGTCGATTCCCTTAAGGCCAAAATAAAGGTTTGGACTGAAAGAAAGAAAAAATGGGAAAATAAAAATAAATTCATCAAACAGAATAAACCTTTTAGAAATAATGAAAAACACTTCTACAGGCAACTTAAAACAAACGATGATAGTGAGCATGATAAGCGGCCTCCCGTGGATGCCAATGAAAGGTTCTGGAAACAGTTGTGGTCTGTACCCGGCGACTGTAACCTGGAGGCACCATGGGCCCGTGATTATGACCATGCAATGCATGAGAAAGTAACTAGGTCGTTTGTCTGTTACATCTCACCAGATTGCCTGAGAAGTGTTATCAAAAGTCCAAATCTACTCGTGTCATCATACTGCTCTGCTAATGATATAATTTACAGAGAGCAGAAGGGAGCGAGAAAGGGATGTTGGGGGTGCAAGGATCAACTTCTTGTACAGAAAATGATTTTGGAAGAGGCTAAAACATATCACCGCAACCTCTCCATGTGCTGGATTGACTACAAAAAAGCATACGACTCTGTCCCTCATGAATGGATTCTGAAGTCTCTTTGTTGTATTGACCTCCCTGAGCGACTACTTGATTTACTCAAGTCTTTAATGAGTTGCTGGTCGACTCAACTTGAGATGTACTCGCAAGGGCAGGTGCAGACTTCGGAATCTATTCCAATCAGAAGGGGAATTTTCCAGGGGGACTCCTTCAGTCCTTTGCTTTTTGTTTGTCTCTAAATCCTTTGAGCTTTCTGCTCAACAGAGAGGAGGGTTACCATCCCGGACCTCCTCAGCACAGATCCCCAACACCGCTTACTCATCTTCTTTACATGGATGACATCGAGCTCCTTGCCAAAGGAGATACCAATTTGAAAGAACAGGTTCTCCTTGTCGAGTCCTTTTCTAATGATATTGGCATGACATTTGGACTCGACAAATGTAATACTCTTCATTTGAAACGTGGCAAGGTAGTTAATGGTGGATCGGTCAAGTTACAGGGGGTAGGAGTTATTGAGCATCTTGTGGAAGATCAGGCCAACACCTATCTTGGAATGCAAGTTCGAGACAAGCTCCAGAATGCCCAAATTCAAGACAAACTTCGGACCGAGTACAAATCTCGCTTAAAGAAAATCTGGAGCTCAGAGCTAAATGCTCGAAGCAAGGTCAAGGCCACCAATACTTTTGCCGTGCCAGTCCTCTCCTATTCCTTTGGAGTAGTTGATTGGACAAAACAAGACATTCAGAGTCTTGCCTGCCTGACCAGAAGGATCATGTCTGATAACAGAGCCCACCACCCTCGTTCCTCTCTCAACCGTTTATATATGCCAATCAATTCTGGAGGTCGGGGTTTGATTAATGTGGAGGCTCTTCATGATAGAATTCTTTTGTGTAGTTTTGCACATATTTATTTATCGGATGATCCTCTGGTGATGCATGTCAAGACTCATGATGAAAGCAAGGAATTCCACAGCTATTTTAAGCGTGCCAAGGTTGTTGGACAGAATCTGACATTTGAGGTTGATTTTGTTGATGGCGATGTACTGCTGGACGGTACAGCGATGGGAGTAAACCAGGTGAAGTCCTTCACCAAGTCTGCCCAGAGTCGGTCTTTTGTGGAGAAGCTTTCTGAGAAGCCATTGCATCGTGTGTACATGCAGTGTGTGGAACAGAATAGCAATCCCACCGACTCCTTCGCCTGGATGAAGTCGGCTGGTCTCAAATGTGAAACTGAGGGCTTCCTTTTTGCTGCTCAGGACCAGTCACTTCCCACTCGTAATCGCCAAAATGTGATTCTTAAAGAAAATATCAATATGAAATGTCGACTGTGTAATGAATTTACAGAGACTGTCCAACACCTTGTTAGTGGATGCCCTTCCTTGGCACAAACAGCATATCTTAAGAGACATGATGGCATGGCTCGTTGCTTTTACTACCGTCTTCGCCATGCCTGTGGCTTTGACTCCGAGGTCCATCCATGGTACGACCCTGAACATGTCCAGGGCGTCATGGAAAATGATGCTTTCAAACTTCTGTGGAATAGGCCCATATACAGCCTCAGAAGAATTCCTGCCAACAAACCTGATCTTGTCCTTTTTTGATAAAGCCAATGAATTTATTTATATCATTGAATTTTCTGTCCCTTTTGACAGCAATGTGATTGGCAAGATTCAGGAAAAGCATGATAAATATGCGGACCTCGCCTTTGAAATGTCTCGCTTGCATCCCAAGTACACTGTCGTCAGGCTCCCCATTGTTCTCGGTGCCCTTGGTTTGGTACCTCCTGATCTCTTGGCGCAGATCAGGAGAGTGCCCGGGTTCTCCACCGGGAGCACAGCCCTTCTGACACTCTGGGTAATGCAGAAGGCTGCAGTGTTGGGGAGCCTTCATATTCTCCGGAAAGTTCTTGGTGGGTTCGACTAGGCAGTGTTTCCTGGGAGAAGTCCCATTCGCTGTCTGGGCTGCGTGTAGAGGGGGCAAGGGCCCTGAGCTGATGATGAGCCTTACCAGCCTGACTGTGCCAGGATCACCCGAACCCTCTCTGCTGCATTTTATCTTTAATCTGTAAAAATAATAATATATATAATTGAATACGTATCTTTCGTGAATAAATGTCTGCTGAAGTCTTGTAATGTGCGTGTGAGTAGGGACGCGTTGGAGAGTATTTAAGTTATATCACCGTTCGATGTTTACAATTGTGTTTAAACTCACGAACACCGGTATGGTGCAAACAAACCTGGAAACGAAACCAGTGCGATTAAGGATTCGAACCCCTCTAAAGGCAGCAACTCTGTTCAGTCAACAGAGATTCAGTGAGGCAGCATATAACCGCCCTTGTCTTAGCTGGGATGTCAATACTGTGAAGGCCTTTATATCCTAATTTCAAAGGATCTGCCAGATTCTGGTACTGTGTTCTTAGATCAACACTCCGCCAGTTTCGAACTTTCGGAAGACTCGACATGTATTCGATGTACTCATGACTTCGCGGTCACTGTATGTACGTATGGCAAGCCGCTTTCACATTAATTAAGAAATTGAAGATATCTTTAATTGTTTTTAAAATATATCAATAATGTATTTAAGATATCCGAAAATAACTGAAGATATCTTTAATATATTTCTGTTATCCAACATAGAATTTTTGATATCGTAAAATGTTATTGAGACATCAAGAAAATATTTCGTAATATCTCTAAGTGTGCTTAAGATATCTGTAAAACACTAACCATCATATTGTACACAATTATATTAGAAAGCAATTCAAGATATCCTAAATTCAATTCAAGATTCTTGAAATACGTTATACATTTCCACAAACGCATTACCGCTATATTTAATTCAAATTAACACACTTTAAGATATCACTAATTTCTCAATACATTATCTCTGTCTGAGGTTTCTTTTTAAAAATTCAAGATATCTCCAATTCAGTTGAAGATATCATCAATTAATTAAACATATCTGCATTTAATTGCAAGATATTAGGAACTGGATTACAGATTTCATTAAAACATAAATTTGTACAAATAATTAAATCCTATTATGATATAATTAATCCAATTTAAGATATCAGCAATTCTTACATCATAAACATGCTTCATCATATCCTCAATTCATTTCGCGATATCATGAATCATATTGCAGATATCTATAAGTGTCTCTATTCGAGATATCTTTAAGTCATTTCAAGATATAATCAGTTCAATTCAAGATATCTCTATCTTCCTTCAAGATATCTATAAAATAATTGAAAATATCAGTATTTCGTAATACTAGTATATGTGAAAACGGCTTGCGATGTGTACGCTCTCTGTTTATAGGGACCGCATCCGAAGTCTAGTGCACAGGGCGTCCTCCCGGAGAGCGGAAGGGTGTAGTTCGATGCCGAGGGCAGTCATATTACAATGGTATTTGCTGTTACCCTGCCTGGCTCTCAGTAGTAAGGTGATGAAGCAATGACTGGCCGCCTCTGAATGCCTATTCTGGATCTGAGTGGGTTCTCTATGTTAACTTGCGGCGTGATGTTCCATAGGGCTGGTATTATGAAGCCAACACGATCATGCACACGCGCTTTATAGGAGCAGTAAATTTTAATCCGACCTTAAATCCCATTTTACCCACCTCACCACTTTCTGTCGGTACACATTCAATCAAAGTAGATCTGACACACCTCAGTGACACATATCAACTCTCCTGCCCCTTGATCGTGGCTGTCAAGGGTGGTATTATGCGCGTACGACAAGTGTTATAATACGTCAATGGCAGTCTTGTATATGAGAACAGAAAGTGTCACACTCCCGCCCCGTCTGAACCATACCAATAGTTCCACAACATACCTAACCCATGCACCCATTATAAGTCTATCTATACGACTATTTTGTCACAGAGATTCCTTGCACTGTCAAACTATCTGTATAAGTGTCAACATTCAATGGAGCCTGTATTGTCGGTGTTGACGTTGGCTACGTTGAGATTAAATGCCCAGTACACAATGTCATTGACCTAGCTATTGGCTTTTGAAAGAACCGTGTAGGTATTCTGCAGCTATTTCTCCGTCAGAATAAGTTGGTTGAAAGGCTGGTCTATAGACTTTAAAACGTAGCATTAGGCTTATCCTGTATACTGACAGTAAGCCCTACATGCGCTGTGACAGGTTCTGTTGATTGTCAGGGAGTGTTGCTACTCATAATTAGGTTAACTTCAACTGAATTACCACAGCGTGGTCAGCCGGAGATGGCCCGGTGACATCCTCCAGCGTCCGGGGCGGAACTTGACGAGATTACAGAGCCCCCGGGGAGAGGGAACCGACCTACGATCGCCATATGTCAACAGGTACCAACATTTCTACATCAATACCACATACTTATTTAATATGTTGATTGGTTGAGTAGCCGTTTAACGCCGCACTCAGCAATATTCCAGCTATATGGCGGCGTTCTGTAAATAATCGAATCTGGACCAGACAATCCAGTGATAACAGCATTGTCTCGTCCAGACTCGATTATTTATTATATATTCAGTGTGGAACGACTATATGTATTGGAACATACAATTCGATATTTAACTCGCCCGAAAATATTATTATAAACTCTGTCAAAAAGAAACGCAACCCCTGTCCTCAGATATCAAAATTTCGTTAGAATAAAGTTATTGCTTCCAAACGAAATTGTATTCAAATGTATTGAAATTATTCACGTATTTAAAGAAGATTACCATCCAAACAACTGCATTTTCACGCAAAAGTGTATTTTATTGCTTATTCCGTCACAACGCATGAAATGACCCTGGTGACTTCGCACAAAAAAACAAATGCACGTGCAAATCATGAAAATGGCAGTTAATGTAGGGGTGTATAAAAGCCCATGTGCTTTCGTATTTTATTGATTCATTTATCGCCGAAAAGCAGTGTTAAAATGCCACGATTGAGTGCTGCCGACCAAAATATCGCCATTGGTCGTGTTCAAGGCGGAGAAAGTTTTGGAACTGTTGCACGGCACCTAAATGTTCACAAAACAACGATATCCCGACTTTGGAGCCGCTACAACAACTTCAATTCGACCAACGATCGCCCGAGAAGTGGAAGGCCAAGAATCACGACCCCCCTTCAAGATCGGTACATCCGGGTCCATCACCTGCGTAATCGGCATGCCCTACCAACCGTGACTGCCACACAAATACCAGGTTTGAGGAGAGTGTCAGCTCAAACGATTAGGAACCGTCTGAAAGAAGCGGGTTTACGTGCCTGTAGACCAGTTGTTGGACCTGTACTACGCCCCCTACATCGACGCCGACGACTCAGGTGGTGCAACAACGTAAGGATATGGACTTTACAAAACTGGAGGCGCATCTGGTTTTCTGATGAATCACGTTTTCTTTTGCAAACGGAAGACGGAAGACAGCGTGTGTATAGGAGACGTCATGAACGTTTTGCGCCCATCTGCGTCCGACAGGTGGACAGACTTGGCGGAGAAGGCGTTATGGTTTGGGGAGCCATCTCATACAACCAGAAATAAGACTTGGTGATCGTTCCAGGGAACCTGACAGCCCAACGTTACATCAACCACGTGTTACAGCCTCACCTTCTCCCGATTATTGACCAACAGACACAGATTTTTCAACAGGACAACGCCCGGCCTCATACTGCACGTGCAACAATAAACTTTCTGCAGAATTCCAACGTCAATGTCTTGCCATGGCCCTCTAAATCACCAGACCTCAACCCTATTGAACACCTGTGGGATACTCTGGACCGACGCGCACGTCAACGTCAGCCGCCGCCACAGACGCTGCAACAGCTCGCCGTTGCACTGCAGGAGGAGTGAGAGCCATTCCCCAGGAGAGAATCCGGCGTCTTATCCGTTCTTGTCCAAGGAGATGCCGTGCAGTGATTGCAGCTCGTGGTGCTCATACGAGATACTGAGAAAGACGCCCCCTGGTGACAAACTGGTGTCTGTGAGATGACTTTTGAAATCACAATATTAAACATGACCATCTTGGTTATTATTCTGCCAAATGTCAGACTTCTGTCTTAAATAATAAAAATGCTGTGTCGTCTTAAAACTTCAGATTAAAATCTCTAAAATACAGGGGTTGCGTTTCTTTTTTGACAGAGTTTTACCTATACGCTTGTGTAGAAGTGTCATCATCCGGGTTTTCTCCTCGCTTGTGGAATCTGAATCTGTTCCATCGAAATCAGAGACTGGTTATTTTCTGGCATTGACTTTTTATACATGTATAGAGACAGAAATCAAACTTGTATTTCTGACTGATTTCAAAAGTATCAGAACGCATTTAAGGAGGGCCAAATAACAGTTTTACTTTCAACTTGACTCTTGCCGTGTACGGCCTCTTTGATCGGGCATTAAATAATTGATCATCTGGGAAGTTGTTTAGATGTGGGGTGTTTTCCATGTAAACAACTCTATATCTTTTCAAAGAAACCACCTTGAGTGTATACGCTCTAAGCCTAATGTAAGACGTTCGTCAAACTTCACACAATGACTAATGGCGAGAGACAACAAGTCGTCTGCTCCGAGACAATTCCCCGGGACTGCACCACACGTTTCAGATAGTCTTGATTTTACATTCAACAGTATCGGAAGGGTGAAATGGAAATAAAGGAATCTTTGAAGTAAATTTTGTGAAAGTTTGTGATCCGTTTTGGTCGTCACTTTCGACAAGCACTGAAGTTGGGGACTTGGAATCTCTACGGGTGATTCATGTTTCAAACAAACTGGCTAGGTTGCTTGTTCAGGGGTCGTCACCTGTAGAAATGGCAGCCATTGTGCGACGTGAGGGACAGTTTTTGTGGGGACATCCTCGTCAAACTTAAATGTTGTTGATTCTTAACTGAGAAATAGAGGTTCCAATCTGCTTATTCTTCAGCAGCTTGAAAACCGTCTATAAAGCATAACATTGTTCCACAACGTTCCTTAACCGAATCTGAGATTCGACACTTCTTCGCGGTAGACGATTTAGTATTGCATCAATATTGATTTTGTCACGCACATTTCAGATTCTTCGGATATTATGTGGCGAACAAATTCCTATTTCCTGTAAATCTAAGAAATTTGAAACGTCTAAAACATAAAGGATGATTAGATCTAGTATAAGCAATAACATCGCTGAAAATAATAAAGTTTTCTCATTATCTCGGATGCAATGTCTCGCGGCAACTGCTCTCCGACTAGTAGTGATGTTTCATAATATGATCTCTTCTGGCTGCATTATGTTTTTCAATTTATGATTGAGAAAATTGGTATTTATTTGTTCAACATACACACAGCAAAACGTCAAACAGTTCACTACATACACCCAGAACGCCAAACGGATAACAGCATAGACCCAGCACTACGTCAAACAAATCACAAGCATTCACCCAGCACTACGTCAAACAGATCACAGCACTGACCCAGCACTACGTCAAACAGATCACAGCATAGACCTAGCACTACGTCAAACAGATCACAGCATAGACCCAGCACTACGTCAAACAGATCACAACACTGACCCAGCACTACGTCAAACAGATCACAGCATTAACCTAGCACTACGTCAAACAGATCACAGCATAGACCCAGCACTACGTCAAACAGATCACAGCATTGACCCAGCACTACGTCAAACAGATCACAACACTGACCCAGCACTACGTCAAACAGATCACAGCATTGACACAGCACTACGTCAAACAGATCACAGCATAGACCCAGCACTACGTCAAACAGATAACAGCATTGACCCAGCACTACGTCAAACAGATCACAACACTGACCCAGCACTACGTCAAACAGATCACAGCATAGGCCCAGCACTACGTCAAACAGATCACAACACTGACACAGCACAACGTCAAACAGATCACAACACTGACCCAGCACTACGTCAAATAGATCACAGCATTGACCCAGCACTACGTCAAACAGATCACAACACTGACCCAGCACTACGTCAAACAGATCACAACACTGACCCAGCACTACGTCAAATAGATCACAGCATTGACCCAGCACTACGTCAAACAGATCACAACACTGACCCAGCACTACGTCAAACAGATCACAACACTGATCCAGCACTACGTCAAACAGATCACAGCATAGACCTAGCACTACGTCAAACAGATCACAGCATAAACCCAGCACTACGTCAAACAGATCACAACACTGACCCAGCACTACATCAAACAGATCACAGCATAGACCTAGCACTACGTCAAACAGATCACAACACTGACACAGCACTACGTCAAACAGATCAAAGCATAGACCTAGCACTACGTCAAACAGATCACAGCATTTACCCAGCACTACTTCAAACAGATCACAGCATTCACCTAGCACTACGTCAAACAGTTCACAGCATTCAATCAACACTACGTCAAACAGATCACAACACTGACCCAGCACTACTTCAAATAGATCACAGCATTGACCCAGCACTACGTCAAACAGATCACAACATTAACCCAGCACTACGTCAAACAGATCACAACACTGAACCAGCACAACGTCAAACAGATCAGAGCATAGACCCAGCACTACGTCAAACAGATCACAGCATTGACCAAGCACTACGTCAAACAGATCACAACACTGACCCAGCACTACGTCAAACACATCATAGCATTGAACCAGCACTACGTCAAACAGATCACAACACTGACCCAGCACTACGTCAAACAGATCACAGCATTGACCCAGCACTACGTAAAAAAAAATCACAACACTGACCCAGCACTACGTCAAACAGATCAGAGCATAGACCCAGCACTACGTCAAACAGATCACAACAGTGACCAAGCACTACGTCAAACAGATCACAACACTGACCCAGCACTACGTCAAACAGATCACAACACTGACCCAGCACTACGTCAAACAGATCATAGCATTGACCCAGCACTACGTCAAACAGATCACAGCATTAAAACAGCACAACGTCAAACAGATCACAACACTGACCCAGCACAACGTCAAACAGATCACAGCATTGACCCAGCACTACGTCAAACAGATCACAGCACTGACCCAGCACTACGTCAAACAGATCACAGCATTCACCCAGCACTACGTCAAACAGATCACAACACTGACCCAGCACTACGTCAAATAGATCACAGCATTGACCCAGCACTACGTCAAACAGATCACAACACTGACCCAGCACTACGTCAAATAGATCACAGCATTGACCCAGCACTACGTCAAACAGATCACAGCATTAACCCAGC
Organism: Haliotis rubra; assembly: GCF_003918875.1. Lineage (NCBI taxonomy): Eukaryota > Metazoa > Mollusca > Gastropoda > Lepetellida > Haliotidae > Haliotis > Haliotis rubra. The sequence goes on from NW_025767157.1 coordinate 1,136,497, forward strand.
ACTACATCAAACAGATCACAACACTGACCCAGCACAACGTCAAACAGATCAGAGCATAGACCCAGCACTACGTCAAACAGATCAGAGCATTGACCCAGCACTACGTCAAACAGATCACACCACTGACCCAGCACTACGTCAAACAGATCACAGCATTGACCCAGCACTACGTCAAACAGATCACAGCATAAACCCAGCACTACATCAAACAGATCACAACACTGACCCAGCACAACGTCAAACAGATCAGGCCCAGCACTACGTCAAACAGATCACAGCATTGACCCAGCACTACGTCAAACAGATCACAGCATTGACCCAGCACTACGTCAAACAGATCACAGCATTGACCCAGCACTACGTCAAACAGATCACAGCATTGACCCAGCACTACGTCAAACAGATCACATCACTGACCCAGCACAACGTCAAACAGATCACAACACTGACCCAGCACTACGTCAAACAGATCACAACACTGACCCAGCACTACGTCAAACAGATCACAGCATTGACCCAGCACTACGTCAAACAGATCACAGCATTAACCCAGCACAACGTCAAACAGATCACAACATTGACCCAGCACTACGTCAAACAGATCACAGCATTCACCCAGCACTACGTCAAACAGATCTCAACATTCACCCAGCACTACGTCAAACATATCTCAACATCGACACAGCACAACGTCAAACAGATCACAGCATTGACCCAGCACTACGTCAAACAGATCTCAACATTCACCCAGCACTACGTCAAACAGATCTCGACATTCACACAGCACTACATCAAACAGATCACAACACTGACCCAGCACAACGTCAAACAGATCAGAGCATAGACCCAGCACTACGTCAAACAGATCAGAGCATTGACCCAGCACTACGTCAAACAGATCACAACACTGACCCAGCACTACGTCAAACAGATCATAGCATTGACCCGGCACTACGTCAAACAGATCACAGCATTAACCCAGCACTACGTCAAACAGATCACATCACTGACCCAGCACAACGTCAAACAGATGACAACACTGACCCAGCACTACGTCAAACAGATCACAACACTGACCCAGCACTACTTCAAACAGATCACAGCATTGACCCAGCACTACGTCAAACAGATCACAGCATTGACCCAGCACTACGTCAAACAGATCACAGCACTGACCCAGCACTACGTCAAACAGATCACAGCATTCACCCAGCACTACGTCAAACAGATCACAGCATTCACCCAGCACTACGTCAAACATATCTCAACATCGACACAGCACAACGGCAAACAGATCTCAACATTCACCCAGCACAACGTCAAACAGATCTCAACATTCACCCAGCACTACGTCAAACAGATCTCGACATTCACCCAGCACTACGTCAAACATATCTCAAGATCGACACAGCACTACGTCAAACAGATCTCAACATTCACCCAGCACTACGTCAAACATATATCAACATCGACACAGCACTATGTCAAACATATCTCAACATTGACCCAGCACTACGTCAAACAGATCACAACATTGACCCAGCACTACGTCAAACAGATCTCAGCATTCACCCAGCACTACGTCAAACAGATCACAACATTCACCCAGCACTACGTCAAACAGATCACAACATTGACCCAGCACTACGTCAAACAGATCACAGCATTCGCCCAGCACTACGTCAAACAGATCACAGCATAGACCCAGCACTACATCAAACGGATAACTACATACACCCAGCCTCCACGGCGACGACTGGAATAATAAGAGGGAGTTAAGAATAGTGTTTCGTGTGTGCCATCAATGATACTGATGTGACATGGTTCAAGACACGTGTCGACTTTTTACATGTGTACAATGTGTGAAGCCCATTTTTGCCGCCCCTGCACCCGCATCCCCCACCCCCACCCCCACCCTGGATATTGCTGGAATATTGCTAAAAGCGTAAGACCTTACTCACTTAAAAAGAATCCATATCCTCTCCACACCACAATTCCACACAAACTATACATCTGTCACATCAACGTTTTGTGAAAGAGCATCGAAAATGTTCATTATTAATTGAAATAACTCTCCGGTTCTATTTCAGAGAGACAGGCGACTCCACAAACAAGTCTATTTTGCTTCTACTACACCAGTATCAACACCTCGACTGAAGTCCGTGGTGGTCCTGAACGTGATCTACCAGCTGTATAGCTGCTGTAAACATACTGTCATACTGTGGTATGTGGTGTTTTGAATCATAGGTGATGACTGCAAGACTTTGTAATCATATGTCATCCCATCCTGTGTCATGGTCTGAACAAACCAACAGCTTCTGATCGTGGATCCAACGACTCCAAGATTACCGCTTATTGAAGGACAGAGATTATTCCACACCCCAAGGCAAATCGCAGAGCCGTGGCGGTAGATAAAGGTTGATGAAATCGCATGCATGAAGTGTGTACAGCACTTTATCAAAGCGCTCTTGATTCCCCAAAACTGTCAAAAGAACTGACAACACACTGTAACACATACATCTTTACAACGTCTCCAACATAAAATGACGTCTGTGCTGAAGTCTACTTACGGCCAAGAACCAGTTTCAACAAATCAACATCTTAAGATCTGAAAGGCGGAGCTCCATTGCTGTAGCTGAATTACAGAGCCAACATACAGGTCAGCCAACAGAACAATCACAGAGCATCTGACGGATCAACCACAGAGCATCTGACGGATCAACCTACAGCTCATCCAACAGAACAATCACAGAGCATCTGACGGATCAACCTACAGCTCATCCAACAGAACAATCGCAGTGAATCGAACAGATCAACTTCCAGGACTCTACCAACAGCTGGAGATGGAGTCGAGTTGGATGACTGCGTCTGTGAAGAACATCCGGAGGCAGAGGCAGTTGGAACTGGAGCTCATTGACATAGAACGGCGCTGGCACATTGAGCTCAAGGACATCACACGACAGCGTCTTGGGATCATCTACGACCTTGACAGATACAAGAGACTACGGCGTGCCGCCGACTACACCGGCGACGGCCTTAGTGGACAAGAGCTCAGGAAATACACACGGGTCTGTCAAGACAAGATGATAGAGCAGAGAAACAGCCGGCGCCGGGCTCGCAAGTTTGATTTCTCTGGTGATCGAGTCGAACGCATGAACCTGCAATTGCCTCCAATAGATGTCAAGACTTGCCCTGAGAAGGAACCCGAGATGGAGTGTGTGACCTACAGCGACTTGAACAGACAAAGGGCAAGCTTTCAGAAAGGAGCCAGCGATCTTAATCAATACCTCATGCGTATTGTCCGGAGGAAGAACCGCTACAAATCTGACGATGAAGATGATGAGGATGGAGATGACGATAGCGATGACGAAGTGGACACGCCAAGAGACAGCTCTCGTTCACCCTGGTCAGTGGGTCGCCAGAACAGCCTGACGGCAGACACGACCTTGCAGGGAAGGAGAAGCGTCACGCCACACCTCCTCCCTCCCATCATGGAGACACCGTGTCACACAGGAATACGTGAGGTACGTTAGGCACTGTATTTACTGGAAGTGAGTACTCTGTAAACAGGAACAATGGGAGACTCACTGTGTGCCTATCTAGAGCGGGAAAGTGGAACATAGTGACCTTAAAGGGCTAGAGTGGGTTAATATGATTAGACCTTCACAATAATCCTGGTAGAGCCCAACAACATCGTCACACAGAGGTATTACTCTCTAAGACTAATACCTCGGGTCTTGCCTCAATTCTTCATATGGCGCGCACCTTGCGGCTCCACTGTGGTACCGGATTCCTCAGCTTTGTTTCCACACTGTAAGAGCTAGATGGATTATACAGCATCACGGCATGACATCTGAAAGGCACAGATGAGACACAGGCGGAGAGAGTACCCGCGCACACAAACACACGCGCAAATCGAAACATGAGTCTCATTAACCTATTCAGACAATGACCTACTTTTCAGCCGATCCGAATTTTCTCGTGTGAAAGTGAAAATAGACATCACAAAGAACTATGGTTACTCTGAATTCCAATTTCTTGTTTCATAAGAAAATGGTATTTACAAATGAAATTTGATTTCAAACTTAGATAACATCGTATTTCTATATTTTATAGCGAGGTGTAGGCAGCATGACCTTAACTAAGACGTCACAGACTGCACCAGGTTGATGAGGTCGTAAAATGATTCACAATGCATCTGGCTCACTGGTTACACCTGTTATGTGGTTTTTGCAAGGTAGTTCTGTAACGCACAATATGATTGATATAATATCAAGTCCGTACCAGACCGCCTAACGTTTCTAGCGGCAGAGCCTCGTTTTGAGATTTCCACGATTTCCAGGTTTCTGTTTGTCAGAGCTCGCTGTACGACAGAGCACGCTGCACGACATGTTTGCAAGGATTATAAGGGGCGCAGTGTTGCAATATACAAGTGCTTAGATGTATCAAATAATACTGATTAATATTTATGTATCCGGTTAAATGAATTGGTCTCAAAATTCTGGACTGGTTATTGTACTAAGCTGCGCAATAGGACGGAACCCAGTCAGCAGGAAACGAGACTGAGGTGTAGTCAATGTTTTGACTTGACTTACGCGCACACAAACCCTTACACACACACATACGCCCACGCCCAATAGCACACATAGACACACCACCACACACAGAGACCCACATAAGACACACACATGCATACATTGACACACACGTATGTAATACTAGTTGTCACATCGGTGTTTGAACTTTCTCATATATTTCACCACAGGCCAGCATTGCATGCTGACTGTTCATGCTGTTTGTCATATTGTGATATTAAGTCACTTGGTGTGATCTGAAATTGTGTAACACATAATAATATAATAATTGTGAAACGACGTATGTGTGATATTTGGCACTTTAAAACTTCGACGCTTTTTCTGACATAACGTAAAACTCGGCATCCATATTAAGGAAATGTGAAACATTACTTTCCTGTGAAACATTATGTATAGTAAAGGTGACTTTTGTCTTAAGTTCTGCATTGTGTAAAACATTAATCATTTCCTAATTTGACATTAAAATGTGTAACTATGTCACTAAGAATTAAACATTACCTCCATTTCTGTAATGTAGGCCATTGTTAACCATTACCCTTTGTGTACAGTGCAAATTTCTAGTTTTATGAAAGCAACAAATTGGAAATCTTGCACAGTGTTCAACATTACCTCTGTCTGCACAGAAATAACAAAAAGTATTGACATAAACTCTGTGCTTTGTGGCGCATTGTTGACGCATCGAACACAGTGCAACCACAACCTCTGTGTGTATTGTAACACAGTGCAAACACGATCTCTGGGTGTATTGTAACAGTGCAAACATGACCTGTGTGTGTTTTGTAACACAGTGCAAACAATCTCTGTGTGTATTGTAACACAGTGCAAACACAACCTCTGTGTGTTTTGTAACACAGTGCAAACAATCTGTGTGTGTATTGTAACACAGTACAAACACAACTCTCTGTGTGTTTTGTAACACAGTGCAAACACAATCTCTGTGTGTATTGTAACACAGAGCAAACACAACCTCTGTGTGTATTGTAACACAGTGAAAACATAACATCTGTGTGTATTGTAACACAGTGCAAACACAACATCTGTGTGTATTGTAACACAGTGCAAACATGACCTGTGTGTATTGTAACACAGTGCAACCACGACCTCAGTGTGTATTGTAACATAATGCAAACAAGACCTCTGTGTGTATTACAACAAAGTGCAAACATGACCTGTGTGCACTGTAGCACAGTATAAAGTAATTGCCTCGAGGATATGAATATAATCCACCTCGTGGAATCACACCAATCATCGGGCATGTGACAGTCGAAGGTATGACATAGTGGACTATTTGACGGCATCAGTGAAGCTGACGATTAATGTGGCTCCACTGAAGGGGGCCCGGAAGGTGTGGGGGATTTGACTGTGGTTATTTTAAAGGCTAATTTAGCAGCACAACGGATCGATAATGTTCAATGCAAATACTGATTGGTCCCAAGGCACCTAGAGTCCTGATTCTCACATGGCTCAAAGGTGGAGCTACATGCCGTAGAATCAGCGAATCAACTGATATAAAAGAATTCATAACGCTGCCTTCACTGAAGCGTGAACATGTATCGAACATTGACAGTGGTTATCAGTAGATTCGCCCATGCAAAATGAAATACTTAATTCAATTTAACTCCAATATCTAGAAGAATCGAAAGTTATAACAAGTGTGTTTGAATTTCTCTACGACATTGCTCAGCGATGGTAATGAGAGCTATCTTGAACAAGAAAAGAAATTCATTCATACATAACACATTGGCGATTCTGTATTCTTTGATGCCATATTTGTTCATAACACAGGAAATATAACAACAAAAGCATGTGTTCAAAGAACATGTTTATTTCTGATCAGATTTCACCCTTTCCCCGCCTCTTCAGCCATTAATGCGTCTATTTCCCTCACTCACTCAGTGATTATCAAATAACGTGTTAAAGTGCCGATACACTTTTCTCCGTTAATTTAAACCGGCCTGTAATACTATTTCAGATTTGGTAATGGCGACGGTTTTCTTTCTCATGGTCCCTAGGCAATGTTAGGGCTACTGTAATTGACTTAAACGCTAGATGACGGTGTGTTGTTAGCACTCGCAGGAATATCACTCCAAGACCAGCTCCTCCAGACATTGGTACCGCAACGTCTTGCGGTGCTGACTCGGAGATGTTAAAAAAAACACAGATGAACTTTTGGGAGGCAATGCGAGTTTATGCCATTATCACCAATTTTACGAGTTTGTCAGAAGTAAGACGACAAAATCATCGCATCGTCTTCTGCAGCGTCATGGGTATATATCCCTTTAAGCAAGATCATAGCTGTAACACTGGCTCATTTGGTACAACTTGTAGTTATGATTGAAGCCTTGTAAATGTATTAGCTATACCACTGATGACATATTAATTCACTGCAGCGTTATTTGCAGCATAACACGTGTTTTTATAGGATACATAGGCCGGATGCAATTATCATCCTCTGATTAAGGGGGGGACATGAGTAGCCCAGTGGTTAATGCAATCGCCCGTTGTGCCCTGGTTCGATTCCCCACATGGGTACAATGTGTGAAGTCCATTTCTGGTGTCCCCTGCCGGGATATTGCTCCCTAATAAAAAAACCCACATTCACTCACTCACTCTGATCAACCTTAAGACGTAACCCTTAAACTTTGAGTGTGCATGTTAAATATTTGGTATCCATATTACAGATACACTACTAAATTCCTGTAACATTACTAGTTTGTCAATGAAGGTTTGTCTACATAATGCAAGATACGAGTGTTGATAGATAAGTTCTGAGCATCCCATTGAAGGATTTCATGACATCTTTGGCTGTGGTCATTATATGATGTCAGAGAGATGTATCGCCCAAACTCCATTTGATGAGGTCATAAAATATCCCGGGGTCTGTGAACTACGGAAAACGGACAAACTTGAGGAACGTGTTGTAACCACGAACTTCCCTCAAGGTACTTATAAGGCATTTCGTACAACGCACAGAAATCCTACGCTACGTCCGAAGCGTGCGAAGAGGAATGTTGGTGAGTTAACCAAATCGACAAATAGCCGTAGGTCGATTTTTAATATGACACATACTAGAAAAAGGGACAAATAAATTAATGTTAAATATAAACAGTTACAAATAGCTGAAAGAACCTTTCTAGGTCAGCTTCAAACAGAGCTAGAATGTCAGCAACAAATACCGTTACGCGCACACTCAGCTAATACTATAGAACAGCAGCAGAGATCCGGTGATAGCCAGGGTCCGATCCACAAAGCGTCCGTAACGTTACGACCTGTCTTACCTATACAGTTTACCTTAGGTTTACGAATGTCGTAGCGCTACGAACGCTTTGTGGATCGGGACCCTCGTAAGATATTTCTTCAAAACAGTATAGTACTCCATCAACACCATGTGAACAATATTAAAGTTTCTTTATTCGACTTAAACTCATCCAGTGACCTTGACAGGTCACATGTTTAGACATAAATGTAATGTGTCAACATTTTCATTAATTGTTTTAACATACATGAAAACCAATGGCACATCCATTCACAATGATCATACAGTTATACTAAACACAAGTAACTTGTACAAAAGACGTGTTTAACAGTCACTGGAAGTGCAACACAGGTCAAGTATTATTTCTGCATATAAAATACGCCTTTGTCATGGTAGTTGCCATTAAAACAACACAAACAAGACATACATATTCCACAAAAATGTGTAGACGCACTGGAGCTCACCTATATAAAACACATTACACACGTCCGGAGTTTTACAGTTATGTCATTCATTGTACACTACTCGGCAAAAAAGGAATACACTTGAAAATTGAATTTTATGAAAATAAATTACAAACATCAAAATGTTCCTAGGTTCAAAACGATCGCCGAAACACTAAAAACCCATGGTACAAAACACATCCATGATAATGTATCAACTACATAACCATTGAATAATGACCATTTCACAAGGGTATATATACTTCTGTTTGCCCCGTTGGTTATATCATAAACTTTACTTAACAGTCAAACAGTTGAACCAACTTGCTTGGCCGTCCAATGTGCGCAACTAAGCCTTGTCCGCTGTAAACGTATGTCACACACCATTTCATATTTTATCATAGAATCTTGCTCCTGTCTGAAGCTGAGCAGAATCATGCATAAATGCTACACAGTGAAAACTAGAACTGGTAGCTTGTGTATATGCTGGAACGCAACAGACTCTGCAAATAAAACAGTTGGGAGAGACAGTACCCTTTTGATACCTGCATGGGGATGGTGTTACGCTGATTTCAATATTGGCAAGCAACATCACGTAGCTGTACAGTATTTGCACTGAGCCATTTTGAGAAATCGAACCCGGATACCACTTTAACCACTGGGTTAACTCATCCAATGGCGGTCCGGTAGCCTAGTGGTTAAAGCGTTCACTCGTTGCGCTGAAGACCCGGGTTCAATTCTCCACATGGGTGAAGCCCATTTCTGGTGTCCTGCGCCGTGATGTTGCTGGAATATTGATAAAAACGGCGTAAAACTATATTCATGCACTATCTCATCCCAATTATAATATAGCCTTGATACAACAAAGTTAAAGGGAGGTTAAATATATACAGTAAATATGAGAGAGTGTTAGGCTTTTTAGATATTTGAGGAAATCAAATAATCAAAAACACGTATCGATGTTGCCCGACATGTTCATGGATAGTCTTTGGTCAAAGTCTGAGAGTAACTACATTAGCTGCCATTGCAGGTAATCTGCCCCTTTGAGTATCGTCTATGAACACACCACGATGTAAATATATATTGAAGTAAAACGCCTATATTTAATATGTTTCATTTGACACAGAACACAAGAAGACGAACACATTGACACACAATAGACTTTGACGGTTTCCGGGTGAGGTCACTTGGAACACAAACGACAGTATGAAAGCGTTAACGTGGTGAGGTCTCTGTGACACATGCATGGCGAAATTGACATGATCATGATTGGCAAGATATCATTTGTGGACAATAATGATTGGATATGGAGTGCTCGGAAATATGACGTCATACGTTGATTGCACGTGTCATTTGACGTCATCTGCGGATTGAACATGTCATCTCTACGGGATGAATAAAGACTTACACAAAACAAGGACACAGATAATCCACTGGAAGCTTCCATCTTAATACGTCTTGAGGTGGGCATGTACTTGTGGTTCCCTGCTCTCTCTCTCTCTCTCTCTCTCTCTCTCTCTCTCTCTCTCTCTCTCTCTCTCTCTCTCTCTCTCTCTCTCTCTCTCTCTCTCTCTCACACACACACACACACACACACACACACACTTTGATGCAACCACACTTTGACACAGTACCATGTTATCAGCTCTGCAATTAAGGGCATACATCGCATCCTTTGATGTTCGGGGCCCCATGCTGCCATCAGCCGCGATTATTTCTTACAGCATATCCCGTAGACATAACCACTTACCGATGCACATAACAACAGCTACAACTCCCACAGCATCTACTGGGTCTACATCTACGACTGTGTCTGTAGCTGTAAGCTAGTTTTCCGATAATGTGGTAACAGATGAGACAACGTTCCTCAAGAAGAAGTCTCTTGGTCTCCTGGTACCAAGGTAAACGTAAAGCTTGATCATCAGACTCAACACACTATAAAACCTGACTATCGCTACCAATTGCCTTCAGTGAAACACATCAAAGAAAGGGAGACACCCCCGGTCACACGATACGACTTCCGCCGACTCATGAATTAGTAAAATGTCAGTTCCCGCCATTTAACCATCACACGTTATGTTTCACATTTCGGCGTCCACTGAACCGTTGTCTGTATCACGAATACTTTGTATACCACCACGTTGACAGACATGCGCACGTTATGAACACGTAGCCATACACGCGTTGTCGAGACAATATTGAGATCCTACTATACAAGGTTGCATCGTCTTTCTTGTGTGTAGGGTATATAAGAAAGGCTGAGCTATGTATGTGTTTGTATGTAGGTGCGTGTATGTATGTGGTATGAATATGTTGGTTTACACGTGTGTGCGTACGTGCTGTGTGTGTGTGTATGCGTGTGTGTTGGTTGTGATGGGAGGGCTTATGTGTGCTCGCGTCTGTTGTGTTTAACTTCTTTGGGTGGCATTTAGAAGTTGCTTGATAACGGCGTTAGTAGCAACACCGAAACGTCGCTCATATTAATATCAAAGAAGTTGTATATCCAAAGAATTCTCCTCGCTGTTATGTTTAGACAGTGTAGTGTTGAACATTCACGGTTCAGCGTTATATAAATTATGCATGTGTAAGAAAATTAAAGTTATGATATAATTGGTGTGTTGGCAGACATAAACTTGTGACGTAATTTCGTGGATGGTAGGAGTGTGCTGACGCACAAGACCTAGTTCATGTGATGTCATAACGACAGTGAAGTGGATGATGGTGACGTCATAATGGAAACGTCATAACGTGAATGAGGGAAACGTCATGACGTCGATGATGGGAACGTCATAACGTGGATGGTGGGAACGTCATAACGTGGATGGTGGGAACGTCATGACGTCGATGATGGGAACGTCATAACGTGGATGATGGGAACGTCATGACGTCGATGATGGGAACGTGTTGACAGACAAGACCTACTTCGTGCAGCGTCGTGACGAGGGTGAAGTGTATATGTTCACAGACACGACCAAGTTCATGCGATGTCTTAACGTGGGTTGTGGATAAGTAGCTGAGAGACAAGACCTACATCATGTGGTGTCATAAGTCACTTGTCTGTACTGACGACATGTCCAATTTGAGTCCCCTGGTCTGGAGATACTGCTGGAAGTCTAACATGCGTCTCTCTTCCGTGTCCAGTGGGGACAGTGAAAATACAGACACCTCTTCAGGTGTACGGGCGGACGCTATGCTGCCGGTCAGACTCAGGAGGCTGTGGAATGTCCCATCGCCCCCGGAGATGGAGTCTTGGCTGCTGAAGGCGCTGAAACCAGGGCGGGTAACGGTGGAGGCACAGGGGGCAGAGAGGCTAGGGGGACCGTTGGCGGAGAGGGTGGAAGGCTGGCTGGGGGACCCGGGGGAGACGCAGAAAGGAGAAATTTTATCACGAGGGGTGGACAAGGGAGACAGGGAATGGATTTCTGAGGGGGTGGCAGACATCAAACGTTTGACGGGAGAGTCTTTCCTGTGTTTGTAGTCTACACCATGCACTGCTGCTTCAAGACACTGCATGTCCTCTAAATAACTAAGGTCGGAGTCGCTGCCTTTATCCAAAATTTCTTCCTCTTTGTCCCCTCCCCTTTCAGGGTCCCCTTCTTCGTCGGAGTACAGCCCCAGTAGGGGCCAGCGTTCATGAGTCTTGGGGTTGTTGTCAAAGTGATGCACTACAGGGGAGTAACAGCGAGGGGAACACGCCAGAACCTTTTTATGGCCGCCATAGTCAGAACTATCAGTCGAGGCCCTGTGTCGCAAACCACACCCATTGACCAGCTCGGTCTGACACTCAACGTCTTTTTTCAAAGTGACTTCAACCTGTGGTGTACACGGCTCCTCCTGGAAGGTATCAAGGGCAGGTAAGTACAGCATGTCCAGGTCTTCTGACATCTGTTTCCGGAACTTCGAAGGGCCTGGATTGCACCTTCGACGGGACTGCTGCATTTCCGCGATATGACTTGGTCGTTGTGTGCAGAACCACCTGTGTTGGGGTGATGCATGGGACGGGGGAAGGCTTGACCTTTTCACCCCTGGCTTGTCGCTCTGCTGAGATCCAGGTGGACGGCCGATGTCTGACTTGAACCATCCCTCATACTTCTTCTCTCTGCAAAAGATAATCAATCTGAAATGAGTCTCACCTTCATTGGTGCATATCTATACCTTAATCTAGTCCCACACCAATGCACAGTACTATGTCTAGTACCCCATCCATGTACATACTACCACACCGGCCACTGTAACCATCTGTACCCTACCCTCGTCCCCCATCCATGTACGTACTATGTCCACACACCAGCCACTGTAACCATCTGTACCCTACTCTCGTCCCCCATCCATGTACAGTACTATGTCCACACACCAGCCACTGTAACCATCTGTACCCTACTCTCGTCCCCATCCATGTACAGTACTATGTCTACACACCGGTCACTGTAACCATCTGTACCCTACTCTCGTCCCCTATCCATGTACAGTACTATGTCTACACACCGGTCACTGTAACCATCTGTACCCTACCCTCGTCCCCTATCCATGTACAGTACTATGTCTACACACCCGCCACTGTAACCATCTGTACCCTACTGTTGTACCCCATCCATGTACAGTACTATGTCCACACACCGGTCACTGTAACCATCTGTACCCTACTCTCGTCCCCCATCCATGTACAGTACTATGTCCACACACCGGCCACTGTAACTATCTGTAGCGACGAATCCATTAAACAACAAATCCTCACATATGTTTCTTTTTAAATAGAATATAGGTAAGATGCTGACAGTTTAAATTCTCAATGTCTGTAACCAATAAGATTGAAGATTCACATGTCACTTTGTTCTTTTTTTAGCCTCCAAAGAGAACCCTAGAATAGCTAATATTCCCGGTAAACATCATATAAATAAATTAGTAGGGCAGTTTGTCGCTAAATGTCAACTGTTCAATGTAATCAGCTGAGGCGCCTCGTGTTATTTAGTGTTGCTTTGAAAATGTTTTCACTGATGTGCCCAGTACTGGCAATATGCCACCATCTGAAGCTGCTGTCTATATATATTTGTCATTTCGGCAGATAATCCGAACTGGTTTATCTCAAGCGTGGATGGTAGATAGTCACATGCAATAAACTTGATAAATCATTTGTGAGCAGACGTGTCACAGCAACCCAATGGCGTCGATCACTGCCCATGTCAATAATTTACAGCATGCAATAGCGGTGCAGCCGCAATATTCCTAAAACAGACAGTGGGGACACCCTAGACTTGCACAGGTCTCTACCATAGTTATGATAATTTAGCTTAAATGATAATTTCTAAAATATATATATCCCTGTCGTACTGTCCACTTTTCTATGTATGCCTCTTTAAAGGATAGAATTACTATTTATCCATGACCAGAGCATTCACAGCAGCCTTGGAGCAAGGCTAGGGACACCGTGAACTAACCCAGTTACTAGTAACCTACGCCACCATCATGCAGTGAAGCGCATCTGTCGACGATGACGTTCTACAGCGCAGACAGCAGTAGTCGAGGCGATTAGATGGCTACCTGAGTGGCGAGTTGGTTTTAACACCGTAGAATGGACCATTTCAGTAACATGATGACGTGTCAATATTATTTGAAAACATTCACGCTGGCTGTAACCGTGTAATAACTTCATTAATCTCAGAACAATGACACGCAAAAATCACACAGTGATATAATCTGGCAAATCGGGGATTTGAATCCAGGACCAAATGAGGTGGGGATGAATATAAGATACAACTCTCGGCGACATGCACAACCTACACCGCTGCGCTAACCCTACACAGCTGTCACTGTGGAGAATGGTTCTAATCGCGTCCACGAGAAGTGACGGAACTTCAAATTAAAGAAGACATCTTGTTCAGAGCCCGTTCCTGTCTGAACACGTGCAATCACAATATCCCTGACATTTGATATGATAGCATTCATTTTCAGAACTGATTTGATTCCATTAGAAATTTATTTCTTGTGCCCAACCCTAGTATTAAGGTAATTGTAATGGTGTTTTTACTGAGGAAGCGTTACTAGCCCCCTGATTACATCCGTAGATGGGACTTACAAGAAGCAAAAGAACGTATTCCTGGCACGCATGCTAACCATTTATGTAGGAGATGGCAATGAAACATTCATTTGAGTCCATCCCATACGTCTCTTTAAAACAGCCTGATGATGTTCCGTGGAACAACACACCGGTCTGTGAGGCCGATGCTGTTACTGCTTCTTACTGTAGATTTAGATACTTGAACACGTGATAAAAACCACATCCCATTCCGGACGCTTCCGGTCAGTGGCAATCCAGCTGCCGCTTCAAAATGTCAATACTGTAGCTTTCAAGCAATATAACCGTCTCATCCATTGTAAGATCCAACGATAAGGCAAATCTGACGCTAGCCTGTATCAAAAACATCTTAATAACTCATTAACATTAAAGTGACCTTCCAGTCTTGTTGGATATCAGATATGATGTAAATAATTAGTGAATGTTTACGAGCTGCGGGTACCTGTCATGAGATTTTGTGAGGACCTGACAACCGTTATCTTCTATATCTTCTCAGTATATTCAGGTTTCAGGTACTTGCAAATACAGATTCACCAGGACGTATCACCACACACAGACTTGACACGTGTACCTGCAGACAAAGACTAGACAGGGATACCTGCAGACAAGTATACCTCCAGATACCGCCTGAACACAGGTGCCGCAGGCAGACTGGGCATGGGTACTGCTAATGCAAACTAGACATAGGTAACACCTGACACTGACTGAGCACAGGTACCTTCAGACACCCACTGAACACCCAGACACCTACGAAAAAGGCTTCCTCTGACACGGGTACCTCTAGATATGTAATAAACAGATAGAATCTCTAGACACAGATGGCACACAATACTCCCAGGCACAAATTACACACAGGTGCCTTCAGACAGAAATAGCAGGCACGGGTACCTTTAGACACACAGCAGACACGAGATCCTATAGACACAGACTAGACCCGGATACAAGAGAAACGGACTAGACACGGAATCCTATGGCCACATACTAGACACGGATACACGAGAAACGGACATTTTACCTCGGGGTGCTGTCTATGCTTTAGTACAAGCGTAATTATTACAGAACAGCGTGTTCAACCCATTGCATGTCCGCGATTACTATATCCTACTGAAAGTTAGGTCAACCAATTACTTCCTCCATGGCATCTCTATTATAAATCTGACAGTATCTGAATTGCAGAAAACAACTGCGAATGCATTATAGATGAATTAAAGCTATTTATGAAGCATACAACTCCGGATGTCATCGACCATAAATTTGCAGTGAATGGGAGAGACAGTGCCTTCAGTTGTGGTTAACGCGTTATCCGCTGTTGTAATCTCGGCGGTCTGCTGAACTAAAGGGACAACTCGACGACACGGATTCCCTTGTAGTGTGGCAGCTGTGATGTCGGGTTGGTCTCTGGAAAACTACTTCTAAGGCAGAAGACATTTCACCAATCTCGTCTCGTCGTTTGCATACCAGAGCAGATCGGTCTCTAGCACACCACGCTGGTACCACATATGAATTACTTAGCAGAATAGCTCTCTAGTACACCACGCTGGTACCACATAGGAATTACTTAACAGAATAGCTCTCTAGTACACCACGCTGGTACCACATAGGAATTACTTAGCAGAATAGATCTCTAGTACACCACGCTGGTACCACATAGGAATTACTTAGCAGAATAGCTCTCTAGCACACCACGCTGGTACCACATAGGAATTACTTAACAGAATAGCTCTCTAGCACACCAAAACAGAATAGCTCTCTAGCACACCACGCTGGTACCACATAGGAATTACTTAGCAGAATAGCTCTCTAGTACACCACGCTGGTACCACATAGGAATAACTTAGCAGAATAGCTCTCTAGTACACCACGCTGGTACCACATAGGAATTACTTAACAGAATAGCTCTCTAGTACACCACGCTGGTACCACATAGGAATTACTTCTAGCAGAATAGCTCCCTACCACTCAGAATAGCAGGAATTGCTGCACCAAAACAGAATTACTTAGCAGAATAGCACAGCACACGCTGGTACCACATAGGAATTACTTAGCAGAATAGCTCTCTGAAGCACACCACGCTGGTACCACATAGGAATTACTTAACAGAATAGCTCTCTAGCACACCACGCTGGTACCACATAGGAATTACTTAACAGAATAGCTCTCTAGCACACCAAAACAGAATAGCTCTCTAGCACACCACGCTGGTACCACATAGGAATTACTTAACAGAATAGCTCTCTAGCACACCAAAACAGAATAGCTCTCTAGCACACCACGCTGGTACCACATAGGAATTACTTTACAGAATAGCTCTCTAGCACACCACGCTGGTACCACATAGGAATTACTTAACAGAATAGCTCTCTAGTACACCACGCTGGTACCACATAGCACAACGCTGGTACCAGAATAGCTTCTCAGCACACCAAGCTGGTACCACATAGGAATTATTTAGCAGAATAGCTCTCTAGCACACCACGCTGGTACCACATAGGAATTACTTAGCAGAATAGCTCTCTAGCACACCACGCTGGTACCACATAGGAATTACTTAGCAGAATAGCTCTCTAGCACACCACGCTGGTACCACATAGGAATTACTTAGCAGAATAGCTCTCTAGCACACCACGCTGGTACCACATAGAGATTACTTAGCAGAATAGCTCTCTAGCACACCACGCTGGTACCCTACAGGAATTACTTAACAGAATAGCTCTCTAGCACACCACGCTGGTACCACATAGGAATTACTTAGCAGAATAGCTCTCTAGTACACCACGCTGGTACCACATAGGAATTACTTAGCAGAATAGCTCTCTAGCACACCACGCTGGTACCACATAGGAATTACTTAGCAGAATAGCTCTCTAGCACACCACGCTGGTACCACATAGGAATTACTTAGCAGAATAGCTCTCTAGCACACCACGCTGGTGCCACCACATAGAATTACTTAGCAGAATAGCTCTCTAGCACACCACGCTGGTACCACATAGGAATTACTTAGCAGAATAGCTCTAGTACACCACGCTGGTACCACATAGGAATTACTTAGCAGAATAACTCTCTAGTACTCCATGCTGGTACCACATAGGAATTACTTAGCAGAATAGCTCTCTAGCACTCCATGCTGGTACCACATAGGAATTACTTAGCAGAATAGCTCTCTAGTACCCCTGCTGGTACCCTATAGGAATTACTTAGCAGAATAGCTCTCTAGTACACCAAGCTGGTACCCTATAGGAATTACTTAGCAGAATAGCTCTCTAGTACTCCATGCTGGTACCACATAGGAATTACTTAGCAGAATAGCTCTCTAGTACACCACGCTGGTACCACATAGGAATTACTTAGCAGAATAGCTCTCTAGTACACCACGCTGGTACCACATAGGAATTACTTAACAGAATAGCTCTCTAGCACACCACGCTGGTACCACATAGGAATTACTTAGCAGAATAGCTCTCTAGCACACCACGCTGGTACCACATAGGAATTACTTAACAGAATAGCTCTCTAGCACACCACGCTGGTACCACATAGGAATTACTTAGCAGAATAGCTCTCTAGCACACCACGCTGGTACCACATAGGAATTACTTAGCAGAATAGCTCTCTAGTACACCACGCTGGTACCACATAGGAATTACTTAGCAGAATAGCTCTCTAGTACACCACGCTGGTACCACATAGGAATTACTTAGCAGAATAGCTCTCTAGCACACCACGCTGGTACCACATAGGAATTACTTAGCAGAATAGCTCCCTAGCACACCACGCTGGTACCACATAGGAATTACTTAACAGAATAGCTCTCTAGCACACCACGCTGGTACCACATAGGAATTACTTAGCAGAATAGCTCTCTAGTACACCACGCTGGTACCACATAGGAATTACTTAACAGAATAGCTCTCTAGTACACCACGCTGGTACCACATAGGAATTACTTAGCAGAATAGCTCTCTAGCACACCACGCTGGTACCACATGGGAATTACTTAGCAGAATAGCTCTCTAGCACACCACGCTGGTACCACATAGGAATTACTTAGCAGAATAGCTCTCTAGCACACCACGCTGGTACCACATAGGAATTACTTAGCAGAATAGCTCTCTAGCACACCACGCTGGTACCACATAGGAATTACTTAGCAGAATAGCTCTCTAGTACACCACGCTGGTACCACATAGGAATTACTTAGCAGAATGGCTCTCTAGTACACCACGCTGGTACCACATAGGAATTACTTAGCAGAATAGCTCTCTAGCACACCACGCTGGTACCACATAGGAAATTACTTAACAGAATGGAATAGCTCTCAGAATAGCTCTCACCACGCTGGTACCACATAGGAATTACTTAGCAGAATGGCTCTCTCTAGCACACCACGCTGGTACCACATAGGAATTACTTAGCAGAATAGCTCTCTAGCACACCACGCTGGTACCACATAGGAATTACTTAGCAGAATAGCTCTCTAGCACACCACGCTGGTACCACATGGGAATTACTTAACAGAATAGCTCTCTAGTACACCACGCTGGTACCACATAGGAATTACTTAGCAGAATAGCTCTCTAGTACACCACGCTGGTACCACATAGGAATTACTTAGCAGAATAGCTCTCTAGCACACCACGCTGGTACCACATAGGAATTACTTAGCAGAATAGCTCTCTAGCACACCACGCTGGTACCACATAGGAATTACTTAGCAGAATAGCTCTCTAGTACACCACGCTGGTACCACATAGGAATTACTTAGCAGAATAGCTCTCTAGCACACCACGCTGGTACCACATAGGAATTACTTTAGCAGAATAGCTCTCTAGCACACCACGCTGGTACCACATAGGAATTACTTAGCAGAATAGCTCTCTAGCACACCATGCTGGTACCACATAGGAATTACTTAGCAGAATAGCTCTCTAGTACACCACGCTGGTACCACATAGGAATTACTTAGCAGAATAGCTCTCTAGTACTCCATGCTGGTACCACATAGGAATTACTTAGCAGAATAGCTCTCTAGTACACCACGCTGGTACCACATAGGAATTACTTAGCAGAATAGCTCTCTAGTACACCACGCTGGTACCACATAGGAATTACTTAGCAGAATAGCTCTCTAGTACACCACGCTGGTACCACATAGGAATTACTTAGCAGAATAGCTCTCTAGTACACCAAGCTGGTACCACATAGGAATTACTTAGCAGAATAGCTCTCTAGTACACCACGCTGGTACCACATAGGAATTACTTAACAGAATAGCTCTCTAGCACACCACGCTGGTACCACATAGGAATTACTTAGCAGAATAACTATCTAGTACACCACGCTGGTACCCACATAGGAATTACTTAGCAGAATAGCTCTCTAGCACACCACGCTGGTACCACATAGGAATTACTTAGCAGAATAGCTCTCTAGCACACCACGCTGGTACCACATAGGAATTACTTAGCAGAATAGCTCTCTAGCACACCACGCTGGTACCACATAGGAATTACTTAGCAGAATAGCTCTCTAGTACACCACGCTGGTACCACATAGGAATTACTTAGCAGAATAGCTCTCTAGTACACCACGCTGGTACCACATAGGGAATTACTTAGCAGAATAGCTCTCTAGTACACCACGCTGGTACCACATAGGAATTACTTAGCAGAATAGCTCTCTAGCACACCACGCTGGTACCACATAGGAATTACTTAGCAGAATAGCTCTCTAGCACACCACGCTGGTACCACATAGGAATTACTTAGCAGAATAGCTCTCTAGTACACCACGCTGGTACCACATAGGAATTACTTAGCAGAATAGCTCTCTAGCACACCACGCTGGTACCACATAGGAATTACTTAGCAGAATAGCTCTCTAGCACACCACGCTGGTACCACATAGGAATTACTTAGCGCAGAATAGCTCTCTAGCACACCACGCTGGTACCACATAGGAATTACTTAGCAGAATAGCCTCTAGTACTCCATGCTGGTACCACATAGGAATTACTTAGCAGAATAGCTCTCTAGTACACCACGCTGGTACCCTATAGGAATTACTTAGCAGAATAGCTCCCTAGTACTCCATGCTGCTACCCTATGGGAATTACTTAGCAGAATAGCTCTCTAGTACACCACGCTGGTACCCATAGGAATTACTTAGCAGAATAGCTCTCTAGCACACCACGCTGGTACCACATAGGAATTATTTAGCAGAATAGCTCTCTATTACACCACGCTGGTACCCTATATGAATTACTTAGCAGAATAGCTCCCTAGTACTCCATGCTGCTACCCTATGGGAATTACTTAACAGAATAGCTCTCTAGTACACCACGCTGGTACCACATAGGAATTACTTAGCAGAATAGCTCTCTAGCACACCACGCTGGTACCACATAGGAATTACTTAGCAGAATAGCTCTCTAGTACACCACGCTGGTACCCTATGGGAATTACTTAGCAGAATAGCTCCCTAGTACTCCATGCTGCTACCCTATGGGAATTACTTAGCAGAATAGCTCTCTAGTACACCACGCTGGTACCCTATGGGAATTACTTTGCAGAATAGCTCTCTAGTACACCACGCTGGTACCCTATAGGAATTACTTAGCAGAATAGCTCTCTAGTACACCACGCTGGTACCCTATGGGAATTACTTAGCAGAATAGCTCTCTAGTACACCACGCTGGTACCCTATAGGAATTACTTAGCAGAATAGCTCTCTAACACACCACGCTGGTACCCTATGTGAATTACTTAGCAGAATAGCTCTCTAGTACACCACGCTGGTACCACATAGGAATTACTTAACAGAATAGCTCTCTAACACACCACGCTGGTACCACATTGGAATTACTTAACAGAATAGCTCTCTAGTACACCAAGCTGGTACCCTATAGGAATTACTTAGCAGAATAGCTCTCTAGTACACCACGCTGGTACCCTATAGGAATTACTTAGCAGAATAGCTCTCTAGTACACCACGCTGCCACCCTATGGGAATTACTTAGCAGAATAGCTCTCTAGTACACCACGCTGGTACCACATAGGAATTACTTAGCAGAATAGCTCTCTAACACACCACGCTGGTACCCTATGTGAATTACTTAGCAGAATAGCTCTCTAGTACACCACGCTGGTACCCTATGTGAATTACTTAGCAGAATAGCTCTCTAGTATACCACGCTGGTACCACATAGGAATTACTTAGCGGAATAGCTCTCTAACACACCACGCTGGTACCCTACGGGAATTACTTAGCAGAATAGCTCCCTAGTACTCCATGCTGGTACCCTCTAGGAATTACTTAGGAATGGCTCTTAGTCTCTGCTCAGAATAGCTCCTCTAACCATGTTTGTTACCTTGGACCAGTTCCGTGGCAGAGTAACTCCCCAGTTAGTCTGTCTCACAGTCCCTGAACCACATTATTTTCCCCACTGCCAAGCCTTCTCTGCAGTTCTAAAGCCCTAAATAAAGCAAGTCTAGGTTTCCTGAATCTCTGGTCTCCCTAGGGCTCCTTTTCAATATAAATGGGCTTGTTTGTTACTATCAAAATTATATATATTCAGAGACTAAGCCTTAGTCTACTCCCCAGTACACAGTACGTGAGAACAGACTAATTCTGAATGAGGTCTTTGGATGAAATCCTGAATCATTGTATATCATAGTATCCCGTGAACTATCGATTTTCACAGACCAGATAGGTTTACCGTGTCAGCACTCACTCACTCACTCAGCCGTGACATATCCGCAAGCACGTTCGGTTAAGCTTAACGTGGCACATTGTATTATAGTAGAGGCCTTGACGTATGCAGTGTGAGTCAGGGTATTTTTCTATGGGATCCTTTAGACATATATTCTTTTCTCTCAAAACGGAGCAAAACCGTTTGGAGGGGTGGCGTGGGGTGGTATAATATATTTTGTACAAATCATCCAGTGAAAACATGTAAAACGCGAGGCAATACGTATATCTTCTTATGTGTTTTGGGGCGGTGGGGTAGTCTAGTGGTTAAAGCATTGGCTCGTCACGCCGAAGACCCGGGTTCGAATCCCCACATGGGTACAATGAGTGAAGCCCATTTCTGGTGTCCCCGGCCGTGATATTGCTGGAATATTGCTAAAACCGGCGTAAAACCAAACTCAGTCGGTCAGTCAGTCTTATGTGTTTTGGAACAGAATATTCGTTTAACCATCCTTCCAATCACGTGACAGTGTGTGAGCCAATCAGAAAACTCAAGATCTCCCCAAACACTGTAAGGACGTGATGGGATGAGTTGAGCAACAGAGGTCGTTAGTTGAAGAAACACTACAAAGACTGCTCAAATGGCCATATTTAACACATGGCCATTCCTCGTTTATCGGATCATTCACCATGAAGACTGAAGTCCTATACACAAACATACTTCTTCCAAAGACCACATTCAGATTAAGGAACTTCATTTATCATTAGAAATGTCAAAGTAGTAAGGACGTGTAACAAGAGAAAACATATATGGTTATTCCCAAAGTGTTTGCAAAACATAGTCCGACCATTGCGCAACAACAGAGGATGGAATCTAAACATCATTTCCTAGACGTTTGCTGCTTATAGTCTTCTGACACGCTGTTTCGCTGCCCCAGTCTAATTCTTGCCTTCGAGAACAATTGCCATGATTTAAACATATGGAGATGTCGTGTTTTAGGCGTACTAATAATTATTTCTCCGATACGAAATGGAAACTGCACACACAATCCGCGTCCTACACAACCCTGTCCGGTATATTGTCACGAATACAAAGTACAAATACAGGTCTAACTCCCAGCTATAACACATGTACATCTGTAGGGCCCGCCACAGCTCCATCTAGAGGTGAGTGAGTGAGTTTAGTTTTACGCCGCACTCAGCAATATTCCAGCTATATGGCGGCGATCTGTAAATACTCGAGTCGGGACCAGACAATCCAGTGATCAACAGCATGAGCATCAATCTGCGCAATTGGGAACCGATGACATGTGTCAACTAAGTCAGCGAGCCTGACCACCCGATCCCGTTAGTCGCCTCTTACGACAAGCATGGGTTGCTGAAGATCAATAGTCTAACCCGGACCTTCACGGTCCATCTAGAGGTCCTGCTACAGGTCCATATAAAGGTACACCTACAGATCTAGAGGTTACACTAGAGCTCTAACTACGGGTGGTTCATCCATAGGTCCATTAGCAGGTGCATCTTAAGATCCAGTTAAAGGTTTAAGTACAGGTCTATTTAGAGATCTGCTGGAGGTCCATCTCGAGGCTGAACTAGAGGTCACTCAAGAGGTCCAACAAGAAGTCTAACTAAAGTTCCATCAAGAGGTACAATTCCAAATAGAGGTTCAACTTGATGAAACTCTCTAACTAAATGGAATACGTAATAAATTAAAGTTAACCGGAAAACGAAAGTACGTTTTGTGTGATGTGAAGAACTGGCAACTGGTTTAAGCCTGGTCATGCCAAGTACCCTGTAAGCTGTTGATACGTTTCGAGATCGTGACTACGACACCTTCATGATGCAGTTACTATGCCTTCCTAACCGACTCTCTTTAATCTGTTAATGGCGGTATATACGATGATATGTACGTTTACTGCCCTTGTACTACGCGTACACGAGCAATACGTCACAGTATGGTATCTCGGTTATTCACCTACACGCTGGCGTCCGGTCTAACTGACCGCCACTTCCCCGCTGGACGGTAGGGGAGCATGTCTGTGAAATCAATGGATGAGATCAGTCAGCACTGTATTGATAGTAATCTCTGCCTCCTACGCCTGCTATGAATGAGATAGCTGCGGGGATAATATTGGAAATGTACGTACGTGAAGCTATTATACAAGGCCGATATTACGAAGCGGCCAAACCGTATTTGCCCCATGAAGGTGGCCAATTACCAAACAATTATAATTGAAGAGGCTCAGGATGTATTTCTTTTTAATCTGTTACGTAATAAGCCATCGTACTTTAGTAAACGGGGCGGTGGGGTAGCCTGGAGGTTAAAGCGTCCGCTCGTCACGCCGAAATCCCGGGTTCGAATCCCCACATGGGCACAATGTGTGAAGCCCATTTCTGGTGTCCCCCGCCGTGATATTGCTGTAATATTGCTAAAAGCGGCGTAAAACCGAACTCACTCATTCACTCACTTTAGTAAACTCTACAGTATCCAAATGCAATGAGTACACAGCAGATCCGGTGTAAAGGAACTCATAGTCCATAGTCATAAAGATGGACCTGGGAACAATTTCTCCTGGTAATTACTGTCCGACGGTTTATACCATGACCAGTGGCACATTGCAACAAGGACTGAATACGACTATAATTAATATGTCTTGGTACATGGGATATCATAGCATAGAACGCGGGTGTGCTGTTAACGTCTTGAGTGTAGTGTACATGTAGTCCCAATCATCATTGTTTCAGTGGTTCTTGTAAGGTGGTAGCACGAAGCTGCATGACGTGAAAGTGGTTTGCAATGAAATGTTGTTCATGTTGTGATTTCTGTTCCGTAATAATTTTAAAAATCATTAATATGAGAAAAAATACATTTATACAGCATGTTTCCCTCTGTTGGCTGATTCGATTATAAAAGTAACATGGAAAAGATGCCACAGTGAAAAAACTTTGTGACCACAAAAGCATAAACTGTTCCACAGAATAATAATAATATCAATATGTAATTATAAACAGTGAACCTATTCTAGATGGCGGGGTTGCTTTGGGAGTGAGATTACGTATTTGTCTTAGTATTTGAGTTATTGTTACCATCGCCATTATCATCACCATTACTACTGTCCTCAAACATTCCGTTATAGCTTCCCACACCGTACAGCACGCCATGAGACGAAATACTGGGTGGAACGGCGTTCCACAAAACACATGTTCTCAAGAACTCACTCCAATTAGTAAAACATATTTCATTTAGATTCAGACAGACTTCAGTTCCCCATTCTCACGTCACCAATGGTAAATGTCGTCCAAAACGACGGTGATACATAGCCACAACCAAATGTCTAGCTAGTTTCTTATTTCAATACGTTTCCATAACAACAGTGGCAAACGTGCATCGTTAATACATCAAGTAATTACATTTTTAATGCTATACAGAGCTCGAGAAAAAGTAGCAACTGACAACAAGAATCACCTGAATCAAGTTACTTGCTTGCGTACAGATATCCTTAAATTTAGCATTTTCAAAACCACTGGTGTTCGTGATCACTTAATACAGCCTTTTCGGCCTACGTCCCCGCCACTGTTAGGTATCTGTATATACAGACAGAATACAGGAGTCACGTTAACCCAGCAGCGAAACATTTCAACATTGTTAGTACTTTGATATAATTATGGGGGCGGTGGGGTAGCCTAGTGGTTAAAGCGTTGGCTCGTCACGCCGAAGACCCGGGTTCGAATCCCCACATGGGTTCATTGTGTGAAGCCTATTTCTGGTTTCCCCCGCCGTGATGTTGCTGGAATATTGCTAAAAGCGGCGTAAAACCACACTCAGTCGGTCAGTCAGTGATATAATTATGGCGACTTCTAATAAGCTATGTACTGAATCAGTGCGAAGGGAGCCGCTTAGAACAGTGGAACAGGCATTGTTGTTTATGTAGAGACACAAGCATAGACATTTACAAGGTCGGTCGGCGTGGGGCCTAATAAAAAAAGCAAACCAATTTTTTTCATAATTTTTCGTTTCCAAGTAATATTTTTTCTCTAGCCTTTAAATATTTGGAAAACAATGTAGGTGTGTATTGTGTTTAGTATGTTCGTTAATGCTTGCTATCATACTGCGTCTACGTAACTCCAGTATAGTTTATGGAAACCCAAGAAAGAAAGAAACGCGAATACAAACAAAAAATATGGACCCAAGTAAATTTGACATACTACAGCTTCGTTTTCCTGTTTTAGATTAGATAACAAACAGGCATGCTGTTGAATGTGGCTCTGTTTATGAGAATATTGGCCCTTGTGAGTCACGCTGCATCAAAGTATCTTTTATCTCCTATTGTCTCACTGTCTTTGGGACTCCGGGGACCAGATTAACAGATGCCCGTCAATACGACATCTCTACATTGATATGGTTCATCTTATTGGAAATAAATACCGCTGCCACGACAGATCCTCTCTAATTTGGATCATAGTAAAGCTTAAAACAATAAAATATATTTATATGACATAGAGATGTACGGATTAGTGAGTATTGTTATACGCCGCTTCAAACAATATTCCAGCAAATAGTCAGCAAGATCAGGGGAACACCAGAATGAGCTGGTTGTACCCATGTGAGAAATCGAACCCGGTGCTTCGTCGTGACGAGCAAGCAATTTAGACACATGGCCCCAGAGGTATATAGGATGAACCGTCAGGCCAGCTGCCTAGTGTTAAACGCGGATCAACGAAGCCGGATGGGCTAAAGAGCAAGGCTGGCTAAAGGACCGGATGATAAACATTAACTTGCTTTTGTAACTATTACCATATTTGAAATATGAGCAAAGGTCCCCTGCATACCACGCGAGTTATAGGAGAGAGCCTCTTGGTAGGTTTGGAGCTGGATGGCAGGAGGACTCTCACAGAGACTTCTCCACCAGGCCATCTCCACTCTTCTCTGATATAGAATTACAGGGAAATGTTCATTGAAAAAGTCAACGCCAGAGTATATCCAGCTTCGATTATCAACAAAAACAGATTCAACTGGCGCGAAAGGGAAAACAGCTGTGAAAAAATCCATATTTGAATGTCCAAACATCCTGCATACAACGATCCCTACAGCCTACCATGTATATTGTATATATCAGTCTATACTTGTAACATGTATATTGTATATATCAGTCTATACTTGTAACATGTATATTGTATATATCAGTCTAGATTTGTAACATGTATATTGTATATATCAGTCTAGATTTGTAACATGTATATTGTATATATCAGTCTAGATTTGTAACATGTATATTGTATATATCAGTCTAGATTTGTAACATGTATATTATATATCTGTTTTTGACCGTGGTAATGCCCTATTGTCCAATGTGCGGGTTGACTGATATTCCCCGGTCTGGGGTTTACACTTGATAGCGTCCCAGCACTATCACTGCCACAATGTATCAGCTGAACAAAGACTAGACTGGTAACCCGATGTATGGTACACTAGTGCTACTTCTTTGTATCACACCACCATAGCCTGAACAGTGGTTTACTCAGGAGTCAATATCAGACGTATAATTACACGCCATCTAAAATCGTTAACCATCGACATTGAAATCAGGTAAGTGACGATCGATAGTATGGATGTTCCTTAATGCTCTGACATAAAGGAATAAAGGATGCTGATACTCTGCTGTTGTACGGAGACACTTCGAAAAGTTCACACAGTCAAATCTCCATAACCGAAAATATTCTCAAATGTCAAAACAAAATCATGTTAGATTCGCTACCACCTTAATTAAATGCAGCTTATATTTACTGATCGGATAGTCAGTGTGGGTTGGATTAAGGTACTGTGGACGCCTGGTCTAAACTGTCACAACATCAATCGCGACTAACGTTGAGTCTTAGAACAATCCATTTAGCCACAGTGAGATGCTAGATTCAGTGACTGACTGACTGACCGACTGAGTTTGGTTTTACGCCGCTTTTAGCAATATTCCAGCAACATCACGGCGGGGACACCAGAAATGGGCTTCACACATTGTGCCCATGTGGGGATTCGAACCCGGGTCTTCGGCGTGACGTGCCAACGCTTTAACTATTAGGCTACCCCACCGCCCCCTAGATTCAGTGAGAAAAGTGTAGACTTGCTTCATTGGAACCATTTTCCTTACAAAAAGGGGCAAGGCGGGAGGGAATGGTTCAGAGACTGTGACATAGACTAAATACCAACATTACAACGCTCCTCGTGACAACGGTAATGTTTACATGTGGAGACATGAACTGGTTCTTCCTCAGAGTGAGTGAGGCAGTGAGTTTAGTTTTACGCTGCTTTTAGCAATATTCCAGCAATACCACGGGAGACACCAGAAATAGTCTTCACACTATCCCCATATCGGAAATCGAATCCGGGTCTTCGGCGTGACGAGCGAACACTTTAACCACTAGGCTACCCCACCGCCCCGTTTCTTCGTCAGAAGTCTGTCAAACAGATGTATACATGTTGTGACCATTTATAGATTTCTACATCCCAGTTCACTACTTACAGTGACCTTTAAAAGAAAACAAAGAGTGACAGCAATGGTGATTTGTGACAACTATTCACAAGAGACAACATTTCTGGGCCGAGGACAATTAGCATCAACAACATATAGGTCTACCACAAACCTTTCTTGACATTGTCAACATAACAAGCAAGCACAATATATATCAATTTAGATCTACCCTAGGGCTTTCTCAAAAAAGGGATAAAGTTTCTCAACTATTGGCAGCATTAACATACAGAACTTCTAAGACCTTCATTGACATCATCAGTCTTCTGAAAACAATCTTTCTCCCAGCAATTGCTGTGTATAATATGTAGATATTCCCAAGGCCTCTGACAACCGTTTCCTGGAGTCCACCCCAACCACTGCCAGCAACAATTGCTTCATATGTGAGCGTGACTTTCTTTGACAACCGTCAATCCTTTTAGACCCTTAATTGCAAGGTTACACCAAAACAGTCAGATATTTCTCCAGATGTTTCTCTAAAAGTATAGGAAGACAGGTTGTTGTTTTTTTATTGTTGGAAACAACGGTAATGGATGTGAAACACTTTATTTCCAACAAGAATATCAACAAACAAATGAGGGAAAACTGAACTCGATTCCTCAATACATATTTAACAAATTATGCATCACACGACGGGAATATTTGAAAAACTTCTATTTTGAATGGCAACAAATTTGATTGACGTCAACGATTTCAAGTGACGAGGAAATACTCGAGAAAGATTTCCACTTATTAACCTGGCATTTAAAGCTTCCAAACACTTCCTTGGAAAAATCTCTATTGGCAACAAACTTATCACAATATCCGCAAACAAGATGCTTTAGTTGAACTTATTCACCTTATAAGGACGCATGTCACATTAAACTCGTGTTGTATAAGTATGGTTGAATAATACACCACAGTGAGTGAGTGAGGGGACACCATTTAACGTATTGAAGGGCGGAGGGTGGGCTTACTCGTGGGAAACAAGGCCGGGATGCAAGGTGACATGTTCTATCAAATCTGGCACAAGATCGTGTGAAAGCTGGAACAATACAAAGATGGCACACAGGGAACGACGTCCGTGTAGAATATCGATTAGTCGTGACGTGCAGGTCACTTACACTCCAAGTCGTGTTCGTCATTAGTAATACAGCATAAATTACATTATGCTCTACTTAAACAATATACCACCAGATTAACATCATTAGTCAACCCTCGGGAGCCAACCGCTGACATTAACGTACTTGAATTCCGAAACCAATATTCCTGGAAATAATTTTCGACATGTTGCCTCAGCTTAAGAAGACGCTGTGAATGGCGGTGTTTGACTGACTGACATGTGAAGGATCACAGTAGACACACTGTGTGCCCACGCAACTGACTAACCACTGGCGCTACAAGGCTCCCCCTGTTTGGTGACGGTTTCCTAGAAACAATAACCATTGCCCTTTATTCGTGTGTTTCACGTCTTGTCCTTGGTTCTGCTATTTCGTAACAATACTATCATATAAAACGTTCTTGTCAACAGCGCGTACCCGCGGACAGGTAGAATACACGTGTTCAGGGTTGCCATTATTTCATGTTTCCATTCGTCTTGTTGTCATTTTACTAGTAATATCTGTCCAGAGAATTATCAATAATTGTCATGAAAATCTGTCTTTTAAGGTCACTGTGACGGAGTTATCAGATGCATAAACATTTTCACTCGTTCGGGGTTTTAATGGAACAGCAGACTTGTAAGTGATTCTTGAATGTACGTCATCGGATTTATTGCTTCGATAGTATTTCTTTTTCTTGCGACAGAGATAAAACAAAAATATTCCTGCTTTGCTGTTTTTCTAGGGTATATTCAAGCACATGCCGCTAATAAACCTAAATATCAATAGAGCATCGCTTTTTAGCGATGTCAGAGGAAAACGAACCTATTTACCATCTGTTCCATTGTCATGCTAAAATTAAACTTACATCTTGTCTGGGAGAGATTCATTAAATTTCCACTATTTTGAGGATCATTATAATTGAAGATTTTTGTGGCAAGAGCGGTAAATGTCAGCATGAGAACAGCGAGCGACTGTCACAACCACGGAAGAGTAGAATTTCAACAGATTGTGTTACCGACTCAGCTGGTCGAATCGTGGCACCGTCAACGACGACGGCAGGGAAGGAGTCGTGTCCAGATGTACCAACAGACGCTGGGGGAGGTGGGGGAGGGAGGTCAGCTGTTAATATAAGCTAAGCATCAATCCTCTGACATGCTATCACTTCGGACGTATTTGCCAGACCGGGTAGTGAGATGGCCAGCAATTAAACAGCGGATCTGCTGGTTGGCCAACATGACGGATAGGGAAGGGGGTCCTTGTGGTTGCAATTGGACTGCGCACACGCACACACGCACATACACACATATACTCTCTACTCGGCATCTGAGTAGTCTTTCAGGATAGTGTTTCTTTATATGCACTGACTTGGTTATAACTCATAGCGCAAGTGAACACCTCTCGGTGGAAACAAGGCGCTAAAGTAATCAATTATTACTGTTAATGTACCATTATGCAGTGAGAGAGCGAGAGACACAGAGAGACACAGAGAGAGGGAGAGACAATTTCATGTACAACTGTGTATAATATTACCACAGTAGTTATGGTTTTGCGCAGTGTCACTATCCTTTATGAGGAGACAGAGTGAATCAGTGGATAAATGGAAGTGACACTTATCCATTGGTTTTTGAACAGGCCAGTTTCCCAAAGTGCTAAAGAAGGACAAATCACATAAAACCCCGAAAAGATTCATACAAAGCACATTTTTCTTCGCTTAAGTGTTCATTATTCATGGTGAATTGATGTCAACTCTCGGCATCTTGAAGTACTGAAAATTGATTGAAACTGTCACTTAGTGTCCGGCTCTGTATCCCTGTTTCGTCGAGCAACGTTATGACCTGGCGGTATTGTCCTACAGGACAAAGTGACAGGACAAGTGATAGAAGGTGTTGAGTTGTTGGGGGCTGGTACGGTCACTGTCAGTTAAACAGTTATGGATGGAGTCTTTCAAGAGGACCACTGTATACAAAGCAGTCATGATCATATGGCAATCATAGTAATGGTTATTGTGATACCAAGAACCTAATGACCCCATAACCAATAACCCGTACCCCGTACCCCCATTCCGCACCCCGTATACCCCATTTCCACTATTCAACATCCCATACTCCAAATCCAAAATCCTACACTCCACATCCAACATCCTACACTCCACATCCAACATCCTACAGTCATCATACAGCACCCAAAACGCTGCATTATTATAACAATTACATCAAAAACGTAAAATACCTGAGCGCGTCTTTTATCAAACAACAGTGTTGTTTTAAAAGTACACTATGTTGAGCGGATATAAATATATGTATAATAGTTTAATGCCTGGTTTGTACAGGTAAAAATACTTCTTTAAAAGACCATCTTAAGCAAGCTTGGAAGTCCTGCGTAATATGGCCTCGTACCGACCCGGTCAATATGGAATCCAAACCTACCGCTGTGCTGCCCTCATTAAACAGAGGTAAACACCCAATGCTAAATTTGCTTTGATGTGAAAAAAATGAACATTCTCTGTCAGCTATTCAAAATTGATCATTAGCTCGCTTTGTTTGTGGGATATTCTTGTCAGTGGAATTACTGCCTAATCAGGGGAGAGCGCTGTACATCGTGCAGGTAGCAGAACCGACAATCTATACATCAATACATCCATCTCGCAATAACCAGCCAGGTTCAACGCTTGGGTGCTATTGATATTGTGTGTGTGTGTGTGAGAGAGAGAGAGAGAGAAAGGGAGGGAGAGAGAGTGATTATATGTGTCTAGGTAGGCGTGTGTATGTGTCTAGGTTGGCGTGTCTGTATGTGTGTCTAGGTAGGCGTGTGTGTATGTGTGTGTCTAGGTGTGTAGGCGATGTGTATGTGTGCGCGTGTGTGTATGTGTGTCTAGGTAGGTGTGTGTTGTGTATGTGTGTGTCTTGAATGTGTAAGCGTGTGTGTGTCTAGGTAGGCGTGTGTGTGTGTGTGTCAAGATGTATGTGTAAGCGTGTGTGTATGTGTGTCTTCGTAAGCGCGTGTAAATGTGATATGTGTCTAGGTAAGCGCGCGTGTGTATGATGTGTGTGTGATGTGTGTGTATGTGTGTGTGTAGGTAGGCGTGTGTATATGTGTGCCTAGGTAGGCGTGTGTATATGTGTCTAGGTAAGTGTGTGTGTATGTGTGTCTAGGTAAGCGTGTGATAGCGTGTGTGTATGTATCTAGGTAGGCGTGTGTGTAGGTAGGCGTATGTATATGTGTGTCTAGGTAAGCGTGTGTGTATGTGTGTCTAGGTAGGCGTGTGTGTATGTGTGTCTAGGTAAGCGTGTGTGTATGTTGTGTCTAGGTAAGCGTGTGTGTGTGTCTAATGTGTGTATTGTGTGTCTAGGTAAGCGTGTGTGTGTATGTGTGTCTAGTGTAAGCGATGTGTGTGTGTGTGTGTGCCTTGGTAAGCGTGTGTGTGTCCTAGGTAGGCGTGTGTGTATGTGTGTCTGTGGTAGGTAGGCGTGTATTGTGTATGTGTGTGTCTAGGTAAGCGTGTGTGTATGTGTGTGTCTAGGTAAGCGTGTGTATGTGTGTCTGTGTCCTGTGTAAGCGTGTCTGTAGGCGATGTGTGTGTGTCCTAGGTAGGCGTGTGTGTATAATGTGTCTTGGTAAGCGTGTGTGTATGTGTCTTGGTGCCTAGGTAGGCGTGTGTATTATGTGTGTCTAGGTAAGCGCGAAGTGTCGGTATGTGCGTATTGTGTGTGTAGCGTGTGTGTGTGTGTCTAGGTAAGCGTGTGTGTATGTGTGTCTAGGTAAGCGTGTGTGTGTATCTAAGCATGTGTCGTATTGATGTATCTGTATGTGTCTAGGTAAGCGTGTGTGTGTCTAGATAAGCGTGTGTGTATGTGTCTAGGTAAGCGTGTGTGTGTATGTAAGCGTGTGTGTACATGTGTCTAGTGTAGGCGTGTGTGTATGTGTGTCCTAAAGTGTGTGTATGTGTGTCTAGGCGTGTGTATGCGTATGTGCATGTGTCTAGGTAGTGTGTATGTGCGTATGTGTGCGTGCGTATGTGTGTGTGTATGTGTGTCTAGGTAGGCGTGTGTGTATGTGTGTCTAGGTAGGCGTGTGTGTATGTGTGTGTCTAGGTAAGCGTATGTGTATGTGTCTAGGTAGGCGTGTGCGTATGTGTGTCCGTGAAGGTAGGCGTGTGTGCATGTCTGGGTAAAGAATGGTGTATGTGTATTCATGTGTGTACATCATGTGTGTGTAAGTGTGTGTGCGTGTGTGTCTGTAAGTGTGTGTAGAGCATGCCAGTGTGTAAACGTATATGTGTGTGTAGGTGCGTGTGCCTGTATGTGTGTGTGTGTGTGTATGAGTGAAGGCATTGTGTGTGTAAGTATGTGTGTGTAGTGTGTGTGTGTGTGTGTGTTCAAGCGTATGTGTATAAGGCGAGTGTGCGTCTGCCTGCATGTAGGTGTAATTATTTGCGTGCGTGTATGTGTGTGTTCGGTAAAAGTGTGTATGTGTGTCTGCAGTGGTAATGACAATGTGTCGATACTCGTTACTATCGTTATCTTCGACGTCACTGTGATCATATCAGCAACGTCATCGTCGTCATTTTCTCTACCGTAATTCAGTGAAAACCATCGTAAAACATTGTAAATGTGTCGACGTTACAAGAATCCTATTACGGACATTTCCAGAAGCATGGCAACAAGCACACGTTCCAGCAGAAAGCCCCTAGGGGTTAAAACCGTCCTATACGTCACATAGAATATTAGTTAGTATGAGCTATAACCCCATCTAGAGCTGAGCTAACGGGGAACGCACCACTTACCAGCAATCTATGCAGATGGCCGCGTGTTGTGATGCCGGCATCAACGAATACGAGCTGACCTTCATCATTGGATTAGCATTGGGCGAGAGCGATCGTAGGGGGGCGGGCGGATGTACTCCAAATGGGCCTGGTATTGGGAGAAATTTGGAGATGATCTTATCGTACCGCTACGCAGTGCATTTGAGAAGCACTGACGCAGCACTGTGTACTCAAAGAGCACTAAATTCATGTAAATAGAGTGTTCCAATCAGGGGGAATTTGAGAAATCATGTCAAACCATCACGTCAATGGTTTCGGCGTTTTTGCACGCAAGAGAAATATAAGACATTACGTATGACCAGTTAGGCTTCCTGACAACCACAACTTACTTGGTAGAAATTCAGTTTCCGTTATAATGTTTGTGAGCGAGTTCGAGTGCATAATGCTCTTAAGAACGAACTTTGCAGTCATTAAACAAAATAATGGCAGTCGTGGTTTCCTGTGAACTGCAGGAACAGTGGGATTATATGCAGCGTTCTGACACACACTCAGCAGATGTCTCTTTAGCGAAAATATTGGAGTGAGTCCGGTCGGGGCCTTTTAAAGGACAAACATGAAGCAGTTCAAGAGCAAACTGTCCATGAACCATACGGAAATACCATGTCTATAATGTACTTCCAGTTACTGTTTAACGTCTTACGCTATGTTCCACTGAAGGGGACAAATATATGTTTCTATGTTTCATTGGTGGAAATCACACGTATGTACTCTCTGTTTCCTCAGGTTACTATTCCCTATATTGTACTCTCTGTTTCCTCAGGTTACTATTCCCTATATTGTACTCTCTGTTTCCTCAGGTTACTATTCCCTATATTGTACTCTCTGTTTCATCAGGTTACTATTCCCTATATTGTACTCTCTGTTTCATCAGGTTACTATTCCCTATATTGTACTCTCTGTTTCATCAGGTTACTATTCCCTATATTGTACTCTCTGTTTCGTCAGGTTTACTATTCCCTATATTGTACTCTCTGTTTCATCAGGTTACTATTCCCTATATTGTACTCTCTGTTTCATCAGGTTACTATTCCCTATATTGTACTCTCTGTTTCATCAGGTTACTATTCCCTATATTGTACTCTCTGTTTCATCAGGTTACTATTCCTATATTGTACTCTCTGTTTCATCAGGTTACTATTCCCTATATTGTACTCTCTGTTTCATCAGGTTACTATTCCTATATTGTACTCTCTGTTTCCATCAGGTTACTACTATTCCTATATTGTACTCTCTCTGTTTCATCAGGTTACTATTCCCTATATTGTACTCTCTGTTTCATCAGGTTACTATTCCCTATATTGTACTCTCTGTTTCATCAGGTTACTATTCCCTATATTGTACTCTCTGTTTCATCAGGTTACTATTCCCTATATTGTACTCTCTGTTTCATCAGGTTACTATTCCCTATATTGTACTCTCTGTTTCATCAGGTTACTATTCCCTATATTGTACTCTCTGTTTCATCAGGTTACTATTCCCTATATTGTACTCTCTGTTTCGTCAGGTTACTATTCCCTATATTGTACTCTCTGTTTCATCAGGTTACTATTCCTTTATATTGTACTCTCTGTTTCATCAGGTTACTATTCCTATATTGTACTCTCTGTTTCATCAGGTTACTATTCCCTATATTGTACTCTCTGTTTCATTAGGTTACTATTCCTATATTGTACCCTCTGTTTCATCAGGTTACTATTCCCTATATTGTACTCTCTGTTTCATCAGGTTACTATTCCCTATATTGTACTCTCTGTTTCATCAGGTTACTATTCCCTATATTGTACTCTCTGTTTCATCAGGTTACTATTCCCTATATTGTACTCTCTGTTTCATCAGGTTACTATTCCCTATATTGTACTCTCTGTTTCATTAGATTTCTATATTTCCTACTGTTTCACTAGGTATTATTATTCCATTTACTGTACTACTGTTTCAGTAGAGCATTATACCATTTACTGTACTGTTTCAGTAGAGCATTATTCCATTTACTGTACTGTTTCAGTAGAGCATTATTCCATTTACTGTACTATTTCAGTAGAGCATTATTCCATTTACTGTACTGTTTCAGTAAAGCATTATTCCATTTACTGTACTGTGTCAGTAGAGCATTATTCCATTTACTGTACCGTTTCAACAGAGCACTTTTCTTAAAACCGTACTGTTTCAGTAGAGCACAATTCCCTATACTGTACTGTTTGAGTAGAACACTATTCACTATAGTCTCTGCTTTACTGAGGGACAACTATGCCATTCGCTGAATGTTAGAATAAAAGAAAAATATTCCCCACCCAAAATTGAGTACAGAATGAGCAAAGGTTGACCATAATAAAACACAGAGAATGCAATCGCGAGTAGCTGTCCAACAAATATATTTAGCATACGGTGTGGTATAGTCTGGTATATATTAGTCCCTCGATGAAACGCAGAATATATTCAGATTTACCCGATGATATTTGAGAATGGTGAACACAACTTACTTTTTGTCGACGCTGTCGCAGGATGGAAGAGATTTGGAGCCTATGTGACACCGCACGTCACGTGACGTTGTGAACGCACCACGTGTGTTCCGCTCAGGCGACCAAACGATGACGTACACCTTCGGGAAGAAGAGCAACACCAGGGACACCGACGCTGACAACGTGATGGAGATACACGTCGTCACGACCTTACTGTCGCCGCCGAAGTAGATGGGGAAGAAGCCTAACCAGATAACACAGGTGGTGTACATAGTGAAGCCAATAAACTTGGCCTCGTTAAAGTTTTCAGGAAGGTTCCTGGTCTTAATGGCATACAGAGTACACATGAAGATGAGGAAGACGTCAAATCCGAGAGGCACAATGACCCCCAGGGTTGAAATGTTGCACACCAGCTGCACCCTGTTGTTACTGTAGTCCACGTGAGCGTCCGCCGGCTCAATGATCAGCATCACCGTGATCACAACACACTCTACACCTATCACAATACCTGTAATCACAACCTGAGCAGAGGCGCTCATGAACCGCGGCTTCTTAGTCATGATACGTTTACTGCCCTCCAGGATGCGGGCGATCCTGTTTGTTTTTGTGACGAGCGCTCCATAGATGAGAGAGAACGCAAGACCTGGAAGGATGCGAGACAGGTAGCAGGACGCCATTGAAGGCTTGGCTACCAAGACGAAGTTGCAGCAGTAGGCGAGGACGGTCCCCAGTAGGATGATGTAGCTCAGCTCCCGTGTCGACGCCTTCACCACCGGCGTGTCGTTGTGCCGAACAAACACGTAAAATACCCACAGCGTTACCACGATGCAAATACACGCCATCACCATGGAAACAATAGCTTCAGTATCGGACCAACTTGTGAATTCTATAGGTATCCGTTCACATTCTGAAACAAACGTCAAAAGAGATGTTCTAAACGACTGACTAACATTACAACAAATATATTTCTCTTACGTAATTTTGGATGTTGGGTAGCCTAGTGGTTAAAGCGTTCTCTGGTCACGCCGAAGGCCGGTGTTCCATATTGCTGGAATATTGCTAAAAGCGGCGTAAAACCCCACTCACTCACTCACTCTTACATAACTATTATTTCCGCTGCCCACAAACATTTTGTCCCTAAAGCTCAGTAGGATCGATTTCATCCGTATAGGAAGAGTATCTATTCTCTGGCGTTAACAATATATATATTTTCTTTAATGCGCATTAATACTAATCCTTTCATAGATTCTGTATCAATGTTTTGCCTCTTACGTCTAATCCAAGTTTGGCCAGATAATCAATATGTTTGGGCTTTGGCGTTTCATGTATACTACTATGAATGATAGTTTCACAGATAGGATAATAAAACCGGCATGGTGTCCATCATTTGCAAATATTAAAGCATGGACGTCAAATGAAGTGAACACTGCACCTGAGAGGTCGAAATTTGGTCTCCAGCCACGGTCACATGGCATGCACGTGACGTTGTCTCGTACAATCTCGTTGTCCTTACATGGCGTACACACCCAGCAGCAGCCTATATCCTTCCCTTGCTGGAACAGATAGTGACGTCATACACTTGAACAACAGAATGTTGATAATGCTGGGGTGTTATATGCCATAATGAATATACTTTATACTCTTCAATGAACACTCGGTACATTTTTACCATAACAAAAACACGTTACAGCTATTGTTTAAATGCACATGACATTATAGAGTGCAACGAATACATCTTAAAGCTCTGCTGAAATTCCCTGGATGACGTGGGCTATAACAATTACACCTTATAGGTCCTGCTTAAGTTAGAGTAAAACGAATACACCTTGCTGAAAGACAGAGGACGTTATGGACTATAACAAATGCATTTTACTGAACTACACGTGAAGATACGGGTTAGAATTGATCTTCAATAACCACTTCTTGTCGTAAGAGGCGACTAACGGAATCAGGTGGTCAGGCTCGCTGACTTGGTTGACACATGTCATCGTATCCCATTTGCGTAGATCGATGCTCATGCTGTTGATCACTGGATTGTCTGGTCTAGACTCGACTGTTTACAGACCGCCGCCATATAGATGGAATATTGCTGAGTGTGACGTAAAACTAAACTCACTCACTCTGAACTACACATGACGTTATAGACTGTTGCGAATACACCTTACAGCCCTTGTTGAAGTACACAGCTCGTTACAGACTGTTGCGGATAACCTTTATAGTCCTTGCTGAGCTACATATGGCGCTATATACCATAAAAGATACCTCTCATCTCTTCATCATGTACAGGAGCGATAACCATCACTGTTGCATATGTGATTTTAATTACCGCCTTCGTAGGCTATTTTCAAATACAATGTCATCTTCACTCATAACTAAGACCCACATCTGACCATCAATCATCTGTTAATCCATCACTAGGGACAGGTAGCCTGAGACATTCCCCGATGTGTCTGGATGACGCCAAATCATATATTCTTAACTGCAGCCACAGCATAGACCCAATCAACAGTTATTTTCTAATGTAAGCCTACATATAATGCTATAGAAAGGAGCAGAGAGATTGTGTTCATTTTTCCAGAAGCTGAGGAAATCTAGACATGATAAAAAATTATAGATATGCTTGATGGATTTTGAAAATTTTTGTGTTAGGATTTGTGCGAGATCTTCATTTCACAACACGGCCTCAGCACATTTTTTCTTCATAGCGGAGTGGTGCGCATGATTAAATAACTGGATTGTTTGGTACAGCTTCGATTACTTATAGACCGCGGTCATTTGTGCGACGATTTGTGGAAGACTAAAAATTAACATCAGTGATGGTAAATCGGAAATAAAGCTCTCAATGGCTTTAGATAAATAACAATATTTTGCTTGGTAAATCAACTAAGGAGATGTAGGCTTTCACGCTAGTCAGCCTAGTTCTGGTACTGATGTCTTTTTGACCCGATAACACCGTCATCCCAAGGGAAGCGATATCGCCAAGTCGGACTAATTACCGTAGGTTGTTCATCTCACAGGCAAATCACACGAGTCCGAGCTCATGACCTCCCGACGACATGAAAATACTTTTAACCACTGCAATGACTGATATAGGTTCTATTACATGTCAGCCAACTTCCAAGCAAATCCCTAGTCGCCTTACCATCACGTGACCTAGCTCACAGGGCAGGCTGCAGACAGAGGTCACTGGTTTCTCGTGGTCTTTTCCCGGCCAGAACATATTCTCGCGCATGTCTAGTGACCCGGATATCCATGAGCCGATGGTGACGTAGTTGTACGTTGCATTGTCCCCGCTGCTAATATTCCGTTGGTAGTTCACGATGTCGTATCTAGAAAGAATGAAGTGGTACAGCAAAAAATGCACACTTTAAACTTTTTCCGTGTTTCCTAATTACAGTCAGCTGCAAACTTAATACCGCGTTAATAAAACAGGTCAAACTAACTGAATTGAGTAACTGCATGTAATCAACAGTCAATTACATCAAACAGATGTAAGTGGCAAAAAAAACCTGCACACCTCTTTGATGGTTGCTAGAACGAAGACCATTTACTTCAGTCAAGGAGTCACCGATAACCCCAATTACACAAAAGGTGTGTGAGTGAATATGTTATTCCGCCGCTTTAAGCAATGTTCCAGTAATATCACGGCGGGGTACACCAGAAATGGGTTTCACACAATGTGCCATGTGAGGAATCAAACTCGGGTCGCCAACGTGACAATAAAATAAGATAAAAAAAAGATGAAACCCAGAAAAAGTCTCTATGTTCATCAAATAGCATCTTCTATAATTTTTATTACAATTTACGTTTTTATTACAATTTACGTCAAGTTTATTACAATTTGCTGCAAGTATTACAATTTGCGTTTTCATTACAATTTACGTCGTAACAGCCAATCAAACATCTAGGACGTTTAACCGTTAGCCTACCCCGCCGCCGCTACACAGAGAGGAAGCCAGTCTCACACAGAGCACTAGTTCCAGTATCACAACACAGATAAGGAATTTATAACAGACCGGGTAGTCCACCTTTAATGGGTGACTGGGCTCTGACTGTTCGGTATTCTGTGCAGGTTCTATTCAGGTCACCAAGACAATATTGTTTCGGAGATGCCTACAGTGTTGTGGCGTGTATGATGTGACGTTAATGATTACCAGTTAGAGAAAAACGTCTGAACCTAGACTGAAAATGGACAAAAAACAGTAAAACACAGCCCCCCTTTAAGTGAAAAGGGGAACCCACAATTTGCCTGCAAATGTGTCCTTGTGCACACAACTCATCCATGTATATTACAATAATGGGGGCGGTGGGGTAGCCTAGTGGTTAAAGCGTTCGCTCGTCACGCTAAAAGGCCGGGTTCGATTCCCCACATTGGTACAATGTGTGAAGCCCATTTCTGGTGTTCCCCGCCGTGATATTGCTGGAATATTGCTAAAAGCGGCGTAAAACCAAACTCACTCACTCACTCACTATTACAATAATGATGTAGGAAACACATTGTTATGATTACACAGATAGATGGTATAATCATAAGACAAAAAACATCTTCACATAATGAGCAACTATCTTCCATCTCGCAATGTTAAGCCTGAAAGTTAACAATGATGGTCAGTCATAATGTGTCACATAATTTGCAAATTGCTATCGGAAGTATGAGACATACGTTAAAGTGGTGTGTTGTATTTACAACAATAAAATACACCGACTGATAGCATGGTCGGACCTTTATGAGAGACACGTGTTATTTTTCGGTAACATGAGTTATGGTAATGTATTTACTGAAGCAGGCAGTAAAAAGAAAATCGTGTGAACTGTATATGAAATTAAAATGCACGCACCTGCCAGGAGGGTCACCTTTGTGGTCAAAGGAGAAGGTTTCATTGCTGTACGTGGTGAAGGTGACGTTGAGGATGTGTTGGAGGAGGACTGTGCCGTTGATGGGTTTCATCTGGGAACACAGTCCCCGGGTCTCTCTACCACACAGAGCAGTCTGCATCCGGTCCAGTGCGAGGGCCAAAGTATAAACCGCCGTCACAACGAACCCAAGCTTGGAGTCCTGAGTCGAACCCTCTAGTGTCTCGCTTCCTGAAAGTACATCACGAAAACAGGTAACACTGAAAGCTACTCTTAGCAATAATCCAGCTACATGACGGCAGTGTGTTAATATTCGAGTCTGGACCAGACAATCCAGATGAATGACATCATGACCATCGATCTATATGCAAGTAGGACACGATTACATGCATCGGCGAACCTTCAATCCTGACCGCACGCTATCGTCCGCTGCTTCTTGCAACGTTTTGTCTTGACTCCCAACAGGTAAAGTCTTCGATCGTCACGCCGAAGACCCGGGTTCGATTCCCCACATGGGTACAATGTATGAAGCCTATTTCTGGTGTACCCCGGTGTGATATTCTTGGAATATTGTTAAAAGCGGCGTAAAACCCAACTCACTCACTCTTCAGCACGGGTATGACATTTCAAGGCTTTGATTCAATGCATGACAATAGGCCACTTTAAACAACATTCCAGCTATATGAATAGTCTTCCCACATCCCACCCATGGGCAACCCAGTCATACAGGGCAGCCAATGAGTTACCGCTTTTATCCGTTCATCAAGGCTATGTAGGACCTTACGTTATATCCTAAAATGTACACTAAGAAACCCTCGGCCGGATACGTGCAAATGGAGGACAATGTGACGATCCTTGTATAGATACATATATTCCCCGTTAATGAGCATGACTGAAACCGAAGAATCAAGTTAATACCGAAAAGAAACAATAGGACAAAGAATATGATAGTTATTTTTATCATAATTTGAAATATGTTCTTACATGATATATAATGTTGCCATGGAAACGGTCAGATTGATGAGCATCGCAGAATAATGCTACAAAATTGTCTTCGGTCAAGTGTGATTATGAACATAACTGAAAAAGGGAAGAAATCTTGTGACAGTTATACCACCTGGAGAGGATGTACACAATGCGTGTCGAAATGATTTAAACAAGTTAAAAAGGTGTTTGGGTAGCAGCAGCCATTACATGTTGTTTTAAGACCTGAAGTGTCCGTGATTGCTTCTAAGTACGCCGAGGTACAATCAAGCCAATCTCTACCAAACTAAATTTGATTGATCTCATCAAACTGTTTCGCGTGGGCTTTCCGCAGAAATCGACTTCTAGTTTAGTTATAGTGTTCCAATTACCCAAGCGCTAAGAGTGACAGTCCACTAAGCACATTTACGGCCTTTAATGGTCGGTCGCTTCAAGCCAGGGGCTGCGATACTGGGGTCAGGTTCGGGGTTTGCGATACTGGGGTCAGGTCCGGGAACTGCGATACTGGGGTCAAGTCCGGGGTCTGCGATAGTGAGGTCAGGTCCGGGGGCTGCGATACTGGGGTTAGGTTCGGGGGCTGCGATACTGGGGTCAGGTCCGGGGCCTGCGATACTGGGGTCAGGTCCGGGGGCTGCAATACTGAGGTCAGGTCCGGGAACTGCGATACTGCGGTTAGGTCCGGGGCGTGCGAAACTGGGGTCAGGTCCGGGGGCTGCGATACTGGGGTCAGGTCCGGGGGCTGCGATACTGAGGTCAGGTCCGGGAACTGCGATACTGGGGTCAGGTCCGGGGTTGCGATACTTGGGTCAGGTCCGGGGGCTGCGATACTGAGGTCAGGTCCGGGAACTGCGATACTGGGGTCAGGTCCGGGGCCTGTGATACTGGGGTCAGGTCCGGGGCCTGCGATACTGGGGTCAAGTCCGGGGTCTGCGATAGTGAGGTCAGGTCCGGGGGCTGCGATACTGGGGTTAGGTTCGGGGGCTGCGATACTGGGGTCAGGTCCGGGGCCTGCGATACTGGGGTCAGGTCCGGGGCTGCGATACTGAGGTCAGGTCCGGGAACTGCGATACTGGGGTCAGGTCCGGGGTTGCGATACTTGGGTCAGGTCCGGGGGCTGCGATACTGAGGTCAGGTCCGGGAACTGCGATACTGGGGTCAGGTCCGGGGCCTGTGATACTGGGGTCAGGTCCGGGGCCTGTCGATACTGGGGTCAGGTCCGGGGCCTGCGATACTGGGGTCAGGTCCGGGAACTGCGATACTGGGGTCAGGTCTGGGGCCTGCGATACTGGGGTCAGGTCCAGGGGCTGCGATACTGGGGTCAGGTCCGGGGGCTGCGATACTGAGGTCAGGTCCGGGAACTGCGTTACTGGGGTCAGGTCCGGGGCCTGTGATACT
The DNA here is from genome assembly GCF_003918875.1 of Haliotis rubra. Lineage (NCBI taxonomy): Eukaryota > Metazoa > Mollusca > Gastropoda > Lepetellida > Haliotidae > Haliotis > Haliotis rubra. The sequence goes on from NW_025767157.1 coordinate 1,180,670, forward strand.
GGGGTCAGGTCCGGGAACTGCGATACTGGGGTCAGGTCCGGGGCCTGCAATACTGAGGTCAGGTCAGGGGTTTGCGATACTGGGGTGTGGTCCAGGGTTTGCGATACTGAGGTCAGGTCCGGGAACTGCGATACTGAGGTCAGGTCCGGGGGCTGCGATACTGGGGTTAGGTCCGGGGGCTGCATTCGTTGAGTTAGGAAAAAGCCTGTCGAAGCATCTGCTGTACACAAGACAATAAAAACCTGTAGTGTGACCAGCTAAACATCTGGGGCATGTTGGTAACAAGCTATATATACACTGCAGCAGAACTCGCGCAAGGCAGCTGTGATACAAATGTGAAGGAACCCCTGTGTTCACTGGGCCCGCTTCGTCTGTAGATGAACTCCAGCAAGACAACCAGCCTACTTCTGTAGCTAAACTCCAGCAAGACAACCAACCTACTTCTGTAGCTGAACTCCAGCAAGACAACCAACCTACTTCTGTAGCTGAACTTCAGCAAGACAACCAACCTACTTCTGGAGCTGAACTTCAGCAAAATAACCAACCTACTTCTGGAGCTGAACTCCAGCAAGACAACCAACCTACTTCTGGGGCTGAACTCCAGCAAGACAACCAACCTCATTCTGTAGCTGGACTCCAGCAAGACAACCAACCTACTTCTGTAGCTGAACTCCAGCAAGCCAACCAGCCTACCAACCTACTTCTGTAGCTGAATTCCAGCAAGCCAACCAGCCTACCAACCTACTTCTGGAGCTGAACTCCAGCAAGACAACCAACCTACTTCTGGAGCTGAACTCCAGCAAGACAACCAACCTACTTCTGGGGCTGAACTCCAGCAAGACAACCAGCCTACTTCTGGGGCTGAACTCCAGCAAGACAACCAACCTACTTCACGAGCTGAACTCAAGCAAGACAACCAACCTACTTCTGGAGCTGAACTCCAGCAAGACAACCAACCTACTTCTGTAGCTGAACTCCAGCAAGACAACCAACCTACTTCTGTAGCTGAACTCCAGCAAGACAACCAACCTACTTCTGTAGCTGAACTCCAGCACCTACTTCTGTAGCTGAACCAACCTACTAACCTACTTCTGTAGCTGAACTCCAGCAGCAAGACAACCAACCAACCTACTTCTGGAGCTGAACTCCAGCAAGACAAGCCCTTCTGGGGCTGAACCTACTTCTGTAGCTGAACTCCAGCAAGACAACCAACCTACTTCTGGGGCTGAACTCCAGCAAGACAACCAACCTACTTCTGTAGCTGAACTCCAGCAAGACAACCAACCTACTTCTGTAGCTGAACTCCAGCAAAGCCAACCAGAGCTACTCCAGCCTACTTCTGTGTAGCTGAATTCCAGCAAGCCAACCAGCCAGGGCTCACTGGTAGCAACTCCAGCAAGACAACCAACCTACTTCTGGAGCTGAACTCCAGCAAGACAACCAACCTACTTCTGGAGCTGAACTCCAGCAAGACAACCAACCTACTTCTGTAGCTGAACTCCAGCAAGACAACCAACCTACTTCTGTAGCTGAACTCCAGCAAGACAACCAGCAAGACAACCAGAACTTCAGCAACTCCAACCAACCTACTTGTAGCTGAACTCCTGCAAATTCCAGTAGCTGAACTCCAGCCAGCCTACCAACCTACTTCTGGAGCTGAACTCCAGCAAGACAACCAACCTACTTCTGGGCTGAACTCCAGCAAGACAACCAACCTACTTCTGGGCTGAACTCCAGCAAGACAACCAACCTACTTCTGTAGCTGAACTCCAGCAAGACAACCAACCTACTTCTGAGCTGAACTCCAGCAAGACAACCAACCTACTTCTGGGGCTGAACTCCAGCAAGACAACCAACCTACTTCTGTAGCTGAACTCCAGCAAGACAACCAACCAACCAACCTACTTCTGTAGCTGAACTCCAGCAAGACAACCAACCTACTTCTGTGGCTGAACTCCAGCAAGACAACCAGCCCTACTTCTGGGGCTGAACTCCAGCAAGACAACCAGCCTACTTCTGGGCTGAACTCCAGCAAACCAACCAACCTACCTTCTTCTGTAGCTGAACTCCAGCAAGCCAGCCAGCCAACCAGCCTACCAACCTACTTCTGTAGCTGAACTCCAGCAAGCCAACCAGCCTACCAACCTACTTCTGAGCTGAACTCCAGCAAGACAACTAACCTACTTCTGAGCTGAACTCCAGCAAGCCCAACCTACTTCTGTAGCTGAACTCCAGCAAGACAACCAACCTACTTCTGTAGCTGAACTCCAGCAAGACAACCAACCTACTTCTGTAGCTGAACTCCAGCAAGACAACCAACCTACTTCTGTAGCTGAACTCCAGCAAGACAACCAACCTACTTCTGTACTTCTGGGCTGAACTCCTTCTGTAGCTGAACTCCAGCAAGACAACCAACCTACTTCTGTAGCTGAACTCCAGCAAGACAACCAACCTACTTCTGGGGCTGAACTCCAGCAAGCCAACCAACCTACTTCTGTAGCTGAACTCCAGCAAAACAACCAACCTACTTCTGGAGCTGAACTCCAGCAAGACAACCAACCTACTTCTGGGGCTGAACTCCAGCAAGACAACCAGCCTACTTCTGTAGCTGAACTCCAGCAAGCCAACCAACCTACTTCTGGGGCTGAACTCCAGCAAGACAACCAGCCTACTTCTTGGGCTGAACTCCAGCAAGACAACCAACCTACTTCTGTAGCTATACTCCAGCAAGACAACCAGCCTACCAACCTGCACTTGCAGTCCTACAGGGGAACTACTCTACTTCCGCACATGCAGTCTCATAGGGCAACCATTCAACGTCTGTACATGCAGTCCTACAGGGCAACCAATCTACTTCTATTCTTGAAGTCCTACAGGGCAACCAACCTACGTCTAAACTTGTAGTCCTAAAGGCCAACCAACCTACTTCTGCCCTTGCCGTCCTACAGGGCAACCAACCAATGTCTTTGTTTGAAGTCCTACAGGGCAACCAACCCACTTGATAAAGGCGGCGTCAAACCCAGCAAACTCACTCACTCACTCTCTAAATGCCAAACAACAGAATTGATATGCCTGAGAACGGAATATGTTATGATGATGAATGTGAACACAAGCCGGTTGGATTGAACAGCAATGTCAGCGATGTCATTGCATTGAAGGCAGTGAATCACAAAATATCATATTCCTGCGGTACATCAAGGGGAAGAGCGAGAGATCCGGTAGATATTTATACAAGCCGTTTGCCAGAACTGTGTCCCTTCACTCTTTAAATTCGTGACGAATGTTTCCCGTTGTCTATTGGGTCGAACTTTCGTGTTGCAAGTTCCGTCTACTTGCATCAACTCATCAAAATTCATATATTTCAATCGAACATCCAAGCCGTAGTGAAAACATTATTAGTTTTTACATCGAAATGTAATTTCGAAGGATTTGCTTTCAGAGTGTATGGTGGGAGAATGCTAATGATTTCCTAGAGTCAAGTTGTATTATACGACGAATCGCTGTAATACAACCCTCCCGAGCAGATCCATGTTTCATGTCCGATTTCCTGGCTACTCAACGCCCTAGAAATACATTATAATCATCACCCAAAATGTTGTTATTCGGCATAACACAGAGTCGGCAATACGTGGCAACATGTTAACACGAGATTCCAGACGATGATACGCGCTATGGTCCCATAACGTTGAAAGATAATGAGGAACGTGAAATCACGTCTCTCAAGATGGTATGTTCTGAAATATAAAGGCCTGTCTGTGATGAACAGGCTCCACCACAGACATACGGGGACCGTAGATCGTCGCTTGTGGTCCTCTCCAGGGATCTCTTGCATCATCATCCCCGTCCTCATCCCTCGTGGTTCATCTTGGTGCGCTGATAGTATAGAGAGCTTTCTAATTAACTGTGATACCTAAAATCTTCTTTATATGACGCAGTAGGGATTACGATATGGATTTTTGGGCTTTATCTCTCGACAATACGCCTTCGTTTCCACCATACGAGTAGGTCACAATTTCACTCCACCTATGTGAACTGTTTGAAGCTGTATACTGTCGGACAGGGCAGGGAAAGTATGACACTGATATACAAACAGAAATTTGCATTTAGGCAGTTTATGATATGATATAAATAGCTGTGTTTCCAATCTTTTCCGTAGTGTTTACAGATGCTAATCCGCCAGTGTCCGTCCCCGTGAGATCGCTCCTCGTTCTGCCTTCTCTCATTGAATTACGCTATGACCCGTCATCGATTAGTTTAGTATTTACATAAACAAATTACTGTTAATATGTCGGAGGCTTCTTTACGGCGTAGCCTCACTAGCCACTGTGTGGCGACATACACTAAAGTTTAATTGGGTTTGGCGGCGATTGCCGAGATATTTGCCGTCGTGCATTGATCTCCACTCACTATATGATATTAGTGGACAACCGCTCACGTGCGGGCCTGTATTCGTGGAGTGATTACTGGAAGCTCTTCACACCACGTGTGATAAGCGAAACCTACTTAACGGGTAATGGGTGGAAAGAGCCGCCCTTTCAAATAAGTGTTTTTATCTTCAATTCAGTCGCGTGTGATTGCGTTTTGATCGCGTTGATAAGTCTTATACAGATGCAAGTCTATGATATGGCACTGATACGCATCTGTCAGGGAGATGGTCAGATGGCCGTCATGACGTGACATTGGGGACGTATCGGTATGATCTCTGATAACATGGAACACAGTGAATGAATCAACGTATGTCACCACTGTTGATGGCTGGTTTACACAGACAATACATCTCATCAATAATAAAGTGTGATCAGGCATACATAATGTAAACAAGAGTGGTGATGATTGTGTTGGGGGTCACTGATCCGTTCACAGAGGAAGCGTCCGCTAATGTAGGTTCAAATAGCATGAAACCTAATCCTGACTGTCGTCATGTCTGACTCAGGGACATCTCCATGAGGCTGATGAAAGAGTTATATACCTGTATATGCTATATACCCCCTCGTGTGACAAACTATGTCACAGTATACATAGTTTATGACGAACACCATTATATCGAATTGACGGATAAATCGAACTACTCGGGTCCCGGACACTGGCTGTATATGTCATATCTACAATGCCATTCCCCATTCGCGAGGAATTTTCTTTTTATCAGTATCCTCTGTAAAATGGTTTAGCTCGATATGTGATGAATCGTGTTATATCTAAGTCTGATATACTTTATCATATCTATATATTTGATGTATCATGATGTTATATAATTTATTTATCTGATATACCATATTATACCTCATTCGTGATGAATAATGTTATATATGTGTTTGATATACACGTTTATACCTCGTGGTGAGTCATGCTATACCTGTCTGGCACACAACGTCATGCATTGTTATGCCCTGTTAGTGACAGACCGCCGCCATATAGCTGGAATATTGCTGAGTGCGGCGTAAAACTAAACTCACTCATTGACTCATTACTCAAGCTGTAACATCTGCATCATCCTGTACAATGTTATATCTACACTTGTTTCCAGTAGACTCTTTTAGGAAACACCCGGTGTCAGTAACTGACTTTCAGTGACCCGTTCACTTTCTTTTCACTTCTTAACAAGAGAGCTAAAAGCACTTTACCATAACTTTGAGTCAGGTTGTTAGACAAATAATACACAAACGATGGATACATGTAATGCTGAGCTGTCAAATTCCTTTATAACGATGACCAGTGGCATTGTCTCCTGCCCACAAATTCTTCCCTACAAAACCTCCACCAGCCTCCTAAACGCAACATACCGCCGTAAGAAGATCGTTCGTAATCCCCTTCGGGGGTAAATACGCTGTCTTCCATCAACAGAGAGAACATGGCCTTCTGACAGTCGCGTCGCTGCCAATGATGTACAGTCCGGGCAATATCTGCGTACAATGTCAGAAACTGTCATCTGTAAGGCCTTTAAGTCCTAACTCCTTGAGCCCTGAGTCTCCTAGCCACTGTCTGTCGACTAATTATATGCCTCAAGACATTCGTTACTGATTACGCCATTATCAGGAATCAATTACTGAGATGATAGTACGCAAGTATTGGTCTTCGTTGGACGAAGTTACCCTGGATCTGCCTGTATGATGTCTGTCCGGTCTGTCTGAAACGTTGCATCGGGTTAGCCACCCGTTAGTTGGGCAAAACCAAAAGTTCCATCAATGAGGGCATGGATGACTCCCATCTGTATCATACCCAGAGCCTGCTTGCATTGTTCGGGTGCAAGCCGTGGTACTTGTGGGGTTTTGTTTTAGCGTGAGTGTCTCCCACGTGTCATTATCGTGTCCGTATCATTTATATACCATGAACCCATGAAGATCCGGGTTAGAATTGACCTTCAGTAATCCATGCTTGTCGTATACCCGTGAAGGTCCGGGTTAGAATATTGATCTTCAGTAACCCATGCTTGTTGTAAGAGACGACTAACGGGATGGGGTGGTCAGGCTCGCTGACTTAATTGACACGTGTCATCGGTTCCCAATTGCGCAGATCGATGCTCATACTGTTGATCACTGGATTCTCTAGGTCAGACTCGATTATTTACAGACCGCCGCCATATAGCTGGAATATTGCTGAGTGCGGCGTAAAACTCAACTCACGCACACTATATACCATGATTTCACGTGTTACTGCCCAAGCGACACGTGCTTTTTCACCTTTCTTTGCATTTCCTACGAAAAACGCACCTTTTAAGCGAAACGGAATTCGTGTGATCAGATACCTGAGACCTGATTATGCTCTAAACATTCCGGACAAATGATGGTGACAAAGCCACCAAAACAGGGTTTCATGCATGGCCTTTATAAGGAGACTCGAACGCTATTAACCAACGGTAAACCCACTCGGCTACCCAATCGCCACCGTTCATATACTAAGCAGCAAAAGAAACGTCAGTTTGGAATTTTCCTTCGCAGAAACGGATAACTGTAAACTCACTAATGCTTTGATTGTATATTTTTTGACATCATCTCCAACTTAACCTGAGCAAAGACATTCCTTTCCAACCTCAGAATTGAACCCAGGAAATGGCCTCAAAAACGCAACCTGATCTCGGAGATGGTACGGTGTTCTCCATGTTTTTCATGCAACTCATGCTGCACGTGCTGTTCACAAGCAGCAGCCCTATAAAATGCGCCCCCAAACCTGGTTGAAACATTCACATTACAACGTCAGCAGGATGCTGCGACTCACGACAGCTCAGAGGAACCAGGTGCTAGGAAGACTTGAAGCTGGCCACACTGCACAAGCTGTTGCCAATCACTTCCAACCATCTACAGGCTGCAGCAACGTTTCCGGGCCACCAACACCACAAATGATCGCCCCCGTACTGGCAGACCAAGGGTGACCACAAGACGACAAGACCGCCATGTTGTGCGACAGTATGTACAGGATCCCTTCATGCAGGCATCCGAAACAGCACGCCACACAGTGGGAACACACGGAAGACCAATCAGTACTGATACAGTAGGCCGACGTCATCGGCGTGAAAGTCTACAGTTTGCCCTACAAAACCAAAACTGGCGATACAGGCAATGGAGAACTGTTTTGTTCACAGGTGAGAGTCGGTACTGCGTATCAACTGCAGATAGTAGAACAAGAACATGGCGACGACGTGACCAGCGTTACTCAGGCCAATGTGTTATGGAAAGAGACTCATGGGGAGGTGCAAGCATCATGGTATGGGGTGGAATAGGCCTGAACCAGAGAGTGGGTCCTGTGGTGTTCCAGAACCTTGGTCCAGGGAGAGGAGGCGGCATCACAGCGGTGCGCTACATCGACCAAACTCTCAGACTCCACGTCATACCACATTTCGCACGTCACCGGAACAACATTTTCCAGCATGATAACGCCTGGGCCCATACTGCCAGAGCTACACGGGACTTCCTACAGCAGAACGGTGTCAACATTATGCAGTGGCCAGCCCTTAGTCCTGATTTAAACCCAATTGAACATCTTTGGGATGAAATTCAGAGGAGACTGAATAATGTCATACCAAGGCCGAACACAGCCGATTTATTGCGCCAGGCCTTTCTCAGAGTGTGGTTCCAGGTGCTAATGGCCTTCATCAATCGATTGTTGCACTCCATGCACAGAAGCTGTGCTGCAGTTATTGCCGCTCGTGGTGGTCACACTAGATACTGAAGTGGTTTAGCCTGATGGTTAAAGCGTCCGCTCGTGACGCCGAAGACCCGGGTTCGATTCCCCATATGGGCAAAAGTGTAAAGCCAATTTCTGGTGTACCCCGCCGTGATATTGCTGGAATATTGCTGCATACAATCATACTCACTCACTCACTACTTGTTATCGCCAACATTATGCAGTGAAACCACAAACAAATCAGTCAGTTTTCCTGCTCTGAAATTTAAGATATTGTCAAATTTCAATGGTTTTCCTTAGTCTGTCTCAAGGATACCCTCGTGTGTTTGTTTGTTTGCTTGCTTAACGCCGTAATCAGATATGATAAAGCTATGTTACGGTGGTCTGTAAACAATAATCTACGCCAGATACTCCAGTGATTGACACTATGGACGCCAGATAATGCAATAGGGATACGATGGCAGGCATCAGCTAAGTCAGCGAGCCTGGCCACCCGATCCCGTCACTGGCCTTTCACGACAAGCATGTGTTGCCAGAGACCAATTATAACCCGGATCTTCAAGGGCAGGTGTAACTTGATATTTGATAATATTAACCTACGGCCTCCTCAGTGCTATCAATGAATATTGATTGATTGACAGAGTAACTTGGTTTTTAATTTTGACCTTGTCGTCACATGATTTTCACCGTTAAGTAACACGCATTCAGTTTCCATCCAACATGCATGTAGTTTTCAAGTGTGTTAGCCTATTCTTTCCTAAACTGATCTCAACCATGACTCCAGGGATCAAATGGCAGCATTAATGACTTGTACATCATTCATGAGTTTTACAAGGCATTGCAACACAAAAGAAGCCTGTATTCTGCCGATCCTGCATATGTGTGCGATGAACCGTTTGCTTATGAAAGACTGTGGTGACATCTTTCATGTAGCGGTCATGTCAGCGCTTTCACAAACCAGTTTTTGTTTCGGAATCCAACTGCGCCTACAAGGCATATGCTTCTGTCTTAGTCTCGATCCACGTCATTTTATAGGCATGCTCTTCACGGTATGTATATTGACGTGTCGTCAACATGGAGGCGGATGTTTATGTTCAGTCCCACAACATTTAGAGATAAAAGAAACCGTGACGATCCTAAAATTGATCTGTGTGGTTTACCTGCTTGAAACTTGAATTACAACTATCGATATCTTCTGGTCATGCGTTAACATGGTGGCTAGGATACTACATGCTTCAAACGTACCCATGTGAACGAATACGTGAGTTGGGCTTAAAAGGCGTCGTTTAAACAAATGGTGTGGTTGTTTTATGAGGCGTCAGTTTATGTAGGAGAGACCGAAGCGAGTCTCGTCTTTGGTGAAATACGATCAGGATAACTCAAAGAATATAAGTGAGTGAGTGAGTTTAGTTTTACGCCGCACTCAGCAATATTCCAGCGATATGGCGGCGGTCTGTAAATAATCGAATCTGGACCAGACAATCCAGTGATCAACAGCATGAACATCGATCAGCGCAATTTGGAACCGATGACATGTGCCAACCAAGTCAGCGAGCCTGACCACCCGATCCCGTGGGTTACTGAAGCATGGGTTACTAAAGAGCATTATTTTAACCCGGACCTTCAGGGCTGTAAAATGGATTTGTTATAAGCCTCTTACGACAAGCATGGGTTACTGAAGATCAATTCTAACCCGGGTCTTAACGGGTGTGTAGTTCAGAAAGGGCTGTAAAATGCATTTGTTATAGTCCACAGCCTCTTACGACAAGCATGGGTTACTGAAGATCAATTTTAACCCGGACCTTAACGGGTCCCAAGGAATATTATCGGATTTTGGATTCTACAACACGAGCATAGGATCCGAGTGAAGATTGTGAAAAGCCGTTAGTCGGGGACCCGTTATATACTGCTGGTAATGTTTCTGTTGTGAATATTGATATGCATTTATGATACCGGGACTTTGCTACCCACGCTATTGTATACAGTTGACTTGACAGTATGCTTGGTGTATATGCGCATACAACTGCATAGGAACTCAACAGAGTGTTGGAAATGTATCGGTCACCCGATTGAATATTATTTCGATTTACTTAACATACTCCACAAACGTTTCATAATACAAAGTCCGAAATGTTATCTGGCCCCATGTCGATGTTGTCCTGAACACTGATTGTGACATGTGACATATGTTTTTAAGCATCAGTCCCATCAAATGTTCTAAATCTCCCAGAGTCAATAATTAAATATGAATCTAATGTAAGTAACGAACGATTTGGCAAATCCAGATTACCTCAGTTCCAGACATGAAGCATTGTCCTGTGTTCCATTAAGATATTCCTTTATATTTTGTTGCTATGTATCTTTAAGTCTAGGATACTTCGCTGGTGTCAACTGTATTTATGAGTAACGTCATAATGGAATGACGCGTCATGACGCTGTTTAAATTACCTCCCCGTTAATCTAAAGTATTCTTGGTAACATCATTCTTTCACGTCCGTTAAGCACGATGGTCAATCCACATCACTTCTCCCGTGGAATTGCCTCTTTAAATTTGTAGAAAATTTAATGTTATTACCTTGGAAGGAATGATGTAAGGTTATGTCCAAAATAACTCTAAATAAGATATCTGAATGAGACTAAATGTGAGCCTACCTGTGCAGGGAGTGCTTTTCCGGGGGACACTGTCGTCGCCAGGGAGGTAACAGTTGAACCGCTCCTGCCAGAATTCCTGGAACCACGGGTTACGGGTGTTGTTGTCGTGTCTCAGTTTACCGTAGTGGTCGTCAAAGCGAGGGATAGGAGGCGAGTACAGCCTGACGGAAATCCCTCCCGCCGCCAGTTTCTCGACACCCTCCACGACATCACCACGACTACCCCAACCATCACTACCAAACACAGAGAAGGGACGTATTATTTGTAGCTATCGGCTCCTTGCAACAGAAGAATCCTTTCTTATATTTCATATTCAGTATATCATATTCTATCCAAACCTATCCCATACCTACTTCATCCAACACAATACTAGCCCATCACCAACTTCATCGAACCCCATCATAGCCATCACCAACTTCATCGAACCCCATCATAGCCCATCACCTAATTTCATCTAACCCCATCATAGCCCATCACCAACTTCATCTAACCCCATCATAGCCCATCACCAACTTCATCTAACCCCATCCATAGCCATCATAGCCCATCACCAACTTCATCATCTAACCCCATCATAGCCCATCACCAACTTCATCTAACCCCCATCACCAACTTCATCTAACCCCATCTAATAGCCCATCACCAACTTCATCTAACCCCATCATAGCCCATCACCAACTTTCATCTAACCCCATCATAGCCCATCACCAACTTCATCAACCCCATCAAGCCCATCATTTCTAACCCCATCCCATCATAGCCCATCACCAACTTCATCATAGCCCATCCCTAATTTCATCTAACCCCATCATAGCCCATCACCAACTTCATCTAACCCCATCCCATAGCACCATCACCAACTCAGCCCATCCCTAATTTCATCTAACCCCATCATAGCCCATCACCAACTCAACTTCATCTAATCCCCCATCCCATAGCCCATCACCACTTCATCTTCATCGAACTAACCCATCATAGCTTCCATCACCAACTTCATCTAACCCCATCATGGCCCATCACCACAGCTTCATCTAAACCCCATCATAGCCCATCCCTCCAAATTTCTATCTAACCCCATCATGGCCATCATCAGCTTCATCTAACCCCATCATGGCCATCACCAACTTCTATCCATGGCCATCACCAACTTCATCAACTTCATCTAACCATCATATCTAACCCCATCATAGCCATCACCAACTTCATCTAACCCCATCATAGCCCATCACCAACTTCATCTAACCCCATCATAGCCCATCCCAATTTCATCTAACCCCATCCTAGCCCATCCCTAATTTCATCTAACCCCATCATAGCCCATCACCAACTTCATCTAACTCCATCATAGCCCATCACCAACTTCATCTAACCCCATCATAGCCCATCACCAACTTCATCGAACCCCATCATAGCCCATCCCTAATTTCATCTAACCCCATCATAGCCCATCACCAACTTCATCTAACCCCATCATAGCCCATCCCTAATGTCATCTAATCCCATCATAGCCCATCACCAACTTCATCTAACCCCATCATAGCCCATCACCAACTTCATCTAACCTCATCATAGCCCATCACCAACTTCATCTGACCCCATCATAGCCCATCACCAATTTCATCTAACCCCATCATACCTCATTTCAACCCCGTCCTTGCCCCTTTTATTCCGTTTTCCACACTCTCACCCACATGCCCACTAACGCATGTGAAAATCAAATAACCTAATACCCCCTCCCCTGGTTCAGTCCTGTTTACAACCAGTACCTGACACGGTCCATTAGACAACTAGCCAACTGTGACCGGAACGTAGGTTTTCAAAGGAATCCAATATGTTTGCAGCGCAAATCTAGTTTCTGTTTTACTAACAAGACCCCTGACTATTCTGTATATAGTTAAGTGACACTGACTGGCAATGGATGATAAACTTTATATGGTCTGCTGGCCGCTCGTTACGGATCTACTGACGGTTGTATTACAGGATCCTAGATAGGGAGTTTTACTGGGAGTTTCACTGGAATGATTTCAGAAGGCGACCAACCTGCCTATGAAGAGGAACTTCCCTTCCACATCATTCCTCTCCATCGCCTTGAGCAGCGCCTTGATCGTCAACCCCTCACAAAAGCAGACCACTACAGAAGCGTTGGGTCTGCTCTTCAGGTTTTGAATAACCTTGTCGAACTCTTCGTCTGTTCCAGAGCTGGACACACTGTTGGTTGTGGCGATACAGATACCCCTCTCTTCCGCCTTAGCCTTGAATGCCTGCATGCCCCGCACTCCGTAGTTCCCTAAAACAGGAAGATAAATCTAACGTCACCCATCTTGATTTGACACTACGATGATTCTCTCAGTGATATTCTTCAGTTTTAGGGGGAGATGGGGTAGCCTAGCCCACATGAGTGCAATGTGTGAAGCTCATTTCCGGTGTCCCCAGACGTGATATTGCTGGAATATTACTAAATGCAACGTAAATCTAAACTCACTCACTAAAACTCACTTTCATTAATGCCTCAAGCAGTGGCAATTCCAGAAGAACATATCGTATTACCATTATACAACTATCTAATTTATAAGACGCATGACATAGAGTTAACTCACCATCTGAATTTATAGTTGAGATATAAGTCCAGTTAAAGTGAAGTACAATATCCACCAGTGCCTGAGCCTGGTAGTTGTCAGGAGGGACAACTCGGAGAAAATACTTATGCAGCTTGTTGCTCAGGTCCATACTTGTAGCGGAGTAGCCTATCTGGGGAATGTTGAAAATTTGAAGCAGATTCTGAACTTGTATACTCGCTTCACTTGACCCAGGCCCTATGAGGCCGGCAATAGGTTGCAGGTTTCCATCTTTACACTCACTGGACTGGTTGCCACCGTTTGACGTCCCATTCGGCTCTGTCTTGCTGGCAATGGCGTCCTTGATGAAGTCGATGCTCTGTTCCAGAGCAATGGCGGAATACCAACAGGAGTCCCGGATGTCACAGCCCAGAATGACGCCCGGAAGTATGTTGTCATTGTCGTTGATCTCATCCAGTGTCATGAGGACGGTCTCAACCCTCTGGATGCCATAGTGTTCACGTATCTTCCCACAGGTACGAGAGTAGGCCGTAGCGGATGGAGGTTTGTGGTGGATGGAGAACAACGCACCGAGGATGACGTCGCCCTCGATGCGTGCGCTGAATTGTGGCGTTACGCACGTCACCGTATCAAAACAGAGATAGGTCAGGATGACGTACACTCCCAAACCTACCCAAGTGTTGGTGTGTCCATCTATCATCATCCGCCGGTCTTCGTGGTCAGGGGAGCAACTATTCATAGGATCACCATGTTATATAACTGACTTCCACACTCATCATGATCCTAATGTATTTTACTCTTTCCGTGTCCGTAATCATCAGATCGTGACGGGCCCTGAAAAGAAAATCAATGAAATATAATTACACGGCAATCACGTAACCAAAAGGGATAATTTTCTGAAGACGTGATGGACTCTTCTTCCTTGGGTATTGACTGGAAATGTCGATATAATAAATTCAGGGGGATTCTCCAGGAATTGTGTGCAGGGTGACACTCATATTGCCTTGACGTGAATAATGCAGGCGGTCGTGGCAAGTAACTGACCCAAGGGTTAAAACAACGGAACAAAACAAAACGACAGCTAAAACAATAGTAGAATACAACACGGTGATTAAGGCAATGGGACAGTACAACACGACAGTTAAAACCATGGAACAGTACAACACCAGCGTTATGACAATGTGACAATACAGATGGCCAGTTAAAACCTTGGGGCAATCCAATACGGTAGTTTAGTACCATGCGACAATGGGCAGTCCAATACCGTTGGACAGTTGGACAGTGCAACACGACAGTTAAAACCATGGGGAAACAAAACACTAGTTATAAGACAATGGGGCAGTACAATGCGAGTTATGACAATGGGTAGTCCAATACCGTTGGACAGTGGGACAATGCAACACGACAGTTAAAACCATGGGCAAACAAAACACTAGTTATAAGACAATGGGGCAGTACAGTGCGAGTTATGACAATGGGCAGTCCAATACAGTTAAGACAATTGGACCATACAACACGACAGTTAAAACTATGGTGAAATACAACACGGTTATGACAATGGGCAGTTTAAGTCCGGCAGTTTATTCAGACAACCCGATCTCCCAACGTCGAGACGATTGTACATTACAAGAGGGTCCTCAAGACTCAATGACAATACAACCCCAATGTTCAGACAAAGGAACGATACAGCATTTTTAAATTAGACAGTGGGACAATACAACATTTTGAAAGTGAGACAATGGGACAATACACCTTTTGAAGTTAGACAATGGGACAATACAACATTTTGAAAGCGAGGCAATGTGACAATACAACACCTTTGAAGTGAAGCAAGGGACAATACAACATTCAGAAATGACACAGTGGGACAATACAACGTTTTGAAAGTGAGACAATGGCATCATACACATTTCCATATATGGTGGTCGTGGTACTCACAGGAAGCAAAGAACCAACCGTTCAATATTGGGGTGGGAGGTGGGTGGGGGTATTTCTTTTCAAATATATCAACACAGGAACAATAACACGAGGCGAGTGTTTAATGTTCGTTCGTCTTTTAGCATCAACCTCTGCACTTTAATTTTTTCAAAGGCTTGAGACAGGGAAGAAACATATGTTGAAAATGGTGTCAGTTACCTTTAATTACCGGCGCACAAAAACATCAATATGGTAATTACATGTATTCCCATCGTTTAATGAGGTTTATTTCGGTCCTTCAAAATGGTGTAACAACATATCAATACATTACCGATCGTGAATACATTCTCATCAGACAATCGGATTGCAGGTATCCAGCGAGGCACCAACCCGCCTGGAGTTGATGTTCTCTTTCCAACTAAACACTGTGTATTCTGACATTCGGAGGGCTAATACGATAGCTGGTTCCACCGAGGAACACGGGACATCTAGCATATCGTCATTCGGCGTTTATTGGCAGCAGTGCCCGACAGAACACTTGGCAGTGTGTGTACATGATTTTAAAGGTTGACTTTGCCAAAAGGCAATTCAAGCAATTGCAAATCCCACGCTGACATCTGCTAACTCTAATCTAACGGCTAATGATGGCACAAAAACAATGCCTCACAGATGGCACCCTTCTACAGTGTCTGGATTCTCGACCGGAGGGTTAAAACTTCAGTACACAAAGGCCGGGTACACTTGTACTGACAAGCATAGACGTATATAAGTGTACAAGTACGAGAATAACAAATTGCGGACTCGTACAAGCAATAATGAAACTGGAGGGCAGAAACTAGAGGGACGCAGACAATGCTGATACACAGCATCAGGCACAGTGAAGACAATGGTAATACATGACAAGACAACAGTGAAGACAATGATAATACATGACAAGACAACAGTGAAGACAATGGTAATACATGACAAGACAACAGTGAAGACAATGGTAATACATGACAAGACAACAGTGAAGACAATGATAATACATGACAAGACAACAGTGAAGACAATGGTAATACATGACAAGACAACAGTGAAGACAATGGTAATACATGACAAGACAACAGTGAAGACAATGGTAATACATGACAAGACAACAGTGAAGACAATGGTAATACATGACAAGACAACAGTGAAGACAATGGTAATACATGACAAGACAACAGTGAAGACAATGATAATACATGACAAGACAACAGTGAAGACAATGGTAATACATGACAAGACAACAGTGAAGACAATGATAATACATGACAAGACAACAGTGAAGACAATGATAATACATGACAAGACAACAGTGAAGACAATGGTAATACATGACAAGACAACAGTGAAGACAACAGTGAAGACAATGGTAAAAATCGGCCTTAAGGACAATGAAGAAATTGGTAATACACGGCAGTGATGAAAGAAAGAAACAGTGATGACAATGTAGTCAATAGCAACGCTGTCAGTGGTGACAATGTAGTCAATAGCAACGCTGTCAGTGATGACAATGTAGTCAATAGCAATGGGTCAGTGATGACAATGTAGTCAATAGCAACGCTGTCAGTGATGACAATGTAGTCAATAGAAATGGGTCAGTGATGACAATGTAGTCAATAGCAACGCTGTCAGTGATGACAATGTAGTCAATAGCAATGGGTCAGTGGTGACAGTGTAGACAATAGCAATGGGTCAGTGATGACAGTGCAGTCAATAGCAACGCTGTCAGTGGTGACAGTGTAGTAAATAGCAACGCTGTCAGTGATGACAGTGTAGTCAATAGCAATGGGTCAGTGGTGACAATGTAGTCAGTAGCAATGGGTCAGTGGTGACAATGTAGTCAATACCAACGGTGTCAGTGATGACAATGTAGTCAATAGCAATGGGTCAGTGATGACAATGTAGTCAATAGCAACGCTGTCAGTGGTGACAGTGTAGTCAATAGCAACGCTGTCAGTGATGACAGTGTAGTCAACAGCAATGGGTCAGTGATGACAATGTAGTCAATAGCAATGGGTCAGTGGTGACAGTGTAGTCAATAGCAATGGGTCAGTGATGACAATGTAGTCAACAGCAATGGGTCAGTGATGACAATGTAGTCAATAGCAATGGGTCAGTGATGACAATGTAGTCAACAGCAATGGGTCAGTGATGACAATGTAGTCAATAGCAATGGGTCAGTGATGACAATGTAGTCAATAGCAACGCTGTCAGTGGTGACAGTGTAGTCAATAGCAACGCTGTCAGTGATGACAATGTAGTCAATAGCAATGGGTCAGTGATGACAATGTAGTCAATAGCAACGCTGTCAGTGGTGACAGTGTAGTCAATAGCAACGCTGTCAGTGATGACAGTGTAGTCAACAGCAATGGGTCAGTGATGACAATGTAGTCAATAGCAATGGGTCAGTGGTGACAGTGTAGTCAATAGCAATGGGTCAGTGATGACAGTGTAGTCAACAGCAATGGGTCAGTGATGACAGTGTAGTCAATAGCAATGGGTCAGTGATGACAATGTAGTCAACAGCAATGGGTCAGTGATGACAATGTAGTCAATAGCAATGGGTCAGTGATGACAATGTAGTCAACAGCAATGGGTCAGTGATGACAATGTAGTCAATAGCAATGGGTCAGTGATGACAATGTAGTCAATAGCAACGCTGTCAGTGATGACAATGTAGTCAATAGCAATGGGTCAGTGGTGACAGTGTAGTCAATAGCAACGCTGTCAGTGATGACAATGTAGTCAATAGCAATGGGTCAGTGATGACAGTGTAGTCAACATCAATGGGTCAGTGATGACAATGTAGTCAATAGCAATGGGTCAGTGGTGACAGTGTAGTCAATAGCAATGGGTCAGTGATGACAATGTAGTCAATAGCAACGCTGTCAGTGATGACAATGTAGTCAATAGCAATGGGTCAGTGATGACAATGTAGTCAATAGCAACGCTGTCAGTGGTGACAGTGTAGTTAATAGCAATTGGTCAGTGATGACAATGTAGTCAATAGCAACGCTGTCAGTGATGACAATGTAGTCAATAGCAATGGGTCAGTGGTGACAGTGTAGTCAACAGCAATGGGTCAGTGGTGACAGTGTAGTCAATAGCAATGGGTCAGTGATGACAGTGTAGTCAACAGCAATGGGTCAGTGATGACAATGTAGTCAATAGCAATGGGTCAGTGATGACAATGTAGTCAATAGCAGACCAGTGAAGATCCGGGTTAGAATTGATCTTCAACAACCCACGCTTGTCGTAAGAGGCGACTAAAGGGATCGAGTGGTCAGGCTCGCTGACTGGGTTGACACATATCATCGCATCCCAATTGCGTAAATCGATGCTCATGCTGTTGGTCCCTGGATTGTCTGGTCCAGATCCGATTATTTACAGACATATAGTTGGACTATTGCTGAGTGCGGCGTAAAACTAAACTCACTCACTAACTAGTCGGGGCGGTGGGGTAGCCTAGTGGTTAAGGCGTTCGCTGGTGACGCCGAAGACCCGGGTTTGATTCCCCACATGGGTACAATGTGTTGAGCCCATTTCTGGTGTCCCCCGCTGTGATATTGCTGGAATATTGCTAAAAGCGGCGTAAAACCAAACTCACTCACTCACTCACTAGTCAATAGCAATGGGTCAGTGATGGCAATGTCGTCAGTAGCAATTTGGTCAGTGATTACAGTGTTAACATAAGCAAAGGGGTCAGTGATGACGATGTCGTCAATAGCAGCGTGATAGGTGATGATAGTGTGACCAACAACAAGGGATTCCCTGATGATACTGTTTAAACCAAATAATCCACGACAACATGGTCAGTGACGACAATATAAACATTGGCACCGGCGTAGTTGATGACAATGTCAAATCCCAGAAACATATTCAGGCGAACTGGGATTCGAACCGCAATCAAAGGTATCCGGTGCATCCAAGGGCATAACTCTGAACTGCCTCAGGCTTCATTAGTAGGTTGTACGAGGAAGTTAAGTGATACATTTGGTAACGCCACGACTAATCGAGCTCTACTCTGAACCCAGATGGGCTGCGAACACAACAGTGCACTTACCATCCTCAATAACGAAATGCTAGCGGGTCGTAGTCGACATAAGACGGAAATGTAGTTAAGATAAGATGACGTTAAAAGGCATAGTATCTTCAAAATAAATAATTCGACAAACGATTTCCTTCGCATGATGGAATCTTCTTTCATCCGAGTAACAGAAGCCATGTCGTGACTGTCGATAACAAACAGGAATCTCACCTGGTTTATTACAGTTTTATAGTCCCGGATTTACATCCGCTGAACATCCAGAGCTCTACTCATGGTAATGGCGATTAGCGTTTTATGTTTTAGGGTATGAGCACACGGATCCTTGGAGAGAACGCTTCAGATTTGCCTTTTGGTGTAAGTATTGAAAACTGTTGAGTTTGTCCAGAAAAGTGGATTATTTAGGTTACTGAGATACGTTAGCGCATGCTCGGAGGGATCTGTTCGTCTTGTGTGAGACGTCACTTGTGCGATACCCAGGGGATGGTTGTGTCTTAACCAGAGCCACAAATAACTCATACGTCAAGCTCCGTACTTCATTTGTGTCCAATTTCAGACAACAATGGGCAATAATGTCCTGCTAGCTTTCCTCGCACAGAAAAATCTCCGGTCAATAGTGGGATTTGAACTCAGGATTGAATTACATGTAACATTATTTGGTGGTTATTTTCCCATGCGCCCGTGAAACCTTTCCGGTAGCGAATGAGTGAGCTTGAGGGTGTGTCTGTGAGTGTTGTTTTTTCCTTTAGGGAATTGGTTGAGTGGTTGAGTGAGTGGTGAGTTGGTAAATGAGTCAGTCAGTCAGTCAGTCAGCAGATGAGTGAGTGAGTGGGTACGTGAGTCGGTCAGTCGGCACATGGGTGAGTGGGTAAGTGTGTGAGTGAGTGAGTCAGTCAGTCAGTAAGCGGATGAGTCAGTCAGCAGATGACTGAGTGAGTGGGTGAGTCAGTCAGTCGCTGCTGAGTGAGTGGGTGAGTCAGTCAGTCAGCAGATGAGTGAGTCAGTCAGTCTGTCAGTCAGCAAATGAGTGAGTGAGTGGGTAAGTGAGTCAGTCTGTCAGCGGATGAGTGAGTGAGTGGGTAAGGGAGTCAGTCAGTCACCAGATTGGTGAGTGAGTGGGTAGTGAGGAGTGGAGTCAGTCAGTCAGCGGATGAGTGGTGAGTGAGTGAGGGGTAAGGGAGTCAGTCAGTCACCAGATTGGTGAGTGAGTCAGCGGATGAGTGAGTGAGTGGGTAAGGGAGTCAGTCAGTCACCAGATTGGTGAGTGAGTGGGTAAGTGAGTCAGTCAGTCAGCGGATGAGTGAGTGAGTGGGTAAGGGAGTCAGTCAGTCACCAGATGGGTGAGTGAGTGAGTGGGTAAGTGAGTCAGTCAGTCAACGGTATGGTCACTGGGTAAGTGAGTCAGTCAGGCAGTCTGAGAGTCTGTGAGCGGATGAGTGAGTGAGTGGGTAAGTGAGTCCGTCATTCAGTCAGTCAGTCACCGGATGAGTGAGTGAATGGGTAAGTGAGTCAGTCTGAGAGTCTGTGAGCGGATGGGTGGCTGAGTGGGTAAGTGAGTCCGTCCGTCCGTCAGTCAGTCAGTCAGTCAGTCAGCAGATGAGTGATTGAGTGAGTCATCGAGTGAGTGAGTGAGTGTGTAATTCCGTGAGTCAGTCAGTCAGCAAGTGAGTGGGTGCGTGAGTGAAAGGGTAAGAAAGTCAGTCAGTCAGTCAGTCAGCGGATGAGTGAGTAAGTGAGCGAGTGAGTGAGTGAATGGAATGGCGGTTGAGGCAGGCAGTCAGTCAATCACAAGAACATTAGTACACAGAACCTGGACAGACACACGTATAAATGTGACACCTTCTCAGATCATACTTTACGTAGATTACTCGGGTTCACGTTTCCAAAAGTGTTACAAAATATATGTAGGTATATGACAAGCAAGAACATAGAGGATATACAGGCCTACACAGTCTACCCATGTAGGAAACCAAACCAAAATCTTCGACGTAACAAGCACACGTTGCACTAACAACTCAACAGGGTACACAAGTCCTATAGGAAATATAATGTTAAAATCATTTCGTACATGGTTATCAATCTAAAAACGCACCATTACTCCCGTGTCGATTTACAAAGCTGTGTCAAATTACAGCGAACAGGTTTCTCTAAGATCTTTCATCGAGAGACCACACCAGAAGATGTTGCTGCCAAACGTTCCGCAGGCCATGCAGCTATTTCATCTTTTACCCATACGTATGTTCAAGGGGCTGGATTACCCAATTACCTAGCGCCTGATAACAATAATCAAAGGGTGTGTAAGGTAGAAAGGGGCCCGTCTGGGTAGGTCAGGGCATTGTCCCACACATACCTCTTACCCGGTTTCCGGGTCAACGTGGGCGTCCTCGGGGGCTTATTTGAGACGCCATATTGCCGGGGGTGCATCGGGTATAAGAGGACATGTGTACCCACAGTCGTCAAAAGTCATGCATGATCTGACATATATGGTGGAACGTTTGCCAAGTTTACTTACCAATCATAACAAACATTTCTGAAAAATACGTTTTCTTTCATAATTGTGACTCAGCTGCTCTCCTTATATAGCTGGGTTGCTATGTAATCATTTCTTGTACAGTTGTGTAAATATACGGGTGCATATCATACCGGTAGCAAGGTCACATAACGTCTTATCACATGGTCGCGTCCTAATGTCAGTAGACAGTTGACTTCACGAAAACAGTATTTCTGCACAGTTTTTTAAGCAAAAGCTTCAGTAAAAAGGATATGCAATAATAAAAGATATACTAGTGAATCATAAATGTTTTAAAACCTTATTCGACCAGGTACTTTGTGGCTGCGAATGCTGTGTTTTGGAAAAGCTGACAGTATAAATATTTCACATGCAATATGGCCTCATCTTAGGCTTTGTAATTCCAAGCGAGATACATCAGGGGAAAAGTTGTGATCTTGCTGTACTATATATGATGCTTGGTGTAAATAATTAATTACTGTAAGTGACGCAACCGTCAGCAGCTTCCGTGACGTCGAAAACCATATACAGCAGTAGATCTGCTAGCCCTGCAACATCATCGTGCACGACAAAATCTGCGGGAGGCGACAGTAGACGATTTGTATATACGACACGCTGACCGCTATATCATTGAAACATCACAACACTGACACAGACAATTGACTCGATTAAACATTCATCAATATAGCAGGGCTTTAGACAAACCATTGTTATAGATATGTTTATAAATACATACTGGTCCTAAAAATATCCGAGCGACAGTTCTGGTAAAAGTGTGATCCACAGTCTGATTGTGCTTGTATTAGTCGATGACAATCTGCCATTTTCCATACGTCTTTAACACTACACAAAATCCAGTATGGCTCTACACCAATACCTGAAAGGGGTGTCTAAAAAAACACCTCGAAAGAATGACAACGTCCGTGTTTTTACCACATATAAGATCCATGAATCGAACACCTGAACGCGCACGACCATTTTGTGTACTGGTATGTACAACACACACACACACATACTTACCAAATACGGATAAATGTCACCATAGGCGAACTTTCCAGTATATTGAATTTTCCACAAATCCAGATCAATAATACTTCAACGTCAGTGCTGTTAAACTGACGGTAAAGAGTTTTCTCGGGTAGGAGCTTTAATCTGACTATCAACCCATCCTTGATTGTATCCCAGTGGGGCTGCTGTCATCAACCCGTGTCACCTGCGTCCTAAAGCTTGGAGGCCACAAGTGTCAAACCCAGCATTGTGTCGTCTGCGTTGAATGTCGTCTGCTTCTACCTGAGCCAGGTGGGCGCCGGCGTTTGGCGAGCGGTTCCGATGCTCACCTACCAGCTAGATAGAACGCTGATCAAATATGTATGGGGCTTCACGTAACAGCGAGGCAGAGGCTCTGTTTTAAAACGATATGTTTTCGTCACTGAACAAACAGGCTTCCGAGAACAGAGGATTCGAACACAGACACACAATCTCTATCAAATGAAACACTGCCGTATACAATCTCTCTTGACGAGAGTCACTAGTTAACCAAACTCCACATGAGACCCGAATACAAGCAACTCCGGGTAGATGTCGGGTGAGAGGTGAAGACAGTCAGTGGAAGACGAGGAGTGAAGCCGACGTTTTGTACAGTTGTGTACAGGAGACCCCAGGGACGAGCGGTCACTGTGAGATGATTGTCTGCCTACTGCAATCAGCTGCGCCGATCTAGCAGAGGGGGGAACACATAACAGCCCCGCGTGTGTGAGGAAACTAAGTAAAGTGACAGGGATGTCATAAATTATGAAGCGAACCTCCTATCAATGGCTAATAATATGACTTCGTCTTCATTGTGATGCGGAGAACGACTCTCAAGCAATCCCTAATCATTAGTGCTCAGGCAAGGATTACCGAAAGCTGGTCAAACTCCGTACAACTGACCCACTGTTTGCTGTAGTCTGCACTGCGTGGTGAGGGAGTATAGTGGCACTGTCAGGCAAATACACTTTATAACGGTAAATATAGCCTATAGTACTGGTACTGTAGGGAAAGTACAGTATTGAACGGTAGATAAAGTGTATAATTACTGGTCAGTCGCGTAACAGTACTACTTGTAGTATTTTTACGGCACTTCAATGTGAATACAGTTTAAGACAACAAACATTGTCTTCAGTACTGGTACTGTCGGGTAAATACAGGTTTAAACGGTGGATAAAGCGTATAATTACTGGTCAGTCGCGTAACAGTGGTACTTGTAGTATTTTTACGGCACTTCAATGTGAATACAGTTTAAGACAACAAACATTGTCTTCAGTACTGGTACTGTCGGGTAAATACAGGTTTAAACGGTGGATAAAGCGTATAATTACTGGTCAGTCGCGTAACAGTGGTACTTGTAGTATTTTTACGGCACTTCAATGTGAATACTGTTTAAGACAACAAACATTGTCTTCAGTACTGGTACTGTCGGGTAAATACAGGTTTAAACGGTGGATTAAGTCTATAATTACTGATCAGTCAGGTGAATACAGCTAACAGTGGTACTTGTAGTATTTTTACGGCACTTCAATGTGAATACAGTTTAAGACGCCAAATATAGTGTATAGTACTGATACTGTCGGATTTAACCTGTTTAAAGCGGTACAAGTATTCTACAGTACTGGTACTGTCGGGTAACTACAGTTTCAAACGGTGGATATAGTCTTCAATTACTGGTCGGCCAGCCAAATACAACTAACAGTGGTAACGGTAGTCTGTATAGCACCAGCACTGTCTGGTAAATAAACGGTAAATATTGTCAAAAGTGGTGAAAATTGTTTAAAAGGGTAAATATTGCCTATAGTAATGTTACTGTCCGGTATATACAGAATACTTCTTTGAGTGGCATTTTAGAAGCTGGGAAGTACAAAATTGACACACTTTATGGGTAACAACCTCTTTATTACGAGAGTGCGACGTTTCGAGACAGATTCTTGTAGCGTTGTCAAGCAGGAATTCGTAATAAAGAAGTTGTTATCCATAAAGTTTGTCAATTTTTTCATATACAGATTAGTGCGGTAAATATATTCCATAAAAGTGTACTGTCGACTAACTACATTATAAAGGGGTAGATATGATTTGTAGTACTGGTACCTTATAACCGTACATGCGTCAATGGGTCATTCACATCACCTCGACACAGGGGGACGCTCCCACCTTACATGTGAACTCGCCTGTCACTTTGGGGTTAAGTGTACCCCCTGGGTGAACCCTTTGTCTGCACCACAGCGGAAACCCAGAATAGTGGGTCTCTGAATATATATCATTTTATAGTGGCAATTAAACCCATTTAAACAGAAAAGGAGCCCCGGTGAGATGGGAAATTCTGAACCTGAGGAAATCTAGACTTGCTTCATTTAGAGCTTTAGCTTTGTGGGGAGGGCTAGACAGTAGGGAACATAATGTGGTTCAGGGACTGTGCGACAGACTAAGTGACCATTCTGCAGAGTCGTTACAGCCTGACAGTCAGTCCCGCTATGTCCAGCATATGCAGTCACGGGGACTGAGTTGTGCTCGGGGTAGTGAGTGAACAGGATCGGCAATCTTCGCCACTACTCTCGTACACGCCCGAAGTTAATCCCACAGATGTACAACTCTGCCGCTACACACTGAGAGCGCCTCTGGGTCAGAGGGTGAATAAATGTTTGATTATATGTTTTAGAATCATACAGCCTCGATGATGTTGAGGGCACGGGTTATTCATTCGTCTAAGGCGCCGCAAGTGATGTGCAGAGTTGCGTCCCTTGAGCTCGCAAGAGAATTATGATCGAAGATAAGAATCCCGTTTCGCCCCTGTTATGTTTCTGGGTTTTGAAGCACTACTCTAGGTTTTACACGTATACTATCCACATCAACCCCACACTCGTGTTATCCCCGGATTACTGTTTAAAAAGGCTTTAAACCCACCCCACTCACTCACTCACTCACTCACTCATTCATTCATTCACTCATAGGTGCGGTGGGGTAGCCTAATGGTTAAAGTACGTCCGTTCGTCACGCTGAAGATTTGGGTTCTATTCCCCACGTGGGTACAATGTGTGAAGCCCATGTCAGGTGTCCCCCGCCGTGATATTGCTGGAATATGGCTAAAAGCGGCGTAAAACCATATTCACTCACTCACTCGGACTAGTCGTGATATTGCTGGAATATTGCTACAAGAGACGTAAAACCCAACTCACTCACTCGGAAAGGTTAACACGGGGCATTCCGAACAACACTTTGTTTGTGATACTGAAAGCAGGACATGGGCATGACATATTTGACATATGACACGGAACCGACTTCCTACAGCCCGTGGGAAGTATAGCTACACAATCTCAAACATATATATTAGACGTTCCCTTTCTTATATTCAGTTATAAGGTCGTTGGATAATAATAATATAATATAAGTATAATATTGAATTATTTCATGATACTTTGGGTTTTTACAAAACCAAAATATCAGCTATATGCAAATCGCTTAAAATGAGACGTAATATATTACACTTAACAGTGCTATGTTATATATAGTAATTATATCATACCGGAGGCTGATAATAACAGTATGCCTAGTTACTACGATAGAAACAACATCTTTAAACGTGTCAAAACGTGACAAGGAGCTTGCAAAGGTGTGTGTTAAGGATCTAAACACATTTTCAAATCCACGTTTAAACAACCTCGACTGTGATCAATAGATCGGAGAGTACTGTACGTATAATGTAGCTATATCTTACCTTAAGTGAAGGCTGCTGACTAGGGAAAGAGAAGCACGGCAATGGACACGTGCATTAGATGATGCACATCAATACCATCTATATAGAGCCTAAAGTGGGCCTACGTGTCCTTAAATTCATGAGTAGGCGGAGCTCGTGTGACCATGCATGCAACACACGGACATAGTGATTTCCGAGATATGCCGACTGTCTAACAACTATGAATACCACTGTGTTTGATATTTGCATCCGCGTCTGAATATCAACCGTTTTGAAGGAGAGTCTACTTGTGGTAATAAGTTCACCTCATACCGTTAAGTTAATCATACCGTTCAAGCATTTACAACAGGATGTCCCCCGGTCCAATCCTGAAACAAATGCAAAACGGAAACCCGAGAATGTACATAGGACGTATTGGGCATGTTCCCATTTCGCCTACAGTCTTAAAACAACAATTCATGGTCTGGTGACTGTTATTTATGCACGCGTAATAAGTTTACCCCCTTCAGATATAAATGGAATCTCCCCTAGTTTTCCTTTAATTTGATTAATAGCACATGTAGACAACATGGCTTTTTGCATTAAAATAAACAAATTGTTCTTCTTTCATGTTTTTTATTCACAGCAAATCATAGTACAATATAATACAATAATCAAAATAACACTGGCTGTTAAAGGGGAAGTGTACACGAATAAATCACATTTATTCTTATGTGAATCAAAGTGAACTGTTTTAATTAGTTAATACCAATGTTTGAAAATATACACTCATTTTTCTTACAATGTAAGTATAACCCTCAAAATAAGTGCTGAAATGTTATGCCAATATGAGGTATTTGTTTGCCGAGCTAAACAGGCCAGAGTTACCGCCCTTTGATTATGCCGTAATTGGTGCCACCTGATTTTAAACTGGTCTCCTGTCTAGTCCCAAATCAAAAGATAACAATACTGATATTAATCACGTAAAAAAAAGTTTGTGAAAATACGAAGAAGCATAAGAACAGAAAATGTAAGCAGCAGGACGGATTGATCGTGTGTATTTTCATTCATAAACTCGCCTCAATGAAAATACCAAATATGTATAACAATGTTGACGTCCGTATGACATCACTATCGGGAAGCGACTTTTTCAAAATGGCGTGTTCACTGACATGAGTACGCCGGAGTTTTCGAAGGAAATTTTCGTTGTTTCAAGCAATTGTGACATGTAAGTAGTCCGAAAATTCTGTCAGTCTGCTGTTTGTTATTTTCTTTTTGTTTTATTGTGACCAAGGGAAACAGTCATAAATTAAGAGAAGTACCGTCATCGTTGTGCGTGAGTTTGCGTCAGTTATGGCGTCATGCTTTCAAAAACTATACATGTATGTTGTGACGAATCTAGGAAATCATTGGAATACGCCTATTTTATTTAACTATCGCTTGCTACGATACCTTTCCCACGCATGTTCTAAAACTAATGAGCAATTGTATGCAACAAGTAGGCGAACGGATACACAGTGTAAAATCTGAGACTGGCTTTGTATACATTTCAAACAAGTATTCTTTCACAGCGCGGCATCTTATATCCTTGATATATTTCGTTAGATTTCACTGGAACACTTCGTCTTTGTATTGGTGAGAGAGTCCATTTGTCAGTTTATTTTGAACTGTATGAGGAATTCAGGGATTCATGTAAGGAAGATGGTGTTGAATTATACAATTGATTTTATGGACGAAACATAACCGACATAGACATGTGACGTGATTTTATAAACACTATGTAATAAAGGTGAAAATTCACTTTGACGTTTGCGTATTTTCCAAAACATTCTCAGCGATTCTCGGTTCATCGATAATGTTTCAGAACGAGCATTGGTGATTCGATCATACAACAACAAAACTATCGCTGATCACAATGATCACGTCTTTCTCCCAGTAAAATTTGACATTTGAATTAAGACATACCATAAATTACGCAAAACGCAGTGAATGGTGATTTAGTAATGTGTCAAAACTGGCGAGATTTACGATGCATGTAATTTTCAGTAAATTTTATCTACAATGAGCGGATGATATTATAGAAAAACGAATTTCAAACAGTGTTCAAAACTGCAAATTGCATTTATCTGCGTGATGTATTTGGATATGTACTGTCGATATCAAAAGGAAGGTACGATGAATCGTACGATTTATGTAAGAACTTTAGTAACAAACGTAGAATGCCGGCACATTCACCGATGGCAAGCAAGATGTAGTGCATAAACGTTTTAGGTTTCATGAAAAAAGATACTGTTGGAAAGGCGACCGACTCAGGTTGAATATGTTATACAATTTGGTTACGTGGTAACACTTTTAGTACAATGTACACTGCAACGTCATTACAGTGTAGAACGGACCACATAGCCAGCTGACGGCCAAGCAACAGGTGGATTAAAACAGTAGCCTGCGCATCGAGACACAAGAACCACACCTATACCTGCACCACGTGAAATGGGTCTAATTAGGTCTGACGACGTCATTCGTTTATCGTTTGGGCACCAATGACGTCATTTCCAAGGGACATAAGCCATGGTGTGTTTATTGTGGATATAGAACTCTTGGTAAAAGTTGAAAATATGTGATATAACACAAATAATAAATTAGTTACTTCTGATATATGTACGGGTTTGGATATAAAACTACTTGATAAATACTTTTTATGAAGAAAAAGTGCAAGACAAAAAGTTTAATTTTCGTGTACACTTGCCCTTTAACTAGTACACTGTACTTGAGTTCATGGATGTCTGAGTTTATTGAAGCTTCAATAAGTGACCTGCTGCGTCTCAGTCGGTTGAGACACTGGTCAAGATCTCTGTATGCTCGTGAGCGTAGTCAAGTTGTTGCACCATGGTCAATCTGAAGGGATTAAGGGGTGTCCTCCCATTACGCAGACAGCCAGTTCGCAGACACCTTAAAACAACAACATTTACGGTTCAGTGAACAGATTATCTACTACCTGTTACCTACACATTATAATAGAATAGTCCAAATAAAAACACAGGAACAAACTGAAGCTACATTATTTATTTTGAAAGATGGACGAAAAGACAGTAATTTGAATTTTTATTGCGGCAATATAAAAACAGTTTATTTTCATAAACATTTCGGTTAACCTTCTAGTCTAACGGGAGTCGGCATCATCATATTGAAAACATTAGCTTAGCTATTAGAAATTGCGACACTGTTGTATCATATAAATCAAATAAAGACAAATGTGAACCTAAATATTATTCATATGGAATATAGCAGTTATATGTTTTGCACACAATATTAAGATATATGACGAGTGCAATTAATTACGATTTATTTAGAATAATTATTTAAAATATGACGCATCATGTCATGGGTGTGAGAATGTTTTTCATTACTTCCTTGAGTGTCCGTTGTATACTGCTCAAAGACATAAACTGTTACAATCTTTAGAAAGGATTGTTGAAATTAGAACACTGATTGGTATTAATCGTATCTTACATGGCAATGCAGGTGTCTCATTTACTGCAAATCAGAATGTTTTCAAATATGTACATATCTATATCTCTCCAACAAAACGTTTTCTCAGTTAGCGTCTGTTGTACATATGCTATTATTGGGATCGGTCCTTTCTATCAATAAACACAATCAAACCTCTCAGTGACAAACCTGTTTTTACATTCGATAGTAATTGATAGTAAAATCAATTTTGAGAAGAGAAATCATTTATCATTTAATCACAACAAAGTTCTATTTACCTACAATCAAACGAACCTGTTTCATGCTCACCCTGCTCTACTCACTAGACAGTGGACTGTTCCATTATACCCGTAGGTGTTACCCTAATTAACCTTCTAGTTCAGTGTCTGTCAATTGGGTGTCTGTCAAATGGGTGTCTGTCAAATGGGAGATAACCTTTAAAGACAATGATATACTTATCTTTTTACTCATACATTGTGAAACTGACCTTCCTTAATTCCACTAAGTCAAGTCCATTCTCTCAATAGGGGTGCATTTTCTATTCCCTATTCGCCTACATGTTTACTGTAGGAGAAATGGGATGTATGGTCTTTTTGTGAGATGCAGGTGCATATTATTAAGTCAACAAAGTTCCTAATAGCTCAACCATAACAACCATGACAATAACACCAGAACTGGTTCAGTTTTAAATACCAATACACATTTGTAAACATCTTTGTAATCTGTTTAACGTGACACTGTGGTATAATTGTAGTGAAATTAAGCAATAAGCTGAACGGAGACATTGCCGGTTTTCCAGTTACACCACGAAACGCAGGATGCCGAAAAATATGAAACCTATCGGTGTGGACCAGGATTCGAACCCACGATCATTTGTATCTGGTGTGCCCAAGGGAGACAACTCTACGCAACAATTTTAAGTGTCTATTAGACGACTGAGACATGTCGTGTCTCCACTTTGTTTTAGTGTGTAATGTGTGCAATCATTAACTGTGGTATGTACATCGTGAAACTATAGTCGCCAGACAAAGAGATGTTCTAAACACATGCGCTGTATATAATGTGTTTAGATCCAAAACACAAACCTATAAGCACGTCTCCTGTCCCTCGTGTTTAAGACAATTGGAGGCCTTAACGTGTTTAAATCGTAAACATGTTAAGCATTGTCTTTGAACACCGAACATGTTTGGATTAGTGAGAGTCAGTTTTAATAGGGTGATACAAGCCCGTTTCGACGTTTCACTTCTAAGCACGTAAATTTTGGTCATTTATATACTTCGTTATATAAAGAAATTACGTTTTCGAGTAATCATGTCTTGCATATGCTTAATACCTAAACACATTATGTTGTACTGTGTGTCTTTAAAGCTCTGACCCGTGAAGGTCCGGGTTAGAATATTGGCCTTTAGTAACCCATGCTTGTAAGAGGCGACTAACGGGATCGGGTGATCAGGCTCGCTGACTTGGTTGACACATGTCATCGGTTCCCAACTGCGCAGATAGATGCTCATGCTGTTGATCACTGGATTGTCTGGCCCAGACTGGATTACTTACAGACCGCCGCCATATAGCTGGAATATTGCTTAGTGCGGCGTAAAACTTAACTCACTCACTCACTATTACCCAGCTCTGTTTCTATGCCAATCCTGCGATTCAGATCTTGTAAACACAATCTACCTGTTGAAACTGAAAGGTGGACTACTACACCAAGAGAACTCCGAACTTGCCAACTTTGTAAAAGCCCAGCGATTGCTGACGAATTTCACTATATATGTAGATGAAAGGCATTTGCTGTCGAACGAGACTTTTATGTTTCCCATAAATTCAATACGTTTCCAAATTTGCATACTTTTCAATTGTTATTTACATCTAAAAATTGTCAATCTTGAAAAGTCTTTACAGATTTCTATCCATCATCAACTCAACACTCAAGAAACTTAATCGAATATGACCCCATAAATTGTATGTATTGTCTTCTCTTGTACCACCGATGGTGGTTGAATGAGAATATAGGAATTGGAAATTGTTACTTCTGTTTGCATACACACATGTGTTTGGTATGTTAAACAAACATGTGAGGACTTCTGTTTGGTCCAAATTAATCCTATGAGAATGTGAGAAGCCATGTTATAAGTAAAGAAAGGTTTTAAAAACAAATAGTTTGATAAAACAATAGATCAGATAGTTTGATACAACAATAGATCTACTGCACTTACAGTGACAATGAACATGATTTGTCATATATCAAATATATCAGTTCAAATATATTAATTTATTTATATTAACTACGGTACGGTTCAATAAAACTCTAAATCATTCACATTCTTCTCTGATGTTCTCACGCAGTGCCGGGAAAGCCCCAATTACAAATCACTGAACCAAAACCATGGCCGGTAAAGCCCCACTGCATTCTACCTATATGATTTGAAATGTCTATAACCAGCCAGAAAGCTGTGAAATCCGATAAATCCACACATCATCGGGATAACTATAGAAGGGCTCTATACCATGTACCATCACAATACGAGCTTACGTGTAAATCTGAAACATATCACTGAAGTTTGACCAGATTTCGACTCTCTTTCAAGTTTTGCTAAAATATATTCAACTTGTCAAGTGAAATGTGGTTAAAAGTTGGGTTATAGCGTTATTTCAACTTAAATTGCGACGTGCAGGCACTTATATGAGTGTCTGGTTGCTTTACTCGTCCGTAATGATGCTTTCAAGGCTCTAGTCATACCACGACGCATTTGATTCTCCATTTAGACACGGGGCGGTGGGGTAGCCTAGTGGTTAAAGTGTTCGACACACACCCCATTTTTGAAAATAGCTTAAAACCACATTGAAGTTAATGTTTTGCATTGGTGGAGCCGAGGAGGGTTTCAGTGGGTACGAAACACACACACACACACACCCTCCCCCCTTTAAAATTCCTGGATCCGCCTCTGAAGTAAATGCATATCATCACAGAATCTTAACTACAATAAACTGGTCTCCGTAACTACTCTGAAAAGGATCAGCATTCAAATCACCACCAGAATGGTTCCGTTAAGCGTTTTACAAATACACATATTTGTTTGTAGATTGGTTGGTTGGATGGTTGGCTGGCTGGTTGGTTAACGCCGCACTTAGACAATGACGTGATAGACATCCTGATCATGGATCTACACAAATGGTCATCAACCAATCAAGTTACCGAATCAGCCCACTCTCCCCACCCGAAACAGATTTAAACCTTTCTTCGTCAGCAAAAAAGAAGCACCTCGGTATGATTTGTATAATTTCCAAGAAGGCATTCAAATCCAGCAACCATACCGGATCCCTCACTCTCGGGCCCCTATCAAACAACTTATTTCATATTCATACCTAGTTTTCGGAGTCTCAAGGCAGTATTTTGCAATACAAATGCTTCATAACTGCTACAAAAAGGGCGAATTTTCAACTAGGTCTAACTACCGAGCTTAAGAAACGTCACACTAGTAAACACTTCAGTTTGTATTGAGATCCGAATGTTTGAACACGCGTTTATGGTTATACGGACAAAGACCTTTTGGAATGCATACGACTGTGCGCGTTCTTATTAGCGCAAGCGCCCCAGACGTGCAAAACTAGTTGAAGTATAATATCGCGGAAGATTTTTTATCCGTAAGTATTATTTGAGGAACACATTCGTATTGAAAGAATCAGAATCGAAAGAATCGAGGTAATTTTGATCGTTGTGTTTACTTGTTTTGTTTTATGAACAAATTAGACCAATGACATGCAGCGAACGTATTTGCTGCAGAGCAGACTTAATGGCGGCATCCTTGTTGCAAAGTTTGCATACGACACTGTTATTTAAGTAAAATAAACAAGCTTAAAACGTGTTACTTGCAGGTAATGTAACCAAAATTGCTTTTCGTTTTATATGTTAGTCAATGCATGTAATGTTTATTTAGGTTTAAGGATCAGCAATTAGCTATTTAGTCAAATAGGATGTCCATATGACTGGAGATTTAAACCGCGAAAACTGATAACAGTGACCGAATGAATGATGGAATCACTGGTTCCTCATTTGTGCAACAGTATTCTAGATTTCACAGCTTTTCATTTAGTCCAATATGCTATTTTCAAGTAAGGTAATGTCCCTAAGATAACGTAAACTATCGTTTGTGCACTAGCAAATCTGTTTTCGCGACAAAAGAAGGCTAGGGGTGTTATGGCTTCCTCAGCCGTGATTTAAGCAATACCTGGAGCCGAGGGGATAAAAGACTACATTAAAATAACATTTGGACCCAGATGCATATCCAGACATTATTCGGGATTTAAGCTTGAAGATTTGTAGCGCAATTCTTAAAATATGAATAGCACACACTTTTCAATCGGAGTTGTTAACCTCTGGCTAACAACTCCATTTTAATCTCAGCCTACTTTGGATATATCCACCCCAAAGTTCAGTGCATTCAAGTTTCTGAATGATTTTAAATCTTAAGTAATAATTTTATATAGTGATATCACATATAAAATTAATGCACGATGCATTGTATTTTCTAACCAAAACATTAGTGTTCCACGCTGAACCTTGCCTAAGTAAGTCAAAATGAAGAGAAAACTTGTGTTTGTGTAACAGATGGGTTATATACTAAAAATAATAATTTAGCCTGATTTGGTTAGAAGCAAGTATTAATGAAAGCATAGATAGCAATAAAATTCTTTAGTTGTATGGAGCCATGACCAACCTAGTACTGCTGGCAGTCATATCTAACATTGTCTACACATGTTTATAGACATGATATACAATTGAATCAAGTTATTTATCTCAAAACACTGAAACCTATTTGTTTTTCCATATTTATCGTTCACTTGCTGTCATTGAAGCCCAGCTGAGAGCTTACCATACAGTCACATGGATGCGTAATGCTGTCCCTCCATGTAGCAGCATATCTATATAACTTTACAAGACACTGTATAAAGCATGCCGAAAGAATTGCATCTGAATGTTTGTTATCAAAACAAAAGTCCATTTAGCTCCTAAATCCCCTTCCTCCTCCAAAGTGCACCCATCAAAGTGCAATTCCTCCCTTAATTGTTCAAGGCGTCTGTGTACATGAAAGAATGTAACATACATAGCAGTGTTCATCAAATAAAGCAGGTGAATTTGTCCCTCCTTGTTCATGTACAATTTCTTTCACTTTTCTGCTAGAGTGTTTTGTTTTACATCCCAAATTGAAATTGTCATTCATGTATTTGCAGGCTTCACAATGCCAAGGGTGACACGGAAAACACTGACTGATAGTCCAACCCCATCTCGGAT
Organism: Haliotis rubra; assembly: GCF_003918875.1. Taxonomy (NCBI): domain Eukaryota; kingdom Metazoa; phylum Mollusca; class Gastropoda; order Lepetellida; family Haliotidae; genus Haliotis; species Haliotis rubra. The sequence continues at coordinate 1,215,998 of NW_025767157.1, forward strand.
GAGTCCACGGGCTACCACTAAGGCATCTACTACAAGTTCTCGAGCTCCACGATCCACTGCAGAGTCCCCAGCTCCTTCACCAAGCACATCAGGTTCTAGGTGGGTTGCACTATATAACCACTGTTCTAACTTGGGACTAGAAATCAACATGCTTAAAAATATTGCAATTACATTTTCAGACTAAGGGACATAATTTGAGGAGTTTCTGTCAGATATTTTGTATGTTTATCAGGGTTATGGTGTGTATTACATGACTGAGACTAGAAATCAACATACTTAAAAATATTGCAATTCCATTTTCAGACTTAGGGACATAACTTGAGGAGTTTTTCTCCGATATTTTTTATGGTTATCAGGGTTATCATGTGTATTGCATGTCCTACACATGTTCATATAAAAAATTGTTATTGAAGGTACCGTGTACATATAAGATACATCATGTGTAGATTTGCAGTTGGTGTTTGTTCATGTTTCTGGTTGAAACTTAAATCACTAACTGTCTTTTTTAATTGTTTCGGTTTACACTGTAGTGAACAATAGCATGGTGACCTGTGAATACTTGAGTCTGGGCCAGGCAAACCTGTGTTTGATACAGTCTAAGTAAACTTAGGCTCAGTATTATTCGTTACACTGTTATACTGAGTCAAATTTAAGCGACCTATGACCGTCCAATCAAACACGAGACAGCTGAATGGATTTAACCAATCAGACAACAGCTACTATTTAGGGTTCGTCAGACGATGCAAGATGAAATTGACAATGCGCTCGCTTAGGGGTTTCTGATGACATAGTTACTATTGTCTTATATTCCACAAGATGACACCCTGGAATATTGACAAAAACTCTATTTTCAGCAACTGTTTACTCACTGTTGTGAATAATGGTGTCCTTCATGTATATCACTCGGAAGCGATCGTGCGGAAAATAGCATTCTGAATCAATCGACTACAAACGTTTCAGTATGTGCGAATGTTAACTTTCGCGATTTGGTAAGCTGTGTTCTGATTGGTCAGTTCAAAAGGTTAGCTGACAACCTTCTACTAGGGTTTGTTAGACTCATTATAGCAGTGTAACGAATAAATACTGAGTCTAGGTTTACTTAGGCTGGTGTTTCATGTTATGGTCAGTCTCAGAATGGATAATTCCAAACAGCCTAACTGTTGCTCATAACATCACTCACTTGTTTGTCTGATCTAGACTTGAATATTGTCAGTCTATATTTATTGTTGGCCTGTTTGATTGTGGCATTAAACAACAAAGAAGGCAGTGAACGGTTCATTTGGAAAACAATGAAGAAGATCGTTTTAAGAACAGTGATCTGTACTTTCTTTAGAGTAATCTCCTAATATTTCAGGTCTCGATCAGCAAGAAGCAGAGGTGCAGAGAGTCGGTCAGAACCCGAAGTAGCTGATGTAGTGACGAAGCCAACAAGAGGACGTCAACAGAAACATGGTAAGAGCATGACTCACAGACACTGGCAAGTAAATAACACAAATAATACTCAAACTTAACTTGGAAAGATTTACTCAGCTGTAATTATATTCAGAAATGTTCATGGTGGTCCTGCTCTGAGGCTGCTGTACAACCCGGTATCTGCAGCAACTGAGGGTACAAATTTGAATGAAAAATTTCAGTTCCTCAGATTGGACGAAAATTAGATACTTTGTCTGCTAACAGATGTTAGAGGCAAATCCTGGATAAATCCCTGGTTGCTGATTAAAAGTCATACCTTACTGTCCAAGTTTGGTATCTTTACAGAGGAACTGTAAATATGTTTATCTCAATGGTTCTGTCTTCCATGAAACTCTTAGACTGGTTCGTCTTGTGACATTTTTTGAGAACATGTTTTGATTACTGTTGTTTTTTTATGCTAAAATATGTCAGAGTTTCGTTTGATATTTCAATGATACTGGCTCATTTGAATCTGCTGTTCAGGATTCTTAACTGGAAATTACATCAGTTGTACATCATCCTTCAATTTTTCTCATTCAGGTGAAGGAGATGATAATGTCGTAGAGAAGGGTCGCAGTCGTAGCCGAGCCAAAGCTAAAGTTGAGGAAGAAACAGAAGAGGTTGCAGCTGAACCTGCACGAGCCAGTGGGCGGAGTCGAAGTCGAGGAAAACCTGTTGAACCAGAGGCTGAGACAAAAAAAGAGGCAGCTAATAATACCAGTAGTCGAAGTCGTGCTAAAGCAAAGGCAGAAGAAAGCAATAATGACAAACCTGTGGTGGAATCAGGAAGAGCTGGCAGAAGTAGAGTGAAAGCACCTGCAAAGACACCAGATGAAAAACCGGCAGAAACTGGGCGAGGCAGTAGAAGCAGGTCCAGCAATAATGAAAAGGCTGAAGAGTCTACTCCAACAAATAGTAGAAGCAGGAAAAGTGCTAAACAAGTTGACAACACCCCTGAGGAAGTTGCAGAGACAAGCCAACCAAAGAGCAGAAGCCGAAGCAGAGGTAAAGCTGCCGAAACTAAGTCTCCAGAAGCTGAGGTTGACACAGGCAGAAGGAGCCGAAGTAGGGGCAAGCCTGTTGAGAGTCCAGTCAGTGAATCTGTCGGATCAAGTAGATCGTCCAGTAGGAGTCGAACTCCTAAGCCTGCTGCGGAAGATGTTGTTGAACCAGCAGTGGAGGAAGACAAGGGCAGGGGCAAATCTCAGGCTAATGGGAGCACCAGAGGCAGCAGCAGGAGAAGGTCTTCGGGCAAGGTTGAAGATCCAGGTCCAGCTGATGACACAGAGATGACTCCTCCAGGGAGACGCAGTGGAAGAAAGCAAGCAAAACCAGAAGCTAATCAGACTAGTCCTACAAAGAGACGACAGAGTGGGAGGAAGAGTAGCACTCCAGATAATGACAGCGAGATGCCAATGGATCAAACTGACAAACAAGCTGTGGTTCAGTTGACAAAACTGAGAGATGAGGAAGTAGAAGCAGAAAGGAAGTCTCCTGTCAAAGCTGCTGAGGAAGAAGCCACAGATAAGGAAACTGTGGACGAGGAAGCTAGCAACGATGAAGTTGTTCAAGATGCCAAGGAAGAAACTGTAACAAAAGAAAAAGAAGAAGTCAAAACTGTCGCAGAGGAAATTAAGTCTACAGAGGATAAAGTACCAGATGAGCCAATGGAAGAGGAGACAGTTAAGCCAGAAGCAAAGGATGAAACAGAAATAACTAAACCTGAAGAAAATGAGGAAAAACCTGTTGAATCAGAAGAAAAAGTAACAGCTGTCATTAAGGAGGCTGAAGCTACTGAAGAGACGCTCCCCATCGCTGAGGACAAGGAGTCTGATAAAGTAGATGGTGCTTCAGCAGCAGCTGAACTTACCAGCCAGAAGACAACACTTCAAGACACTGAACCAGAACCAGCAGAGACTGACAAGTCTCAAATATCTGAGGATATCGTTGAAGGAAAGGATGAGAGGGAAGTTGAAAGCATTGTTGAGAAAATGGAAACAGATGAAGTGGAAGAAACTCCAGCAAAGAAAGAGTCAGCACCGTGCAATGGCACTTTGTCAATCCCAGAAGTCCCAGCAGACCCCGAACAAAGTCAGGAAAAACAAAACATTACAGTTTCTCATGGTCAGAAAAGAAAGTTAGAGCATGATGAATCCTTTGAAGAAAACGAGAGCAAACGTGTGTGTGTAGAGAGCCCAGTTACACAAGATACTGAAGCTGGTGACATGGAGGTCTCGCAACCTGATGATGATAAAGCAAATGAGGAAATTGAGTCCCGTACATCACAGCAGCCTATCATTGAACCAATATCTGATGTGTCCAGTGCAGAAGAAGAACCAACACCTGCTCCAATCACTTCCAGCCAAGAGCCTGTTCAAGCAGAAAAAACATACAGCCTCCTGTTGAAAAGAGCACAGAGCCACCTGCACCAGAGCGTGAAGTACCTCTGATTGAGATAAGCAAAGAGCCGTCAGTTGAGATAAGTAAAGAGCCATCAGTTGAGATAAGCAAAGAGCCTTCAGTTGAGATAAGCAAAGAGCCTTCAGTTGAGATAAGCAAAGAGCCATCAGTTGAGATAAGCAAAGAGCCTTCAGTTGAGATTAGCAAAGAGCCTTCAGTTGAGATGGGGGAAGTGTCTCCAGCTGAGACAGGTGAGGAACCTTCAGTTGAGATAAGCAAAGAGCCTGCTGTTGAGATAAGCAAAGAGCCCGTTTCAGAAGCATCAAATCAAGAACCTTCTCAAGGGGAGGCAAAAGAAGAGCAGGATTTGACATCTAGCTATGTTATCATCAGCATGGATGGTGTACCCCAGCTGACAGTGCACTGGTGAAGGAGGCCCTTCCTAATCACACGAACCAAACAGAAGAAGTAAGTAATATGACTTTTTTCTGAATTGTCGCTGATATATTAGTCTTAACATAGGATTTATACATTCGATGAAATCTGTGTATCTTGAAAATGACATGAATGTCAGGTGAGAGAAAGTGGGGACTTATTAAGTTATCAATTAATATTTTATGGAGATCATGTCATAAGATAATGAAGAGTCAGGATAGACGGACACAATGCTTGAAGCATGGTTCTCCATTTTCTCACATCACAATAGTGTTGCTAACACTAAAGCACCAGTAAAGGCCTTCCCCTCACCAAGTGGTTCTGATGTTGAATCTACTAACTAGGAGTATAGTGGATGAGGTGGTCAAGCTCAGTGATTGCATATTATCTTACCTAGATTAAATGGATTGTTGCTCATGACACATACCTGGTGTTTTGACTTGTGCATTTTGTGAAAAAGTGGTTTCTGCAGTCAGATTTCAAACCACCTTTGTGTTCATTGAGTTGCTTCCCTTTGGTTTGAATAGCAACAGGGGAAAAGAACCATCTTTAACATTGGTGGCATTACTTTATTGATTTCTGCCTCACTGATTAAGAATAATTATCAAACTTCAAGTTTAGAGTCAATTTGATACTATTGCTGTTCTAAGGGGCAAATCTATATCACTAAAGGTTAATTAAAGATTAATTACACTGTAATCATGAAGATGTTTAAAATGTTGACTTGTTCTTGAAGTATGCAATGGGATAATGGTGAGCCCATTATCCAATTACATCTGATTTGCTGTTCATGACATGATTTCTTGTTTCCTGCAGAAAGTCCCGGAAGGTAGATCAGAAGAGAGTATGGAGGTGGATGGGGCTCCGACTGCCCCCGAACAACCAAAAGTTACTGCCCCAACAGTTCCATCAGTAACGTCTGATATTACAAATGGCACATCTCAGAAAGATTCCCAGCCTGACTCTCATCCATCAGCAGATTCCACACCAGTCTCATCTCTGCCCATTGATAATTCTAAGGAGTTGACCAAATCAGAACCAGTTATTCCTAAGCCTGTTCGTACCTTTGATCCTAGTCCAGACATTTTCCACCGAACTTGTGTATGTAACCCAAACATTGACTTAAGTTCTGTGGCCAGTTCCCACAAGTTCAGTGTTGCAAGCTACAACATTCTAGCTGAGTGCCATCAGCTCAACGGCGACTACAGCTACACCGAAGACAAGTATCTTGTGCAGGAGTATCGCCATTCGCTGCTGCTGCGAGAACTAAACTTCTTGGATGCGGACATCGTGTGTTTACAGGAAGTCAATCCGCAGTACTACAACACTATTTTACTACCTGCTCTTCGTCAGTAAGTCATGATTTTTGTTGAATTAGTAATCAGAAGTTTAACAGAAAATTGTTTGATAAACTATTGTAAATGTTACTTGTCATAGAAAGCAGATGTTTGTCTGTTCATGTTTTCTTAAAAGCTGGTTGATGTTGTCACTTGCTTGTCATATCACAACTCAGAGGCCCAGATAAGCTACGTATCCGGGTATAATACTCATGTAAAATTTCCAATTACGCGTTGAAAATAATTGTTGCGTACCAATTACGCATTTAAAATGTTAGATACGCAAAAAGTTTAAAACAAATGCGTACGGAATATATTTATAAAAATTGCTTGCGTAATGAGAAAGACATCGATTGCTATCAAGTTGTACTGTTAGTATAGGACAAGTGTTGTACTGTCAGTATAGGATGAGTGATTTCTTATAAAATCATGTCCATTATATATAAGTTGGTTTTGATTAGGTATGACATAAGGCAGAACATACCTGCTTAGTAAACTTACTCAATGACATAATACTTAGGTGAGTAAAATGACTGAAATACGCACATATTTGAAAGCAGTGGGTAACGGAAAATGAAATACCCACTCAACATTCATAATACCCACTCCCAAAAAATACAGTGGGTACAGTACCCACGTGAGCTAAATCTTATCTGGAGCTCTGACAACTGACTGTGTGCACTTAGTTACCATGGCCTTGACTCTCATTGAAAATCATGACCACTTAGAATTATTTCCCAATCACTGGTTGCAAGAGGAGGCCAAATGTTTTGGTTGGTTTGGCTCATGCTCAGTGTGTTGGTTCATTTGATGTCATCCTTCCCTGGCAGCGTGGATAGGTGCTCGCAGTATCAATCAGTGGATTGTCTAATCCTGATTTGATCGTTTACAGGAATATTACGGAGTTCTGTTGTAACAAGAACAAACAAATCTGGTGCAAGATAGATCCCATCATGCTGAGTGTCATATCTTGATATCTATCTAGCCTCATGAAATGGTGTATCATCTGTGTCGTGGATTATCTGTGTGTAGCACGTTCCTTTATTGTCATTGTTGTGTATGATCATCTGTGTGTGTGTGTTTTTCTAGGAGTGGTTATGAGGGCAGATTTATGAAGCGAACAAAGGAGTCATTTGATGAAGGGGAGGCAACTTTTGTCAAGACAAACCGCTTCAGTATAGAGTCAAGTAAAGGAGTCTCCCTGGCAGAGCTGTCCAAAAAGGTAATAAGTCATGGTAATTAAACTCCCTCATGGGAACTGTTGGTAGAGTTGGTCCCCAGGAGCCTATGCTTGGTGCTGCCAGGTGGCATATTGGTCGGGATGGTGAATCAAGGTGACTGAATTTAATAATGCTAATACTTCTGTGATTAGCTTGAATGGTTTAGACTCAATTATTTCCAGGCCACAGTGATACAGGTGGAATATTGCAGCAAACAAATAGAAATCAAACAAAGTGTCCATGTATAATGACTGTGAACTGGGGACTTACATCATCATGGCATATATTTGAACAGTGATTTCTACTGCATAAAGGGGCGGTGGGGTAGCCTAGTGGGTAAAGCATTCGCTCGTCACGCCGAAGGCCCGGGTTCGATTCCCCACATGGGTAAAATGTGTGAAGCCCATTTCTGGTGTCCCCCGTCGTGAAATTTCTGGAATATTGCTAAAAGCAGTGTAAAATCAAACTCACTCACTCACTCTACTGCATAAAATTACATTATTTGCATATCTGAGTATTTCAAGTCTTACTGGTTACTTTGATGTGTTTATGCATATTTCTTACAATGTCTGATACATCTCTTGTAACATTTTCTGCTTGTCGTAAGAGGCGACTAACGAGATCAGGTGGTCATATAGCTGTAATGTTGCTGAGTGTGGTGTAACACTTAACTCTATCAATCAATGTAACATTTCCATGCTGTCATGTTCCAGAACATCAATGAGAGTCTGAACAAGGAGGTACAGCAAGCTGTGGAGGAGTATTTAGACCGAGCTGATGTTGTCCACATTAGTCGACTGCGATGTAAACAGACAAACAAAGTCGTCACTATTGGAAATATTCACGTTGTTTGGGATAACCTTAGCAGTCCAGATGTCCAGAGTATTCAGGTTTGTGTTGTTTAATGATTGTTTGAATATTTGTAGTTCCATTTAGCTCAGTTTTTGTGAAGTTGAATATAATAGATTTGCTGCAATCAGTCTGGTATACTGTACAACAAAGTTTAAAAGCAACATGTCTTTAATGGATTAGAACAATCATCTCGGGTATTGAAATTCGCTGTGCAGAGTTGTGTCCCTTGGACTTCCCATAAACCATTGTTGATGGACACACTCACTCAAATCCTGGATTATGTTGATATATGTGTTAGCACCGTAAACATGTTTGTGGGTTTCACCAAAGTGATAAGTGTCTGAGACTATCTTGATGTCCAGCTTTCCTTTCACATTAAGTTGACTCACAATAACTGGGATAAAGCACTGAAAACCCTTCTCATGTATGCAGTTTTTGTTCTTCACAGTGATGTTCAAGCAGGATACTATTGTGTTACAGATAGCTTCAGCCGTGAAGGAGCTGGTGAGTCAGGCTGGTAGTGACAGCAGCCCCCACTTACTGTGTGGAGACTTCAACTCCCCAGCCACAAGTGTGGGCTACCAGTTGGCCCGAGACGGATATCTCTCCGACTCCAACATCGCCTCCTTACAGGCTGTAGACAACCTGAAGCTGGAAACTGGATCTGTGAGTACAAAATATCACTGGATTGTCTGGTCCAAACTGGATTATTTACAGGCCACCTTGATGTAACTGGAGTGCTGCTGACACCCAACATTAACAGAGCCATTCCTACCAGTTAACACAAACTGTCCTTAGCATTTATACAAAATATTACAATAACAGGGTTTTTTTGCCAGATGGATGTGTATTGTTTCTGTACTCATAGTTGATTATTGCTTACTTATTTTATTATTATACGATATTTATATAGCGCACATATCCAGGCAACTAGTGCTTGCTGGTATTTTTTTCCTCTATCATTGGATGTCAGTCTCAACAGCACATCGTGTTATCAATCTCAACTCCCTGGGGAGTATGCGGTTTTGTCAGTGAGAGCCCATTATACCAGTTCAATTGCTTACCCAAGGGTGTTATGTTTTGTGGTGTTGTAAGAACCCCTATTTCGAAATTAAATCATGTTTACCGTGTTCGCAGAAAGATACAATGATGGTTGACTGTTTTTTGTTTTCAGAAAGCTTTGATCAATCACTTGTGGGGAGCCTTCCAACACACCTCCTCCAATCTGACCAGTGCATACAACACATGTCAGGTACAGTACCAACATGGAAAACTTTAGCATGGACGTTGTTCAAACTTTGATGCATATAACTAAGGTCAGGCACATTCAGAATGAACTTTTAGGTATGTTTAGTGAAAGCTCTTTACGGAAGTGTTCTGATGTTTGTTTTGACAAAATTTCACTTAATTGTATAACAGAAGAGAATCTTTGTGAGTGATTTTACACAGACTTTCTAGGTAGAACTATGCTTTTCAGAAGTGGTGACCAAATCACTTGTTTGGTTCATCAAGATGCAGGTATTACATGCTTCCATCATACTTCTTGAATATTCTTGCGACATTTAACAACAAACGTTATCACTTGTATGCTCTGTGTGTCACCATGTGTGTGACTTCTGGCACAAATTTATGTGTGTCCAGAGGCCCAAATAAGCTGCGTATCCGGGTAAAATATGCATAGAAAATTTCCAATTACGCATTGAAAAATAATTGTTGCATACCAATTACGCATTTAAAATGTTAGATACATAAAAAGTTTAAAATAATTGTGTACGGAATATAATGACAAAGACATTGATTGCTATCAAGTTGTACTGTTAGTATAGGATGAGTGATTTTTTATGAAATCATTTCCATTATATTTAACTTGGTTTAGATTAGGTATGACATAAGGCAGAACATACCTGCTTAGTAAACTTACTCAATGACATAATACTTAGGTGAGTAAAATGACTGAAATATGCACATATTTGAAAGCAGTGGGTAACGGAAAATGAAATACCCGTTGAACATTCATAATACTCACTCCAAACAATTACAGTGGATACAGTACCCATGTGAGCTAAATCTTATCTGGAGCTGTGTGTGTCAATAGTCACAGTTCTGATCACATGTCCATGTTTAATGCAAAGGCTGGTATGTTTCAGGGTGGGGAACCAGAGTTTACAACATACACAAGCAACATGCTGGAAGGAGTGGACTACATTTTCTATGGCAGCGAGGGACTGGGTGTGGCCGACATCCTCAGGGTCGTGGACAGCGAAGTTTTGGAGGAGACTGGTGGAATACCCAACAAGGACTTGCCATCAGACCATCTCTCACTCAAGTCAACCCTCTATTTTAAATAGGTAACACTACCTGTTTTGGCATTTTCTCAGACTTGTTTGTTTCATAGTAACCTTAGAATCATCTGCCTTTTGCAGACTCCATTACCATGTGCAAATAGTCTCCATCAGCCATTCTTGAAAGAGAAATCTGGGCTTAGGCAAAATCAAAGGGCTGATACTATCCATGCATGACTGTATAAGTGCAATAGTTATGAATGTGATGTTAATCCCACATTTGTCCTAACCATCACTGAACACTTTATCTTCATGAGTCTTCCTTCAAATTTGGAGATGGTTAACGTGACCATGACTGTTATTGAGTAGAAGGATCCTAGCCTGACAATCTTTAGCTATGAACAGATAGTAACCAGGAGTTGTTTCTGTTTCAGGTACAGGCAATACTGAGTCCACCTACATCACTGAATCAGCTACACCCTGGCTTCCTCTCAGAAAGGACTACATTGTCTATGAAGACAGGGATCAGATTATCTATATTTTCTGGAATAATGAATTGTTTACCAATGAAATATCCAGCCCGTGGTAAAACTGTCATGTCCACTTTTATGTGTAACTATAATACAACTGAGCTTCCCTGAACAAGCTGGATGGGTTAGTGGTGAGCTTGTGTCAAGAATTCATTATATTAGCATTCAGTATTTCCTTACCCCGGTTCGAACACGGTATCCATTAGGGCAGAACCTACCGATCTATCGAGCAGCTAGTTGAATTGGAAAATGATCTAGTCCAAAACGATGTAACAATTAAGCATGACATTAAATATCAATGTCCTTAGTTTGGACTTGCTCTTTGTAGACAGTATACTGTTTCAAGTTTAATGTTCCCAGTTTGTCATTATTGTTAGTTGTTACATGAGCAACCTGAAAAGTAATTAGCTGTATTTCTGGACTTGTTAATTTGTTATTTTTTTTAGATTTTTTGTTGTAAGGTTACGATCAATACAATCGTGATACATCACCGTTCAGGTGTAACAACTGTAGGGGGTGTTCATGTTTGATTAATAACGCAGTGTTTTGTTAGATGTTGACATTGTGATGTGAATGTAGCCGGAATTAACGAATGGACCAAACAGCGTATCTGAAGCAGATATGACAGTATATGAAGCTGCTCTCCTGCCTGGCTGGGATGTAACAGTACGGACCTGTAATTGATGCTTAAATTACAATATGGACGTGTTCAGCTTTGTAAATACTGCAAATTATTAGTGCTTTGCAAATGTAAGTCATGTTAATTGTGACTCCCTATTGCACTAGAGAGATACTAGGGTGTGTTAGGTTACAGAGACTATTTGAGATACTCTTGTACCAATACAATCATTGTCCTACTATTGTTGCAGTATAAACAGAACTTGGCTATTACATGTACTTTGTGTGTAGCTGTCACCCCATGGTTGGCTTATCAAGTACTGTCAGGAAATGATCGTATGACCCTGTTATGTTTAAATATGGTTTTGTATTGTATTGCACCACCCTTAAGTTGTTACACCTGTGGTTTCTGTGACAACCTGTAGTCTGTATGCCAGGATGCTCTCAGTACTGACTGTAGTCTGTATGCCAGGAATGCTCTCAGTACTGACTGTAGTCTGTATGCCAGGATGCTCTCAGTACTGACTGTAGTCTGTATGCCAGGATGCTCTCAGTACTGACTGTAATTTATTTGCCCAGCAGATGATCACACTGCAAGGTATAGTCTGTACCCCCAGCAGGTGCTCCAAGTACAAACTATTAACAATTCTCAGCAGATGATCGCACTACAAACTATATAGTCTGTATGCCAGCAGATGTTCTCAGTACAAATTATATATTGTATACCCACCACAGGTGCTGTCAGAATGAACTTTAGTCTGTACACAGAGCATGTTCTGTCAGAACAAACTATAGTCTGTACACCGGGTAGGTCAGTCTGTGCATATTCCGACTACAGTAAACCTTATTAACAAACTTGAATGCTTGCTTACCTTCCATGAAGCCAAACAATGACTTATATAACAACCTATTTTTGTTACCAGATAACTGTTTGTTTCATTTCTTTATTATGAAATGTAGTACTGTAAATACTAGAGAATATTGGGTTCTTCCCATTTGAAGTCACCAGGTTTCAGCGACACATCCCAAAGGACACAGAGCACTAGATGACACATTTCCCTTCCTACATTTACATGTCGATACTGGGCTGCTATAGAGGCTGTAGCCATACACCTCTTCATCATCTAGACTGCAAATAACTTCTCAAGAAACACCACTACATAATAAGGCTGGCTACAGTAGAGATCATGGGATGTATCGGTGCAGTATTAAGGTTTCTGAATGGCAAATACATGGCTAATTTATTTTTGATGGACAAACTCGTCTCCCAATTGACAAGTCGTATATGTTGACGTTGCCATATGAACCTTAAACAGTAACATATGGGGAATTGTCTTATGATGTCATACCATGATATATTGTTGTGATCTACATTTTCCCTCATGAGATGTCTTCTTGAATTCAATCACACAGACACAATGCAAGTTTTCCCGGTAAATAGTAACATTACTGGCGTTCCTTGGTTGGAAAAGGGTTCTCTGTGTCTGCATCAGCAGCATTTGAATGAACACTCAAGCGTCCCATTTAATTCCATGGTAGTTTATTTTTGTACTAAGAATAAACCACTGAGTCCTGTTCCACAAAGCCAATGTAGCACTATGACTATCGTAGGCCAATGTTCAATCTGCAACCACTTTACCGCTTCCGCAGCTTTGTGGAATGAGTCCACTAGTGTTAATTCCATTGTTAGAAAACCAGTAATATTGTTGTTGAGTCTTTTCACTACTGCATTGGATTTGGCAATGTATAAAGGGATTTAAGCAACTTCCACCGGATCACCATCTGGCAGAATGTGTTTAGTCTGTGTCCACATGATTACAGTTTACACAGGAGGATGGTTTGTATCATTCATGCCAACTCTGTGTATTTGTTGAAGTTTCATCTCAATGTACAACATTATTGTTTAAGCTACACCACAACTGATTCTTAGCTTTCTGATTATTTTAAGTAGTTGAAAAGATGTTGTTAAAGGAATTAAATCTGGTTTCCATGGCACTCCTTACAAAACAGTTTGCATTGAGAAAAAGACATTGCCTGTGTTTTTAGTGCTAGAGTATGAACTTCAAATGCATTGAGAGAAGTTGTCTATATCTCATTTGTTAGGGCATAGTGAACATCCGATCTTGTTTTTGTTTTCTTGTTTTAATTTGTCAATACCTATTTGGTATGTTACAGTATAAGGCATAAAGTGCAAACAGCTTGAACACTACATATATATATATATATATTGCCTCGTATTTTTAACTGCTTATATCAGGTACCTATTACCCATTTTGAATTTTGAGCCCCATGCTTGCCTGAGCAGCTCAGCATCCTATTCTTTTGAAAGGTTTGAACTTGTGGTATTTGCAGAAATAGTAACTGTTTGATTGAAAATTGAACTTTATGAATAACATGTTATATTGCATCAGTGTTCTTTCGGTGTGTAGATTCCTACAGTTTGAAAACTCTTAAAATCTACATCGAAAAACAGACAGCTGATGAGGTATACCAGATACTATTATCCATGATATTGGCCTTTTCGTTCCAAGCACAATTGTCTCACATAATTGGTAACCTAGCATAAATAGTTTCTGCTTGATCATCTGGTACTGTTAAAGGTTGGAATGGGCAGGTTATTTCCTCAAAGCACTTGTGTGCTGAAAGATCACTTTACTGTCCACAAGTTCTTCACTTTCCTTTCAATGCTTTGTGTAAATAGTTTTACCTCTTTACTGATTACTGATAAGTTTCCTATCAGATGTTTATCTGGGTATTCTTTGTGTTAAAAGGGGAATAAAACAGGAATTTTGTGAAAACTGTTAAAACTGAAAATCTTTTCAGAAACCAAACTTAGCAGATGTGTATGTGCAAGGCATCACCAGAACACAAATTGATGCCCACACTGTCAAACACTGGCTTCTTCAGGCCCCTTACACTTCAGTCAGTCCAATTGAGGGTGTGTATTCCCATGTCTGTACCAAAGGCAACCAGCCTCACTCATTCACACACTTTCTCAATCTACCAGGATCACATGGACTGTAGTGCTATCCACAAGGGGACTGGATATGGCCTGAAAGTAATACAGGAGCAGAGAGTTCATCCACATATATGTCACATCGTACAATGCCATCGTAACCTGAGCAAGTTGCTGTTTGGTATTTTATGTATTGTTGTTATGGCATTTTATAGCATTTCACAGGTTAAGATTTTTTTAAATTGTAATTTTGTGTTTTAAGGCACCATTGTTCTTTATAAATCCATGTTACGTCATTCATTACCGAACGAATATTGTAAATAACTGATTTGTATAATTCAGGAAATGAATTCTGTATCTCATTTAATCTGAATAAAGCATTACTCTTTAGAATTGTTTCACTTTTATTGTGATTCGCCCAAGACAAGCGAGGACACGGATGGCCAAGTGGTTCGATTCCCCACATGGGTATAATGTGTGAAGCCCATTTCAGGTGTCCCCCCCGCCGTGATGTTGCTGGAATGTTGCTGAAAGCGGTGTAAAACCATAGTCACTCACTCACTACTCACTAGTGAAGCTTAGACGTTGGAATATAGCGGAAATAGTGTACACAGAGCTACACACACACAAATACACACACACACAGACCATCCTGGTAGGGTGGCCGTTGTCAGCTGCGACTGAAGACTGGAGTGATATCAACGTTTCGAGATCTCATAGCGACACAGACCATTCTGTACTGGTTCTAGTTGAACTTTCAATTGTATAAAACAAAAACTTTCTGTCTCTACGATAAGATAATATGACAGCACGGTTGTCATAAGTATTTGTAATCGGGAATGCAACGCTAAATCCCCTTCGAATACATGAGTATTGCATACCATTGTACTGTACATTCTACGATGTAGGCATATCCATGAATTAATAAATGTTGAAAATAAAACATTTGAAACTCACGAAGATCTTGGGATTTGCTTGTTTTTCATGTTTGCAGAGATATTTTGCATACATTCCCGCAAGGAACAGTCTTAATTTTGTACTGAAGATATAACATTTACAACGTATAAAATTTGTCATAAATTATGGGGACGATGGAGAAAAATCGGGATAGGTGTTGGGAGATAGATAAATTCCAATGCACATTTCCAAGAGCTTAACATATATATCAATAACACTTGAAACGTCGTATGGGTTCCAAACGGAAATCTACTGATTTACGGTCGCTAATTACGTTTTCTGCAGAGGATATTAGTTATCATGGAGTAATAAAAACTCATCTCACAGACACACAATTCATAAAGATATGAGTTACGATTACATAGTTTAAAAGATGATTCTGGACAAATCCTAGCCTACGGTAATAAGGACTCGTCTCTTTATTCTCTGCATAATACTAGATGTGCATGTGAACACACCAAGAGTGGGCTCCTGTCAGGAAAAGCCGGCTGCTAAACTCGAAAGCAGATAGTCCAGCCGTAACTTGACTGGTTCCCTGTCGTCATCCTTCGCCTTAGCTATCCTCTGTGTATCATGCGCAACACATATAACATGCAGCGAGCCGATCTAAGCCGTAACGTAAGATTTGATACAATAACGTCTCCCTAAAGAAGGTCAAGGTCATAGAAATCTGCTCATGTGGGCATGTGTTTTGTTTGATGCACTTTACGCAAAATCTATGAAAACGGTTCTGTTTGAAAAGCTGCATATTGTGAGTACGTCCAAAGAACTAAAGAAGTAACATGAAATGGTTTGAATTTGTATGTCGGATATGAACGTGACATTACTGACAACAAAATGGCGAAACAGTTGAAACCTAAGCCGCTTTCAGTTGTAACAGAATATAGTCCTGATCTCATTTTGGAAGTAGAATCTGTTACTGGAGACAGTGACAATGGAAGACATATGGACAGTATTTCCTCCGAATCAGTTACAGAGGAAGTGTATGAACCAGAAATGTATTACGATGACGCAGAAGATGGCGGAGAATCGGAATCGGATTCCGAGCCCGAACAGCACCTCGTGGACACAAGCGAATTCACAACTCCTGATCGTCCATTGAAGTTTACCGTCAGACTTCTACTTGACTGGTGTCAGAAAAACAACATTGACATAGATCTAAAAACCATAAAACCTGCCGCTCTGGATCAAATTCTGTGTAGGTTTTACGTAGAAGTCCGGAGTAAAGCCGGACAGCGATACTCCAGAAATACCATCGTTGCAATAAGGTACGGTCTAAATCGGTATTTCGCAAACATGGTACCGCCAAGAAAGATGGACATTATTGAAGAAAAGGCATTCAGGTATTCCAATGCGGTGTTCAAACGTGTTGTTAAAAGTGCCGCCAGGGAAAACCCAGAACGAACAAGCCCCCGCATGACGACAGAGGATCTGAGGAAAATATACAGTAGTGATGCATTAAGCCCCAACACCCCACTCACCCTTCTACTCAAAGTGTGGTTTGAAATCAGCGTGTACTTCTCGAGGAAACGGTCAAAAGTGCAACGGGACACCAAGACGACAGACTTCATCTTTGACGTTGACAGCGACGGACGTCGTTATGCAACCGGAGCTTTACGAGACGAGGAACGTGATAGATGTCGGATGTATGAGAAGAAAGGTGATGAGATGTGCCCCATTTTATCCCTAGAGAAGCTGCTGATGAGAATCGACCCTAACTGCCAGTACCTATTTCAGCGTCCAAGACTCTCCATACCAGACAAAAGCAGTGCCTGGTATCACCCGGAACGGATTGGCAGAAACTTTACTTCTCAGATGATGGGAAAGATCACCAAACTAGCTGAACTTGATACAAAGTACACTAATGTTTCAATGAAGAAACTAGCTCCCTGGTCGCTGGAGGAACTTGTTTTCCAACACAGGTATCAGGTCATGTCTGTACAAAAGAGTCAAGCACTGCTTTCATACACTACGTCATCTACATCAGGACCTGGACTTGTTCCAGCTGATAGATCACTACTCCCAGCCACACTCCCTACCGACTCCACTAAGTCGGTGGGGTGCAACACTGAGGAGGAGAGGGGGGCATTTAGGCCATACGTCAGACGGAAATCACAGACGAAACCAGACAGGAAGGGTCAGCATATTCTGGGTAAATATAACTCTGTAACGGTAATGTAAGTAAAGGGCTAGGGAGGGCTAGTAAGGTTGCTATGTATTTACTGTTCATGGGTACCATCATGGTAGTGCTGTGTCAGTGTTAGAGAGCCTCCAATTGGTGTATTCACTTACTGGTACAACATCACATTTACAGGAGGCCCTGATCCCATAGATGTGAATACAGCGAAAGCCAAGATAAAGCGGGTATTCCAGCGCCTGGTGTACTCCGACCTAGTCACTGTTGTTGACTGGCTCAAGCGGATCGATGTTCTCAAAGACACTTCTGGTAGGCCAACGTCAACCTCCCATGCACTGCTATTGTTCTTAAAATAGTTTAACAGAACTTATCCAGCTTATCTGTATTTTTCACATACCAGAGTGTGTTATGAAAAATAGTTTCCTACTAACAGGAATTCACTTGCTACGACCCTTCAGCCTTCCGATGCAAAATTATTCCAGTTGACCAGTTACCCCCTTTGCTGCGGCTGATCATTCCCCCTTCCTCCTCGACCATACTTCGTGCATATGTTCGATTCTTAAGTTTTGAGTAGCATAAGTAAAACAAGGTTATCACATTTCTTGCAGTCGGGTTGACTCAAGTCACTATGGATCACCCTGAGTTAGTGTAATAATACGCGAAAAGCTTGGATACAATGTAAACTGCCTATTCAGACAAGTTGAAACACAACAAATGTGTTTCTCTCCTTTCTCTCTCCCCTGTGATATTGCTGGAACATTGCTAAAAGCAGCATAAAACTAAACTCACTCACTCATGCCTGAAAAACGATAATAAAGAAGGAGACATCAAGCCAATGCAAAATCATCCACTGATTGTATTTATATCATAAGTTGATTAGTAAACATGTATGTTATACCTTAATTATTTTTGAATTATTGTATTAAATTTTTAACTTGTGCCTGACATCATTTGGAGCTGATGACCAGAGTACTGCTCCAGAGTGGTAACCTTGTTTGGGTCAATTATGGTTGTGGGAAGAATGAGGTTACCAGTCCACATGTGCTAACATTGGTCAGTCAAGGTTAATGTGGATTATACCTTAGTCAACACGATTCACATGGGTCGATGGCAACATATTACAGAACCATGGATGAAGCGGCCATTGGTTTCTCTGGTTCTGACGTCACTGGACAGTGTCACCAATTGACTAGGGGGACTTTTACTATTCTTCAATATGATTTCTTTTCTTATTCCAGGGATAGTGTTTTGTCGGGAAAACTGTTATAGGATAATGGAACAGCCGCCAAGAGCCCGAAGGTTTACTCCACGACAGGTTCATCCAACACAGCCACCCCAGTCGGCCATCCAGCCCTACATCCTACCATCTCCACTGTCACTGTCCCAGTACTACATGAACAACGCCGTCAACACTGCTGCTGCTGCTGCACCTCGTCCGGCAGCCATCTTCTTTCCCCAATTTCCTCTCACCTCTCAGAACCAGACTGCCACCAGTCTTGCATCACAGGAGTCCTCTCTGCCAAGACATACTGCATCCTTACTAAATGCCTCTGTTACAGCCAAACCCACCAACCAGGACCATTTCAAGTACCAAACAGGATCTGGGAATGGTTTCAATAGTGCCAGGAATGGCAAGCAGCTCGCCATAGCTCCAAGGCCTGCTGTCACCGCAACAACACCAAGTCACTCCCTCGGCCACAGTACACAGCAGCAGACAGCAGACGACAGCACTCCCCCACACCATACAGTCAAGTTGCCCAAGCGGGAAACTGTGTCCAGTTTGGTGGTCAACATCAGGGCAACATAGATGCCAGTGACAACACCGCATCGACAACATCACCACAAAAGAAACTTAAAATTTCTAATGTCACAGGTGAAAGTAAAGTCTGGAAGATTTTGTAGACTGTTCACCCAAGTTCAACATGATGAACTATAGCCAGCAGAGACGACTCTCTGGACCATATGCAGACTTCATCTAGAAATCTACACCATGGCCTACGATTGGCTTATTCTTCAAACATATGCACTGTACACTTGAGGAATGGTTGAAATTGCTTCAATATTTACCTCACTGACTGGATCCAAAAGAGATCATGTCCATTAAAAAAAAAGTCTTGAACTGAGAATTCAAGCTTCATATGAATGGTTATCCAAATGAAAATCGTGTCTGTCTTTTGCTCCTGTATCACAAATATTTCTGCAATGTGTTTTGTAATTACAGTTTGTCCCGGAAGCAAGTTACCCATAATCTACATTCTACACCATAGATCCAATGTCTGATCAACTTATGGTATCATGACAAATGCTGTATCATTAAAGTATTCAGGTATTTAGGCTGCCAGAGCATTTCTATTTAGAAACGATTATCAGTTCATCACATTTACTGGAAAAAAACATGCAATACACTATCGAAAATGTTAAAAGTGATTTGGAACATACAGTCCACTCGGACTATTAACCTGATATGATCACTTCTGATATGTTGTTGGTTATTAATTTTCGCCTGCGGTTATCTCCCCTTTCAGGTTTGCATGTTAGTTTATTGTGCTTTCACCTTCGCGCTTCCTTCTTGGAAGTACTGTAAAGTTGTTTTATTACATTTTGAAATAAAATCATTTTTGTATTTTAACTCCCTGTCATTAATACATATTAGAATTGTTGTTTTGAATTATCTTTTATATTTCTTCTCATCGTTAGGAAAGGAAGTATGGGGGAATAGGTGTATACATGGGGATTATGGGTAGGAATATTGGTTCTTAGCAACGTGTGCTGGTCGAAGAGGCTGCTTATGGAAGTGGATGGTAGGGCTTAGCGCTTGGATCACTGCTTGTCATCGGGTTAAATTACGTGAACCAATGCTCATGATGTCAGTCACTGGATTGTCTGATCCAGAACTGATTACTCACCGACCGCCGAACGTTACGTGTGGCGTTAGAATATACACAAAACCATCCCATTGATCGTTGGCGTAGTTTCTGATAGTGGAACGACTTCGTGTCAGCGTTAGGCATTTAAAAACACCCAGAACACCTCAGAATTCTTGTCAGAGTCAACAAATACACAGCACCCTTGCACAGGCCGTTTTAACATCCGTTCTGTTACATAATCGCCTAAACTGAAATCCTAGGTTTCTGAGAGTTTTACCTCCCACCAGTCTACTGATAATAAGAACAGGGTGAGTGAGTTGGGTTTTACGCCGCTTTTAGATTATTCCAGCAATATTGGCCGGGTCACCACAAATGGGCTTCACACATTGTACCATTGTGGGAGATCGGCGTGACGACCAAACGCTTTAACCACTAGACTACACCACCGCCCCGATATTGGTAGAATTGGTCTTTAGCAAACCATGCTTGCCGTAACAGGCGATTAACGGGTTCGGGTGGTCAGGCTTGCTGTCTTGGTTCATCTATGTGATGATCTCCCCAATTGTGTAGATCCATGTTTATGATGCCAATCAATGGATTGTCTGGTCCAGACTCGATTATTTACAGAACGCCGTCATAAATTATAGCTAAAAGTTGATGGGTACAGCTTTAAAAACAGTTTGTTTACTATTTGAAACAATCTGATTGTGAAACTTCGGGACATTCAAATAAATGTAGACCGCGAAGAATGCATTCCCTTTGAAGCCACACCGGACCCCATTTGGTCATTCAGTCTATGTGTACTATCTTCTAATCTCCTGAGTTTGTGCACGTATCTCGTCCGTGTGACGTCGGCCCGTGCATCTCCTGCTGTTTGCGTCCTGTTTATTTTACCCAACACAATAATCACAATATGGACAATTATACATCGGCACACCTGTGATGATAGGTAGCGTTAAAATACCTTCCCTTACCAAACCAGATGACACAATACTGTTATTACGCAATCACTATCACTCACTAAAGACGATTATTTAACACTGCTGTTATTTTGACAATATATTTTAAAGACTGTTCGTGAAAATAACGGATATATTTATATAGTGCATGCTTGTGAACTACTGATGTTTTTATCATCAGTTTGGTGAATGTTATTTGTACTCACTACAGTCAACAGAATCGGGAAAATATTGTGTTCAGCAGCCTGCAGCCTTGACTGACTGAGTTTGGTTTTACGCTGCTTTTAGCAATATTCCAGCAACATCACGGCGGGGGACACCAGAAATGGGCTTCACACATTGTACCCATGTGGGGATTCGAACCCGGGTCTTCGGCGTGACGAGCCAACGCTTTAACCACTAGGCTACCCCACCGCCTGCAGCCTTGAACTCGGGAGGTAAAGGTAAAAGGGGATAGATCATTTGTTGTTGTTGAGGAGCAAAATCGAGAATTCTAAACCATTACTCTGCGGTTAGACCTCGCACCTCGTGGGGTGTTTACGTTTCATACACTTTCACTTCCACTTTCTATAATTTTGATATATCTTTATCAAATTCCTAATTTTCTTCTTCCCTCCCCTAAATTAAAATCTCATAACTTGTAATCTTGCGTTCTCATATCCTTCCAAAATAACCAGTTTCGAGAAAGAACAGCGTTTCACCAGTGTTGGTTTGACCTGCTTCCCTTTGTTTTGGAACTAAGACTAGTAGGACTGGACTATCTCTTGTAGTGATGCAGACGTGATATAGATGGTCATTCGCTCCGCAGGTGGAGTCAAGGACGAGAACTCGACATATGTAAGTAATATTTTGAGCTGGTCAATGTCAAGAAACGAAAACAACCAAAAGCGTGTTACAGTTAGATAACATGTGCACGTAGGCAAGATATTACAGGCTAAAGGATGATCTTGCAGAAACAGTTGAACCCAAAGATACACCATTATATAACTTCATTTCAGATATGTCCTCCTATTTAACCGTCTCTAAATTCTTTCTCCTCCATGTTATTTCAATTAAAAGTTATATAAATCCCGACGTGTTATCAGTTATTGCACTTAGTAAAACGCATAAAGGCGAAAACCGTTTCTGAATTCTTTCTTTTCAAAGTTAATTTAATTAACAGTTGCATGCATTTCTATCTTGACTTATTTTCAGTTATCACACAGTGAAATGGGTAAAATGTAGTCCGCTTCTAAATGAAGACAGGTTTATCAAATAATGATATTTACGTCGTGGATTTCCTTTGCATAAATGTATACGATGTGTTATGGCTTTTATTTTCTGCACACATAAGCCTAAGATGGGCATGGATATAAACCAGCTTCATTTCAAACAATACGTGGAACTGGCGTGAGGTAACCTAGATGTGACAAGACCGGGAGCATATGGAGAGGGATATTTAACTCTCACGGCCGTTTCCAAAAATAACTGAATTCGGTAGATAACTAGTCGTATCACACTCCCGATAATTCCCTTTGCGGCTGTTGGTTAACTTTAGTAACAGGTGTATATCAAACTTCTTGTTCTCATATATCGTGGAACATTCCGATAAGGCAGTATTCGACTGATACTCTCTCTGAAGCTAGTCGACACGAGACCAGTTTATCATAGCAGGCACAGGAATATCCATCGTTCCCTCCCAGTGTATTTGATCCACGCAACGGCGTTTGTGTTAGAACAACGCATTTTTGAACTAAAAGAAACAAAAAACATTATCGGTAAGCAAACATTTTAACTTGCAGAGTTGTCTCTCTTTCAATGTTTACCGACACTAGGTGGCTTCCGGTATCATGGCTGTCAATCATTGAATATATTGTGTTGATTATGACTTTAGTGGTGATGTTGTGTTTTCATGTTTAAGAAATGGACCCAACCAGCAAGGAAAGTGAAGAATCAACTCACAATGAGAAGAAGTCAGCGGTCGCGTGTTCAGACGCGCACCATGACACAGGAGTCAGCGAAGAGAACGTGGAAGACGCTGATGTTGATAACGAAGATCGTGATGATATTTACATGGTACCCGGCTCGAGTTCGGGAAACGGTGGGTCTGATGCCATGCATTCAAGCATGTTACGCATACCAACACCTGAAGAGTCTAATTTCCTCATGGAAAATAAAAATACAAACAGGAAAACTGGTGCAGATATGAAAATCCTTGTTAGCTACTTAAAATCTTTGAATGAAAAGCGCCCACCAGAATGCATCCCACCAATAGAACTTGATAAATACCTGTCCTCCTTCTTCATGGTTGTAAGAAAGTTTGACGGAGCTGAATATGAACCTTGCAGCTTAAGGGCAATGCTGGCTAGTATTGAGAGGTACCTGAAACTAAAATGCTACCCAACATCATTGACAAGAGATATTCACTTCGCCAAGACAAGAGCTGCCTTGAAGCTGAAGCAGCAAATGTTGAAACAAATGGGTAAAGGTGTGAAGTCACAGATATCATCAACATCACATGTCATGGAACAGAGACTGTCACAGTTATGCAAATCTCAAGAATTTGGACCTTACACTCCTGTGTCTGTGCTGTTTTCTCTGTGCTTTGTGTTTGTTGTGAATTTGAAAATGAGAAAAGCAACAGAACACAAGAAATTGTTGTGGGGAGACATAATGTTAGGAGTAGAAGAGGACTCTGGGAGAGAATATCTTGCATTTTCCCCACAAATGCTGCACAGAACAGCAAACAGTCACTTGCGTCAATCCCGGCAGATGATATGGAGCAAGCCAGAGATACCAGAACAGGATCCCGTGGCTTTGTACAAACTATATGCAGAAAAACGACCTATTGCTGCCAATCACAGATACTCTCCATTCTACCTTGGTGTAAACGTCAATCAACCAGCCCCTGCTCAGTCCTGGTATCGCCCTTGTGCTCTGGGTATGAACAAACTTAATGAGATGGTGAGACAGATTCGTGACCTAACAGGAATGGCTGCCCAAGTTGCCCCATTTGAAGGTACTGCTGCTGTAACTGGTGATGGGGACTCAAACTGTGACTCAACAAATGCCTCATCAGTTGATAATGACGAGGGAGAATTGAACACAAGCCAGATTGACAGTTATGGTCGACAAGACAGTAAGGTGTCTGATGTTCTTGCGTACCATGTGATTGAGCAACCAGATTCTGAACTGGACTCCAGTGATAGCCTGTCCCATCAATCCCTCTCATTTAATGAAGAAGTGGTGGATGATGTTGCTGACCAACCTGATAACTGCCATGGAACTGTGTCAGGCTACTCTACGGATGATAACTTTGGTAATGGTAAGTATAAATTTTTCAGTTTGTTCAATCATCAATGTACATTTTGTTTAAACACTCATGTTTGTTGTTTCATTGCTGTAAATAGTATTAGGCACAAATGCAGTGACACTAGTTAGAACTTTTAACACAAAAGCTTTGTTACTATGGTAATTAATTTAGCATACTATTGGCATGCTAACCATAGCAACCAATTCCAAGAGGTTTGGAGGTTTCCATTAAAATGTCAGAATTCGGTAAATATTGGAAACACATGATAAGAATGAGCATTAAAAAACATGTGAGTAACCTATTATGATCATGAACAGAATTCCAACTGGTCAAGTTTACTTATTTTAAAAAGGGAACAGAAAGAAACAGTTTTATTATTGCCTCAACACCACAGTCTCCAGTTAGAATCCAGGCATAGACAACATTGGTCATGTCCAAATAGTCCTATGCTCAGTTTTGAATAGTGGTTGTGTACAGTAAACATAGTAAAATAACAAGAATATGGGACAAGACAAGTAGTACCCCTGATTTGTACCCGTGAAGATCCGGCTTAGAATTGATCTTCAGTAACCAATGCTTGTCGTAAGAACCGACTAACGGGATCGGGTGGTCAGGCTCACTGACTTGGTTGACACATGTCATTGTATCCCAATTGCGGAGATCGATGCTCAAGCTGTTGATCACTGGATTGTCTGGTCCAGACTCGATTCTTTACAGACCACCACCATATAGCTGGAATATTGCTGAGTGTGGCGTAAAACTAAATTCACTCACTCACTTCAGATTTGTTCCTCACTGAATTTTCTTAAACAAACAGGAACACAGAAACAACTAAGTATAAACCTGGTTAAACTTCATTCAAACTATAAAGAGCAGAGTGTTGCTTGGGGCCACTGTTTGTTTGTTTGTTTGTTTGTTTGTTTGAATTAAAGTAACGGAAATCAAAAAAGTTCTTTTAATCTGAACTGCTGCATTGTTTTTACCACTTCCATTGATCTGTTTCTTTTAAATACACTGTCATAGATGCAAATGTGCTTTTAGCGATCAAATTTGATAACCATGGTAAAATAGAAAGTATACAAATTTCACAGAAATTGTTAAACCTGTATTGCCCATGACATGGCATTAACACAGTTATGGCAAGTCTTTTTTCATTCCTTTTTGACAGACTTTATCTTTATCATACTTCTCAATACTAGTTGGCAGGTTGGAGAAAATAACAAACAAACAAAAACATAAAAGAGTTCTGTTTGTGTCGTGTGTAATGCCTTGTAGGCAGTATTGGGTCCAGCTAGTTATCTAAGCCTTTGCAGTTTAATCTGTGATATGAACAATTTCTTTGCAGTTTTTCCTCATACATTCCCATCTAAAAGTAAAGTAAATCTATGGTTTTTTCTCATTATGGTTAGCATGAGAAGGATGTGTTTACTTTTATTTCCAACACTGGATATGTTTATATTTCTTCCAGAACCCCACCATTCTGAGCACACAGAGTACATTGATTTAGCTACAGCTAAACATCAGCTGTCTGGGATTTTACAAAGGATGGACATTTTGGACCTGGTAGCATTTGACCAGTGGTTAAAGAAAATGAAGATTGGTCGGGACACTGCAACAGGTACAGTTTCATTTCATGTTGTCAGAGTGGGGTATCTTTACAGGTTACATGACTAAAGGCAAATTGGCACCTTAATGTCTTTCACAACTCTGCATTTTCATTATATGTAGTAATCATACCTGGTGGGATTTTTTGGCTTATATGTCATGTCATATCATATCTATCATTTATCATCAATAAGAAGACTGATAAGTTTTCAAACAAAGTGTATTTTCTTTTCTGTGTATTGTGTAAAACAATTACAGTGGCAGCTCTCAAAACCGGCAACCCTCCAATCCGGCATGCTCTCAATATCGGCACTAGAATTTGGTCCCGGTAGAAGCTAGTTAATTTATGATAATTTACAGTGTTTGCCGCCCTCTAATCCGGTGTCAGCCTATTCCGTATTTCGGGACAACAAAGACCGCCCAATTGACTGTTTGTACAGTATTTAACGCTCTCTAAACCGGCATCCAGTATCTCGCCTCTCCTGTTGATTGGCTGATTGGCTGAACGTGTATTAACAACACCATTGGCTCGTTGATGTTGCCTGATAAATATCAGTTCTGCATGTACAATCAGTGCCAAATGCTTAGCTCACAATACATCACAATACAGATACCTGTATTACAATTCTTTTACCTCAGTATATAACCCTAATCAATAAATGATTTTGTATTTACAGGTGAGATAGTCTTTCGGGAAGATGGACGAGGGATGCAGAGTGTCAGTCAACTGCTGTCGCGGAAGAGAAGTCACGATTCTGATGTCATTGACCTCAGCCCTGACAAGACCAAGTTAGAGAGTCTACAAGAGTCCACCAACATCACCCTCAACATCTCCCTCACACCCCAGGCTCTTCTGGGAGGGGGACCAGTCACAGTCACCGCCCACACCTCCAGGGCACCTCCAGTCACAGACATACCAGACGATGGTCCAAACCAGAACAAGAATCAAGACAAATTGCCACCCACAAAACCCAGCACTCCATCTGGGATAGCTAAGTCAGTGTATCCTATTCATATCATCCCCAATGCTACATCAGAAAGCAGTACAACGAAATATTCACGTCTTTCGCCAGGTGTGGCCAAAAGAGATGGACATTATTCCTACAGCAGCAGCATAGCTAGGGGAGGATCAAGTTACTTAAAACAGTCGAGTTCAGGACATGGAACCACTGTGTCCAGTAATTGCAGCCGCCCAGTGAACTCCTCCCACCACTCCACTCTCTCGCACAGATCTGAACCTTCCATAGTCAAGACAGTGCTGCAGCAAACCCTTCGACCATCAGCCAAGGCAGATTTCTCTCAGTACTTGTCACGGTCCATGTATCACCATCCTACAAGCAGCAGCAGCATCACCAATGGGCATTCAGGCCCTATACCAGAACCTGGTTCAGGACCAGTTTTTCCCAAACCTGAACCAGTTTGAACGAAAGTCACAACTGTCATATCTAGTCCTGAAGCCACCTACTCATAGCTATTCATCATTTGCTCACATTTAACCAAAAGTACCATTTGAAGAGTCAACACCCAACGATTTTTTCATATTTATATAAAGATATTATTATTATTATTGACCCAGTGATATACATGTATTTATGATGTAGGGCAGTAGCTGTGGTGGATCTTGATGGGTGGATGGTTCTTGTAGGGTGGATGGATCTTGATGGGTGAGAGAATCCTGATAGGTGGGTCATTATTACTATTAGCATTGGTGGAAGAGATCTTGTCCATAATGCATTTATTCTGTATACAGGGAATATACAGACATGTACTTAGATCTGCAGTTAGTTTGTTTATGGTGGTGAGGTTGGAGATGTATAATGTTTAGTTCACGCGGCTTATGAATCTTACAATGTTAAACATATATCTTTTCTGTGATAAGAAACACATTTGTTGAGTACAATCTCAGATTGAAGAACATTTGTTCAGTTTCTGATAGGGATGAAACGATTTTGAAATGTATTTAATTGATCACAAGTCATTCCACTTAGGATGAAGCAGTGTCCAATTGTACACTGACGAGGTCAAGTTGTTACAACTTCTGTCAAAAGCACTTGGGGACTTAAAAAGTTGACTGAAGTAATATTTGTTGTCAGAGATCAAGCAGTTTTTAAATGTGATGAAACCCAACCTGGTGACAGTTACTTGGCAATTTAATACCCTTCTACACTGCTGTGTTTGTAAAATGTTCTGAGTTGATAGGTGGGGTGGGGGGTAAATAACTAAAGAAAACATTTTAGTTCATTTTTGGTTCACCTGGCTAAAAGTCAAGAGTGGTTATGTAGTGACATGTTTGTCCACAGTTTTGGACCTTTACTCAGTAAATTTCTTTTATTCAAAATGTTTTGAAGTTTGCTGCATGTGCTGTTAGTAGTGGGATTCAAGTGTATGTACTGCTTTTTTCAATATCAGTTAGTTTTGCCTTAATTTGATCTTTACACTTTGACCATTCTGAAATCTTATGGCTATCACTCAGCCATTCTTTTCTGCAATGTAATTAAATCAGGTGTACTTATTGATGGGTTCAAATATCTGTATAGTTTTCTTCATATTACAAATCTTTACACTCCAAAATTCTATCAATATGCATATTTAGGTCTATTTTAGTTTAAGTTCTTTGTTTCAGTGTTTATATGAATGTCAGTGCCGACAGCTACTATTGATAAGCAGATGTACATTTGGTGACATTTGAACCTGTTGACTGCATATCCAGGTGAGCTAAAGTGCCATGACACTATTATTTTGTTATGTAAAACGTAGGTGGAATCCATAATTGAATTGTTATAAAGTCTTGCCTGTTATTGTTGTGATACACATATATTTTAAAAAATCTTGTATTGACATTTATGTATCATTACAGGATACCAGAAAATAGCATTTTAAAACCCATTTATATAACATGAAAAGAATTGGAAAATATAACAGAAACTTTCATTAGAAGAAGAAACCATGAAAATTCATATCATGGAATGTGTGTAGTCTTAAGAATATTTTTCTACAAATTTAATCTGAATATTTCTCTAATTTTATTTATTTAGATTTTTAACATGTTTGTACCATCATGTTTTTCATCAGCATTTTAGTTGCTAAAGATTCATTTGCGAAACAATTAATGTTATGCATTTGTTGTGGACATCCCTGTATTTTCTCATCTTTATTTATGACTGACATGTCTGTGAGGCACATATTTCACCACTGTGTAATGAGACCAGACAAATGGCATCTTTGTGCATTTTAGGCAAGGAAGCTACATTTATTATGGTATGTTTACTAAATTATAAATTCCTGTGAATTGTCTCTTCATTGCTTCACAAATTTCACTGATTTTGCCCATCATATCTAATGTCTAGGTAATTATTATTAATGTCACATGATTGACAAAGTTGTGAATAAGATCTGGTTTATTGTTGTTTATTTTATCTGAGACAAACAGTTGTACGACACTACTTATGTTTTAGTACTAAAGTTCACAGTCAACCACTAAAACATTATGAAGTTCTGACCACCCGCCATTAATACCATGAATAGTGATCTTGTCTTTCACTGCTGTGAAGTGCATGTACTTAACTTTACAAGACTTCTACATGATGCTTACATTCAGTTATATGACACTCATCCCATAGAACTTTCCGACATTAACACATGAAATCATATTGAAGTACATAACTCAACCAAAGCTTGATGCAATGTTTTTAACATGAGTTCAGTTAATCAGTAACGACATATTAATTATGGTCACATGAAACAACGTTGTGTTCTCCAACTTGTTTTGATATTATATATTAATACATCAGTCTCCATTATTGTAAACAGAAACATTTGCTGTGTTGTGTTTTCAGGAAACATTTCAACATGCTATTACACATTATTTCCTAAAGTTCCTGGAAAATGTTCCAATTCCAAATTGATCGACATACCTCTACGAAAATTTATACAGGCCAGTTTTTTCTGTTACTGTAACTACAAATATGTAACATCAAAGTTTCTACAAGTATCAAAGTCCTCATTGAATAATGTTTGAGTTTCTGACAGACTGACCAGAGAAATAACACTAGCTTAGTTTGTGACTAAGAGTTTGTCAGCTTTGAGATGAACATGTCAGGTGTATATTTTTGTATAAGAGGATGGGAAATATATTTGTGATTTCATAGATTCGTCTTATTCAAGCCAGCCGTGTTGTGCTCTTTCATGAAACTTTGTTAGTCTGTCTCCCAGACCCCGGAGAATAAATTAAAAATTAAATCCAACTCCAGTGTAGGATAATTTGGCAAGTCTAGATTTAAGTTGTATTCTGGGTTCCAGTAGTGTTTGTTTCTATTTTTTGTAGATATATATCTTAAATAAGAGAACATTAATTCTGGGACTAAGTGTTAGTCCAGACACTTGTCAACTACCCAAAATGGCATAGTCTGTATCCAGCTTCCATGAGATGTGATTGGTATTGATTTTACAGGTCTATTTTCACTACCTGTACTGAATTATCTCCCCTTGATCATGTTACGTCAGCAGATGTACTGATGTTTGGAAAGATGTTTTGGTAGCCAGAAAAGGTTGTTGTTGTTAATAGCAATGCTGTTTTGCAGAGAAAATGATTTGCATTTGCCTTTAATAGGAGATCAGTTAAACAGGCTTCTGCAAATGACAGTCCTGAGAAATAGTGTCTAGTGGAAAGAATTTGTCCCCAATTTGATTGTGCCTAAACTGACGAAATGGATCAACTATGCATTACAATAATAAATTTGAAATAAGTCACCTGACATCAAATTACTTTTGCCTTCGGCTTGCTCTCAAAATCAGAGGGAAATTGTTTAGGTAAATTAATTGAAAGTAAATTGTCAGTGTTTGGTGGATTTTTATATGTGGAAACAAATGACCAGTGTATGGATTTATTCCTGCATCTGTAGGGAAGTTCAGAGCCCCAGTCTATGGAAAAGCTGCACTTCATC
Source organism: Haliotis rubra (assembly GCF_003918875.1). Classification (NCBI taxonomy): domain Eukaryota; kingdom Metazoa; phylum Mollusca; class Gastropoda; order Lepetellida; family Haliotidae; genus Haliotis; species Haliotis rubra. The sequence continues at coordinate 1,246,840 of NW_025767157.1, forward strand.
ACAGTCTTTCCATCTGCAGTCTGCTGAGTGTTAACTCATCCAAGTCGCTTATGTTTCCTCCAAACTATTTCCAAAATATGTCTTGTCAGGATCACAGTCAATCACATTAGGCTAGAGAGTGGTTTTTAAACAGACGGACGTGTTTGTTTATGTTGGTATTGCAGCTGTGAAGGTCACATGATATCATGACTGATAGCAGCCTGTCATTTGGCAACATAAGAGCATTTTCAAATTACAGTAACCTACATATTGCCTGATAACTTGGGGACCATTTTGTGATAATTCGTTTCATTTTAGCTGAAGTGAGATAAAATCATAGGGGTACAGCAATACATTACAGCAATGTTACAGTATTGGCTTCCTAGTTCTGTCACAAGCTTCTCTGGCATTTCAGAGAATTCCATTTTTTTCCTGTTATGTTATTTAAAGAGGACTGATTGTTGATACAGCAATCAACTTGACTATTGTTAGATTTCATGGCTGTCATGTGACATCCTGACAACATCCATTTTTGCACCGATTACTTGTTCCAGGAACCCTTACCATGCAGGGCTGTCTAAGAGTTTCAGGTTATATAAAATGATATTTAATAATGAGGCACATGATGGAGATTGTTATTGTGTATTTCCTTATGAACCCTGGGAATTATTTTTTGAGACACTCGATTCTTGTCACTCTTGTCAATGTCTCCTTTGAAAGCCATTTCTGAAGGTATGCTTGTTCTCTTACCTTTCTTAAGTTGGAAGATGTCTTTTTAGATATTTGTAATACAAGTGTTGGGTCAGTGTGACCTTTTTAATTCATATGTGCCATATGTTGATTGTAACACTGGACACCTCAGTGATGTATTTGCGAAAAGTCCTTAAACGCTTTCAATTGATTCCATACTCATTTCTCATATCAAAGATCTAACTTCCTCTCCTGGTTGACTAGCGCTTCACATAACAATTCACACCATATTCACTGGAGATGAATGAAACTTTGTCTTAAGAGACAAGCTCAAACTCACTTCGATTAGTTATCTCAGTCTAAGGTCAAGGTCACCAGAAATTCAAAAAAATTTCAGTGTCAGTTTGGATGTTTCTTGTATGTAATGATTATGTGATTATATTCATGTGATTGGTCTTCTTGATGACAGACGAGTGACCAAACTTGTCATGCAAATTATTAGCCCTGTTTGATCATAATTTCCATGGTATTTCAAAGTTTTATTATGTACTAGGTCAAAAATGTAGGGGATAGTGGAACTCGTCAAGACAAATTTGCTTATCCAAATGGAATGATCATATCTGATGGGACATGGACGTAAAGAGTGAACCGTATGTCTCCAGAAGCCCAACATTAATTATCCTGGTGGTGACGTTCCCAACACCACTGATGCCTCTGATTATAATGATCTGTACCGAAGTTGTTGGATGACACACTGACATCAAAGGAAATGCTACCTTTCATTTCCAGACATTGTTCCTGTAGTTCACCCAGTGTGTGAAATAGTTTCCAAATTTTGCTAGCCAGACAGGCTAGCTATGCCTGAAAGTTACTAGCCCACAAAATAATTCACTAGATTGAAATTTGAATGTAGACACAGCTTTCATCATTAAGCTGTCAATATGATGACCATAATGAGGCCATAATTTTGCATGATTTAAAAGTGTATTATAACTTAACAAGTCTGAGAGAGGGATATATTTACAAAATGATCCCATGAAAATTCACTAGCCTAGTGTGGCTTTTTTGCACACTGGTTTCACCTAACAAAATAATACCCCATACCCCTTTTTGCATAGTATATAACATATATCTGCACTTTTCTGAAACAAAACGAACAAATGTATCAAAACCATTACTAACGATCCATAAAAGTGAGCTTGACCTGTCAAAGAGTCAATATCTGTGTTGAAATAGTGTACACTATATGTACATGTATATATTATGGACAGCTGAATTTGTTTACATTCAAAACACAAGCAGGTGATGGGGCTGCTGTTTTTTATGCTATGCAGACATTCTACTGTAGGATTTCCATGTACATGTTTCTTGCCTCGTACTTAATGTCATCAAGGCAATTCTCTCGAACTTACAATTAATTCTTGTTGCCATGTTTTACATTCTAGTCAGTTTTTGGTGCTTACATAAAATATGATTAATTTTTGATACCTCATAGTAACATGTTTGACCCTGGTACATTGCTTTATGATGCTAGTAGTCTAGTGCTAGTTACTTCCGAGTAACTTAGGACCAGTCATTAATTACAAAAGGGTCCAAAGGATTTTGACTCACTAACAGACTGAAAATAATTATTCTACCCTAATGCATTTCATATTTGTGGATGATCCTCCTCATTGTCCGTGTACATTTCCTTCATCCACCCCTCATATGTCAGATTTTTATGCCCCTCACATCACGACCAAACATTACTATAATAAATGACGGATCCCTAACACAGAGCAGTTTACACACAGCAGCTTTGAAATACACAATGCCATTTTAGAAAGTGGTCAAATGTAACATATGTTTTATTTGGGTTACACTTTTTCAGTAAAGTACAGATTCTAGTACATTTTTTGGGGTTGAGTCCCATCCGGGATTCAACCCACACCCTCAGAGTCAGGCACCTAATCGCCAGCACACAAAGTCAGACGCCTAGACGCTCAGCCACCACGGCTTCCACAAAAATGGAAGTCGGACAACTGGTAGTCTAGACTGCAGACTTTGTGTACCCCTCTGATAAGTGTTAATTGGCACAGCTCCCATGGCCGGAAGCTATGAAATACACAATGCCATTTTATAAAGTGGTCACATGTAACATATGTTATATTTGGGATTAGACTTTCTCAGTAAAGTACAGATTCTAGTTTGGTTTTTGGTATATTTTTTAGACATGGGACTCAACCCCCAAAAAATGTACTAGAATCTGTACTTTACTGAGAAAGTGTAATCCCAAATATAACATGTTACACAGCAGATTGTTTTAGTAGCATGATTCTTGAAGGGCCATGATAGTCTGTGTAGGTGGGCTGCATCTGCAATTGTCTGTAGGGAATTCAGTGAGTTTATCCTGTTACTATTTCAAAATTGTTGCGTAAAATATGATGTTATCTGTACTTAATTTCACAAATAATTGAATGGATGTTCATTTTCCTGTTCATTAAATGTGTGTATTGTTATTTTCATAAATCAGCTTTGTAATATGGAATAACTCCTTGATATCTCTGTTGGGTAAAAGATTACAGTTTCACAGAAATGAAGGCAGTTAGTACTTAGGGGCCCAGTAGTACAAAGCAATTACTGTGTAGAGTTGTCTCCCTTGGGCAAGCCAGAAATCACAGGTACAAATCGCTAGATTCACCCATGCTTGTGGTGGTAGGTTTCACTGAGGCAGAAAATGCTGCACCACATCAAGCTCACAAATATATTGCCCAACGCTGAATTTACACCAACTCACTCATTAATTGAGGTTTCTTTGAGCATTATCATGAGTACTCAAGTTTACGAGCCCCAAAGAAATACAGTAAATAAATATTCTGTTACATTAGAGACCATTTGTATTAATTTACATAGTAACATTCATGCTTTAATGTTTTGCAATTAATGACTAAATATTGTAGTATCACAGTAGTTCATATATACCTGTGTTCGTTAAATAATTTTTACAATATGGTTCCTACAGCCCGGCCTGACAGTGGCTCAGTTAGGATATGATTACATAATGGAGGGCGCAAGTTACTTAATGAAACCAAAGAGACTGTTCAAACTGTGTACTTGAGAGGACAATTCTGCATCAAGAAGTAAACAAGTAAGAGAACATATTATCATCAAGGAATTTCTGATTATCCTAGGTATATATTCTATTCTGATAATTATCCTGGACCAAATTACCATCACAGGTTTCATTAGATCACTATCATGATCCAACATATCACTACCTCACTGCAGGATGTATCTTTCATGAGTGTAGTATGACTGCTTGATTGGCATTTTAGAAGATGCTATTTGATGAACATAGAAATTTTCTGGGTTACATCTTCTTCAAGAATAAAAAGAAGATGTAACCCAGAAAAATCTCTATGTTCGTTAGTATGACTGGTTGGCTAGTTTTCAGCAACATGTTTTCTAAATTCGATTCCAAACAAATGTGTTCAGGATATTATCATTATACGGTGGGGACATCATACCCTGGATGTTCATGGAGGTATTGGTGGAGGTGGGGTAGCCTAGTGGTTAAAGCATTTGCTTGTCTAGCTGAAAACCTGGGTTCAATTCCCCACATGGGTACAATGTGTGAAGCCCATTTCTTGTGATATTGCTGGAATATTGTTAAAAGCGGTGTAAAACCATACTCATTCTCTCATGGAGGTAGTGGTTGAGTGGTTTGGGGAGGGATATTTATTCCAGGGGAAAAATCAGCCATCTATACTAGAGTAGTATAGTTAAATAGGATCATGTGTGTTATGGGTGAAAATAAATTTTAGTTTGTAAATGGTCTTCCAAATAATATAGACTGCTTGGCAGTTTCTTAGTTATCAATGAAAAATATTTTATTTTAAAACTGTCCTACTTGCTTTGCTTCATGTCGTACTTAGCTTGCCGGCAACTGATTTTGTTTGCTGTAAGATACATATCTGACTTACAAGTCACCAGTGACACATGTGACTGAAACTGATATTAGATATTATTGTTATTATTATGATTATTATTGGTGGCTGTTATGTTGTTGATGCCGTAAGCAGTTGATCGGAATCATCAGTGAGATATCGCTAATATGAGACAATGGTTCAGTGGTTTCTGTACATAGTAATCAGATTGTCAACATTCAGTTTCCCCTCTTGAGCACAGTGTGTGAAGAACACTTTCACTTACCGTGTGCCTGTTCTAAACTCGTCATTGAACATGTCATTTATTTCCAGTCATGAAAATGGTTGTGAGAAGCTGGTATCTCACTGATGATGATGATGATGATGACGTTCTGCCTCTTTGCATATTGTCAGCTGTATAATGATTTTTGAGAATATCTAAGTTCACATCCTGAAGTGTTGCTGTTATGTATGAAATCTGTTTTCCATGTTCTTTTCTTCAAACACTTGGTGTTGTGAGCAGTGTGATAACTCCTAATGGTCACAAGACTGCTTTGTGTATGTGTTTTCTTTAAAAACAACTGTTATGTTTCGTCATCAGTAGATCTGTGAACTTATTTGTTCTGACAACGTACATGACTTGTTTATAACATGTTGTTGTTATTGTATATGTACATTTTGTATATCACAGCTACCGGTTATGGACATATATTGAACTAAAAAAAAAAAACTCTTTTTTTTATAAACACAGCAGATTAAATTACTGGGAGAGGGTAATAGATGTCTTGCCATATACCCAAGATGTTTATTCTTCAGCACAAAAAATAAAGAATTGTTGGTTTTGGTAGAATTGTGTTCTTTGCTGTTTCTTTGTGTCCATGTGTACAATGCCTGAAGCCAATTTCTGGTGTCTCCCCCGTTAAATTGCTGGGATATTGCCAAATGTGGGGTAAAACTAAACTCACTCACTATCAAATCAAGTGAAGTTCAGTAACATTGGTTGCAGAGAGTAATAACATGTACGCCAGTTTGACCGAGTTTCAAGGCCATTGGTTGTGACCCCGAAAGAAAAATTTACATCCGTGGATAAATAAGCACCAAACTGTATTTTTACCAATTAATTTTTGTCTGAAATGAAATTCTAAACACTTTCCAAAAAATAACCTTTATAATTTGATAGAACAAGCATTTAACATTTCAAAAAATAAAACATCATTGAAATTACCATGTACTTTATTGGGATAATTGCCTATTTTTTGAACAGATGTTTTTCTGTCCTAAAACAAGTTACCTTATTTTGAAAAGTGAAAGTAATAGTTGATTGTTATGTGGCCTATGAATTTGTTATTTACTGTGAATGGATGAAAGTTTGCAATCTAAGATTTAGGAAAAGTTATGGTCAAACTAAAAGTAAAATTTTAAAATGCAGTAAAAGTTGCTTTACCAACAAAACAAACAGATTTTAGCTGTAATTATGAGTATTCGGCAAGGAGAAGTGTTTATTCAATACAATAAACATAAAATCATGAAATATTTATTCCAAAATCTTATTAATGTGGCCTTTTTCAGTTTTTGTCAATTAGCAATCTGAATTGTTGGAAAAAGGTCTGAATCTTTGACATTCAGGTTCTTCCTCATTATGCATAATTAAAGCTTAGTTGATGCGTTAATGTCATCTTGGAATATAACAGAATTGTTATTTTTAGTCAAAACGTAATTTAATCTTGTGTAGTTTGATCAGGAGAGGAATACAGTAGAATACTTTTATAACGAACTGACGGCTATAGCGAACTGTTTTAAAAGTCCCGAATAAACCTTATATTATCATATAAAAAAGTGAATAGCGAACTACGGATATAACGAACTAATTTCAGTGGTCCCTTGGAGTTCGTTATAAACGTATTTTACTGTAGTTATTTTGGGTAAAAATTCAGTCCATCACATTTTCATCAACATATTCTTTCATAATGAATAGAAAAGGTTATGGTATTTGTAAAACTGTCAGTGGATAAAGCTTCTTTAACTATAGGTTGATTAAATTGATGGCTATACCCAAACTTTTCTGTAGCATCACATAGGGTGGTGCTTAATTAATGCACGGGTGTATATATAACACATGGACCCGTGAAGAATTGGTCTTGAGTAACCCATGCTTGTCGTAAGAGTCGACTAACAGGATCGGGTGGTCAGGCTCGTTGACTTGGTTGACACGTCATCGTATCCCAATTGCATAGAATGATGCTCATCATGTTGAGATCTGGATTGTCTGGTTCAGACTCGATTATTTACAGACTGCCGCCACATAGCTGGAATATTGCTGAGTGCAGCGTTAAACAACAAACCAACTATGACAGTGTATGTGTGACACTTGTAGTCTACAACATCGACACAGGTTGTGATGAAACCAACGAGTTGAGGTATAGTTCCAAAATATGTTCTGAACAAATCTGTGATTCAAAACCACTATGAGAAGATCCTGGTCAGGTTAAACAGCAAGCAAGTTATTAAGTTATCCTCGACCATCCAGCCACCAAAACATGGCAAAGCATGTTTGAGGCAAAGTATCTTCATGTACATTGAAACAGTCAGCAAATCCATTCAGTGAAAACTGATATTGCTTCATTGGCCTGGGTGCTGTTGTACGCAACAACCTTCGCGCTAAGACTGCCTTAAGTAAGCTGATATACGAGAGTTATGGTCACCTTAGAACTAAAATTGCTTTGTACAACGGCACCCTGATACCTGAATAACATAACAAAAAAGATCAAGCATTATAAAGAAATTGTTTATTTGTAACAACTGAAAAAGTAATGAATGAGAGGACTCAGTCCAACAGCTCAGAACCACACTGGCCCAGCTAGTTTCTATCAGTCCACAGTGAAACACAGAACAATTGTACACCGACCTAACTTTGGCATCTTACACCAATAACTGCTTTAATTTATGACACCAATAAACCCCAAGGAATCCTTTCACTTCCCCAAACCATAAATGTACACCTAGCAAATTACATATGTTTTTCAATATTATTTGCAAAAGCTAAGAAGTGCCCATTGACAAACAATAATGATCATTATGAAGTATTAACCTCTTTAGTCGAAAACCCCTTTTTTAGAAGAATCATAACATACTGAGCAGTAGCTTCTGGCGTCGAAATCTGTAAAGTCTACAGGAGGTATAGCAAGATGTATTTAGAATTGAGTTTCAAGGCTAGAATAACAAGGGGTCACTTCTCATTTGAAAACCTTTGTGTATTTATATTCATCCTATTAATACCCCCAACTATTGTGAATTGTTTATTGAACAAATTCAGGTTTATACAGCCTTTGGCTTTTTCAAAGACCTGTACCTCTTCCTGCCTTTTTTCCAAAAGACTATGACGGAATCAGCCATCACAGACCTGCTTGGAAATGACACACTCACATAAGGGTTTGCACAGTGCTTCTACAGGCCAAGTTTTAACCCTACTTTTTAGAACCATCAAAGCAATGTGTGTAAAAAATGCCAGTATTTCAAGCCAATATGTCTTTGTTCCACTGTGGACATACATGACACCCAACTATCTCAGAGAACCAGGAAGAAGACATGTTGTTTGCAGTCAAACATCTTAATATGAGTAACTTGTAAGAAGATGATTAAAATTCATGGATTTCAATGAACAAAGTTGTCATACCTATTTCAGACTGACTGAAATAAATACAACTCAAAAATGGTCATGATCAGTTGATTTGACTTCTGCGGTGATAAACAAAATGGCCAGACAAGACTGAAAGTTGAACAATGTAAAAATATTCACTTGCTGACAAAACAAGATGTGTGGGGTGGACGATTGCTGCGTGACGGTGGCTGGTGAACATGGACCTCTAGCTGACCCCAGACTAGGCTCTTTACGGGGCTGTTCAACCAACAGCGAGTGTTTACTTCAAACATCAGCTTGACCATGACATCTTGCATTCATTTTGTAATACCAAGAATACCATACTGATAAAGAATTTGCATGAGCCCATCCTTAGTTTCCACGTTTCTTGCCTCCATACATGAAAATTTCGGAGTTTCAGGGTCTCAAATATCTGCTGTCATAAATTCATTTTTAGTTTCCAAAGTTAAAAAAAATACTCTGTATTTGTTGAATTGTGTCTACGATGGATGTCTCTGATATTGCCACACGCCATGTTGAAACTTGAACTTCCATGTCCAATTTCCAATGTTTGTGAATTGTTTTGATATTCTATTTTGCAGTTTAATTGTATTTAACCATATTTTCTTCTTGTTTGAGCATCATTACATCAGAAGTCCCTCTATTCCGTGCTGCTATGTTAGTATGAAACAAACATGGCGGATGGGTATCCAGTAGGTACTTACGACTTCCGGGTAAGCCAGTCGTAACTAAGCACTAAGACCATATTGTTGAATGGACACAGACCACAACAACAGACATTCAGCCATAGACCCCAACAAAACCATCTTAGCATTTCGACTCTTGCTGGCCATTTAATAATATAGCACTAAAGATATGTGATAAGGCTAAGATCGCTAAGACCTAGCCCCAGCCAGACCTAGCCCCGTTATGACCCTTCTATTGACATGTAGGGTTAAAAGGATTGGGTCGGGGTTATATCAATACTTTACTGGCTTGTATACACCATACTCCTCCAACAGGAACAAATGTATGACACCTATTACATTCATGAGGCATGAAGTCAGTCAGTGAGAGAGTGAGTGAGTATGGTTTTACGCCGCATTTAGCAATATTCCAGCAATATCACGGCAGGGGACACCAGAAATGAGCTTCACACATTGTACCCACTTGGGGAATCAAACCCGGGTCTTCAGCGTGACAAGCGAACACTTTAACCATTGGGCTACCCGACCGCCCCATGAAGTCAATAAAGTATTAACGATGAACCTCAGAATTCACCTTCACAACACTATCATCCAGAATGTTACCATATTTTTTAAATGTACAAGAAAACTACACGTCCTCAAAGTTTAATACAATGTTTTCGTTTTCTCGTTATTCGGTACGTGCAGATATAACCCCTGAAGAGTGACCAAAATGCACAAGCAAATTGTGTTCAAGAAGAAGATATCAAAACATTACCTTATGGTAAACACAGCAATGTTCAATTTAACTAAGTTAAACCAACACCAGCTTTCTACATTCTTATCACAGAGGGTCAGAACATACATCACCAACTTTCCCACACTGACCAATTACGGGAACCAAACTAGGACGTATGGTTTGGTAAGCAACACACAAAATCTCTGGGCTACTCAACCGGGATGGATATAATGCATAGGCTTGAGAGGCCACACTTAGGTCAGGCAGATCTACATGCATACTACTCACGAGACGTTAAGGAACACCTAATTCTATCATACTGTTATCAACCTCTCAAGGCAGTTCAGAACCACTCACTGCCACAACAGACTAACATGAAAGCATCAGGTGGTCCCTAACATCTTTTAAGTAGTATAAGAAATCAAGTAACTGGTGATATTATGGCTTTGGTTGGTATTGAACGGTGCCATTACTGCCATAGACGATAGTACCAAGTAATAACGTAACTGGATAATGTGTCAAATCTGTACAGCATTACTTCATCCGAGCAACATCCTTACAAAAACCACTAAACTATAAATAAAAGTAAATGCATGGACATAAAGAATGATACCAAGTTGTACTGTATGCAGTCAAATAACGCAAAGAAAATGTGGGTTTATGTTTTCTGCACTGCCTAATTACATTACACCTATATTCTGATATATCTTAAAATAAATAGGATTTCTATTCCACTGATTCAGGTAAGTTAAATGCAGGTGAGAACATTTCCCGAAACTGTCATCACCATAGCAACAACTGCATCCACTGATTCAAATCATCAGAGGCCAAATACGATACTGAGAAAAGACCTGGACTATTTTCAGATGTTCATCTAGGGAAAAACTTCAAATTCAATTTTTGATTACATAATTAGAGAAAAATACTAAAACATGACTTATATATGTTATGGTGCGCATGGTCACATCACTGCAACGTGTCCTAAACAAATGAACTGAACTGGTTTACTTGTTAATTCTGTTAAATGACAAACTTGTTCAAAAGGTTGAAAAAATGTTAAATCAAATGGTTGTTAATAAATACAGCACTTATCAAGCTTAACAAATTCAAATCTTTCAACAGCTCTTTCAAAAACATTCTGAAAACTTTGAATTCCTGTCTTTAGACAATATATGACAAACAGAGCTAGCAGAATATTATTTAATATCATGGTGAACTAACCCCCCTAATCTGTAACCAAAGACTTAAGTCTGCACTAAACATGCTAAAAGATTACGTATTGATAACTGATTAAGAATTCTAAAAAGCAGATCAATATGGATAATTTAGACAATACTATTAACAAATAAAATGTCAAACATCAGACTCCACTAAAAAAAAATTATATGACAGCATCTAAAGTATATCTTGAGACCAAATATATTAACATGGTAATTATAACTTACATCATGTTTATATCCGAGTTAACAAAACATAAATTTTGGGTTGTTTCATCCATAACAAACAAAATATGGTAAGTCCCTCCTGCTTTCTGCTAGTCCATCTTATCGTACACAACAAACCTTGGTCTCATTCAAGCACACATCAGGATTACCAACAGAAAATCATAGGAACAAAAAATAAACACATTTACCAAAATGTTGTATCCATACAATATTGTTATGTGCAGGATGGACAGTGCCAAGGATTACCTCCCCTTTTCACGAACAACATTCAGAAATAACCCACTATACAGATGCATTTCTTAACTCTGTTCCTGTTAAATTTATATAAATAATTAGCAATATTAAAAAATGTCAAAATGGACAAATATTGGTACCATTTCAGATACCTGGTGTCTGTATAGCAAAGAAAGCTAGCATCATCCACTATGTGGTTACACAACACACATATTATACACATATTAATCCACCTGTAGCTAATGTACCACTGATGGAACAAAAGCACTCATCAAGGTGTGACTTCATGTACAATCATATATCACAACATTCTATGATATATCCCATATGTACATATTAAACATCATAATCACCGGATGTAATTGCATGTCATCTTTGTGTCAACTAGCTGACTTTCTGAACACAAGACACCTGTGAACACATGGGCTCTTTTACCCACAATTCTCCTCTCTCATCTCCACGGTAACAGCTCAAATGGGCTTAGTTGTCGCCCTCCGCTCATCTCCACCTGCAAACCCCTACAATATACAGGGTTGCGTTGGCGTATCAGCACAACTGCTGCAAAACTGGCTTGCCGTGAGGCAAAATATCACTTGCGAGTGATATGAGAATTAAAACCCAACAAACGTTGCCTCCATTTTCATGATACCGGTTCAGCTTTTACAGTTATCGTCTGAACCCCACTGCCAAAGCGCACTCTCTTTTTCTTCATAAGTGGCGACGAATCTAACGAGGCTGGTCTGAACTGCAATGGTGGTTTCGGAATGTTGGTAGAGTTGGGGTACGCCATTCCATGGTCTGCTCCAGTGGGTACACTAGCACTACTACAAAGTCTTTTCTTCAGAGGCTCGTCACAAGCGGGCTCCGCACATTCCACCCGGGCCTGTCTCTTCAACGCTGGACTGGTTGGTTTCAATGATGACTGCTTATTGTCACCGATAGTTATCAACTTGTTTTCTCCGCAAAAGGAAGTTGTGTTCTGAATGTTAACAGCGCCACTCCTCATCTCTGGCATCGAGTCTGCTTTTAGGTTCGGGCTTCTCGTACCAGCATGGGGCAGAGCCTTACTGATTTCAGCCACCGCTGATTCGGATTTGTCAGGATTCTTTTTAAGACTGTCACATGCACCTAGGAGAGCAGCAATCTCAGCAACATCCATGTCATTCTCAGAGTAGAATATTCTGTCTGGTAGTTTCTCCTGCACAGGTTGTTGCTCCTTGGTAGATTTCTTGTGTAGTAACAGCTGCATGTTCTCGCTCAAACCAGACACAAGCAGTGCATCTGTTGAGGGAATGGTCACTTTTAGCGGGGAGATATCACTTGCAGAGCAGTGGGTTCCGCCAACCGAGTCAAATTCAACTTGCTTTATGGAAATTCCCTGCATGAATGATAAACTGTCCTGCTTGTCGCTTCGTGCTGATTTTTCATTTTTCTTCTGCATGGGGGAATCCAAACTGGCAGATGAGAATTTACCAGGTCCATTTTGTTTGAACTTCTCTTTTATTGAGGTCATTTCTTGATCACTGACTTTGCTCTGAGAGTTGTCTGCCCCTTGACCATTCATCCCTTCCACTGCCACCTCTTCCTGGTCGACCGGGCTACACAAGACAATCAACTCTGAAACAATGAACAGATCAACATCACAAACTGGTACTAAGATATTTCAAACAATTTCATGGTCAGTAGGAATAATGATCTTTAGATAAGTGTCTCAAATTTCAATTTTGATCAACATGTTTGTTACTCTGTTGTCTTATACGTAACTTTATATTCCAGCTATATGACAACAGACTGTAAATAATGGCACCTGGATTAGGCTGCCTAGTGATTGATATAGTCAACAATTAATCTACCTAATTGGGGAACAATAATAACCCACATGGTTGGGGTACAATGAGCCACACGTTTGGGGAAGTGCAAAGATCCATATGACTTGAGAACTACAATGATCCACATGAGTTGGGTACAACAATGATCCACATGATTGGGGTACACCAATGATCCACATGATTGGGGGACTACAATGATCCTCATGGTTGGGGGACTACAATGATCCTCATGGTTGGGGGACTACAATGATGGACATGATTGGGGGACTACGATGATCCGCATAATTGGGGGACTACAATGATCCTCATGATTGGGGTACACCAATGATCCACATGATTGGGGTACACCAATGATCCTCATGGTTGGGGGACTACAATGATCCTCATGGTTGGGGGAACTACAATGATCCACATGATTGGGGTTCAATGTTTGGGGGACATGATTGGGGGACTACCATGATCCACATGATTGGGGGACTACAATGATCCACATGATTGGGGTTCAATGTTTGGGGGACATGATTGGGGGACTACCATGATCCACATGATTGGGGGACCACAATGATCCACATGATTGGGGGACTTCAATGATCCACATGATTGGGGGACTACCATGATCCACATGATTGGGGGACTTCAATGATCCACATGATTGGGGGACTACAATGATCCACATGATTGGGGACTACCATGATCCACATGATTGATCCACATGGGGACCACAATGATCCACATGATTGGGGACTTCAATGATCCACATGATTGGGGACTACCATGATCCACATGATTGGGGACCACAATGATCCACATGATTGGGGGACTACAATGATCCACATGATTGGGGGACTACAATGATCCACATGATTGGGGGACTTCAATGATCCACATGATTGGGGGACCACAATGATCCACATGATTGGGGGACTACAATGATCCACATGATTGGGGGACTACAATGATCCTCATGATTGGGGGACTACAATGATGGACATGATTGGGGACTATGATGATCCGCATAATTGGGGGACTACAATGATCCTCATGATTGGGGTACACCAATGATCCACATGATTGGGGTACACCAATGATCCTCATGGTTGGGGGACTACAATGATCCTCATGGTTGGGGGAACTACAATGATCCACATGATTGGGGTACACCAATGATCCACATGATTGGGGTTCAATGTTTGGGGGACATGATTGGGGGACCACAATGATCCACATGATTGGGGGGACTACCATGATCCACATGATTGGGGGACTACCATGATCCACATGATTGGGGGACTTCAATGATCCACATGATTGGGGAACTACAATGATCCACATGATTGGGGGAACTACAATGATCCACATGATTGGGGACTACAATGATCCACATGATTGGGGGACCTCAATGATCCACATGATTGGGGGACAACAATGATCCACATGATTGGGGGAACTACAATGATCCACATGATTGGGGGAACTACAATGATGGACATGATTGGGGGAACTACAATGATCCACATGATTGGGGCACAACAATGATCCACATGATTGGGGTACAACAATGATCCACATGATTGGGGTACAACAATGATCCACATGATGGGGGTACAACAATGATCCACAACCAAGTCAACGAGTTTGACAACCAAATCCATTTAACAGACCGCCACCATATAGCTGGAATATTGCTGAGTGTGGCGTAAAACTCAACTCACTCACTCACTGATAGCCTCTTAGGATCAGTATAGGTTGCTGGGGACTTATTCTAATCTAGAATGCCCATGAGATAAACACATATCAGCTTTAACGTGTAGTGTGTGAAGAAAGATTGCATGTTAAACCAGCGTGGACGTATCCATCTCAAAATGCTTAAGTATATATACCCACAAAAACATGCATGCTTGACATAACTGGTATGCAATATTTATCTTTGGTCATATCATTAACATGACCACAGCATGGATGACACAGAAATCACACCTACCTCCTTGGTGGTATTCCACTCGAACAGTTTTCAGCCAGTCAGCAAATTTCTTGATGTCCTTCACAAGTAGGCCACGAATTAACTCTAAAACCTTCATCTTTGCCGATCTCAAACCTGGAACAATGGCCAACAAGCTAATTAATAACAACATCATGCAAAATCATGGTAACCATTCTGTAAGAATCACCCCAGCTTTTGTGATGTGACCAACTTTGAAATTTGGGCCAGATCTTAACAAAACCCAGTTAGGATTGACCACCTTACACCAGTGGGGTTTATCTGGAAGTCTAACTGTCCATGTCTGGCAAACGTTTCTTTGGTAAAAATTGGTACTTTCCTAAATTCTTATCTCAGGCATATTAACAGTGCATTCAAAACCCATATTCCAAGAAGGTGTCAAGTTTATCCCTAACTCTGCTGTCTTATGTTGGTTGGTTTGTTGTTTTTACTAAGCAATATTCCAGCTATATGGCAGTGATCTGTAAATAATCGAGTGTGGACCTGACAATCCAGTGATCAACAGCATGAGCATTGATCAGCGCAATTGGAGACGATGACATGTGTCAACCAAGTCAGCGAGCCAGTGATGGTATCCTCATAGCCTTGTAGCATTTGAGGATAATAATATATATAGTTAACCACTTCAAAACACTTCAACCCAAAACAACGGACAGAAAATGTAAATCTGGTAAATATTCTTCTTCAAGCAGGACTAGCTACAAACCATAGTAGTAACAGTAGTGTAGATTAGTGAAATAAGGTGTACCGTATTCCCATGGACTAGTTCTAAAATCCTAATTTCTTTGGTAGGCTATGTAAACATCAAATCTATATCTGGGTAATTTGTATATTGAAAGTCACTAGCTTTATCAGATTCTCAAAGCAGGCTATGTAACAGCCATACCAAATGATAAAGGTACCTGTTTACAATGTTCACATTGTCTAACTCAATATATATTGAAGTGTCACAGATAAAAGATGAGACAAAAAGACAATTACTCCAGATATAGGTCTGTCCATATGCAGAGGTTTTAACAAAATGCTACAGATATATGTCTGTAGGTATGTAGCTTTGTGTAGAGGTTTAACAAAATGCTACAGGTATATGTATGTATGTGTAGAGGCTTAACAAAACAAAATATATAGCCGTGATAAAAATTTGCCATTATCCTCATGAGTACTAGTGGACTAGAAAGGTAAGTTTCCATTGCTGGCATGTAGTTAAGGAACATTGTGTCATTACAACATCTTGCGTGTGCTTACCAACAACGCTCTCATCCACTGGGTCGTCATCAGGGGACTCCGAATCTAGCGACGAACTGTCTCCTAGCGAATTATCATCAGCAAATGAATCATCTTGTGACAACACACTGGGCACTCGCACAGTTCGCTCAATGTTCAATGCATCTGTGCATATTGTTTCAATAAGAGGAATGTACGATGGACGAATCGAGTGGTTTGTGTAGTTTTCCTTAACTCCAGCTGATATTGATATCCTCTGCATGATTTTACTCAGGGTGGAGTTACCCAGTGGGGTATTGTCAAACCACACATAATCTGACTGGGATACACTCCGCTTAGGACGTTGCCAGAACGCTTCAGTCATGGGATGGAGATGGGTCAGGTACCTCAAGAATGATGCTACAGGGCAACGAGGATCTCCTGCAAGACAGTTATAACATTTATGAACCAACTAAGCAATAACAGCGTTATAAACCATCATATCAATATAAATTGGAAGGTATGTATACATGGTCGATAAGACTGACTTTTAAATCAGTTAAACTCTTCCCATTGTATGTAATTATGTATATACTGAACGGAAACTACTCTACACCATTGTACTACATACATGATTTATCAAAGTGTCATAACATTTGATGATTTCTTTTGTCAACTATACAACATTATAATTAGGGCGGTACAACCTTCACTCAAAACACCCACCTGTGTAACCTAGTTATTACTAAGAATGACAGTATGTCTTAGGTGTGGAGTGTGGGTGGAATTCTTTCTCAATAACGCTGTCACACAATATTTCTTGATTATTTCACAATATCACTCAGTTATACATACTTTATTATTATTATTACAAATAACATTAGTATGTAGGCTGTGTACTAGTTAGCCATAGGCTCAGTTGCTGTAGTGGGTGATAAGATTTCTATAACTTCTATGACATCACAATGAGGAAAATGTTAGTGACCTACCTGGTCTTTCCAGCATCTTTTCCCCTAGCCTTGTTCCAGTATGATCTACATCACCGTAGCCACCCATCTCCTTGATGTTGAACTTAGGGTGGTATTTTAACCAAACACTTTTCCTTCCGTCAACTTCTGTCGACACCACAAAATCATTTTTCGTCATGGCCCTCATACAGTCTTTCCCTCTGTTGACAATGTATAAATTCACATCGAAAAACACCTTATTTTGTAGTGTTTCAGGGTTGTCGGTTTTCATTGCATCACTGAAATAGATTTTCCTCAAATCATCCATTTCTATTCTAAGTCTATGACACTTGCGTGGCCCCATTCTAACAGCCATCTCATAACACGCGTTGGCATTTTCAAAACTTTTGTCTTTGACAATGTCCAAGCCGGTCTCCTTCATGAAATATTTCTGTAGACCGAGCCTGATATCTTTCAAACTGACAGTTGATCTGACCGGACCCTCCTCGAGCTTGGTCCTGACCTTACCATAAAAATCTCTGAGAAACTCCGACAACTGGTGAGGGGGCATGTGTGTTACACTATGAATGGTGTGTCCTTTCGTCATAGCGTATAACACTAACTGGTGTGTCGCCGAACCTATTAGGCTTTCCGTTTCACCATCAAAACTAGTCTCAGAAAAGTCCTCGGATGAACGACTGCTCAGTGATCCCGAGTGTTGTCTCTTTTCCATTTTGAAGTCGAACTTACTCGTCGTAGCTTGAGCCATCTTGTTGCTCAGATGATGACGTCACACGATCCTAACATGGAAGGGTCTGACGTAGGTGTTTTCACGGAGACACTGACATCAAGTGAATGAATAATGGATTAAGAACAAAATGTCATCTCTTCGAATGGAGGCTTTGATATAAAGTGTCCACAACTCTGCCGAAGACAGTTTACACACAATTGTGACACAGTGGTATATCGAGTAGATCGTTAATGTAGTTTGGTTGAGTGTACCCACTCCCCTCCCACGATGGACTGGCCCAACTACGCAAGTGTTTCAATTCGTCACAGTAGTATGAGTCAGCGCGTACCGACTTCCGGGGGAATAAAACTCATAACAGCACAGCTCCGACCTAACAAAAGTATGACGTCATTGCCACGCCACTTGACAACGGCTAGAAATAGAGAGAGCGCTTAGTAGGTGAGCGTGATCGAAACCGGCGTGTGGAGCTCGCCTTGTTCTGACGTCAGAGCAGAAAGCTGACACAAACAGCTTGTGACCGGCTTTATCATTGATCAGTGGTGGGACACTGAAATATCGCTTGTACCTTCTATTTCTTGGTTGCCGCTACGTTTTGGGGTGGGGTCTTTACTATTACCCACTTGTATGGGTTACAGCTTTTGTCCGGTATGTCATTGTATTTCCTCTTTTCCCGTTACTGGATACGGTTCGTAGAATTTATTATGTCACTGTTGTGACGTGAACGCGGAGGCAGGGAAATTATTGATTGACTTTTGTGTGCTCCGAGATTCACGTGTTGTTCATGTCACGTAATGGAATTATGTCACGAGGGCGTTGTATGTGTCATATTTACTTAACAACATATCTCTGTATATATGTATATAAATATTTTTTCCCGTGACATAGTCAGGTATTGGGAATGAATATATGGCTCTGTAATTAATTTAAAAACTATTCGAGGAATGCTGTTTAAATGTCAAGACTGTATAAACTGGTTTCATCTTAGGCCTATTTCCAGGACAAGCCTGTTAACATATATTCCTTGAAACTGAACCTTTCCTGTGAATGCGGCAGAGTTGATTAAGGTTAATAGGACCAATTGTAGATTTCTAGTTATTACATTTGAACATGTAGAACGAGTGGAGAAAGGGGGCATAGATTCATCAAACGATATTCACCAAACGCCTGGAGAATATCCCAGCGACAAATGACATTTACAGACGCGCCTGGTATTGACGTCAGTTGGCGTGGTCTGACGTCATCACTCGCGCGGTCACCAGGCACTAATGTTATGTTGCTAAGAGATAGTAACTGTAAATACAACCAGTTTGGCAGGCAGCTTTAGCCAACTCTAAACTTATGCAGACTTAAAATATACTTATATCGTCATCTTTTAAACTTCAGGTTGACACACAGATGACATGTGATATAATTAAAGACCATAAATCCTATATTTTAGACGAACTTTAAGTTTAATGCATTAATAGATTCATTTTGTTTTTACTCCTGATGTTTCTCACTATTTGGTGAAATTCATCTCCTTTGGTTTCAAGGACACGACAGGGGAAGAAAAGAACTCTCATCAAATATCAACAGACAACATCATTCTCTGCCGAACATTTTATTTGACGGGGCGACGATGACGTTCGACCTCATACCTTGACGTCACAATGACGTGGTTATTGACGTCAGAGGGTTATTAGCGTGGTCGGCGCTCTATCAGAGTACCTGTTCGATATTGTTGGAAACAGAAGACGTATTGTAGTTAATATACTTGACTAAACATTTCTGATGTCAACCTGGATAGAGGGGGATGGGGGTGGGGTGGTTTCGTTAGATGAACCCCCTACTTGGATCCATCAGTGCGTGTTATGGTTCACTCTTGGTTCACGAACTATTCTTCTTTCAAAACATAGCAATACATATTTTAAATTCATTTTTTATTTAATAATGGATTTTAAATTTTAAAAAAGAAGAAGATTATCATAAATTAATTATGACCTATAGCTAACATGTCAATATTGAAATTTGGTATACCTGTACATGTCGACTTTTTCACTAAATGATTATATTTAGTTGGAGAAAGGTAAGAGTTGAAAACCCGTGAATACATGGGAACAAGTTGCTGCGAGCAAGGCTGGTGAACAACCTGTGTATATCTCCCCGGTCGATATACGTTGCCTCGCTCTCTACAAACACACCAATCGAGTTCTGACTTGTTTACATTGAATGGTATATATAATGGCGGCCCGGCGGAGAGGGACATGGGTTTGTTTGGTTAGCGTTCCTTACACTATGTAGGTAATGAGGTTTGCGCATGATCAATAATTACAGGTGAGTTGGCGTTGTCGATGGAGCTTAATTACTGCACATGGTCCGAATGACAGTGTACCTGTTGCACGTTAGTAGGCCTATTTTGAATATATAGATCTGGTATTGTGGGATGTTTGCGACCATGATATTTAACACTGGGTGTTATGTGCGGTAACTTCATTTCGACATAACAACTGCGTGGAATCCTGTTGTTAATCGTTGATTACGATTTCCCCCGTGTATGAATGACGGCTTTTGTGAACCCCGATAATTCAGTGTATTATATCTCTATAAATACATACCCAGGACTCATTAGTTTCGGTTGGGAAGTGACGTCACCACCCCCCTCCTCTCTGACAAAGCACAACTATTCTCTCGCTTATGGGAGCAACATTACTGGACCGCTAGTTGTAGCTTCGTGTCTTTAAAATCGGGCTGAAAACGAAGTTATGGGAAGACTGGACGAATTATCTCTCTGTGTTTACCATCTCCCACCCAATCCGAATTTTCATTCCGACTTTAATTAATAAAATATTTTCTTACCTCAGTTCCACACCCCCCCACACCCCACACCCCTGTGTAGAAATGTATGCTGTTATGCAATAAAAAGAATAATTTTGCCCTTGCAATCCCATTAACAACATGTAACAGGAGAACTTTCTTTATATACGTTTATTACAAAATTATTTCCGAAGCAAAGCGACTCAATCTACATAATAAATTAAAGACTGTCACCAAGTGATCTAAAAGTTTGAATTTCATAAAAAGTTATACTATTAGTGTAAAATATATTTTATAATTTTAAATATTTATTTCTTACTGGTTGAAGTTGGAGATGAGAAAAAAGAAAATAAACACGGATGGCCGAACGAAAGGGTCAGTGGTATTTGTTGACCACTACATACGGAGAAACGGTAATTTGGATCGGATATGGTCCACATTAATCGAATGACATTCCAGACATGAATATCTTTTATAATAAAATGAAGATAACATAACGGACAGATGAGGTGGGTTATTTTAGTGTCAGGTGAATTAGGACTCATGGCAAGGGTATGTAATAGAATGGAATTATAACGCTCTGGATAAACGAGGTCGCATGGCAATGTCCCATCCTGCTAATACATACTGGATGTCAACCTGACGAGTAAGATGGGATGTGATGCGATAGGGAACCAGAACTTCAACGAACATAAACTTTGAAAACTCCATGAAACTATAGTTTGTGTCCAATGTCAACGTGACAGTTTTCGGTATGCATTAAATCAGTACAAGCGCTGTACTAAGCTTGGTATATAAGTAAAGGGGCTTAGATAGGGGGAAATATAATGTAAACAGGCAAGCTGCAGTACATGTTTTTCTTGAAATATTTCAACAATCTAACACAATAATCTCGTACCAGTAGGGCAGATTTGGTATGGATGACAACACTATAATATCCTGAGGTCATGTTTCGGTATAGATCCTTACATGTCATACCGCGTCAAGTAATAGCTGCAAAGTTCGTAGGATTTATATCGAAACGTCGCATCATATATTCTAGAATAAAGAACTTGTCATCAATAAGATGTATCTTGTCTTACTGTTTTCCTTCAACTTACAAAATGCCGTTCAATGATATAGAACAAGCTCATCCTCGACAAGTTTCACAATTGTAGACCGACCAGCCTGTAAATTAACCAGAGAGTTCCCTAGAACCAGGGATAATCTACAACATTATATAGTCTCCCTGCTAGAGTGAGTGAGTTTGGTTTTACGCCGCTTTTAGCAATATTCCAGCAACATCACGGCGGGGGACACCAGAAATGGGCTTCACACAATGTACCCATGTGGGGATTCGAACCCGGGTCTTCGGCGTGACGAGCCAACGCTTTAACCACTAGGCTACCCCACCGCCCCCTTCCTGCTAGAACAAATGAATGAAGGAACAGACTACTAAATGTTTGTTGTAAACTTTATTCCTTTATAATTTCATATAACGATTTCATATTGTAAGCTGTTGCTTTTAGCTACGCTGTGGTTACATTTAAAGATAATATTTTACTGGTGAGAGGACTAGTACTAAGCACTTGCTAAACACTGTGCCCCATACAAAAGTGATACTTTTTATTTCTACAGTCGTGCCCCGTTTAACTTGCGTATATTGATTTACCTATAGTAGGCATAAATACCCATCAACCGAAGAGCTGTATGTATAAACAACTTAACGGACAGTCCATCGAATGTCTGCAAGACTGCTGATGCCGCAGTAAACACCATTTACTCTCGTACATTCACTCACTCACTCGAACGATAAATGATGTCCGGTTACGGTAACACACATTCAGCCAGGCCATAAAGGTAGATTATAACCAGTCTGTTACATGATCAAAGCTGTTACGACACGTGTAGGTTACTTGGAGCCTATGGGGCAAGGTTATCCCACTGGGAAAATTTTCCCATGACATTTTGGGGATTTTTTTAACAAAGCCTTGAGGACACCCACACCGACTGGTTTTACTGCAGTGATGAACTAACTATATTTATGTATACGAAGTCACTTGTAAACGTACCTGCTAGTTTGTATGCTACTTATATGGATACAAAACGAGCATTCGTAAGCACTTGTATCATTTTAGGACGGGCAGAAGGTCACGGAAACGGACGATTGTAGGCAAATGGAAAACGCGTATTCGTGACCACTCGTTTCCTCTCGGGCGCAAGTGGGGACGAATGGGCACACTGTTACGACGTCACTGGCTTTGTTACGTCATTATGACGTCATAACAAAAAACGAAATTGTTTTAAAGATGGTGAACTTCACAGAAAAATCCCAAAGCCCACTCGATGCCTTCTTTCAGATATGGGCACTCCCACCGACCAGGACAGTCATGTACAAGCAGTCCTACGCTCTATCCTCAACCATGAAGACAGCACAAATCTCCGAAACTTAATAGACAAGTGTTCCCTGGGAGCTCTGCTATCATGGCGTGATAGCAGTGACCTTGACCTTCTTCACCATGCAATACTGACCAACAACGTAGTGGCAGTCGGTACATTGTTCTCCAGAGGTCTGTTCAAGACGCCACACGAACCTGGCCGTCACCCCTACCTCCACCTTGCGTGCCATCTTGGATACAAGTCGCTCCTCATCATGCTGCTTCAGGAGAGAGCAGACGACAACAAACCAGCGCTGTTTCACTTTCCAGGAGACAAAAGTCATAGCGTAAACAGTGTAGACGCAGATCATGAACAGAAGAAATGTACGCCCCTGGACGTGGCGTCAGAGGCTGGTCACCTCATGTGTGTGAAAGCAATTTTGGATTTCTGTCAGACAGGAAGCAAACCAACCAGCAAACTCAAATCCGAGAGCTATACAGATCTTGCGTGTAAACTGGACTCTCCCAGTGCCCTTCGCTTACTGCTGTGTGAGAATCCCTCTCAAGCTGATCTACAAAAAGCAGTTGCTCTTGCGCTCAAGATGGCCCGGCCAGAGTGTCTAGACGCACTGCTTCGTTATGACATTGATCAAAAGGTTGTGTTTGGCGGGATGAATTTCTTCCATGTACTGTTCAAGTATAGCTATTCCTTTGACAAATCATGGTACGAGTCTCTCGTGACAGTGACGTCAGTGTTGTTGCGCCATGGGCAGTCGGTTCACGCGTTTCATCCGTCCAGGACGTTTCCTCTCTACAGCCTACTGAGTCACACCCACTTCCACGATCTCGAGCGATCAGCACCATATCGAATAGCTTGTCTGCTGCTTCTGTTAAATTCCGGAGCGGATCCCAATTTTGATGAAATAAAAATAGAGGAGCTTGTGAATGAAAATGAATATGAAACTGCGTTCGGAAGAAAAGCCTACCCATCTGCACTTCACAGTCTTTTTGATACTCTGTCCACATATGTAGCCGATGACTGTGAACTGGACACCATCTATAAGTTTTTGTACAAAAGTACAGAGATCCTCTTGAATCACGGAGCAGACGTCAACTACATTGGGGACACTGGACAGAACCGGTACGGGACCAGTCTCCACGCTCTAGCAGACACAAGCAGACATCTTGGTTTCCACAAGCAGACGTTGCTTCTGCTTCTGCGTCATGGCGCGGATCCGAACATACACACGGATTGCTTGCCGTTGAACTACTTCTGTGAAGTTTTCTATGGCGACGTTACGACCTCGACCAAAGACACAACCTTCCAGAAACTAGCAGACAGCAGACGACTGGGACCTTTATTGAAAGGGATGACGCTGAAATCTCTACAGGAATCTGAACAATATATCAGACAGCTGAAAGATGACGTGGAGAAGAATTCACGTGGGAGTGCCTGTTTGGGCGTGGTATTGGAGGAGATAGAGACCTATACTACACATGTATGGAGCTTGAAAAGATCCTGTATGCAAATAATATGGGCTCAAACTGGCAGAAAGTTCTTAAACGTTGGTTATCTCCCCTTACCGTTAGCTTTGAAGACTGAAATACTCGCGGAGGTGATGTAAATATATACAAGTATATATCAGTTTTCAAGTAATATCACAAATTTAAAAAGTTCAGTTTACAAGAGATGTCATGGAATTTGGTTGCATTATATTTAGTCACAGTCCTGGTTTCCTGGTTTCACGCTTAACACGACAAAGTCGTTGTTAGCAGACTGTCTGCGTGTATTCTCGGACCAGACGTGCCTATTGTTTGTCATATGTGTTCTATTGTCATGTATTGGATGGTCATGAACTGTTACAAAGCAACAATTTTACCATTCTCCGCTATACTCCGATCACATTTCATGCGGGGCGGAGGGGTAGCCTAGTTGTTAAAGAGTTCGCTCGTCACGCTCAACACCTGGGTTCGATTCCCCACATGGGTACAATGTGTGAAGCCCATTTCTGGAGTCCCCCGCCATGATATTGCTGGAATATTGCTAGAAGCGGCGTAAAGCCATACTCACACACTCACTCATTATTATGCAAGCTATAAAACATGTTTTTCGGAGCACTAAGCACGAATATCTTGGTTTTGGGCACAAGGGAAAATCCTGTAAGATATCATCGAATTCATTATATGAAATCACTCATCATGACATACCCTATTTTTCCAAAGATAAATTGTAAGATACAACGTCTAACTGAATACATTAAACACAATGATCGTTTGCTACTTGTTTCTGTTATTACGTAAAACCTACTGTATCAAAGGCTGGTCTGAGGTTAACGCCGCACTCTGCTCTATGACGGCTGTTGATCGAATCTACAACCGACAAGTTTGTAGGGGTGTAACGATGCATCGAACTATCGTTGGATTGCAATTGTTGAGTCTCCGATAGCAATTAATCGATGGTAGAAACGAAAATTGAAAATGAAATTGACTTCCGTTGATAAATGCGCCGCTAAAAAATACAGGAAGTACCAGATTCGTTCTCTTTGATTTATCAAAAGAGACTGCGACTACTTCAGCTTGTTAGTATGTCATATAAACTATATATACATTCATTCGGGAAATGACTTCAAATGAGACAATTCAAGGAGAGAAAAAACTATGGCAATAGTATTGCAATAGTTGGTCGCAATAGTAACCTGCAATAGACTATCGCTATCGCAATAGTTGTTTCTCCCTCAATAGTCACCCCTACAATCTAGTTCTCGACATCATGAAGAATCAGTCAAGTGTTCGAGCATGAACATCCGAAGAGAAACTGACTGACTGACTGAGTATAGTTTTACGCCGCTTTTAGCAATATTCCAGCAATATCACGGCGGGGGACACCAGAAATGGGCTTAACACATTGTGCCTATGTGGGGAATCGAACCAGGGTCTTCGGCGTGACGAGCCAACGCTTTAACCACTAGGCTACCCCACCGCCCCCCGAATAGAAACAAACATCTACGGATGATAACATGGTGTACAGAAACAAAACCCGTTGTTGGCATCGTGACGTATAGTAACAAACACCTGCTGATAAGTACTGCATAATGTGGCGTTACATGTTATATAGATGCCACAACCTGCTGATAAGTATTGCATAATGTGGCGTTACATGTTATATAGATGCCACAACCTGCTGATGGCAACACGACACATAGACACATGTAGATGTTCAAGTTCATGAATATTACGTGACGTACAGGATCAAAAGCCAGTCACTTGGTGCTGACGTTACATGACGTATTGGAGCAAGCACCTGCTGATGCATACGTTACATGACGTATGCCAACAACTACTCGCGAGAAATGGCTTACAGTACATGTATATACACGGGGAAAAGTATCGCAACACCTGTGATTTTAACCCCCATATAGCCATGTATATTCAAATCATACATATATTGTTGTTTGTGTGTTTCCTTTGGCCAGCCTGGGACACCAATCTCAGATATCCACGTGCTACGATAAATGCGAGCATCACGAATACGTGTACCAGTTATCAAGTTTCAGTAAACCGTTCTTACTGATCGATAATATAGAAAATCAATTGATTCTGTTGCTGATAAGTAAACATGGGGCCTCATCAAATAGCCACTATTCCAATATGGCAGATTATTGGTATGCGGAATGCTGGCATGTCACTGAGGGCTATTGCAAGACCTGTTGGTTGTCTGCCGATTGGCCAGAAAACATCAGCAAACGTTCAGGTCAACCACGAGTGACACCACTTCGGGAGGTTACAGCCCTTCTCACAATCACAAGTTTTCATCCGTTCATGTCAAGTGGGGTGTTAAACAGAGTGGCTTCAACATCGTCGTTTGTCCAACAAAACGGTCCCAAATCGCCTAAACTCGGCAGGGAATTGAACCAGACGACCTGTTATCATCTGAGCACAAACCAGCACGACAAGCTTGATGTCAAGGTCGACGTCACCGCAATTTGACGTCATCTGGAACGCCACTGGTCGGACGGAAGTCTATATCATTTTGTCCATGACTATAGGGGACGCGGTAACAATATATATACACAACGGAATATCTCGGAACAAGTGCCGTTTGGCGGGGGGTTATTGACGACGTGGGATGACGTGACTGTATACCTGATCTAGTAACGATCAGATAAAATGTGAATGTGACATATATGACAGAGTTGTTATACCACATTCCGATGACCATCCTCTGAACACAATACTATGGTCTCCGTGGACAACGATGCCAGGCCACATCGTGTATGTGCTGTTAGTGAGTTAGTTCCTATATCTAGAAGCGGTAGCATCTCTATCTTGGCTCGCCGGGAGTCCAGATCTCAATCTCATAGAGCAGATTTGGGACTTTATGGTTCGCAGAATATGCCACAGATCCTCCAATATAAAAATATTAATGCATTACAACAAGCCCTCCGTCAAGAATGGAACTCAATACCCCAACGTCAAATTCAATGTCTGATACAGTCAGGGTCAGGGATGTTATTGCAGTTGGCGGAGGTAACACCAGATATTGATATTGTGTTTGGTTCCTGATACATGTGATTTCCTGAGGAATGTATGTCAGAATTTTGAAAATACCAGCACTTGTTAACGTCATACGCCCTTGGGTAGCAGCACTACAAAATGTGTCAATTTTGCAATGTTTGCTCCTCTGAAGAAGCAACTAGATGTATTTGTCTTCCTCCTTGCGTTTAGCTTTGCCATTTATTCAATTGGGTTTAATTTTTTTCTCTTTTGGGGGAGTGTCAGTGTATCCAGATACTAGGTTAAATTGAGGTTTCTATGGTTTTTCTATGGTTAATGGTAACATATTGATATTATGGAAAATATGGGGTGTTGCGATACTTTTTTCCAATTGTATACATGCTCTGTCTTCAGCCAAACTGTTGACACTGCTGGCACTGCGCGTTACATGCTCCAGTGCCTGTATATATAATCCCAGTACATGCGAAGACAAATATGAAGAACTGAGATCAAACAGCTAGCGTGTTATCACGTAGCTCTCGGTGTTGACGTGATGCTGACGTAAGCCGTTGTTGATTCGCAGCTAATGACGTCACGCCACAGATTAACGCTGAGCGGTAAGTGAGCGATAATCACCTTCTCCATCACGGCCCCGCAAGCAATCATGGCCACCCAGTAATAAACCTTTTGTTGACGTGTAGCCTCATAGGTACCATATGGTCGGCCTCGTGAACTGCCGCGGGATAAACCAGTACAACTGAGAGACAGAGTCACCTTGTTGATTACTCCCTGTGCGCTATATACGTTTTTTTGTGGTTGCCATTATCACGATACAGAAACACGGAAATACGAGGTCCTCTGATCTTTTGTTGTTACGTTGTCACATTTCTCAAAGAAAATCAGGATATCCTTAGGCAAAAATATCCTTGATTAAATCAAGTAAATGGCTAACTCTTGTTTACATGACCTTTTTTCTAGAATGGACATTTTTCTTAATGACTCTCAAATGAATAATTTTACATTTAAAGGTTGAGAGAGTGAGTTGAGTTTTGAGCCGCTTTTCGTAATATTCCAACAATATCAAGGCGGGGGACACCAGAAATGGGTTTCACATATTGTACCCATGTGAGGAATCGAACCCGGGTTTTCGGCGTGACGAGCGGACGCTTTAACCACCAGACTACCCTATCGATCCTCCGGACACAAGGGGACTCGAATCGGTCAACGTCGGACATTACTACACGTGACAGAATTGTATATTATGTAAAATATATATTAAAAACTTTAAATTGAATTTATATAATCCATGAAAGGTTTGGTTACCAAATTTATTCAGTCTAAGTAACCTTAGGCTCAGTATTATTCGTTACACTGCTATCAGTATAGCAGTGTAACGAATAATACTGAGGCTAAGTTTACTTAGACTGCAAATTTATTATATAATTTATACGAAAATATTATAATAAATTTGGTTCAAAAATAAAAAGAAATAAAACCCTTTGACAAAAATGTGATATATAAAGACAAGAAAAGCTTTATCTCCTTGATCAAAACTCTATATTTCATGTGATCTGGTCGGCATATACTGAAATTGAAAGAATACTTGTTTGGATAAACGAGTGAGATCAACACGCGACGGAGCATGGTGCACGTGCGTCATGATTATCAACACATTTCTCGTTTAGCACGCAATGGCGAAATCACACAGTATAAATAAAGACTGCAAAGATTGTTGGTGTATTTTCAAATATCTTGCACATCAAAACGTTTCGTCAAAGTCTGAAGGTAGGGATGTATTTTATTTTCGCGGAAGGAGGGGTGTGTTCAAACGTAAAGAACACATGATAGACTGTCGGCGCGAGTGCTCTTCTGTACATGCACAGAGGTTGCTGCATGCCTGAATTTATGGTGACTGACGTCACACTATAATATATTAAATATATATATATATTGTGTCATGTCTGTATATGTATATTGATTTCTTTTTTATGCAATTGTAATCGAAAGAACTGTTCTCAAATTGTGTTATGTGTTTTAATCATCCACTACTACAATCTGGTTGGTTCGCGTTATATGTACATACTTGGGTTCAAGGAAGACTGGGGTAAATATGAAATTGCAACCACATGACTACTACAGTGTTTGAAATGTCGAACGTTTATGTTACCTTCTGGGGACTCTGTTATGGTGTTGACACATACCAGTTGTTGTTTATAACTGTACGAACAATTGTAAATCTCCAGAAATTGTCAGGGACCGTTCAGAATTTATGGATGTTGGGGTGTGATGATGATTTTAAAGGGGTGGGGTGGGGTGTCTCCCATTTTCTGCCGGGGAGGTGGGGGTGGGGTTCAGCAATTTTGTACATAGAATAATTTAATAATTATGCTTAAAAATTATGGGGGAAGGGGGTAATTGATTTTGTACATGATATTGAGGGGGGTCACTTACTTTCTACATAAATCTGAGGGGTGTCATTCACATTGTACATGCCTTTCCATGAACGTCATCATATCCACCAGCCCCACCACCCCACCATAAATTATGAACAGTCCCTAAATAATAGAGAATGGATCAGACCATGCAGTGATCACTAGAGAGAGATACCTGATCCAGATGAAAAGTCTCTTCTTTTTATGTTCATTTCATTTGTACATCCTTGTGTAGAGGTGTGACCTTTCCTTTCCCCTTCAATAAATTACCTCTTTAATAAATTACCGTCCCTAAACCTGATATTGTGGTGATGATTTAGATCGAGTGACCTAGATATAGTCCGTAATGTACGCATTTCTATATTCATCCACCCAGTTATGCATATCGATGCCTATGAACAAGTTAATTTTGATAAATTAAAGAAAAGTTTCACCAAATACACATAAACTAAAGCCATATTACCCGAAACACATGATTTTATATGTATTTATAAACTGAGCTTAAAGAGAAGTTTGATTGGAGTTACCTCCCCTGTGTGATTTCACAATCGCAGGCAAGTCGGCGATTTCTCAGTAAGGCTCAATCAAGCGTTTCCACTCAGGGTGTTGTTGGCTCGTTGTGCAAGGCCACCTGTATATATACAGCTAAGGTCCCACGTCACCATTACAGGATCTGGGGGCAGGATGTGAGACAACACAAGCGGCCGCTGACAGTGTTCAAGAAAACCATCTTACTTTCACTTTCACTGAGAGTGACTGGATGTTTTAATTTAAACATATCTTCAATATATCGTTGGTACGTATCTTTGCATTTCCGACTTGCAATTATTCTCGATTGAAGAATATTGTACCGTGTTTGCATCTATTTTCTATACATTTATATGTTTTATAGGGACAGTAAGACCCAGCTAAACCAACTGTTAAACAATTTCAAATTCAGTGGCAGCTAGTGCACCTCATTTCTTTTGTTCTATTAACTTAATTTCGTAATTCCATTTATCACGTATTACATTTACGAGTCGCAGTCAATAATGCAGTTTTACGACTGTTTGAAAACAAAAGTTGGTGAATTTATAGAATTGAATGAGTTCACGTGAAATGTATCTGATTTAAAGTTTTTGGTCAGGACGTAAATCAGAAAATTTTCCCCATCTTGTTTACCTCATGACGAGACTCAGTTCGCCATGTCACTGATGTCAAACGTCCATGTAGCCACCAATGAAGTGAAACTTTCCACTGAATAATTTTACATAATATTCAGTGGAAACAAGTCAAGATTGTTTAATCGTTGAATGCACGCGTTTGCATCTGTGTGATCATGTCTTGAAATGATAACATATTTTTTCCTTCCAGAAACCGTCCACTCATCTCAACATGTCGGACTCTATTTCCTTGACATCCATATCTGTTGGAGAAGCCCTCCGCATGTGCAAGACAACTACTGACATTGACGTTATTATAGAGTTGTCTAAGCATGACAACCCTCAAGTCCGCCAGAGGGCGCTGAAAGAGATGTGTCCTTGCCGCGTTAAGAAGGACCTTGACGACTTCTGGCGACGGGTGGTGCAGATGATTGACGACGAGGCAGACAATGTCCGCATGCAGGTTCTGCACACTCTCTGCGACGGCTCCCCACAGCACATGGAGTTCGCCGTGGCGGAAGCTCTGGAGGTGTTCAACCATGACACCAACAAGGAAATCAGGAGAAAGGCCCACAAAGCCCTCACGTCGTACAGAATGAGAGGAAAGTGGAACATCATGTAATGGGGAGATGCGGAAAGGAGCGGGGAACAACAATGAAGGATTTCTCTTATAGACAGCAGCCATCCTGCATGGCCTGTTGGCCCGTAACTAGGACAAAAGACGTGATGAGTTGGAACAAGTTTGAGAATCAACAGAGGAAGAACATCGTTATGTAGGCCTGCAGTCTAACAGCGTTGTGTCGAACTTCGGGTTATCTCGAAGAAGAAAGGCTTGGTCCATGCGTATTCTTTATTAAGTCATAATTTTGCGGATGAGCTCAACCTTGGATAACTCGAAGTATTTACGGAGAACCTTATAACATCGACACAAATGTGTTTTACTGTAAGTTATAACTGGTGCCCTACATGTTGAAACTTGCTCCATCCGAGCTTTTAGTCGTAGTTCTTGTTGATGCTATAAACCGCCGAAGTTGGACCATGACATAAATCCATCCACAGACGTTTTAGAACAAATGTTACGGAAATCTTAAGTCTAATTTGGCTTGTGGTAGCACTACCGTGAGTGCCAGCCACGCTCCATTTGTCGAACAGATTATGCTGTCAAATATGCTCAAGACTGCATTACCATTTACCATATGTGATATAGACTCATGACTTTATAAATATACTGATGATGTTGTTATTTTTATAATATAAACATGCATTTGTCTAATACAAGATTTGTTATTTGTTCAATGCGCCCATTGCTTGTTATGACAGAAGATACCCCAGAAGGTCTTCAGATACCCATGCATGCCGTAAGATGCGACAAACGGGATAGGGTGATCACACTCGCTGACTTGGTTGTCACATGTCATCGTATATGTCTTAATTGCGTGGGCACCATATGTGAAGCCTATTTCTGGTGTCCCGCGCCGTGATGTTGCTGGAATATTTCTAAAAGCGGCGTAAAACCAAACTCAGTCAGTCAGTCAGTCCTAATTGCGTAGCTTGATACTTATGATGTTGATCACTCGTGAAGGTCCAGGTTAGAATGAACCTTCACTAACCCATGCTTGTCGTAAGAGGCGACTAACAGGATCGGGTAGTCAGGCCCGCTGGCTTGGTTGACACATATCATCGGTTCCCAATTGCGCAGGTCGATGCTCATGCTGTTGATCACTGGATTGTCTGGTCCAGACTCGATTATTTACAGACCGCCGCCATATACCTGGACTATTTCCTATGGCTGGCCTGACGACTACATTGTTGGACACGCCAGTAACGTATGATCGTGGGTTGAATCTCGGGGTGTGCCGCTTACATTTCTTATTATCTCAGCATCATACGTATTTTTTGTGGATATCACCAAGGTGGTGCACGTCTGTCACCTCAACCTTTCCTACCACAGTAAGATGAAGTTCACCAATAAAACTGGAATACTGTTCAGAGGGCGGTGGGGTAGCCTAATGGTTAGAGCGTTTGCTCGTCACGCCGAAGACCCAGGTTCGATTTCCCACATGGATACAATATGTGAAGCCCATTTCCGGTGTCCTCCGCCGTGGAATATTGCTAAAGGCGACGTACTCACTCTCACACTCATTAATATGCAAGCTGTAAAACATGTTTCTGAGAGCACTAAGCACTAATACCGTACTTTTGGGCACATGGAATAATTCTTGAAGATATCATCGAATTCATTATATGAAATCACTCATCATGACATGCCCTATTTAGTCTTGAAGATGAAACCAAGCACTTGTCCTATGTACACTTGCTAAATATTGTATTGCTTTTAGAAATAACTAGCGACCGACTTGCGGTGAGAAAATGCCTCGATTGTCACGTATGAAAATCAGGATGTTGAAATGTTGTCTATCCGAGGGATAACGCCATCATATCTATGTGTTCATAATTCGTGACAAAGGGCAGTATGTCCGTCTTCCGTCGTGTAACAGAGTGCTTGTGAGTAACCATGCAGGAGAAGCCGTATTATGTCCACGTAACGGCCAACAAAGGATATGACGATGCAGTCTCTATGTAGTCATGACGTCATGGCCCGATACAACGCGGATTTTGAGTCAGGGACAGCAAACGTGTGTGTACCACAATAGAACTGAAATAATATAAATCAAGTGTATAAAATAACATTTATTTATCACAACGTTGGTTGTGGATTTTTTGTCGCCAAAACTACCAAACTACTAACGATGTATATAGTTAGTGGTCGGTGTGAAATTGTAACAGATTTTATCTCCGGGTATGTGATGAATATAGAGTTATCATATCTGTTCCAAACAAAATCTACTGTGCCAAGTAGGTCAAGGCACAACCCAATTGTGTCAGGGATATGAAATATACAGACCAATCGTGTCTGGCGGGATGAAAACGCAGCCTTATTGTGTCAGGGGATGAAGACACAACCTTATTGTGTTTGGTGTGATGAAGACACAGGGGGATGAAGACATGGCCTTATTGTTTCAGTGAGGTTGAAGACACAGCCTTCTTGTGATGAAGATACGGCCCTGTTGTGTCAGTGAGGTAATACATAGCAATATTGTGTCAGGGAGGGTGAATACATAGTCCTATTGTGTCACGGGAGATAAAGACATAGGCCTGTTCTGTCAGGATGGAGTGAAGACACAGCCCTGTTGTGACAGGGAGGTTAAATACATCGATCATGTCTGGGGGAGTGAAGGCAAAGCCCTGTTGTGATAGGGAGGTAGAAGGCAAAGCCCTGTTGTGACAGGGAGGTAGAAGGCAAAGCCCTGTTGTGACAGAGAGGTAGAAGGCACAGCCATGTTGTGACAGGGAGGTAGAAGGCACAGCGCTTCTGTGACAGGGAGGTAGAAGGCACAGCCCTGCTGTGACATGGAGGCAGCAAGCATAGCCATGTTGTGATAGGGAGGCAGCAAGCAGAGCCCTGTTGTGACAGGGAGGTAGAAGGCACAGCCCTGTTGTGACAGGGAGGTAGAAGGCCCAGCCATGTTGTGACAGGGAGGTAGAAGGCCAAGCCATGTTGTGACAGGGAGGTAAAAGGCCCAGCCATGTTGTGTAAGGGAGATGGAAGGCACAGCCATGTTGTGACAGGGAGGTTAAATACACTGATTGTGTGTGTGAGGGTGAAGACACAGTGTCAGCCCTCCTGGTATTACAAGGGAGGCAACTCTCTACAACAATTTCGGGCAACAAACACCATTGGCACTAAAACCGGAGGCATAAAAGAAGACATATATATCATTACAACAGACACATGCATGCAGTGTTAGTAGATATGTTTATTGATTTATTTAGTACAAAACAATAGAAAATATCAACAAATAACCAAAGTATGTGTAAATCATGTAAGAATACAGTGAGATTTTTGCAGTTGGTATGTAAATAATCACATCAAAACACCAAATTATGAAAAGGTAATATGTCTCAACAGTTTCACAACCAGTCTGCCATCATTGTTTATTGGGGAATCATTTTGAGGGTAAAACATTTAGAAAAAGGAATGTTGTTTCATGTCACAGTTCAAACAAAATTGATTTTCTGCTATAGGGAGAGGCTGACAACATCAAATTAACTTTTAAGCCCAAATCCAGAGGGACTCTTGTCATCCCAAACTGGTTTCCTCTTTAGATATGGCTTGGGTGAGATGCGATCTCCTGGAAGATATATCGCAACAATCAAAACTTTATCACAATGCTTTGCACATGATTGTGATGTCATTGTTCACCTTGATGTCACAATCAAATGACATCACTAACCTCTCTGCCGCTGAAACAGGTTATCTGTTCTTTTTACACTCAAAACACTGCGTATTACTGTTTACAAACTGAAAAGTTGGAAGAATGAATTTGGATGATAAATAGAAAATCACTCATGTATTTTGATATCAAATATATCAACACTTATTTTGAAATGCTTAAACAATCCTCATCAGGTCTCGGAGTTTCAAATCCTCATCGACTCATATTAATATATTTCATATTAAAAGACATTTTGAATTCTCTATATACACGATTTTAAATTTTCTAAATAACTGATGCTAAACGGAAAACTTTAACAGATCATTTATTTTGCAAATGAAAAATATATTTGTTCACTGCATTGCATTCTACTTTGCTAGATACACCTACATAACAACAAGTCACACATTACACATAGAGAACGGTAAGAACACTTCTGTATATATGTAGAATAAACCGTAACTTTTCCATCATGTTTAAACCTTTAAAAACAACATCTTGTACCATGATTACCAATGTCATTAAAATAAATTAATCATAATCAAGAATCGCAGTGATATTTTTCTACACTCTGCAACATTTGGAAACATCACAATGACAACAGGTCTAAAAGCCTTGTCTGTATATCAGACTGGTTCTATGTATTACCCCCAAATCACTAAAAGTACAAACAAATGTTTCAGATCTGTTACGGAATGTCATATCGACATTCCTAAAAT
The DNA here is from genome assembly GCF_003918875.1 of Haliotis rubra. Classification (NCBI taxonomy): domain Eukaryota; kingdom Metazoa; phylum Mollusca; class Gastropoda; order Lepetellida; family Haliotidae; genus Haliotis; species Haliotis rubra. The sequence goes on from NW_025767157.1 coordinate 1,283,098, forward strand.
GGAATTGTGTGGAATATTACTATAAATATTGTGTTTATGGTATTTGGCAATGTCACTGAAATCAAATTATGATCTGAGAACCATTCTATAGATGGTTGCATCAGGTGGGCATTAGCAAACTTCTACTGTCCAGTGAAATGAAGGGAGCATGGGTTCTTGAGCCAATCAAATGACACGGCTTTATTTCCGTTCTGTTGTTTGGGGCAGTGGGGTAGCCTTGTGGTTAAAGTGTTCAATTGACACACCATAGACCCACAGCCATATTGCAAAAAGTAAACTAAGTAGAGTCAAACTAAACCCATTTACTCAGCCTAAAGGGCGGTGGGGTAGCCTAGTGGTTAAAGTGTTCACTTGACACACCATAGACCCACGGCCATATTGCAAAAAGTAAACTAAGTAGAGTCAAACTAAACCCATTTACTCAGCCTAGAGTTAGTTTCAAACAAAACTAACCACCACCAAACACTGTTTACACCCTATACTAACCAATTTGGGCGTTGATTCCTTCAGATTCAGAAGCAACAAGATGCTTAAAATATCCACATCTGCATAATATACAATTTATTCCGACCTCTGTTTCCGTTTATGAAAAACAGAAATCACTGCTTGCACATATTGAAAATAAAAAGCCTCCGCACTGATTGGCTGACTGGAAAGATCACCTGACACAACCTGCTATGAAGGTATCCTCAGGTCTTTACACGGGGGAATCACCTCCGAGTAACAAATCAGATTGTAATGAGTTCTCATCATTACAACATAGAGATATAATTCATAGAGATATAATTCATTATTAATGAATATAGACATAAGCCAGTCTAATCTGCAAGCAATTTTAACATGATAAAAATATTTTGGCAATCTGAGATTGTTACGTTTCCATATGAAAAATGTCTGGACCACACACTTAGTGTCAACAGTGATGTTCATTCAGCAACACAGGGACAACGGTTTGTCCACACGCCAGGAAGGTTGTATGTGTCCTGTGTATGAAGACTACTGTCAAGTGTGGACTGACCCTACTTGTGGCTAAAACAGAGTATATCATCCAATGCCCACATATAATTATTGATCCTACAATGTAGGAGGAATTAACAAAAGGGAAATTGACAGCATATGAAAGCAACTTTCTGTGACAAAACAGAAGTCGCCCACAGCTGCTGTCCCAGGCCTTAAGCCAATGCATTAATGAAGAATTTTCATTCAGCTTCTGATAACTCAAGGACTAACAGCAAAGTGTGCTAACATCCATCAGAATCTCATACTCTCAGCAACAGCACATTTTGATTGGATGAGAACATATTTTGATTAGATTAGAACCGAATACAAAAGAATCGATTTCTTATTTGGATTTGTCTCATTTTAAGATTGATCAAATTCATTCTTCTCAAATATCACTGTGATAAATGAATAATAACAAATACTACTGCCTCCTCTTTTGGAAAGTTATATGGTAGAAGTTGTTCCATTGACATACAACTGGAATATAGTCCCATCATGCCAATATTGATATGTCCAACTAAGTACAGAGTATACTTTTACATACAACATACACAAACGTGGTTCCCAGTTTGTGACCGGCATTATACAGACATGTCACAATGGACTGACACAACACATAATCACATACCAGCACACATCATCAGTATATCATCATATATCATCATATACCATCAATATACCATCATATATGATCAATATATCAATATATCATCAGTATATCATCATATATCATCAGTATATAATCATATATCACCAGTATATCACCATATACCACCAGTATATCATCATATACCATCAGAATATCATCATATATCATCATATATCACCAGTATATCATCATATACCATCAGAATATCATCAGTATATCATCATATATCAATATATCTTCATATATCATCAGTATATCATCATATATCATCAGTACAGGTAATGAAATAATGGAATGTAACATAAACAATATAAAAATAAGTTTCTATGTCACCACCTTTAAAAGCTATATATCCTGTTAAGTAGAGATATATCGATGATTATTATGACCCACATATCTATGTGTGACAATTATCTCAACAGCAGGGGTATCTCAGGTAGAGTTCATGCCTTAATTGTTGACAATGTGTTGACAAACTAAAGGTTGTGACACAAACACTTAATGGATGACAATTTTGTGTTATGGCATATAAAAAACTATTTTAAAAATTGTGAAAAAAATATTTCAGTCTGCACAAAATTTCTTTTGGTAAAGTGATTTGAATAACAATATTCTTTCGCAACAGAGATGTTTTACTTGTTTGGTTGCCATTTAAGAAATATTCTGTGCATATTTATTCTATAAATGGTCACATCTAACATTTTTACAAACTGATTTATTTAATATACAATTCATTGAGAGCTTTGTGCTGGCATGTTTGAACATTACCAACATTTCATTATTCAGACAGGCTAAGACTTAGTAGGAATGTTTACACAACCTCAATTTGAAATATTTGTTCATCAAGATATCTGAAAAACATAACAAATATTATTGACCAAGCAAACTAATAGTAGAGTTTAAGTTCACTAGAGTTATGTCCCCTGATACTTGCGATTTCATGCAAGAACATTTACTTGAAATGCCAACATAAAACCTTCAGCTTCACAAATTTGAACACATTATCTATACAGTCTGACCTGTATTAGACTGGTGGTTACTACAACAGGCCATCTTCCATAGTGCAGTCTGCGCGCATCTTCCCATCGCTGCACACACAAATATACCTGGCATCATCAGTCTCCATGGTGACACAGGTGGTACCCCGAGGACAAGGACTATTCCTGCAAGGGTTTGTGGGACGGGAACATCCTGGTTCTGAAGATACAGAGATATATTCCTACAGAACGTGGTCCTGCCAGTCATACACTGGGAACATTCCAGGTCAGCTGTGCTTGTTTCCTAGAAATGTTATATTTGACAGCAATATTTGAGCTAAATGATGCCAGCAATATTTGAGCTATATGTTGCCAACCTGTAGTACACAGAGTCTGGACCAAACAAACCTGTGATCTGTATATTGAGAAATAGTCTGACAGGACACACCGTCAAGCTAAGATAAGATAAGATAAGATAAACTTTATTGTCCTGCAAGGGAAATTTGTTTTGCATTCAAAGAGCCAATACAAGCATATAACAACAAATAATTTAAAGTATATATACACAATGCCAAGCTAATCAGAATATAATGTTGAATTATAACATAACCAAAGTTCGTGATATAATAATCACTTGTGCCTCATCATAGATTTCACTATTACAATTTTGGAGGAAGATTTAGAAGTTTTATACTGTATGGACAAATGATTTTGAAGTTCTATTAGTTTTGTAATACATGATTTTGAAACGGCGGCCAGAAGGCAGAAGTTCATAACATTCATTTAAAAAGTGTGATGGATCCAATTGATTTCATTTCAGAAATGTAGGCCATCCGGTCCATAATTCACCAGTCTAAGTAAACTTAGTCTCAGTACTATTCGTTACACTCCTCAGTATAGTAGGGTAACAAATAATACTGAGGCTAAGTTTACTTAGACTGATAATTCACATACATAGTCCTTTAATATACTTGACAGAGTACCTCATTATATAAATTATGACATGTGACAATATTTGATAGATTTACCAACAACATTTAAATATGCTTACATGATACATTTAAATCAAATACAATTGTTTTCAATCCAGTTTTGTCTTAATTTAAAACTGCAAAATATGAAAGCTCCTAACTGCGGCCAGAAGGCAGAAGTTCATAACATTCATTTAAAAAGTGTGATGGATCCAATTGAATGGCCAGAGCTTTCTTCTTAACTTTTGACCACGGCTCGATTTAAGAGATGTTGACCTACTTGCACCGGGTGCAACCTAAGATAAAAACCTAGTTGCACCAGCCAAATTCTAATCGCACTGCTTCTATTGCAATATGTAATGAAAGAAATATGCTATTGAACTATTTAGATGTTTTATTCACAAGTTTACCCACTCACAAATTGACCTGCACCTGGTGCAAATTAGACTAATAACTAGGTTGCACTTTGTAATATTTGCTAGCACCAGTGCAAGTAACAAAGCACTAAATCAAGCCCTGTTTGACTCATACTGAAAAGGTAGAGGTTCGAAATTGAAGCCACAAATTTTGCTTGAGATGTTTACAATTTTGTCAAGTTTGTTTTTCTGTGTAAGAGGAAGATTGCCATACCAGGCATGAAAGCAGAAAGTTAAAATACTATTAATGAATGTTTGGTAGAATAATTTTAAGATATTAGTGTCTACATAAAATGATCGCAATTTTCACAGAAAGAAAAGCCTCTGTTGTGCTTTCCTATATACAGGATGCGAATTTGATTTCCATGAAAGTTTATTATCAATGATAGTACCCAGATATTTATACTCTTCTACTGTTTCTACTTCCTGTCCATCAATACAAACAGGTTTCAGTTTATTTTTTCCACTTCGGAAGTCAATTATAATTTCCTTTGGGTTTTTTATGTTCAGGGAGAGGTAATTGTCTTTGCACCATGAAGTAAACGCATCAATATTTTTCCTATACTCTAACTCTGATTGACAAATAAACCCAACCAAAACGGCATCATCAGCAAATTTGAAATTCAGACAGGTGGATAAATGAGATATACAGTCATTTGTATAGAGTGTGAAGAGGACAGGGGACAGGACACAGCCTTGAGGAGCACCAGTACTCGCAAGATTAACGTCAGTCACCAAGGCTGATCTATTGATCATCAAATCAGCTCCTACGACAACCTATGTCCCTGGGGAACCATTCTAACCCATAATACACATGGCGGCAGTATGCTTGTTGGTCATCACAGCTGACTGACGGAGGACATGGCTGCTTTCATGTCATCACATACTGAAGGCATACAGAGTGACATGCACACGTGTGCACACTTGTCTGCAGGCTTGATACTGCTAGCCGACAGAGACAGCACATAGCATGCTATGATGGATACCCCATATCTGTACCCACTCTTAGCTGACCAGACATAGTTTGATTCCCTTTTGTGCAGAGTTCCATGCAGGATTACAAGTATGACATACCGTATATGACCGTCTATAAGCCGAATTTTGAGGACCAAAAAAAGCCGTCTGTAGAAGGGGGTCGTCTTATCCATGAGTTACACTTTCGTCAAACTTTTTTCCAGGGGTAAGAAAACAACATCGTATCACTTCGCGTGAACAAACAACAGAAGACGACTTTGTCAGTAGAGACGTCAAATTTGCAATTAAACATCACTAGACAAGATTAATTACCATTTAAGTTACAAGTTGTTTTTGCTGGGCATTGTTTTATTTGCAGGGATTAAGATTACCGTGCGTATTTGTCTCGTACACAAAGCCGGAAATAGCAATCAGCTGTGCACACGTTTCCCGGCGAACAAGTTCAAACATGCACAATAATATAACGGGATGAATTCTATTGATTGAATACTATTATTTAACCCAAAGAAATATATCCTAGCATTGTGTAATAGTTTTTATGTAAAAACTATATAATCAACACTAAGGTTATACCAGGGATACTCTACAACAGGGATAGGTCACTCGCTTGCTTTCTTTACCATTTGTACTAATTAACGTGTGCCTCGTCATGCTCCAACGCACACAGTGACTTGGTTCGGTCCCAGCGCAACTTCGGCTGCGTTTAACAGTACTTCAGCCAGTGTATTGTATAGGTCGGAATTTTACAATGAATGAATGAATTAATTAAGAGCAAGAATTTTATGTGAATGAATGAAAGAAATTAAGAAAAAGAACAAAAGAAAAAGAACATATGTGAATGAACGAAAGAATAAATGATACACCACGGCCATCTCTCCCCAAACATGTTAAAGAACACAAAACTATCGGTAGAACACATGTTAACATCAGCTGTCCTTTTTATAAAAAAATCTACTTTGAGACATTTTTACATTAGTAACTAATTCAGATATCTTATTGCATGTGTGGAATGACATGGGCATTGACAGAATGTTAACTGACACTGTCACAGACCCCTCAAGAACAGAAAGTTTAGAACTATCACAAAGCCTTGCAAACACCTTTCCAGTTTTGTCAAATACTAAGATCAACAAGAAAGAAAGAAGTTTTAGAACTATAACACTCAAGCATTACAAGCACCAATGGCGTATCAGAACAGATCGTGATATGTCATATTTTCACACACCTCAAATACACACTAACAAAAAAAAAACAAAAAAACTATCACTATTACTTGCAAAAAACTTTCACCTGATGGTATATTCCCCTCATAAAAATTAAAGGTGTTTGTGAAAGATGTTTTAGAACAATAACTAGAAACACTCAAACAACGCCCTGTAGTATTTCAATGGCAGATCGTGATATGTCATATTTTTCACACACCTCAAATACACACTAACAATTTTTTTAAATTATAAAACTATTACTATTACTTGCAAACACCTTTCACCTGATGGTATATTCCCTTATAAAAAATTGAAGGTGTATGTGAAAGATGTTTTTGAACTCTAACTAGAAACACTCAAAAAGCCCTGTAGTATTTCAATGGCAGATCGTGATATGTCATATTTTTACACACCTCAAATACACACTACAATTTTTTTTAAATTATAAAACTATCACTATTACTTGCAAACACCTTTCACCTGATGGTATATTCCCCTCATAAAAATTGAAGGTGTATGTGAAAGATGTTTTGAACACTAACTAGAAACACTCAAACAAGCGCCCTGGAGTATTTCAATGGCAGATCGGCGATATGTCATATTTTTACACACCTCAAATACACACTAACAAATTTTTTTAAATGATAAAACTATAACTATTACTTGCAAACACCTTTCACCTGATGGTATATTCCCCTCATAAAATTGAAGGTGTATGTGAAAGATGTTTTTGAACACTAACTAGAAACACTCAAACAACCCTGTAGTATTTCAATGGCAGATCGTGATATGTCATATTTTCACACACCTCAAATACACCCTAACAAAATTTTTAGTTATAAAAATATCACTATTACTTGCAAACACCTTTTAACTAAAGGTATATTTCCCTTCTAAAAATTAAGCGAATATGTGAAAGAAGTTTTTAGCGATATAATTTAGTCTTTCTTAAGCTGTGTACTGAGAATTGAAGCCAGTGAGCTACAACATGCCCACTTGAAACTTTACTACAAAGCTACTGTACTTATACTGACACTAATAACAAGTATTTGACTTAAAATGAAGTGACAGAATAGGTAACTTATCTTCTACGTGTAGGTTTTCAGTTGTCACAACACTCAGCGTATGTAATCAGCTGTTGAAAATAAACCGGGCTCAATCTTAAAAACCACGCTGCCGCCATATTGGCTGCACTGGTCACGTGACGAGCCGAGGCATAGCTTAGCAGCTTTCCGAAGAGTGACCACTCCCCCTTATAGAGTCTCCCTGGTTATACGGACCATCATGAACGTGGTAAGCACGTGACATGGAACGAGGCGGTAATGTCATTTGGTATGAGGCCACCTGGGATTGCTAAAGTCATACACAGAAACACACAAAGACACAGACAGAATCACAGACAGACAGATGCATGCACAAACACACATACATTTTACATAATGTAAATTTCTCTCTGAATATAACAGTACATATTCTTAACATGACGTAGCTGGCTCACCTGTGCATCCTGTTTCAGAGACAGTGTACTTGACGACCTTTGACATCTGACCAAATCCCTTCCTGTTTCGTGCCTGCACCTTGATGTAGTATCGTGTGTCGGGGGTCAGGTCCTTGATGACGACGGACAGACGATCCCCCCCAACCCCCTCCATCACCCAGTCTTGCGTCTCTGCATCCTCTGTCGCTGTGTAGTACACCAGGTACCCTGGAGCAACAGTTGCCATGGTAACTCAACATGGTAACAAAAGGGCATCATATAAAACCCTAAAAATAACTGCAGCTGCAGTTTCCATGGATGCAGATTACATAGACAATGGAATATTATGTTGAACACCTGGTGTCCTCTAGCATCACAGTTGCCATGGTGATATAGCTTGATGCAGGGTCATCCAACAGATGACATTCTTATCTTGTCATGTTGTTAACAGGGTTAAGATATTCGGTCATGTGGACAAGGTGTCCAACCTTGGATCTGGAGGTCTGTGGTTCGAATTCCATCACTAGACTCAGTTATAAACACTTAAAGTTTAAGGAATAGTGTATAACTTGTGGTACAGTTGACTTACCTGTAATTAAACCATTAGTCTTGGCTGGTGGCTGCCAGGTGACGATGGCAGTGCCATAGTTGCTGCCTGAGACTGCTGTCACGGTAACGTCCTCCGGTGGACCCCAGGTGCTACAACAGCCGTTCAGTATGTAAACATTGTACTGTGACATTATTACCCACATGTCATGTGATGGTACCATCTGATTGGAAATTGGACAGGTAAAATTACTCGTGAAAAATATTTTAAAAAAACCCATTCTTCTTTTGTGTAGTATATACACACGTTCAACACACGGACAGCCTACAAAATGTGTCTGTAAGTCAAATCCCTTTAATAAAACGTTCATCACTACAATTGCATACAAATTGCTCTATGATCTTTGTTAGTCTGATGGAAAAGTCATATATGTGAAAAGTTAAGGACACTATAAAGATTTATTATTTTTTTTGCAATAATTTAACTTAAAATCACACCATTTACATAACTGTGTTAAATATGTTTTAGTAAGTGATTGAAATTATGCTTTAAAGAAGGAATTCCAATAATTGTTTTTAGATTTGCATGAAGAATTCAGGATTCAACAAAGTTAGATTTCCTACTTTGCATTTGAAATTCAGGGGATGTCGACACACTCAAGGATGGACATTTGAATCTGCATACTCACAATACCTGCTGAAAATATATATACCGTAAATACTGGAAATATATGCCATAACTACCTGCTTCTTTAGTCTTGACTGCAAGCGTCATGCTCCATGGACTGTGCTCGCCATACTGTACCGACATGACTGACATCTCATACTCCGTGTTGGCCTCGAGGTCCATGATCACAACGAACGGGTCATGAACAGATAGGTTCTTAAAGCGAGTCCAGAGAAGGTTTTACACTCTTGAACCGGACAATGTACTCAACGTCTTCATGTGAGTGTCCTTTCTTGTGAGTGTCTTTCCAGGTGAGAAGTGCTGATTCAGCAGTAATCTTGCGGGCCTTCAGACCTACTGGAGGTAACTCGTTGTACGAAGCTCTCGTCTCCGGTGAGCAGATTACATCCCCTATAAAAGACAGTTGGATAAAACCTGTATGAAGATCAGGGTCAGGTGATTTAGCTTGCTGGATCATGCAAGTCATCATATGCCATACATCTATGCCCATGATGTCAGTCTCTAGATTACCTTGTCTAAAGTGAATCTCAAGTGACACCTACTTCCCTCACTTCATGACACAACCCTGTATGGAGTTTAAATGCACACGATCCAGGACCCTGAACATGAATTATTAAAGGGGGCTCATACAGTTGTGTATTTGTTTCTTTGCTCAATCACAAATGAAACATGAAAAAAATTATGAATACTATTGAATATATTGAAAATATTTTTAAAATGGGATGATTGACCTTCCATCCCTGTATTAAAGATATAATGTCTGGCAGTAAACAATGAACGTTTGAGACAATTCCTAACTTATGTGGGAAAATAGATACGTGTAGCACTGTATCAGGAAATATATGCTGCAGACTACAATTAGTGTCAAGCAATAGACTACAGTTAGTTCATAATCACAGCAGAGTTGGTGTGAAATACCTGTGCCAGATGTTCTGACCATTGATGAGCGAGATAGAGGTCCGTACCCCTCCTCATTCCGTGCTTGTATCTTGAAGAAGTACTTGGTGCAGGGAGTGAGGTCAGTGATGGTGGAGGTCAGAGTGTCGCCCAGCACGCCCTCCAACACCCACTCCCGCTCCGGCTTGGTATCATCCGTGGAATAGTAGATCAGGTAGCCTACAATGGAGGTATGTTGTGTGAGATAACCACAACCATCTCTCTGATAACACCACAACCATCACTCTGAAAAACACCACAACCATTTCTCTGACAACACAACAACCATCTCTCTGATAACACCACAACCATCGCTCTGAAAATGCCGAAATCATTTCTCTGACAACACAAAAAACATCTCTCTGATAACACCACAACCATCGCTCTGACAACACAACAACCATCGCTCTGACAACACCACAACCATCGCTCTGACAATACCACAACCATTTCTCTGACAACACCACAACCATCTCTCTGACAACACCACAACCATCTCTCTGACAACACCACAACCATCTCTCTGACAACACCACAACCATCTCTCTGACAACACCACAACCATCTCTCTGACAACACCACAACCATCACTCTGACAACACCACAACACCACCATCACTCTGACAACACCACAACCATCACTCTGACAACACCACAACCATCACTCTAACAACACCACAACCATCACTCTGACATCACCACAACCATCGCTCTGACAACACCACAACCATCACTCTGACAACACCACAAACATCTCTCTGACATCACCACAACCACCTCTCTGACAACTCTCTAACAACACCACAACCATATCTAACCGCCTCCGTCATGTAGTGGTTAGAGCGTCCGCCCAGAGAACGGAAGGTCGCAGGTTCGATCCCCGACCGCGTCATACCAAAAGACGTTAAAATATGGTACTTGTTGGTCCCTGCCTGTCGCTGGGCAGCAATTGGTACAACAAGGACTGGTTGGCTCGATATTCATGCTTCACTGCGGCATGGTATCTCAGTGGGCTAGCACTATAAAACCAGCTTCATTCTGGGCTAGTACAAGCAGCCGCAGACAACACACATCCCTCACACGCATGCGTCGTCATATGAGCTGACAAATATTCTCAAGTGACAACACCACAGCCATATCTCTGACAACACCACAACCATCTCTCTGACAACACTACAACCATCTCTCTGACACCTCACAACCATCTTTCCGATAACACCACAACCATCTCTCTGACAACACCACAACCATCTCTCTGACAACACTATAATACACAGCTCTGACAATACTGGAATATGTTGGCCTTACAAAAAGAGATCACAGACATTCACAGGGGTTGTTTCCCTTCTTATCACCAGGATCTGCTGCTCAAGACTTTGAATCCCTGTTTTGCTATACCGGTGTTTGTTGCATTCTCAACAGTAGTACACTTCAGTGTCCTGTATCACTTTGCTTTTCTCACACAAACATCATATCATACCTGACGCACCTGAAGTACTCACAAAAGCACCATCTAAACAACTGCTGCAAAATCTGAACAGCTGCTGCAACTGCCTGATAGAGTTCTGGTAATACTGTGTATGCATGGACTATTTCACCACTGCAATGATTCTGTTAATACTGATATGTATGGACTTGCACCACCCTTTGTTACTATAATTACCTGTAATGACGCCATTAGGAATGGCTGGAGGTTGCCAGTTGATCAGAGCAGTGTCACCTTTGTCGATCTGCTACTGTCACGGTGATGTCTGCTGGTGCAGTACCTGGAGCTGCGGACCAAACAACAACTTGATTAATCCAACACTGTACCTGGAGCTGCGGACTAAACAACAACTTGATTAATCCAACACTGTACCTGCTGCGGACTAAACAGCAACTTGATTAATCCAACACTGTACCTGGAGCTGCGGACCAAACAACAACTTGATTAATCCAACACTGTACCTAGAGGTGCGGACCAAACAGCAACTTGATTAATCCAACACTGTACCTAAACAGCAACTTGATTAATCCAACACTGTACCTGGAGTGCGGACCAAACAACAACTTGATTAATCCAACACTGTACCTAGAGCTGCGGACTAAACAGCAACTTGATTAATCCAACACTGTACCTGGAGCTGCGGACTAAACAGCAACTTGATTAATCCAACACTGTACCTAGAGGTGCGGACCAAACAACAACTTGATTAATCCAACACTGTACCTAGAGGTGCGGACCAAACAACAACTTGATTAATCCAGCACTGTACCTAGAGGTGCGGACCAAACAACAACTAGATTAATCCAACACAGCACTGTACCTAGAGGTGCGGACCAAACAACAACTTGATTAATCCAACACTGTACCTGCCCGGACAAACAACAAGATTAATCCAGCACTGTACCTAGAGGTGCGGACCAAACAACAACTTGATTAATCCAGCACTGTACCGGACCAAACAACAACTTGATTAATCCAGCACTGTACCTAGAGTGCGGACCAAACAACAACTTGATTTAATACCCAGACCAAACAACAACTGTACTGTACCTAGAGGTGCGGACCAAACAACAACTTGATTAATCCAGCACTGTACCTAGAGGTGCGGACCAAACAACAACTTGATTAATCCAGCACTGTACCTAGAGGTGCGGACCAAACAACAACTTGATTAATCCAGCACTGTACCTAGAGGTGCGGACCAAACAACAACTTGATTAATCCAGCACTGTACCTAGAGGTGCGGACCAAACAACAACTTGATTAATCCAGCACTGTACCTGGATGTAACATTTAGTCCCCACTGAGGTAGCCAAGTGGTTAAAGCGTTCGCTCATTACACCAAAGACCGGGTTCGATCCCCACATGGGCACAATGTGTGAAGCCCATTTCTGGTATTCCCCGCCCTGATGTTGCTGGAATATTGCTAAAGGCGGTGTAAAACTAAACTCACTCACTCACTGACAATGAACATGAAATTTTAAATATAGAAAGCCTTTCATGTACGGACCAAGAACTGTTAAACATTACCTGCTGCCGAGGTGGTGAAAGCAACAACATTAGAGAATGGTCCATAACCCTTCCTGTTCCGAGCCTGCACCTTGAAGTAATACGTCTGCTCTGGCTTCACACTGTTCAGGCTGGTCGACAGATCTTCACCCTGCACCTGCATGACTGTCCAATCTCTGTTGTCCCATGTCTTGTTAGTGGCGTAGAGAATCGTGTAGCCTGAGTGTGTAAACATTTTGGGTCTTACATCACATGACGATGTATTTTCTGACCAGTAATTTGACCAGATATGATCATCGCACTGTCTTATATATCTAGAATATCTGAACAAAATTTCAACATATCCCACATATCAACATCCAGCTCTTCAGAAAAGAGGTATGTCATGCGATCAGAGGTTTTACATACAAGGGCTATATGGATGCAAACAGTGTTCAATAAATTTGTGTAACCATGGTAACATGGATTAAAGAACTTAAGTACTCCATCTGTAAACTCTGGCTGATCATCTCTCTTTTTCATGTATAATTATTGGATTATGTTGCCATGGCTACATACATGAAAGCTGCAACAAAGGCATAAATATATGTCTACACCGTTTTTGTAAACCCATTCAAACAAAGATACTATATGATGCAGACGGACGTACCCGTGATGACTCCATTAGCCTGTGTTGGGGGCTGCCAATTGATGGCAATGGAGTCCTGTGTGTCGCTGAGAACAGTCAGGTCCGTGGGTGGCGTGGCAGGTGCTATAACAATTGAATTTTCATCCAAAACAAAATCTCCCAAGAGCTATCACTACAATAATTGCATCACAATGCTTGCAGACAAGTCACCTCATTGGTTACCATGACATCACAATCAAATGACATCACTAATCTTTCTTCCACTAAAGCTGGTAAGCACAACTTTCTATACTCTTGACACAGCGTTTACTGTTTGCAAACTACAGCTTGTTCAGCTTAACCTGAGCTACTCTACATATGCATGACCGGGAGGTCAAATGGCACAAACGGCAGATCGAGTTAACTTCATTAAATAGGGGAGCAGAGAATGTTATTAATGTTGCATTTGTGCGAAGCATGCATACATGGATTTGTTACAGAACCCGGAAAACAACACTTTTTTAAAGAAAGCTGACGATTTCTCGTCACTGAGATGTTAAACGGCGACCAGTTCGGACATGTTGACAATCAACTGACAAATGTGCACCCTTCACAATAATAGACCCAACCAGTTGTGATACACAATGCATTAGTATTCACTTGATCAAGTCAAGCTGAACAAGCTGTAATATGGTTGCATGAATGACTTTGGATGATAAAAAGAATCGGATTTGGGTATATTGATTTATAAAATATCAACATTTCTCAAGTTCACAGTTGATAAATACAACAACACTTCAGTACAATACTCTCGGTAACAACTGTGTTTCCAACCCATTTCTGGTGTCCCCTGCCGTGATATTGCTGGAATATTGCTAAAAGCGGCATAAAACCATACTCACTCACTCACTCTGTGTTCCCAGCAGATGGAGTTATACATAGTTATTTCATGTCAGGGATTTATCTAGAATATTTGACGTCTAGTCTGTCATAAATGTTTGTGACAATGCCAAAATGGAATAGCAAAAGTGCCCCTAATACTATTATCCATGTGAAAACAAATGTCATGATTTTTTAGGGGTGACCCGCCGTGATGTTGCTGTAATATTGCTAAAAGCAGCATAAAACCATTCTCACTCACTCACTTTTGGGGTGACTTCCATTTCCTTTAGAAGGGCATTTACACTTAGGTTAACATTACTGCATTAAAGGTTACGGGTAATATAACTTTAAAATAACTACCCCTTTCAATAAAATAATTGTATTTTACCCATTACAATTGCCACTGTCAGATTGGAATCCTGAGAATACTCTGCCACTGCCTTGTATGTGTGTCTCTGTTTCAGTACTTAATATATGCTACCCGTGAAGGTCCAGGTTAGAATTGATCTTCAGTAATCCATGCTTGTCGTAAGAGGCGACTAACAGGATCGGGTAGTCAGGCTCACTGACTTGGTTGACACATGTCATCGGTTCCCAATTGCGCAGATCGATGCTCATGCTGGATTGTCTGGTCCAGACTCGATTATTTACAGACCGCCGCCATAAAGCTGGAATATTGCTGAGTGCGGCGTAAAACTAAACTCACTCACTCACTTAATATATGTCACAGGTATATACTTCTGTTAGAGAAGGCTTCATTCTCTTTACAGGGTTTTCACAGTAGCAGAATTTATACACAATGGACTTGATTTATTATTTTCATCTGATATTTATAGATGTACATTGGCATTTATCTCTACCGTCAACATAACTAACTTTAAACAATATATATTATATTTGCTGATTGTAACTTCATAACTAACAAAACATTTTGTAAATGTGGCTAAGTAAGTTCCACCATACCTGACTCGTGGGTCAAGATCAGAGATGACATGCTCCATGTCGAGTTTTCCCTTCCGTCCGTAACATGCACCGATACTCCGTATTCTGTGAAGGGCTTGAGGTTGTGTATCTGTACGCTGGTGTGAGAGGTGGCAACATACTGGTACACTTCATGCTTGTGACGGTACCGAACCATGTACAAGTAGTTGTCAGGAAGCTCTACCCCGGCCTTCTGGTTCCCATCAGTCCACGCCACGATGATGGAGGATTCGGACTGGGCGCTGCCCTGTATCCCGACTGGTGGCGTGAGTGCGCTGTTCCGACTCCACTCTATAATGAACAACCTCACGGTAACATATTGTAACATAATGTTGGCAAATATATAGTATATGATGGGTGAGTCTATAATACTATTTTGTTTAATTAATATTTCAATGCTGAAATATGTTACAACATAGATCCTCACCCAAGGTAGTGAAGGACCAATGTCGATAATGTTTAGTATGAGTAAAAACCCAGACTTCAAGGTTTTTTATATAAAATTATAACACTAAATACAAAAACACTCATTCACACCACACACACAACTAATAAAAGAACAGTCAATAACAACAACAACAATTTATACAATGCTGCAGTGCATCCATAAGGACAACATTAATGAACTTAGTCACTGTGCACTTGATTTCATTCTCAGCTCCCTGGGGATCATACAACCCAAGTGGCCATTCAGGCACCAGTTACATTGTTCATGGGTGAGTGAGTGAGTTTAGTTTTACGCCGCTTTTTGCAATATTTCAGCAATATCACGGCGGGGTACACCAGAAATGGGCTTCACACATTGTGCCCATGTGGGGGATCGAACCCGGACCTTCAGCGTGACAAGTGAACGCTTTAACCACTAGGCTACCCCACCGCCCCTGTTCATGGGTGAACAGAGACCAGTTTTGAACAAAGTGAGGTAGACACCACATGAGCTAATTGTGCTTCAGGGTTAGGTTGCATCAGTTGCTAAGTTTCTAATACATTAAACCACAAATACAGTCACAACAAACTGTCGTTTTGGTCCTGGACACTTGCTATATAATTTAGTTGAAACATGTACAACAAACTATGGTTATAAACATAGTAAAATTAGTGATCCTACAGTTAGAGGCCCAGGATGTGATCCTGTTGAGTTCATTTTGACCTTAGTTTACTGTCTTTCATTCACATAACTTTTGCCTGGTCCAGACATAGAGGCAGGCTGCCGTCATACAGCTGTAATATTGCTGACAGAGGCATTAAACAACAAACAAAACATGCAGAAAATCAGGAAAACAAGAAGCAAGATGGTCTATATAATAGATAATGTCAGTTCTTCAAGAAACCCACTTTTGAGTGTCTTGACTGCATCATAAAGAGGCTGCCCCACTCCAATCTTGTTGAAGCCGACAAGTTTCACCACATACTCTGTGTTTGGCTCTGTGGAGGACAAAGATGGATGACATCAAACGTCTGTCTGACTACAGTTCTAACAGGAGGGATGACTGATATTCATGAAGACATAGTAGACTCCACAAGCATTTCAACACTATGATTATTATGTTGAAGTGAGCGTATGTTCTTTACTGGCATTCATGTTTACCAGTTGGATCAGAATTCTGTATGCATATAAGAACAATATTGCAGAGATTATTGACGCAAAGTTCAGTTGACCAGAATACAGAACATCAAGTGTAATCACATCATCACGCACATCACAAGGAACATTTTTCCTTTACATTGGGTGATCTCGAGGTACAATTTTTATTCTGTTTAAGTGTAGATTTCTACTTGGTATGTTTTGCTAAATATAGGGCCTCTTTAGGGCAAATCACTGGCAATATTAGGGCCTTTTCAAAGCTAAAATTAATTCAAGTTCTTTTTTGCATAAAATGTCCAAATAACTGTCTTTTTCAAACCCGTGTGAACCCTGTGGATGAATGAGATTGGTAACACAGCAGACACTCACCTAGTTGATACACGGTATAAGACATCTGATGCTTGTCCACCACTGTGCTGTGGGTGTCTGGGATGCCCTTCCCGTAGCTGAGGATGTAGCCGTCCACGAGGTCGCTGGGCAGAGGCGGGGCCCAGTCAATCACTACGCTGTTGCTACTTGGCCTCAGACGTAAATGAGTAGGGCGGGACGGAGCACTGTAGACCCTGTCTGAAAAGGGCATGAAAACTTAAAATAAACCTACAGTAAATATCACTCCATAGTTTTAAATTGTATGAAGTAACTTTTTCAGTGTTCATAATCAAGGTGGTACTGAACTCTGTTATGTTTCATTGCTGTAGTATTTTAATTTAAAACATGATAACTCTTTAATATTTAAGTTTACGACAAAGACCTCTTGACTTACAAGCTTAATTTCAAATGCTGTATACGATTAATGATATGTTTACAGTATTTGATGCACTACACATGCAAATACCACTTGAATCACAAATGCCATTTATGTGCATTATAGAGAGCTTAAATGGTTTTCCAATACTTCTTAAAAACAGCAGCTATCTCTGGCTGCATGTTTACTAGACATGAGGCAGGTTGGAACATCTCGTCATACAGTCCACTAGAGTACAGTCACCATCACCTGCTGCGTGGTCTCTGTTTTATTCAGAATCTACTGAACACTGTCGTTAGAGAGGCCAAATGACAACGCAATGACGTCATGTTACTGCTGTCAACATACTGTGTGTCCTGATGGTGTCAGACGGAGGACTGGCCTGGCTGATGCCGATTTCGTTCTTGGCTCGGACCTGGAACATGTACGATGTTCCTGGCTGCAGGTTCTGTACAGTGTAGGAGTTCTTTGTGATATCCTTGGATGCTGTTACCCAATCCTAAACAGTCAAAAATGGGGCTAAAAAATCCCTCAAAGCTACAACCATGAAACATATTACAAAAATCAATAACATACACAAATGAACAAATTTTACCTCAAATCTTTCGTAATATTTTATGGGAGGGTGTAAGAAGTGATGCATGTGAACAAAATCTGTAGGACTCAATTCTTACAACTTCATTTAAACACACTGCAGAGGTATCTGTAATTCATCATTGGTTTCTATTCAGCAGGTAGAGAGAGTCTGGAAAACACACAGTGTGAGGCTCCACACAAACAGTCAGTCTCTTCAAGGATTACACAGGATCAGTCATCTAAAGGTACCACAACTGACACACCACACAAACAGTCAGTCTCTTCAAGGATTACACAGGATCAGTCATCTAAAGGTACCACAACTGACACACCACACAAACAGTCAGTCTCTTCAAGGATTACACAGGATCAGTCATCTAAAGGTACCACAACTGACACACCACACAAACAGTCAGTCTCTTCAAGGATTACACAGGATCAGTCATCTAAAGGTACCACAACTGACACACCACACAAACAGTCAGTCTCTTCAAGGATTACACAGGATCAGTCATCTAAAGGTACCACAACTGACACACCACACAAACAGTCAGTCTCTTCAAGGATTACACAGGATCAGTCATCTAAAGGTACCACAACTGACACACCACACAAACAGTCAGTCTCTTCAAGGATTACACAGGATCAGCCATCTAAAGGTACCACAACTGACACACCACACAAACAGTCAGTCTCTTCAAGGATTACACAGGATCAGCCATCTAAAGGTACCACAACTGACACACCCCACAAACAGTCAGTCTCTTCAAGGATTACACAGGATCAGTCATCTAAAGGTACCACAACTGACACACCCACAAACAGTCAGTCTCTTCAAGGATTACACAGGATCAGTCATCTAAAGGTACCACAACTGACACACCACACAAACAGTCAGTCTCTTCAAGGATTACACAGGATCAGTCATCTAAAGGTACCACAACTGACACACCACACAAACAGTCAGTCTCTTCAAGGATTACACAGGATCAGCCATCTAAAGGTACCACAACTGACACACCACACAAACAGTCAGTCTCTTCAAGGATTACACAGGATCAGCCATCTAAAGGTACCACAACTGACACACACCACACAAACAGTCAGTCTCTTCAAGGATTACACAGGATCAGTCATCTAAAGGTACCACAACTGACACACCACACAAACAGTCAGTCTCTTCAAGGATTACACAGGATCAGCCATCTAAAGGTACCACAACTGACACACACAAACAGTCAGTCTCTTCAAGGATTACACAGGATCAGCCATCTAAAGGTACCACAACTGACACACCACACAAACAGTCAGTCTCTTCAAGGATTACACAGGATCAGCCATCTAAAGGTACCACAACTGACACACCCCACAAACAGTCAGTCTCTTCAAGGATTACACAGGATCAGCTATCTAAAGGTACCACAACTGACACACCACCACAAACAGTCAGTCTCTTCAAGGATTACACAGGATCAGCCATCTAAAGGTACCACAACTGACACACCACACAAACAGTCAGTCTCTTCAAGGATTACACAGGATCAGCCATCTAAAGGTACCACAACTGACACACCACACAAACAGTCAGTCTCTTCAAGGATTACACAGGATCAGCCATCTAAAGGTACCACAACTGACACACCACACAAACAGTCAGTCTCTTCAAGGATTACACAGGATCAGTCATCTAAAGGTACCACAACTGACACACCACACAAACAGTCAGTCTCTTCAAGGATCACACAGGATCAGTCATCTAAAGGTACCACAACTGACACACCACACAAACAGTCAGTCTCTTCAAGGATTACACAGGATCAGCCATCTAAAGGTACCACAACTGACACACCACACACAAACAGTCAGTCTCTTCAAGGATTACACAGGATCAGCCATCTAAAGGTACCACAACTGACACACCACACAAACAGTCAGTCCCTTCAAGGATTACACAGGATCAGTCATCTAAAGGTACCACAACTGACACACCACACAAACAGTCAGTCTCTTCAAGGATCACACAGGATCAGTCATCTAAAGGTACCACAACTGACACACCACACAAACAGTCAGTGTCTTCAAGGATCACACAGGATCAGTCATCTAAAGGTACCACAACTGACACACCACACAAACAGTCAGTCTCTTCAAGGATTCACACAGGATCAGCCATCTAAAGGTACCACAACTGACACACCACACAAACAGTCAGTCTCTTCAAGGATTACACAGGATCAGTCATCTAAAGGTACCACAACTGACACACCACACAAACAGTCAGTCTCTTCAAGGATTACACAGGATCAGTCATCTAAAGGTACCACTACTGACACACCACACAAAAAGTCAGTGTCTTCAAGGATCACACAGGATCAGTCATCTAAAGGTACCACTACTGACACACCACACAAACAGTCAGTGTCTTCAAGGATCACACAGGATCAGCCATCTAAAGGTACCACAACTGACACACCCCACAAACAGTCAGTCTCTTCAAGGATTACACAGGATCAGTCATCTAAAGGTACCACAACTGACACACCACACAAACAGTCAGTCTCTTCAAGGATTACACAGGATCAGCCATCTAAAGGTACCACAACTGACACACCCCACAAACAGGTAGTCTCTTCAAGGATTACACAGGATCAGTCATCTAAAGGTACCACAACTGACAACCACACAAACAGTCAGTCTCTCCAAGGATTACACAGGATCAGTCATCTAAAGGTACCACAACTGACACACCACACAAACAGTCAGTCTCTTCAAGGATTACACAGGATCAGTCATCTAAAGGTACCACAACTGACAACCACACAAACAGTCAGTCTCTCCAAGGATTACACAGGATCAGCCATCTAAAGGTACCACAACTGACACACCACACAAACAGTCAGTCTCTTCAAGGATTAGACAGGATCAGCCATCTAAAGGTACCACAACTGACACACCACACAGTCAATCTCTTCAAGGATTACAAAGGATCAGCTATCTAAAGGTACCACAACTGACATACCAGAAAGCTGTAATCATTAGGAGAGGTGTTACTATTCACTCACATATTCGATGAAATACACCATAAAACTTGGTAAATTTCAATTTATTTCAAAACACTTTTCATGCTCGCTCATGGATTTCATCAAAGCTGTAAAAATCTAACACCTGCTCCAGGCCCGGCTTCCTTCCCACACCAGTCTGATATGAACATGTGTCCATGAAACAACTGAAATAGCTTTCAGAGTTGCATCAAACTTGACTCCCTCACTCACCCTCCATCAACGCAATTAGGATATGACGATGTGTCAACTTTGTCAGCAAGACTGACCACCTGATCCCATTAGTCATCTCTTACAACAAACATGGGTTGCAGACGGCCAATTCTAACCCCAATCTCCCCTGGCGACTATATATACTCACATGTTTCTGTCCACTGATGCTGAAGTACTCAATGATGTAGCCAAGGAGTTTGTCCTGCTGTGCACGGGGTCCCGGCTGCCATGTCAGCTTCACGCTGGTGTCTGTGACGTCTGACTCCACCACCTGGGGCTGCGATGGCGCCTCGGGCAGCTTCAGACTGAACACTGACTCTGTGGAATTGTTAACTGCTGTCTCTAAAAAATAGAAACACGGGCACGGTTTTACCTTGACTTACAAAGGTGGGGGACCAGGGTACCCCCAACAATAAATGTTACAGGTCCTTGCTGGGAATATGAGGGACCTGTAAAATATTGATACGGTGTAGTGTACGTTCAGATAATTACTCCGGAGCCAGGAGTAATCAGTGGCAGGGGTCCAGTGTTTTTTTCTGCCGGGCAAGCAAATTTGTATATCACACTGTACCGGTGTCCAGTTGACTTTCCAATATTTATTATGTGGTTTATTTAAAAAATCAACAAGAAAACGGCCGGTATAGTGGGAAAATTATCAGGGCAAGTGATTTTACATGTTCCACTGTACCGGAGTACACTAGCAATTTTAAAGTTCTTTCCACCCCTGAGTGGTCATGTGGACAGCGGTCATGACTGATGGGAGAAATTACAAACACAGATAACTACTCCTGACACATGGTAGGGATTTTTGTGTGTCTCTTTGGATGCAGAATCTTTTGGTTTCTGCGTTCACATTAATGCGTCGCGTAAAACCTGGAAACATGGGTCAGTGAACTGTGATTTAAAAAGCCCTTTTCTAGTGGGAATATATTCTTCGTATTAGTGACCTCAATAAAGCATCTCCTGGCTTGAAATGTCTAGTATCTAAAACATCTTATGATTCTCACAGAAATTTGTTAAAAAAATACATTTCCCTTTGAAATTTACTGACAAAATGGACGAAACATGTGATTCTCTTCTCATTTTGTTATCTCTCCTGTATCCATGACTACAAAATGGCAGTGACAGACCATGCTGAGTTTGGTTTTTTTCAGCAAATAGAAAACAGATCTGCATGTACAATTACTGTCAAACACTTTAGCTCCCAGTTTAATGCAATACATATAAGACAACAGATAATTGTATCACAGTACATAAGCCAAAACTGCTCTAAACAATGGTCAAGATTATTTATTAATTAAGAAATACAGTTCGCTCTACCACCATGTATAGTGTAATAAAACACACTTTCGCCCTAAATTATTATAGTTAAAGTACAAGGACACTTGCGTCCGAGTGCTTTTACGTTATAATATACTCCTCACAAAAAGTTAAGCAACAAGTATTTTTTTCCACATATTTTCTTCATGGGTATATGAAGTTATTACTTGGCATATAAGCCATGCAGGAGAACCCTTTACGATTGATGAACTTAAAGCATTTCCCATATTGTTTTTCTGATAACATTGTTAGCACCGCCTGAACGCAACCACCCTCAAAACTCACATGCAAAATGCATGGAAAACATGTGCTATACACGTCGCACATGCGTTCTGATTGCGTTAAAACTGCCAGCAACGACAAATTGTTGACAGTAACATTTGAGAAATGGCTGGCGTCACTTGACACCAATTGAAGTTGCTCAAATTGTTGGAATGGTGCAGGGGTCAGACCCAGAGTGCTGTTGCCAACCATTTCAATGTTCATCGGCGTCATCTCCAGGCGATCATCACTCGTCACCAACAGACCGGATTGATGACTGAGAGACCACGCCAGGTCAGTCCAAGGGTGACAACTCCCAGAGAGGACCGATACTTGGCCACCCTAGCCCGGGTGAACAGGTTCACCACAGCCAGATCTCTCCAGAATGACCTCCAGAGAGTTGCTGGGAACAGAATCTCCACACAGACAGTGAGGAACAGACTCCATGCTGAAGGTCTCAGGTCCCCGAAGACCAGTGCAACGTATCCCACTGCCTGCACACCATCGTCAACAGAGACTGAATTGGGCTAACCAGCGGCGTAACTGGAGAGTCAATCGCTGGCGTAATGTTCTCTTCACAGATGAGTCAAGATTCTGTCTGGACTTCAATGATGGTAGGGCTCGTGGTGGAGAAACCGTGAATCTAACGATACGCCAATAACTGTGCGATTGCTGAACATGGTCAGTATGGAGGTGGGAGTTTGATGATCTGGGCAGGAATCCAAGTTGGACTGACGAACTGATCTTGTGGTCATCAGACGAGGTACCATGACAGGTGTGAGGTACCCGAGGCGAAATTGTCACACCTGTGATCATTCCGTGGGCTCAGCAAGCAGGTCCTAACTTCATCTTCATGGATGACAATGCCCGTCCACATCGAGCAAGAGTTGTCACTGATGTTCTTCAGACCAACAACATCACCCATATGGACTGGCCTGCAAGGTCTCCTGACCTGAATCCTATTGAACATGCTTGGGACATCCTCGAAGGCGTGTGTACGGCCTCCACGTTCGATCCTCAGACTCTGGATCAGCTTGAACAGGCATTGCGGAGAGAATGGCAGAACATTCCACAACAGACTCTAGACAGACTCATCTGGTCAATGCCTAGACGCCTTGAAGCGTGTATTCAGGTCAATGGTGGCCATACACGTTATTAAACTTTGGATCAGTGCTCAAAACTGACAGTAAAAGTGTTTTCAGACATTTTCATACCCTGATGCAACACATTTTGCACGGCTTTTTCAGTGACACTGTTTTTGATGATTTGCAAGTCAGTTATTGTTCAATGAATTTTGATTTCTTTGTTGGAAAAGTGTGTGGATATGCTTTATCTTTGTTATGTTTGATTCAGTTGTAATGATCATGAGTAAAGGCATATGTACTGACCAAAAATACACTTGTTGCTTAATTTTTTGTGAGGAGTATAGTTCAGGGTTAGTTCTTTTCTAAGATGCCAAATTTAATACTTTCTAAGGACAATTATGATTAATTTAAGGCAGAAAACAAACAACGATGTCGGTGACCTAAATTAAGAATCCTCACACCGGGCTAACTGACGCGCTGTTCAATTGATGTGTCTGCCCCCTACGTTAAGACGAACGTTACCAGAAACAAACAAATGATAACAGTTTGATGACGGTTTACATTCGGAATAAATATCTTCTCTGAATTATTTTAATTACATCTGTCATTAATGTCAACCATATGGGGCAATATGAATGTCGCATTTCTACTACCAACGTAAGTTTAAATCAGTACATCCAGATGAAGCTGAGTAAACAAGCGACATTCCACGATTGCATTGTGGGAATGTAAACATTGCCAACGTTACCGTGTCGCTGAAAACTTGTGAGTCGAATTGACACATTTTAACCGTCGTAAAACATAAATATAATGTTTCCACCAGTGATGTTAGCTGCATGAAGCAACTGCAAACCAAGAAACAGGGTGCAACAGAGTAGTTTACTGTAGGAGGCCGTACGACGGCGTATGACAACTGACATGCATCGTGACGTCGCTCACATTGTGACGTAATGTAAAATGGTTCGATCACGAGGGGGCACATTAGAATGGGGCAGTGAAAGGATAACGTCATTCAATTGTTACGTCATCAAAAAATTATACCTTTATTGTCTGATAATGTTTGTTTTTTCGATTGTTCTAACCGCTAGGCATCTTAGAAAACAGAATAGAAAGACAGAGACACTGCAAAATGGATGAAGTCTTAACCTCTGAATTGTAACCTACCTGAAATAGGCAAACCATTAGATTTAGCGCCTAACTTGTTTTTTGATAAGCATTTCTTCATCACTGTTTTCACATTCTGACATTCAGATCTGTCCCCTTTCTTCAGGG
This sequence comes from Haliotis rubra, assembly GCF_003918875.1. NCBI lineage: Eukaryota > Metazoa > Mollusca > Gastropoda > Lepetellida > Haliotidae > Haliotis > Haliotis rubra. The sequence goes on from NW_025767157.1 coordinate 1,308,521, forward strand.
TCAAGGACCTTGTCTTGATAAGTGTCAAAGGGTCACACTTGGACCAATGACCTTTCTTGTACCTACAGTCCACTGCAAGTAATAAAAACACGACAACAGCTATTAATAGTGTCACTGGGAACAGGTTACTTTCCATGCAGTTATAGAAATCATGTTTCAGTTATCAGTTATAGAATTCAAAACAGAAAGAACAATGATTCAACGACAACATTTTTACAACTACATTATTTTGATAAACACAGTCTGACATGCAAAATATTTGAACATGAATTCACTGATTTACAAAGACATGCAAGACGTGTTTGTTTAAAATTAAATAATGTTAAATACAGCCAACAAAACCAATTTCACCTTACTTTAAAAAATGTGAGAAGTGGTGATATCAACTTTCATCTCAAATACAATATTATAATTTATAAATATACAATTTAAGTTTAAAATTTTTAACTTATCTCATCTCACATTATGAGACATTAGCCTTGAAAGCATTAACAAACCTGACCTGATGTTAAAGGACAATGTCATAATAAAGTGAAAGGCTTTCAGTTTCTTTGTAATGAACATGTATACCACCCTGATTGATGGGCAGATTGTTTGTAGCTAATTCTGCTCTAATATAACACACTGTTAACTAAGTGAAAGAGGAGAAAACAAAAACACAAACCTTTCTTTTTAGAGCTTGTTTTACATTGACGAAACTTCCTTTTCTCTGTTGGGCAAGTTTCTGGCTGTCCGTCTCGGAGTTTGAACAACTTTACACGGGTGTTGTCAGCCTTGTTACATGACCCCCAGCCCGCAAACCGGTACTTGCATTCTACACACAACCATAGGACGACAGTTATACAGAGAAGCCTCACTACAGTAAAACAAAAGCAATATATGGTATATAATGTAAGTTGAAACCTCACGACCTCAAACGCAAACAATACATGGTAAGTTAGCCAAAACATCACACTGAAAACTGGGTGAGAGAATGAAGGAGCTGAAATCTGTATCTTCATCATTTCTACATAGGGCAGAGTGTTTTCACTCACTCATAGTATTGCAGGACACTGTTATGTTCTTGGTCTGTGGACAGTTATCTCCCCCTTTCTTGAGAGCCAGCGTCTTGACCTGGGTGTTTGTGGCAAGGCTACATACTCCAACATGGCCCTTCTTATAATACTTGCACTTGGAGTGCTTCTCAACTGTCAATGGCAGAAACACATGTCAAATTATATCATAATTCATTACAAAAACAAGTAGCAAAACAAAAAATCCATCAATTACATTCTATCTTCAGTGAATTTCTGCTGAAACATTTCTTGAGTGCGATCACTTAAAGTTACAAGAAGACTTATTTGAGATTAACTTGTTTTTCATACTGCAGAGCCATTGTCATTGATACCTTTGATCAATGATGATAGTATACATCTATGAAATGAATTTATAATATTTGCTGGTATTAAATGTTTTAAATATTCTAAGAACCACTACTATATTTTGCAGATTCAGCTAATTTCAACTGTTGATTAATCCGAATCTTACTATGTTTTTAACATTGGACAGCATGTTTTAGTAGGGGCCTAAATATATCAGGGTGGTGGGGTAGCCAAGTGGTTGAAGCATTCACTTGAAACTTGAGTTTGATTCCTCACATGGGCACAATGTGCACAGAGTATTTCTGGTGTCCTATTCCATGATTTTGTTGGGATATTGCTACTATACTGACTCAATGAGTCACCTGAACAAACCAAACTGCTGGTGTGGAGGACTATAAATATGACGTAGGGGCCTGTTGTGGTGTCTCTACTTTGGAAAATCTAGTTTCTCCAACTTTTACTCACTGATGGATGTATACACGGTGTAGTTACTGCTAGCAGTATCCTGAATATTTACCTGTGAGTGGCAAGTTTTTGTTCTTCTTTTTCCCAACAACCTGGTCAGTGTTGCCTAGCAGCACTATGAGTACTACTATAAGGCTACCAGCCCGCATCATGGATGCTTGGTTTGGCAATGTTTCTGAAACAATCACATAAAGTACATGAAACAAACAAAGTAGATGAACTAGACCTGCCAACTAGACCTGCCAACCAGACCTGCCAACCAGTGATCAGCTCCACAGACTTATTCAAACAGCCCTCAGAGCCAACAGAGTTCAGTATTCTCATAAGTGGTTGCTATCAAACCATTTGAAACCCTACTGCGTGTTGCGGATCCTTTTGGTGTTTTACAGTAATAATTTAGGCTGGAGCATGTTTATTCTGTGTTGTTATTATTTTGCATTACGCATACGTATTTACCTCCATTTCCTGTTATGTACTGCGTGCTAAAAATGCTAAACACGCTAAATGGCTGAAACATTGCTCATATGCCATAATAAGTTTCAGTATGTTTCAGTAACTCTCGTGCTTTGCCGTGTGTCTGTCTCATTCCCTAAAGGTTTTACCCGTGAAGGTCCAGGTTACAATATTGATCTTCAGTAACCCATGCTTGTCGTAAAAGGCGACTAACGGGATCGGGTGGTCAGGCTCGCTGACTTGGTTGACACATGTCATTGGTTCCCAATTGTGCAATCAATGCTCATGCTGTTAATCACTGGATTGTCTGGTCCAGACTCAATTATTTACAGACCACTGCCAAATAGCTGGAATATTGCTGAGTGCGGCGTAAAACTAAACTCACTCACCCTAAAGGTTTAAGTTGCCTGTGCAGCTCTTCCTTGTTCAGTTGCACAGTTCTCAATTAATTTATTGATATTGTTCATGGTTTTTAATTTGTACTTGTTCCTGTTTTCACTGTGTAACACTAACACAGTCCTCTGTCCTGTAATCTGCACCACCATGTTACATGTTTGACGACCTTCAAAAAATATACCTTGTATGTAGTCATTGGTTCCTTCCAATGAGCATCCATTTATGTGCATCAGAGACCATATACCGATCGGTATATGGTCTCTGTGTGCATGCACTATGGCCAACTTATGGATTTCCTCAAATTACATTGGATTTATATCTACAAACAAACACATGTATCAAAGATTGGTAAAGTGGCACAGAATTCTAACAATTGTAAAGAGATGCCCAACATACAGAATCACAAGTGAGTTCTTGATCAGAAAGGAATACTCAACATGAATGATTATAAAGGAATACTTGATAGGAAAGAATATCCAAGGGCTAAGGATACTAAGCTGAACTCTGAACGCATCTAACGCTAACAATCAAAGAGGTATGGGAAATCAGTGAACTTACAGAAACAAGCGCGGAAACACAGTGAATCAGCACTATATGTCTGCGACCAATAAAATACAGTCATACCGAGGTGTTTCTGGAGTTATCTTTAAACCATTAACAAATCTTTCCACGTGGGACCAACAAAACATAGATTCCTTAAGAGCATCTTTATTTCATTTAGCTGTCGATAATAAAATTGAAAACATTATTTTTTATGAGACTTGTATCCCTATTATGTGACATTAGCGGTCTTTCTGTACACATCAGGAATGTTTTTGATTCGACAACTTCAGTAAAACCGTAATTCATTCCAGTTTGAGAACCCAGATATAACTGTTGCCAGTATATTCGCCTTTGTCCAATTTAATACAAACACTGAAAATGTCTCTTAATTTTTTCTATAAGATAAATTGTGAAACATTCAAATGCAAACGTTTCCATCCCATTTTTTTGCAAATGTTGCATTAGATCATTGCTCAATTAACCCACCTGTTTATCTGACCATCGCAAGAGTTTGTTTACACCTCCGACTTCCGTATTACAAAAGGGAACTAACTTTGCTCTTCACACATCAATACTTACCGCTAAAAAAACATTGGACTCAATGTTATGTGTACACGCCTTGAAGCGTAATACAACCGAGCTATGAAACGCGAATAAAAACAGTAATTTCAGATGGAATAAACAAATGTTCTCTCATCCTGGTCAGCAGCATCGATTTTCAGTGTGGTTTTTTCAGAGAAAAGTCATGCAGCTTTGAATTATAATGAACATCAGAGACCATATCCGTATATGGTCTCTGTGAACATGTACCGAGAAACGAGTCCAGTTTTCAATATTATTTATTTCTTTTTTCATGTTTTTATTCCCAGAATTATGTTTACAGACTTTACCTCTGTAGTACAGTACAGTACAGTACAGGTAGCTTCATAGTATACAAGTACAGTGTTTCCTTGATCACATTGTCAAATATCGTGCTGTTTGCAAATATTATTTCATGACGTCAGACTAACTGAGCGGTATATTTCAAAAACTGAAAAAGTCATAAATAAAGTTACCAATCATTAGGAAAACATCTATTATAGTACACGTGTCTGAAACTTATTTCCTTAGTGAAATTATGACCGTTCAGTTTAGTCTTACCTCTGTCACAGTAAAATGTTCAGAGCGTGTTGTGAGGGAATAATTATTTCTGGAAAGGATGTCAGATTAACTAGATCACGGAGAGAACAGGCGGATTGTCATATGTAGTACGTTAACATATACATGTGCTGTAGTGGAAATAGCATCCACGGACGTCGCAGTTGGGGAAACGGTCTCACAGCGTTGAAATTTCGAAATCCGTCTGGATGACATCAGGCTGAAGGGGCGATTTGTCTGCTGAGAATTTAAAGACGATTCGGCAGTTGTAATGGATTACAGCTGATCCCGGAGAGAAGATTCATATGTAGTACGTTAACATAAAGACAGGTGAACAGTTAGTTCACTCATTATATGCCAGAACCATGGGCAGCAATGCAGGCTTCAGCAATGCGGCTTCAATGTAGGGGACATACTACTGATCAAAGAAGTTAGAAAGTCGTGGTCCATGCTGTCCCAATATCGGACCACCTCTTCTTTCATTTCAGCAATATTTGTCAGATTTTTCTTATTGACACCTTCCTTCATAAGTCCACAAACATTTTCTATTGGATTTAGGTCAGGGCTATAGCTGGGCCAATCTAATAATGTCATATTTTGGGTCCGAAACCAGGCCTGTGAATGCTTTGAACGATGTTTTGGGTCGTTGTCCTGCTGGAAAATCCAAAAATTTCCATAGAACACGTGAGCAGATGGAAGTAAATGTCCCTCGAGAATATCTGTGTACCGCTCACTGTTCATATTCCCTTCAAATACACAGAGGGGCGTTGCCCCTAACACAGATATGCCACCCCACACGTTAACTTTCGGACTGTACTTTGGGTGCTGATACAAAGGTTTTTCAGTTTGTTTGGTCCAGAATTTCAGTGTATTAGGAAACAGCCACACAGAACTTCCATCTGAGAAAATCACATTGTCCCAGTTAAAATTTCTATGCTGTAAGCACCAGTTCAACCTTCGCTGCTTTTGTTCAGGTTTCATGATCGGTGATGGAATTCCTCGACTTTTCTGCCAACCCATTGCATGCAGCTCAGTTCTAATTGTCTCCTTACAGACATCCACAGTTCCTCTGTCAATCATATCCAGCCTTAAGTATTCTAAACTCCTTCGACCCGCGAAGATCCGGGGTAGAATAGGTCTTCAGCAACCTATGTGCTTGCCAAAAAAGGCGACTATGCTTGTCGTAAGAGGCGACTAACGGGATCGGGTGGTCAGTTTCGCTGACTTGGTTGACACTTGTCATCGGTTCCCAATTGCGCAGATCGATGCTCATGCTGTTGATCATTGGATTGTCTGGTCCAGACTCGATTATTTACAGACCGCCGCCATATAGCTGGGATATTGCTGAGTGCGGCGTAAAACTAAACTCACTCACTCACTCTCAACCCCTTCGTTTGTTTATAGAAACAAGAATACCAAGCCGCCTCCTGTCACGACAGTCAATTTTCTGGGCCTATCTGCGCCTCCCTGGTGCTCAATGCCATATCCATTTGCAATATTTTTCAAAATACGATAAACAGTGGACAAAGGGATGCCTGTTCTACTTGAAATCACTTTAGCTGATCTGATGTCCTTGTTATAATACTCTAAAATCAACTTCCTCTTCTCTAAATCATCCATACTGAGGATCACTGAAAATGTCGTCTGCTAGCAAGTAAACAAAGGGGGATAACTCTTCACAAACTAATGAAAAAGGATTAACGTAGTTGTCTCTCTTGAAAGAAACCAAGCACTTGATAGTTGGTCAAGGTTGTTTATACTAGAAATCCATTTAAACATATTCCTAAAATTCTCAATAATTTCTGGTCATACTATATACCTGATTCACATAAGAATACAACATCCAGCTCTATATCTTAATGTAAAATATTATGAATACTGGCGGCAATACGAATACATTCAAGCTGTTTTATTTCACTCACTCACTCCCCCACCCACCCACTCACTCACTGAGGACCAGTTGTAACCAGGGAACACCATATTTAAATTGGCATTCTGTATTAAGAACAATGAAGAACATATAACGTGCACTCATCTTCTCTTGTATTCTGCAGGTGCTGGAGTACAGGTAAGTATACCTGCTGAGGGCTGGACCTTTTGATACTGTGGAGGTTGGTCTGGGATTCATTTTGATAACCTGCTCCGGGAATACGTTTTCTTTTCATAACATTGAGTGATTTCAAGCACTGACTTCAATATTCCGACTATAAATGCCAGCCTTCGAGTGACATTTAAACTCGATACACACAAGAGAGAGAAAATATCAATGTCAAAGTCTTTATCATGAGGAACACGTTTCTGAGCATACACTTACTTCTTCATCCTTCATCGAAAGGCCAGCGACAATATATGCTGTGCTAGAGTTGTTTCATATAATCTTAAAGCATACATTTAAGAACCTTAGGCAGGTTTGTTTGTACAGTATCTCTAGTATTGGTCATATTGTAATTTACAGGGGTCGTGTACAAGATACATCGCAAGCCTAAGTTAAGAGAAGCGTTATGTGCGTGTTCATTGATTTCAGAAAAAGCGTCTTAATTTTTCAGAAATGTAATCATATATTTACTTTTTTTACGGTTAAATTTGACATGAAAATCCATCCCTGCGAATTGTTCATTTTTTAAGACACCATGTGGGTTAACACGAGGCTACGTTTGAACCATGTTCATATTCTTGTCATTAATAAGCTTGTGCAAGACACGCTCGCTCCCTGCGATCATGTAGTACACTCCAAATATTGATTTCATCTTCCATTTGCCGATTACATAATGTTGTTTCCTCGTAGTTGGCTCGGGGCTTACAAAACCATCAGGACATGTAAAACATACATGGCTCAAAATGGGCATTTCAATATTTTATTTATTTATCAAGATTTACAACACTAAATTAGATTCCCGGAGCAGATTATTACATGAGTCTCAATCATGGAATGTCATGGTCAGTGTAAAAAAAGCTGAAAGTTTACATATATTTATTATTGTAAATGCGTTGGAGCTGTTTGCCCCCAGGTAAATGATTCAAAGCATGCGAGGAAATAGCCTCATTTTTCCAGTTGTCGGTATTTACAGATATAATGATTTTGCAACTGATATAAAATCTCAGACTAAATCCATCCAAAACTGACGTGTCGCCCCGAACTGTGTGGGATAAAACTAGTAATAAATTGCACCGGCAGAAACTTTCTAATGTTAACGTTTTTAAGGTGATAAGTTTTCAACTAACAAAGGTTTTGTTTGGTGAAACTGGCTGTCATTGTACGTTTATTAGTCATTAAATACTGGATGAAGATTTTGAGAATAAATATCAGTCGTTTCACCGAACAGTGTTAAGGTTTGCTTGCACTATTAAATGAAAACGATATTTTAATTAAGTGTCGTTTTTCAATCTCATTAAAATCAGATATGGCGACAATTTAGATCAAACTGTAATAAGCATGATAAGAGTGCGTGGGTTTAATTATACCAAGGTAATGGAAATACGAACATGTTTTTCACCTGATTTAAAAAGAAGTATCTATTTCCGGCTTTTGGGTACACTGTTAGTACACAATCTTTTCAGAAAGTGAACTGTTCAGTACTGTACTAGAGAAACAAAAAGCAATATGCAATTTCGAACATCTCTTCGTAACTTTCAAGTTGTGAGTGAGCGAGTTCAGTTTTACGCCGGACTATACTCCAGCTATATGTCGGCGGTCTGTAAATAATCAAGTCTGGACCAGACAGTGATCAACAGCATGAGCATCGGTCCACGCAATTGGGATACGATGACATGTGTCAACCAAGTCGGCGAGCCTAACCACGCTATCCCGTTAGTCGTCTCTTACGACAAGCATGGGTTGGTGAAGATCAATTCTAACCCGGATCTTCACGGGTAACTTTCAAGTAAACATAATTGGTAAAAACTCATAAAGTTCTGGTAAAATTTTCATATATAAATACTATGACCTCCATACGGTAGTGGTATGCGAGAAATGTTTTTTAGAAGGTTGTCTTGCCTCATTATATTACAAAGATTAATGACATTTGAAACGTTGTTCCAGCTCATGTGATACAAAAGATGTTTCATGTTGGACAGCATTATAGTAACGCAAATTAAAAATGTAACAATTCGGACATGAACAATAAAAGCATCATTTATGGATGTCAACTTCTTTATTGTGAATAACACGTTTTGGAGTGTATGCACGCTACTTAATCAGGTGATGAACAGTTTTCCAACTGTCTTGGGGACCGTGTGGCCTGAATTACGAAAAAATATACTCGACTGATTGGTGATTTTGTCCCCTTTTCATGACAACTTTCTAGGTGTATATCTTGTTATTTCCCTTAGGTGTATATCTTGTTATTTCCCTAGCTACTTACTTACTGGGGTACGTAACAGTATTTATTTACATGTCCATCAGTTTGACAGAGTAATTCACCCTTCTGGTGAAAACTTCAAACAGGTATAGTATCCCTGCAAAGGAGGTAACGAGATATTATATACCCAATCTCCTGTTTGTCACATAACACTGGTTCATGTTTCCTGCCTATCCCACAAACGTCCTGACCTTCAAGTTGTGCAAGTCAGGTGAGGTAAAGATGTACAGCTGTAGTACTCCGGATAATGCCACACAAGTCTTTCCCGAGACCTCCCTCTCAAATCCCTGCCCTCAACATCACAAGTACATCATGCACTCACAAAGCTCCTGGTTGCTCTGGTCTGCATCTGCTTCCATGATGTTCTCTATTGGAAACAGGTGTAGTGCACTTTGGTGCATCCCAGGTCCAGAATAAACAGAAATATTCTTTTCATTCATACAATTCCCTTGATACTTCCTGGGATCACTATGCCCACACCCACACTGTTCCAACCACAACAACCTATGAACATGATAAAAGGGACCGTTCATAATTTATGGCTAGGGGGGTGATGATGGTTGTAAGGGGGTCACCCATTTTGTTCTGGGTGGGTGGGGTGGGTTATCAATTTTGTAAATACTAGGGGGATCACATATAAACATATGTGATGCTTACATATTATGGGAAGGGGAGGGGGGCACTTATTTTGTATATAAATTTTAGTGGGGGGGCCATTCACATTGTACATGTTTCTCCATAAAAATCATCATCACCCCCCCCTAGCCATAAATTATGAACCGTCCCTAAGTCTGCAATGGCTCTCTGGGTGCTGTTGTACAAACAACCTTAGCCCTAAGACTACCTTAAGTCTATGTTAAGGTATGGGAGTTACAGTACCCCTAAGATCATATTGTACAACAGTACCCTGATCATCAATTGCTAACACCATGACATAACTGAAACTCAAAAAGCACAGTTAAAGTCTCACTCACTCATTATTACAGGTACCTCCTTCATTGAAAAAATACATTCTTAAAAACAACACCATACATATTCTTAACTATAACACTTTATTTTAAATGTAAACATTATGTTCCAATTAAAACTAATAATTAAAAACCCTAGGGTACACTCTAAACGGAACAATCTATTATGAAACATATCTCTGAACAAAGTACTCTCATCACATATCTATTAACAATTATAATGCTATGTCTGTAAATCAGAAAATTGAGCTACAAAAAAGAACCAATGGAAGACAAGTTCTATAAAATTCTCAGTATGTATATATATAGTATAAATATATACTTTAAAACCTTTGACTGATGTATGATTGTCGTTTCGTGGTTTCAAGTTGAATGTCACGAACAGATTAAAATCTGACAAAAAGATAACCTTGAACCGTCTTAACAGTGTATATCACTCTGTAATGCCTATGGTAAATTTGTGACCATGGGGATATATACATTTATAACATGGCTTACAGTCAGGACCTAACTTTTCTGACCTCCAGTAACAATTGATGTTCTTACTGCACCATGCAGTGTGCTATACTGGAAGATACAATAACAAAGAACAGGCGGGAATAAATCTTTTTGCTGCACACTGACTCATGACTACTTTTATAGATAATACCAATATCATTGGAAGTCACAACCAAAATTTGGTGGCAAATGTTACTTATTTTCATAAAAGGTTTTAGAGTTAATATACAGAGTTTAAGTTAATTACATTGATAGTTAATTCATTAGCTAATCAGAGCTGTCTGTGACCTAGAACAAGCCTTTACCCCAGAACGATCTTGAAAGGCTTTTCAATATAGGGCGATGGGGTGGTCTAGAGGTTAAAGCATTCACTCATCATGCCAAAGATCTGAGTTCGATTTCCCACATGGGTACAATGTGTGAAGCCCATTTATGGTGTCCCCAGCCGTGATATTGCTTGAATATTGCTAAAAGTGGCATAAAACCTTATTCAGTCAGAACATAGGCGAACAGAACACGCTATTGTCATGATGGCTAACATATTATTAAAATACACATACCTAATATGTCTTTCCAGAAAGTTTGTCTGGTAAGTAATAAAAGCACAAAATACACTAAAAGCTAAAACAAGATTCGTTCAATGCCCAGCATCTTTCTTATCGTTAACCAAATAGTTTGATCCAACAGGAACAATTCATCTAAGAAAAAGCATTCACTTACACCAAACAAACTAGCACCATAAATTTAATCAAACAAAAATATTCCAAATATTTGTCAGCTTAAATTCAAAATGAGAATCGTTGTTTACCATGAACAATAAACATTTCAAGCATTAATACCAATTAAACTTAAGTAAAGTGTCCAGTAAGTAGAAAACCATGATGCGGATAAACACAAATCAAAATACTAATACACAATATAAATACAGGGAAAGAGGTACAAATCCCTCACTACAAATATCATCTAACAAAGATATTTTATGGAATTTGTCTTTTGAAAAGAAATGCAATTTGTATCAACAAACGTGCAATTCAGGGAAATAGCCATGCTGTGAAATAGTTTCATAACTGACACAATATGGTAACTGTGTTAACACAAATTAAAACCCTTGGGAGATGTAAAAAATATGGACACTATGAAAACACACAAAATATGACTTCTAGATCATTTCCTGCTTTGTTTCCAACAACAAACAGGTTGTGGAGAAAATGATCCCACAGTAAGAACAAACACACCTTGATTCCTGGAGAAAATGATGTTTGGTGCAATAAGCAGTCTATACATTTTAGAAAGATGCTAAGTCGTTGTCAGTATTTGCTGTTGGTCAAACAACAACAACAAAGTTACCCAGCAAGATTACAAAGGCAAAATCTGGTTCACATAGATAGGAATCACTGACATTATATATCACGTATGCTTTTAACACTGTATGGGACATTTCAGCAAAAGGACTTACAATTGATGTAAAATACCTTGAGCACAAGATTACATTAAACTAGTATTGCCATGTACATTTGGAAAACAATCTTGAAGAGAGCTTTGTCCAAATACATCACATTAAGTGTATATACTATAACATGCAGCATTAATTTATTCTGTAGGTCAACATTGTCAATTATTATCAACGTGCATGCCAATATACACACATATTATGACAGTCAGTGGCTTAAATGGACATGAAATGGAAACATTTAGATAAATGTTCAACAATGTAACTGAAGCATTAACAGCTAAAGGATAAGCAGAATATCTCAATACAAACAGGTTATATAACAAATAATATCCATATCTAAACTAGAAACTGAGACCATATATCAGTATATGGTCTCTGCTAGAAATGAATACACTTGATCTAAAATTACCATTAATATTGTATGCAATAAATCTAATCGTGTATAATTGACATTGGAGGCTGCAGCTCACAGATAATGCTGTTATGGACAAAGCACCAGGCTGAAACCATTATGGATGACTAGAAAACATTCATTCACAAAACAACAAAAATCTTGAAGGAAGCAATGGAACCCAGTCACAACAAATCAATTAATTTCATCTGAGATGGACAGGAAATATTTCTTGTTTTATAGCTGATCATGTCTTTACAAAATATGCCATCCTACAGGAAATGGCCAATGGGGTGAAAAAGCTCACATAATTAATTTCCTATGGCCTGATAACTATATGGTGTCATAAGGTGAAACAATGACCAGTTTGACATCAGTGAAACCTAAAATGTGCGAAGGAGCAACTGCTAAACAAACTGAAACTCCCGACGTAAGAGTTGTTTGAAAATATCCTGAAGGAGGATAACATTTACTCACAAATTTGATAAAGAAAGTTAATATCTTGAATACAAACAGTGACTTCTAACATTTCATTTACCCTGCTCCCAGCATATATTTAATCTATAAAAGCTATTGGCATCTGAGACTTAGTTGTTGCTTATTTAGTGCAAACCATATTCTTCTTACTATGCACGTGCAGAATGAGCCAATGCCATTGACGAGCAAGTTTTCTTCTAAGTTAGTTCTGACTGTAACTTAGGAAAGAACCTTATTATTTCAGAATTAATTTGTTGGAAAAGTTTTGGTTCACTTGCCATCCATGAAATACAGAATGAACTAGTTGACTGGACAGCCTTTTTGCACAGAGAAATATGATATTGATAAGGAAAATATAATATGTTACTCTTTAATATGTTTGAAGTCAAGATTATCCTACTGACAAGATCGGTCAGTAAAGCAGCATACAAAGATTCCTGTATCACATTGTAAGGTCAATATTTCTTTCTTATTCCCTTGTACTTACATTATGCAGATGTAGAGGAATGCAAAGGTGAAAGCCTATTGGTTGAGCAGCTATAGCAAAGCTGAGCATTCAAAGGGAGATAATACAGTCAAGTCTTTGGCAAATGTCCAGGCCACTAGGGCTTTTACAAAGTGGCTCAACTGCAAGCCTTGGTTTTCACAGCCTTCCTTTCACACTCAGTTCCACCCTGGATTAGCTCCCTTGTTTTTGTCATCACACCGTTCATACATGGAAGATATTCTCCCCATTTTCCAAAGAAGCATCGCTCTGGAATTAAAAGCAACATTTAATGTACTTCAAAAAGATTGTAAAAGTACAGTGAACATTTTATCAATTGTTTAAATACACACTTCCTGATTGAAAATACATCTGTAACAATGAATTTCACAGTACACAGCATTTTCATTATTTGATCTGCTAGTGAGGGGAGGGGGGATGCAAAAAGGTCTGTATGGAATGTAATTTGTATAAATGGTATGAATACAAACATAAAACCATAACAAATAATTCCATGTCAGTATTCACCTTCTTGTGGGGGCCTTTACCAATAACAGCAATAGAAGTATTTGAGATATCAGATGCTCATAAAAGACGGACTTCTAGTTTAATTTAAACTTACTGAGTGAGGAGATCAAACACAGCAGTAAAACTCAACTATATTTCGCATTGTAATGACTAAATGACTAAAACGGTTAACTAATAATTGTACTTGGGACTTGCAACAGAAAGAATTGATGCGGTTGGGTTGATACAGAAAAATTAGTCAATCTTTCGAGCCAGGGATCATGATGCAGTTGTATGACTGACTGACTGACTGACTGACTGAGTTTGGTTTTACGCCGCTTTTAGCAATATTCCAGCAACATCACGGCGGGGGACACCAGAAATGGGCTTCACGCATTGTACCCATGTGGGGATTCGAACCCGGGTCTTCGGTGTGTGCAGTTGTATGAAGCAACCTTAGTGGTACAGCTGTGATAAGGCCATGTTAAGGCATCAGATTTAGCTCTCTGGTGAACATAACTTACATACTGTAAACATACTTTTTCGCTTGGTGCAAATTTCGCGGAATTGACAGTTTAGACTACATCGAGGGGTCAATTATTCGCGCAATCATAAAGTGCCGGAACTGCCAGCTGTCTCTTAGCCCACCACTAATAGTAATGAAAACAACCAGAGTGGCTTAACCTGTCAGGCGGCATGTATTGCTTACCTGCCTGCATGATATATACAGTAATACGTTTAGTATTAAGTACTTAGGAAGTGTCACTACGATTGGTAAAAACAGAAAATAGAACATGTGACCAATTTCAATGGCGGCCACAACACACATTGCTGTTTTCGCTAATTCGGCAATAGGATTTTGAAAGGTTTATTCGCTGTGTATAAAATTTTTGCAGTAAAATATTTTGCGCGAAAAGCGAGAAAATAAAACCTGCACGATATATAATATGTTTACAGTATTTTATAATATACACTTACAAGAATTGTAGCTCACTTTGGTGAACGGGCCCCAACCCTTATCACGACTTACCTTTTCCATTTGGTCTGCTACATGACTTGGTCATGGCTATCTCAGGTTTACACACTTTCAAGTCGCCTTTTTTCAGCTTTTTCACACGGGTTCTCTTGTTGGTGGTGGTATTGCAGTCACTCCACTCGCCTATATCATACTGGCATTCTACAACACAGAAACCAATACTCACCAGTCATCTAATACGCTCTAATATCTCAACAGGGATTTACAGGACGCGAATTCCTGCATCCTATACGCATAAAAATTGACAATGGACTCAACAAAATATATTAGCGCGTCCAAAGGAACTAGTGTTGGGAATCGGAAACCAAATCAACTATCGATTATCAGAGGACTTGTGGTGAACGATTATTGATTATAATCGAAATATATACAGTTTTAATGTAATCATCAATTCTAAGGGGTTTTCCCCAGGTTTTTGCTAATTAATGGGTTTTTTATAACTAATACTGTCATGCAATGAAATGCACGCATGCAAGTAAGACACTGGAATTGTAATTAAACAATAAAAGTGGTTAAAATTTTACAATGCGCATAGCTTTACGCTGTTGAACGCATGCTTGTTCGTGAATATTCATCAAATTAAATGCTTAGTATACTTAATTCAAGGGTGTTATACAAAAACAACAAAATTCTGATTAATCAAAAACATTTTTTTTTACAATCGATATTCATTTTTAATCCTTCTTTCGATCGATTTTCGAACAAGAGTCATCAGAAGATGACATATCCCCCCGGCCTCCACATCTTTGAAAGAACAAATCATCTTACAGTTACTTAAAGTCCAGCTTGATTTTAGACTACGTGCAAATCGTTCCATGGCAATCATGAAAAAATTAAATGACAAAAATCTGCAAATAGCAAAAGGCACCACTTCAGGATCTGCCTGACATATCTGCCAAGTTTTACTGAAAGATATTAAGAAGAAACCTACACTTTTGAGAGTTGTGTTTCCATGGAAATCAGGAAAAATAAAAAAGACCAAAACCAAATAGCAAAAGGCACACTGGGCCCTTTGCTGAGACTAAGTCTGAATCACCCTCCCTTCCATGAAAATCAATCGTTTCCATGAAAAAAATAAAAATGCCCAAAATCTGCAAATAGCAAAAGGCACCACTTAAGGTTCTGTTTGATATATCTACCAAGTTTTGTTGAAAAATATTGAACAGTTCTTGAGTTATGCTCCGGAAACGAAGCCCACCCCTCCCTTTTGGGATTAAGTCCGAATCGTTTCCATGGAAACCGGGAAAAATAAAAATGCCAAAATTCTGTGCACAGCAAAAGTCACCACTTAAGGTTCTGTTTGATATATCTACCAAGTTTTGTTGAAAAATATTGAACAGTTCTTGAGTTATGCTCCGGAAACGAAGCCCACCCCTCCCTTTTGGGACTAAGTCAGAATCGTTTCCATGGAAACTGGGAAAATTAAAAATGCCCAAAATCTGTGCAAATAGCAAAAGGCACCACTTAAGGTTCTGTTTGATATATCTACCAAGTTTTGTTGAAAAATATTTAACTTTTTTTTAGTTATGCTCTGGAAACAAAATGATTATGAACGAGGCGTCGACTATATCACCCCGCATTACATGCCGGGGGGATAAAAATATTTTCTTTCTCTGATTCCATCAGTTCTGCGCCAGTGTCGCATATATACATTCAATCATTTAACACATCTATACACATGTATAGGTACACCAGCTGGTAATTACCGTGAACGTTTTTACATTATTTTATTTATTTAAATTTTCTTATGTTTGCATGCAATAACTAAAATTAATTGAGTTGCTATGATTTACTTTGTGTATTTTGCATATATCCACAGTTTATCTGGAGCCCTGTAAAGAGAATATGGCAAAGATAATCATACACACTTACTTCTCTTTCCTTTTTTACATTTCTTAGTGATCTGTCGTTTGTTTGAACAGAACTTTTTATCTCCCTTGATTAAAGTATCCATTCTTGTCATAAGATGTGTTGTGGGGTGACAGGCAGACCAGCTCCCTTTACGGAACTTGCATGCTGAAAGAGGGATGTGAGTGAGTGAGTTAAGATTTAACGTCACATCGGCAATATTGCAGCCATATCGTGACGAAAACAAGCCATACAATGAAAAGTTGAAACATTTTAAAGATTAAAACCTGTCGACGATGGACTGTAAAAAGACTAGAGAATCACAGTTATAAATATAAAACTAGCGCAAAGTTAAAATATTCCAATTAAAGAAGACAATACAATATAAAATACGGGCTATAGAGAGCCAACAACTGAACGTAGATCACCATACTAAGGCCCATGGGGACTTACATTACTTTTGCTACCTGCATGGACCCTAGCTGGATTTACACCATCCCTTCAGCCATTGACGTTGATGCTGAGATTTAGCCATACATTAAAAACACAAATATACTACCATTAAAAACCTGGTACACTTAAACTGACTTGAAATGATTTGGGACTTACGTACCCGAAAGAGGGATGTGAGAGCATAGGGTTCCACAAAGTAATATAAAGATATGTAACACCTAACTTGTACTTTCCGTCTTGTTGGTTGGTTGGTTGGTTGCTCAAAGCCGCACTCAGCACTATTCCAGCTACATAGCGGCAGTCTGTAATTGATCGAGTCTGGACCAGATAAACCAGTGATCAACATCAAGAGCATCGACCTACGCAATCGGGATACAATGACATGTGTCAACCAAGTCAGCAAGTTTGGCCACTGTGTCAGTCAAGTCAGCGAGTCTGGCCACCCGATCCCGTTAGTTGCCTTTTATGACAGGCATGTGTGGCTGAAGGCCAATTCTAACCCGGATCTTCACGTGTACTTTCCATTTAGCATCCATGCCAGCACTTGAACCTGGGTAACTGCCAGGTAAATCGCTCAAATAACTGAAGTATACTTACGTTTCCTACATTTGCGTTTCAATTCTTTTGTTGGAGCACATTTTTCTGGGTCCCCCTGGACTAGATTCATTATCCGTGTCATCGTGTTGGTTCGTAGGTCACACTGCTGCCAGTCTGCAAACTCATACTTACATTCTGAAAATTAAAAACGCACACACTCTGAGATAAACAAAAGAGGAGAGGTGGGTAGAGAAAAGATTATGTTATAAAGTAAAGTTTGTATGTTTACTTGTAGTCAGTGGCAGTATCTCCTGTGAATGTTTATGTCCGCACACCCTCCTGTGAATAGTGCAACCTTTCAAAATGGCTTCTCGACGCAGGTTGACCATTGGCTGATTTCTTACCCGGACTCTTTAACTATGGCACGATACTATTTACGTTAAAACACAGACCCAATCAAGCTGTTTGTTCATATCTATCCAAATCCAAAACAGATCTTCCACACTTTAAGCCACCATATATGACTAGTATATAGTCATACCATTGCATTCCACATTACAGCAGTAATTGCTTAAGTTCATTCACTAAAATTTACAAAATACCAGTCCTTGCTACAGTCCTAATCACATTAACCCTTTCAATCCTACATAGTACAATGTAATGAGAACTGAAGCAAAGTGTCAAGAAAACTCATTAATACACAACTGTGGCTGTTAAAGTAAGGGAGACAACTCCATATCCTCCTGGCATCATCAGAACCAATTAATTCATATACAATGAGCACAAATATGTTACTTTACACTAACATGCAAATTAGGTGGATCATGTTATAAACATATTAACCCATACATACATCATGCTCACAGCTTGAACCGCATTATCAACCTTGTCATTGGGAATATCAAACATTTTCATCACATGAAGGTTAGTGTGAATTAAGTGAATGAGTGAGTTTTTAGTTTTATACTACTTTTAGAAATATTCCTGAATTATATCATAGCTGGAGGCAGCAGAAATGGGCTTCACACATTGTACCCATGTGGGGAATCGAACCCGGGTCTTCGGCATGAGGAGCAGACACTTTAACCATTCGGCTACCCCACATTCCCCATACAGATTAGTACCATGTACTAGGGACGATTGTCATAACAAGTTCAGGAAATGCTACAACTTTATTTGTGATCAAAATATTTCACAAAGATTGAAATCTTTAGGAGCTATGGAACTCGGTGGAAACTGACAGTAGCATGCAAGCAATATTACAGCCAAATCATCATATACTTTCTTTTATCAATTGAATAGCAGGAGGTTTATATTTAACAGATATTTCCCAATTATTATCTTTGCGATTAAATGTCAGAGGCAAAGGGTGTCTAAAAAGAATATACACCATGGCACTTGATCGATGTAATATGGCCTTAGTGTGGTCAGTTTACACCAATGGCTGACTTCATGACTTATGATCCACAGTCTGTGTAGTATGTTACATTATCACCAAGGTCTCATTCATACCACCCAATCCCCATTTTTGTCTGTGGGGTAGACTACAGGTTAAAGCGTCAGCTCGGACGACCCGGGTTCAATTCGCCACATGGGTACAATGTGTGAAGCCCATTTCTGGTGTCCCCACTATGATAGTGCTGGAATGCTAAAAGCGGCATAAAACCATACTCACTCACTCATTTGAGTCTGTCGACAAGGCTTCAGGGGGTCTATTCAATCCCTTGGAAATAAGGTGTCGAGTTTCCTGATATTACTTACTCGTGTGTATTCTAGCAGCAGTCAAAGCTGCTCTACGACGACACTGTCTGGTCACCTTTTTGATTGGATCACATGCATCTCGGTCGCCTCGTTTAAGGGTCATCGTGCGCTGCATCTTGTTAGTAACTGGATCACACTGGCTCCAAGGGCCCCGGTTATACTTACAGGCTGCAATCAAGCAATGGTACACACAAAGGGATAAGCACACACATGTGTAAGCGCTGGGAGAGAAGCATTAGTTAACATATATACTGTTACAATGTATACTGAAAAAGTACGGACAGGGTCTTATCCAGGATCCCCAAATAAGAGCTTATTGTCAAAAACTTGGAAAACATAGCAATAGTTTTCTGAAATGGATCTTTTTAATTTTGCCATTTTTTGGGTTGTTTTATAGGGAATTGGGAAATTTTTAATTCAAATTTTTACCATTCTTTGATAGACACTATGCACCTTTGGTCATTTGATGGGGTTTCATACTTTTCTGATCAATCAATGAGTTTGTTCCAACCTATCAGTCATTGATTATAACCAATGATCCATTCTCTTTTTAAATTACATGCCAAATATGTTCATTTCAGTTGTATTCCCAAAATTAACATTTGCATGGACAGAGTAACACACAGGCCATAAAAAAAAGTTATGTAGAACATAAAGTACACTTCAAGAGCTGAAAAGGAGATGATTAGAAGCATGAAGAGCAGGAGATGAGAATGGGTCTTCTTTACTGAATACACAATATTTATGTGCTCTGAGGTCCTTAAGTGACCAGCTGTGTAGACTGACATTGAATCTGTTCTAATGGTGATGATAGATATCCCATAAGTATTCATCACTGTTTCAGTGTGGACTGAGTCACCCTCGTGTGTGACACTGTGGTTGACAGGTGCCCCTCACCCGGGGCCTCGGGGACAGGATGTATGGGCCAAGTCGGATGTTAGGGCAAGATAAAAATTCACGAGGCCATCCGTCTGTCAGTCCGTCAAAGTTTGTAGAGAACTGTTTTAGGAAATATTCAGCAAACCAAGACTTACACACCACTATCTAACATAATCAGAATCTTAACTCATGACAGCAACTTCAGTCAGAACAAAAAAACAACCTAAATCCTGAAAGTCCCATTTCTCTCTCTGTATTCACATGATAACTTCCAGTTATTTCTCAGACATCACACTATTTTTTATAAGGATCCATGCCAAATTTTCAAAGATTCTTCAACCAGAAAGTCCTGCAGCAACCATTACAAGAAAGCAATGCACTCTCCTAGTTGAATGACTACACTTCCACTTTGGGAAATTTAGTTATACTTTAAAGTCACAAAGCCTCTAGCTACTAATGTGAGATGCTTTCTGAACTTCCGATTTAACGCCATCACTTCCAACAAACAAAATATGTGTCACATGAAGAGCAAATTTAAGAGAGAAAACTTTATATCTGTAGCCAATGAAATGTTGCCGATCTGCACCTCTTGACCTTCAGTTTTAGCCAATAGCATCCTTGGATATTTCCAGTAGGAACATGACTGCTAACTCTTACAAACATAACATTTCCAACATGGGGGACTGGATTACTGGAACATTGTACCTGGGATTCGAACCCGGGTCTTCGGCATGACGAGCAAACACTTTATCCACTAGGCCACCCCATGGCCCCATTAAGTGAAGAAACTGACTTGATGATAGAGGATTTGAATGTGTCATTCATCTGTGCCTGTGATTACTGTGACATAATGGGGACACCGGATTCCCTAAATATGAAATGTTATGGAACAGTTGAACATGCAACTATTGTGGACATTGTAACCTAAAACCCAAAACATTCCTATTTACAGAAAACATTATGACCATTGCTGAACATTATAATGAATACTGACATTCTACACTGTAATCTTGAAATGATCAGCCTTAGTACACTGTCAGCAATTTGCAAAGTCCAAGGCAATCATGCATATATGCATCGGCAGCAGCACAAGCAACGTTTGTTAGCAGCAAAACAACTGAAGGTAGCATACCTTTTCTACTCGATTTCCGTTTCCTGCATCGCCTCTGCCTGGTTTTGCTTGGTGGACACTGGTCGCTGCCCTTGACGAGGGTTAGCGTCCGAGTCATCTTCTTTGTCATGGGATCACACTCACTCCAGTTTCCTTTCTGGTACTTGCAAGCTAGTAAAGATGAGTGAGTGAGTCAGTTAATGTTACTTTGCATCGCCTAACATACCTCTATGACATCACGTCATTGTTTCAACTGTAGATCATCTGTAACAGACTGGGTTTCCTGTCCTACTATCTGTAAGGGAAATAGGCTTGGACAAAACACTGCGACCACCCTGGGACATCGCACACCCAAATCCTTGTCAGTAAACCCTTTAAACACCTCTGTTCCTATATTCCTCCATGCCTTGTCATGGTGTGTCATTATATATAAAGGAATTAGAGTTTAAGGATGAGCACTATCAGACCATTAGCTCTTCACACCATTTCCCACACACAAAACCACCCGTTACCACTAACTGCCCAGTATTTTTACACAAAACAAAATACCTACCTCACTCCTATTTTACACAAATAAAAAAACCACCTGACTCTTAGTTTACAAAAAATAAATCATCCCACCTCACTCCCATTTTACACAGATAAAAAGAACACCTGACTCCCATTTTAAACAAAATAAAAAAAACCAGTCACTACTACTGCCCCACAACAAACAACCAAGTAACTCCCTCTGTCCCACTATTTGAGAAACACTAAATCACCTGATGACTGCCAATGCCCCACTATTTGAGAAACACTAAATCGCCTGATGACTGCCAATGCCCCACTATTTGAGAAACACTAAATCACCTGATGACTGCCAATGCCCCACTATTTGAGAAACACTAAATCACCTGATGACTGCCAATGCCCCACTATTTGAGAAACACTAAATCACCTGATGACTGCCAATGCCCCACTATTTGAGAAACACTAAATCACCTGATGACTGCCAATGCCCCACTATTTGAGAAACACTAAATCACCTGATGACTGCCAATGCCCCACTATTTGAGAAACACTAAATGAGGCACCTGATGACTGCCAATGCCCCACTATTTGAGAAAACACCTGCACCACTATTTGAAACACTAAATCTCACTCCAGTTGCTCTGCTAACTGCAACAAACCACCCATCAAGGGTGACTTGTGATTGAGAACTACAGGATGGGATGCCCAGAAATGGTTCCAGGTGTTACCGAAATGCAAGCTCTTGATATATGGAGGACAATGTCAAAGCTGACTGATCTGGCAATGTTTGACGTACAGATCTACAGTAGCATGGTTTAGAGCAATTCATCCATCTCGGACACTGTTTTCTCATCAGTCACGAGAACAGTTTTATCATCTCTCCCACTTAAAAAACAACAACTTTATCTCAAAAGACAACCCATCAAACGATCATATACAATGTGTTTGTGATGCCACACCTCTCGTAATAGTGTGATTGAACGCGATAAACTTGACGCTCCATAAAATGTCTGAAAACATTTGAAAATGTAAAATCTTGATGAAGTGATGCAATGTCCCTGGCGACTTATTCTCGCACCAACAGCACATGAACATGTCAGTTACAGTGAAATGGTCTCGTTTCAAACTAGAGTGTTTCAGCAGAAACCATATAATAATATTATATCGTCTCTGGTTTCAGCACTGAATCTTTGTGCTCTGCATGCAACTCTCATTAACATTATGAAATAACTGTGGCATGATGTCTAACTTGACATCCTCACGCTTTCAGCTCTACATAATAACACTGTGTTCAATATGGATGCAGATTTTATTGTTTTTATGGGGTTTTTATAAATGGCACAGTAATCATGAATATTACGCATGTAAATAAAGTGTTCAGGCATCATTTTACAATTGCGGGTTTCCTGTCTCAAAATGAATTGATGACCACCTATTCACACAGAATCTATTAGAAGTGTATCCAGTACTGACTGTGTCAGTTTAGATTTCCACAAATCTCTAGGGAAATAGTTATTAGTATAAATGATAATTTCTAGATTATAGAGAACAATTAATTGATTGGTTGTTAATTGTTGTTTAACACCGCACTCAGCAATATTCAAGCTATATGGCACCGGTTTGTTAATAATCCAGTCTGGACCATACAATCCAGTGATCAACAGCATGAGCATCCTTTAATGCAATTGGGATACCATGACATGTGTCAACAAAGTCAGTGAGCCTGAGCACCCGATCCCGTTAATGGCCTCTTACAATAAGCATGGGTTACTGAAGATCAATTCTAACCCGGATCTTCACAGGTTATATAGAGAAGTTGTCCTTATAAAAGACTGGCATCCATAGTACTGTCCACTTATCTCTATAAAGGACACTATATCTTTTCATCCACAAAATTATCCTTTGTTACAGCCTTGGAGCAAGGCTAGGGTCAGTGATGTTGATCAAGGTCAAGGTCATTCGTACAACCTGCGTCTTGTGTCACATGACAGATTTGAAAGGGGTGTACGGTTCGTACACCCTGGCAAATCCGCCTACATGGTTTCGTATGCTTTGACTACTGACCAATCAGAATTCAACAAATTTATCTTAAGGGTAACAAGGTATGATATGGTCATGGGATTGAACTGATGTAGGTCTAATTGTGTGTAGGTATATCAAACAGTCTAGGTATGTTTCATTTTGTGCAGATGTGTATGGGTACTTTTAGTTGTGAAGTAGTATGTAGGTGTGAATAGTTGTGTTCAGGTATGAATAACAGTGTACATGACCTGGTGCCAATTTCAGGATGAATGTGTGTGTTAAGATGTGTTCATTTTATAGTTGGTATGCAAAATTGTGTTTTGATGGATGTAGATGTGTCTAGATTAGGGCTGGGAGAGGTAACAATTCTGGACATGGTAGCATTACCGGATTCCACCTGGCTATCCATTACTGCTTTATTTTTGGAGCTAATGCCTCTAATTATGTAACAATCATAAACAAAAGTGGCATTTGATCACATATTGCTTCCTAATTTATTGACTAAATGGTAAAATGAAATTGTTCAAATGATGTTCACTTCAAGTCCGATGTTTTGCCTGTCACTGTGAGAATGGTCAGTGAAACTATAATGGCCTTTGATTGGTTGAGAGAGACACACCTGTCCCAACACGCAGTGTAGATATACGCAGATGTGTTTAGATGTCTTAAGGTGTGAATGGATCAGTTGAATGGAACACCATTTAAACATTATTTCAGAAACATAATGATGTGTCAGATTCATTATGGGAAAAGATCAAAGAATAATGCTGGTTGTGATTCGCAGCCAACATATCTAACTGAATGTAGGTGTGTTTTTTGTGAGAGTAGGTGTGTTTAATTGTGCAGGTGCGAGTTGGGATATCAAATTGTGTTTAGGAAAAAAAGTTGTGTAGAGGTGTGTGTACATTTTAAACTGTATATAAATGTGGGTTATGTTTAGATAAATAAAGATGTATTAGATGAGTTCAAGTATGTGTAGATATGTTTAATTGTGTTCAGGTGGGTGTAGTGTAGATATGTTTAATTGTGTTCAGGTGTTTGTAAGTAAATCTAATTCCGTTCAAGTGTGTGCAGGTATGCTTATTTTTGTTCAGGTGTGTGTAGGTATGTATATTTGTTTTCAGGTGTTGTAGATGTGTTCAGGTGTGTGCAGGTATGTTTATTTGTTTTCAGGTGTTGTAGATGTGTTCAGGTGTCTGTAGGTATGTTTACATGTGCTTGAGTGAGTGAGTGTGTTTAGTTTTATGTCACTTTTAGCAATATTCCATCAATATCACGGTGAGGGAACCAGAAATGGGCTTCACACATTGTACCCATGTGGGGAATCGAACCTGGGTCTTTGTCATGATAGGCGAACGATTTAACCACTAGGCTACCCCTTCGCCCTAGTATGTCTCACAGTCCCTGAACCACATTATTTTCCCTACTGCCAAGCTCTCTCTGCAGTGCTAAAGCCCTAAATAAAGCAAGTCCAGATTTTCCCAGGTTCAGAATCTCTGGTCTACCTAGGGCTCCTTTTCAATTTAAATGGGCTTGTTTGTTACCATCAAAATTATATATATTCAGAGACTAAGCCTTAGTCTACCATCGCCCCTACATATGCTTGAAGTGTTCGGGTGTGTGTAAGTACATGTATGTTTAATTGTGTAAAGGTCAAGATGTGTAGGTGTCTGATACTAGAACACATAGGCAGAACGGGGCTGCAGGGGTGTACACCCCCTTTTTTGTCCTGAAAGTCTATTAAATGACAACACTTGTGAAAATGAAGTGTGCAGCCCCCTACCCCCACCCTTTCTCAAAAAGCTGAATCTACCCCTGGAACAACATCAGTTATGACAAACAATTAGTATAGGGCATATTTTTATTGCAGCAGAAAAGAACAGGAAAGAAAAGAAGACTGTTTGGTAACCTGACCTTAAGACATAGCCTACCCAGAACATTCACTTAAGTTACTGTTTTCATGTCTGTGTTGCCACTGCTATAATGATTAAAGCACCTGAAAATAAATAATTTCATTCAGCCAACAAGTAAAATCTTGCTTAACAAATTTTCAGTTTGTATGTTTTCTACAGCAGTGAACAAAATAAGTTATAAGATATATTTCATTGATCAACAGTTTCAGCACATCTAGTGAAGCGTTGCTGATCTAAATGGTGTTCCTGCATGGGAACTTCACCAAAAACAAACCCAAAAATTGTCGAAAATAGTATTTCTTGTTTAAAACATCTAAACTTTATCAAATCAAAGAAATAATTACAAATAATTTTTTCTAAATGCTAGTATGACTAACAAGGGAGACAATTCTAAGGCTATACAACAACTTTATTATACTGAATCGCGACATTCAGTGTAAGTACTAACACCGTTATCAAGCACGTGATAACACTGTGTTTACTGTGTAAAGAAGTTGTATAACCATAAACTTCTCTCCCTTGTTCATCACACCAACTTCCAAAGGCCATTTACGAGGAGAGTTCGAGTAGTTTATTGAGTCAAAGCAGAGCATGAAAGTGAAGCGTGGGGCGTTATAGATTCATCCTTTTCACATGTTTTCTCCTCCAGTGTTCTGTCCACCATGTCTTTTCTGTCCACCATGTTTTCCATGTTTATTGTGTCCATGCCCATGTTTCCCAGGGATGCATTTCTTTGTGTTGGATTTTTCAGGATCACACATGGCCTTGTTTCCTGAGATCAAGTGCCTCACCTTGGTTTTTGTTCGAGTTTCAGGATCACATTTTCCATATGCATCTTTTGAGTATTTGCATTTTCCTATAATAATAAAAATAATATAATTTGGAAATTTAACATTGATAATTCAATCTTTAGACATGGATCTCTAAAACCAGCATAGAGGACTTCAGAAACAGAAGTGACTACAAATTAATACTTAAAACTATTGCAATTTCACAATTCAGTTCTTTGCTAAAATATAAAAAATAATATAAGAGTAAATAGGACACTACTGATACATACATAGTTCGGTAAGCAGAGAGTTAAAATTACACCATAATGACTGCCACATTACTGTCACCTTCTACAGAGGGACCTTATGGTCAAAGTTGTAATAGAGTCAAATATTTCAAGATACATTCCCTACCTGTATATTAGGGTACATTGATAGGGGAGAATCAGGTGTGCTTAACTTCTTTTGAGCAATATGTCATGTGCCCATATTTGGCATACCATATATTTAACCATAATAAGGAATGTCAATGTTAATATATGGCTGCCATAACTGCCATGCAGAAAATATCAGATTTTGAGCTCAGTTTGTAGACAAATTGCTTAGATTACATAGTTTCAGACGGGACCTCTTACCTGAAGAATGACTACCGGTATGTGAAAAACATGAACATTAAAGAGTGTAGATGGGTTAAACAGATCTAAACCAAAATATGCCAAATGTTATTTCGCATTAGGCAATATAACTGCACATGAAATTTCAAAATGATACATAGAAACATGGATAAGCAGTGGCAAACAAATGTACAATATGGTTGCCACAGCGGCCATGTTTAAAGTAAAATAAAATTCTGTAAGGAATCTTTCAAGATACCTTCATACCAAACAGAAGTTTATGCTTTGTAGTTTCAGAGGATATGTTAATCTATAAAATGTTTTTATGACCTGTCTGACAATTTGCTGTGATTTTGTCACATAAACGAAAAATAGATCACATGACACTCACCTTTGCATGGGATAGTGTCGTCCAATTCGTCTTCGCACGTGACACCTTTTCCAGCTTTTTTGAGCTTAAGGACACGACTCTGAGTGTATGTTGTTTCATCACATGTGCTGTATTTAATCTTACGATCATAATGACATCCTGGAACTAAATGGTATTTATGTGCAAGGTTGGAATCTCTTAGCTTGCAAAATTTAAATGTCAACCAACCCAAAAAGAATCTTAGAAATGAATACATTTTCAATTGGTATATTTGGAGCAGATCAGTTGCATTAAATCTTGGTATCCACAGAAATTGATATAAATTGGTAACATCCACTTAATACAGTTCGGTACGTGGTAAACAAATCTTTAAAAACATAAATTTTAATGAATTTTCTTGCACACGATTGACTTTATACTAAAAATGCCCGTTTTCTCACACTTCTTATTTGGGTTGGCTACATGTTCATTCCACTCATGATGAAAAGCAAAGCCTGAGTAACCTTCTCTTGGTTTCCAGATTCGTCCAATCAAAAGGTAGATAAAAGCAAAAATGATTCAAATGATCTGACCAAAAGAATGACTATAATAAACACTTTCAATAAACCAAGAAAAAATCTGGCTTTGTAGCGCAAAAGCAGCGAACAGCTCAGCTACAAGATGGCATGCAATGCTGTCTGACCTTTTTTGCATTTGCGCGTTATAGACTTTACAGGTGAGCATCGCGAACTCCCAGTCTTCAGGGTCATGGTACGGGTTTGCAGATTGGTCGCTTCATTGCATTCACTCCAGTCGTTTTTCTCATACTTGCATTTTTCTCCTGCAACTGTAAAGTGCAACATTTACCGATTCGAGGAATCCATGCTGACCCTAACCTTGTGAAGGAGTGAGGGAGTTGGGTTCAAAGCCATCATGAACAGAATCGAACACTGTAGAGCCACTCCACCTTAACAGTGGAGGAACACCAACAGTGAGCGAGTATGGTCTTACACCGCTTTTAGCAATATTCCAGCAATATCATGGCACTGGATATCAGAAAGGGCCTTCACCCATTTTACCCATGTCGGAATTCAAACGCAGGTCTTCGCCATGATGAGCAAATGCTTTAAGGACTAGGCTGTGAACATCTATAGCAAACATGGTTGCAAATTGTACGCTCAGCAAAACTTGCAGGACGAACATGGCGCTGGCTAGTAAGAATCACAGATGGCAAAGTCTGAGACCAGTGCATCTTGGCTTTACAGAGATTACATGTTCCTCTCTACAGCATATTACAGCGCCCTAAGCGATTCGCTGTCCAAGCACTGGGACAACATCGGTCTCAAAGCTTGAATACTGTTGAAAATGAGAGTAAATTAAGCATAAGACACAACCATTTGAGAGTCTTGTATCAGGGACCAATCCACAAAGTGATCGCAGCACTGCATCATTCGTAAGCTTATAATAAACAAAATAGTTCTGATAGCACGTCACGCTACAAACGCTTAGTGAATTGGCACCCAGGACTATACACATTATTTTCAGAAATTTGGAAGTAGACTATAGTCCCTTAGCATACACTGATGCACTGGGTTTGTTCCTCCTTGCGGAACCTTTACGAGTAATAAAGTCATACAACTCTTGTTAGATTACGGTGCAATAACACAGTCCTTCAAGTCTAGCAAATCCTTGCAAGACTCAATGGCTGTTACAAACTATATTGATCATTATTAAAGCAAAACAAACTTGGAATGAATATCCTGCTATGTTGCAATGAGCAAAACACGCTTGTTTGAAATACCTACCACACATTCTGGTCTTGACCTTTTTCTGAGGACATGATTGGTCTGACCCTTCCTGTTTGACCTTTGTCACAGTCTGTTTGCCGTTCTCACATTCAGACCATTTTCCCTGCCTCTCATACTTGCATTCTACAACAGAACACTTCCTTCTTCAAAAACAGAACATACATCATTCTCCAAAACAAAGAAATGCATTATTCAACAATAACAGAGCAATGCACCATTCCACAAAAAAACCCAGAACAATGCGTCATTCTATAACAGAAGAACAAAGCACCATTCCAAAACAATAGAACAGTGCACAATTCAAGAACAGAACAAGATATTATTCTAAAACAATAGCACAATAACATGATCCTACAACAGAACAATGCACCATTCCACAAACCAGTTACATAACTGTCCATGAAGTATTTTTTAGCAGGGCGGTGGGGTAGCCTAGTGGTTAAAGCGTTCGCTCGTCACGCTGAAGACCCGGGTTCGATTCCCCACATGGGTACAATGTGTGAAGCCCATTTTTCCGGTGTTCCCCGTCGTGATATTGCTGGAATATTGCTAAAAGCGGCGTAAAACCAACCTCACACACACACATTTGTTAGCAACTATAATCAGGTTCTACAACTGTGTTTCTGACCTATTTGATATGCTCAACCTACAACTGCTTGTGTGTGAGTGAGTGAGTTGGAATTTTACACTGCTTTGAATGTGTTGGAGAATATTCAAGTTATATTGTGGCATGCCACCTTGTGGAGGGAGAAAAGTGTGAAGTAAGGCAGCTCTGAGATGTTTGCAACTTCAGTCAAATACATGCGCACAGTTATGGTGCTGACGGACCTGGAAACGTAACTGGAGCACACCAGGATTTGAACTCACTATCGTTAGCTTATTCAGGGCTCCAGATAATTTTTCAACATGAGGAGTATGTACTCCTTATTTTTTTAAATATACCCTGTAGGAGTACTGGAAAAACTTAAAGTACATTTGGAGTACTGAATGGAATTTAATGGAGTGTGTGATCTTGTGTTTCGTTTAATATATGCACCACAGCATTGCTACTCTTTTGTAAACAGGTAAAAAACAATAAAACAATACTTTTTTCAGATACATACTTCTGTAAATGATTTTAAGACCGTACACCACTGCTGTGCTGCGTATCTGCTACTGTTTCTAAATTATATCCTACCGTATCGTGCATATTTTTTTATCCGTACATACGCCAATACGGCCCTTATCTGGAGCCCTGCTTATTGAAATGCCCCCCCAAACAAACGCACATCTGCACTCCAAACACAGAATTTGCCAGATCACTCAGACAGCTCCAAACTTCATGGATCAATGTATCCAGGTTGCACTAATGCAGGTGAAATACTGTCAGTGCAGGAAACTGCACAGTACAGGTAACAGTTTCTACCAACAAATGCATGGCAGCAGTTTTATCGGTATATATTTCCTGTACGCAGGGATTTACAGGACGCGAATTCCTGCGTCCTTTACTCATAAAAATTAGCAATGGTCGCAACGAAATTTATTAGCGTGTCCACATGGACGCAGAAAAAGTCCAAATACTTTGCAAAAATTCCAATCAACAATAAGTTATCACTGAGTTTGCTACTAGCTGAGTTATGGCATTTTATTTGCAATTTAATTATGTGATGATCATAATACACAAAACAATAACAGTAAATGAATGACAACAATATTGCAACATAGTAACAGTATTGATAATAATATTTAAGTGTCTGGGACCCCCATTTCAGTAGTCCAGGGGCTCCTTTCACGAAGCAACCTTTACTAAGGTTAACCTTAACTCCCATTCTTTAACATTTGACTAAGGTTACCTTAGTGACTTACGATCACCTTAGTGCTTTGTGAAAGGAGGCCCAGGACCCCTGAAAATTAAGAGTATGAGTCCTAGGGACCCTCAAATACAGGAATCAAGGTAAATCCCTGCATATGAAATACGTCATTTCCTATTTTGTGCACCAGGTGACTCAGTTCCCGAAGTGAAAAATGAAAACAAATCAGTTACCTATAGACCACTCGCTGTACACAATCTGGTGACAGTTACCTATAGACCACTCTCTGTACACAATCTGGTGACATTTCATGAAGGTTAGAGGTCACTGTGTAATACATCACTTCAAATGGTGGACAAGTTGATTTTGCAGACTGGTGTTCAAGCAGACAAGGTATTACATTCATAAATGAAAATATCAGTTTAATTAGCAACCATCTGTCAAAAAGTTCCACCAGAAATGCAGTAATATGAGTAATTCTGAAGAATGTGAAGTTGGCCATGCATGTTAGTGTTGGGAATTGGTTGAAATCTCAAAATTGATGATTGTTTAATTACCATTCGAAAAAAATGGGTTATCATAATTTTTTCAGAATTTTCCTATTCAGGTTGTTATTGCAGATAAGTATATCGTGGTTATCTGGGGATTTTTTTTGTGTGTTTTTTTTTAAGAAACTGCATTTGCAAATTTCACATGTAAAATGATGCAACTTGCTACTTTATAGTGATGACTAATATATCATGAACATAAACCTCCTGGAGTCTTCAAGAAATATTGAGTCATGACTTTTCAGTAAGTGAAGTGAGTTTTCTAAGAATTTTAACACGTTTTCAGGCCCTGGCAACTTTCTAGATATGTTCCATCGTCAAGTGTTTCTACGACTAAAACAGTCTAATTTTATGTTTAATTATGAGAAAATATTATCGATTGCTTGGTCGTTTGGTCACTACGAACAATCTTCCATCATTTCAATTCAGATCAGATCTCTGACACTACTAATGCATATCCCTCTCAGGAATTCCATATCAGGAATTATCTCTGTGGCAGCCATAAGTCAGTGAGTAATTTTTAGTTTTATGCCACTTTTTGCAGCAATATATGGTGAGTGAGAGAGAGAGCGGAAGGGGGAGAGAGAGAGAGAGCGGAAGGGGGAGAGAGAGAGAGAGGCTTCACGCATTGTTTCCATGTAGGGAATCGAACCTGGGTCCTCGGCATGACGTGAGTAACTTTTAGTTTTATGCCACTTTTTGCAGCAATATATGGTGAGAGAGAGAGAGAGAGAAGGGGAGAGAGAGAGAGAGAGAGAGAGACTTCACACATTGTTTCCATGTAGGGAATCGAACCTGGGTCCTCGGCATGACGTGAGTAAACTTTTAGTTTTAAGCCACTTTTTGCAGCAATATATGGAGAGAGAGAGAGAGAGAGAAGGCGGAAGAGAGAGAGAGAGAGAGACTTCACGCATTGTTTCCATGTAGGGAATCAAACCTTGGTCCTCGGCATGACGTGCAAACGCTTTGACCACTAGGCTACCCCACTGCCCCAACCACGATTAATTGTTGGTAACAAGGTTCAGCCAATATTTTGATGGTGATTACTAATACATACTGGCAGTAAGTTATCGAAGTGTTCTCACATGACAATCATTGACATGTGTAAATATGAATATGAATGAAACGGATGAAGATTATGTTAGTGAATCTATTCTGGTATTATAATATTCTACTGGACATAGTATGAAAATGAAACCAAATCGATAAAAAAAAATCTCTCATAAAGTGATTTTCAATTTCAATTTGAAATTCAATTCGAAGGTATTCTTAAATCCTGGATCACTCGAACTATGTTTGAGTCTGAAACCCAACGAAGTTTGACTGTATATATTTCTTTTGTTCGCCTGTTTCCTTCATGTCATTGCTATGTTTCAACATGTTCAACATCCTGGACCTTTGTTATTAAATTTCTTAATTCAAATTCATTATTTGATTTAACCTTTCAGCATTGTCATCTGTAAACATCTTAGGGAACCAGACTCCATCATTGTTGAAGTTTTGAGTAAAACACAGAGATTATCTTATAATGAAATTGTACTCAATTTTATACGACTTCTTAAATCATTTTTCAAATAAATACACTTCTACATTCAACTGTACCTAGCGAACATAATTTTCTGAACTAGTGTTTCAACATATCTTACTGACAGCATGACACGTTAACTGCAGCATTTGGAAAAAATCGGTTGATCTGTTTTTAAGTTGTAAATATATAAGTCAAGACACACAGCTGTGAAATGAAGTAAAACTGGCCCATCTTGGTATCTCTATTTTTCATCCACAATGTGTTCCATGGGCGGTTTCGCTAATTTAACTTCACCAGACCATATCAGCTGGGTTTTATTATTATTAAACCCATGACCTCACCTACCAGTTCCTCAACTTGACAAGGAAGCATAATACATGCCTAACAGATTGGTAATCTCCAGGTTAACAAGCAGGGGTAGACAATGTGCAAGAAATCTGACTAGGCCTTTGTCTCATTTTGTAGCGTTATATTTTGTTCTGTAAGATAAAAATCTGACAGAAAATTAGTGGTCCAAAACTTTCAAAAAGTAATCATTACAATACTCAGAAGCAGGGGTGAAACAGTACGCTCTTATCATGGTACTGTTATCAATGACAGTTTTGTTCATTCAAATGACAAAGGGTATGGTTATTTTTTCCGTGTTATTAAACAATGTAAGGTTTGGCTCTTCAGGGATTTACAGGACGCGAATTCCTGCGTCCTATACGCATAAAAATTGACAATGGATGCAACAAAATGTATTACCGCGTCCACAGGGACTTTTTGTAAAAATCCCAATCAAGTGACAATAAGTTATTACTGAGTTTGTTACTAGCAGGGTTATGGTATTAATTGCAATTTAATTACTGTAACAATGTGATGATCATGACACACAAGAAAATAACAGTATGAAAAATAATATTTAAGTGTCTGGGACCCCCATTTTGTTGTCCAGGACCCCTGAAAATTAAGAGTATGAGTCCCAGAAACCCTCAAATACAAGACTCCATGGATGATAAATCCCTGGGTGGACCAGGACTCCATAATGTGTTTCTCTCATGCCCAAGAGATGCAATGTTTTAAAGACGTGATAATGAATGCAAACTTTTATCAATCCTGACTTTCAATTACAAGACACCTTGAATACATGAACAGACAGACGGGTGCAATATCAAAGGTTAGTTAGTTTCCGACAAATTTGAAACAGGTTGTGGAAAATATTTTTTACTGCCAGGCTACATCATCATTTTGAACTCATTTACCTTTTCTATCCATTACCAGTGTTATTAACACATTTCCCAAGCTGGTTTACACATGCCATTAACAGCAGTTTACCATGCCATTAACAGCAGTTTACCATGCCATCAAACAACATCAAAACAAGCAGATCTAACATGATGTCCCTCCATTCTGTAGTGGTCAAAAACTGAAATAAATATGAGTTTCAGAAAATCTTATATGTAATTCCCTACATATACTTTTTCGGAAGAAATTGTAACTCTGATCATATTATTGCAAGGGAAAAATAACGTCATTACCATTAAAATCAGATCATAGTGCTGACACTGATCATGTTTCTTGATTTGGCAACGCCATATGATACCTATACAAGGATTCCATTCTCAGCTTCCTGAGGAGTATACAATAAGCCAAGCTCCCAGTGTGGTGCAGTACAGAAGCTCTAGACACTCGCAGGAGTCAAGCTGCCAAACATGACCACTTATCCACCTTCTCTCTGTGAGCAGCATCGCATTACCTCCCCTAATTTGTGAGCTGTGTGGTGTAGACAGGAACCACATGCGACCTCACCAATTGCACTCAGAGTGTAACGCACACATTAATGACTTGTTTGTTAAACCTGTCTGTTGTTCAATGTCATAATTTATCAACTACTGTATATGATAGCTCCCTGGGTTATAATGACATACACCAACCATGGCAGCTTGACTGACCACCCGATCCCATTAGTCGCCTCTTACGACATGCATAGGTAGACGAGGACCAACACCATCCCAGAATTTTACGGAGCTCCATGTTTTAGCAACATGGCAATTATAGTAAAAATAAATTTCTTAAGTCCACAATTAGTTGTGCAGAGTTGCTCCTTAGCATACCAGGAACCTGTTGCTCAAAACAACATCGACTTATCAAGCCACTCACTCACGAAAGTTATGAAGTAAATTACGTACTGTGCCCAGCAGACGCTGTAGCCACCAGGACCACCACCAGCACCACCAGAGTCCACAATGTCTTCATCTGTAACAAAAAAACACAAGGCCTGATCAGGGTCAGCATTTGAGGCAGGTTCTAGGTTTCTTGGGGTCGATGGTGTAGCCTAATGGTTAAAGCATTCGCTCATCATGCTGAAGACCTGAATTCGATTCCCCACATGGGTACAATGTGTGAAGCCAATTTCTGGTGTCCCCGCCGTGATATTGCTGGAATATTGTCAAAAGCGGTGTAAAACCATACTCACTCACTCACTCTGTGATTCTTACAAAGGTTTTTAAAGATTTGCTGAAGAATATTAATCCAAGATTTGAGCTTTTAACATTCATCTTGTTCAGTGTGACTTACTTGAGCTTTAGTTTTCTCCATAAAAAATGCACCTGATCTTGTAATTTTACCATTCACAGGTTCGCAAAGGTCACAATATTTGATCTGGATGAGTTACTATGCTAAGTTGCTATGGACCAGCATTCATTACCAATTGGTTGCTGAATATTACAAATAGCAATGTAAAACTACATTCACTTAGCAAAAATGTGCTTAACTAATCGCACAAAGACTTGAGCCACTCTATATATAGCAATCAGTCCCATCTTCATATTTCCCACACAATCAAAGGCCATCTTAACCATGACAGTACAAATTGTAGTTGTTAGGCCAAGTGCCAAACATTCAGAATTGAAGTACAAAGACACTCACAAAACAAGGTGCCTGTGCATGAGTAGCTTAGTTTTACGCCATTTTAAGCAATATTCCAGCAATATCAAGGCAGGGAACACCAGAAATGGGCTTCACACATTCTACCCATGTGGGGAATCAAACCTGGATCTTCGGCGTGACGAGTGAATGCTTTAATCACTGGGCTACCCAACCGCACAAGGTGCATGTGAAGCTATGTCAGTAGTCATGTTAATTAAATCCTGGTTCAAAATGTCAAATCACTTTTAATCAGGCATAAAAATCTCCACAATGATTTCTGCATTTCATAAACAAATCTCACGTTTTATTGTTAGTAAGTTTGAAGAAGGAAGTTAATTTGCCAATAACTTTGTTTGTTTTTGTTTAAGCTCACACCCATACAGCAGCGGTAAGATAAGCTAGCACATCTGCGTAAATTACGCAAATACTTATGCGAAAACTCAATTCTTAAGTCTATTGGGTACAAGTACGCTTGAATTTTTGTAAATACTCAAAAAAATTGATCTTCCATGCGTACACACAAAAATGTCGAATGTTAGCTTGCGTACCGGGTGGATAGATAAAATAACTGAGGTATATTCAGAGGTTCTATTTCAACACATGGACTTGGCAACTTGCAGTCTTTCTTATCGTTTCTCATATTACAGATCCAATATCAATAACATTTAAACTTTATTATAGTTTTACAATTAATGGAATATGGCAAAATACCCAATTGAGTTTGAGTGAGGTGGGTACAATTTACTTGGTTACTCAAAGGAAAATGAGGATACCCAATTGAGATGAACACAAGCGAGTACATAACTCAATGACCAAAAAAGTTATCTGCAGCTCTGATACAGCACATATTATTAGAAAATGTTCGAAAGCATAAACAAGTCTTGAGGTTAAGATAAAAAGTTTCACCATTTCCCCAAATAACCAGTTGCATAATGTTGTAGATATTCTTGGGATTTGGGGATTATTTTATCACTTTCCACAGTGCCCACATAATCGTAGCAGAGGAAATGTATGCATTATTGATAAGGGGCCCTTCATAATTTATGAATTGGGGGGTGGTGGTGGTGGTGTGTGATGATGATTTTTATGGAGAAGCATGTACAATGTGACTGACCCCCAAACTTTATGTACAAAGTAAGTGACCCCCCTGCATGTCATGTACAAAATCAATGACCCCCCATATTTTGTAAGCCAATATTTTTATGTACAAAGTTGATAACCCCCTAGAACATGTGTACAAAATTGATGACCCCTACCTCCAAAGAACAAAATGGGTGACACACCCCACACCTACTCCCCAAAAAAAAAAATAATCATCATCATCATCACCCCCCTAGCCATAAATTATGAATGGTCTCTAACCCTACAACTTAAAGGCTCATGAATCTGAAATCAATTCTTTTGATGCGAAAGTTTAAAACTGCACATACATGTATCATGATACATATAGATCAAAATGTATTGCTCCTACAGCTGATTCTGTAGTACATAATCAGTGGCAATTATGAAGAAACATTTTAACAACCAAACTGATACTATTATAGGTCAGTAAGCCGAAATTATATATCAGTTGAAAACAAATGTGTTACTTCAGTTAGAATGAGTGAGTGAGTTTAGTTTTACGCCACACTCAGCAATATTCCAGCTATATGGCAGCTGTCTGTAAATAGTCGAGTCTGGACCAGACAATCCAGTGATCAACAGCATGAGCATCGATCTGCGTAATTGGGAACCGATGACATGTGTCAACCAAATCAGCGAGCCTGACCACCCGATCCCGTTAGTCGCCTCTTACGACAAGCATAGTCGCCTTTTGTGGCAAGCATGGGTTGCTGAAGACCTATTCTACCCCGGATCTTCACGGGTCCCTTCAGTTAAGTAAATTAGATCATTTCATTACAGTGCTAATAAAAGTTCTGTATCTTCGGACTCATTATTTCCGGACTTCGGACCAAAGTGTCGGCCCGATAAGGTAGTTACATGTAAAAACATTGCTATATAATTCAGTTCAGAGCAAGGGAACTCCGCTGGCCAATAAAGCCCTGAATAAACATTCAAAAAGCCTGAGGCCTGATCCAGGGTCAGCATTTCCGGAGGTGGTTCTAGGTTCTTTAGGGGTCGATGGTGTAGCCTAATGGTTAAAGCATTAGCATCATCATGCTGAAGACCTGAATTTGATTCCCACATGTGGTACAATGTGTGAAGCCAATTTCTGGTGTCCCTCAACTGTGATATTGCTGGAATATTGTCAAAAGCGTGTAAAACCATACTCACTCACTCACTCTGTGATTCTTACAAAGGTTTTAAAGATTTGCTGAAGAATATTAATCCAAGATTTGGAGCTTTTAACATTCATCTTGTTCAGTGTGATTCTTCACTTGAGCTTTTTAGTTTTCTCCATAAAAAATGCACCTGATCTTGTAATTTTACCATTCACAGGTTCACCAAAGGTCACAATATTTGATCTGGATGAGTTACTATGCTAAGTTATATGGACCAGCATTCATTTACCAATTGGTTGAATAATACAAATAGCAATGTAAAACTACATTCACTTTAGCAAAAATGTGCTTAACTAATCACACAAAGACTTGAGCCACTCTATATATAGCAATCAGTCCCATCTTCATATTTCCCACACAATCAAAGGCCATCTTAACCACAACAGTATTAAATTGTAGTTGTTAGGCCAAGTGCCAAACATTCAGAATTGAAGTACAAAGACACTCACAAAACAAGGTGCCTGTGCATGAGTAGCTTAGTTTTATGCCATTTTAAGCAATATTCCAGCAATATCAAGGCAGGGGAACACCAGAAATGGGCTTCACATTCTACCCATGTGGGGAATCAAACCTGATCTTCGTGGACAAGTGAATGCTTTAATCACTGGCTACCCAACCGCATTGCAAGGTGCATGTGAAGCTAATGTCAGTAGTCATGTTAATTAAATCCTGGTTCAAAATGTCAAATCACTTTTAATCAGGCATATAAAAATCTCCACAATGATTTCCGTGATTTCATGCAAACAAATCTCACGTGCTTTATTGTTAGTAAGTTTGAAGAAGGAAGTTACTGCCAATAATAACTTTGTTTGTTTTTGTTTTAAGCTCACACCCATACAGCAGCGGTAAGATAAGCCAAGATCTAGGTGAAATTACGCGAAATTACGCTAAAACTCAATTCTTAAGTCTATTGGGTACAAGTACGCTTTGAATTTTGTAAATACTCAAAAATTGATCTTCCATGCGTACACACAAAAATGTCGAATGTTAGCTTGCGTACCGGGTGGATAGATAAAATAACTGAGGTATATTCAGAGGTTCTATTTCAACACATGGACTTGGCAACTTGCAGTCTTTCTTATCGTTTCTCATATTACAGATCCAATATCAATAACATTTAAACTTTATTATAGTTTTACAATTAATGGAATATGGCAAAATACCCAATTGAGTTTGAGTGAGGTGGGTACAATTTACTTGGTTACTCAAAGGAAAATGAGGATACCCAATTGAGATGAACACAAGCGAGTACATAACTCAATGACCAAAAAAGTTATCTGCAGCTCTGATACAGCACATATTATTAGAAAATGTTCGAAAGCATAAACAAGTCTTGAGGTTAAGATAAAAGTTCCACCATTTTCCCAAATAGCCAGTTGTATAATGTTGTATATATTCCTGGGATTTGGGGATTATTTTATCACTTTCCACAGTGCCCACATAATCAGAGCAGAGGAAATGTATGCATTATTGATAAGGCCCTTCATAATTTATGACTTTTTTTTTGTGTGTGTGTGTGTGTGTGTGTGTGTGTGTGTGTGTGTGTGTGTGTGGTTTGATGATTTTATGGAGAAGCATGTACAATGTGACTGACCCCCAAAACTTTTTATGTACAAAGTAAGTGACCCCTGCATGTCATGTACAAAATCAATGACCCCCATATTTTGTAAGCCAATATTTTTATGTACAAAGTTGATAACCCCCTAGAACATGTGTACGAAATTGATGACCCCCTACCTCCAAAGAACAAAATGGGTGACACCCCACCCCCACCTCCACCCCCAAAAAAATCATCATCATCATCACCACCCTAGCCCTAACCCTACAACTTTAAGGCTCATGAATCTGAAATCAATTCTTTGATGCTAAAGTTTCAAACTGCACATACATGTATCATCATACATATAGATCAAAGTGTATTGCTCCTACAGCTGATTCTGTAGTACATAATCAGTGGCAATTATGAAGAAACATTTTAACAACCAAACCGATAGATACTATTATAGGTCAGTAAGCCGAAATTAAATATCAGTTGAAAACAAATGTGTTACTTCAGTTAGAAAGTAAATTAGATCATTTCATTATATCACAGGACACATATTTCCAGTTAGGACCCTTGAACTTAGTGGGGTTCCTCTAGAGTCATAGTTTTGTAGGTGAAGGTAAACCTGATTCCTCCTCATTAAAGCTGTGACGATATATCGTAGTATCAATAATCCTGATACTTTATCTGACGATAAATATATCGATACGTTTTTTCGTATCGTGATATGTATCGTTGACCTTAAAATTGTTAATTTTCATTAGATATTGACGGTTATGTCAAAATTTCTTGCTATTAACCTATATTTTTTTAAAGAAAATAACTAAAGAAAGCATATCGTGATATGCATCGAATCAAATCGTAATGTTCCAAGATATCGCGATACGTATTGTATCGTGAAATTTCTCTATCGTCACACCTCTACTCCTCATAATGACAATGACTGTTGCAGCTGAAACTCAGCCCACTAACAAATTGGGTAATAAAATAGTTCAGAGTACTCTGGGTTATTTGTCTGGTGTGCTGATGTTTTGGCTAGATCCGGTTTGACACATAAATTGTTTGAAATGCTAAATGTCAACACTGTGTTGAGTGTGCCATACAGGCCATGTTAACGGTCTGGTCATGACATGTCTCCAAGAGAACAATCACAATTCATTTGATGTAGACGATAGCTCTATTATCGCCATAACATTCCACATAATTCTACAACACACAAGTTGTTCTCATATAGCTTGGGTCATGTCATCACCAGCATATTACATAATATTCAGTCATATAAGCCAAGCATCCCCTGAAAGTGTCAGAACAGAACCAGTATGTCTGTCTTATTTGATGACTTTAATATTCAGGATTAAACTCAATAAAATTTCTGTTTTATAAATGAATATATTATCAGAAAATTTACAAAATGTTTACATATGTGGGTCTAGAAGACAAAAGGAAGTGAACAATAAGATGTACCAGCAAATTTAATTTCATTGTAGTTGGATTGTCTATAGAAAATGGAATAAATGGCTTCCTTTGTACTAATCCCCATTGTATGGTACAAACACTTCCCCAAACTTGTATAAATGCCGCTCAATCTTTATTCTGTTCATCATTTGCTTCATAACGGTTTTAGAACCTAATTGTAAACCAAAAGTCACTGTGTTCTTTAATCTGATTGGCTGAAAAACGTGAACAAATGGTATTTGATTCCCGGAAATTCTCTGCGTATTAATACATACAAACATCGCTCACAACATTGTATTGTTATGTCGTCAGCTGTGATGACGTCATTAAAATCATATAGTGACGTAAAGTCCGAATGACATCACAAATGAGCAGTTCCAGATGCTACCATGGGAGACAGCCGAAACGGCCGGCGGATGACATTTCACTGCTGTACCGTGATACTCGATGGCAATGAGTGCAGACACAAAAACGTGTGTGTGGACCTTTTGGTTTACTCTTGTGTTTATACAATATGATAAATATCATGTGTTGGCCATTTCCTGGTGTTATTGATTATTTGAAGCATCGGGAATATTTCATTTGAAACCTCCAGCTGGCGCCCTCGGTTCCAAATGAATTCCGTTAGCTTCAAATACTCAATAACACCCTCGAAATTCGCCAACACATGATGTTTATCTCCTAAATCAAACGCGTCACTGTCATTGTAATAAAGAAGTTGTTCATCCATACGATGTTATCCTTCCTTAGTGCTCCAACTTCTGGCACCCAAAGAAGTTATCCTTTGTACAGACTCCTCTTGACGAATAGCAACCATTTTACATGTCAGTTTTTTTACAAACTCTGAAAAATTATTATACTGTTCAGTAAGATTAGTAGGACAACCAGTGTCTTCCCCATATGCTTCAGTTGAGACTTGACATAATTAGAGCCATGTGAGAAACATGTGGCACTGTCTGAGTAATTAGGCCGGGTAATCAATAACTGCAACACTGTGATACCTGACAAAATCCGAGTTAACTGTCAAGTATGTGCTCTATCATAATAAATCATTATGTATGATAAAGATGCACAGACAATACATCACATGGTTAGGAAGATGGAGAAACAGCAGTCAGCATTTCTCACATGAAAGACAAATAACTGCATTAAACAACAACGA
Organism: Haliotis rubra; assembly: GCF_003918875.1. NCBI lineage: Eukaryota > Metazoa > Mollusca > Gastropoda > Lepetellida > Haliotidae > Haliotis > Haliotis rubra. Next base: position 1,350,841 of record NW_025767157.1, read on the forward strand.
ACCAGGTGAGTACAGTATGGTAACGGTGGTGCCCCAGGGCACCTGCCTCAAGGCAACACCTGACCCCTGTCTGGCAGACCATCCCCAGCTGGACAAGGCTGAAATAATATGACATGGATTACATAATTAATATAATCCAACCTACAAATGTATGACGACATGTGTGTTCAGGATGTCACACAACAAATACAATCATGCCCATGAACAAGGATGATGAACATGGCATCCTACTGCTTGATTAATGGCTGTTTTGGGGACTGAAAAGTAACTTAGGTTATAGACACAGTGAGGATATGGTAGTCTCACAGTCCCTGAACGACACCATTTTCCCTTAAGCCCAGCCATCACCATGAACTTGATGAAGCTACAGTCCAGCTGCAGACTACATGTTCCACAGGTTCTGAATCCTTCATCTCAATGTTTCTCCTTTACAGTGTAAATGTTGTTGCGTGGTTCTGTCAAAATTACCAGTATATAATTAAGACTAAAGTTCAAAGGCAAAGCCATGATAAGTAACGCATCAAAACAAGTGTTACATTGACTCACTGTCAGGGATTGGTTATCTCTCAGACGTTACTTATAGAATTTGGAATTGAACCTACGGCATTTAATGCATGTATTTAAAAGAAAATACTAGTGTTGGGAATTGGTTGAAATTTCACAATTGATGATTGCTTCTTTACCAACGAACAATCATCGAAAAAAATTGGTTAGCGTCATTTTTTCAGATTTTCCTATCAAGGTTGTTATTGTAGATATGTATAACATGATGTAACTTGCTACTTTAAAGTGATGACTAATATATCATGGACATAAACTTCCTGGAGTCTTAGAGAAATATTCAGTCATGACTTTTCAGTTAGTGAAGTCAGTTTTCTAAGAATTAAACACGTTTTCAGGCCCTGACAACTTCTAAGATATGTTCCATTGTCAAGTGTTGCAAAGACTAAAACAGTAGTTCCAAAATCGTTTAATATCGATTATGAGAAAATGTGATCGATTGCTTGGTCGTTTGGTCACTGCGACCAATCTTCAATTATTTCAATTAATCGGAACACCACTAGAAAATACGGTTTCATTTTACTACATGCCATGACTGATCTTCAATAGCAATACGAACATTCAAGTGGACTTTCTTTAGAAGTATGTTACATAACCATCAGTACAGTGTGCATAACTGATATATCGTCTCCAATATAGCTTCAATATTTGTAACACACTCTACTGACTGACTGACTGAATGAGTTTGGTTTTACGCCGCTTTAAGCAATATTCCAGCAATATCACGGAGGGGGACACCAGAAATCGGCTTCACTCATTGTACCATGTGGGGATTCAAACCAGGGTCTTCGGCTTGACGAGCCAACACTTTAACCACGAGACTACCCCACCGCCCCCTCTAACACACTCTAAGATGCTTCACTAAAAGACCAAAGGTGCTGACAGTACTTTAAGGACCAATTTTGTTCTGGGGAGGCAGGGGGTCAGCAATTTTGTTCAAAGGAATATTTAAAAATTATGCTTAAACATAATGGGAAGGGAGGGGGGGGTCATTGATTTTGTACATGACATGCAGGGCAGGGTCACTCACTTTGTACATAAATTGGGGGGGGAAGGGGAACATTCACATTGTACATGCTTCTCCATGAAATCATCATCACCCCACCCCCCAAGCCATAAATTATGAACGGTCCCTTATCAGACGATAAAGTACATTTTTTGCTAGTGGTGTTCCGATTAATTGAAATGATCGAAGATTGTTCGCAGTGGCTAAACGACCAAGCAATCGATCACATTTTCTCATAATCGAACACAAACGTTTTTGGAAACACAGTTATAGTAATAGAGTTTGAAATATTTGACGATGGAACATATCTTAGAAGTTGTCAGGGCCTGAAAACATGTTTAATTCTCAGAAAACTCACTTCACTTCCTGAAAAGTCATGACTGCATATTTCTTGAAGACTCTGGGAAGTTTATGTTCATGACATATTATATTAGTCATCCCTTTAAAGTAGCAAGTTGCATCATGTTACCTTGGATATGAAATTTGCAAATGCAATTTGTGCAGTTTCTAAATAAAACCAAAAATAGAGAACCAAATGTTTTTCTTTATACTTATCTGCAGTAACAACCTGAAGAAGAAAATCTAAAGAATTATGCGAACCAATTTTTTTCGATGATTGCTCGTTGGTATTGAACAAATCATCAACTGAGATTTCAACCAATTCCCAACACTACTTTTTGCATCATGTCGCACTGTAATTGACGTCACTACGCCATTTCAGTCTGCTGCCTCGTAATCAAACCTACCCTTGGTAACCGATGTCATGACGCATCTAACTCTGTAACACCCCGCGCCTTGGTTTACAGTTAATTCACTCGGCTTACATCACTGGTGGAAACTTTTATGTTTTCTGCTCACTTTAACACAGACACAGCAACGTTACAGCAATGCAATCATGGAATGTTTACAGTCCCACAATGCATCCATGGAATGTCTTCTGACTAGATTACTTCATCTGGATGTACTGATCTAAACTTATAAAAAATTTTCTGACACATTAAAAATATTGCCCCATATACTCCTAGTTTGAAATGTGATAATCACAGATTTAATGAAAATCAACAATGAAAAGACAATATTTAACCCTGAATATAAACCTTAAAACTGTTTAGCATTTGTTTTCCTATAAACTAGAGCCTTAACATTGGGGGACGGAGCACCTCAGTTAGCCCTGAGCGAGGATTGTTAATTTAGGTCACCGACTTCATCGTTTTTCTGTTTATTTTCTGATTAAGATTAACCATAGGAAAGTATGAAATTTAGCATCTTAGAAAAGAAAAAAAGTTTGTTCTACCACCATGTATAGTGTAACTAAGTACACTTTTGCCCTGGACTATTACAAGGATCCAATCTTCATAAGATCATACAGCTCCCAGCTAGCACCCAGTGTATTATTTGATTGTACATTACTGCAACTTCAGCAATGTCAACAGTGGACCAATACTGCAAGACAAAATAGACACACAAAGGCAGTACTTCAGTTATCTCTTATCAATAATTGCCAGCTAGCATGACTTTTCTCGCCCATGAACAATTTGTTGATAATCCAAGTAGTATGCCACTCGGAACCCTGGGCATAAAACATGTACATTTGGACTCTTGGGGGTCGCAATTTGTTCCTCCCCTCTGGATCCGAGCATGCCATACTCATATAGAAGAAATATAGCTGAGTGCAGCTTCAAGCAAACAAACCAAAGATTGAGAGAGTGAGTGAGGCGAGTGTCAAACTCTTCCACTTTGTGCTTAACCCACCTCACTCACTAAGTCTCAGGTTTAGCCAACCCTGGAATTAATTGCTCATTAGGAACAAACTAACTCCAAACCGATCATTAAGTGTATAATATAAGTTATATTATAACAACATATCGCCACTACACATGTAACACCTAATACTTCAACATGTCTCCCAAGTTGGTATACATCTACTGGTCTCTGTAGAGACTCAAACCATGAAATATTTATCAATGTGCCTAGTGGGCTGTTGGAATGCAAGTAAAGAATGTCCATTGTTTGGGTGAACTTCAACATAACTAGCAAATTAAATCAATTGTGTCTGGTCTGTGTATATTTTTAGAGTTAATCTTATTCCGAGTTATACTACATTGTTTCCACCTATTATCATGAATGACAATGCTAGGGTGTTATTATGTATATATCCAAGATGCTATCAACAAACTGTTGAATAAAACCTGGAAATCAAACTTCAACATGATCAGTTATTTCCTACTTAAATTGAAACATTTTTACTGAAAGCGAAGAACATGAACAATTATAGTCTGTCATACAGACCCTGAAACAAATATACCCAGTATAGCCCATGTAAGTCCACATTATGTAGCAAGTCTAGATGACTCAAGTTTCAGAAAATGAAGAAAGTCTGGGTGCCTTTTTATTATATTTTACAAACATAAGCTTGGAACCATATGTTCATTTCAGAGACTAGACTTTAGTCTTAACCTGTTACTCATGTACTGTATACTCAAGCCTCTGATATTTTCTTGCTGCCAAGATGTCACAATGACCCTCCAATTTTAGAGAAAATGGAAAACCCTGGATGATATGAGTATTTATTCTTCCACAAATTTCAGCAGTCCAAATGCAACTCTTGTGACTGATGCTAAGTCATTGATAACTGTAAATGTATTTAACTGACAACAATTGATAGACATATCAAGCACTTGCACTGTGCTGTACAATTCTATAAGTAAAAGGTGTAGATAATATGAAACTAGCAGCAGAAGCACCTAGCCTTTATAACATTTGACTGCCATAAATATGTTTCCAACAAATGTCAGAAGAACACAGGGTCCATTAAAAGACAAGACCTTTGAAATTTGACCCCAATATTCCAGCTTAATCTCATATCAACATGATAGTAAATAATGAAATGTTAACTCGCGGTTTCTGCATGACTACAGGGATTATGATGATAACAGTATGGAAACCCAATTGTCTGGATACCTCGTTACTGAGGAAACCCAATTTTCCGGACACCCAATCAGTATGGAAACCTAGCTTGTCTGGATACCTTGTTACTGAGGAAACCCAATTTTCGGACACCCAATCAGTATGGAAACCCAGCTTGTCTGGATACCTTGTTACTGAGGAAACCCAATTTTCGGACACCCAATCAGTATGGAAACCCAGCTTGTCTGGATACCTTGTTACTGAGGAAACCCGATTTTCAGGACACCCAATCAGTATGGAAACCCAGCTTGTCTGGATACCTTGTTACTGAGGAAACCCGATTTTCCGGACACCCAGTCAGTATGAAAACCCAGCCTGTCTGGATACCTTGTTACTGAGGAAACCCGATTTTTCTGGACACCCAATCAGAATGGAAACCCAGCTTGTCTGTATACCTCATTACTGAGGAAACTCAATTTTTTCTGGACACCCAATCAGTATGGAAACCCAGATTGTCTGTATACCTCGTTACTGGGGAAACTCTGGACACCCTATTGGTATGGAAATCCAGTTTGTCTGTCTACATTGTAACTGAAACACGTTTTTCTGGATACCCTAATCATATAGAAACCCAGCTAATCTGGAAATGCAATAAGTATGGGAACTTTTATTTTTAAAAACAGTCTTGAAATCCCTGTCTGGAAATCTTGTTAGACTGGTTACCCTGTTAGTCTGGAAACACAGTGAGTCTGGTAACCCAATAGCATGGAAAGCCTGTTAGTTTGGAAACACTCTTTAGTTTGTAGTGGTAAAACAAAGGTCACAATATGATACATGCTGCAATATGCAGATTCCTATCTAATCGCATGGAAACAACGAGACTATAAATATTTCAGATTAGGTTCAAAAGGAAAAGCTGTCCATCACAGCATTTTTTAGCAGTGAACTTAAAATGCTATTACAATTTGTTTTGCAATATTCAACTGACACAACAATGTCAATAAATGAGAAGTAAGTAATTTAAACAGTGTATTATCTTCTATCAATACAGAAAAAAATATAGTGTATTGTATCGTTTCATGAAATCTCATAATCGACCTGTGCATCATTTCGCACTGTGTTTTGAAGACAAATACCATTAGACTCCATCACAAGAACTTGATAATGTTGATCTCAGAGGAGTGAAAACCCTTTCTAATCCTTTCAGAACATTTCAAATTTACAGCCAATGTGGTTTTCGACCAATTTCAAACATTTCATTTTTCTTAATCAGAAGTAGGTTAGCATCAGATCAGTGATTATATGTCCACTGCCAAACACATTTTTGGTTCGGCCTAAAAAAGAAATGTTGTGGTTCCGATTACCCGACCGTTTTACCCGGGTTTTTTAGAGGTATGAATAAAATAAGCTTTCAGATATCCTTGTTTTTGCCTGGCACTAATGGGCATCGGTCATTCTGATAGAGAAAGTCAACATGATGGCCGCACGCTTGATTGCATAAACAATTATACATTGATAAATGTGTTATTAGTTCATACTTTACTTCTAAAAAAAAAAGAAAAAAAAAAAAAAGAATTCCTACCTACCTACCCTAAATTTTAAAGAGGTGTAATTGGAACTACAACATTTTTTTATTTGGCCTTCATTCAAGGGTTGAACCTATCTTTTCACAGTCACTGAAGGCAGGAAAATACAAATTGACCAGAAAGTCTCCTAGACCGAATAGTGGTAATATTTAGCAATGCTTCCCAAAAATGTTCGAATTCTACTAGCCCTGAACATCAACAGAACTGATCAGGGCTAGTGGATAGAGCTAATATCTGCCTTTAGTTTCAGAAGTAACTGTACAGGTTATGACGGCTAAAAATTACTGTGGTCTCAGATTAATCAAAATATATTATACTCATCCTTTCGAAACTTTTCTATTTTTTGGTGATAATGATTCTCAAGAAGCAGTGAGTGTTGTCAGTGTTTTAGCAGCTGTCTGACAAAGAACCCCCCCCTCCCCCCTAAAACATCACTGGGACAAAAGAAGCAGTCTCTGTAAGCTAATCATTGCAGTGACATTGACAGACCACTTAAAAAACTCATCTATCACCCTCCACTATCAAAGTAATCATCTCTTTTAAACGGCCATGCTTAACCATGCATGGTATTTTCTCTAAAACGGTTTACAATCCTTTTGTTATTACTGTTATTAGTGCAAACATTAGGCTAACGTTGTCTTCTAAAACACATTAAGTCATTCCAGTATCCTCAGTATTGTGATTATGAAGTGTTTGAGGGCACATTTCTTAACACTCTTCAGTCTCCTTGAGTATGTAAATGTTCCAAGTCTGTATTCAACATGCGTGGGTGGGTGTTAATGGTACAATAATTATGACATTTAATAAAACCAAGATCTTATCAAAGGTTTAATTCAAACAAAGAGATGAAAGAGTTGACAATTATTAGAAACAACTGGGTATGTTTATTCAAATATTGTCTGAATTATCAACAGTTTGTAGGTGACAAACCAAATGTTTGAATTGAAAAGAAAGTTAAACCTCAACTAAATACACACACATAAGAAAATAACCAATCTGAGGTACTTCTCTTTACTTAAGAGTGCAAGTTTTCACACAAAAATAAAATAATTAAATGGTGTAAAAACCTAACAAATAATATAGAGACTTCACCTAAGAACACGTATACTATATCATAAAGCACTGAGATTCAATGGTTTTGAACTTAATACTAAAGTTGACGACATTGTACTACAGCGTGTCAATAATCACCACCTTTACGGTACTAAATCTCAGTCTCAAAATGCGTTTCCGAACATTAATTTATTAGCAAACAGAACTTCAAATATTTTTTTTTTAAAAACCTATTTACAATTATTTAACATTGTTGTCATATTAACCTTGAAGAAATAAAAAATATTATTATTTTAGAGTATTATCAAATAGCGAAATGAGGAGCCATCTATAGTCAGTGTGAGAGGGGAATAATTGCTCCACCAGGTAAATAAAGGGAGCGGGTCGCTCCTTCATGATCGTAGCGCCAGGTTACGTTTCACCACACAAGGAAACTGAAACAAAGGATGTGAAGTCTATCAATAACGACTTATACCTTGTATAAAGCGGTTTTCCTCTTCAACTTGCTTACTCGCCGTGGCAAACTCGATGAATCCGCCGTCGCCGCTCAGTGGAAGCAGACGAGAACTGCAGAATATAAATAGCCTCCACGAGCTGGGCGAACGGGCGCGCGCACCTCGTGACGTCACGGCTCTGGTGGCGATAGCCCATGGCAATAGGGATCTTTCTTTTTAACATGAAATTTAATACGCTAGAATTCATTTCAACTTTGTCTTGAGTCACATAAAAATGCTGGAGAAAAAGCGTAAAATTTTGACAAATCCACCAATTTTGAAAATTACAGATTTTTCACTTTCTGTTTCATGATGACTTCATTTAATTTAGAACTCATTTCTCTACAAGATATGAAACGTCACCACCACCTGTTACATGTCATGTATTGTTTACATTTCTCACAGAAACGCTACCTTTTTGTTTTAAACACTGTCTTGTACAATAAGCATGGCGATTACAACATTGTGCTTACATGGAAACATAATTGTGCACCATTCTCAATTCGCAAATGTGTTCACAAATTTGGAAGATGGGTATATATTGAAATAGCATACATCTCATATGTGATGTATATTCACAGGCATTCCATGACTATGGCGAACAAGTGCTTGATATTGTATAAAAGTCATATTTCAATATAGCGGTTGGGTCATAACTGCTGACACAAGCTGTAGTTGGTCATCAGGCTTATCATTAGAGAATATACGGTGCCTGTCCGATAATCATAGTTGATGAATTCTGGTCTGTACTGTAACATGCCACACATCATCACGTCAATACTAACCAACAATTGGAGGGACAAACAGGTCACAGACAATATAATTAACAATGGTTTTGACACACACATAATGAAATTGTTTGTTAGTCATTTTCCTTGATGGGAAAACACGCATTTCGTGAGTCACTTTCCGAAGGAAAACTAGCCTCAGAAATGAACATATTTTACAGAAAACGGTTCTTATATTAACTAAGTAAAATATTAAATAAAAAACAAGATTAAAGATTTTTCTCTATTTTCAGAAACCGAAGCTGCAGTAGTCAAGACTTGCCAAACAGTATAAGCTTGAGTGGGCTGTAGTATACTTGTTCCAGGGTCAGTATAAGCTTGAGTGGGCTGTAGTATACTTGTTCCAGGGTCAGTATAAGCTTGAGTGGGCTGTAGTATACTTGTTCCAGGGTCAGTATAAGCTTGAGTGGGCTGTAGTATACTTGTTCCAGGGTCAGTATAAGCTTGAGTGGGCTGTAGTATACTTGTTCCAGGGTCAGTATAAGCTTGAGTGCGCTGCAGTATACTTGTTCCAGGGTCAGTATGACACAGTAATTCTGAAGGATGCACATTGGCGGATACAGAGGGTGTCTGAAGGGGATGCACATTGGCGGACCCCAGAGGGGTGTTCCACACACACACACACACACACCCACACCCCTTGAAAATGACTTAAAGGCCACATTGAACATTTTTTCTGCGTTGGCGGAGCCAGTGGGGGTTCAGGGGTTCGACCCCCCCTTCACCCCCTTCAAAATTCTTGGATCCGCCCATAATGCACATGAATTTTCAGAAAGACAGTTGACATTTCAATACTTGGATAAAACACGCCCCCAGCCCCCAACCCAACCCCCCACCGGGTTCATATTAATGTTCTCAGTAAAATATTCATGCCTTGTCAAGATATGATGGCGACAAATACAAAGGACCAACTGTTGCAGGATGCCTGTAAAGCACATGATACTTCGGGTATATATTGTTCAAAATTATATTTTTGTAGAATTAATAAACATACCATTTTGCTGCAAATAAGTACTGCAATAGGGGCCCGTGTCTACTCTAAAATGGCACATGAATATATCTGTTGTAAGAAGAACGCCCGGACTTTGAACTCCGGAAATATTTGAAAAGTCGTGACTTTCTGTTTTGCTCAAACATCGTCCACTCTGCGTTTCGTGTCGTCCATTATATACATTTTAACGACTGTTCAAAACCTCGAGTGTCCTAAATTCGAGCATATGCGTATAACTAACTGGTTAACGTGTATGCTAAGAATAAGCTGTACCGTTGACTGTAGACCAATCGCTGATGACACCCTACCACTATAGACAACTGAAGGGTGACGATGACTTTATCAGGGGACAATCCCACGTGGATTGTGTATTAGAAGTACAAATCACTCTCATATACGCTCTTAGGGTACGTGCGCCCAATGCCGTGGCTGTGCTCCTGAACTGAATTCAATTAAGTGAAAGGAGCGATGCCATCAGCGTTCGGGTTGAGAGTGCCGGCAGGTTTATTTGCGTTTGTAGAGCAAACAAAGTTTCTGTGTCTGTTATTTGTTACAGCAGCTTAGATATGTTTTCAGGAACTAGACAAGATTTACAAGCGGGTTCTTTATGCCGTATCACCTCAAGATGGAGGGTCTAGAAGGAAGGATATAATGGGTGCACCATCCATGAGTATAGAGTGCAACATATCTCACAGCTCGAGGCTAATATGGTAAGAAATATAACGGAAATTTGATGTAATAAATAAAAATCAAGGGTGCAGTGCCTAGGTCGATGAATTTTACATCGACCTCGAACAGTACAGATTAATTCCTCCGTTAGTGTGAGCTGAATACAAGGAAAGAAAACTTATAATGATGCAGGATGTAAATGTTGGTTAAACTTCACTACCGAGAAAATATCATAACGGGGATGATCTGCGAGAAGAATCCGTCACCAGCGATCCTGCCGCAGGTAAGGGAAGCAACTGTGTTTAGCGTATATTATTAGGTCTTAGGTCAATGCATGACCCCAACAATACGTGTTGTATATCTAACGATATAAAGTATATGTCTTTAATGCTGTTTTACAAATATTGCTGCCATTTGAAGTTGTAGATCACTGGTAATATGTTACCATGCGGATAGCTAAACTGGACCACTAAAAGCTAACGCGTTTCTGAAACGGGTTAGTCACGGATAACTAAACAGAACCATGATGAGCTTATGCACTTCACAAGGGGCTAACCATTGGTAGCTCAACTGGACCACGAGGAACTAACGCTCTTCACAAGGGGTTAATAACGGAGAATTAAACAGAACCACAATGAGCTAACGCACTTCACAAGGGGCTAACCATTGGTAGCTCAACTGGACCACGAAAAACTAATTTTAACGCACTTCACAAGAGGGTAATCACGGAGAACTAAACAGAACCACGATGAGCTAAAGCACATCACAATGGGCTAACCACGGGTCTTATGCTTCGGCTCTGCAGGGCTGGTAGTGAAGCGGAACTCTTGTACAGAAGCATTAGGGTGAGTTTCAAGTGCAAAACAGTAGACAAGGGAAGCTGTCAGATCAGCTTAGATAACCATTTCAGTTAACAGGACTGTTGTAGCCTGATATTCTGTCTCTCAGTACACACCATGCGTCAAAGGCAGGAGTGAAATATCTGCTTCTACAACAGTTTATGAATGACGTAGAATTTCTTCTCTGTTCCAATGGAATACCATCCTCCACTGTAAACGTCTAGATTATCAGCATTCATCTGGCTACACCGTGTTGCATGGTAATGAGAAACATTCCCCCTCGTCGACATCCTTGGCAAGGCAGGGTATGATTATTCTCCTAGACCTTTGTTGTTTTTAGAGATTTGCAGAGCTGCGAACCTTGCGCCAGGATCGTTAAGATTCAACAATACTATTATCATTGAATTCTCGAGGATTTCACCAACGTCCACCACCCATTCGTGACACACTCGAGTTATGCCGAGACAAGCCGAATATCTTCTTGGACGTTACGCATAGGAGCTAATGGTGACGGATGTTTACGACCTACGCAACTAGCGAGAGATTAGAACCAGTCCGCAACATCACAGTGTAAGATACTGGCATCCTATATTGCACTCAGCAATATTCCTGCTATATGACGGCGGTCTGTAAATAATCGCGTTTGGACCAGACAATTCAGTGATGAACAGCATAAGCATCGATCTATTCGCAATTGCATGGGATACGATGGCACGTGTCAACCAAGTCAGCGAGCCTGACCAGCCGATCCCGTTAGTCGCCCTTTATGACAAGCATGGGTTACTGAAGATCAATTCTAACCCGAACCTTCACGTGTCGGCATCCTATAAGTATCTCGACCATGCGCCCTCATAGGTTAAACTACACACTTCTTGACCATAAAAAATATCGATTTAGACAACCCGTACGATGGGAAATGAGATAATTTGGATTCTGCCTTGATAACCATCATCGTCTTGCGTTGTACAGAAACAGACCAATGACATCGGGAATGTCTCAAGGGTCGGGGGCAAATAATTTCTGTTGCTGCATGGTTATCAGCATCTCCCTCGCATCCTACCAGAGGTTTTACGGTACGCGGCGTCAGCAAAGAGATTGATGAGATATTTAAACTAGTTTCAAACTACAACAAACGACAGCAACTCTTTTTAACCCTAAATATTAATGCTGTTTGGGAAATGTGCATAGCAACCGAGAAGCGCGAATAGACTTAACCTTAACGCTGTAGGAAGATCAAATTCGTTGTTGCTACCTTCCATATCAACATCATGTCGGATATTGTTTACCTGTGGGTTGATATTTATGCATTATTGACAGCATTTGGTTCAGAATAGTTTCTCCGTAAGCAGTATCCATCTCGTGTTCCACTCAAGAATGCGAAATCATTCCGAGCAGAGACCATATGATATACTCTTTAGAAAAAAGGAGAAACGCATAGGCCCAAAAAAGGAAATGTATTAACGTATTTAAACGTAAATAAGTCGATTAAACTTGAATATAGATGAAGGAAATTCGACATACGGATGAACATATGTATTGTTGTCATTGGCAGCATTAAGCCAGTTCACTCACTGCACGTTTGGACACAAGGGGGCGCAGGTCAGTACCTGGTGACAGCATCCCCTGCTCGATACCTCCTTGGAAGGGATTGCACAAGTCGTTGGATTTTTGCTTGGGAATTCTTCGCCATTCCTCCTGCAACGCGTGGGCAAGTTCTCCAAATGTCTGAAGACGATGGTGATGTTTACGGTCAAGTTCGTCCTATAGATCCTCGATCAGGTTCAAATCAGGCGATTTGGAAGGCCAGGGAAGGACACTGACGTTTGCATTGGTGAGGTAGGCACCTGTTACACGAGCTGTGTAGGGTGAGCGTTGTCGTGTTGAAACAGCTCCCTTCGGCGGTTAAAAAGTGGGAGGAGGGGAGGTCGCAGGATTTGGTCGATGTAGCGATTTGTTTGTAAGATTGACTTGAACCACCACTAGCTCTGATCTGATGATATGTAGGACATGGTTGCCCACACCATGACGCTTCCACCACTAAAATCTGTCCACCCGACGAACGCAGTTCCGCGCAAAGCGTTCGTGTTGACGTTGATAGACACGTTGTCTCCCATCCCGTCGTTCCATCGCTCAACCGAACGCGTTCCTTGCGTTCCCCCGGGTTCCAAGCTGTACCCTGTTGCACCATTGGGCACGTCGTTGACGGTGTAGTCGTGTCAGGACAGGTCCAACTGTTGGTCGATATGCTCGAAGTCCCATTTCTCTCAGACGATTTCTGACGGTTTGGTTGGAAATTCTTCGAAGACCAGGCACCTGTCCTGCAGTGTCCGTTGCTGTAGCAAATCGGTGACGTAGGTGAAACACCCGGATGAAGCATGAGTGGTCACTATTGATCTTCCACTTTTGTGACGAATTGAAGCGGGTATATCGATGTCATAATCGAGATATGGTGCTGTGGTGGACTTTGAAGTGTCTTGCAACGGCAGACTGGGACTCCCCTGCCTCTAAACGTCCAGTGGTGATATTTCGGTCAGTATAATTTTTTATGAAAAACGTTTACAAACACATTTTTGGATGCGTCTGCGCGCAGTACACAGCAATCATGACATGATTAACGGGATTCAAACATAGGAATTGTCTTAATGATGATTGCTATCGAAATATATCGAAATGAACTGCTGAAAACGCCTATTCGTTTCTTTTTTTCTTTTTTTTTTGAAGAGTGCAGTTTATTATATGGTCTCTGTTCCGAGCAACTGGCAGTACTTAAAATTTCAGAACCACTTTAAGTGCTCTCCAATATAAATGTTATGAAATGTATTCAGTTAAATATCAGTACACTAGTTCCATACATGTCGTGATTAGAGAAAGTTCACGAGCACACTATCTAATAACGAAAGTAGTTTTGTACCTGTGTTACTATACATACGTGAACATGTCAATTCAATACAAACTTACTCAATACCATGCAAATAGTTTACGTATTGCGTTAAGCTCACATATTCATGATTTCAACATGGAAAGGTTATTTTTTTATACAAGACGAATATGAAAAGCGTATGTTTACTTACATGTACTGTAGGTCTTTCATGGCTGAAGGGGGCGGTGGGGTAGCCTAGTGGTTAAAGCGTTCGCTCGTCACGCCGAACACCCGGGTTCGATTCCCCACATGGGTACAATGTGTGAAGCCCATTTCTGGTGTCCCCCGTCGTGATATTGCTGAAATATTGCTAAAATCGGCGTAAAACCAGGGATAATCTACAGCGTCTTCTATTCTGGTTTTATAGTGCTAGCCCACTGAGATAAAACTAAACTCATGGCGAGGAAGCGCCAAAGGAAGGGTTGATTTCGGGGATCGAACCCGGAAGGCGGACGCTCTAACCACTACACCACGGAGGCGGTTGATTTGGAAGAAAGAGACAGTGAAATGAATCTAACCATGACCCTGAATGAATGCTTTATTTTGTTACACGGGCCCAATATACACATACCTGTGAAGATCCCGGTTAGACTCAGTGGTTTGCAATACTTTATTTTAATCAGGGCCTGCTGCCGCCTGCAGGCTTTAAAATCTACGGGCCCTGAATGAAATCTGCAGGCCCATTTTGTTAAAGTCAAACCCTTAAAACAAAATAGACTACACTGTACACAGTTTCACACTTGTTTCTACAAAATCAATTAGCGAAGCCAGTGGCACAGAGAAACGTTTTTGTTTGTTGAAGACTGGTGTTGACATTCCTATGCGCAAAGCGCTGAAATACCAGGAAGTGAAACTGTAAGTTTTCGTAACATGGTGGATCATGAATGATTCCAGAACGTTAATAAAGAAGAAAATATGGGAAAGATTCCAGTTGAAAAAACCCCAACAAATGACAGATAATTTACTGGAGGCCACAAGGGCAAGTATTTGAAACTGCCGGCCCGATACAATGATAACCGACGCGCCATGGGACTCCGGCTCGGCGATTATTTCGAACGCTGGTTAGAAGTGGTCTTCAGCAACCAATGCTTGTCGTAAGAGGCGACTAACGGGATCGGCTGGTAAGGCTCGCTGACTTGGTTGACACATGTCATCGTATTCCAATTGCGTAGATTGATGTTCATGCTGTTGATCACTGGGTTGTCTGGTCCAGACTCGATTTACAGACCTCCGCCATATAGCTGGAATATTGCTGAGTGCGGCGTTAAACAACACACCAACCAAACCAACCCAATATACTACATATAAAAGGTTTATACATTTCCCTGGGAGGAGAACAAATGTGTTAATTTTTAAAGGAATGCATTGCGTCTTTGTAAACGCTAAAAGGTTTATTTAGGCTTGAATAGTGTGGCTATTGCGGGATGTGAACAGCTGGTCAAACCTTCATTCTGTAGGATGTACAAATAATAGCTGGAAAGAAGATGATATCTTAAATCTGTATAAACTAGACAAATGAAACATATACACATGATGTGTACTTTCTACAGTGGGAACAGTGCACAACGGACATTAGACTAACGCTTTGTCTCTGAATATACATAATTATGATAGTAACAAATAAATTTAAACCCATTCAAATTGAAAAGGAGACCCACTCAGATGGGAAATTCAGGACCGAGGTAATCTAGACTTGCTTCATTTAGGGCTTTAGCATTGCAGTGAGGGTTAGGCAGTAGAGAAAATAATGTGGTTCGAGGACTGTCAAGCAAACACAATGGACATAATCGGATATTTTTCAGAATGTTCAACTTTCTACCTTAAAAACCAACTGAACTGAGATATGAACAAAAGTCCTCTAATAAGGCATTTCGATATGGAATAACGTGAACGGATTAACGGATATATAATCTTCAAATATATTTGTCTTAATATTGCTGAAAAGATATAAAATGGAAAGTGTACATAATTTCTCTAAATACCGCTGATTATCAATGTCGATACATCTTTATTTAATTTCTTTCAGAAACTGCTCCCTACAAATAATACCTAATTGGACCCAAAAGATTTCCAAATCTAAATCGAAATAAGATTTGCTTAACACTCAAGGGTAAACAATCAATTCCCTTTTCTGCTCGTCCATACTGGTAAGCATACATATGTATAAGAATATGAGTATTTGTTGAATGCGTCATCTTGTCCAGTATCTAATAATCTTGCTGATTTCACGTCCAGGAATACCGAGTGAGTGAGTATGGTTTTACGCCGCTTTTAGCAATATTCCAGCAATATCACGGCGGGGGACACCAGAAATGCCAGGAATACCGACGCAGTACCAATCTCGCCACAGTATTCGGTGTGGATTTTCTTAAGTTATCAGTAACTAACAAAACCAGGTATTTACGCCCAGAATGTTGGTGGCGGGGGAACACACAAACAAACATAAACTTCTCAAATTTCCTAAGAGGGCGGTGGGGTAGCCTAGTGGTTAAAGCGTTGGCTCGTCACGCCGAAGACCCGGGTTCGAATCCCCACATGGGTACAATGTGTGAAGCCCATTTCTGGTGTCCCCCGCCGTGATGTTGCTGGAATATTGCTAAAAGCGGCCTAAAACCAAACTTAGTCAGTCAGTCAGTCAAATTTCCTAAGTCTATCAGCTATACACTACGATAATCTTAGTTGTGTCAATGTTAATTGTCATTTATGATAATAAGATGTAAGTTGATCAATTCGCTTCTAAAGACCTATTACAGTACTATCAAACAAAATAATACCATCTGCAAATAAAATAATATACATATCCAATACTTACCCACCTTTGGCCATCATAGCTCAATGTCATGTGTAAAGTATGAAAATAGAAACGGGTCAACTGACAGCCTTGCCAAACTCTAAACATACATTCTATAGAAAGGTGTACATCCTTCTTCAAAGTTATACATGATTTCACATGCGCATATTTAAACTATTACATATGATTTTGTAAATAATTAACGCTACACCGTATCCTGTTTCGTAACCTAATACTGAGTTCAAGGAATACCATAATCTATCACATGTGGGATGTTTAGCTGTTCTTGTCAACATTACATGGTTACGTCACCGATGATCTGAGTGGCACCGGATGAGATACCAATACCATTTGACAAGTCAATTTTTGTGTTGTGTTTTGTTCGTGGAGTTGCGGTTCTTAACGACCTTGCCCTAACACCACTAGGTCACGGCATTAGGGCATGCAACGTGAAAGACAGCTGCAATATCATGATCCTGGTTGGTTGGTTTGTTGCTTAACTCAGCAATATTCCAGCTATATGGCGGCGGTCTGTAAATAATCGAATCTGGACCAGACAATCCAGTGATCAACAACATGAGCATCGATCTACACAACTGGGATACGATAACATGTGTCAACCAAGTCAATGAGCCTGACCAGCCGATCTCGTTAGTCGCCTCTTACGACAAGCATGGGTTACTGAAGACCAATTCTAACCCGGATCAGCACCAGTTCATGATAATTTATAAATGGACTATGACCCAGGTTGCGCGCTCATATACCTTACAGCCATTTTATGTCTTACAAGTCCCTGCCGGTGGTGGTGTGGCCCACTCAAAATACTTTTGGCATGTAGAATATTGTTTCCCTCGAGTGAAATGATATCAGTGAAATATCGATTTTGTACTTGCCGATAAATATAGTTTGTTATCAATAAATCATAACCTAAGCCGTGAATAAACTCCCAGACGAAAATTCTCAATAACATCCACTTGTATTAATTCAAGAAGATTCCAGCGTCTTACTCTAAACTACGTAATATTAAGCTGAAGCACCCTTCTCTGGCTGTCATTAGACCTTCCTGTTGATCAAGAAGTTTAAACATTTCTGGTGAGTATTCGCGTTATTTAACATGAGGTCAAGACATGTGCACCCATCCCAATTTCCTAATAATCACTGATCCGGCAGCTTGGCTATGTACACAGTTTCATAACCGGTACTTGCTGTCTTGCATACATGCAGCGTACTGGCGAATTCCGCTTGCTTCCTTCACAGAGCCAGATAACATTTAGACTGTAAGAGAGACGCTGCCAAACCCTTTGTATTCCTCCCCCGGCCTTATTGTAACGGAGTGTCAATAAATACCTAGGTCAAAAAGCGTATCTTTATGCATCGCGTCGGTATTGTTCTTTGTGAACTCTGAGCTATCTGCTGGGGTACTGTGCCCTCTAAATGTATGGGAGTTATCTGCCTTGAGTATCTAGATTTCTGCTTTGGCGGACAGGGGTCATTCAGTTCGCTTCAATGACATACTATAGTTTGAATGTAACGATGTATGCCGAATGTATTCGAGTGGGGCATTGGGGAACAGTCTTCGGATCCTCACAACTGTGGTATGCGGAGAGTTATCTGCCCTTGGTGGATCGTCTGACTTGACCATGGTACATCACAGTTACTGTGTCTGTATGACACAAGAAGCGCATAAATACATAACTCAAGACAAAGAAGTGATTACTAACATTTAAACCGATACTCCAGAGGTTAAGAATACAATCATCAGTCAACTGTTTTATGTGCTAGAGGTGCTGGTTTCCTGGTTTGGAAACCTTGCGGGACTCCCGTCTCTTGCCGCCCACAAGTAGTAATACATATGGCGTCAAAGTGTGAAAAACGTTTGTATTTCAATGCTGAGTCAAAGCATTAGCGCATTTCAATGGGAAATGGTTCGTCTACAATATTCGTCACTACGTGCATCCAACCGTAGTTAAGAGAATGTCACCGTTCGGCTTGTTGCGGAATGAAATGCGTTGCCATGGAGTACTCTTGAAACTGCTGGGGCTGCGGGATTGCTTCTAGTAGATGGCTTATGGTTTGTTCCAGGGACTTTGGGTGTAGTGTGCTGTAGCACGCTCGCTTGTCATGCCGAATGTTCGTGTTTCATTCTCCCCTATGGTTCAGTGTGAGCCAATATCTGGTGTCACCCGTCGTGATATTGCGGAAATACTTATAAAAGCCAAGCACACACAAACCTGTTTTTAGAACGCAAAGCAGATCGTTGTTTGTGTGCGTACAAATATATCGTTCCCTGCCATTGGCCACAAACCGTGCCGTTCATGCACTGCATCTACTATATATACAACAAGCACCATAAGAAATTGTCCCGACAAACACATATGTACAGTTTCTTTTGGTGCCTAATATATATAGACCGGTTCTTTATAGAGATTCTGTTCTCGGTCTAATTCAGTTAAATATAATACTGTAAACATGCTGAGAAGAGGGAGAGAGAGAGAGTCAAAGTGAGAATGTCGCTAGTACTATGCATACACCGGCATTGTGTGGTAACAATGGTTGTTATGGTGAAATTGGGTATTGTGTGGTCACAATGATTGCTGCATGGACACAGGGTACTGTGTAGTCACAAAGGTTGCTGTGTGGACATGTTTTATTGTGTGGTCACAATGGCTGTTTTATGGACATGGGGTACTATGTAGTTACTGCGGTTGCTGTGGACACGGGGTATTGTGTGGTCACAATGGTTATTTTGTGGACTCGGGTTGTTGTGTGGTCACAATGGTTATTTTGTGGACACGGGGTATTGTGTGGTCAAAATGGCTATTTCGTCGACATGGGGTATTGTGTGGTCACAATGGTTATTTTGTGGACACGGGGTATGGTGTGGTCACAATGGCTATTTTGTCGTCACGGGGTATTGTGTGGTCACAATGGCTATTTTGTCGTCACGGGGAATTGTGTGGTCACAATGGTTAATTTGTGGACACGGGGTATTGTGTGGTCACAATGGGGTATTCTGTGGTCACAATGGGGTATTGTGTGGTCACAATGGCTATTTTGTCGTCACGGGGTATTGTGTGGTCACAATGGCCCTTTTGTCGACATCGGGGTATTGTGTGGTCACAGTGGCTATTTTGTCGACACGGGGTATTGTGTGGTCACAATGGCTATTTTGTCGACATGGGGGTATTGTGTGGTCACAATGGTTATTTTATGGACACGGGGTATTGTGTGGTCACAATGGCTATTTTGTCGACACGGGGTATTGTGTGGTCACCATAGTTATTTATGGACACGGGGTATTGTGTGGTCACAATGGCTATTTTGTCGACATGGGGTATTGTGTGGTCACAATGGTTATTTTATCGACATGGGGTATTGTGTGGTCACAATGGTTATTTTGTCGACACAGGGTATTGTGTGGTCACAATGGCTATTTTGGTCACAATGGCTATTTCGTCAACATTATTGCGTTTTATTTTGTCGACATGGGGGTATTGTGTGGTCACAATGGCTATTTTGTCGACACGGGGTATTGTGTGGTCACAATGGCTATTTTGTCGTCACAGGGGTATGGTCACCATAGTTATTTATATTCACAATGGCTATTTTGTCGACATGGGGTATTGTGTGGTCACAATGGTTATTTTATCGTGGTCACAATGGTTATTTTGTCGTCACAATGGCTATTTTGTGGACTCGGGGTATGGTGTGGTCACAATGGCTATTTTGTCGTCACGGGGTATTGTGTGGTCACAATGGCTATTTTGTCGTCACGGGGAATTGTGTGGTCACAATGGTTAATTTGTGGACACGGGGTATTGTGTGGTCACAATGGGGTATTCTGTGGTCACAATGGGGTATTGTGTGGTCACAATGGCTATTTTGTCGTCACGGGGTATTGTGTGGTCACAATGGCCCTTTTGTCGACATGGGGTATTGTGTGGTCACAATGGGGTATTGTCTGGTCACAATGGCTAATTTGTCGTCCCGGGGTATTGTGTGGTCACAATGGCTATTTTGTCGTCACGGGGAATTGTGTGGTCACAATGGTTATTTTGTGGATACGGGGTATTGTGTGGTCACAATGGTTATTTTATGGACATGGGGTATTGTGTGGTCACAATGGTTATTTTGTCGACACAGGGTATTGTGTGGTCACAATGGTTGTTTTGTCGACACAGGGTATTGTTTGGTGTTCAGGCTGGGGCTGTGGATACGGGGTATTGTGGGTCTCAACGGTTGTTGTGTGTGACCTTCCGGGCCAAGGGACGTATACACTCATCTTTGATGGCGGCGTGAAATACACAAGAACTCTTTATTCAATGCTTGTATATTTGATACTTGTATCATAAGCTTTCAAACTTTGCGTCTGTTTCTGGGCCCTGTTTCTGAAAGCTATCGTAGCGCTACGACTGTCGTACCTCCTATACAGTAACATAGACTTAAGATAGTCGTAGCGTTACGATAGCTTTCAGAAACGGGACCCTGCCTGGTAACATATTAACAACGTTTGTAATTTTGGGGTCAAAACCAGGTGCATACTTTCCTTTCCTCGGAATGCTATGTATATAATGTCGGCAACTGCTGAGTATGACTGTTATTACGTTGAATACGTAAAATAAAATGAAGAAATTCCGATGGTTTTTCCTTGTAGGTGGTCCCTAGGTTTAAACGATGCTGGCTTGACTTTACTGATATGATCAAGAAATAGATTACCACATCACCTCCAATTGAAATGATGACATGCAAGCAGCTACGCTACCAACGCTGCAATACGTCTCGAGCATGTGTAACCTACAAACTGGGATTTCACCACGAGAGGAGGCTGGGTGTTTTGAATGTTTTACGACAGGCGTTTGTCGGGGGCCAGCTCGCTACTCAAAAATGACAGACAACTTCACCATGCATTAGCAAATATTCCCAGACAAGCTTTGAAGCCTCTCGCTTTCAGAAAAATTCTTCTGAGCCTCGAGACCGAGTTAGAGTTTTGTATCTCATAAACATTTAATTTAAAATATCTGAGTGAGTGTAAGCTTGGGAGTGTTATCAGTCGACGCTTTGAGGGAGACAGGCACAGTGTGGAGGGGACCGGAGTGACGGCAGCAGGGTCGGGGGCTTCACTGCAGGCAGGTGCGTGAGGATTAGCGATGGAGATAGGAGAGTGTACTTCGAGTCACAGAGGTTTGTCGGGGTCATGACCGGATGCAGGGAGAATCACGGGGTGACAGCATCGATGTCGAACTCACGTCATAAAGGGAGACGTAAGTAGCGGAGATAACGGGCGCCCTATGTTGAGTGAGTGAGTGAGTTTGCCGATTTAAACAGTATTGCAACACACCAATATAGGGTTTCAAACATGTTTTAGTGTACGGAGTTTTACATTGGCACTCCCATATTAGTTCAGTTGGGGAGACTTGGCAGAATACATGGCGAGAAACCAGACCTTGTCACCAAACTCCAATTTGTAATCAGAAAAAATGGAATCTTTCGGTAGGAATATTCGAGTAACGCTGAGGGAATTCACATTTGGGTAGGTAAGGTAATCTGTCATACAGACCCTGAAGTAAATATATCCAAGAAAGCCCACGCAAGTCTAGAAAATGTGGCAAGTCTAGATTTCCACAGCTTCAGGCTATGGGCGTCCATGTTAACGTCGACCTTCCTTTCCTCAATGGAAAACCCTGTAGGGGAGACTAAGGTGGCATCAATAGGTGAGACGAGGGCGGGTCCAGTAGGGGAGACGAGGGCGGGTCCAGTAGGTGAGACGAGGCGGGTCCAGTAGGGGAGACGAGGGCGGGTCCAGTAGGGGAGACGAGGACGGGTCCAGTAGGTGAGACGAGGGCGGGTCCAGTAGGGGAGACTAGGACGCAGGTCCAGTAGGGAGACGAGGGCGGGTCCAGTAGGGAGACGAGGGCGGGTCCAGTAGGGGAGACGAGGGCGGGTCCAGTAGGGGAGACGAGGGCGGGTCCAGTAGGGAGACTAGGGCGGGTCCAGTAGGGAGACTAAGGGGCATCAATAGGGTGAGACGAGGGCGGGTCCAGTAGGGGGAGACGAGGGCGGGTCAGTAGGGGAGACGAGGGCGGGTCCAGTAGGGGAGACGAGGAGGGCGGGTCCAGTAGGGGAGACTCCAGTAGGGAGATCAAGGTGGCATCAATAGGTGAGACGAGGGCGGGTCAGTAGGGGAGACGAGGACGGGTCCAGGGGGAGACGGGTTCAGTACAGTAGGGGGCAATAGGTAAGGTGAGCATCAGTAGGTCAGTAGGGGAGACGAGGGCGGGTCAGTAGGGGAGACTAGGGCGGGTCCAGTAGGGGAGACGAGGGGCGGGTCCAGTAGGGGAGACGAGGGTCCAGTAGGGGAGACGAGGGCGGGTCCAGTAGGGGAGACTAGGGCGGGTCCAGTAGGGGAGACTAGGACGGGTTCAGTAGGGGAGACTAAGGTGGCATCAATAGGTGAGACGAGGGCGGGTCCAGTAGGGGAGACTAGGGCGGGTCCAGTAGGGGAGACGAGGGCGGGTCCAGTAGGGTGAGACGAGGGCGGGTCCAGTAGGTGAGACGAGGGCGGGTCCAGTAGGGGAGACTAGGGCGGGTCCAGTAGGGGAGACTAGGGCGGGTCCAGTAGGGGAGACTAAGATTGGTTCAGTAGGGAGGACTGGGGCTGGATCAGTAGGGGAGACTACGGCGAGCTCACAAGGGGAGGCTCGGGCGGGTCCAGTACGGGAGACTATGTGGGTATATTAGGAGAGACGAGGGCGGGTTCAGTAGGGGAGACTAGGACGGGTTCAGTATGGGAGACTTGGACGGGTTCAGTAGGGGAGACTAGGACGGGTTCAGTATGAGAGACGTAAGTGATCTCAGTAGGGGAGACTAGGACGGGTTCAGTAGGGGTGATTAGGACGGGTTCAGGAGGGGAGATTAGGACGGGTTCAGTATGAGAGACTTAAGTGGGTTCAGTAGGGGAGACTAGGACGGGCTCAGTAGGGGTGATAAGGACGGGTTCAGGAGGGGAGATTAGGACGGGTTCAGTATGAAGGACTTAAGTGGGTTCAGTAGGGGAGACTAGGACGGGTTCAGTAGGGGTGATTAGGACGGGTTCAGGAGGGGAGACTAGGACGGGTTCAGTATGAGAGACTTAAGTGGGCTCAGTAGGGGAGACTAGGACGGGTTCAGTATGAGAGACGTAAGTGGGCTCAGTAGGGCAGACTAAGACGGGTTCAGTAGGGGAGACTTAAGTGGGCTCAGTAAGGGGAGACTAGGACGGGTTCAGTAGGAGAGACGTAAGTGGGCTCAGTAGGGGAGATTAGGACGGGTTCAGTATGAGAGACGTAAGTGGGCTCAGTAGGGGAGATTAGGACGGGTTCAGTATGAGAGACGTAAGTGGGGTTCAGTAGGGAGATTAGGAGACTCAGTAGGGGAGACTTAAGTTGGTTCAGTAGGGGAGACTAGGACGGGTTCAGTATGAGAGACTTAAGTGGGTTCAGTAGGGGAGACTAGGACGGGCTCAGTAGGGGAGATTAGGACGGTTTCAGTATGAGAGACGTAAGTGGGCTCAGTAGGGGAGATTAGGACGGGTTCAGTATGAGAGACGTAAGTGGGCTCAGTAGGGGAGACTAGGACGGGTTCAGTAGGGGAGACTAGGACGGGTTCAGTAGGGGAGACTAGGACGGTTTCAGTATGAGAGACGTAAGTGGGCTCAGTAGGGGAGATTAGGACGGGTTCAGTATGAGAGACGTAAAGTAGGGCTCAGTAGGGGAGACTAGGACGGGTTCAGTAGGGAGATTAGGACGGGTTCAGTATGAGACGTTAAGTGGGCTCAGTAGGGGAGATTAGGACGGGTTCAGTATGAGAGACGTAAGTGGGCTCAGTAGGGGAGATTAGGACGGGTTCAGTATGAGAGACGTAAGTGGGCTCAGTAGGGGAGACTAGGACGGGTTCAGTAGGGGAGATTAGGACGGGTTCAGTCTGAGAGACTTAAGTGGGCTCAGTAGGGGAGACTAGGACGGGTTCAGTAGGGGAGATTAGGACGGGTTCAGTATGAGAGACGTAAGTGGGCTCAGTAGGGGAGACTAGGACGGGTTCAGTATGAGAGACGTAAGTGGGCTCAGTAGGGGAGACTAGGACGGTTTCAGTATGAGAGACGTAAGTGGGCTCAGTAGGGGAGATTAGGACGGGTTCAGTATGAGAGACGTAAGTGGGCTCAGTAGGGGAGACTAGGACGGGTTCAGTAGGGGAGATTAGGACGGGTTCAGTAGGGGAGACTAGAACGGGTTCAGTAGGGGAGACTTAAGTTGGGTTCAGTAGGGGAGACTAGAACGGGTTCAGTAGGGGAGACCTAAGTTGGTTCAGTAGGGGAGACCAGGGACGGGTTCAGTAGGGGAGACTAGGACGGGTTCAGTATGAGAGACTAAAGTGGGTTCAGTAGGGGAGTCTAGGACGGGCTCAGTAGGGGAGATTAGGACGGGTTCAGTAGGGGAGACTAGAACGGGTTCAGTAGGGGAGACTTAAGT
Organism: Haliotis rubra; assembly: GCF_003918875.1. Lineage (NCBI taxonomy): Eukaryota > Metazoa > Mollusca > Gastropoda > Lepetellida > Haliotidae > Haliotis > Haliotis rubra. The sequence continues at coordinate 1,375,950 of NW_025767157.1, forward strand.
TGGTTCAGTAGGGGAGACTAGGACGGGTTCAGTATGAGAGACTTAAGTGGGTTCAGTAGGGGAGACTAGGGCGGGTTCAGTAGGGGAGACTAGGACGGGTTCAGTAGGGGAGACTAGGGCAGGTTCAGTAGGGGAGACTTAAGACGGGTTCAGTAGGGGAGACTTGGACGGGTTCAGTATGAGAGACTTAAGTGGGCTCAGTAGGGGAGACTTGGACGGGTTCAGTATGAGAGACTTAAGTGGGCTCAGTAGGGGAGACTAGGACGGGCTCAGTAGGGGAGATTAGGACGGGTTCAGTAGGGGAGACTAGAACGGGTTCAGTAGGGAGACTTAAGTTGGTTCAGTAGGGGAGACTAGGACGGGTTCAGTATGAGAGACTTAAGTTGGTTCAGTAGGGGAGACTAGGGCGGTTCAGTAGGGGAGACTAGGACGGGCTCAGTAGGGGAGACTAGGGCGGGTTCAGTAGGGGAGACTTAAGTGGGCTCACTAGGGGAGACTAGGACGGGTTCAGTAGGGGAAACTAGGACGGGTTCAGTAGGAGAGACTTAAGTGGGCTCAGTAGGGCAGACTAAGACGGGTTCAGTAGGGGAGACTAGGACGGGTTCAGTAGGGGAAACTAGGACGGGTTCAGTAGGAGAGACTTAAGTGGGCTCAGTAGGGCAGACTAAGACGGGTTCAGTAGGGGAGACTAAGACGGGCTCAGTAGGGGAGACTAGGACGGGCTCAGTAGGGGAGACTTAGATGGGTTCAGTAGGGGAGACTAGGATGGGTTCAGCAGGGGAGACTAAGACGGGTTCAGTAGGGGAGACTAGGACGGGCTCAGTAGGGCAGACTAAGACGGGTTCAGTAGGGGAGACTGGGACGGGCTCAGTAGGGGAGACTAAGACGGGTTCAGTAGGGGAGACTAAGACGGGCTCAGTAGGGGAGACTAAGATGGGTTCAGTAAGGGAGACTAAGATGGGTTCAGTAGGGGAGACTAGGGCGGGTTCAGTAGGGGAGACTAAGATGGGTTCAGTAGGGGAGACTAAGATGGGTTCAGTAGGGGAGACTAGGACGGGCTCAGTAGGGGAGACTTAAGTGGGCTCACTAGGGGAGACTAGGATGGGTTCAGTAGGGGAGACTAAGATGGGTTCAGTAAGGGAGACTAGGACGGGTTCAGTAGGGGAGACTAAGATGGGTTCAGTAGGGGAGACTAAGATGGGTTCAGTAGGGGAGACTAGGGCGGGTTCAGTAGGGGAGACTAGGACGGGTTCAGTAGGGGAGACTAGGGCAGGTTCAGTAGGGGAGACTTAAGTGGGCTCAGTAGGGGAGACTTGGACGGGTTCAGTATGAGAGACTTAAGTGGGCTCAGTAGGGGAAACTTGGACGGGTTCAGCATGAGAGACTTAAGTGGGTTCAGTAGGGGAGACTAGGACGGGCTCAGTAGGGGAGACTTAAGTGGGCTCACTAGGGGAGACTAGGATGGGTTCAGTAGGGGAGACTAAGATGGGTTCAGTAGGGGAGACTAGGACGGGTTCAGTAGGGGAGACTAAGATGGGTTCAGTAGGGGAGACTAAGATGGGTTCAGTAGGGGAGACTAGGGCGGGTTCAGTAGGGGAGACTAGGACGGGTTCAGTAGGGGAGACTAGGGCAGGTTCAGTAGGGGAGACTTAAGTGGGCTCAGTAGGGGAGACTTGGACGGGTTCAGTATGAGAGACTTAAGTGGGCTCAGTAGGGGAAACTTGGACGGGTTCAGCATGAGAGACTTAAGTGGGCTCAGTAGGGGAGACTAGGACGGGCTCAGTAGGGGAGATTAGGACGGGTTCAGTAGGGGAGACTAGAACGGGTTCAGTAGGGGAGACTTAAGTTGGTTCAGTAGGGGAGACTAGGACGGGTTCAGTATGAGAGACTTAAGTTGGTTCAGTAGGGGAGACTAGGGCGGTTCAGTAGGGGAGACTAAGATGGGTTCAGTAGGGGAGACTAGGACGGTTCAGTAGGGGAGACTAAGACGGGTTCAGTAGGGGAGACTAAGACGGGTTCAGTAGGGGAGACTAAGACGGGCTCAGTAGGGCAGACTAAGACGGGTTCAGTAGGGGAGACTAAGACGGGTTCAGTAGGGGAGACTAGGACGGGCTCAGTAGGGGAGACTAAGACGGGTTCAGTAAGGGAGACTTGGCTGGGTTCATAAGGGGAGACTAGGACTGGTGCAGAGGGGTGACTACAATAGGACAGGTTCAGAAGGGGTGGCTTGGGCGGGTTCAGTAGGGAAAACCAAGACCAGTACGTGAAGCTGGGATACCAGCTTCAATATATTGAAGATGATGATGAAGTGTCAGAATTATGATTAAACCGAATGTCCGCCCAGGACTCACGATTGGATATCTCGGTCCCACCATGCGTTCTGCAATCATTAAAGATTACAGAATCAAAGACACTCCGAGATTTGTGTGCACGTTGCGCAAAGTGCTGGACGATAGAAACAAGTCCCTCGCGTCTAGCGTGATACCGCCATTGAAATACTGCCACTTGAAACTCAAGCCACTTGAAACAAGTAAACTATAAGCATATGTCAAGGATATGACCGAAGCTTTGTGAAAAAAGTGCCACTTAATAGCTCGTAACATAGATAGGCATATGTGAAAGCTATCAACTTTCAATCTACAGCGCAATAGGAAAAAGCTTAGCATATAATTGATGTATCTTTTCCCCTGCAATAACCGAAGCGACGTATAGGCGCTGATGCCATACCGAAATACGGTTAATTCTTCTGTGCAGAGTCTGTGTTGAAATAAGCGCATTCCGAGCCTATGTTTGAGCACAGGTTGTTCACGGGAACAGGGGTATTTTATTACAACACGTTTAAACCCAAACCCATTTAGAATTCCGACAGTCGAAGGAATCTGTTTTTGCAAAACGTTGGCACCTCGGAAGATTGAAAATTTTCAAAATGTGACTAGGATGGATATAGTTACAACCCCTCCAGCAATGTTTCACTGACAAGCTAAGGAATATACCTTGGCGCTCTCGTTACACTGACATAAAACTTGTCATATAATCGATTAAAAACTATGACGGAATTAGCATTAATCCCATGAATTTACTAACTTAGCCATGTTTACTTGATACATATCCACAGACTGGATTTTGTTTAAATCCATTTATTTATGACCGTGGTAATCTGGACACCGTCCTCGAGTACATTTATCCGATATCGCGTAACCTTTGCCACCAAAATGGATCAATTTAGCCTATTATCGAATTTGGCCTGCCCTCCATTTTATCATGACTATTGTGACAGCCTTGACTGTGTCGGTATTCACCCATGTGGCTGACTGTAAATTGGAATATGCTTCCATGTTTAGTTTGAATAAACTGCAGAGCAAAAGGAAGTCTATATTTTAAACTTGAATTTTACAACAACGAAACTCTTTACAAGCAATGATATAGTCGCAAAACATTGCAACCTCGAGGTTCAAAACACAGCTGTGATACCCGATTCTGGAAAACTACCATCGATTTATCACTTCTCGTTTGTTTCGTTTTAGCAACGATCAAACAGAATATACAGAATTGTAATTATCCAAAACAATTACAAGAAAAACTACAAAAAAGTAAATAAAATTGTTGGGTACACATGCATTATACCGGATACCTGCCTGCCATATTTAATTAGGCCACGTGATGCGAGCGCGGAAAGGTGAAAAATATATAACTGAGATGAAAATAACCCTAACCCTAATCCTAACCTAGCCCTAACCCTAACCCTGCTAGGTATCCGGTATAATGCATTCTAGCCAATTGTTGAATTTAACCAACATTAGTTTAGCAAAAGGACGTTATATCATTAAAGAGTTTGATAATATTTTCAAAGGCACTATACATACTTGTTATATTCTCAGCACCAACCATTGGAATTGCATTGGACAAAGAGCCTATACTCACCACAATACACCGCGGAGTGCCTGTGAATGCTACTTTCATGCTCTATCCGCTATATGTTATATCCTATTTGGATTAGTTCTTTTAAGACGTTCCCCTAAAACTGTTCCTAAAAAACAACATTGATTGATGGATAGCAGCCTCAGAAGCAGCCTGGCTTGCAACATCAGCCAATCTTAATTATATTTTTTCTGTTGGACATCCTCCTCGTGTTAGCTCTCAATTACTCCGTATCTTCCGTCACTGTTAAGAGCTGACTTGCTTTTCGTATATCTGAAAGGTCATATATGCTGAGTTCTTTCCGGAAAGATATATTTACGTCATCACATATGGGGCTCAAAGAATCAGTAATATCAAAGGCTTGTGCGAATTTCATTCTTACTTTGGAGAATGTTCTGCTGGTATGTTTATTTGATGGGCGCAGAAAGCCCAACCACAGAGTGCATGTGCACTGAGGTTGACGTGTAATGTGACATGGCAAAAGAAACTAGTCAAACAAAACACCAATTCTTGTATATTAATATATTTCATCTGTCAAGGCACTAACTAAAGTTATGTGAAATTATTGGGAGTTCTATAACTTTAATTTCCTTTGAAAGTATATTTGTACAATGTAACATGTAGTTTATAGGCTATCAACTAAAATATCCTATTTCATTAAATTCGACCAAATTTACATTAACCCTTTTCCTTGTTATAATCCCAACCCTAATTTCTGAATAAATCTTATAATGCTTATAACTAGAATTGTGTTCGAAGCGGCGCTAAACCTGGCACACTCACTATGCAGCTATATAGTCTGTCTCACAGTCCCTGAACCACATTAATTTCCCCACTGCCAAGCTCTCTCGGCAGTGCTAAAGCCCTAAATAAAGCAAGTCTAGATTTCCTCAGGTTCAGGTTCTGAATCTCTGGTCTCCCTAGGGCTCCTTTTCAATATAAATGGGCTTGTTTGTTATTATCAAAATTATATATATTCAGAGACTAAGCCTTAGTCTACACCTATTCCTACTGTTTTTTAGACAATTATTGCACATAATGGTACAGCACCTACCAACACCTCAAGAATGACCACAAACAACAATAAACAAACAAAAACATAGATCAATTCCGAGGACCTGAGCCATTTTATTGACAAAGATGAATAAGAATATACATTTTGTTTATTATGTGTGTACATTGTTGTCTGTGTTATTATACAAATAGTATCCCATCAAGCTTTATTTCATAGAATACATGTACTCTGCAATCGTAGACTTCACAATTGCATTTCTTTTTCAGAACCGAAAATAATGTAGTATGTAGTAAAATAACAAAGAAAAAATACAGGTTCATTTGGGGACATGTGTTTCTTAATCAGAATAGGCTGTGAGAACAGTGCTGTCAAGTGTTATAATGTTGATGTATTGTTGCTTCACATTCTGGGCCATCCAGCTCGCCTACAGCAGGTAACGTCCTGTGACAGCTACCAACATGCACTGCCTCGCGGAGTGTACGACTGTGTGCAATCCTCCACGCTCACTGCTGCAGCAGGATATATGTGTGTTATTCAATACGGTTGTTCACAATAAATACTTCCGTCAACTTACCCGGTTGTGTGATAAAATCACAGGCTGAGATATTGTCGTGTTCACTTTCACATACAAGCTCTCCACACTGGCTCAGTGTTTCTATGTTAATGGACATCCGTTGTATAGGGAACAAACAGATGACTTAATTCAGGCTAATAGCTGGTTGATGATTATGTACACGTCATGTACGAACCGCATTAGTTATAAAGCTCTTTGAATCTGGGTTTACAGCCAAAATGGTAAAGAAGGAACAGGGAATATATTTTTAACCTATGTCTATACTTGTCACTTTCAGATAGATATATGTAGATCTAAGACCTAAGACAAATGTGTCGGACTATTTTGTGTGATAGGTGCACGACATGGCTAATTGTCTGTGCGTATTTACACGCTAAAACAATATGTGACATTCCTCCGCTTTCGGTAAACGCCGCTCCTCCTGCATCCATCAATCATACGCAGACCCAGTTGATGGGGGATGTTACACTACCGTATTCTCTCCAATAATCAACGAGGTTTAAGTTTTAGGTTTAGCAATATTTCAGCAAAATTATGGCGGTGTGTAATTATTTGTTATGTTTGTTTGTTGTTTACATAAGCTCTAGATATGATTAGTGTTGCTTTTAATAGAGAAACAGGAGTGTTGGTTGGTGTTTAACGCTGCCCTGACTCGGAGATCTGTAAATAATCGAGTCTGGACCAGACAATCCAGTGATCAACCACATGAACATTGATCTACGCAGTGATACAATGGCACCTGACCACCTAATCCCATTAGTCGCCTCTTGCGATAATCATGGGTTGTTGAAGATCTTCTCGGGTTGCAGGTGTAATTAATCGTGTCTGGATCAGTCTTTGGGTATAGTTGTGATGTTGACATTGTGACGTGTGACTCTCTGACGTCATATAGTTGTGATGTTGACATTGTGACGTGTGACTCTCCAACGTCATCTGACGTCATATAGTTGTGATGTGGACATTGTCACGTGTGACTATCCGACGTCATCTTTGGGTATAGATGTGATGTTGATATTGAGACGTTGGACTCTCGACGTCGTCTCTGGGTAAAGCTGAGATAACAAAATTCTTTGATTGGAGTTAAGACAGAAAGGTGTGATCAAACAAAGGAATCAAATTTGATGAGAACGCCATTTCTTTCGAACGTAGTCCCGGTTTAATTTGACGTGTTCTGATCCTTAGTGGTTTTTTCTACACGTCCCGTCTGTGTCGTGGCCTTATGACGAAATTGGTGGATTAGTTTTGAGACGATTTAGGTTATCTTCTCACCATCAGACATGTTAAAGCTGTCGAGACCTTGAGTAAACTAGTCCAGGGTTCACGAAGAGGTTCAAAGAGACAGCTTAGATGCGGGGAATGTTCTCCTGGGTGAAAATCTGACAACAAACGAGAGGACGGCAATGTACCTGTCATGGAAGTGTTGTAGGCGCTCAAAAGGGTGAAGTAATGACTTCCTTTGCCAGAACGAGACTAATAAAACACGCTCCAGAAAAAGAACCGACTTAGAAAGTCAATTCAGTATCGCTGCAGAGTACATACTGACTTTCCAATACATGTCACCTTTTGTACCTCTTCTATAGCATTGTCCGTGATAACATCACTTCAGCGCTATGACTCTCATATATACAGGGGATATTGCAAGACGCCAATATTGGTCATATTATCGTAGCTGGAGAGTTTCCAGTCGGTCAGTAACGCAGGATTTCTCCGAAAAAAAATACATAAAAATAAAAAATTTATTTTATGCAACTAATGAAATGTGAACTTTATGACACAGACCACTGCAGCATATGGCTATGTTTTGTTGCACACTGTACGTTTATTAACATGTCTTTGCCATGTGCTAGCAATAAAGTTCTGGGTTAGAATTGATCTTCAGTAACCCATGCTTGTCGTAAAAGGCGAAAATTTATGTACAAAATAAGTGACCCCCTCCCCCCTTCCTGCATTTCATGTACAAAATCAATGACCCCCCTCTCCTTCCCATAATATTTAAGCATAATTGTTTCTATATAAAAATTGCTGCCCTCCCCATCATCCCCACCAGTACATGTGTACAATACTGATTATGGTCCCCTACCTCCCAAGAACAAAATGGGTGACCCCCGCTTATAATCAGTACCTCCAGCACCCCCCAACCCCCAGAGCCATAAATTATGAACGGTCCCTAGTATCACAACTAACCTAGGCAACATTGTAGGTTTTGTGAGGGAGAAGGAAATGCGTCTGGTTTTTAGAAACGTAAACGACTTTGTAGATGTTCCAACAACATTTGGGTTGTGAAGAATATCGGCTCCTTTCTTCTGGTAAAGTTATGTCCAGAAGCCGTGATTAAAATATATTACGTCTCCAGCAATAAAACTACCCTCAGAATATTTCACTAAAGGAGAAACTATAATATTAAACTGTAATATTGATTTCATAAAGGACAAGTTCAGTCACATAAACGGGTAGTTAGACAAAACCTATCTTCTGACTTCAATATTACGTTCTTCTTACTTCAATATTACGTTGTCGACAGATCTGTATTATACAAATGATCGAGCCTGTTCGGGGGAGCTTAATCTTACAAACGGGTATACAACGTAATCGGAGCTCAAAGCAACCGTTATGGTCAATCGGTTCACCCTAATCTCTTACATGCCGGTATTAGTAATGATCTATTATGCTGTTAGCGGTATAAAATAACCCGATCAGTCCCGAGTGCCGTTATGTTTATATTCAGAGTGAACTCCCTTTGAATACTCTTGCGCGCACCTGCTTGTTGACAATCCCGTTGCTAGCGACGAAACGTGTATATCACTAGGGAAGCGGCTTGAGAAAGTTGGCAGGATTCTAAGACTGAAATCATTGCAGACGAAGATGTATGCGAGTGGAGGCCTCACTAGGTCCGTTCAGACGGCGAAGAAAGACATCGGTGAAATTTTACAGAGCGGAAAGTATTACTGCAATGAGGAGATCGCACGGGAACTGACAGCTGTCTCCAATGGCCTCAATCACTTGAATCTGGATGACAAGTTTCTGTCAACCTCCACGGAGTGGCGTGGCAGGAAGGGACCCATGGCCTCGACGACGGTTCCTGGTAAGTGCTTGCTTCGTAATATAGTTTTCAGAATGTCTTGCATGTCGTTAATTGTGTTAGAGTTTTCAAAAATAATAGTTAAGTCACGGCTGTATTCGATTAGCATTCATTCTCAGTTAAGTTGTACAAATGCTGTCAGACTGGTTACAGGCCCCGCTATCCATACCGTGAAACCGTTTTTCCTATGAAATCGACAGTATTCAATAGTCAGATGTAATAGAAATTATGGTAAACTACAATAGTCACAAACATTTGAGAAAATATTTGAAACTGACTGTTTCTTTACAGTTGGTTATGATTTTCTTGCTGTCGGCAAAGCATATTGCCGTCAATGATTCTCTTCTAAATAATACTAATTACTTACAAGTCAACGTAATAAACCAGAATAATGAAATTTCAAAGTGTGCTTTTATATTTAAGAACATAAAAATCAAGAATGAGAAAGAAAGAAAAAGACAATTTTTTGTTTTAATTTTGTCGGTAGAAGTAACGTAATTTACGTTGTGGTAACTGATGTACATAACATTTACTACATATAAAAAAGTTTAGCAAGTAAAATGGGTTGTATTCTATGCCGAACACAATATTGCTTGCAAACAAATGTCAACTGATCAACAAGTAAAATTAATAGAACAAACTAACCCATTTTATCTTCAGTTATTGGAACGATTTTTTAAGGATGTAATCATACGTGACGGTCACAGTAAAATAAGTCTCATAGGATTCGATGCTGGCCCTAATCCATTTACATGGATAGCATAACCGTGTATGTTTCCAAACATTAAATCACCAAAACGGAGTAATGTGGCCCTCATCCTGGACATTTAATATAAGGATGTAATTTACGTTTTGTAATTTACGTTTAGTAGATGTTCAGAAATCCCTTTGTAAGTGCAAAAGTGCACCACAAATACCCTATGCAATCACACGTTGGAAGCAGTGGTCATTTCAGCACGTCATTGAATGTGAACTTTGATGAACCGGAGTTTCCTGATTCATCCTGAAGTAGAATAAGTGTTTTTCAATGATAAGGATGACTGTACTGTTTTGACACATGCTGCATAATAATTCCGAGTTACATTTTTGCAACATTACGATAATATATTGATTAATCAGTTTAAATACTTTCATAATTCAGACATGATTTATGAAAACCATTCTTTGCCTTCCATGCATGGCCCTGTAACGTAAATTACAAGAAGTGTGACGTAAATTACTTTTCATTGCCTCTACATTAATCTTTTCTGTATAAAGCAGAGGTGTATAAAGTAAGCTGAATATTGAAACATATGGTTTCCTATCAAGTGATAAAGCAGTAAACCTGTGATTGGATCGTTGGGATTTAAATTTAAAGATGTAAACAGAACTAATTTCAGTGTTTGATTATTTATTGATGTAGTTCTTTATATGATACTTGTGAAACTACACACAATGATGATAATACTTAAAAACATGCATGTTTTATCCTTAAACAAATGGCTATTAGGATACTCTTCAAAGTAGTGATGTTATTGCATGCGATTCATAATAAAGCATTTATGAAGTCTAATATTAACTGTTAAGCATAAATTACATTACTTTATTTGGGATTGTTTGGAAAGTGGCATTATGTTAAATGATGGAATCTATACATTATTGCTTGAATTGTGGTCATCTATTACAGATATTATAGCTAATTCTCAAGCAGAGAAAGAAAGAGAATACAGAGAGCGGGAAAATCAGAATTGGGAAACAAATGGAATAGGAAAGAATTGGAGCGTGTTAAAAGTATTATAAGCAGACCAGTACACTGTTTAGAGCTGAAAAGAAAAATTAACCGTGTGAAAGAAACAAAAGAAATATCAGAAAATATGGAGAAAATGACCCAGAAAAGGCATTCTAGCTACTATGACCCAGAATGATTTTAAGCTTGCTTTTACTGCACAAGTTGTTCATCTCTATGATGATAGTATCACCAATGAGCCTGTAGTGACTAAAAAAGTCTGATGAGAATGGTGTGTCCAGTACAACACAACGAACCAGTGATTTTAAAGCTACCTGCTTTTATTCATGTACAAGTTTCTGTGTTTTATACGTTCATATACAAATGTTCTTCGAAACCTCTGCTTTGGTCCTTGCTTATGATAGTATCACCAATGACCATTTATATTTAAAGTTGCAATTGTTGACTGGTAATTTACGTGACAGTGATATTTTGATCAGGGTTTATGTGTCTAATGTTCTCTAATGCTTGTACTTCATGAAAAGTAATGCAATTTACCGAACATGAAACATTTTTTCCCGCGAGTTTCCACTGGCAATTGTACATTTTAACTGAGAATGGCTGTTAGATGTGGTGAAGTGGGTTTAGACATCGCGTGCAAGATTATTGCAGTTATATTGCCGTGTGCGTGAGTGCAGTGTAGTCACTGAGATATCGTAACAGTTTTAGTACCATACCCCTCTCAGACACAGTATACTGATTCTGAGCCAACCAATCCTGTTGTACAATGCCCGGCGATAGGTACGGTCACAATAAGTACCATCTCCTTACGTCTTTTGATTTACGTCTTTTGCAATCCCAAGTGGGGATCTAAACACGGACCTTCCAGTCCCCATGTAGATGCTCTATCCACTAGACCAGGCATACAGTCATTTGTGTTGTGAACTCTTAATATCACCCAAACTAATGTATTAGAACTCTAAAGCTCTAGGTATGATATGAGTGTGTTGTATTTAAATGGAGAAACAGACGTGGTTTCAAACTTTATATGATGGATATTTAAATATATTAGTGGTATAAAGTGATTCTTTCACACATGTGGAACAGTGATATAAAGTGATGTCTTTCACACATGTGGAACAGTGATATAAAGTGATGTATTTCTCACATGTGGAACACTGATATAAAGTGATGTATTTCACACAAGTGGAACAGTGATATAAAGTGATGTATTTCACACAAGTGGAACAGTGATATAAAGTGATGTATTTCACATGTGATGTCAATGGTATACAGCGATTATTTCCCAGGTGTGGATCAGCGGTATAAAGTGATGTATTTCACACATATGGAACAGTGATATGAAGTTATGTATTTCCTATGCATGATGTCTGTGGTATGTAGTTACGTATTTCCCATGTCAGTGGTATACAGCAAATTATTTCCCACATATGGAACATTTAAACACAATGTATCTATTTCTGAGATGTAGCAGTGGTATGATACACTGTATTTCCTGAATACAATGTCCGTGTTATAACAGGCTGTATTTTCCAGATGCTGCGTCGGTGGTGGGACGACTGTCGGGTGTCCTCCACAACTACAAGAACCAGATGGAGGGCAGCAGGATGGCAGAGAAACAGGAGAACGAGATCCGAGAGATGCATCAGTGGGCAGTCACAAGCCTCAGGAATTCACAAAAGGTTGACCACATTGTGTAATTCTTGTTTAGATGATACTATTTTAATAAGAAAATAATAATAACTTTTGTATCAATAAACAGTAATATACTAAGAGGAACACTTTTCTATGGATAGACAACTTGTTTATTGCAATCGATGCGACATTTCGGTGTAGATCCTCACACTGTTATCAAGTAAATGGTACACAGTGTGGGGATCTACACTGAAACATCACATCTCTTGCAATAAAGAAGTTGTCTATCCATAGAAAAGTGTTCCTCTGCATCATACCTACTTCTTAATGACACTTAAAGAAGTAAAATAATACCAAAATTTTACACAAAAAATATTTTGAATGAGAACGTGAGGCAGAACACAAAATCAAATGTTACTGATGGAATGTGCTGGTCGTAATACTTGTTGGGTCGCAAGGACATAATCAAAGGGAGATAACTGTAAACATATAATATGGCCCCAATTCCACAGTGGGCAACTCCTAGTCGCTTGAAATGAATTGTGGCCATTGTAGCATAGTGTAGTGTTGCTTTGCAGGTGTGGATCCAGAGGGGGGCTGCAGGGGTGCGCACCCCACCTCTCCCCGAAAAAGATTTTCCCAGAGGAGCATTTCCCCCTAACCTTTGAAATTCATGATTTATGTGCACCCCTCCTTCTCCCAAATTCTGGATCCGCCCCTGCTTTGTGAATGTCAAACGGCTGGCTTAGTACAACTGACGGGATGCTATCAACTGTGGGTCTGACATGATTCAGAAAAGGGCATCTAGTACGCACAAAGTCCAGAATGGATTCAGTAAAGGATAAGATCCAACCCAAGGAACACACAATAGTATTGTTTGTACTCAAGTCTTGCAATTAAAGTAATTATCACATCTTTCAGTACAATACGCTGTACATTCATTACTCTACAGGACCCTCACTCTCCCTGTTAGTGCCCATGAAACTCATTATTGGGTCACCCCTTGTCTTGAAGGTTAAGGTAAATTGACCATAGTAAGTTAATGCAAGTTGAAGCTATTTTTGTAGGGGTATGAGTGGCCATGGGGTCTATAGCATCACCATTCACTGCATGGGTCTATAGCATCACCATTCATCCTGCATGGAGTTACATCCATCTGTGCCAGTACCTGTATTTGTTCTTTTGTTTGTTTGTTGTTTAAAATCTCATTTAGCCTTGGACACATTCATCCTATTCTCTAGGCTTGTCAGCAATACCATACCTGTGCTGGTTGGCTCCACCATTTCTAGCTATATAAACTGCAATATCTACCTGGACGCAACATTCTAGTGGTTGGACACATTCCAATATTCTGACATTCTGTATTCTGTTTTTGCAATATTTAGCTATATATGATGGCTGTTTGACACATTGTTTAACACCTCACTCATTCAGCAATGGACACATTTAACATTCAGCAATATTCTAGCTATATGCCAGCTGTTTGACACATTCACAGCAATATTCTATATATGACGGTGTTGGACACATTCATTCTAGCTGTATGACGGTGTTTGACAGCAATATTCTATTCTAGCTATATGCAAGCTATTGCCATATGCTGTTTGACTCTGAACAATAGGCCCATAACTGCAATAAGGTTCAAAGTGTCAGGAACCACTCACTCACCCACTTGTCTGTCTGCAGGACATGATGCCCTACACACTGTCTGCTGCCGACAGGATCCGGCAGTTTGGTGACCACATAGGCGTCACTGACCGCTTCACCGGCTACCGCAACAACCTCACCCGCACTGCAAGAGAACCTGACCCCACCATGTGGGCAGGCAGACCTGGGGGTCTCACTAGATCTCACACAAGTAAGTAGTGACACAGCAGACCCAACGATATATTCAACATTTCAATATTGGTATGCTTGTACAAGATATACATTTCTGCAATTTGCACTGACATCTGGGTTACCACTAGGCAGGGCTCAGCATCCAGTGCACTAAAATATTGGCTGGGATCCTCTGATATACAGTCATCCACAGAGGCCATCACAACTTCACTGTACTATTTTCTCCTCCAGCAATCGGTGCCCCAAGCATGGAGCAGAAGTTGAGAATCGGGGAGCAGACAGCCCAGCCGTATGGAGTCATGGGGAAGAAAGTCACGTTTGGTTCTGACTGGCCAGCTTCCTACACTCTTAGGGGTGAGTTCAAATGCTGGCAATATTAAATGGGATGGTATATATATTGGTAAGGATATACCAATACCTGAGTCACTGATATTAATAGCAGTGAGTGACTGAGTGAGTTCAGTTTTACGCAAACAACCTGGAGTCTTGTCCATTTATATAATGAACTGGTGGTGATCCTAATATTGCAGCTCTTTTTCACGTTGCATGCCCTAATGATGTTAAGGGCCAGGTCGTTGAGAACCATAACTCCACAAACAATTGACTGAGTGAGTATGGTTTTAGCAATGTTCCAGCAATATCACGGCAGGTGACACCAAAATGTTCTTCACACATTGTACCCATGTGGGGAATCAGTACCCAGGTCTTCTAAGTGATGAGTGAACACTTTAACCACTAGGCTACCCCCACCACTCCATGTATTGTTTTAAATTTTGAGAGAGTTCATTGTTGATTAAACGCTGCATTATGGATTTTAACACTGAACACACTAGCCACCTAAAAATGTAAGAACAAATATGTTCTTTATTCCACTTTGACTAAAATGCATCATACATTAAACTGAAGCATTCTTATTTTCTTTTTTTTGTGTGCACCTATGCATGTTTTAATAGGTGCACAAATTGATGTGCCCAGATGTGTTTATTGCTCAATAACCACCTCAAATTTTTAGTAAAAGCAACCAATTTAATTAAATCATCCTTCAGTGATATAGTAGAATTCCAAATAGCAGTCAGCACCTGTTTACCACAAAGTCCAGCAAATTTGTGTTTCTAATGACAGGTAAATGTACAATGATAAACATTATTGCTGCATGATGCAGTAATCTAATCTGTTTTACATCAAGGTTACCGCACGCTCGACAGCCTCTATCCACGAAGCACCACCAATACCATCAAGGGAAATCTCAGACCCAGCACCGTCATGGCTGATGTGAAATCCATGAATGCCCTCAATGCTCGACTAGCCGAAACTGGAGTCCCCACCCCCAGGGCCCAATCCGCCACCCTCATGTCGAAGCCTCCAAGCACGATGTCGGTACAGGAACAGGCAGGGATCAACACTCAGTTCCCCGGCAACACTGAATATGTGTCCCAATACACCAGGCCTCCTATGGATCTGCCCACCAGTCACTTCACCATCAACCCAAAGCCAGACTTGTCAATCTATGGTCGACCCCTGGGCGTCAAACAGTACTACCCTAGCTCCACTGAGTACCAGACAAGGTACATGTGGCCAGATGGGTCCAGAATCGTCAAGTTCCCCTGGCTCCGGAAGTAGACCTCAAGAGCCAATCAAAGGAAGTCTCCGAGTGCTACTACATCGACTAACAAACATCAAAATACTGTGGAAATACTGTGTGAGTTGACAACATGTTAAAGTAACTCATAATTGACATCAGGTAGTCTCATATCAGATTACAATGTAAAATGTTTTTCAGCATTATTTAAGGCATTAATACAGTCAGGGCTCGATTTAGTGCTTTGTTACTTGCACTGGTGCAACCCAATATTGCAAAGTCCAACCTAGTTATTAGTCTAACTTGCACCAGGTGCAAGTCATTTTTAGAAATAAATCAACAATTAATCTAAAAATATAAGCATAAATGTCAGCTCCATTTTGTTCTAAACTTTGAATAGCTATGGCAACGAAACATTGCTATTCATAGACATGTCTCGGCTATGACAGCTCAAGATTGTAAACAGGGATCAGCTGCATCTCTGTGTTGCTATGGTTTCAATGGTACTACATGACAGAAATATGTTTATATACACCGAAACCTCTGATGTTTTAACACACTACGTTGCAACTGGATTTGGCTGGTGCAACTAGGTTTTTATCTTAGGTTGCACCTGGTGCAAGTAGGTTAACATCTCTTAAATCAAGCCCTGACAGTTGTTAGCAATTTAGTTTATAATGCAATGAATACCAGCGTCATATGACCAATACCTGACACACTTTGGTATTATCTTAAAATTAATTAATTCAATCAATTTTCTATTGGAAAATGTAAGAATAATCAGATTATAAATATACCACTCAAATTTAGATAGGGATGCAGCATGTATGAAGCTGCTAGAGATATACACCAGAGGAGCACTCGAGGACTGCCTGGAATTTATATCCAAACCTGATTTCTCAAAGCTGATTTGTGACAGGTTCATTTTGGGTTGAATGTCTCTTTATTCAACTGTTATTCATGATGATGTTAAGTTTCAGAAACTATATTTCTATGAGTTGACATCAAACTTTTTGTTTATTTCATTTACAAACTATGTAACTGGTACGAGATATTTTTCTTCTGAAAATGCCTTGATTCATAGCTTTATCCCCCAATGCATTTGAATGTACAAACCAAAGTTGAAGTGATTTTTATCTTTGTCAGCATTATTGTTATGATACAGATTATGTATACGATTTATTTTAGGAATATCTATCTATTCAAAATGCAATAACTGTATGATGAGATTAAAAAAGTGTAAAATAGTTCTTAGCCAACTCTATAAGTTTTGGAAAACTCTTCTTGTAACACTGAAGTCTTAATTAGCCTCAAATCAGTACATCTTTTTAGTGCCAATACAGTGTTATGTTCAGTGAAACAATTCTGACATTCAGTAGAAGGTGAGTTCCAGAGGGCCAAATCTATGTTCCTCCGTCAGTATTATTATAATTATTTATATTACTTGTGTTATTTAGCAATATGTACAGATATATCTACACAGAAGCTCTACTAGACCTGTCCTTGTATACCTTTATGTGAGCGTGCTGTCTCAAAACTTTACAGTGTGATAACAATTTTACATCTTTTTTGTAAATAAACAACATATAATAACCTGTACGATTGTGTGATATATTTCAAAGATATTCCACCCCGTCTCAGAACATTACAACCTAGCAGCATGTTGTTGAGTGAGTTTGGTTTTATGCCACCTGGTGAGTGAGTGAGTTTAGTTTTACGCCGCACTCAGCAATATTCCAGCTATATGGCAGCGGTCTGTAAATAATCGAGTCTGGACCAGACAAGCCAGTGATCAACTGCATGGGCATCGATCTACGCAAATGGGTACCGATGAATTGTGTCAACCAAGTCAGCGAGCCTGACCACCTGATCCTGTTAGTTACCTCTTATGACAAGCATGGGTTGCTGAAGATCAAATCTAACCCGGATCTTCATGGATCTTTACCTGGTACAGTAATCACTTACATCATGGCACGCGGTTTGATGTAGGAGGAAAGCCAAGTTGATGCAGGTATTAACTCTGTGAAATCAACAAGCAAGGGTATGGGGGAACAAAACTACATGAACAGTCCGGTCTGGGATTTGAACCCATGAGCTTAGCTTCCTGGCCTGTTCAAGGGAAACAATTCTGTACAGTGAATTCCATTTCCACCCATGTGGTTGAAAAAAACAGATGATGAAAGTCAATGCTTTTATTCAGTATCCAATTCTATGTACTCGATCATCACCTACAAGTGAGCCAGTTGGGTTCACCAGTGACATGGCAGGATTAGCACAACGAAGAAAGAAAGCAGAAAATGGTACCAGTCACCACTAAGGTGAAACCCACATGCGTATAGTGCTTACAGACATCAGAATCTGGTGGGATTTGAAATCACAAGCAAATCCAGGCAAACTAATCGAAGCAATTTTGCAACCAGTTCAGCGTATACAAAGTTTGGGGGTAGGTTAGTGTATCACCTGACTTCTCAAACATCTCTCTTGATAAACAGTTGTATGGTCACAATAAATCAGTTTCAACTTTCCACATCAAACATTGTAACCTTGTTGATTTGTAATACTATTGCAGGAATATGTTGAAAATGTCAAATGTGTAATAGGTGGTCATGAAAATTCTTCAGATCCCAATTTCAGGGATGGCAACAGGAAACTCCATTTTCAGTGGAAAACTTAATATTGTATCACCGAATGGGGGTTCAGTGGGGCGATTTTGAAATAAAATCAGTTTAAGTCCGCTGAACGGCAGAAACTTGCCATCCCTGAGGTTTCCAAGAGGGAGACAACCCATTTACACACAGGTAATAAAGCTGGTCAACACATACAGTGTTTGCTGCAGATAAACACACACACGCCTTACGCACTTGCATGCGCACGCGGTACACATACGCACACACGCACACACACACACACACACACCTGCCGCTGTACAGTGTAAATATGGTTTCAAACATTTTCTGACCACTGAAATCTACCAGTTTAAACGGAAGGACTGTTTCAAACATTTTAGCTTGCAACATCACAGCTGGGACACCAGAAATCTACCCTTTTGCAGTATCCAACGCTTTACCACTAGGACCAGGATACGGAAGGAGATGGAGATGAATAATATTAACAATAAGAGGAAGTCTTTATGTTCCCCACCAAATTATATATGTGTGTAAGAAATAGTATGTTGGATAACTCATAGAACCAAAAACAGTTCATCCTGAATCTGATGGGTACAACTGACAAAGTGATGACTCAACCAACCAACCAGTCCCTCTATTGTTTAAAAGCTTTGAATTTCTTCCAAGGATTTCAGTTCATATAGCTTTTCACTTGACAGCCAACTCCCCAACAAATAGTAAAAACATGAAACACCTGGGGCCACTTGCATAGAGCAATCTTAGTTACAATCGATCTTAGGGCCCCACAATCAACTTTACTATTCAACTTTACAATCACCATACAATGGCCCTAACCCACTTGCACAAAGCCGATCTTAGCGCGATTGTAAGACAACATGGATTTAAGATCGTGATCTTAACTAAGATCGAACTCTTCAACAGTGGATGTAGGAATTTCTTAAACTCGACTCCTGTCTACAGTTGTATGCTAGTGCTTATATAGCATGCTGCGCAAATAAAAAGCGGAACTGGTTACTGCACACAACACATACCTCAAATCCTTGAAGGAAACAATTACGTGGAAGATAACGTAACGTATGTTTTTCTACATTCTAACTGTCATGATTTATGAACTAAGAATGTGATATTGCAACCACAGAAATACCTACCCATGTTTTATGGAAATATTGAAAGACGAAAAAATTCATTAATAAATTTGGGTCTAGATTTAGTTAATAATTATGAAAATTAAAACATAAAATATATACAAAATGTCCTTATGATATAACACCTAAATCTACCGTATGATTTGCTAATCGTTGCCAATGGGACATTGTCTAATACGCATCTGTTCAGGGGATTTGGAGTAAAATCCCAAATATACGGAACAGCAAAAGTAACGCAAGTCTAGCTTTTTGTAAAGTTTTTTAATAGAAGACAATCAAAATCATGTCTAATCATTTATTCTATAGAAAACACTGTCAATTTAACAGTTGAAAGTTGCTGTTGACATTGAATTGCAATAAGTTCAAATGGAGATACCCCTGAACGTGGAAAGTGACAGTCTCTTTAGTGGCGCGTATAGCCACCTTGAGCTTGCACACAATATGCGTTAAGCGTGGCCTCATTGAGTTCACTAGAGTCTGAAAGACTGCCTGAGGCAACTGGTTCCGCTCAAACACCAATCTGTATTCCAATTGTGCAAGTGTGAGTGGCTGTCTACCTGCCCCAATCCTCCGTCCAATTTCGTCCAAGAATGTTCAAAGGGAGCCAAATCCGTGAAAGAGACGGCCATGGAAAAATGTTAACGTTGTTCTGAGCCAGATGATCCATCAACACCCTTGCTGTGTTAGGGATGCTGGCGTTGTTTACGTGTCAAAACTGGCCCCACATATGGCCGTTGGCAGTGGATTCCAAAAGCCCGAAGACAACGCCTAATCGTATCGCTGGACACTGCTCCACTTTACCCAAGAACTAAGGCTGCTGTTACTGTTCCTGCTCGAGTTCGGTTCTTTAGATGAGTGACCCGGATGAACTGTTCTTGCGTATGAGTTGTCACTCGTTGCCGTCCGGTACGGGGACGATCATCAGCACCTGGTTTGCTGATGACGTTGAGCAAGTTGTGTAATGTGGTAACATGACAGCCCAATTGCCTAGCTACAGCGGTTGCGATCTACCTCTGTGCAATGGCCACTCCCCTCTGCTCAGTCGTTAGTCTAGGCATCGTTTGTGTGGCGTGTACACCTCCCAGCGTCAATACTGATGAACTGTTTTTTGACACAAACTTTTATAAAGAATACCTCAGAGTGAAATGCATGCTTTCCATCCAGAACCGTCGACGCACATGCTAAAATTATGGTTTTGCTGCAGTGTTGGTGTGAATGGTTCGTATGGACGTCAAATTGCATGACATCATCTCATCTGGGATCATTATGTCACTTTACCATGAACGTTCCATAAACATGAACGCTTACCTTCATGAAATTTCATTTTTTCGAAACTTGCGTTTCTTTTGCTGTTCAGTATATATCCCACAAGCATTGGTTTTGTAAACATATGAAAAGGTAACATGACTACGGGAATGTTGTGGAAAACGCATGACAGCGAAATATAGATAACTGAACTGTGGTGCTTTGTTCGTTCTTGAATAAACACTGCATCAGGAAACAGCATCCCGCCATCAGCCAAGTCACCAAGCACCTGGTTCAGCTCTCTCTCAAAACAAGCACAGGATGTTGTGAACCAGTTATCCTGATATCGACCAGGGTTTAAGTGAGTGAGTGAGTGAGTTTAGTTTTACGCCGCACTCAGCAATATTCCAGCTATATGGCGGCGGTCTGTAAATAATCGAGTCTGGACCAGACAATCCAGGGATCAACAGCATGAGCATCTGAATTGAAGATACCATAAACATGTTAAACACATGACATATTTTCAGAACTAAGCTCAAAGCTTTGAAACCGCTAATCACATGACACCTGTGAGAGATTCATACATGGAATACATAATCACAATCTTACTTTCCATTTTATTGTAAAATTATCTGTGTAAAAACATTGAGATATTGTTCAAGAAAGAACCCTGATTCAGCAAAACAAATCAAGATTTGAAGATTTCTATTTCACATACATATATATACATAGTACACACACACACAATAATGGTGCCGACATCTACAACAATGGTGCCAGCACTTCCAGTTTATCGTCATGTAGTATCTACAGTGGAGTCTGGCTCGCATGTGGTAACTTCCTCTGGGAATTCCAACTTCTCAAAGGTTTCTGCCCTCAGTGGCAGGTGCTTGTTGATTTCATTGGGATCTGTGAACAGGTGTGAGCTAACCTGTGGACAAACAAAATGATTATCTGATAACTGTGTGATGTTGGACTTGCCATGGGTTATAGTGAGTTGTGAGTGAGTGAATTTAGTTTTACATTGCTTTCAGCAATATTCCAGCAATATCACGGCGAGGGACACCAGAAATGGGCTTCACATATTGTACCCATGTGGGGAATTGAACCAAGGCCTCCGGCGTAACGAGCGAACCCTTTAACCACAGGGCTACCACCCCGCCACTCCCACTCCCACTCCCACTCCCACCCCCTGTGAGTGAGCAAGCATGGTTCAACACTACTTTGAACAGTATTTTAGCTTGGTGGGAACAAAGCCTAAAGCTGAGTGAGTGAGTGATTGAACTGAAGTGATTCAAGTCTGATGGTTACCAATTTGACAAACCTATAAACACTGTATTCAAACCCATGATCATGTTTCTGGTGTGCTAAAAGGACACACCTCCTCACAGTGTATTTATTAGTACATTTTGTCATTAACCATCTCTACAGCTTTCTAAAATGACATATACAGACACACATGAGAGATCAGAAAAACATGGTGGTATCTCCTTGTATGAACAACAGCAAGTACAGCCATACTCTAGTGATCATCACTATCATGTATTTCCGAGCTGATGTCATTTAGTTTAAGCAAACACAAGTCATTAGCAGCACCAGAGTTCAGGAAACATGCTGATAGCTCCATATAAGGAACATCAATAGCACTGGTTGCTTCTGGTTTATTTGACCTTTGGTCTCTCTTAAGATGAATCTGACAACATCCAGCCATCATCATTCTTAAAATCAATTTACATTTCAAATTGCATGTTTATGAAATAACCTGTCAATGCAAAATTGTGAACTTGAAATAATAAACCCAGTCCAAACACTGCATAATGTTAATGCACATAACAATCAGCTGAGTGAATGATCAAAGGGAGATAACTAGTCAACAAACCAAAGGTTATCCATTCACAAAAAGAGAATTTGACTTATCAACATGATCAATGCTCAAGAAACACTTTGAAATTTAAACATACCTTGAGGTTTTCAACTTTGTCATCCTTGCTTTGTGAACTGACCTCAAGGATGTAGTTCTGACCTCCTGTGGACAATGACAACATGACTGACTGAAACACAACACACAAAATTGTCATCACACTCTGACATAGGGGGCACAGCCATAGCAGACTTGAAATATTCCAACAAATGTGTGTGTTTATTGTTCCTGATGCTCTCAGCAATATTTCAGCTATAGACCAGATCATCTGATGATTGATATTGTCAGTAACGACATACGACACATGCCATCAAACAAAAGAGCATAATTTCAGGAAACAAACTTGAGGATGTAATTTTCAATTTGTAACATTCTACTTGAGGATGTAATTTTGATTGCACAAGCCTGATCATATGGAAAGAAGTTCTAGTGAGTGACTGACTGAGTTTCATTTTACGCCGCTTTTAGCAATAATAGAGAAATATCACGGCGGGGGACACCAGAAATGGGCTTCACACATTGTACACGTGTGGGGAATCGAACCTGTTTTTTTGGCGTGACGAACAAACGCTTTAACCACTAGGCTACCCCACTGCCCCGAGCGAGTGAGCTTCACACATTGTACCTATATGGGGAATTGAACCCAAGCCTTCGGTGTGACAAGCAAACGCTTTAACCACTACATTAGGCTCAGTCAGTAATCAGTAGAGGACGTATCCAGGTAATGGCTTGTCACGTGTAGGTTTACCTGGTGGTATATCCGTGTATCGTTGATGCGGATCATCACATTATCCACACGCATGAAGAACCGCAACAGTATGAAGAAACTGCTTGGCATGACACGCTGAAACACAAGTCGCCAGACCATGACCACTGCAGCAATATTTTGTAATCCATTTTCCTCATTAACACTAGCAGTTGGCTTGTTCAGCACAAAGCAACATATCAATATACCCATGAAGGGTAGTGTAATTGTTGTCAATGAATGAGTGTGCGCTCAATTTTTCATTCTCAACTCCCTGGGGAGTACACAGCTCAAGCTGCCTATGAAGCACTAAATGGTTAGCATTACATCCCCACTGCATCCTACAAGGTATACATTCAATGTTGTAACAACAGAGGCATACAGAATACCATACACACAACACCAAAACAACATAATGACAGGTATATTTCATGTTAAGGAATAAAATACATAATGTTTCAAACACCAAAAGATTATTTGACGACATTACACAATTCTGACTCTGATACTCATACTACTTTTCTCAATATGCCATACTTCAAAGTTAACATTGAAGAACAGCATTTCTGATGCATATCACCACAAGTGTGGAGAGTGAGTGAGTAAGTGTGGGAGGAGAATCGCACATGCAGCTAGGGCTGGTAGGCTACATGTCGGCACAACTCCCGATCTTTATCTAGGTGCGTTTAATAACTTGACAACAGATCTCATGCTGCCACGCTGTTCCAACACCACATTAAATACACTTCTTTTACCATCATGTTTTCCAACCACTATGTTTTACTAATCATTTGGAGAAATCTAAAATGTCTTAGAAGCTGTTATCTCCAATATCATACATAATTTGTTTTTATATATTAAGCACAATATTTGTCATCAGAAACATGATAACTGATGTCCCCAAATGCAACATTATCCTCATTAATTGTAACAGGACAATTTCAGTGCATACCATCCTATCAAGTATGAAACTCAGGTAAACCTTGACTATCAACATAGCAGTTTGTTAATCATAATAATGGCAATATATTGCAACACAGCAAGTTTGAAAAGTACATAGCAGAAAAAAACCTCAAACCTACAATTTTGACACTGAGAATGGAGGAGCCATTGTCTGATAATTCATCCTCGAACAGCAGGACATCATCGTAAAACATTATCTTCTCCCGAAGTTTGAGTTTTTCCAAATCTATTCTCTCAGATGTGGGTGTGACCTGCAATGATAGTAGAGGTAAATCTCAGGGGAAAACAAGGTTCAGATCAGCAGCATCAGTCTGTCATAAAACAAGCACCTGCTACTGCATGCAGGGAGATAATCCTCCCAGGTTCTTTCTAGGTTACAGGATTAACACGGCTTCATTGATTTTAGCTGGGACAGCATCAAGGAGACTGGTTGTGTTGCATAGGAGCCAACACAAAGGTATTTTCATGCCTTTTTCTACCTCACGTACATCATGTTTACTTGTAAAGTGCAGTTTGATTACCTATCTAAAAACCCTGAACTCCTACCAGCTTCCAACACCAATCCAGATTCGAGAATGGAGACAGTCAAAATTTCTGGATATCGGTGTGCATTGATATATTTTGGGGTTCCTGTTACAGATTGCTGTTGCCACTAATTGACCAACTGTGGTACCTTTTGTCGCTGTCAACCAAAACCTGCTTAAACCTGATTCATTGGTCTTGTGAGGTCATTTACTGACTTTACAATTCAGTTCGTACATACTGATTTCAGGGTTAACTTTGGGGTATCCCCTGGTGACACCTGACCTTGAACCCAGGCTGGTTGTCCACGGTAATCCAGGCTTAGCTTGTCCAGTAGGTCCAGTAATCAGCTTCACAACATTCTGTAGCCAGGTGAGTAGGTCCGATATCAAATGGCTTCATACCATAGTTCTAAAGATTGATGTGCTCACAGGATGATCAGCAAGATTTTGAGAAACACAAATAATTGAGTTTGCACATTTAGGCAATTGCGATACCATGAAATGTGTCAACCAATATAGACTGACCACACGATGTCGTTAGTCGCCAGTTAGACAGTATAGTCATGTTAAGATTGTCATCTTGTAACTATGGTTGAAATTTACAAGAGCATTTAGTAGAAACACAAATAATACACAAGAGTTATGATTTCGGTCAGCAGTGAGCAGTGATTGAGCTGACACACACGATATACACTGTACATACAAACCATACCATAGTTGCCGAAGATTGATGTTTGTTTGTTGTTTACAGCCTTATGGCAGAGTTCTGTATAAATAATTGAGTTGGGACCACACAATCCACTTATCCACAGCATGTGCATCTATTTAGGCAATTGGGATACCATGAACTGTTTCCACCAAGTAAGCAAACCAGACCACCCGATGCCGTTAGTCGCTGTGATAAGTTAGACAGTATAGTCATGTAGCGACTTGTCATCTTAGACCCCTGAAGGTCCGGTTAGAATATTGATCTTCAGTAACCCATGCTTGTCCTAAGAGGCTACTAACGGGATTGGGTGGTCAGGCTCACTGACTTGGTTGACACATGTCATCGGTTCCCAATTGTGAAGATCGATGCTCATGCTGTTGATCACTGGCTTGTTGGTCCAGACTTGATTATTTACAGACCGCCCCATATATGTGAATATTCTGATGCTGAAAAACTCACTCAATCACTGTTGATCTTAAGAGGGAGAAACATAAGTATGGGGCAGAAATTCCAGCAGCCACAAGAGCATTTAGTAGATTATTATACAGCAGGGCTCGATAAGATATGCTGGTATATTGCACCAGTGGGGAGTAAAACCTAGTTGCACCAGCCAAATTCTCACTGCACTGCTTTTATGGCAATATGTAATGAATGGAATAAATTGAATTATTTAGATGTTTTATTCAGAAGGCAGAAATTGACCTGCACCCAGTTAGCCACAAGCTTGCACTTTGTAATAGTAGCAAGTGCAAGTTTAAATCGAGCCCTGTACAGGTATATGATAACTTGAAATATTAATCACAATAAGTATGAAAAATACAGAACAGGGCATTTTTTATCTTGTCGCCAAAATTACAAAAGTGACAAGCCGATATGAAATAATTCTCAAATTCAGAAATCACCATCTGAATCCTGATATTGAAAACAAGGTACTATTCACATCTAGCTTCCTGCACACCTGGCCATAGCAACATCAAACAACATACTGAATAATCAAAATAGCACAACGTATCACAGGAAAACTTTCTATGGAAAACATATGATACTCATGATCAGTTCAAGGCACAAACAGCATGAAATGGTGCTCATAAAATGTGCAGCTGTTGACACAAGGATTTAAAGTTCATGGTCATTTTGGAACATGCTAATGTGGAGTTGTGTAGAACTCTACCCACCGTGCGTTCTGCCACTCTGCTGCAGCAGCCACCTTCAAGGGGTCTTGGTGTGCGTCCACCAACTTCAGGGCCCCCAGAGCTGTGAAGACAAGTCCAAAACCACCTTGATGCTGAAGACTGAGTGTGTTGTCGGCAAACACCATCTCCGGCAACTGTGGTAGCTCCAACTCACTCTCAAACCTGGACACAAATAGGTAGTTATTACTTGCAAAGAAACCAGCACCAAATATCTGTCATCTGAGAAAATGTAGGCAAAAAATATGAACTAGAAACATAAGCTTGAGAACATGAAATATTTAATTTGATCATCTGGAATAACACTGGATGCAGAAAACAGTAACTATCCACGAGGAGGTAAACTTGTAATGGTCTTCACACATTGGCTACATTGGGGCATCAAACCAGGACCATCAGAATTACAAGTGAATAAATTTAAACACAAGGCTGACCCACCTTCTCAGTATTAAAGGAAGTCATGAATAGATCAACTGTAAGGAACATGTGATGAATAAATGGGAAAATTCATATCAAGATACAAACAAGATGTTCAGTGTCAGATGTTAGCCCCTCACAGTCACACATATTTCAAAGAAAGCATTACATCCATGAGTGGTTCTACCTACTTTTCTCTCTCATGTCCCTCCGATTCAAGTATGTGACTTTTTGTGCTTGTCAGCGTCCATGGACCAAACTGGTACTGCTGGGACACAGGTTGTTTCCCCCTGGGGACAGGACGCGCTGTCATACTGACACTTTGTTTGCTACTTTGGAAGTGCCCTTTCAAATTTCCTAGTACCTTGAAAAATCATTCATATGTTAGTAGTTTGATAAAAATGTCAAATAGGCTACTGATAAGATAAAACTTTCTCTAAGTTTTAGCATGTATCTTAATCAAAGCATTCCCCATGTTTGCATTTTTGTTTTGATTAAGTTCTGCAACATCTCTGCTTGATCATGGCGGTAAGAGTTCCTCCCGTTCCCCATCTCAAATAATATTTAGAAATAAACATACACTAAAATCATTAACAAAACCTAACACAACAATTACTAGAGAACCCACAAAAATTACTAAAAGCCCCAAAATTAATTACATTTACAACATATACAGTGACCGGACAAAATCCACCTGGACAAAACCCACCCGGAAAAAATCCACCCCAAAATTGCCACCCCGGACAAAATCCACCTCTTCTTAACACAAAAATGGACAAAATCCACCCTTCTCAAATTGCTATTGTTAAAAGTTTTAGTGTGTCCTGATCTTTGATCAAGTTGTTTTTCTCAAGCATTGTTTTGATAGCATTTACGTTTTCCTAATTGGCTGTTGTTCCTAGATGTTTTTGCAAGCCTGATTGGAGCCCTTTATACTCATGTTTTGATATAACATACTTTTAATGAGTTTGAGATCATCCTGTTTATTTTAAATGAGTTTGAGATCATCTACATACTTTTCATTGAGTTTGAGATCATCCTGTTTATTTTAAATGAGTTTGAGATAATCTACTTACAAACAATGTGTATGTTAAGGTTGGAACCACGCCGCTTAAGAAACTGATAGGACATTCCCACCCTACTGTGTGGAGACTCATCGACTGTCTGAGAAAAGACAACGGTCTTGCGGTACAGCCATCTACAGGTCCGAAAGAGGTCAGCCCCCTAAGAAAATGTGCTTACATATGTATTTTGGTTGTTTTTGTTATCGATTATGAATGACTGATATGAATAAAATTCATTTCTGTGACTTAACATGTCCTTAGTTGTTTTTTTCTTAGGGTGGATTTTATTAGGGGTGGATTTTGTCCTAGGTTGCAATTTTGGGGTGGATTTTGTCCGGGTGGATTTTGTCCTGGATTCAACATATACATAGGGTCAAACCACGTTGTGTTACCTCTGTTAATCTGCGGAAGAAAGAAGTGGGGGAACGGAAGGAACTCTTTCCTGAGAGGATGTTATTATTTTATCATGGAAATGTGTGTTTAAAACAATGAAGAAAGTACATATTAACTCATCAAGTGATTTCAGCTGAAGATAAGTCGTCTTTTCTCAAAGGTTTTAATGTCTAGTAACTTAATAATAATATTAATAGATAATATTCTATGAAATAAGAGTGTACAATAATTCTATCATGATAGTCTCGTGGCATACATTGATGAAAATAGTGTTTATTACACTTCAAATTGTAGAGTGAGCGAAAACTGGGGGGAAGATATCCATGTAATCCTATTTTTATTTCGTGTTGTGTGTGGTACAGCACAGTAAATGTCTCATGTAAACTAATACAACAGAGGGCAGTGCTCGAAAAAGAACGAGTCCGCAATAAATGCGCTTACCTGACGAAGTCAACGCAGTCTTAATCTCTGCCATTGTGACTACAACTGTTTGTCTGGTCCGCCATGGCTTCAGCACATTGTTATGGGAGTTACCTCCCCATAAAACAGGGTTTTTTGCAATCGGTTAGATTTTACGACCGTTTCTGCGTTCCTTGTTAGTCGTCTTGGGAAGACCGAAATGTACCGTTAACACTCGTTGCAGCAGAGCCTTTATTTGGTTTCTTTTTCAAATCAAAATGAATTTCAAAAATAAAAAGGTTCGCTGAAAGGTTAATCAGGCGCTAGCAAAAACGATCTACAGTAGTTGTCCATAAGTGAAATTTCCATAGACTTGCATGTTAATTAACTCATGCAAGAATAATTTTCATAAATTTAGTTTCGGTCGGATTGCTTTCAATACTTATCTACCAGCTGGGAACTCATCTCAGCTACATACACATAATTTCCATTCAATTTTCCGATGATTATTAAGAAAACTGCAACTATTTAAACAACATATCAGACATACCAATCAGGTTTAACATGACTGTCTATGGGATAGATTAAAAGTTGTACTTATACATGGTGCTTGTCATTCGGTTACTAATCAATGGAAATATGAAAGGAAATTATGTACACTAGCTGAAGATGATTTCCAAGATGTTTGCAAAATATCAAAATGAAATGACTTCTACTCATTTTATGAATTTTTATGAAGATTATTCTTGCAACAGTTAATTAACATGTAAGTCTATGGACATTTCACTAATGATGACTCATTTATGGCCAACTACTGTACATTGCCATGTTCTGAAGAGCTTATTTAATATACAATGTGATATCTATAACATTGTATAAAATCACGTTCGTGAACCAAAATACAATGTTGTCTCATATGACATCATAATAACCTTTATTTCAAATACAAATTGTCACACACAACCACAGTACAAAAAACAATGTTTCGATGTTTTGTACGTTAAATGTAATACTTGAATACATCAACCGAGTGCATCAAGTTTAAAACTGTTGCAGCGCAAACATGACCAGGGACTAGCCCCCTGGAGAAGAATTTCATGGCAAATATTGTGCAAATCTATTAATATATGGAATATATCATATATAGTATGACCAGAAATTATTGAGAATTTTAGGAATATGTTTAATTGGATTTCTAGTATAAACAACCTTGACCAGCTATCAAATGCTTGGTTTCATTCAAGAGAGACAACTCCGTTAATACTTTTTCATTAGTTTGTGAAGAGTTATCCCCCTTTGTTTACTTGCTAGCAGACGACATTTTCAGTGATCCTCAGTATGGATGATTTGGAGAAGAGGAAGTTGATTTTAGAGTATTATAATAAGGACATCAGATCAGCTAAAGTGATTTCAAGTAGAACAGGCATCCCTTTGTCCACTGTTTATCGTGTTTTGAAAAATATTGCAAATGGATATGGCATTGAGCACCAGGGAGGTGCAGGTAGGCCCAGAAAATTGACTGTCGTGACAGGAGGCGGCTTGGTATTCTTGTTTCTAAAAAACAAACGAAGGAGTTTAGAAAATTTAAGGCTGGATATGATTGATAGAGGAATAGTGGCTGTCTGTAAGGAGACAATTAGAACTGAGCTGCATGCAATGGGTTGGCAGAAAAGTCGAGGAATTCCATCACCGATCATGAAACCTGAACAAAAGGAGCGAAGGTTGAACTGGTGCTTACAGCATAGAAATTTTAACTGGGACAATGTGATTTTCTCAGATGAAAGTTCTGTGTGGGTGTTTCCTAATACACTGAAATTCTGGAGCAAACAAACTGAAAAAGCTTTGTATCAGCGCCCAAAGTACAGTCCGAAATTTAACGTGTGGGGTGGCATATGTGTGTTAGGGGCAACGCCCCTCTGTGTATTTGAAGGGAATATGAACAGTGAGCGGTACACAGATATTCTCGAGGGACATTTACTTCCATCTGCTCACGTGCTCTATGGACATTTTTGGACAAGGACCCAAAACATCGTTCAAAGCATTCACAGGCCTGGTTTCGGACCCAAAATATGACATTATTAGATTGGCCCAGCTATAGCCCTGACCTAAATCCAACAGAAAATGTTTGTGGACTTATGAAGGAAAGTGTCAAAAAGAAAAATCTGACAAATATTGCTGAAATGAAAGAAGAGGGGGTCCGATATTGGGACCGCATGGACCACGACTTTCTAACTTCTTTGATTAATAGTATGCCCCGCCTCATTGAAGCCTGCATTGCTGCCCATGGTGACTTGACAAAACAAAATACTAACTGTTCACCTGTCTTTGAATCTGGAGTTATGTTCTGCTAATATTCACATTTAATACGTGAGCAATGAGGAAAAAAATAAAATAATTTACAATCTTAAATTCTCAATAATTTCTGGTTGTACTGTATATAAAAAAACTTTATTGGTGTATTTCTCAAAGTTTAACATGCTCCATGTTGAATGAGGCTGTTTGTTCAGTAATAGTGTAGTTGTTTGTTGGCGGCGGCCTGTCACCAGACCGGTGATTGATATTGCCAACAGTTTTCGTTGTGATGCGAAGCAATTAACCAAGTCACCGAGGAGACAATAACAACCACGTACCTAGTCCATCACATTAAATGCAAACATTTCATAGGCTTGTTCTGCACTAGCCGAGAGCCGTGATGCGGTATATACAGTAAATACATGACCCTGCATCATGCAGGGTCATGTCTAGTCTCTCGTACAGACCCTGAAGCAAATATATCCAAGAAAGCCCACGCAAGTCTAGAAAATGTGGCAAGTCTAGATTTCCTCAGCTTAAAGTCTCAGGGCTCCTTTTCATTATATTATATATTTTTTTACTATGAACTATTTATGTTCATTTCAGAGACTAGTTGTTAGTCTAGGTCATGTCTTGACTGTATAGACCGCATCGCGGCTCTCGGCTACTTCTGCACCGGAACCCCCACGGGTTGAATGTAAGCAGCAGGTGGTCGAACAAAGCGTGAATATAGCGATTATTACACAAGCAAGTGTGCCGTACGACGTATATTGTATTGCCCGAGCGAGAGCGAATTAAAACTCGATACAGTAGGCCTACATGTAGCCAAAGATACGCCTTTGATGTAGCCGATTGGGGAGCTTCGCTTTGGGCACTTTTGACGTAAATCATCAATGATCATGGTTCACAAAATGTCTTGAAACTTTTATCTTATGTAATTAATAAATTTCAGAAAGGTCAAAGGTCGCGAGTCAGGTTGAATAAATGCCGGGCAAGGCCGTATGCGAGTTTCTCTTTCGCAGTACCAGGGAGACTATATATAACGTAGATTATCCCTGGCAGTACAAACACATAACAGTCTTATAACATATGTGTTAGCTCCTATGTGCTTTGTCAACAAAATAAGTACACGAAGTTGGTGCATGCACGAAAACAGTACAAAAATCTGAAATTTACTTCCGTAAAATGACGGGTTGGCCTATATTAATGTAAAAGACGAATCATCCAAACGAAGTTGCATACGACTCGAAAGTTTTATGAGGTGAGGTTACACTTCTCGTCGCATTATTGCGGGCACGATGACATCTCTCCCTCTTCCTTTTGGTTAAAGCGGATTTATTTATCGATAAAACCATCATATTATAAAACGAAAGCATTACATTTTTGGAATGTTAGAACGTATTCTGTTCGTTTCAATATTCTAGAATTCACATTTTTGTACTACCCTATAGACCGGACCGTCCTCCAGATAACCACCTCAGTCAACACATTTCGTCCTGAGGTTCAAGTGGTTGCAGCAGGGAGCTTATGTAAGGTGGGATTTTTTTTTATTTATCTGTGTGCTGAAACACGTGTGCGCTGGTATGGTTGCAAGGAAGGTTATGTTTCTCGACAGAAGCTAAATAATAAAGTACACTATTCTCTCCAGATGCAGATATGATCATTTACACTCACAGGATTCAGAGCTGTGAGCTGGTGATTCACCAGGCGAGGTCAGTGTCATCTCACCTTTCCGTGCACATGAAGATGGTGTCAGTTGTTGTCGGCCGCAGTTAGGGTTATATTTACCCATAATATGGGCGTTACAAGACAATGTTTTGTCGCGCACAAACCAAGCAAACGTGAAAACGAAGGGACGACCACTTCACTGAAAAAAGGAAGTGTGTGTAAAATCCTCAAAATTCGTTTAAAGTTTCTTTGGATAAGAACATTATTTATGAGCTGAAGATTAATTGCTACTCAAAATGACCTCCAAATATGTAAAAAAAAAAAGGTAAATGAAAGCTTCACTATAAAATTTAATCCCCAAATATGTAAAAAAACCCAAGGTAAACGAAAGGCTCACTAAAAAAGTTTATAAAGGTTTTAGGGACCGTTCATAATTATGACTTTAACTTTTTAAGGGGGTCACCCATTTTGTTCTGGGGAGGTGTGGGGGTCAACAATTTTTGTACACAAGTTTTTTGGAGGGGTCAGCAATTTTGTACATATAAATATTTTAAATATATGGAAAGAGGGAGGGGGTTATTGACTTTGTACATACATTTTAGGGAGGGGGGGTCATTCACATTGTACATGCTTCTCCATAAAATCATCATCATCTCCCCTAGCCATAAATTATGAACGGTCCCTTAGTGAACCTTTCATTTACCTTTTTTTTTTTTACATATTTGGAGGTCATGTCAGGGTAGGAGTTAATCTTCAGCTTTTAGTTGTCATTGAAGTATCACACGCAGCAATGATCCCAAATCAAGGACCAGATGTGGGAAGTTATGTAACTGCTATATGTAACCTCAACTTGTTTCAGATGTCTGAGTACGTTCGTCCAGCGTTTGCAATAGTATTTCCTAACCTTGGTGGTATTGCTGGAGGCTTCTTGACAAGGAAGGCAATCCCAGACTGGTATGAGGTATGTAGTGGCATTGTGGCATGCCTTAATATACCAGGAATTCCGATATTAAGCCCTGGCCTTAATTATAAAAAATTATCCCTTTGGTAATTGAATTGTAAAACTATAATTTATTCCAAGGGGTCTTTTTTTATCTCAGGAAGCTTCTGTAATATCTTTTAACTGGAAAAGTCATAAATAAATAAAACAGTTCCAAAGCTAATGGACTTCAAGAGAAGTCAACTACACAGGTTTGCTTCACTTTCTCAGTAGTCAGAACCGTAATCGAGGAGTTCCAGATTACATCCAATTGAAATATTTTCCACATTGATAGAACCTGAGTGCAAGTCACTTGCATTTAAGTGGTGTATTTCCGGTCAAGTACCTGACTTGTGTCTGGACTTCAGTGAGTCCTCTACATGTGGAATGCCCTGACTGTACTGTGATCGTTGTGAAGACTGACCAAGGGACATCACTCTCAAGCATAGCATTAATTATCTTATTTTAGGTCCATGAGCCAATTGGAGGCTCATTGGCAAGGATTGTATTGGGATAATAGGGCCTCATAATGTTTGGCCAATCTTTTACAGTCAGGTTTTTCATGTTTAATAATGTGACTGGCAAAGATGCGGTCAAAAGTAAAATCACAGAGTCAAAAAGACCATCTATAATATTTGAAGATGTTTGAGTCTTTAATATGGAGAGTGAGTGAGTGAGTGCACATTGAATAATGCAACAATCTACAGATATCTATGTATAATATTATCAACCACAAACATTTTTTCATGTGTTTCCTAAGGTGGGATTCACTTAATTGATAACAGGAAGGGCATAAAATGGATATTGAGTATCAACATAGACTTAAAGTAGCTGACTCACTCAAAAAGCAGTTAGGCCTAAAAACATTGTGTTGTGGTTCCGATTACCCGACCCTTGAATTCTGGTGCCGATCCTAGGTTTTTTAGAGGTATGAATAAAATAAGCTTTCAGATGCCATTGTTTTTTCCTGGCACCAACGGACATTGGTCATTCTGATAAAGAATGTCGACATGATGGCTGCAAGCTTGATTCAATAAACAATTACACATTGATAAATGTGTTATTAGTTCATACTTTACTTCTAAAAAAACGTAAAAAAAAAAGAATTCCTACCTACCTACCATAAATTTTAAAGAGGTGTAATCGGAACCACAACATTTATTTTGTTTGGCCTTACTGAAGGTCGCCTTTGCTGAAGATCATTTCTTGACTGAATTTTGGATTGTACAAAGTGGGAAAATAAAACCCGGGCCTTTAGCATGAACGCTCTCCCATTTGGCTGCATCACCACCCAACAATCAGTCAAGCAACTGATCATCCCTATACATCCTGCACCTGTTTTCCCCTGGATCCCCACAGGGTCTTACAGGAATGCTCAGCTGCACCAGTTCCTGTATGTGTTGTTTAGTGTGTCCATATTGTATTTCCAGAACTTGAGGAGGCCATCATGGAGACCCCCAAACTACGTGTTCGGTCCTGTGTGGACTTACCTTTACTCTTCAATGGGATATGCCTCTTACCTCGTTTGGCGAGACGGTGGGGGATTTAGCGGAGATGCTGCACTGCCTCTTGCCTGTTTTGGCACTCAGCTTGCCCTAAACTGGGCCTGGACACCGATATTCTTTGGTGCCAAGAAGCTGGGTTTGGTGAGTTATTTTCATTATCTTTACTTCATGGGCTGCATGCATACCAACATTCATTCTCTTCCCACATTGGTTACTTGTCATATCTTTCTACTAACCTCTGTTTTAATACGGCCATATTTCCCGGTTCTCGTAAAATCCCCTAGCGATAAAAAATCGCAACACCTAATTATCTTATTTTTCCTCATCCTGACTCATGCTCTTTTGCTTGTCTTCTTCTTCTTGCTGAGAACATAGTGGAACACTTGTATCTCATAAGTGAAGCTCCCTTCAATGTAAAATCACTAATTGGTACTCACCAAGAGTTGCCTCCCTTGCCCTTTGGCGGGAACAGGTGTCGCCACCCTCTGGCCCTCATGCTTCACTCTCTCCTTCTTAGCCCAGTGAGCAGGATGTGAGAGCGCCTGTGTCTCCTTACACACTATATCCTTTGGTTTTCTTAGTTTTTACCTCTTATAGGTTACTATAGAGGTATAGCTAGTATCCTTCATTCATTTGCATTGATAATTAATCATTATTTCTACTGTTTATTCCGTGGAGTTAAGTGATTGTTCAGCTAGTATTACGTTGATGAAAATCTGTACTATTTGCAGTTTACGTTTTCTGTTGCTGACCCCATGTATTATGCCCTAGTTGTGCTTTCGCCTTGTGCGTTTGATTCACGTTGCAGTTACTGCATTAATCTATCTAATTCTGCTTTTCATAAATATCTTTGCGTCTTGAGGCATTACGCAGATAGGTCCGCAAACAAAGGGTTAGACATGGCCGATACATCGGATTCCCCATCCAGTCAGCTGCTGTCGATCGACCCCCTCCGTCTGGTGTTCCGCTAGAGACCCGGAAGAGGCGTCCTGCCTCCCAGGCGTCCGTCGTCATGCAGCCAAAGTCCAAGAGGGCCTCGACATCTTCTCAGCGACCCGGACCCCCAGGGCAGCGTCGACCTCCAAGGGAAGTCACGAGAAGTCGTCAAAGAACTTTCTTAGCGAGATTGTTCCAGCCGCTTGAACTGGGCCTCTACGATGATCAGCCGATCATCATCCCTGGCGACGCATACAAGAAGCGACCGGTGACAGCTACAGTGACATCAGCAGAGATCGCCATGCAGCCTGATGTCTCTACACTGATGTCAGGCGACTTCCCTGAGGGCTCAGCCGCTGTCATCGCAGAGAGGGCACCCGACCGCCGTCGCAGACCATCCCAGGCGAGCTGTTGCGGCAGATCATGACCATAATGGAGGCCACTACAGGCGGGGAGAAGAAGCCAGCCCAGGGCCAGCGTAGCAGCAGCCACGTGAAGCAGCCTTCAAGAAGGAAGTCACAGACCACCTCGACGAAGGACCCAGATGTACAGTCTTCGCGAAGGCCTTAGCGAAGGCGGAGAAGAGATCGTCACCGTCCTTGGTCTCATCCTCAGATGCGGACTCAGACCACCAGACATCGCGGAAGCCGTCCACGCGGAGGTCAAGGCGCGCTCCCCAGATCCGGACGCAGCGGGAAGCTTCCACGAAGGCCGTCCACACAGATCGTCATCATCGTCCAGAAGGGCGTCGAGGGACTACTCAAGAGCTTGGCGAAGCTATCAACATTCTCCTCGCAGATCTCCGAGAAGGTCATCCCATAGACGCAGATCACCTAGACGATCTCCACGCCGTTCACCACGCCGATCTCCGCGTACATCACCACGTCGATCACCTCGCAGGTCACCACACAAGTCTGCACACAAGTCTACAGTCAGGTCTCCCCAAAGCGCCAGACATACCTGATGAAGGAAGGCGATGCAGGCGATACGTCGTCACCCTACCTCCGACGACCCGATTGCTGCGGTGCCACAGAATCTAGATACAGCCTTCCATAAAGCCACGAAAGTGCAGACACCACATCTGCCGAACTTTCACGCTAAGAAGTTCTCCACGCACAATATGGACCCCTTCCTCAAGGCACAAGACATCGATGACAACTACAAGCTGATCAGCGATGTTAAGAACAAGAACTACAAGATTGGCGATGCGCATGAAGCTGGTGCAGATAGAAACCATGGCCGAGGCGCATGTTTTTGGCCTAAATAGATCTAGAGCGATCAATGAGACACTTATCACCAGATTTCGTAATCGACCTCTGAAGATGATAGGATGATCTACTCGGCCCTACTGATGCAAAAGAAGGACCAGCAGTTTCTACAGATCATCTCACATCTGTCTCAGCAGAGCGCTGACCTTAGCTCGTCGTCAAGGCCTCCTCGCTTCCTGCAGCTGGGGTGAGAACTTTACAGCTCCACTCTATACAGCCCGTGGTCTTCCCCATCCATCTTTGGCGGAGGAATAGACAAAGTCTCCAAGGAAGTCACTAAGGACTCCAGAGAAGTCCTTATGATCAAGTCGATGGACACCGCTAGCCAAGCGTCATCAGGCAGACTTCACAAAGATACTCAGAGGGAGATCTAAGTTCTCGGGGACTACAGAAAGCGCGGGATAGGAAGATAGCCAGGCGCCAGGAAAAGATTCTTTAGAGCTTAAGCCCATATGGCAACTATAGAGGAGGGTCAGGAAGAGGCAGGACACCCAGAGGTTCCCTTAACTATAAGCTGAAAGACAGGTTCGAACGACTGGAGTCTTCCACCCCAGCTGTTCCAGTACAACCCGTCACAAGTGGGTGGGCGCCTCCAACTACACTGGGAGAACTGGGGAATGTTACAAGACCCATATGTCTCCAACATTCTTCAACCGGAGTTTTGTATCCCACTACAGGCCGCCTCCGCTGACAGTCAACCCTCACAAGTTCGACTTACAGGCACAACAACTACCAAAGTTAAGAGAGGCTGTTACATCACTCATAACCAAGCAGGCCATAGAAGTACTAGATCAAGTAAACATCAGACCAGGCTTCTACTCCCCAGTTTTCCTAGTACCCAAGAAAAACTCCAAGGAGAAATACAGACTCATTTACAACATGAGCTTTTTCAACAGGAATTATCTACATGGAAACCACCAAAGTTTCATGATGATACACCTACCTCAGTTCACACGGCAGTTGATTAAGCCCCATGGATTACATGGCCAGTATAGATCTGCAAGGCGCATATCTACACATCCCGATACATCCGAATCCAGGAAATATCTAAGATTTACACTAGGCGGGCTACATTACCAATGGAAAGTACTCCCATTGAATATCATCAGCCCCTGGCTATTCACGAGGGATAACGAAACCTATTGTCACCTATCTACATCATCTAGGGCTATGCAGTGCGTTCTACCTCGACTGACGGGATACAAGTAGATCAAGATCCACAGCGTCTCAAACTACAGTTAAACTACATCATAAAGCTACTAACACAGCTAGGATGGTTAGTAAACTTACTCAAGTCGGACCTAGTACCATCGCCAAGATCTGCAGTTCCTAGGCATTCGATTTATCACGACTCTCAACCCGTATCGTCGTACCAGAAGACCGTTGGCTCAAGATCCAACAGACCATTCCGCCAGCTCTACTCTCTCCGTTACCACTCACGACAATGGCAGAGCTTGTTGGGTCTCCTCACATCAGCCCAAGACATGACAGTCAGAGGCAGATTACAGCTCACGCCCGTTACAGGTCTTCATCGATGCACATCTCGGCGACCTACAACCATTCAGTCTACCGAAACATCTCAGACCTCATCTACTATGGTGGACCAGGAGGTGAATGTCTCGAAAGGTATTTGTTTAGCAGAGCAGGAATTCAAAACCCATCTATATGTAGACAGCGTCGCCCAAGGTTGGGGAGCTCATCTCAGCCAACGGATCGACATCAGGGTTATGGAATCAGCAAGAAAGCAAGCTCCATATAAACATGTTAGAGATGAAAGCTGTAATCAGCGCCATACTTCATTGGAGCACCATTCTACAGAATGCGACTTAATGATTCATACCGACTACTCTCGACAGTGGCGTTCTATGTGAACAAACAAGGCTCAACGAGATCACTGAACCTATTGACTTGAAGCTTTCAACTGTTCGATCTAATCCACGATCTAAACCTACATGTCAGAGCATGTCACATTCCCGAGCCAAGAATGTACTAGCAGGCGCACTCTCTCGGGCCACATCAACCGTCACCGACAGAATGGATGCTCAATACAGAAATATTTGCACAGATAATCAAGCAAATAGGGCGCAGCTAGTAGATCTATTAAGCCACACGCTTCAACAATCAGCTACCGACATTCGTGTCACCAGTCCCAGACCCACAAGCATGGGCAACGGACGCTCTAAGCATATCCTGGGAAGGCCTCAATGCGACGCTAAGCGTTTCCGCCAGCCAGCAATAATACCTCAAGTGTTACAGAAAATCAGACAAACACAGAGCCTCCAACTCACTTTGGTCGCGTGCCCTACTGGCCAGCCAGAGCGTGGTTTCCCATTCTAATTCAAGAAATCGGTCAACCAACACTAGAGCTACCCAAAGCGCCAAATCTCTTAATACATCCACACACCAAACAGGTGCACGGAAGCCCAGAAGTATTCCAACTTCATTATGGACTGTATTAAAATGTGTTTAAACAAGAGAGGATATTCTACCAGGGCGGCAAAAGCGGTCAGCTTGCCTTACATAATTCTACACGTAACTTGTAACGGCGACAAGTGGCACAGTTTAAAATTACGCAGCAAATAAGGGGATTTACAGCGAGAGATGCTACTCATCCACAAGTGGCAGATTATTTGTGTTACTTACGCAAAACAAACATTTAAAAGGCTCGACATTGTCAACATATCTTGCAGCTTAGTTCTGTGATTACTATGAGAGCGGGTGTCAAATTGACTAAAACTCCAGAGTTACTGGCCTTACTACGTGCTTTCCGATTGGAGGACCAAAAGCGGAAGTTCCACGCCCCAGCTTGGGATCTGAATATAGTGCTACAACACCTCACAAGTGAGGCTTATGAACCGTTGGAATCGACAACTTTTGAATTTCTCTCACAGAAAACGCTTTTCCTGTTATCTCTAGCCACAGCAGCCAGGATGTCAGAAATTCACGCACTAGATTATGAGAGGATACAGTTTGATGACAATCAAAACACAGCACACCTGGGACTAAGATGGGATTTCATCGCCAAAAATCAACTACCAGGTCAACCAGACAGGTTATTCCATATCCCTGCACTATCCTCGATTCTCGGATCTCAAGATACACTGGACTTATCTCTATGCCCAGTCAGAGCTCTCAAAATCTATTTAATTGACGTTCCAAAACAAGGCTTAAGATTTCTCAAACGATTATTCATTCCCTTGTCGAGGCAACAACTCAGACAGAAGTCTCGTACCACCATATCTATATGGATAAGAACTGTCATACTTCGGGCCTACAAGGCAGCAGGACTGGACCCTCCAACAGCATCAAATCCCCATGAGATCAGGGCATTGGCTTCCACTCTAAGCCTCTACACGGTAACTGTTCATTGAATACAATTATGGAAGGATGCTTTTGGAAATCTAACATGGTGTTTGCTAATCACTATCTGAGAGATATCACCACCCGAGGGCGTCTCAGGTATTCACCATTTCGGGTCCCTTGGTCCTCAGACAGCAGTTGACAGTCCCGTCAGAAGCGTTAACATCGTAGTCTTACGAGATTAATATGCATAATTGATACATGCATTATCTAGCTTATAACTCTCACGGAGTTCTAGCACTATGTATATACTTAGCTTAGGTCTACTCACCCATAAACTTTTACTGATGATTATGTTCAGTTGTATAGCTTCTCTATCAGAGTCGCTTTGATATTGTTATTTGATAATATCACAGTATATTATTATTGTAAATACCCCAGTATGGCAAAATATAACCTATGGCTTATAATAGAGGAAATATCCTAAGTCTATGCCTTTATGAAGTTCCGTAAGGGAGTTTATTACAGTTATATCTATATAAATCACTAATTCTATAAATCCAAAGTATTCTGTTTTTCCCACCTCCGTTTCAGTAGAGGATTCTACAAGCAAAAGAGCATGAGTCAGGATAAGGAAAAATAAGTAATTTTAGAGTAAAATTGATATTTTATACTTATCCTGATTCATGAGGTAAAGCCCTCCCATCCTCCCCACATAACACTTTGGATTTCCCTGTAAATTCAAGTGTTGGGCTCATAAAATCAGGAGAGAGTGAAGCATGAGGCCAGAGGGTGGCGACACCTGTTCCCGCCAAAAGGGCAAGGGAGGCAACTCTTGGTGAGTACCAATTAGTGATTTTACATTGAAGGAGCTTCAATTAAGGAGATACAAGTGTTCCACTATGTTAGCAAAGAAGAAGAAGACAAGCAAAAGAGCATGAGTCAGGATAAGTTTAAAATATCAATTTTACTCTAAAAATTACATTTTTCTATCCAATCAGGACACATGTTACATCAACTTAGATCCAGTTTGACTAATACAAGCATATGTGGGGCCACAAATATCCCTCCCCTCCCGGGGACTTGTGTTGATGTGACACACAAGGCATTTAATAATGATTTAATGGCTAGCTTGTCCGTTGTCAACAAGGGCAGTGGAGACGCCAATGATCCGCTATTACATGACTGAGTTCTGTCTAGAAGAAACGTTTGCGCATCGCCCATGGGAAGAGGTTCTAGTTTTCCCGAAGCATACGAAAATTACCGAGACCTTGCGAATGATCACTTTTGAAACAACGTCGCTGACTGCACAACTAATTCTGATTGCAACCAATCACGAATCCTGAACACTCGCACTATGAAAGGGCCGTATTAGAACAGAGGTTCATAGGAAGATATGACAAGTAATCTTTGTGGGAAGAGAATGACCAACATTATAGTAGCCAAAGTTATTAGAGGAGATAAATATATATTTGTGCTCAAATTAAGTAGATCACATGGTATTGTGTACTATACTTTGACCACAGTAATGAGCTTTCCATGTTTAATCAATTTGTACCAACATTTTGCAGTAATGCACATTGGTTCAGTGTTTAGGAATGTCAAATTTACAAATATATCAGTGCATTGTTAATTTTTACATAATACAATACATGATACACTAACAATGGGTATAGAGTACCCTAGTTGTGTAAGTATTGATGTACATGACACTGTTGCATCCTGACACCCACTGGACTGTAATTACAGGTGCTTGTTACTCTGCTGCATCTGTTACAGGCCACAATTGAGATTGGTGCTCTGTGGGGAGCAATCCTGGCAACTATTATCACCTTCCATCCCGTCAACCGGACAGCCTCCTACCTGCTCCTCCCCTACCTGGGCTGGGTCTCACTTGCAAGCTGCCTCACTTTCAACATCTGGCGTAACAACAAGGACCGCACTGACTGAAAAGTCTGCACAGAGTTGTCTGATCTTGTTGAACGTGTCCGCATGATGAGAGGAACCCACAGTGCATGGAAAGAAGTCTAATGTCTGTTTTCAGAAAACTTTATTAGATGTAGTTGTATTTATTTGAAATTTTGCATCAAATTTTTTGGGAGAGCTCACATTACTGCCCTGTATTGCTGTTTATATTACAGTGTTCTCTTATTCAAAGTGCCGTGAATCATTGTCAATAACTCAACGTCTCAGTCAAGATCCAGGTTAGGATAGGAATACATCAGATCCTGTTGCCCTATCATGTATCTATTGCTGATGCAAATGTCCAGCTGTCGATAATCGTAATCTCCACCCAGCCCACTTAACTCCTCCTCCCAGTCCCCAAACTTGGGCCAGACCAGTCCAGTATTCAGGAAGACAGTGTGTGAGGACAGCCTGAACAGAGATTACTAACAGTCACTAAAAGGGAGTAGTGAGTTTAGTTTTATGCAGCACTCAGCAATATTCCAGCTATATGGCAGCGGTCTGTAAATAATCGAATCTGAACCAGACAATCCAGTGATCAACAGCATGAGCAGAAAAAGGGAGTAACCTTGACTGTTTTCAACTCAGTTCCAACAAATGTATGTGATAACACTTGAAGGTTTATAACTAAATCTAGTCAAACCAAGTCACTATTCTGTGGTCAACACTATTTGTTGTTTCAGTGTCATATAACATGATCCACAGATACTCTAATCCAAACCTGTTGATAATTTAGGTATTTAATGTGAAAATAATCACGCTTTAGTGATGACCCAATATTAACATGATGTGGGCTTCTGTGTTTCTATCCCAATGGTTTTTGCTAAAGCTGGTGTAAAACCCAACTTACCTCCTCTCCACCCAGCTGTCCCCAGCCACAGCCAGCAAATCATGTAGATGCACCATTTCAAGTTTCATTGTATACTTAAAGACATTTCAGGGTCGCTATCGGAAAAACACACCAAATGTCAGTGTGAATGGTATAAAAAACAGTGAGACAGATGCTTGAGCATCCTTTTAGTATTTCTGGTTGATGTGGAGAGTTTAAAGTTATTCTGAATACTCTGAATAATCAGTCAAGCCTCAGAAAGAGGAAGGGTTGGAGCTGAAGATGATCACTGAGACTATTTAACTAACAATTTCTAGTTACTATTCATTCCAGAAACTATGGGCCACATTGGTTGAAGTGTTAGTGTGTCGATCCCCCACTTTTGAAGCTTATTTCTGGTTTCCCCTGACAAGATATTGTCAGAATTTTGTCAAAACTTGCTTAAACCATACCCACTCCATTATTCGATATTACTGTGGTGTTCACTATCATTTCATCCCTGGGTGTGGGGTAGCCTAGTGGTTAAAGCGTTGGCTCGTCCACTTAATTTAAGACCCGGGTTCGATTCCCCACATGGGCACAATGTGTGGCGCCCATTTCTGGTGTCCCCTGCCGTGATATTGCTGGAATATTGCTAAGCGCGTAAAACCAAACTCAGTCAGTCAGTCAATCATTTCATCCCTGGTGAGTTACTCCCCTTTGAGACATATTGGCGTGTACTGAGAGAGAGTTTCCTGTTAGTGGCATAGTGTTGCTATTTAGCATGTAGATTGTACCTTTTGATTTATATGATCAAGACCTTATCAATATGTTACCTATTGTTATCTTTGTTTTAGAGTTAAATGTATTCTATAGCTGACAGGGTGGTATGGTTCATAACCTTCTTTATTACAGCTGTAGCAACGTTTTGGCATAGTTTCTAACTCTTTAATATCAGGCCCGGATTTCTGGAAACAAACTTAAGTTTTTACTCAAATCTCAAACTGAATTTTTAACTCAACTGCATTTTCAAAATATAAAAGCCCAAACAACTTAAGTAATCTATCCACCAAACTCAAATTGTCTTCTATAGTTTGAGTTTAATACCAATTTCAGTTCATTCTGTGGAATGCATTTTTCTGCGTTTTCTCAAATTTGAGTAAAAACTCGAACTTAAGTCAAAACTCAGACTTAAGTTTGTTTCCAGAAATCCGGGCCTGAATGTAAGAATCTCTGCCAAAACATTGCTTGAGTTTTCATTCTGAAGTTAATAATCTTTTGTTTAAGTGACATATTATTACTAGTATGTTTTATGGCTTGGCTGTGGAAATATGTATGGCTCTTTTTGATATTATAAACAATATCTGTATACCAT
Organism: Haliotis rubra; assembly: GCF_003918875.1. Lineage (NCBI taxonomy): Eukaryota > Metazoa > Mollusca > Gastropoda > Lepetellida > Haliotidae > Haliotis > Haliotis rubra. The sequence goes on from NW_025767157.1 coordinate 1,420,753, forward strand.
CAGCTATATGATAACTTGTATTACTTGATACCTTACGTGAACTGGCAGTGTGTGTACACAGGGCAGTTTGTTGGCTTGTCACAATGGCAGGTCTTCTCATACAAGATACCATTGTTCACCCAAACGTAACTTATATATGACCTTATGCTGTCAACATACCAACAGGTGATAAGGTTGTATATTTGCCATATGACACCAGCTAACTACCTAGTACAAGCTGTTATTACCATCTTGTTGCTGATTGGTAACAGAAATTACCTTACTGATGACAGATGTGTATATCACGTTTCATAGGCTACATATTTTCTTATGTATTCATCTTTTTTTATTTATCTACTTACAAACAGACAGCAATATGTACTCCACAGCATTTATGTACTCCACAAGTTCATCACAGAAAAAAAGAAAGTTTATATTCAACTATTTGTTCTACTGGCATGTTGTGACCAGTTATGGTTACATGAGCCTTCTAGGGCTTCAGAGACATATTGGGTTGTATAGACCCTAGGGAGTTGAGAATAAAACTTCAAAGAGAACTGGTTCATTGACCCAGTGAGCTTTGAGTATGCATGGTGTGGAAATACAGAGCAATTTGTAATGATGCTATTGATATTTGAATTTTATGCCACTGACACAAATTTGGCACATAGGAATGTGCCTGAAGCTCATTTTGTTAGGGGTATTTTGATATTACTGGGTACTTAAATTCAAAATTATGTATTGGAGCTTATTTTATTGTTTGTTGTTCAAATAGGAATAAAATATTTTATATATTGTATATTCTATTGTTGTATGTATGCACTGGACATGACTTTGGTGAAATTCTGATGCTCAAGGTAGACTTACAGCAAGAATCATCCATTCCCTGACTCTCTGCAGCAGAACACACCATGACTTTAACTTCCGGTGTACACATCAAAGTTGACAAGGGGTGGTGTAACATTTGTAGATTTTCTTCTGTGCTTCTGTTGCTAACCCTCCTGTGTCTGTTGACTTGTTGTTGAAGTCAGCAATATTCCAGCTATATGATGGTGGTCTGTTAATCATCAAGTCTGGACCAGACAATCCAATACTTGAGATCATGAGTATTGATGCATGAATATAAAGGCATGCATCAACCCAGCCAGCGGCCTGACCAGCCAATCCTGTTGTATTAGTCACCCATGAGAACCAGCATGGGTTGCTGGAGACTGATTCCGTGGGTTCTGTACATCTGAAACACTCGGACATGTTCATGTAAACTAAACTGGTTGGTGTCTCTTGTGGAGCTAGTGAAGCTAGGGGTGGGGTGCTGAGCTGTGTCTCTGTGCTGAGGGATGGGATTGTCCCAGCTGGTTGGTGTCTCTTGTGGAGCTGGGGGTGCTGAGCTGTGCTGTGGGATATTGTCCCAGCTATAAGCACCCCTGACAGGACTTTGTCACACCACACTCTTGGATGTTCCTTCATCCAGCTCAGCACTTGTGTGAAACAGTTTATAAATAATCACTGGATCTATCTCTGTTAACACACACACACACACATATATATATGTATATAAAATAAACATCAGCAGTGACACATGTAAACTAATATACAGCTGTGCATTCCAAATGGCTATTTGAGTCCTACCAAAAGGGGTTAAAAATGGTATATATTTTAACTCCACCTGGTGTTGTGCACTTAAGGGTCCGTCTGTATACTGTGGTGGGTATCCTCTGCAGCAGGGCATCAGTTTACCTCAGCTGGACATGGCCTTATGTACCAGGGGCAGATACAGCTTTTTGAGGAGGGAAAGGGAGGTGCACACTTCATTTTCAGGAGAGGTTTCAATGGTCATTTAATAAACTTTCAGGAGAAAGGGGGCCGGGGTCTGGATCCGCCTATGATGTATAGTGGTCATTTAACACGGTCTACTGCACAGTGTTCATTCAACAGGGACCACTGTACGGTGTTCATTCAACACAGTACCCGTGAAGGTCCGGGTTAGAATATTGATCGTCAGTAACTTGTGGTAAGAGGCCAACAACGGGATCGGGTTGTCAGGCTCCCTGACTGGGTTGACACATATAATCGGTTCCCAATTGCGAAGATCGATGCTCATGCTGTCGATCACTCTATTATTTACAGACCGTCGCCATTTAGCTGGAATATTGCTGAGTGCGGCGTAAAACCCAACTCAATCACTCACCCATTCAACAAAGACTACTGTACAGTGTTGATTCAACCTAGACAAACGTACATTGTGAATTCAATAAAACAAAGTACTATGCTTATTTAACACAACCAAACGTACATCATTCGTTCAACATACGCTTATGGCATTATTAAAATATGCCATATACACGCTGTACATCTGTATCAATGTTAATAAGTATTTATATTAAAGAAGATACTGCTGTTATTCCCATGATGCCCTCGAGATAAGCATATACTGATAGAACAGATTTGAGAAAACAATAGATTTGATATTATGTAGGTGCTGATCCTCATGTCATGCATGTATATCTATCTGCCACATCCCTTCCATACAGCGACTGAGAGACAATGACACAACAGCTGTTAATCAAATTCTGACAGGTGGCGGCAGACGACAACCCAGACAATGGCCACAAAGAACAATACACATAGTGTCACCACCAGACGTCCCCGGTGAATCTGTTGTCATATTTTGTGCTCACAGCTCAAGTGAATAAAAAGAGACTGTTTTATGTATTCGTGCAATTGGTGAACCAGTTAGCTATTACACTACAGGCCTTTGTACTGTTACTTAAATAAGTCTAGATCAATTAATATCACAAGAGTGTCAAAAGTGCCCAATCCTATATATCTGTACACAAGACAGGCTCCTGTGTCGTTGCTGAGTATTTCTCCATCCATTGATATCGCCAGTGTCACAAGTGCACTATCATGACACAATCTAAAAGTGTCAGAAATTTACAAGGACCGCACTATATCCAGATCTGCAAGCACAACGACCTCTGTCAGTCTGCAACACGGGTACGGTTCGCTTCGTGGACATCCTCGGTCATCGAGTGTATATGTACAGCGAGAGCCGGGGAATCAGCTGACTCAGCAAAACTGTGCACAAGTGAGTGAGTGATTTTAGTTTTACGCCACTTTTAGCAGTTTTCCAGCAATATCACGGCGGGGGACACCAGAAATGGACTTCACACATTGTACCCATGTGGAGAATCGAACCAGGGTCTTTAAACCATTTACCCGTGAAGGTCCGGGTTAGAGTGGGCCTTCAGTAACCCATGCTTGTCGTAAGAGGCGACTAACGGGATCGGGTGGTCAGGCTCGCTGACTTGGTTGACATGTCATCGGTTCCCAATTGTGCAGATCGATGCTCATGCTGTTGATCACTGGATTGTCTGGTCCAGATTCAATTATTTACAGACCGCCTCCATATAGCTGGAATATTGCTGAGTGCAGCGTAAAACTCAACTCACTCACTCACTTTAAACGCTTTAACCATTAGGCTACCCCACCACCACAGACTGTGCAGGAGCAACCCAACTAACAGCACAAGACTCAATTAGTGCATAAACAGTGAGCTATCAGCCAAAGAGTCATGTATATCATCAATGAACAATAAAACAATTAGAATGAGTTATAGATATCAATATCTATGATAAAACTCCATATGAATATTGTATAAGGTTGACACATAGTAGGAGCATCATAAGACAACGTGCAGCAGATTGTATATGAGTAAATATGACATGCCCGACATACGATATTACATTCCACGAGTGTCATTCACACAAGATACGTAGTTACTTAGCAACAAAACAAGTTACACATCAATAGAGTTAAACAGAATTGACTGCATCTGTTCACATCGGTACTGCATCGAGAATATCTACAATATATACAATATATACCACAGTATGGCATGTCGCAATTAACACATTAACTTGCAGATATTGCCAGGGTAATAGTATGTAGTTCTGAAGACATAAATCATGAAGTCCAAGGTTAAGGGGAAATGCTCCTCGACCTCAGGGATATTTTTTCAGGGGTAGTACCCCTCTGGATCCGCCCCTGATAAATTATGAACGGTCCCAATATGTCACCGTTTATATAAGTGGTACGTGTGGTGTGATAAGGGTGGACGATAAACATAGCCATGGATACTGATAGAGGGTTCATTGCTCTTTATATGTTTACCCATCGCGATGTGACCAGTACAATTCAAGTTCAAGTTCTACACAGAGTTGTCTGTCCTTGTATGTCGTCTATGATGAAGCCTGTATCAGATCTGGTGTATAACGAGGACACAGTATAAGATTATGCATGTATATTCTTTTAAAATACATGACTGCACACTGTGTTAAAATGTCTCCTACTCGTTCTTTCTGCTGAAATGTTGAAATAGTTTACATATAATTAGTTCATATAAATAAACTCGTATTCCAGCCATGCATGGCCTACACCGAGCACCTTGGTATAGTGCAAAGTCGTGTAGTTATATGGTGGACTGACACCTTGGTATAGAGCAAAGCCGTCCAGTTATATGCTGGACTGACATATAGTATATGACACAACTCTATGTGGCTCATTCTCAGTTGTTTAGTCACTAAGTCTGTTTGTTTTGTTGAATTACAAGAAAATATTGATTTCAAATTTATATTTCAAAATGCCATCTATCCTTGAAATAAATGTTGAAGCTTAGATGCAACCAAAAAATAAATATAATTAAAACACAATTATCACATATTCATGACATATAATATACATTGCTGATTCTGAAAAAACCACAAATAAACAAAATTATAATCGCAAATCAAAAGGGCAATATTTTGTACTTGGGTTTACTACCCTCGAAACGAAGCACCCGGGATACCGAACCCAGTCAGAGCGGGTGGGCGTGCACAGCTGTTTAAACCACTTTTCACTCCAGCTGGGTTTTTTAAGTGAATCGTTTGAACTCCGATTTCGCGGGATTTTTTCATCGCGTTATTTTTCAACTTTATAAGTTGAATTTCCATTTTTGATAATTTGTTACTCTAAGTTTATACCGAAAGGTATCAGAATCTGCAAAGTTGTGTTTTGCGTTGCATGTAAGCTTTAAAAGAATGAAATCTTTATTAAAAAATCTAGTTCAGCTTTTTATGACAGTTTTCCAGTGAACATCAGTTCATTCAGTTGTGATAAATCCTATCCCCAATCAGACAGGTATCAGGTGTCATGGGCAGAATTTGAGCTTGTTACCATGGTAACACATTTGATATCACCTCGTCTGATATAAATATCACAGTGAAAATAAACCGGCTTCGTTCTATTTTCAGCTCGCCATGCATACACATACCTGCCACCTTTCACTTCGGCTCGAGACACGCATTTGTTACTCATGTCACGCTCTCACGACTAAACTGATAATTCTCACGCCAAACTCAATCACACAAATACGTCTGAATACACGTACATCGTTTCAGTGACTTTTCTACTTTTCTGAGAAGGGAATTTGCAATTATACATTGACTTCAGGGGACGAAACCCCCTCACACACACACGCACGCACGCACGCGCGTCTCAGGACATTTTCACTCTTGGCGTTGAAATCTCTGCATACACCTGGTGATATGACTGTCTGGCATTATAGGCCCCATACAGATCGTTGGGACAAAAATACAGTTTCATTTTCTGTATTTATCTATGTCAGTTGGTATAGAAAACTGTTTTGTTAGGCGAGTGGCCTCGATCTGTCAACTTATATTGTATATAGAAATATATTGTATGAGATGACTAACTATACGGTATACTGTTTATATTAATAATAATGTCATTTATATGGCGCTAAACTCCACTGGGACGTGCTCATAGCGCTTACAAGAGTCAAGGAAAAGAAGTACAAACTTGGCAGCAGTACAAGGTCACTTTAAAAGTAGAATTGGAACAGATGAGTCTTTAAGAGACACTTAAATTGTTCCAACGACTGGGCGTCTTTGAGAGAGTCTGGCAGTGAGTTCCATTTAGTGGCAGCTGCAACGCTAAAGGACTTGTAACCAAAGGACATTTTCTTTCATGGTGGCAGTATGAGTCTCTGTTGATTCTCAGACCTGAGGGAACGTGGTGGAATGTACATACATACAATGTCACACAGGTATGATGGGGCCAGATTGTGAACGCACTGATATGCCAGGGTGAGGATTTTAAAGTCCACTCTCGCCGCTACTGGGAGCCAGTGTAACGCCTTAAGCACCGGTGTTATGTGCATTCTTGAGGGAGATCTGGTGACTATCCTCGCCGCTCGATTTTGCACTTTTTGAAGCTTACTGAGGAGTGTTGCCGGTATGTTTGCAAGCAGACTATTGCAGTAGTCAATGCGTGTCAGAATCAGGCATCGAGCGAGCGTTGCAGCTGAATCCTCAGTTATGAGATGACGGATTTTCCCCAAGTTTCTCAGTTGAAAGTAACAACTTTTACATATGTTGTTCACTTGCTGTTCCATTGATAATCCAGCATCAATTAGGACGCCTAGATTCTTCACAACAGGGGACATATCGATGCTTGTCTGGTTAATGTGTAGTTTGTCTTGACACAACTTGGAAAGCTTGGTCTTAGGCCCAATAACAGCAGCTTCTGTCTTCTCCTCATTTAGCTGAAGCATATTCAGAGTCATCCATTCTTTAACATCAGAGATGGAATGTTCCATCTTTGCCCATGTCTTGTGCTGTTCCTCCTGCTCTATTGCAAACGAGTCATACATCTGGGTGTCGTCAGCGTACAAGTGATTGTTCATTTTCTCTTCTACAAGGAGCTGACCCAACTGCTTCGTGTAGAGGGTGAACAAGATGGGCCCCAGGACAGACCCCTGGGGTACGCCACAGGATAGGGGAACTCTTTGTGAGTGGACGGTCTTCACAACAACTGACTGGCTCCCGTCTGACAGATATGAGGCAAACCATGCCAGAACTGTGTCATGCACTCCAAAATCAGTCTTTAGCCTGGATAACATCTTCTGGTGGTCAGTCGTGTCAAAGACTGACGATAAATCCAGCAACACTAGGAGATATACTTTTCCAGAATCCGCTGCCATGCACAGATCATTTACCACTCGGACAAGAGCTGTCTCGGTGCTATGCCTCTGTCTGTATGCTGATTGGAATTCATATAACAACTGTTCCTGTTCTAAATGCTCTAAAAGACGGATCTTCACCGCCTTCTCCAGAACCTTGGACAGAAATGGCAGATTGGAGACTGGCCTGTAATGTCGCAGGGTGTTGGCGTCAAGAGACGGCTTCTTAAGAAGTGGTTTTATCAGAGCAGTTTTGAACTGAGATGGAACTGTTCCTGTTTGGAGGCTAGAGTTGATAATCCGAGTGAATATTGGACAGAGTACATCCATACACTCCAGAAGAAACTGTGTAGGAGCAGGATCTAACTCACATTCTGTTGGTTTACAGTCAAACACAAGTTTGAGAATCTCTTGCTCAGAGAAAGGTTTGAATGTTTGTAGCACAGTTTCACCATACTCTGGAAACACATTCAGAGATGGAGCAGTAGCAGTTTTCCCCAAAAGGTTGCTGCGAATGTTATCTATCTTCGCAGTGAAATAAGAGCAAAATTCCTCTGCCAACTCCTTGTGATCCTGTGTATCTGGCAACATAACTTCTTTTGACTTGCCCATCAAGGAGTTCATAAATTTAAAAAGAGCTTTAGGTTTCCTTGAGAATTCATTGACTTTGTTGTTACAAAACTCAATCTTCGCTTCTTTAATGAGTAAGTTTGTTTTACGTCTTTCAGTAACATAAATCTGTCGATCAATTTCCAATCTAGATTCACGCCACTTTCTCTCGGCTTTCCGCCTACTTGCCTTCGCTTCAGAAATTGCTTCTGAAAACCATGGTGAATGTTGTTTAACCCTGACACGCTTAGTAGACTGCGGTGCATGTTTATCAAATAGCTCCGCGAGTGTTGTGCTCAGAGTCTCTGCTAATGCATCAGGATCATCTGACTGGTGTGAAACAATGTCAGAATTCAACAAATCGTTACGAACTGCTTCTCTTGTGATATATACTCATGCCAATAATGGTTGTCACCTCCCTCCCCACCCCAACCCCACACACACCTCCACCACACCCCCACCCTCTCTCCAATTTATAAAATTGAAGGGGGTGACAACCATTATTGGCATGAGTATATTAAATTTATTTGAATGGGCGTTTACCATCTAATATGAAGGAAACACCAGATTGGTAATTCAGCTTAGGTCATAATATATTTTTGTTTATTGTGCCAACACGAATAACTTTATACTCCTCACAAAAAGTTAAGCAACACAATTTTTAGTCTCATTACATTTTCATTTATTGAAATTGCAAATCATGGAATGATGCAATAGAAAGGTGAAACATATGTACACACGATTAACAAAATGAAATGAAATGGTATTGAGCAATAATAGACTTACAAATCATCAAAAGCATGTACCCGTGAAACAGTCGTGCAAAATGTGCTGCATTGATGGAGCAAAATGTTAACATTAAGGTTCAAGTCAGTTTTGGACAGTGAAGCAGTGTTCAGTAACGCGTATGACCACCATGAGCACAAATGCAAGCTTCTACACGTCTTTGCATTGACCAAATGAGCCTTTAAAGTTGCTGTTGTGGAATGTTCTGCCATTCTCTCTGTAACGCCTGCTCAAGGTCATCCAGAGTCTGGGGTGAACATGGAGACCGTAAACACGACTTCCAATAATGTCCCAAGCATGTTCAATGGGATTAAGATCAAGTGACCTTGCAGGCCAGTCCATATGTGTGATGTTGTTGATCTAAACAACATCGTTAACAACTCTTTCTCAGGCATTATCATCCATGGACGGGCATTATCATCCATAAAAATGAAGTTAGGACCCGCTTGTTGTACCAGAGGAATGATTACAGGTAGGTTTACACCGATCAGGGTGCATGTGTGAAGAGTGGAGCACATTCATGCCACACATTTTGCATGTTGTTTCTGAGGGTGGTTGTGTTCGGGTGATGTTGTCAATGTTATCAGATAAATCAATTTGACAGTCACTAAAGGTTATGTATTCTTTGAATATTTACCTTTCAGTAACATGTCGGCAAAAATCGCTATCGAGATTGATAAAGATATTACACTGAAAATACTTGTTGCTTAATTTTTTGTGAGGAGTATATTGTCTGGTCCAGACCGATTATTTACAGACCGCCGCCATATACCTGGAATGATGCTGAGTGCGGCGTAAAACTAAACTCACTCGACTCAGATTCCCCACATGGTTACAATGTGTGAAGCCCCTTTCTGGTGTTCCCCGTCGTGACATTGATGGAATATTGCTAAAAGCAGCGTAAAACCATACTCACTCACTCATATGTGCCGCGCTAAACAACTAACAATAACAATATCCGTGAATGTCAAAGTTCCAGATTCGATGTTCATTGTGAACGGACATAACATTCCTCTGTTGTGGCCTGCGGGTTAGATATAGGATCCCAAAATCTCTATACCTGCCGTTCAAGTAGTCTACGAAGCCGACGTCGTGGGCTGTTGTTCATGTCAACCACTTGTAAGGCTGTCTGTCTCGGTGCAGAACACACACACACACACACACACCCACCCCCCTTGAAATAGCTGAAATATTGCTAACGTATTGACACGTGAAAAAAGTAACAGTCATGAAATATTAACTATGTAGGAGTCATTTAATGATACAAACATGTTTTGCAGCTGGTTTGTCAACACCAATGTCGTTTTGCTAATAAAACACTGAAACCAGTGACGTCAATTACGCAAATGTCATATTTATATCTTTTCCTTTTTTTGTTATTTCTCTCAAAGAAACAGAAAAGTTAATTGCTCAATGACGTCATTGTCAATGTTGATTAAAATGTGATAGTTTTATCATATTATGGACGAAAACAGCACAAAATGTTGAACGTCTCAGAACTTCTCCACTTTTCAGAAACAACATGGTTGCTCCCTGGCATTTGGAACCTGACTGTTGTCATGACAACACTCAAATGTCTCTCCGCTGAAATATAGTAGTTATCTACTCGGTAATCTTTGGAATAAAGTTTTCAATAAATGCTTTCCAGATTCTACGACTGCATTAACAAATATACATTGTACATATTGCTATAGGGAGCACGGACATGGAACATTATGGGGTACAGCAAAACGTGCAGCATTATAACGACGGTGATTATCGTTTCAAGTATGTTAGTGTCAATCTTTGATATGATATTTCGTCTTAGATTTGCACGCGAAGTGAACACTGTCCCTATCCATCACCACTTTTACTGCTGCTACTACTATTACTACTGCCTCTGGTGATTACTAATACTACTAGTTCTGTCGAGGCTGCTGCTACTGCCTCTGTTGGTGCTACTACCACCACCACTACTACTACTACTGTTACTACTACTACTGCTACTACTATTACTACTGCCTCTGGTGATTACTAATACTACTAGTTCTGTCGAGGCTGCTGCTACTGCCTCTGTTGGTGCTACTACCACCACCACTACTACTACTACTACTACTGTTACTACTACTACTACTATTACTACTACTACCACTATTACTACTGCCTCTGGTGATTACTAATACTACTAGTTCTGCCGACGCTGCTGCTAATGCCTCTGTTGGTGCTACTACCACCACCACTACTACTACTACTATTACTACTACTACTACTATTACTACTACTACCACTATTACTACTGCCTCTGGTGATTACTAATACTACTAGTTCTGCCGACGCTGCTGCTACTGCCTCTGTTGGTGCTACTACCACCACCACTACTACTACTACTATTACTACTACTACTACTATTACTACTGCCTCTGTTGATTACTAATACTACTAGTTCTGCCGACGCTGCTCCTAATGCCTCTGTTGGTGCTACTACCACCACCACCACCACTACTACTACTACTGTTACTACTACTACTACTATTACTACTGCCTCTGTTGATTACTAATACTACTAGTTCTGCCGACGCTGCTCCTAATGCCTCTGTTGGTGCTACTACCACCACCACTACTACTACTACTACTACTACTACTACTACTACTAAAAAAAAAGAATTTTTATATGTTTTTTTTGTTGCTGCTTCTACAATTACTACTACTACTGCTACTACCACTACTGCTGCTGCTGTCGTCATATGACCGAAATATTCTCAAGCACGACGTGAAGCCCAATTTCACCTCACCTCACTACTGCTGCTGCTACTGCTGTCGTTGCTGCTGCTGCCTCAGGTACTGCTACTACCACCACTACTAAGTTCACCCAGCAACGCTCACTCCACATACACTGCATCATCCTATGCAGGGATTCAAAAGCTTCAACTATTAACATATCGTGATCGTTTATCTCAAAATCTAATAACATGCACACGTTAAAATACGTGAAACCTGCTTCCTCCACATCCAGTTTGCATTTCGGATCATGTGTGTAAATATATACATTACTGGCGGTTGTTTTTCTTATTCTTATGTTGTTTCAAGCGAATGAGATTCCTGAAACGATCGTCACAAACATTGTTTACGCACAGAAATATTTAACCGTGGAGTTGTACGTGACTCGGGATGACAGGTTGTCTCCAAGTTTCTTATACATGTACATTGATTTGTATTGTGTAAGTCCCTTATACATTAAAAGTGTGTCTAGTAGCAGAGATATAATATGTTGGTGTCTTAAACAGTGCTCTGGGATCATCATATGTTTTACACTTTAAAATGAAACGATAGCCTCCTCCTCTGTTAACGTTTCTTTACAAATTCTCTCTTTCCTAAGAAAACCTTTCTGATTCAAATCAGGTGATGCGAACTGTATCTAAAATATGCCTTTGTGTTCCTAAGTTTGAAACATGTTAGAGTAAAGATTCAGTATACTGTATTGAAGTTACATATTTGGTACAGGTGCTATAATGTATTCGTCTAATGTTAATCCTAATGGTATGAATGTTTAAATCCAAGAGACAACTCTGACAAAAACACTTAATATGTTAGGACTGTTCCAGAACCTGATCATAATAATAACTGTCCAACTTAAGACGTCCATTTTGATTTGTGCACTGCTTTAAAGTGGTCTTATCCTCATTAACGCTCAAATGGTAACTGACACAAAAGGATTTTCAGACACTGATAACTGATATGTCCTTGTAGTCCATACACTGTGTCAGAAATCAAGATGATATCTTCTGTACAAAATCCAGTCAAACAACTGTACAAGTTCAGGATTTGCTTTTCATTAATAAATAAAAAGGGAACAATAAAGGTCAATAGTCCTATAGCTTTTGCGAAAGCGACCCCATAATATTACCACAATTTTGGGACTAGTAAACTATCCTATTAGAACCAAGATAGAGCTTTAGCTACCTACAATGCATGCATTCGTGGCACACATATGTAAAGTATTTCTTATAAATATTGAGATAAAGATTATTTTTATTATTCGCTTACGACTGTTACGAACATTGCGTTTACAGAAGACGAAAGCTCCCACGTGTCAGATAAGAACGTCACTATACAGGCAGTTATAATCAGTCAGCAATTTGGTTTGATATACCGCATTTCATGGATTCATGGAGTTGAAAATATAATTGATGAATGCGTCAAATTTAGAACTGTGCTGTTCGGTTTGGCACGAACAAATACCGTTTACTGGTACCACAGAAGTCTGCAATACTCGTTTAGAAGTTGGAAGAAAATGACGACATGAAAATTGCTATAGTTAACAATTTCTGTATTTTTATGACAGTCTAAGTGAACTTAGGCTCAGTATGTTTCGTTACACTGCTATTCAGTATAGCAATGTAACGAATAATACTGAGCCTAAGTTTACTTAGACAGATTTTTGTGACTACATACAGAAGCTAATATATTTATATAAGTTATGATTAATGTACCCAGGTAACAATATTACTTAAAAGCCTGAGTGATTAAATACAGAGAAGACAATAAAGTCAAGTAAAAGTTGAGTTATGGGATTGAAGTCAATAAAACGTCGCCTCAGTAAGACAATCGCGCATATAGCACCCAGAAGTGATGATGAAGTCGTTCAGTCTAAGGGAGGTAACTCGCTTCTTTCTGCTTTTGTATCGATAGATGGCGCTGGTATAGAATTTACAATCATGGTTTTCACATCAGAAGAGGTTTTAACTAGCTGAATCATGAAATCGGAGGATTTATAAAAAAGATAAACTACATTTGTCTCCAGGTAATCCATATGTCGTTAATTGGGATTCTCTACTTTGTTTTTAGACTATCACAAATGCCACACTCGATGTGATAATTTCCCAAATCAAATTTATAAAAGGGAAGGTCAAGGTCGATTAAGTATGCCCAATTTCGCACAATGTCTTCATGCCATCTTGGGTTAAAAATTATAAAATTTACCAGTTATACGAAAGGTTTGTTAATATGTGTGTACATCTTTGTACTTTTAGTCTTATGTATTTCAGACTGAGGATAAGGTTGTCAAAAGGAACTGCAAAGCGTTTGTGAAGAGTGACAATAACTCGTCCCAAAATTGCACCTGCAAAGACAAGCTGTTACTACTGTCACATTCAACAAAGCCAAATTATTATTTGAACATGCGTGCATATGTCACCTTGGGTTATTGATGCGTCTTGATAAGACCATGAAATGCATAGAAATATGCTGAGGCAGACGGTTCATGTTCTGTTTTACATCAGCCTGATACGAATTATTTGTGAGTGCAGTATTCAAGATGCTCAAAAGATGTTTATGCTGCAATTAATTGTCTGTTATAGTTGGTGCAGCAGGTATTTTCCCCAATCAAGTCCGGATTCATTCAATTGTGTATTTGTATATATACTGTTTCTTTTTGTCTGATGTGTTAATTGGTAGTCATGGATATATGTTGCTAATATAACACATACCATAACAATTTCAGGTAAGAATGTTATGATGTTCGCAGATTGGTGATTCAGACACTCACATTATACTTAAATAGGATGTTAAGATAAGAATACTACCTCTACTTTAAGTGGTATTTAGAAGCTGGTTTGATGAAGAGGAACACCTTTTTATGGATAGACAACTTCTTCATTGCAAAAGATGCAACCTATCTGTTTAGATCCTAACACTGTTATCAAGCAAATGAAAATATTGCTGACACATTATCCGATAAGACAGTGAGTCTAATAAGACTGTATACTTCTAATGAGACGAAGTCAGTAATTGAATACATGTCTAGGTTTGTCTTTATGCATGTTAGGAGGTGAACATTTACACCACTCTTTATCATGTTGCTGAAAATCAGAATTGTTATCAGATTTTAGGTGTTTGAGTTGCTTCAAAACTTTATGAATAATGTGTGAAACTGATATTGCATTATTACTGTATTTTGACAGGCCACTAGCTACTTGATTCCAAGAGACAACAGTCATGACCTTTCGGAACCAGTTAGACAGTATGACAGGCCTTGGGGGTGGGGGCAGTACTGGGGGTGGGCCAAGCAGCGGTGGAGGGGGAGGAGCACCAGGATCACAGTCAGTATACTTCATATACTTTTTAGCACTGTAGATAGTTAGCCAGTTCAGTGTTCAAGCCATTAAGCATCAAGAATCAATGTGATTTTACCATGCCTCCTGGACCATTTAAAATATCATTATGAGTATGTGGTTCATTAATAGACATGTAAAAATATGCTTTTTATTGTAAGTGTGATGTAATGTATCTTTAAATGTTGTATTTGTGATTGAAATTTCATCAAGAACAATAATTATTTGGGAATATTTGACTACTGTAATTAATTGAACAAATGTCAGAATGAAGATGGCTTGGACTCTGAATTAGGTTACCTTTCTTTAGAAGTAGATAGATTTTTGTAGTTGTAGAACTTTTAACTTTGTTTATGATATTTGCAATAATATAACACTGTAAATTAATTTTGAGGAATTCTGCACGTTGAGGGCAGCAAAGGAGTTATTGTGAACGTTTGTTTGAAAATGTAGGTACAATTATTATGAGTCTAGAAATCAACTGTTAATGATTCTGTATAATGTTGGAAAAAAATAGCTGTGCTAATTATTGAGGCACAGGCTTGATCATTTATGAAGAAGTCATTTGTGTATGAAATCATTACAACATGAGATTTAATTATGACTAATACAATGCCTCCAATCTTTTGTTGGTGACAGAAGGTTTGGGGCTGATCCGTTGTCTTGGAATGCCCAGTAAGTAGCCAGTCCATTGGTTGGTGCTAACCCCTGTTGACTGTTTCCAACCAGCACGAGTGTTCCATCCTCTAGCTTGTTTAGATATAACTAAATGGAATTGTTCCAGGAGTACTAAGAAGTGTTTAACAGCATCTCATCTGTGACATTCTGTTTAACTTGAATCTATTTCAGTGCATGGTATGTGTAAATGCATGATATTCTAACGAAACATTGTTTGGTGTTTGTTACTGTTCATGTTTATAACTGTACAATCTGTTCATGGAAAGTTTTGTCTCCTACCATTTCACCCAAGAATGTAGGTAACCCAAGACCAAATTTTTATATTGAAAGAACCGATTATGTACGCTTAAACACATAATTTTGAAAATTTGTTCAATGAGACTTATTTCCAAGGGAGGCGTTTGTCATAGGATACTCATCATGCTTTCTGGTAATGGGTTTTGAAGATATTTTCATGTAAAGCTTTCAAATGCTTATTCATACATGGGGAATAGGTGGTGCTGCATTTTGCTGTGCAGAGCTGCATTTCTTGTAAACCTATGATTATGATTGTTGTTTGCTCCAGATATATTTCTAATTTTGTCAGCATCACACACTTGTGTGGTGGGGTAGCCTAGTGGTTAAAGTGTTAGCTAGCCACACCAAAGACCTGGGTTTGATTCCCCAGATGGGTACATTTCTGGTGACGTCCTCCATGATATTGCTGGAATGTTGCTAAAACCATACTCACTCACCTCTGCTTGTGGGGTTCTCCAAAGCGGTTAATGTCTAACACCTGCATCACTCAAGGCTTTCCTCCACACTAAGCCGACACCTTTTGATATAACTTCAATGCCATTCAAAGAGGCATTATACTCAACTCACCTGCTCAGTTGCTTCATCATGATCTGAGGCCATCGTCTCATTATAATCACCACCCTTGTAATACATTACTTCATTGCTGAAGAGGGCGGTTGGGTAGCCTAGTGGTTAAAGCGTTGGCTCGTTACGTCGAAGACCCGGGTTCGATTCCCCATGTGGGTACAATGTGTGAAGCCCAAAAGCAGCGTAAAACTATACTCACTCACTCATTGCTGAAGGAGATGTGATGGTTGAAGAAGAAACTCATGTGACAACTTTGTACATGCTGTAACTGAAATGGTTAAATTATAATAAGACATGAACATAGCTTCTCTGGGAATTTGAATGGAAAGATATAATTTTTTCATTTTTGTCTTTTATTGGGGTGAGGTGGTCACGCTGCTTGTAAGGATGTTGGCCACTAGTTGTTGGTGATCGCAAGGAGCTGGCGGTTTTTGTTTTACTGATTGTACATCTGATAACACCTGGGTGGCGAGGTAGCCTAGTGGTTAAAACGTTTGCTTGTCACGCTAAAGACCCGGGTTTGATTCCTCACATGGGTACATTGTGTAAAGCCCATTTCTGGTGTCCCCCGCCGTGATATTGCTGGAATATTGCTTAAAGAGGCGTAAAACTACTAAACTCACTCTGATAACATCATGAGGTAAACAGTGTGTGTATGATTGCTGTTGTTCAAAACCCCAGCCACACAGGGATAGTGTTTGTTGTTGTGTTACACTGTTTCACAATAACCTGTAAATGTTCGGACCAGACAAACCCAAGGCTATTAGGTTTCTCATTAGTTCTCTCACAGTACCATACATATCAGTCTTGACAAACATTTGATATTAACCCAAATGTGTCACTTGTTATCAATATTGTACATTTTACTGTTATCACTGTCTGTATAAAGAAGTGTAGACTGCTAGCCCAGAGTTGGCTCTGTATCATTTTCAGTAGAGTTTAGTGTTATTGTGTGGACTGTTATTAACTGTTCCTACTACCCGGAACAGAAGTTTCCAAGACTAGTGGCTTTGGACGAGAGGCTAAAGGTGCATACTGTTGTATGGAATGTTGTCAACTGGGCTTACTCAAATAAGCTGTTTGCTTGACTTGTGTTTCAGACTCTTTACACCACAGTGAGCAATATTTCACTTATGTCAGCATTGTTAAAATTAATGCACACTTTGGGTTTTCCTCTGACATCACACTGCCAAGACTGGGGTACCTTAAAGTGGCATTTGACCTCACTCACTCACTCACTCCACCCACCATGTTTGAACACAATTTGTTCCATTCACCATTCACTGTTCCTTATACAGAAGTATTATATACATGCAAGAAGTCGTCCAAAGATTAATGTCTTTAAATCTGCTCTTTTAATCGCTCTCAGGTCAACTATGGAACTTGAGACAAAGAGTATTACTTGAGACAAAGAGGGGTGATTGGAATTTTGAGTATCAGTAAATCAACTCCATAGTAACAATGTGTATGTCACACTTGTCAATAAAACCTGATGGCTTTACTATCAAACACTGATTTGCCTTGGCAAGACTTGTTTAATAACAGGTCTGGTGATATAGCTCAACTTGTGCTGATTGTTGCTTTAAACAACCACCATAGAAATGTAAACATGGTGAAGTGTTGTCACTAACAAGTGTCCAGTTGACTGTCCCAGGGTTGCTTCACTCTGAAATTATCATCTACTTTGTTGTCCCTGTAAGCTTATTAAGTTGGTCACATGATTTACACACACTGTATGCTGTAGTGTCCCCAGTCTTGTGGTCATGGCTGTGATTACTGCTGGTTGTCGTCATGGTGTTACATGCTGTCAGCTGTTGTCACAATGTTACATGGCGCTGACTCTTGTCAGGGTGCTACTTGTTACTGTACTACCCATCAAACGTTTAGACTCACTTAAAGCACTCACTATATGTTATGTAAATATATATGGTTACATCGAAGATGAATTTCTCCACTAACTTGGGGGAACCAACTGCAAACTTTTTTAGATGAATTGCACGAGGATCATGCATCAAATTGCTGAAAAGCATATACAAAAATCGTGCATGTGAACAGCTGCGTTTTGGTGTAAAGTTTTGTTAAAGGTCACATGCAACGTAAAACACAACTTTGCAGATTCTGATACCTTTCGGTATGGACTTACGAAACAAATCATGAAAAATGCAAATTCAACTTATAAAGTTGAAAAATAACGTGATGAAAAAACCCGCACGAAATCGGAGTTCAAACAATTCACTAATTTCCCAGCTTGGGGAAAAGTGGTTTCAACAGCTGGGCTGGGCTGCACTCATAGCACATGCGCAGTGAAATAGGTTCGCACAGCTTGGAAGCCGGTTGTCCGGTGAATACTCGGTGAAGGCTTTGGTGTGAGCTATTTTTTTAATGTTTTGTTGATATTTCACAGGCCCGAACTTTTTATATGTTATGACAGTAGATTACGGATTTAACTGTTTATATAATTTCATTTGTCTATTTCACCACACGTTCTTCTTACCGAGTCACTTTCTCAGTTCGATACTTAAAAGCAATGTCATTATTTAGCGTTGACAGAATTTCTAACTGTGATATAGTATGTCGTTGTCACAGACAAAACTCAATGTCTGTTTATTGACACCTATGTCTGCCCGCCTGTCTGCTAATGACAATATTCAATACACAACTTCGATCACTGACCACATGTAATTTGAACTTAAAGGTCACATGCAACGTAAAACACAACTTTGCAGATTCTGATACCTTTCGGTATTGACTTACCGAAACAAATCGTCAAAAATGCAAATTCAGCTTATAAATTTGAAAAATAACGCGATGAAAAAAACCGCGCGAAATCGGAGTTCAAACGTTTCTCTTATTTTCCCCCGACTTTTCTGGGGAAAACTGGTTTCAACAGCTGGGTTGCGCTCATAGCACGTGCGCAGTGAAATAGGTTCGTGCAGCGGGTTGTCCGGTGAATACTCGGTGAAGGCTTTGGTGTAAGCTATTTTTCTAATGTTTTGTTGATATCTCAGGGGCGGCGGGGTAGCCTAGTGGTTAAAGCGTTGGCTCGTCTCGCCGAAGGCCCGGGTTCGATTCCCCACATGGGCACAATGTGTTAAGCCCATTTCTGGTGTCCCCCGCCGTGATATTGCTGGAATATTGCTAAAAGCGGCGTAAAACTAAACTCGGTCAGTCAGTTGAAATCTCACAGGCGCGAGCTTTTTATATGTTATGACAGTAAATTAACTGTTTATATAATTTCATCACACGTTCTTCTTACCGAGTCACTTTCTCAGTTCGATACTTAAAAGCAATGTCATTATTTAGCGTTGACAGAATTTCTAACTGTGATATAGATATGTCGTTGTCACAGACAAAACTCAATGTCTTGTTTTATTGACACCTGTTTGTCTGCCTGCCTGTCTGCTAATGAAAATATTCAATACACAACTGCTATCACTGACCACATGCAATTTGAATTTAACACCAATCAGGCTATACACCATAAACAAAATGCATTGATTTATGGCCCGAGTTCGGTCTCTGTCACATTATGTAATTCCACAGACGGGCAGGTGTGATAGTTGAACACATGACATGTTATGATGTCTGTTGATTGCAAAATGTTATCCACAAAAAATGAGCATGTATTTACAAAACCCAACATCTCTACATATACACACACAATAAGCCGTGAGGGCATATGCAAATGAACCAGCCATTACACTTGAGTGCACACCCACCCGCTCTGACTGGGTTCGGTATCCCGGCTGCTTCGTTTCTTGGGAAGTAAACCAAGTACACAATATTGCACTTTTGATTTGGGATTGTACACTTATAATTTTGTTTATATGTTTTTTCATAACCAGCAATGTATATTATATGTCACGAATAAGTGATAATTGTGTTTTAATTATGTTTGAATTTTTGGTTGCATGTGACCTTTAAGAATTCGCTAATTTTCATCATTTATTGAACTCATGACAATAATCTTTTCAACGTTACCAATCTCTTTTACAATACATCAGTTCATGTGTAAACAGTACCTTTAGTCAATATGAAATATTTTGCAAAATCTAGTATAGAACAGTTGACTGAAGTAAGTGGCTACATTTACACTAGTGAGTTTAAACTTTTGATGGGTAGTATAGTTGCTGGCTCAAGTGATTGTGTTACTAGTTGCTTGTTATAGTGGTGGTGTTTATTGTTACTGGCTACAGTCATGGTGTTACTAGTTGCTTGTTATAGTGGTGGTGTTTATTGTTACTGGCTACAGTCATGGTGTTACTAGTTGCTTGTTATAGTGGTGGTGTTTATTGTTACTGGCTACAGTCATTGTGTTACTAGTTGTTGGCTATAGTCATTGTGTTACTAGTTGTTGGCTATAGTCATTGTGTTACTAGTTGTTGGCTATAGTCATGGTATTACTAGTTGTTGGCTATAGTCATATAGTCATTGTGTTACTAGTTGTTGGCTATAGTCATTGTGTTACTAGTTGTTGGCTATAGTCATTGTGTTACTAGTTGTTGGCTATAGTCATTGTGTTACTAGTTGTTGGCTATAGTCATTGTGTTACTAGTTGTTGGCTATAGTCATTGTGTTACTAGTTGTTGGCTATAGTCATGGTGTTACTAGTTGTTGGCTATAGTCATTGTGTTACTAGTTGTTGGCTATAGTCATTGTGTTACTAGTTGTTGGCTATAGTCATGGTGTTACTAGTTGTTGGCTATAGTCATGGTGTTACTAGTTGTTGGCTATAGTCATTGTGTTACTAGTTGTTGGCTATAGTCATTGTGTTACTAGTTGTTGGCTATAGTCATTGTGTTACTAGTTGTTGGCTATAGTCATGGTGTTACTAGTTGTTGGCTATAGTCATGTGTTACTAGTTGTTGGCTATAGTCATTGTGTTACTAGTTGTTGGGTATAGTCACGGTATTACTAGTTGTTGGCTATAGTCATGGTATTACTAGTTGTTGGCTATAGTCATTGTATTACTAGTTGTTGGCTATAGTCATGGTGTTACTAGTTGTTGGCTATAGTTACTAGTTGTGCTATTACTAGTTGTTGGCTATAGTCATTGTGTTACTAGTTGTTGGCTATAGTCATGGTGTTACTAGTTGTTGGCTATAGTCATGGTGTTACTAGTTGTTGGCTATAGTCATGGTGTTACTAGTTGTTGGCTATAGTCATTGTGTTACTAGTTGTTGGCTATAGTCATGGTGTTACTAGTTGTTGGCTATAGTCATTGTGTTACTAGTTGTTGGCTATAGTCATGGTGTTACTAGTTGTTGGCTATAGTCACGGTGTTACTAGTTGTTGGCTATAATCACGGTGTTACTAGTTGTTGGCTATAGTCATTGTGTTACTAGTTGTTGGCTATAGTCATGGTGTTACTAGTTGTTGGCTATAGTCACGGTGTTACTAGTTGTTGGCTATAGTCACGGTGTTACTAGTTGTTGGCTATAGTCATTGTGTTACTAGTTGTTGGCTATAGTCACGGTGTTACTAGTTGTTGGCTATAGTCACGTGTGTTACTAGTTGTTGGCTATAGTCATTGTGTTACTAGTTGTTGGCTATAGTCATTGTGTTACTAGTTGTTGGCTATAGTCATTGTGTTACTAGTTGTTGGCTATAGTCATTGTGTTACTAGTTGTTGGCTATAGTCATTGTGTTACTAGTTGTTGGCTATAGTCATTGTGTTACTAGTTGTTGGCTATAGTCATGGTGTTACTAGTTGTTGGCTATAGTCATTGTGTTACTAGTTGTTGGCTATAGTCTTGGTGTTACTAGTTGTTGGCTATAGTCATTGTGTTACTAGTTGTTGGCTATAGTCATGGTGTTACTAGTTGTTGGCTATAGTCATTGTGTTACTAGTAAATAATTGTTGCGTACCAAAAACGCATTTAAAATGTTAGATCCGCACAAAGTTTAAAACATATCCATATGGAATATATCTATAAAAATCACTTGCGTAATGAAAAAGACATCGATTGGTATCAAGTTGTATTGTTAGTATAGGACTAGAGTTGTACTGTCAGTACAGGATGAGTGAGTTTTTATGAAATCATTTCCATTATATTTAATTTGGTTCTGATTAGGTGTGACATAAGGCAGTACATACCTGCTTAGTTAACTTACTCAATGACATATACTTAGGTGAGTAAAATCACTGAAATACCCACATATTTGAAAGCAGTGGGTAACGGAAAATGAAATACCCACTCAACATTCATAATACCCACTCCCAAAAATATACAGTGGGTACAGCACCCACATGAGCTAAAACTTATCTGGAGCTCTGGTGTTCAATCACTCATGTACATTGTCATTTAACAAGATCTTAGGTATGGTTGATGCACACTTGCCATATCAGGCTTTTGTATTGATTTTCTAGAAGCTTGGATGCCATTAAATATTCACTGGGTTCAACTTAGACTGATGGTTCAACCTGCAGTTCATTGAACCCCAGCTAACCTATTTAATTCAGGCTGCTGCTTCCAGGCTTACATGTGTATTTGTCTGCCATGGTCAGTGTAACATAGGGGACTGGTTTGTGTAAGTTTGTGATGTTGAATGCTAGGTTGTTTGAGACAGTCTTTGGTACTTAGTTCATAAATATTCATGTGATATATTTGCTGAGAATGGTATTGCAATTCATTTTTGTATATATATAACCTGTATGTTCTGTTCTTTCACGTTAACATAGTCACGATTGTTGTTTTACATCAGTTCAAAATGGGACCAAATGAGCAGTGGCAGTTTCAAGATGCATCAGTATCATGACTATTATCAAGTTCAACAAGATTTGAGTTTCTGTCGGGTTTTGAACATTGTAACTGTCGGGATGGCAGTTGCCCTTTCCAGTCACTGATGCCAAGCGATGTCTATTATGACTGCTGTTAAAATCAAATCCTGCATGTATAATTGTGTGGAAAGGCATTACAATGTCAGTCAGTACAATTCTGTGTGCCACATGTCTGATGGTATCATGATATCTTAAATATGATTATATACTGAAGGAAAAAAATAAGGGATCACATAAAAGCACAAGTGTTCCTTTATTTTTTCCAAGGTTTCTTCACAAGCTGTGCTATTAAAGCTTGTGAAGAAACCTTGGAAAAAATAAAGGAACACTTGTGCTCTCATGTGATCCCTTATGTTTTCCTTCAGTATATTACCAACTCACTCTGGTGCCACAGTATAAGTAGGTATGCTTAATGTAGATGTACTGAGTACTTTTAGTGTGTCATATCAGTGGCATACCTGTTAGTGTGTCATATCAATGTCATACCTGTTAGGGTGTCATATCCATGTCATACCTGTTAGGGTGTCATATCCATGTCATACCTGTTAGGGTGTCATATCAATGTCATACCTGTTAGGGTGTTACATCAATTTCATACTGTTAAGGTGTCGTATCAATGTCATACCTGTTAGGGTGTTACATCAATTTCATACTGTTAAGGTGTCATATCAATGTCATACCTGTTAGGGTGTTACATCAATTTCATACTGTTAAGGTGTCATATCAATATCATACCTGTTAGGGTGTTACATCAATTTCATACTGATAAGGTGTCATATCAATACAGGTGTTAGGGTGTCATATCAATGTCATACCTGTTAGGGTGTCATTGATGTCATACTTGTTAGGGTGTCATATCAATGTCATACCTGTTAGGGTGTCATTGATGTCATACTTGTTAGGGTGTCATATCAATGTCATACAGGTGTTAGGGTGTCATATCAATGTCATACTGTTAAGGTGTCGTATCAATGTCATACCTGTTAGGGTGTCATATCAATGTCATACCTGTTAGGGTGTCATATCAATGTCATACCTGTTAGGGTGTCATCAATGTCATACATGTTAGAGTGTGATCAATGTCATACAGGTCTGTTAGGGTGTCATATCAATGTCATACCTGTGAGGGTGTCATATCAGCATCATGTCTGTTAGGGTGTCATATCAATGCCATACATGTTAGGGTATTACATCATTGTCATAAATGTCAGGGTGTCATGCAGATCCCATACATCTGAGGTTGTCACACATGCCAGGATGTCTCACAGATGTCATACGTGTCTGTGTGTCACATCAATGTCATACATGTCATTGTGTCGCAAACATGTCCTACATGTGAAAGTTTGTTAAAGATATGAAGTGCATGGCTGTTTGTTACCATAGTTATTGTTACATAGACTTTAGTAGGGTGTAAAGTAGATAATAAGTATATCATAAAGATCATTTGTGGATATTATGTTTTTCAGATTCAGCATGAACAAGAAGAATGTTACAGATCCATCCCCGGGTCCCCGCAGGAACTTCGGCATGATTGGTATGCCACAAGCAAAATCCCAAACAAGAAAACATGTGAGTAGAAGTCCAACGAAACAGACAATCGAATTCATTAATGTTACGCAAAATTCTAGAGTAGTTAATGCTGAAGATCCGTGAAGATCCAGGTTCGAATTGATCTTCAGTAACCCATGCTTGTCGTAAGAGGCGATGAATGAGTCTGGGTTGACACGTCGTTGTTTCCCAATTGCGTAGATCGATGCCCATGCTGTTGATCACTGGATTGTCTGGTCCAGACTCGATTAATTACAGACTGCCGCCATATAGCTGGAATATTGCTGAGAGCAGCATAAAACTAAACTCACACATGCTGGAAAGTGTCTCATCAGGCACGATCACAGTGGCAATCAGAGCAATATGACTGTCCTGACCCAGTGGTCCATGTGGGGATTGTCTATTTAGGTAGGTCCTCAGCACTGGTTGTTCAGTGACTTGCAATGATATGTCATTGTGACCTGATGGCATGTATCATTGATAATATGTTCATAGGATGGTCTTGTTCAGACTCAAACATGAACAGGCTGTCATCATGTTGGAACATGGCCGAGTGTGACATTAAACAGCAACAAAATTAAAAGACAGTTTACAGAGTTGAAGCCTTGAGACTGCTTTGAAGAATGGGTCTGTAAAATGTGTTTCAGAATGACCTTATGATCTATTCATGATTCAGCCATATAGGCAGTCAAACATTATAAAGTAAACAAGTTTGTGTTTTGTGTGTAGGGCATGTTCGAGACAGACGAGGATGATCCCAGCTTGTACTTCAGTCAGTCTGTGTTCCCGACCAGACAAGGAGGTGAGGGTCAGTAACCACATTTACTTCTCATTGTTGTGTTCCCCATGGGGACTGCAGGTTAGAATAGTCCTGAGCAACCAATACTGGCTGTAAGGGGCAACTTTATGGATTGGACGGTCAGGCTGTGTGACAGTTGATGTCACCAAGAAAACATGGATAGTTGCTCATGAAATTATTGACTGAATTGTCTGGTCCAGATTTAAATATTTACGTATATACTGCCATCAAAGCAAGAAGAAAGCCTTTATGAGCTGATGACGTTCAAACCTGCCTGTATAGTGTATATAAAGCAAAGTAATAGACTACATATTAGGGCTTTAACGATGCATCGAACTATCGTTGGATTGCAATTGTTGAGTCTCCGATAGCAATTTATCGATGGTAGAAACGAAAACCTATCGATGCATCGATAGAATGTTTGACTATCGATAGTTTAGTAATTGATTTCCGTTGATAAATGCGCAGCGTAAAATACAGGAAGTACCAGATTCGTTCACTTTGATTTAGAGTTTTCTGCCCGTTACCTCTTAAACAAACTTAATCTGGGTTTCAAGTTTCTTGTCAGTTATTAAAAGAGATTGAAACTACTTCAGCTTGTTCTTATTTCATATAAACTATACATTCATTTGGGAAATGACTTCAAATGAGACAATTCAAGGAGAGAAAAAACTATTGCAATAGTTAGTCGCAATAGACTATCGCTATAGTATGTTGCAATAGACTGTCGCTACAGTTGTGTCCCCCTCAATAGTCACCCCTACTAAATATAGATGTTTGGTGTTCATCGCTGACTTGCTGCAGAATTACTGTTGCATTTCTAGACCTGTTGAAGTGATTGAGGTCATTACATAAACACAACATCATAAACATACAAAGAATTTGTTGTTTCTTTTGTTTTGATCTACTCAATGTATGATGCAAACCTGAGTAAACGATTACAACTGAGTTCTAGGGGTCGTCAAGTAGATGCATCATTATCTGTTGTTTAGGGCACATATGATGCCACAGTAATCTCCAACAGCTGATGTGGTTTCACTGTAATAACAGAAAGGAAGACCAAGATCTTCTTTATTTGTGTTTGATATAAATCAACTGACTATGTTTCTGGTATCAATGTCTCTCTGTGACAGATGACATCTCAATCCCCATCTCAGCTGTCTGGGTTCGGAAACAACTTCTACAGCCAGGGTGAGTCATCAGATATAGCTGCCATTTTAACATGTTTTGGGTTGGGTTTTTTTTCTAACATGTTATTCTTTAAAGTATTTGTCTTGAATCTTGCATTTCCCTTTGTTACATTCGTGTAAGTATCATAAAACTAGTAACAAAATTCTGCCAACTAAAGGTAAACTTTGACTGACAAGATAATGGATTGGGAGATGGAGCACTAGAATGCTGTGTTACTTGTTTCCAGGTCTGCCCCAACGAAGTATTGGTAACAGTCAGTTCCCTGGACGCAACAGCAGTGGCGGCCACATCACGCCGACGAGCATGAACCCCAACTTCCCCATCAGTATACAGCAGCCTCAACACTCACCCAACAGGTGCTGTGTAGCCAGTAGTTATGTGTAGACTAAATGTCAATGCCCAGCCAATCTCAGCCACTCTCAAAGAAAATTGTTAATGGTTTCACTTATGTAAACCCTGTTCATATTCCAGGTTAGAATTGGTCCCCAGCAGACTATTGAGTTGTAAGAGATTACATATTGAGTTACATGATCAGGGGTGGTGGGGTAGCCTAGTGGTTAAAGCATTTGCTCATCTCGCTGAGGACACAGGTTTGATTCCCCACATGGGTGCAATCTGTGAAGTCCATTTCTAGTGTCCCCCGCAGTGATATTGCTAGAATATTGTTCAAAGCGGCGTAAAACTATACTCACTCTCTCACTCTCTCACTCACTCACTAAATGATCAGGCTCAGTAACTTGTGTGAGTGACATCATACATGACAACATAGATCATTACTTGTAATATTAATCACTCTGGTTCAGACTCGATTATTTAGGGGCCAGTGCAGTACAACTAGAATATTGCTGAGGGCAGTGTGAAACAATAAACAACTGCCCATGTTTCCATGATGTGCAAGTGAGTTATTTGATCATTGCAGCCTGTCAGTGATCGGAGCCCGCAGTGTGCTCGGTCAGAACCAGTCCTCTCAGCCTCTCAATAATCTCCAGAAGCGGACAACTTTATCCTCAGCATTCGGAAGGTAACAGTGCCCACATTTAACAAAACGTCTGTATCTCCGTGTCTGGAGTTACACAGGAGACTAAAAGAGATGGTTTTTTAGGCTATGAATTATTTTTGTGTGCAGAAGTTGAACATTCCCTTATCCCCTTCTCATTGCTTGAGAACAATTGTTGTTAGATGTATAGTATTATATACCTGTCCTGTTGGGATTCACTCACATATTCAGTGAATCAAACCTCTATATCCCTTCATGAATTCAATTCATTATTATTGGTCATTAGAATCAAATATTTAGGAATATTTTGAGAGAATGTTTTTAACATGGAACTAGTTTGTTGTTTACCTAATTGAGATATGCAAAATAGAATATGTCAAAGCCATGCAGTAGCATCACTTGTGACAATTTGTCTAGGCCAACAGGGCACTGTCATTAGGCTGTAAGTGGCATTGTTAATGAGGTTTTGCTGTTTTGCTTCACAGAAATTATCATTCAAATGTTTCAACCTAAGCACATTACGCCAACAGGGCACTGTCGTGACATGTTTGTCAATTCAATTGCCTGATATCAAAGATGACACTGCCTCATAACACTAGACAAACTATGGAGAAAGTGCTATGCTGACTGATATGCATTTGACTTCTAGTTCTAGTGAACACAATGAAGCCAAGAGACTTTAGACTAAACAATACAATTAGTGGCAAAGTATACATATATATTAATGTTTACATTATAAAGTATGTATTACCATATATATCAAAAGTGTATATTTCATATAAATTATATGTGTATATTGTTCTGTTGATGTTTGGACTACAGTTTGTAATGAAGTGATATAGCGTGATTATGTTTTGGGTATTATTTCACTCTACAATCTCACAGCAACAATTGTTCCAACTAACTATAACCCACTGTGTCCTGTACACGTGTAAACACCTGTGATATTTACAATGTTGCCATGGTGATGTGTGCACACTGATGTCCACTTACTACACTGTGTGTCCTGTGTATTGCAGTGCTGCCGGACCAATCACTAGTATCACAAACAGTTTCGGCTTTTCGGGGAGCAGGCAAGGTATGCAATCTTTTAATTGTAAATTGCTTTGCAAACTGTTGTGACGTCTCTGGGGACATCATTAATCTCTCTGCCAATGAAGCAGTAGCTATGCTATTTAAACACATTGTCACTGATTACAAACATAAAACATTAAAAGAAAGATTTGAATGCTGAATAGAATCTCCCCGTGGTTAGAAACAGGACTGCTGTTTTGGTTTGCTAATTCAAAATTTGTATGTATAAAAAAGGGTTTTCAATCTATGTACATTTGGTGGATACGAGGAGATTAGTTTGTTGTGCTTGTACAGTAATTCTGTGTGAGTCCTCATTCTCCTTATGTTCCACAGGTAACGAGAACAACCATCCAGCGCTGGATTTGTCGGAATTTCCTTCATTAAGCAACAGATCTAACATCCCTCCCAATCCCATGCCAACCGCTCGAAACTATGGTAAGATCTAGCCAATGGATCAAGCTCTTTTTGACATCTAAAACTATGTTTTATAGTTTATTTGATAGACTATCCTGTTAATGATAAAAAATGCAGATACTGAGAAGGAAGAGTACGAGACATCTGTATCATGTATCTATAAAAATAGATAATTCATTTTTAATGTCCTCAAATTGTTAGAAACAAGACATATTTATTTGTATGGAAATATGACCAGCTTCAAAACCATTTATCATAAATAGTCTCTACTGATTCGTGAAAATTATGCTGAGAGCTATTGCCATCTTATCATAAAATGTGCAATAATTTATTAAAAATTAGGAAAATTTAGCAAAAGATCAGTTTCAAGGTCTTGTGATAATTAAAACTATGGCAACCTTACCTAGTTTTCTACGGAGTTACTTTGCACTATTGCCATGCTTCCTTCATCTATCTCCCCAGAACATCATCTCTGCTTCAGTTCTTCTTGTAGCCTCCTTGTCTTCTCTCTAAGTTAACTGCCTCATCATTGGCTAAAGACTTTCTCAGTGTCCATGCAGGAGTGAAATGGTGATGAGTCACTTCTGTCAAAATGTTATCTTTCTTCAGGCACAAGAAATACATATCAAAGCTTTTGTTACAATTTACTTTTGAATTTAACATTTGAAATTACTTACAGTAAGCTGTGTTTGTAAGAAATATGCTTATAACAATCTGATATATATAACAAACTATTGGAATGTCCTCTTGCTGTGTATTCTAGTTAAGATCTGTATGATATACTATACGTTTGGTGAACTAAATTAGGTGGTGCCTTTCACTTTGTTATAACTGTAATATACTGTTTGTTTTGGATATCTGTTTGTAATGTTTCCATTCATTGATCGTTTGTATGTTATACTTTTCCAAATCATGGATTAGACAGACTTATACTGTACAAAGTTAATCATTTCACATCAATTTATAAATATAACAGGTTTGATAACTGTTATGAATTGTACCTTTTCTGTGGTTATCTGATTGTTTTAGTGGTGTAGTTGTGTGAGTTTACCTGATGCAAATGCTCACGATGCCTGTATCCAGTGTGTATACAAAAGCCGCGGTGACTAAAGAGGGTGTTTGTTTGCCTACAGTAGGTATGGTCAGCAAAGCTGTTCCGGACCCCACCCCGGAGTTCAATATCACCCAGGAGGAGTTCCCTGCCCTGCCTGGATCCTCAAGTAAGTACGCTGCTTCATGTCAAGCTTCCTGCTTAGAATGGGGGAGGTTGGGTAGCCTAGTGGTAGTCCCTCGTCACGCTGAAGACTCGGGTTCGATTCGCAACATGGGTACAATGTGCGAAGCCCAATTCTGGTGTCCTTGCCATGATATTGCTGACATATTGCTAAAAGCGGAGTAAAACCAAACTCACTTACTCTTGCTGAAAATGCCCCACCCATCTATGCTCATGATATCAATCACAAGGTTGTCAAGTGGCTTTATTAACAAACAGAACATGTCGGTTACACAGTGTTACAGAGCAGTACAATGCATAGATTCTATATATGAGAAAACAATACTTCAAAACCTGAGAATGTAATAGGTTCCTGTGATACAGATGGAATATCATTAGGTGCATTGTAACTACATGTAATCATTCACTATGATAACATTGTTGTTTTGTTCCAGATCCCCCAGCATCATCGGCAAACGACTCCACAAGGAAAACTGTTAGTGCTCTATTTGGTCCTCCAAATCCTTACATGGTAAGTAAACAAACTTACATGGTAAATTTACTTTGATAAAAGTACCTACTTTGCCTTGGTAATATATGTACTGTCATACTGACAAACCTATTAGGAACAGATTTTGGTCATTCTGCCAGGGGGTATCTGTGGCTGATCTGGAGACGTCAGTGAAAGTTGACAAGATGAGTGAGGTCTGATTCAGATGGAATATTGAGGGAACAAGAGTAAGGTGGGGTTCAGGCGGGATATGGAGGGAACAAGAGTAAGGTGGGGTTCACATGAGACATTGAGGGAACAAGAGTAAGGTGATGTTCAGACGGGATATTGAGGGAACAAGAGTAAGGTGGGGTTCAGCCGGGATATTGACCAAACAAGAGTAAGGTGAGGTTCAGATGGGATATTGAGGGAACAAGAGTAAGGTGGGGTTCAGACGGGATATTGAGGGAACAAGAGTAAGGTGGGGTTCAGATGGGATATCGAGGGAACAAGAGTAAGGTGAGGTTCAGATGGGATATTGAGGGAACAAGAGTAAGGTGGGGTTGAGATGGGATATTGAGGGAACAAGTGTATGGTGAGGTTCAGACGGGATATTGAGGGAACAAGAATATGGTGAGTTTCAGACGTGATATTGAGGGAACAAGAGTAAGGTGGGGTTCAGATGAGATATTGACTGAACAAGAGTATGGTGAGGTTCAGACAGGATATTGAGGGAACAAGAGTATGGTGGGGTTCAGATGGGATATTAAGGGAACAAGAGTAAGGTGAGGCTCAGACTGGATATTGAGGGAACAAGAGTAAGGTGGGGTTCGGACAGGATATTAAGGGAACAAGAGTATGGTGAGGCTCAGACAGGATATTGAGGGAACAAAAGTAAGGTGGGGTTCAGACAGGATATTGAGGGAAGAAGAGTATGGTGGGGTTCAGATGAGATATTGAGGGAACAAGAGTAAGGTGGGGTTCAGATGGGATATTGACCGAACAAGAGTAAGGTGAGGTTCAGACGGAATATTAAGGGAACAAGAGTAAGGTGAGGTTCTGACAGGATATTGAGGGAACAAGAAGAAGTTGGGGTTCAGACAGGATATTAAGGGAACAAGAGTAAGGTGAGGTTCAGATGGGATATTGAGGGAACAAGAATAAGGTGGGGTACAGATGGGATATTGAGGGAACAAGAATAAGTTGGGGTTCAGATGGGATATTGAGGGAAGAAGAGTATGGTGGGGTTGAGATGAGATATTGAGGGAACAAGAATAAGGTGGGGTACAGATGGGATATTGAGGGAACAAGAATAAGTTGGGGTTCAGATGAGATATTGAGGGAAGAAGAGTATGGTGGGGTTGAGATGAGATATTGAGGGAACAAGAATAAGGTGGGGTTCAGATGGGAAACTCAGGGAGCAAGAGTAGGTCCAGAACATGCCTTGACATGGTATTATTGACATCTGACTGAAGCTGCAAACTAGTGATGTGCGTGTTCAGACTGTGGGTGACTTGTGTGACATGAGAGAGTATTGGTTGACTTGTGTGACATGAGAGAGTATTGTTGCAGCCTGCACCAGGAACATTCGAGTCGGTGAACAGCAAAGACAAACCCTCCGACAAATCATCACAACCAAAGAGAGGCATTCAGACGCACCCAGATGGTGAGTGTCTCTGTCAGGGGTGGAAATAACCCATTGCCCGACGCCCCAGTCCAGTGTGTGTTTCTGTCAGGCAAGCCAATTTGTATATCACGCTATACCGGTGTCCAGTTGACTTTCCAATGTTAATTAATAATTATGTTGTCTATTTAAAAACAACAAGAAAAGTGGCCGGTATTGTGGAAAAATTATCAGGGTAAGTGATTTTACATGTGCAACTGTACCGGAGTACACTAGCAATTTTAAAGTTATTTCCACCCCTGCTCTGTGCCTCACAGTAGTTAGAACAACTTGCAGTTGGGCAGGGGTTTTCGAGTCACCTGGGGTCAACCTTCCAGGCGTGCTGATTTTTAGTAAAATAATTTGGATCTTGTTCTCAGTGCATCATTTCTGCTGCTGAAGTAAACTGTGTTTAAACAAAGATAACATTTCTGTCTTGTTCAAACTGGAGTAGCTACAAACTCGGAGGGTTAGTGAATCAGGTGATCTTTTAAAGTTTTATTTTTTGTAGTTAATATCTTGCATTTTATGCACAAAAGAACTTCCTGATCTATCTATTCAGTGAATTGAAGTGATTTTTATTTATAACTGTTATTATCTTCCTGTTTAATACCCCCATGTATTAATGTATCTTTCTCCAATACAGGCACGGTGTCCAATATCCCGCCAGGCATGGTCACAGATCAGTTTGGCATTGTGGGTCTCCTCACGTTTATACGGGCATCCGAGAACGACCCCAACTTGGTTGCTTTAGCACCCGGGATTGATCTCACAACATTGGGCCTCAATCTCAACTCCCCTGAGTAAGTTGTCTCTCCAGTATCTGCTCCTCACAAACTTGCCCTGGCCTTTCAATTTAAGCAACTGTGTGCTGTGTCAGCTGCATCCCCTAGTTACTTGCATCGGGGCACCTGCTGGAGGTGGCATTCATGGATGTTTTCAATAACCACTGTGTCACAGTGTGTCACTAATTCTGTATACCTTTAGGACAGATATGAGAGTAGCACTTATTGACATGATGATAACATAGAAAATTATACCCTTTTTAAACTTCTATTTTTCTTATAAAATGTGTAAAGTTAAAACAACAATATTGCTTTTTAATGAAAGAGTTTGGTATATTGTTAGGGTTTTGTAACAGCTTGTAGCTGCATTGACAACCTTTAACTATATTTAACAATGGATAAGACCAATTCATGAATTCTGAGTTTGGTATTATTTATGGTAGCTAGAATTAGTCCATGAACGGGCTGTGATATTTTGATAGATATTGTCTGGGTAACTGATAGCGTGTGTTAAGTAGGTACTCATGTTGGTCCCGGAGTTATTGTTGGGATGGTGTCTTGGCTTTGCTGGTATGGTTGGACTGCATGTGTTGTGCACACCGATGCCTCCATGTCTGTGTGTGCAGTCATCATGCATTTACTTAAGCTGATTGGCCAGTGCTTCAGTTCTTGTTTTGTTTCAATTGTATTATTTTCTTGTAAACATTACATCATGATAATTTTCTATAGTTTTCTATCCATCAAACGTTTTTCTTATATCATGGTCCTGAATGAAGTCCTGCAGAGACTGTTTCCACTCACAATGACTATCTTGTTTGTAACACAACACATCTGTCAATGAAATACTCGTCCTCCACGGAGACGGACTTACCCCTAGCACACCCTTCACTGCTGTTAACATGGCTGTCTGAGAAGTGGTCGTCTGAACCCTGCAATGTAAAAAATTCGTTGATGTGTCTATAATTAAGATAATCATGTTCTGATCATTGCTTCTTTCTCTATGCAGCTCTAAGAGGTAGGCCTGACCATTATTCTCAAACTAACTTCTTCATTTACCCATTGTTTCTGCTGGAATGCTCACTACAATCTCCGGAAACATCTCTTCAACAAATTGTCATTGTCTCCTTTACAGTGTCATTTTCCTTACAAAACATCATTAGTAAAGCATAGTCAGTCAGGGTTAGATGTCCTTGTTGAAATACCATCAGACTATTAAATGGCTCTGCTGCTAACAGTAATCACAGCGGAAGGGTATGTGTGCAGCTCCAGGTTATAGATAGGACATGAAGAATTATTTCTAAATTTTCCAAACGATCAATCTGACCCAATATGCTTTGTAACTATTCTCTCAGTGTTTCTGATGCTACTGAAAACCCCCACCCCACCCTGATTGAATGCTTTTCAAAATTTGGTGTCTGAGGTGTTCTGTGTTTGCTTATTTAATCTCTCTGCGACTGTTGTCCTCCTTCGTCTGTGTTCCTATCGTGCACTAACATCTGACGCAATTAACACTGTCTGCAGTAAGCCCTAGTTTGTCCAGCTGGTTCATGGGTGGTTGTAGGCCATAGTTCCTTGTGTCCATCTGGTAAAGACTGTGGAGTGTAAGACCTCTGGCATGTCTCTTGCTGTAACCATTAACAGTAGTCAGTCTGTAGAACAGGCAATGAGTTATATAAATTGTTGTCAGGGGTTTTCTCACCTCTGTTGGTGGCTTTGGTCTGTTCATTGTTAACATGTAACTTCATGTATTTACCTGGTGATAGCTGTATGAATGGATCACAGATTGGTCCTAAACAGGTTAATGGTAAAACGCTAATTGGAAAGTTTGTGTGGTTGGTTGAGATGAAGTCTTTGGTATATAAGTATAGAAGTTGGACAAACATGAAGACGTGAAATATTTATGGATATAAACTTTGTTATGTGTAATGAGATGTTTCAGGTTACAAGTCTTCTTCTGATTCTGATCAGGTGAATGGCGAAGGGTCAAGAAGTAGATTGTGAACATTGTTGCAAACAATAAAGAAGTTGTTATCCATAAATGTTTCATGTTATCATGGAGAGGATGAGTGTTTTTCATAGTTCGTCATTCAACACATGATGCTCTGTGTAATACTCAGAAGTGGTCAGGGTGTTTGGTTGGGTATTCAGTACTTAAGATAATCATTGAAGTATTTGTGATACTGGACTTAGTGTATTCAGAACTCTTTAAACTTGGTAGAGTGCGTGTTGTATTCATTGAAGGAGT
This sequence comes from Haliotis rubra, assembly GCF_003918875.1. Classification (NCBI taxonomy): domain Eukaryota; kingdom Metazoa; phylum Mollusca; class Gastropoda; order Lepetellida; family Haliotidae; genus Haliotis; species Haliotis rubra. Next base: position 1,455,982 of record NW_025767157.1, read on the forward strand.
TCAGATCTGTTACCTTGGACTCATATATCATTGTGGAATCTGGGTGCCGACTAGACTTTCTCTCCTTTTCTGTCAATCCTTGAGAGGGGTTGATTGTTGTCATTATGATTAATAGATTATCTTACCTCCTTTGTAAAACTGGTTGACTTTGGAAGGCTATTTGCCTAGTTTAATATCAATATCACATGGAATATCCCAGGCACTGGTGCACAGATAGACAACCAATGAAAATACATTTACTAGATGTCAGAGTTGTCCCCCTTTTGATTTTGTGAAGTCTATGGATTTGACATATGTTAATGTGTTATCATGTGGGAAATAACGTGTTAATTTGTATGTAGTTTTCCCATCCATTAAGTGTTGGAGTAGGAATATAATGCTTTGCTCTTATCAGACTTTGAATATAAGAAGGGTCTGTCTTTCAGTGTTGGTTGTGTGTAATCTGTTTCGCTTGTCTTGTAGTCAGTGTGTTTCTACATGTGAGTGAGTGTGTGTGTGTCAGTACCTGGATGGGGTACATATACCAATATACATTCTGATATATATATATGTTGTGTATCTTTGTTGTTTCCATTTCACGTTCACCGTACATAAATATGTTATGTGAAACTGCTGATTGGTGTCATATGATAAATACATTCTGTACTGCAGTACTGGCCATTAGCTTACTAAACTGACTGTGATGGTTTTATTTGCATACACATTCATTGTTGGCTGGAATTGTACAACATTGTTGCCATTGTAAAGAATGGTTGCCCTTGTTTGACATTGTGCATATTGTTTGACATTGTCAGGAATGGTTGCCTGCATTTTTCTATTGTGGGAATTGTTTGACATTGTCTGTAATGGTTGTCCTGTTTGACATTGTCTGGAATGATTGTTCTGTTTGACATTGTCAGCATTATTTGACGATGTCTACAATGGTTGACACTGACCTTGCTTGACATTATTTGTCAATGCTTGATAATGTGTTGGTATTGTTTAATTTGTATTCATTGCCTGACTTACCAATATTTTACCTGGTTGACAGTGATTACATTGTTTGATGATGTTAGAAATGTTTACGTTGTTTGACCGTGTTGGCACTGTTTACATTGTATGATGATGTTGGCAATGTTTACATTGTTTGACCATGTTGGCACTGTTTACATTTTTTGACCATGTTGGCAATGTTTACATTTTTTGACCATGTTGTCAGTGTTTACATTGTTTGACCTGGTAGATATTTGTAAACCTACTGTGTGCATATCTTTACATGAAAGGATTTGGGTGGTGTAATGTGCATGAGTATAGTTAATGGCTACATATATCCTCTTGGAGCAGCTTCTTCAACTCACTGTATATACATAGTCATAGTTGTGTAAACTCCCTTGGAGAGTAACATTCAGTCGCTTCAGCCATAAAAGCCTTCAACCCCTGCCGATGTCAGTCATATTTAAAATGGTTGTATTGTGTGTAATTGCCATAATTTTGTTTTATCTTGTCATCAACCGACTGTGACAGTATTTGCTGATTTTGTTCCAGAAACCTCTACAGTACATTTCAGTCCCCCTGGGCAGATGCACCCTGTCGGCCACAAGATATCGGTAAGTTTCAAGTCGCTACAGCTACAGACACGAGAGAAGGACGTGGTGATGTCACATTTTGTGCAAAACTAGCAAATGGCTTCATGGTTTTGATCATTATGAAGATGGAGGTATGATGAACTGCATGAACAAGGACTGCAGTATCTGTGAGTTGTACTGGATATTCTTTGGTTGTTCAAGATAGCCCCGAGTTGCACAAGTGAGATGATACGGGCCTGTAATTTCAAGACATGTTAGTTACATTTAAGTCACCTGTCTGCCTGGCTTGATGGGTGTATTTCAGATGCTGAGAGAATCCACTGTGTTTCACAGTTGGTTTTGGAGATACTGTTTTATGTCAGGACAAATGCAACTCCAATGAGGTGTCTGTGTTTTAAGTCAGTTTATAGAAAATGTTTGTCCAGATGTCAGATTAAAAAGCACCAGATGTTGCCCATGGACCAAATGTTTATTTTCAGATTTCCACGTGCCTGCAGAGTATCTCACAAACATTTTCATCAGGGAAAAGGTGAGTTTGCAGAGATTATGCTTGCATTAAAAGGTCCAGTATGTAATGTCAGCCTGTCTCAGAACAAAAACTATGTTTGACCTGATTATGTTTGAACATGTGTGAAATTGAAGACGGGGAATTAGTGGGATTATCAAAAGTGCAATTTCTGAATGCTTTTGACATAACTGGTTTAGAATATAGCCCTCATGCTACTGGTCAGTGAAGACTACCATTGGAGTTTTAGATACCTTCAACATAAGTTAGTAGTCTTGGACTAGAGTGAATTTGAAAGCTGAGAAGGTAGTGGGATTAAGAAGAGTGAAATTTCTCCCAGCCGTTGACATGAAGAGGAACAAATTTGATGGATTGACAACTTCTTTATAGCAATAGATTCAACGTTTTGGTGTATCTTGCTTGATAACAGTGATAGCATCTACACGGAAACACAGCAATAGATTGAACGTTTTGGTGTATCTTGCTTGATAACAGTGATAGCATCTACACGGAAACACAGCAATAGATTCACAACGCAATAGATTGAAACGGTTTGGTGTATCTTGCTTGATAACATCAATAGATAGCATCTACTTGATAACAGTGAAACACAGCAATAGATTCAACGTTTTGGTGTATCTTGCTTGATAACAGTGATAGCATCTACACGGAAACACAGCAATAGATTCAACGTTTTGGTGTATCTTGCTTGATAACAGTGATAGCATCTACACGGAAATACAGCAATAGATTCAACGTTTTGGTGTATCTTGCTTGATAACAGTGATAGCATCTACACGGAAACACAGCAATAGATTCAACAGTTTGGTGTATCTTGCTTGATAACAGTGATAGCATCTACACGGAAACACAGCAATAGATTCAACGTTTTGGTGTATCTTGCTTGATAACAGTGATAGCATCTACACGGAAATACAGCAATAGATTGAACATTTTGGTGTATCTTGCTTGATAACAGTGATAGCATCTACACGGAAATACAGCAATAGATTCAACGTTTTGGTGTTTCTTGCTTGATAACAGTGATAGCATCTACACGGAAACACATCAATAGATTGAACGTTTTGGTGTTTTTGCCTGATAACAGTGATAGCATCTACACAGAAACACATCAATAGATTGAACGTTTGGGTGTTTCTTGCTTGATAACAGTGATAGCATCTACACGGAAACACAGCAATAGATTGAACGTTTTGGTGTTTCTTGCTCGATATCAGTGATAGCATCTACACAGAAACACATCAATAGATTCAACGTTTTGGTGTATCTTGCTTGATAACAGTGATAGCATCTACACGGAAACACAGCAATAGATTGAACATTTTGGTGTTTCTTGCTTGATAACAGTGATAGCATCTACACGGAAACACAGCAATAGATTGAACGTTTTGGTGTTTCTTGCTTGATAACAGTGATAGCATCTACACAGAAACACATCAATAGATTGAACGTTTTGGTGTGTCTTTCTTGATAACAGTGATAGCATCTACACGGAAACACAGCAATAGATTGAACATTTTGGTGTATCTTGCTTGATAACAGTGATAGCAACTACACAGAAACACATCAATAGATTGAACATTTTGGTGTATCTTGGTTGATAACAGTGATAGCATCTACACAGAAACACATCAATAGATTGAACATTTTGGTGTATCTTGCTTGATAACAGTGATAGCATCTACACAGAAACACATCAATAGATTGAACATTTTGGTGTATCTTGCTTGATAACAGTGATAGCATCTACACGGAAACACATCAATAGATTCAACGTTTTGGTGTATCTTGCTTGATAACAGGTTTGTATCTACACGGAAACACAGCAATTGCAATAAAGAAGTTGTCAATCCATAAAATTCATTCTTCTTCATCCTACCAGTTTGTAAATGCCACTTACAGAAGTGCGGTTGACCTGATTGTGTTGTTTGTCGTGCAGCTGGCTCCAATCAAGCTGAACCGGTATGGAGAGGACCTGTTGTTCTTCTTGTTCTACATGAACGGTGGGGACGTGTTGCAGTTGGCGGCGGCAGCAGAACTGTGAGTCACACCCTGCAACAGTCTTTCAATTGCTTTTGCATATTTCCAAAGAAATGTTTTATAAGTCAGTTCCGAAAATAGATTGTTCTGATGACATAGCATTAGTAATATGGACATCATTAAGGGATGGAGTTTTTATTATATTGATTTAGCTGTCACAGCTGTGGATTGTTAAATAAGGTACATATGCATTAGAGGTGAGGTGAGGTGAAATTGGGTTTAACGTCGTACTTGAGAATATTTCGTTCATATGACGACGTGCATGCACGTGTGTGTGTATGTGCGGCTGCTTGTACTAACCCAGACTGAAGCTGGTTTTATAGTGCTAGCCCACTGAGATACACATATGCATTAGAAACACATCTTTACCTAACTCAGATGGGTAGTATTAGGCCATATCTGTAGCAATTCTACTGCATAGTCTTTTTACTGAGGTTAGTATTTGGGGTTAGAATTAGTCCACGGTAACCAACCTAAGGTACTTTGTAAGAGGCAATTTAGTGGATCTTATGGTTGGGCTCTTGATATTGTGGTACAGTTGTTTGAATAATATCTAATATCCATCACCTTTCTGGTAATTGTGAGTATTTACAGGCAGTCATCATATATCTTGAATATTTCTGAAAGTGGCTTTAATCGGCAAACACAATAACATGTTAAAAAAGTTGATTGAATTTATTTATTATGTCGTGTGTGTGATGTTTTCAGTCACAGTCGAGAGTGGAGGTACCACAAGGAGGAGAGGGTGTGGATGACAAGGGCACCGGGTATGGATCCCATCGTCAAAACAAACACGTATGAGAGGGGAACATACTACTTCTTTGATGCACAGAACTGGCGGAAAGTGGCAAAAGAGTTTCACCTGGAGTATGACAAGTTGGAGGAACGCCCCAGCTTACCTCCCACGCTCCATCACAACCCCAATCAGCCCATTGTTGCTCACTAGCAGTGGGTGAACAGACTGTTGTGACCAGGGAAGCAGCCGTGCCACTCTCAGTGAACTGTCAGACATGAACTCTGAACCAGAGTTGTCTCCCCTTGCCCTGATGCAGCAGATGGATCAATATTTGTTTTATTGTAATTATGTAAATTGGAACACCCACCGGTGTTGTTTCTACTCTCCTGGGGAGACAGGTCGCCAGACAATGTGTTGATTTCATTGTAAATACAACATCTGTCATCTAGTATAACCAAGTGTCTCTTTGTGTTTTTGTGTTGGGGAAAATTGTCTCAAGGCTGATTAATTCAAGCTGAGACATTTGGATCTCACACATCTCAATAATGTGAAAAGTGCTTCTTGGGTGTCAGAATTTTCATATCTTCCTGAAGAATATGAGAACCAAGACATGTCATAGCCAAAAACAGTTTGCTTTGGCAGTGTGGTGAAATATAACATTGACAAGTCCAGAAAAATCATTTTTGTCGTGGAGACCATACATAAAATTCAACCCATCCTGCCGACTATGATGGTGTAGGAGGAGACCTGCCCAGTAGCAGTGGGAATCTACTTTCAGCAACAAATCACCTACATTTTGTTAAACAAACCTGCTCGATCGGCATGTTACTTTACCTACACATATTAGAATAGGTCTTCAGCACCCCATGCTTGCTATAAAAGGCGACTATGCATGTCATAAGAGGCGACTAACGGGATTGGGTGGTCAGGCTCGCTGACTTGGTTGACACATGTCATTGGTTCCCAATTGCGCAGATCGATGCCCATGCTGTTGATCACTGGATTGTCTGCACCAGACTCTATTGTTTACAGACCGTCGCCATATAGCTGGAATATTGCTGAGTGCGGCGTAAAACTAAACTCACTCACTCCCTCATGTAGTATCATACCATCAAGGCAGCCATGACGGTAATCAAGTTGACCACAAAACACAATTATTGTTTAGCTATCAGATGCACATAACACTTTTGTTTTCAAAGAACTTTAGATATCTCTTTCACAGTATGGTACAAAGTGATGTTGCCAGACCTTTGATGGGCATCCAAACAATCATGATTTGTCATGGGTGGGTCATCCATATTTCACATCATGTTATTAAAATAACCATATTAGGTTGATGCATTTACAGAACTAATACGAAACTGTCAGTGTCAGAGCCGTATGGAACAGGTAGAAGGAGCACATCATCCAGTCCCAGCATCTAGTGATATGCCCAGTTTTACTTCCACAAATGGCTCTGATGGTGCATCCACAACATTTTCCAAATAGTGATGCTTGCATTACTGCACCTGATCAGTTAAGAGGTGTAACGGTACTGGGTGGAATCACATTTCATGGGGGAATGCAAGTCATATTTAATTTCAATTTGGTTGGTGTGCGACATGAAAAGACAACGTTCTGGATCATGTTCTTCCCTTTTTGCAAATGCAGGGATATATAATGTCACCTAGCAGCCAGATAGTGCCAGACCACAGTTGGCAAGTTTGGAACACTTTTAGAGGCTCTATAACATGGCTGTACTGTCGTGCTGGGCTATTTCTCTTGATGATCCTATATTGGTTTTGACATCAGGAGCATCCCTTTGGCGGGTTTTAAAATCTGGTGTCTTTGCAACACCATGGCGGCCTTGCAAGTGTTAATACAAATGGTGTTCACACCCGTTATTGACACTGGTATGTGGGTGCATCTGTCAGTTTCCAGGTTTGGTTTTGGCAATGAATTTATAAGGATAAAAGATTGATCAAATTTTATGGTATTATTTTCAATAACAAAATTTACTCTACTTCACATGAAGGACATTTTCTTTTTCTTCATTTGATATAAATGTCTGCTCACAGAAATGTGCAAAGAGCCCTTGAATAGCCAGTTGACAGCATTGTGCCGAAACAGCAAAACCCTGGAATGCTCCACATTGTGTCCTTTTATTGTCATCACACTTTAATTCTTGCTGTGGCTACAGTAAACAAATGACAGAGACAAGAGTGACGTTGAAAATAGTTTATTGTATTTTTATGTAAAGAAACTCTTCACACTGCTATAACTGACACAGGAAAATGTAAGAAAGTAACATGAGCAGAATGATGGATCATCTATGTTATCTTGAGGGTTGATGTCAGTCAAGGGGAAGGTCACAACAGTTACTGGACCTGTTGATTTCAGGAATTTATGATGCAATGTGTTCATCTACATCTGACTGACAAGCAAGGAAATGTACATGATCTGGAGTATATCTGGAAATATGCCTACCTAGCCATGGCCACATGGTACAGCAGTTACTGCATGCATGAAGCCTGGTACACCATGGTACAGCAGTTACTGCATGCATGACTAGCCATGGTACAGCAGTTACTGCATGCATGACTAGCCATGGTCACATGGTACAGCAGTAACTGCATGCATGACTAGCCCTGGTACAGCAGTTACTGCATGCATGACTAGCCCTGGTACAGCAGTTACTGCATGCATGACCAGCCCTGGTCACATGGTACAGCAGCTACTTCATGCATGACTAGCTTGGTCACATGGTACAGCAGCTCCTGCATGCATGACTAGCCATGGTCACATGGTACAGCAGTTACTGCATGCATGACTAGCTTGGTCCTGGTCACATGGCACAGCAGCTACTGCATGCATGACTAGCCCTGGTCACATGGTACAGCAGTTACTGCATGCATGACTAGCTTTGGTCACATGGTACAGCAGCTCCTGCATGCATGACTAGCCATGGTCACATGGTACAGCAGTTACTGCATGCATGACTAGCCTTGGTCACATGGTACAGCAGTAACTGCATGCATGACTAGCTTTGGTCACATGGTACAGCAGCTCCTGCATGCATGACTAGCCATGGTCACATGGTACAGCAGTTACTGCATGCATGACTAGCTTTGGTCACATGGTACAGCAGCTCCTGCATGCATGTCTAGCCATGGTCACATGATACAGCAGTTACTGCATGCATGACTAGCCTTGGTCACATGGTACAGCAGCTACTGCATGCAGGTCTAGCCATTGTCACATGGTACAGCAGCTCCTGCATGCAGGTCTAGCCATTGTCACATGATACAGCAGCTCCTGCATGCATGTCTAGCCATGGTCACATGATACAGCAGTTACTGCATGCATGACTAGCCTTGGTCACATGGTACAGCAGCTCCTGCATGCAGGTCTAGCCATTGTCACATGATACAGCAGCTCCTGCATGCAGGTCTAGCCATTGTCACATGATACAGCAGCTCCTGCATGCATGACTAGCCATGGTACAGCAGCTCCTGCATGCATGACTAGCCTTGATCACATGGTACAGCAGCTCCTGCATGCATGTCTAGCCATGGTCACGATACAGCAGTTACTGCATGCATGACTAGCCATGGTCACATGGTACATCAGCTCCTGCATGCATGACTAGCCATGGTCACATGGTACAGTAAGTACTGCATGCATGACTAGCCTTGGTCACATGGTACAGCAGCTCTTGCATGCATGACTAGCCTTGGTCACATGGTACAGCACCTCCTGCATGCATGACTAGCCATGGTCACATGGTACAGTAAGTATTGCATGCATGCATGACTAGCCAAGGTCACATGGTACAGCAGCTATGGGAGTAAACAGTGTTTTGCTTTGACAACTTGCCATGCAGTGATCCCCCATTCTAACACCACCAGATATAGCAGATGCCAAGTACAGCCTTACTGTAAATTATAGAACTCTGGACAGTCAAAGAGCATATTTGTAAAGGATTTTCCATATAAATAACCAATGAAACATCAAGACATCTTCAGATATTCTTTACAGCTCAGTTTTAGGTAGAGTTCTTAGGTACACTATTTCAGATTTTATTTACAAAATGGGATTAATAAGCTATTTACAAACATGATACCTTCAACAAGAAAGCTGTTTATTTCATCACATAAATATATTTTCTGAAAATCCCTCTAACACCAAAATGTTCAAACTTTGCCATAACAGTGGTATCCCGTATATTACTATGTACACATTCTGTCTCTTCATTGCTATTCATATTACCAGTGTTAAACAAACAACAATTACAGTAATGGAAAATCAACCTTCCTTTAATTGTAACTGCAGGCGATTTGTGATTATATTAGTAACAATATGCTGGTACACATCTCAGACATACAGGCAACATTATATTTGGTTCAAGGTCAGACTAGTATTATTTCAAATGTTCAAATATTACACATATTTCCCCTGCCATTGCAGCATGATGCAGATGACATATGTAGCTTGTCCACATTGATTTCAGACCATTCCCTGTAATGTCAACTTCAGGCTTAAGGCTCCAATCCTACAATGCCATCTTTGAACCATGACTGTCAGAATCATGGGCAAGTTTCCAAGGACGAACTTCGGTACTGTACTAAAATGTCTTTGGGGAACATGGTCTTGGTCATAATTTGAAAAAGAACATTGATTCTGAGGCAGGTTAATTATATATTTATTATGGTTTGATGATAAGGAATTCTTTCAATCAAATATATGTTTCTCATGTTCTGCAAACCAAAGATAAGGCATACAAGATGAAAACGAAGTTGGCCCTGTCTGGCCTGCTATGATGTGGCAGTTAATGGTTACTCTTCACATCATCATCCACACATATTACTTGAAGCTCCTGACGACATAAGCTGTAACCATTACCAAACTCTACAGCCAAGACAGCATCAAAAGAAACAATGTGAGCACTCTACCAGCATAACTTGACACAGTATTCAGACCATACAAAATGATTGATTCTAAATAAAAAATAATCCATAAATTATCTAGAAACAAATGTACAAAACAGACTTGAAGTAGGGCTAGACTAAGGCAATTTCAGTTTAGTTTTATTCCAGCTATTTGAAAGTACTGTTTACAAATTCAAATGTTATGGTGCACAATGGAACATTTCACACATCTGAAACCCATCAGGAAATGGCGAAAATAGGCATGAAGAGTAGTCTCCCTTTGAGTAGTACAAATAATAACTGTTGCAGATTTCTGGGAAGGATGCTGGTTTAATTATTGTATGATTCAATGTATAATTCAATGTTCAAAGGAGCTGTGTGTTAAACAGGTCAATACATTATGGAGGGAACATATTTTCTTGGCATGACAGCACTCTTCCAACTTGCGATTTTTTGTCAAATGAACAGAGACACACAAACGATAAATGAGTTATAAATGCCCACAGATGAGAAAATGCTATGCTGAAATGTTTAAGCAGTAAGTCTATAAAACTGATCCAAACACAGCTTTGAACATGGTCACATTTTATTACAAAACATTGAACAAAATATCTATATAACATTCATCATCTTTTACAGACCCTTTGATCTCTTATAATATTTGTATCATTCAGTCTCAATCAGCAGCTATAGTCAACCAGACATCACAACAGTTGCGATTTGTCCTCTTACCCTGATGCTAAAGTTACACTGGAGCACATTGACTGGTCACTGATCACTGGGAGAACGACACCAAGGTTTTGGTCTTCATGCAGGAGCAGTAAACAGTGAGACTTAAAGTGATTCTGATATATCTGACCCATGATGTAACATAACCAAAGACATTTGTTTTGAATAATCGAAACTGTTTCAACAGAATGACAGTTTACATTAAAACAGAAGCGGTGATCTATTTAAGTACCCTAAATCTGTGACACTCAACTGTTTTGTTGGCGACCCTGCAATAAATGACAGATCCATTAATGCTCACTCCAGATGGTGGGCCTGCAATGGCTGACCAGTTCCTTTATGTTCAATCCAGATCACCAATCCCTATAATGTACATAAGATCTTCAATGTTCACTCCAGAGGGCTGACCCTTATCATAAATGATGAATTCCTGAATGATTTGTGAAGGACAATTTTCATGCTTTTGTTACCTTCCTGACAATATGTACTTGTTCCATCAAGGGATAGCATCTGTGAAGACTGGAGCATCTACTGCTATGATCTGTTTAACACTTACACCATACACACAATCCACATACACATCCGTCTTCAGTGCTTGTCAACATATTTGGTATAGACCATACTGCCCCAAAGGGACAGTCTCCACCCAACTGGGATATAACAACATGACCCCAACTAATATACTGTAAACGAGATAGCAATCACGGACTTTATTGTCACAACAATGTTGTAGGAAATCTCTCCTCCAATGTATTATATGAGATAACAAGCTTGCACACTCATTCTGTGTACTCATACTCCTCCCTTCCACATGCTAACCTTATCATAAATATGTATCAACCACCCTCAATATTATCCTACCATCAGACATTCACCCATCAGACACTTCTTACATATAAATGTGCACTTTTCTCTTCTGCATCCCCAACTCCCTGACCTGAATTCATCCTCCTTGGTTAACAAATCAATATCTTCTGTACAACCTCGCATACGTCATCCCTCCCTCCCCTCCCTCCTGTCACCCCTCCTAATCATCGTCATCCTCCTCAGAAGAGTAGTCGCTATCCTCCTCTGTGTCTTCTCCGGCGCCATCCTCCTTCTCCGCCTCGTCGTCTGAGATGTCCCACTGCGGGTGGTCGGACACAACCTTCGCCTCCTTCACATCCAGCTGCAACAGGAGTGGCCAGTCTCAGATATAATGTTGAGTCAGTGAATGAATGACACGCTTAGTAAAACTCTAGCTTTATTATAATGGCTGCGTCTTTCAATGGTCCTTTAGACTAGCATACCCCAAATCCATTCTTCTCTGAACTACAAAACTTGCTGATGCAGGGTTACAAGCTGCTCTCAGGACATGTGAAGACTTAATTTCAATTACATTGCATGAGGAATACATTTGCAGGAAGTAATTACATACCTTGATGTTGGATATTTTGTCAAAGTCAAGCAGATATGAGTCTGAGCGTAGGATGACAGAGTACTGGTATGAGCCAGGTTTACGAGGGGCTGAGAACTTGAGCTGGACCTCCTCATCCTTCTTCAGGCTACAAATCTGTACAGGTGCAGTGATGAGGTGATGGTGTTTCCTGTCTGCCACGTACAACCACCACCATTCCTGCTTCTCCTGCAACAAAAACGATGAGCACTTATCTCCCTATTTAGCATTCCAAATAATACCATGAAGAAGTTGTCACCCAGTTCCTTACACTCAACAAGAATGTCAAGGAGTTATCTCCCTGTTCAGTATTACCAACAACACTGTCAAGGAGTTATCTCCCTGTTCAGTATTACCAACAACACTGTCAAGGAGTTATCTCCCTCTTCAGTATTCCTAACAACGATATCAAGGACTTAACTCCTTCTACAGTAGTCACATGACCATTGACAGTCAGTTTTCATCCTGGTCATAATTCCCAAACAAAACTGTCAGGAGTTGTCTCCCCCTTCAATATTCCAAACAACACTATCAAGGAGTTATCTCCCTCTTCAGTATTCCAAATAACACTGTTAAGGAGTTATCTCCCTTTTTAGTTTGCCTTTTCAGTGCCTTCTTTTCATTCATCTGTTAACACGACACACAGCAGTATTCCAAGTGTATGATGGTGACCTCTGAGCAATCAAGTCCGACCAGCAGATCCACAAATTGGCCACTAAAACCGGCACAGTTACAAGGGACCAATTTTAACCTAGAATCCATGAAGCTTTAGAGATCAACAAACTAACCCCTCACTTGCAGTCATTACTTATTCACATATCACAAAAAGCCAACAGTTTCATTCACATTTTAAGTTTCAAACCTTGGTCTCTTTCCACAACATAAATCAATATCTCAAAAGAATCCTTCCATGACTGTAATATTATGAGGGTGATAGAGCATGTCATACAACTTACTGTAGAGAAATATGGGCAGTGAACAATATGGCTCTCCTTGCTCTTGGTTTCCAGAGAGTTCTCTTTCCTTGATTCTTCCTGGAACTTTGACCAGTCTTCTTCCTCTTCTTCATCCTTCTCCTCGTCCTCAGCTTTGACAGGCTTCTTAGTCTCTTCTTGTTCCTCCTCTGAGTCATTTCTCTCCTCATCCTCTGACTCCTCAACATGCGAGTCTTGCACCTTCTTCTCAGGCACATCTTCATGCTCGTCATCTTCAGCTCCTTCTGCTGCTGCCTCTGCTGCTTTGGCTGTTTTCTGTGCAACAACAGAAAAAACCATGTACCTTGTAACAGTTGGTAGGAAACATTCTTTTACTCTACTTGGGTCATATCAGGGTAACCTATAAAGATTCCAAGAACAGTGATGTTACCCAATAAACAAGCAAACTATAAGACCATTTCACAAGAACAGGACTTTAAATCTGTCTCTCAGTTACACTGACTGACAAGTCAGCAACAACTATGTATAACATCTAAAGGGCCATAACTCTGTGTACACATCCAAGTGATAATCAACAAGTATAGGACATTTAGCTTGTTATCCTGTGTGATAAACATTAAGCACAGGTCAGTTACCCTATGTGATAAACGACAAATATAGCACAGTTACCCCATTGTTCTGTGCTGCATCTGGTTTGGCTTGTGGAGCTGCAGGCTTCCATTGGTTGGCTTGCTTGGTCTTCTTCTTCTGCTTGGCTCCTCCCTTCTTGCCTTTCTTCTTCTGTTTCTCCCACACCTTGGGCTTGTTCTGGGGGGAGGCATTTGTCTGGGGGAACATAGCGACACTATACTACTTTGGTAAGATCAAATGTTACACTATGCATTCATCGTGTCATGAAAAGGTCATAGTCATGTAAGGCATAAAAGTTGTGAAACATTGCATCCTTCATTGTTCCAGGATCTGATTCAGCCTGCAAATCTATACAAGGCAAACAAGTGACTGCACACTCACTGCATCATAAACATCAGCTACCAGTCTTGACGTATGGATAGCATGAGGTATTGGGTAACTATTCTGATCTTAAATCTTAACAGGACTGTTCCCCCTCACCTGTTTCTCTTCACCATCCTCAGCATCTTCATCTCCATCATTGTCAACAACATCTTCAACTCCTTCAGAGGCTGGCAATTCCCGATTCAACTTCAAACCCAGATGTTCGCGTGTCAGTCTCACAGTTACAGTGACAATCGATCCAGCAGTGATAGATTTGTCTTCATCATCAAGAACTGAAATTGGACAGGAAAGTACAATGCATGTTCAATATTTTATCTTAAATCACACATTGCATGCTTAATGAATCTCTCTAACAAGGGTTTCAATACAGACATGCCATGCAGAAGCTATGCACTAAACATTATTCTTTCATGTTCACCAGTATTTCTGGCAAGTCATGCGTTCTAAAGTTCTAACTGAACAGAAGGGAACAGACCAAACAGCAGATCCAGACACAGCTAAGAGGTGCAATGCTGCACCTAACTGTGATACCCTACATCATTTGGTCACCTATGCTCTTATCTTTCTCTTAAGTTGTGGCATGTGATGGAACATGTCTTGTTTACAGTTAAATGACTTTCAGGACAGCCATAGCTTACCCTCAGACGTTACTTCCATGATGACATCAGGCATGCTTGCACAGACGTTCATCACATCATTGTATTCGCTGTCATTCAGACCACGCAGCATTGAGCGTCGATCTTCCTCTTTCATCGATACCAAGTCACGGATGGTGCGAATGTTCCTCTGTAATAGGGTAAAGAACATTGTGACGACAATACAAGATTACTCTAGGAATGTGAGTGCTGTGAAAGACAAATATCATCTGGGAACATTCTCCTGGAGCCAGGTGTCTCAAAGGAAAGTATAAGGCACCAAGGACACAAGACAGTGATCTATCCTATTTCCCACAAAGTGTCTCAGCATGTCCTGTGTGATGTGGTGGTGTAGGTGTAAGCATATGACCAACAATGATCTCACCTTCTTGCCCACAAAGTGTCTCAGCATGTCCTGTGTGATGTGGTGGTGTAGGTGTAAGCATATGACCAACAATGATCTCACCTTCTTGCCCACGAAGTGTCTCAGCATGTCCTGTGTGATGTGGGGCAGTTGCAGCAGCGAGCTGGACTTCTCCTCCAGGGCCTGTATGATCATCTGACTCAGCTTCATCAGGTTCTCAACTGTGTCCAGACGGGGGCTCTGCTGCACTGTAACACAATGTTCTACATGCTTGACAAAGACTTCACACACATCTTATACAATGTCCTACATGCTTGACACACACTTCACACATGGTGATACAATGTTCTACATGCTTGACACATACTTCACACATAGTGACACTGTTCTACATGCTTGGCACACACTTCACACATGGTGATACAATGTTATACAGGTTTTACAACCTCACAGTGATACAATGTTCTACATGTTTGTCACACACTTCACGCATGGTGATACAACGTTCTACAATCTTGACACACTCCATGCATGGTGAAACAATGTTATACAGGTTTGACACACTTCACAGTGATACAATGTTCTACATGTTTTGACACACTTCGTGCATGGTGATACAATGTTCTACATGCTTGACACACACTTCACACATGGTGATACAATGTTATACAGGTTTTACAACCTCACAGTGATACAATGTTCTACATGTTTTGACACACTTCACACATGGTGATACAATGTTCTACAAACTTGATACACACTTCACACATGGTGATACAATGTTGGAAATGTTTAACACTACTCATACATGGTAATTCCATGTTGTAAATACTTGACAGTGGGGTGGGAGCCAATAGTGGGGTAATGTGTTTGCTTGTCACACTGAAGACCTAGGATTGATTCCCCACATGGGTACAATGTTTTAAGCCCATTTCTGGAGTCCTCGTCTATATTGCTGGATAATAGCTCAAAGCAGCATAAAACCTTACTCACTGTAAATGATTTACATACTAAATGCATGGTAACACTATGATGTAACTACAGAGCTCACACACAGTGATATACATTACAGATATACATCTGATACCTCTCAGCTGCGATGGCTGGGTGAGTGTATGCTGAGTGCTTAAGTGTATTGGGTGGACAGGTTCACTGGGTGGGCTGAGTGGAATTTTCAGTAGACAGTGATGAGTGACCTAAACCTGCTGAGGGAGTATGTGGTTTATTGGTTCAACAAGTGGATTTGAGTTGGTGGGCACAATAATAACATAAAGGCAACACTTACATCTTCCTGCCATTGCCATGGCAACCTGCTGGGCACAAATGTTGATCATCTCATTCAGAAGGTAGGGGCATTTGTTCAGGATGTACTGTTTGTCTGAGGAAACAAAACACAATACACATGACAGTAAACCATAAAATTATAAGGAAGTTCCAAGAAAAACTTCACACAGGATACAAAATATTTTTGCAAAAGGTCATGTTTTGAAACAGGAGTATGAATATAAGTCATATCTTACCGAGGTCCAGACTGAGTGGTGGGAGTGGCATCCTCTGGCAGTGAGCCAGGATGAGGGCACGGGCCTTGATGCTGTATGGGTAACACAGTGGTGGCTTCTTGTTCTCCTTCTGGATGTTGGGCAACAGCTTCATCAGCTGCAACAAAGCGTAATGAGTCACAGTGAAAAACAAAATACAAAACATATCAAGCCAAGACAGTCAGACATGGAACAAATTCACATATAAAAGTCGATATAGCAAAAGTGGTCAAGTCAAGACTTACTGTTGGAATTTCTTCATTGTCGCTTGGTCTGTTTGCAATCTCAGTATTGTGAAAGCGGTCAAATTCAAATGATGCTCCCAGTATCATTACGGCACCTGAGGAAGAGACAGGGTGATAGAATATAGACCATGATAACAAAAGGGCTTTTACTTCTCTCAAGTAAGTAAAACATACTAAGGCTCAGCCTTACTTTGTGGATATGGAAAATGTGAAAATTCATTCAAAATATGCTTTGGAAAGATAGAATGAAAATCCTATTCTAAAAAGATCACAGTACATCTACAAACTGAAACATTAAAAAAGTCATAACAATTTTCTAAATACATATTGAAGACAAAGCTGAGGTTTATCTGGCTTCCAAGGTTAAAAAACCCCAACCAATCCATCATCTACCTTTCCAGCAGAGACACTCAATCAAAATTGGATGAACAGTTAGTCACTTCCCACTTGGTACCCACATAGCGATGGATGAACAGTTGCAGTCACATCCTACTTGGTACCCACTTACTGATGATGAACAGTTGCAGTCATATCCTACTTGGTACCCACTTACTGATGGACGAACAGGTGCAGTCACATCCTACTTGGTACCCACTTACTGATGAATGAAGAGAGAGCAGAAATAGTGAATATCTTTGTAATAAACTGGGTGAACTCACGTTTGAGAATCATGTTTGGAGTTCGGCTAATGAAGTAGAAGTAGAGATGTGTCGTATCCAGCAGAATCTGATCTCCACTGAACTTGATTGATCGATACCACCACATGCCCTGCCAGAAAAGAAAATAGTCACACAGTTACACAGAGTCAATTACCATTTTCACTGTTTCAATGAAAGTCACTGCAGAATCAAGTAGATTCCTCTTCACACACGTGAAATGTATAGATCATCTGATCAGATATGACTATGACTAAGGCTGACTATGGCAATACAAAATGCTACATTCACATGGTCATATGGTTTGTTTTGGTTTGCTGTTTAACGCCGCACTCAGCAATATTCCAGCTACATGGCGGAGGTCTGTAATTAATCGAGTCAGGACCAGACAATCCAGTGATCAACATCATGAACATCAACCTATGCAATTGGGATACGATGGAATGTGTCATCCAAGTCAGCAAGCCTGACCACCCCATCCCATTAGTCGCCTCTTACGACAAGCACTGCTGAAGATCATTTTTAACCCGGACCTTCATAGGTATCATGGTCATATCTCAACTCTTGAAGTCCAAATACTGCGAACATAAGCAACCAAAACAAAGTAATTGTCAATGACTACAATATTGTTGTTGTATTTTGTGTGGTAAATCAAATGAAGGGCCGTTCAGTTAAGTGTGAGAGGAACAACACATCCAGCAAGTCTGGTAGTTTCACATACCACAATGATCGGCATGAGAATCATGAAGACCAGGAGATAGGCAGCAAGCACCTGCAACACACATCACATGCTTACCACACATACATGATATAACAAGGTTTCATTCGACTTGTAAACATTGGAGACATAACGACAAACCATATACATTTACGTGTCATTTTCTAAATTGGGAATCATGAGTTTCTTTCACTAATACACAATTGTTTAAACTTAACTATGCAGTAAGTGACATTTTAGAAATGACTTGAATACATAAACATCCTAAAAAGCTGTTATCCACCCGGAGGTTCACAGGATGTAATCAAAACTGCAGTCAGTAAAATACTGTGTCAATCATGACTCATATCTAAGACTCGTATTAAGCATGTAAAACCCTTAATGAAACAAAAGCAGCTGTTTAACTGAGCTAAACATTTACTGGAGTTATGTCCCTTTATTACAAACAGATGCAAACATGCGAAAAATACATGAGTTCACTGTGTGAACCTGCGTTGTACATACCCACATGGAGTTTTCCCTCTCAACAATCCACTTGGGCAGAGCTATACCGAATCTGGTAGCTGAAACATATCTCAAATATTAGTACAAACCTTGGTAGGGCAAACACATTTACACTAGTAGGGTCTAGAACTGATAACTTAATGAACACTGGATACCGAGGGGAACAAAAGCAAACATCGTCATTGGGACATGACTAATTCAAGTGTCTACCCTGTACTGCACTGAACAGAGTTCTGTCCCTTGGGAGTGACAGCTGCCTATGTTCATAGGTTCAAATCCCAATTCGGCCTGATAATACTTCCAGGTTGTCAACATCAGACCTGCGTATACATCTAAGAGATACACCATGTAGGCCTTCCTCTGACATCAAGCTGATAGTCAGTGACAAAATATAAGGAAATACTGTTCAAAGTGGTACTTAACAAAACTCGTTCACTCTATCCTGTAGGGCACAATTCAGATAACTTCACCATGTTCACAGGTCTTACCTCCAGGACCATCAGGGTTCCCATACTCCTCCCAGTTCTTGCGAGATTCTTCATCTGTCAGTCTGTTTAACAAAAGAGTATAATAAAATTACATCAAAAGTTTAATTCCCAGATAAACAATACTACTCGTTTAATTATCAATACTGCATTTAGGATATAGCAGAGGTATTTTCTGTTCATTGGTTCTGGTGTCAACATAAGACTTGATACATGTACACTTTATTTAATGCTGAAGACAAAACTAAATTGACTCACGCAGCAAAAGCTTTGGCTATTCTCATAAACTTCTTGGGGTCTCCAGTCTGCTTGTCAGGATGGTAGATCAAACTGAGCTTCCTGTAGGCCTTCTTGATCTCTCCAGGGCTGGCACCCTACAGTCACAGTTGGTAATGGTTAATCATAACACGTCCCTTTATCGCCCCTGGTTACACAAGACTATCACAGAAACTATTGCCAATTTAATCGGTGCTCACTGATGAGTGAATGAGTGAGAATGGTTTTATGCCGCTTTTAGCAATATTCCAGCAATATCACAGCAGGGGACACCAGAAATAGGCTTCACACATAATGCCCCATGTGAGGAATCAAACCTGGATCTTCTGTGTGATGAGCGAACGCTTTAACCACTAGACTAACCCACCATCCCCGCTCATTGGTGAGAACACTCACTGCTATCCCTCTCGCTGGAACTTGTATTGATGATAGTCATATATAATAGTACTTTCTGATTATTTCTTAAAATTCCAACTAAAAGTTGAATTTGTCATCCATGTTCAGAAACCAATATTTTCCTCCTACATTAGAATTAGCAGGAATGAAATGAATCTTGATCACATTCATATAACACGCTATTGGACAGAATAAAAGACTCGAAATTCCCGAATAATTTCTGTTCCAGCATGTTACGCAAAACAGTTAAGATGAATTGCTTTCATTTTGTTGAAATGCACTTTGTGATACTATCATACGAGCACTCACTCTATCAACTTCAAGTTCCTGGAAAGGGTCATATTCAACATAGTCCATCTGTATTTTGGACACCTTGTAGGCCAACAGGAAAAAGATCAACCAGCCAATTATCAAGCCAATTTTCCTGAAAAACAAAGGCAACATGGAAACATAATTTCAAACGTACTTGTTAAAAACTATTCACATCAATTCACATGACTTATGAAAGCAACCAATATCAAACATGCAAGCTTATAAGCTGAAGTTTATATAAAAACTAAAGCACTGTTAAGATTATGAACCATATACTGGTATATTTCATATATTCACAAATGTTTGCTATGGAAGATTATCGGTTGGTTGGTTGGTTGTTTAACGCTGCACTCAACAATATTCCAGCTGTATGGTGGTGGTCTGTAAATAATGAAGTCTGGACCAGACAATCCAGTGATCAACAGCATGAGCATCAATCAACACAATTGGGATGTGATGAAATGTGTCAACCAAGTCAGCGAGTCTGACCACTCAATCCTGTTAGTCGTCTTTTACAACAACTGTGGGCTGCTGAAGACCAATTCTAACCTGGGTCTTCATGGTTAAGATTACTAACATGCTCACATCTATGTACAAGACATTACAATGTTGATTGGAAGGTTGCATCAGTGTTCGAGTTAACTCAAAAACCTGGGTGTTTCATGCAAATAAATCTACATTTCATGCACAATATTTTCTACCTGCATTTTCTGCACACAAGGCATTTTGACATCTGGGTAGTTACATTACTAAATTACTTCCTTAAATCTCATGATACTGAAATGTATCATCGGTTCGAGATTTTGAGTCACATGTTGTGTACCACACTTCCCCAAATTCTTTATGAAACTGTAAAACGTTAAGTTGACTTTAATGCCGATGACTTGTGGACATGTGAACCGATGGTTCGTGAAACACAACAAGTAACCGAGGAAAAAACTGATAGCAATATTCCCAACATCATGGCGGGGGAAACAACTAACTTGACTTTGACCACTATGAATAATGACTTATGAATGATGATAAAATGCTCTGAAATGCAAGGAAATTTCAAATATCACGGGGCTATGCCCCTAGACTCCCCTCAAGACTTTGCCACTTCGTGTGTATAAAATACACGCAAGATTCAAAGGGCAACGCATTTTAGGAACGCAAATCTTTTTTTCCTACCGTGAACACTGTTGCATACATTGATTCTACTCACAGTGATTTGTCCTTAGCATGGAACCAGGAGTCCTTGGACTTGAGCAGAGTTTTCTTCAGCTGACACGGCTCACAGCTACACTGGACCCGCGATTGTTGTGACTCATCTGGAAGTAAGAGTATCTCATTAGAAAGGTCCGTTGACAACCAAGAAAACAAAACATAACACACAGCAGCATCCCTCCCTCCCGTGGCGTGACGATCAAACGCTTTAACCACTAAGCTATCCCTGTGGCCCAACCTACAAAGAATTCTATACAATAACAGGCAAATTTCAAGATTAGAAAATGTTAGAAAATGGCTCTTTGCAGCCTGTCTGAAGGCAAGGTGTCCCGTAGGGCTTCAACGAGTCCATTTTTTGGGACTCGAGTACTCGAGGGGTGAGACTCGACTCGGACCCGAGTACTCGAAATTCATACCTTTCAAGCAAACGATCAATTGTCAAGATAGTTACCTAATCATTTTAAGAAGTGAAATCTCAGTCGATGTATAATATTTACTCTCATCTGCAGACTTGTAACAACTAATACCACACAGCCACACTGTGTGAGGAGTACACTATTTAATCTAGGTGTTAATAAAAACATTATCAGATGGCTTAAAGAATTCAGGGTACATAGAACTCAGTATGTCAGTGTCAATGGCTATCAATCTTCTTTTCCCTCAACCTCTACTGGAGATCCACATGGCTGTGTTCCTTCATCCGTACTCTTCGTTTTGTATACCAATGACTGTTACTTGTCAATATATGACTTGTTTACTGTGAAATTTGCAGATGACGCCACTGTTAATGGCCTAATTTCTGATTCTGAACATTATTATCGTCAAGGTATTGACAAAACCGTAATGACAGTTTTTTATCAAACCTTTATTCAAAGTGTGTTGACCTACAATTTTCTATGTTGGTATGGGGATCTGTCTCATCTTAACAAAACAGACTTTTCAAAATTGTTAATACTGCTTGCAAAATTTCTGGAGTGTATTTGAGTATAGTCAAAGACAGCTAAAATTAGATTTGATAGTTGACATATTTGATCTCACCATTTTGAACTACTTCCTTCTGGGCGGCTGCTGTAGATTACCTTCCCTCAAAACAGAAGCGACAGTCTTTCATACCATCAAGTATTAATTGAATGCAGCAAATATTTTGAATCACCATGATGTGTTTAGAACTAGAATTATTCAGCCTCTTTACCTATGTGGTTAATTGAATTATATCATGTCAGTTTTATTTGTAAATAGCATTCGTTTTGAGCATGTAATTATTGTGTTTATTTTTGTGAACTGTGTATATATTTATTTTGAGACAGTTTGGATGTATGAGAATTTCCTCCGGGATAATAAAGTTATATCTTTTTCTTAATATTAGACGTTAACGGCTGCTCATGCTTAGCACATGGCAGACAGTCCGTCAACGTCAATAATTCGAGTTATCTCCCCTTTTCGAGTCCTCGAGTCCTTGAAAATGGACTCGAGTCCAGCTACACCCGACTCGTCCTCGAGTACTCGAGTACCCGTGGAAGCCCTAGTGTCCCGTAAAGGATGTGATCCTAACAGTTTACTACTAGTGACAAAGATTGAGCAGATTCGACAACACCGGGATACGGCTGTGTACCAATGGCATTACACCATGTTTACCACCAAAACAACTTTTGACCATAGTATGGAAATAGTGCCATGGTGTGGGGCAGTAGAAATTTAGACATTGTTTCAATCGACAGAATTTTTATCAAGAGGTCAATGCCTGCCAAAGGTGTCACCAGTGATCTCTGACATGGAGTCCTATTGACTAGCCTGCTAAGTCCCTTGACATGTTCCCAAAAGAGCATCTGTGGCAAGTACTCAGGCGGAGAGCGCACACCAGAGACCCAACGCTAGTCGAGCCTGGTCTGGCTCCGCAGGAAGCGGACAACTACACCATGGGAACCATTACAACATAACAAGGCCAGAACATTAGCAGAATTTATAGTTCACACTATGAACTTCTTAAAGATGTCTACTGAAGACTTTCAGATCAGATGCCCCATATGATAAAAACAGTTGCATCAGTTTAACTGTTATAGCATAAGTACATAGAACTTCTTTGATTGGCATTCTAGAAGTTGAGGAGATGGTCACTTGCTTGACAACGACATTAGAATCTATGTCGAAATGTCACCTATACAGAATAAAGAAGTTGTATATCCATAAAAATTGTCCTCATTCTTCAAGTACATTGAACTCCTGTAATTACTACTAAACACATTGTAAATTAATTCATTGAAACATCTTAATACTGTCCTGGTTATTCAGAAGTAATAAGTGATTTACAGTTACATGAACTGAAGACAAAATGTATACAAATGTACTATTTATGTGTGCAGTGGTTGATGCAACATATGCTCACTACAATTTCTATTTTTTCAAATCCCATATGTCTAGATCATATATGTTTCATCCGGTTAGCACTACGTTCATTGATTTTTGGGAACATATGCATAGTTCTCTGCAATGGTTGCTGTTGATAATGTCACAGTGATCTGACACAGGCAGTGGCTTCTTACAAAGGACATCATGATACAACTATCCCCTGATATTCTATGAACCATGATTCTTTGTTCATGATACGACACTAGTCTGAATACTTAATTCATGACACTTTTCCATGAATTCTCAAATTTCATAGGACATAACCCTTATTAAAAGGAACAAACATGATTAAAGGCCCTGAAACTTCCTCGATATCTTGTCTGATATCTAAAAGAATGTCTTCTTTCAATGAATAATTTCAGTGAATGCCAGATGAAACTGAAATTCAATATTTTCAATACCACTTAAAAATTAATAAAATTTCAAAATCAAAAATATATTGTTTGTTGGATAACCAGGGATTTACAGGACATGAATTCCTACGTCCTATACACATAAAAATTGACAATGGACACAACAAAATTTATTAGCGCATCTACAGGGATGCAGAAAAGGCCAAATACTTTTGTAAAAT
Organism: Haliotis rubra; assembly: GCF_003918875.1. Classification (NCBI taxonomy): domain Eukaryota; kingdom Metazoa; phylum Mollusca; class Gastropoda; order Lepetellida; family Haliotidae; genus Haliotis; species Haliotis rubra. The sequence goes on from NW_025767157.1 coordinate 1,480,184, forward strand.
TAAGTTATCACTGAGTTTGCTACTAGCTGGATTATGGTATCATTTGCATTTAATTACTGCAACAATTAATGTATTGATCATGATACACAATACAATAGCAGTATCAATAATAATATATAAGTGTCTGGGACCCCCATTTTGTTGTCCAGGAACCCTGAAAATTATAAGCATGAGTCCCAGGGACCCTCAAATACAGGACTCAAGGTAAAACCCTGGATAACAATGCCATTTCAATGCTGTTGTAAATGTTCCATATGTGAAATGACACAAGATTAAAAAATGAAATCAAATATCATATCATATCATAAGCATGATGTCCCCAAAGAAGCAGTTACAGCATTGCGTAGATAATTCACACAGCTAAATGGTTAACATTAGAATTTAGAAGGGCAAAAAAACATGACACTGCAACAACAAAAGACAGATGTCTTAATGCTGATCAATAAATCATTAAATGTCAACAAGCTGAGTCATTTTGATTGTTTTGTCCCATAAATCTTGGATCAATCTGCCCATCATAGCATTGTGGCTCAAATGATGCTGATGTTTATTGTGATCACGACATATTTCCACCTTGTATGTAGGATATAGACAATGCATCACTACAGTAACGTGGCTATGCAACAAATATATAAGGACATGAATTGTGTGAATGTTAACAGACCAGAGATTGCTTCACACACTGTGAATCATCATTAAATGACCCTCCCTCTCCTTTAATGACAAAATCCCATTAATCATGAGTATTCATCATAACATTAAACTGTAAAATTCCAATTCATCACAACACTGTAAAATGCAGATTACAGTTAACAACAGCTGGTGTGAATTGCATCAGATAGATGGAAGGCATTTTCTGGAATTTTCTGCTTGATTAAAACCACCTTTATTACACATTTCATTTTCAAACCAAAAGTATTTTTTATGCTTGTGATTTCACTAAAGAGTGTGATGACTATAATATGATGATACAAATTGCTAAAAACTAGGGCTTCTGTGAATCCACTAATATTGTATGGATTACAAATATTGGTTAATGAATACATATATCAACATGATCAACTAATGCATATTGTAACAGGTCAACAGTTGATTGATTATTCAATATATATTCGGTTAAACAATAAGAAATAATTATAAAAACAATAAACAATAATTTTTTTTACATATTTTGACTATGATGATAGTGTTAATTTCTCACAACAATTACCAGTGACTACATTACCATCAAATTGAATATGTCAAATAGGAGCATTGGTTACAATACTATCTTGATTGGATATCCATTTTGCACATCATTTTGATAAATAACATCAAAATTCAAGTAAAAACACTATCTTTAAAAAAATTCAGGAATATTCAATTCAAGTGACCACGAATAACAAACTGGATTAATGAAGGGATACACTGTGATGTACTGGATATGTGAGTGAACTGTGACAGATCCACTAATAACAGTTATTAGTTGAAACAAAACATGACGGTACTTCTTTATGGCATTCCAGATAATTTCCTGAATAGCATGTACAGACATTTTTGTATGCATCCTGGCGAACATACCAGTCATTGATATCATCTTGTTACAACTTCACCTAATCATGACCTCTTGTACTTCTGCTCATTTTTATTACAACAGAGACACAATATTACGAGGAAAGCGACTTAAGTTAGGTATAAGGTTGGGACAGATAACTCAGGTCAGGATGGGCCCTGCTAAGGACATGGGTACCAAGTAGGTCATACTGACCTGAGGTTTGTAATGTATTACTGTATCATGTTGTATTATGAAAAGGGTTACATGCACTGCTTCCTTCTGACTATTATACATGTTTATATGTATAAACATAGCCATAATCAAATTCTGTGTAAGCATGATCTTTCTGATTGTTGTATATGACGAAATGTTTTACGCCATATTACTTTATTAGAGTGCATACATCAAACATTTCTGTGGTTCATCTACCAGAGTTGGGGTTGGATTGGGTTATGGTCTTAATCTTTTTACCTTGTCTCTAGATTACAAACCAGCATGAGAGATTTTGGCGTAATGATATTTACTCAACATTCCACTGTCGATATAATCATGTGATAATGTGGCACACAAGAAATAGCCTTCACACACGAAAATACAACTTAGACCTTCAGCATGATAAACAAATAACCTAACCACAAGGCTTACCCTTTACTGGACCAAAGTTTAAGCAAACAGAAATTTCCAGAATCTATCTATGTTTTAAAAACATATGCTAACCACCTTCTGTACAAGCTACCAAATTGACATAATAACTATTTTCATATCCCTGATTTTTATACTATTGTAATTTTAAGGTGTCATGTGCCAGTTGTTCTGTTTAAAATACTGCAAATTGCTTCTTGTACTGCTACTAGAGCTGATGTTTATTGTATGGCAATCCGTGTTTTCCCAAACATGATGGGTGAAAGGCATACGGATGAAGTAAAAAATTAAGTGAAAGTATTTTTTGAATGCCTCAAACGCACGTCTTCGTGTACGTGTGAGTTTGAAAGGACAAAATATAGTCTTAATACTTGTATATTATTATTGAAACGATATTGGGATTTACATGTTTTTATTTCTTTGGACTTTGGGGTCTAGCAGATTTATGTATCCCGTCAAAATGAGAAATTCAAAATGGATGTCAAAATCCTACCTTTAGGTTTAGTCCGTGGCCATAGATAATATGTAGCCGGTATGAGGACCAGGCCCCAAAAGGAAAGAAGGAAATAGTAGAAAGTTCCCCCCTCCTCATCATACTCAAACTGCATGCCAGGCATCTTGGCTCTGTTTACGTCGCTTCCGTCTTGATAAAGGAAGTCGGTTGTGTCCCTTTATATAACCTGCGTAAATGACTCGTCACCAGTCGGACCGCTCCATCTGTTAATCACGACAGCAGTTACATCCCTTTGATCAACGATCAAAAGCGCACCTGTTTCTGCATGTATTCAGGTTCTTGGTTAAAGAGGGCGCTTGTGAACGCGTGTCTTTTAAAAACAAGTCTTTTGTGGTGGTGGAGCATTGAGCGTAAAGGTATATTATATGCATATATATATGCTTAGAATGAAAAGGGTTTGTAAAACATTTATTGCCTTATGCACCATTTAGAATGGTTCAATCATTCTTCATACAAGATTGAGCAAACAGACCAAAAGCTGAATGGGTCGCTGTCCCATCAGATGTGCACCCCAAAACGTTTATGTATACAGAAATGCACCCTAGCCAAAATCGGAGGGAATAGATAACACAATAAATCGAACTGTATTTCATTGATTATTTCGATATTGTGGCCTAATCGTTCACAGAAAGACTGCAACTAATGTATTCAATACAGCCAGTGCAAGTCTATCATAGTTGGCAAGTCCATTTCTTGAGGGTGTGTTGGGGTGGCCCAGTTGTGAAAGCATTTGCTTGCCAAAGGCCTTGGTTTGATTCCAGACATGAGAACAAAGAGTGAAGTACCTTCCTGATGTATACTGGGGTAATATAAGTTAAATCATGCTCAATGTAGGGTAAAACCAAACTCATTCATTCATTTTTTCAGATGTTGAAACGGAAAGTGGAAACAGCTGAATCCAAAACTGCAAAGAAAAAGAAACAATCACCTGCCCTTAAAACAGAGTCTTCTAAGAAAAATGTACAAAAGAAACAAAAGGTGAAGAAAAATGTTAAGACAGATGCAGACACAATGGAGGAAGGAGGGAAGACATCTCCATACCCCAAGCTGATAGATGAGGACACAAATGTGGAGGTAATTAATTCGTCATACTGGGGTTTTCCAAAAGCAAGCCCAGGGCTTCTATACATAAAATAGGGTTTTTGACAAGTGAACTTTGACACCAGATAGAAGCCTGGGCTTATATTCGGAAACATGGGCTTTTATTCGGAAATGTTTTTAAAGTGACAATCATATCCAGAATAAATAATCATAAGGCAATAATTGAAGGAAATCTTTTTATTATTACTTTCACGAATATTGCAATGACTATGCACTGAAACGGAACACATACAAACTCCAATAAAACTTTGAAATGTTTAAAAATTAGTCATGAGAACTAGGGGGTTCAAACGAGTCAATCCATCGCACAAAGGATCATCGCAGTCAACACCGCTTGCGCCATGATCTGTGGGGTTTCTAACAAGTCAATCAAACAGCTCAATTTCACCTAAAGGATCTTCGTCATCAACGTCGCTTGCGTCATCATCATGTACATCCATGTCACCCTCCTCCAAACCTACATAGGTGGCAGGTTTGTTCCCCGACTGCGTCATACCAAAAAATATGGTACTTGTTGGTTCCTGCCTGGCGCTCGGCATTAATGGGTACAACAAGAACTGGTCGGCTCGGAGTCAGTATAATGTGTCTGAATGGGGTATTCATGCTTCACTGCGGCATGGTATCTCAGTGGGCTAGCAATATAAAACCAGCTTCAATCGGGGTTAGTACAAGCAGCCGCACATACACACGCATGCACGTCGTCATATATGAGCGAAATATTCTCAAGTACGACGTTAAACCCAATTTCACCTCACCTCACTACCTTCAAACCTACATTGTATCCGAGGCTCCCTCGCAGTCGACTGTTCAGATTCATTATAGCCACCTTTTCTCCATTCGGAACAATACCAGAAAGTTGGAATGATCTTGCCACAGTTGACCTTTCGCATGAGGTAACCGCCTTGGACACCATTTCAATTATAATGGCCATAAGATGGCCGTCTTCTATATCCCTTAGGTGTGAACATTGTTTCTCCATTCTCGGACCAATCGTTCCATTGTTCACGCATTTTGGACTTAAAGATGCCATTTACTCCACCACTCATGTCCAGGGGTTGTAGAAAATGTGTCATCTTCGGAGGAATGATCTTTGTCAGTATGTTCAACTGCTTCAGATGGTGTTTCACTTTCGGCATACTATGGCTTCTATGGCTCTGATGAATAGAACTGATGGTTCAAACCTGATGAAAGATCCACGACATCTCAAAACTTTGTCAATCCATTGAAGCATCAGGGCTTCATTCATGCTGCCACCAAAAGAAACGGTCAGATGAATGTTTAAAGGTACATCACAATTTGGCAACTTCTTAAGTCCTTTCAGAATCACCATTGATTTGAGAAAATTGCCACTGGCAGTTATACAAAGTACGATTGTAAACCGATGCTTGTCACTAAAGAGATGAGACAATGGGCAAAATACGAGACAAGTTTTTCAACGTCACTAATAACGCCAGTGAATATGTATAACTCTTGTATTTCAAGACCACCTTGGGATAAATCCAAACGTTTAAAGTCCTTATTTATCACCTGTATAGTCAGATCACCATCTCTCTTTAGAAAGTAGTTACACACTTGGCTCTGTGCTTTAGGTACATGTCCAACTATGAGATGACCACGTTTTACGGCTACAGCATAACGATCTGCATAATTTAGATCATCACGTTCAGTATTCAAAATTTCATCCTCATCAGGTGTCCAAAATGTTCTATAAACGTGAAAACCACGAATAACACTTTCAACAGCGTAAACAGATATGTTCGTCATGTCAAATATAGCAAGAAATAACATGGACTACTAGTATTTGTATTGTAGAAAGGGGAGGCTACTTTCATTTAGCACACTTTGGAATTAAATAGAAGCTCACTATTTGGAAAATAATTCCGAATAGTAGCCCATGGGCTTCTAAACGAGAGGGCTTGCTTTTGGAAAACCTCGGTAGTAGTAAGTATTCAGGCAAATTATAGATTTTATGTAAAAAGTTTGTGGTTCTCAGAATAGCATGTAGTTTCGTTTAAGGGATGTTTTGATTTTTGATCCAGCTGTGACCTTGAACATACCACTCGTTTGCTAGTGTTACTGCATTTTCAATGTCTCCTCTGAAACTGCATGGACTTGAGTGCTCAACCTTTGCATTGATGTAGGAAGAAAAGGGAAGATAGGTTCCAGCAGGGACAAACTGTACAATTTTGCAATTTGTCCTCTGTCTCAGTTACCCCATAGGTGATCAAAGCCCAAATAGCCGTTGATTTCATTTTATTATCTAGTGTTGGTGCAAATAACATTCTGTTTCAACAAAAGCTAAAATCCTCCTAGTTGTCACAATTTTAATTACAAAGGGCACACCTTACTCATGTTTATGGGTGCCCCAAGGATTGTGCACATTTCATGGTGTCAATCCTGTCTTATGCTGTACTCACTCCACGTGTAACCTTCATTTGATGGGGAAGTAGTTATGTTTGGAGAGGGGGGAGGGGCAAAGGGAAGAATAGGCAGTAGCAGTTGCCTGGGGCAAGGTGTGAATCAACAACACATCTTATCTAAGATAATGATAGCCTGAAGACATATTACTACTTATGTGTAACTGCCTTCCTCAATATTCTACAAAGTAGAAAATACATATGAAAAGAAATTTGATCAGTTATGTGTGGAATGTAATTCGTCAGTACATTCCGTGTATGTATGAATCAAATTTCCTTCTTGTATGTTGCAAGAAATTACATCAGTTTATTTTCTCTCTGGCTAGTCCATTGTTAACTGATAGTTTGTTGTTTAATGTTCTGCTCAGCAATATTTCACCTTTGTAATGGTTGCCAACAAATAAGCAGATCTGGAACAGATAGACCAGTGCTTCATACAGTTTTCTTTGCAGAGTCTTTGACATTAGTGTTGGGAATTGGTTAAAATCTCATAACTGATGATTGGTCCATTACAACCGATCAATCATCGAAAATTATTGGTTAGCATCACTTATCAAATGTTCATGTTATCTTTGTTAATGCACACAAAAATATAGAAAAAAAACCATGTAGTACTTTTGGGGTTTTGGCAAAGTGCACAAAAAGCATTTGCAAATTCTACATCTTTAGAGGAGGACTAGTATGTCAGGAACATAAATTTCCTGGAGTCTTCAAGATAAGTTCAGTCATGACTTTGAACGAGTTTCCAGTGCTTATGAAATGCAGATTTAATGACACAGACAAAACCAACCTTGTGAAAAACATTGTTAATGCAAACAAGTGTTCCAAAATTGTTTGTGTTCAATTATGAGAAAACATGATCGATTGCTTGGTCATTTAGTCACTGCGACCAATCTTCGATTATTTCAATTAAGTGGACCACCACTATTTAACATATGAAAAGGTGACATTTTTGTTAACAATAGAGCTTAGACCAAGTCAAACGTGCAAACCTACATGTGGTTGAAGGAGATTTTTTTGTGTTTGATACTTAATGTGTCAGATATCTTCAACTGGTTTTGAGATTTCATTATGTGAGCGAGTGAGTTTAGTTTTACGCCGCACTCAGCAATATTCCAGCTGTATGGCGGCGGTCAGTAAATAGTCGAGTCTGGACCAGACAGTCCAGTGATCAACAGCATGAGCATCGATCTACGCAGATGGGAACCGATGACATGTGTCAACCATGTGCCTGACCACCCGATCCTGTTAGTTGCCTCTTACAACAAGCATGGCTTACTGAAGATCAGTTCTAACCTGGATCTTCACGGGTGATTTCATTATGTGCTGTTATGTAATTTATTCATATATTTTGTGCTTATTTTATAGTGCAGTGTCTGATACACAAATATAAAAGTTTTCTGTTTCTGGGGACCTTTGTTCCAACCTTAATGTCCTTATTTCTTAACATGGCTGAAAGTACAATATGCAGACTTTGAGGAAATGATACTAGCAAGTTTTATTTATCATTTTAATTTTTCCATGCTTACAGGCTTCACACAGTAATTACTTTCAGGAGATATGATGTGGTCATGCTTACACTTTATAGTGTGGTAGTGAGAAATGAATTGGACAGTGAAAGGGCACTGACATGCAGGTATATGTTGTAATACCTCTGGTGGACATTAGATGATTTAGATTAAAATGAGGCACTGTACCTAGAAGATACAAATACCACATTAGAGCAACTGCCCTCAACATACTAGTAGTGGAAGAGCATTTGTCTACAGAGGGGAAGGGCAGGGGTTTAGTTACCCAGCCATGCATACCACAATACATATGGCCCGTGAAGATTCGGGTAGAATAGGTCTTTAGCAACCCATGCTGCCACAAAAGGCTGACCATGCTTGTGACGTCCGAGTCCAGTGTTTTTTCTGTCGAGGGCAAGCAAATTTGTATATCACACTGTACGGTGTCCAGTTGACTTTCCAATGTTTATCATGTTGTTTATATAAAAAATCAACAAGAAAACGGACGGTATAGTGGAAAAATTATCAGGGCAAGTGATTTTACATGTGCCACTGTACTGGAGTACACAAGCAATTTTAAAGTTATTTCCACCCTTGCCTCTTTGGTGCAGTGGTTAGTGTGTTCCCCCAGAGAGCAGAAGGTCAGGCGGGTTCGATCCTCAGCTTATCCTGAACAATTTCTATATTCTATGGAGATATTGCAATAGTTTGTGTTAATTGTTTTTTTACAGAGTGATGAAAAGATTGAGTTCACAGCTAGTCTTCCAACGCGTAACAGCAAAGGGCAGCTGGTATTTGCTGGAGTTCCAGAGTTCCGACCTAATATGACTCCTAAAGAAGTTATGCACGCTGGCAGTTTTGGAGGAACCTATTTTCGACCAATCAAATCTGGTGCTACAAGTATGTTTTGAACATGGAAAGTTATTTGTCTGAGATAATGAGTTGAGTGAGTGAGTATAGTGTTATGGTTTTCTAAGCTGTGTCCCGAGAATATCAGAGCTTGTGGGAGAAGGGGGCATGGCAAACCTACAGTACTGATGTACTACTATTAGATGAGCCTCGACCTGACAAATGACCCCAATTTGCAGATATGGGACGCTCCTCCAGAACATTCATTAAAATTCCAAAAATGAGGGAAACGGGTTGTCGTCTAAAACTTGAAAAGTTCAATTTCCTCGTGCGAATCATGTTTTTATTGTTATATCATACTAGGTATGTCTACAGCTAAGATCCTTAGAAACTGAACCAAGACAAATATAACTTTGTTTACAAAACACCCCACACCGTGTTAGAGAAAAGAACATTTGTTATGTTTACAAGCGGATGTATAATCGCTCTACGAGACACATGTTAAACAGCTGCGGTATTGACTTCACACCACAGTCAGCATGTATTGCACATGCTTAATCGCCAATCTACCTGTAGCAACCAAGTGTATTCGTCTAGATTCCCTGCCCCGCCTACTTGTCACAAATGCTTGTACTGCGCAGGCTCATCTAATACAAGCAGTAGACTCTTTATCAGGACTGGGTGGTCGGGTGGCCTAGTGGTTAAAGTGTTAAAGGTCCAGGTTCAATTCCCCACCTGGGTACAATGTGTGAAGCTCATGTCTGGTGTCTCCTGCCATGATAATGCTGGGATATTGCTAAAAGCTGAGTCAAACCAAACTCACTCACTCACTCATAGTCAGGGCAGATCTTTGTGTGAGTCCATGATCAAAGGTTTCCGGCACACCAAAAGGCTGCAACTCTGCATAGTAAATTGTGTTGTTTTAGAACACTGGGCTATACTTTGTCACCATGTGCCATATAAAAATCATGAAGATCTTTGTTTGAAGATACACACTTCATATGTAGATAAATATACTTGAAGTGATTCCATGGCATTTGATTTGCTGAGCAAGTGATATTTTTTGCAAATTTGATTCCTTTGTTTAATGTTAATGATTAAAGAAACAGCCTGAGAAGTTATTATCTATTGATAAGAATATTCAATATTATGTTGTGTTTATACAGGTGTTCACATAACATTCAGCATGCCCACTTTACATTAATCTACTACACTGATTTTTAATACTGGACAAAAATAGTTAGGGATATATGTAAATTTTGAAATTATGAATAATAATCTATTTATTCATTGACACACTGATAAAATATCAATCATAAAAATACCAATATCCCTAACTTATTTGACCAGTATACTTCCACCTGCACAAGTCAGGTCTTGCATCACTTCTTGTTTTGTTGCAGAAAAGAGCTATTCAGGTGTGTGGAAGGAGCTTCCCAAGGACTGGTTGCAAGGACTCAACATAGGACAACAGGTGTGGGAAATCTGCCTGTTTGTTTCTTATTAGACTTTTGATCTGAGTATGAAACAGTCCTTGAGATCTTTTCCCCAAGAGTTTGCTTCATACTGGTCGGGGCCGTGGGGTAGCCTAGTGGTTAAAAGTGTTGGCTCGTCACGTCGAAGACCCGGGTTCGAATCCCCACATGGGTACAATGTGTGAAGCCCATTTCTGGTGTCCCCTGGCGTGATGTTGCTGGAATATTGCTAAAAGCGGCGTAAAACCAAACTCAGGCAGTCAGTCATACTGGTCACTGCAATAGTGTTAGGACTCTTTTTGATTTATATATACAAGTGCTGTTTCTATGCTGAAAGCACCACTGTCAAGTATGCCTGAACAAGGAGATGTACACTTTGTATTACAGTGTTGTGGGCGCCACATCACAAGAATACAAACATAACGCCTCTATGGTGGTGAACTCATGAAAGTGTCATAGAGCTGTCAATGTTTTTTTACCAAGCTGTCTGTTTGATGTATGTGATGTTTGAAGCTGAATACAAGACAGAGGAGATGCCTTGTGCTTAATGTGTTCACTCATCTTAACAAATTTCGAAGTTTCCTTCTTCACTTCGGAACAAAATGGAGTACGTTATTGTTGTCCCCAGTTGCTTTGATAAAAGCAGGGTAATACTCTCCTGTTCTAATGTAGGCATCTTGTCTTCATCACAGCTGTCGTCATCAACATATGATGAGAAAGTCAACACATACAAGGTAAAGTGTGGTGGCAGTCTGGACATGTGGGAGTCAAGTGGCTGGATTCATAAACAAGACCCTTATGGCTGGTTCCAGTGGTACTGTAGGTGAGTGTTTGGTCAAACCTGCCTTGTGTTAGTAGTACTGTATGATCAAACCTGTCTTGTGTTAGTAGTACTGTATGATCAAACCTGTCTTGTGTTAGTAGTACTGTATGATCAAACCTGTCTTGTGTTAGTAGTACTGTATGATCAAACCTGTCTTGTGTTAGTAGTACTGTATGATCAAAACCTTGTGTTAGTAGTGCTGTATGATCAAACCTGTCTTGTGTTAGTAGTGCTGTATGGGATCAAACCTGTCTTGTGTTAGTGGTACTGTATGATCAAACCTGTCTTGTGTTAGTGGTACTGTATGATCAAACCTGCCTTGTGTTAGTGGTACTGTATGATCAAACCTGCCTTGTGTTAGTAGTACTGTATGATCAAACCTGCCTTGTGTTAGTAGTACTGTATGATCAAACCTGTCTTGTGTTAGTAGTACTGTATGATCAAACCTGCCTTGTGTTAGTAGTACTGTATGATCAAACCTGTCTTGTGTTAGTAGTACTGTATGATCAAACCTGCCTTGTGTTAGTAGTACTGTATGATCAAACCTGCCTTGTGTTAGTAGTACTGTATGATCAAACCTGTCTTGTGTTAGTAGTACTGTATGATCAAACCTGCCTTGTGTTAGTAGTACTGTAGGATCAAACCTGACTTGTGTTAGTAGTACTGTATGATCAAACCTGCCTTGTGTAGTTGTACTGTAGGTATTGTATGATCAAACCTGTCTTGTGTTAGTACTGTGGGTACTGTATGATGAACCTTGCCTTGTGTTAGTAGTACTGTATGATCAAACATGCCCTGTGTTAGTAGTACTGTGCGATCAAACCTGCCCTGTGTTAGTAGTACTGTACGATCAAACCTGACTTGTGTTAGTAGTACTGTATGATCAAACCTGCCTTGTGTTAGTAGTACTGTATGATCAAACCTGTCTTGTGTTAGTAGTACTGTATGATCAAACCTGCCTTGTGTTAGTAGTACTGTATGATCAAACCTGCCTTGTGTTAGTAGTACTGTACGATCAAACCTGCCTTGTGTTAGTAGTACTGTACTATCAAACCTGACTTGTGTTAGTAGTACTGTATGATCAAACCTGCCTTGTGTAGATGGTATTGTATTATCAAACCTGTCTTGTGTTAGTAGTACTGTATGATGAAACCTGCCTTGTGTAGATGGTATTGTATGATCAAACCTTGTGTAAATGATACTGTGGGATCAAACCTGATGTGTGTCAATGGTACTTTAGGTGAGTGAAGAAACACAACATATTTACTAAAGTTATGACTTGAGTTGATATATTTGATGTCAAATGTCATTTAAGGGAGGTTCTTTATGAATATAGGGATCCGTTATGTTTCAGGTTTTATCAAGGAGGCCGGACAGAAGATGACAAGCGTCAGATTGGGAGGTGGTTGAGGTGTGCAGGCACAACGGGACGATGGCGGAACAATCTCATCTCCAAGTGTGTGAAGAGTGGGTGTGGCTATGACAACCACAGCATCTCCCCGGTAGTCCGACAGACTCTACAGCACTGGGGGTATAAACTCAATAAGGAGGATTTCGATGCATATGCAAAAAAGAAACGTCTTTTGTGAGATGATATGTGAAAATCTTCCTGGTTTGACTGACTGAGTAAAAACAGTAAGAGGGGCACTCTACCTTCATACACAGGAAATCTGCTCAAAATACTCAACTTGATATCAACACTCAGGGAATGTTGTTGGGGTGCCTTTGTGAGCAATGAGTTACCTCCCCATTGATGTGCAATTCCAGAAACCTATGGGTGTAACAGTGACAGTTGCAGCTTCAAAAACACTAGGGCAAGAAAAATGTGCACCCTACATGACGTTCTTGTGGTTTGGATTCTCCCTCAATGTTGCCTTAGATATTTCTTTCCAGAAGAGATCCAAAATATGTTTAAGATGTCTTTTGTCATGTGTTTGAAGCAGATACAGGTACCTTATTGCAGTCTTTTACTATAGAAAGACGTTTTTAGTATTCCTTTTTATTCAAATATAGAAACTCAGGTTAAACATGACATGTGATTCATGGTCTAAATGCTGTTATTCACAGGGGCTTGTAACGAAAAAAACTGGCGTCAAGGTATATATTGTCACTGATGGAGTCTTAACACTAGATATAAGGACTTTTGTACTGTGTTAAGACCCCGTCAGTGACAGTATATAGCTTGCTTTACAAGCCCCTGTGCTGTTATTACTGTAGTAACTGTCATGTTGTGTTTGATACTCCTGCAGATTTTGTTTGTTCACAGTTAAATTTATGAATGCTTCTGTATCCAGAGGGGTATTTGGTAAAGAGTTATCCCAACACAGGTGAATAGACAATCGATGGTTGACATGACAACAACTTAATATGAATGAATACCTGTATCAGATTATGAATAATTAAGTCTCTATTACTCCAGACATTGGAAGTTGTAAGTTGTTGACATAATCATACAAAGAAATTATGAGTTCTTTCTTCTCTCCTCAAAACCTATTCTTACAAACACAGTAACTGTGTATGGATGCAGCCTTTCTTCACTGACATTGTGAACCATTCGACCATAGTGTGTGGTATAGGCCCCATAATGCAACAAACATACTGGGGAAAATGCACTTCACTCAAGGATATGAAAAAACCCACAAATCTCAGATATATGAAACCTGTACTTTAGATATGCACCCAAATTACCATTACGATGAGGCCCTGTCAGTATTTCCATAATGCTAATTTGTTTCATATACTTATCTTTCTTATTGTCCAACTCCAGTTCTGAACCATTTTGCTTTTTCCTTAGCACTGAATTTTGCTATGAGCAATTAAAAGGCAAAGCTGACACGTTTTTACAGTTTGAATGCATGAATGGATGGTCATTAGGATCTGCTAGCAAAGCTCAGCACAACTTTGCTGGATTCTTCTTCCTGTGCCATTATTTCCCTTTACTGCACAATGTCCAGGATATGGGGTCTGCTAACATCAGGGTGTTCCAGGACTAGCACCATGGTATGATGAAACTTCAAAATCCCACATCAGATGGGCCTGCACCTCGGTCAACTCATGGAGGAGGATCATACTTGATGAAACATCACCAGGGCCCCTTCTTGACTCCAGGTCTACCTCTGAAGTGAGGAGAAGTACGCACCATGGACCAACACCCTGATCTGTTGGCAAGCATTCCTCAACATTTTCAGCAGCAGACAATGCACATATGTACCCCAAAGAAGACTTCTTCTGAAAAAGAACAGGATGTTCCAGGACTGTCACCATGGCAAGATGCAGCTTCAGCTCTATAAAAGCCTTGTCCCAAGAGTTGTATCATGACTTCATGCCAATCCCTGCTTGGACTTTCCTTCTTCTTTCTAATCCAGCCTTTTGCCTGGCAAAAAAGTGGGAAGAGTAGCTACAACGCTGGTGAAGTCTCGTGCAAACTTTTAATAGCAACCAGCCAACCAAAGAAGGCTGTGTTTCTGTTTTTGGAACTGCCCAACCACTGACATCAGTGATCTAGTTGGATCTGGAGCCACCCATCCTCGGACACAGTATGTCCAAGATAACATGGTTTCTCTTTGAAGAGTTGGCCTTTTTCAGGTTTTACTTTCTGATTTTACTTGGAGCTGTTCTTTACTATGCTGAGCCATTCTATAGTTTCTTCAGTCTTTGGCTAAAATGGGAATATTGTCTTATACAACTTGGAAATTGTCTTTGCCAGAATTCTTTCCAGAAGTCTCATGGGGCTCAAGTTAAACCCTTTGTCATGGAAATACAATGGTACAAGCAACCTGCTCTGATTTTGTCAATGTTTACTTCTGTAATGGCTGTCTGATTAAAACCGTGGACAAGCTCAAAATAAGAGAATTATTTTGCATAACATTCATGACATTCTCTGTCCAGGTTCTAGTCAAAAGGGCGAAAAGTCAAAGGGGCACTAAAGTCAAAAGGGTCAAAAACACCCTAGTCAAAAGGGCCGCATAAAAAAGTCAAAAGGGCCTCAGACCCCTAGTCAAAAGGGCCCTATATAAATAAAATAATAATAATAACATCTTTTTCAAAATTATTATAGTAAAAGGTTATACATCTATACAATGTATATTTTATGCATACTAGTCCTGTTTTAATAGATATTTTTTTTCAATATTAGAAAGAAAATAATGACAAACAATAGATGTATGTAATGGTTATATATTTCATGGTCATGTTTTTGTTGACATTTAACTTCATCTTAAACTTTCATTACTTTTTAAGTTTGATTTGATAATTTGCAGCGGGGGATTGTGTCACCTTAGTGACAATGCTTGTTTTCAATCCAAAAGTAGACCACACCAGGTGTGCATATTCATAATCTTCATCCGAAACAGGGCTATCTGTCAGAATATTATAAAATTCAGATGAAATTGGAAGCTTGGTCAGATGAAACTTGCTTTCATCATCCATGAAATCATAGGGATACACTCCCTTTCTAAGCAAGAGATTCAGCTGATCCTCGCTTGAAAACTCATGTGATAAACATTTGTATTTGGTTGAATCAGCCTTCTTCAAATTATGAGTTAGTTTCTCCAAGGAATCGTTTAAAAATTGAAACGAATCAATAAATTTCAAATTACCCAGACTGAATGAAATGTATTTCTCCAAATTGTTAGCTAGACAGGAGTGTTTGACTCTGAATATTTTATTTAACTCTGCTATAAGTATATGCGAGTCATAATTGCGAAGTCCATGGAAAATGATTGGAAGAAAATATTCGTTCCTGCTTTTTTCTCATCTGTTTTAGAGCTTTTCTAAACTTATAATTGAGATTACAGCCTTGATGAGCAGCAGTGCTCTCCATGGTAATCGCCTTAGACATGGCAGTGCTCTCGGACTTTGATACAGTGTGGAAGGCTCTCCATGGTAAGCCCCTTAGACGTGGCAGTGCTCTCCATGGTAAGCCCCTTAGACGTGGCAGTGCTCTCCATGGTAAGCCCCTTAGACGTGGCAGTGCTCTCAGACTTTGATGCATGTGGAAGTAAACTGCTGAGAGCAAATGTGACATTGAGTGGCTCTTTGGAAATCATGTTCCTGCTCGTCATGTCAGTGAGGGACATAGGCATGACATAATCTAGAACCTGTAAAATGTCCTTTTCTTCCTTGAGAAGACGCACAATAAAATGTGTAACATTGGGTCCTCTATTAACAACAGCAGGTTCGGTATAATCATGATTGACTGATACCACTTTATAACAAAAACCAGACGGTTCATGTTCTTGATACACATCAGTGTAAGAGGACGCTGGGTTTGGAGTGCAACCACTCACTTTATTGGTCAAACATTCAAAATCAGCATAGATGACAAATGGAACCCTTAGCTGTTTTTGAATGGATTTAAATCTGACCCATCTTTCCTGATCAGTCTGTGGTAATTTTTGGTTTTTGAAGGTCATACTGGCGACAATAGGGAGGGTGACCATCCAACAGATCTTGTCTCACAAACCCATGGAGACATCTCCTACAGTACAAATATTTTCCATGATAATTGGTTCTATCTCCCATAAGTCTGAAAAAATTTCTGATCAGACAGAAGTGTCACTTTTCTCCTTTACTGATCAACAAGAGGTCAATTGTATTCAGAGATTCAGAAGAACTGACATGGAGAGGGACAATAAGAGTTGTCGTAGAGGCTGAACCCTCCAAATCTGTCCTCGTTTGACCTCCTCCATACTGTTCTCTCCTCTGTTGCCACCTCTGTCTTCGTCTCACACAGCTTGTACACCTCGACACCCTGACTGTAGAATCTCTCGGGGAGAGGGCGATGGCATTGTCGACATTCTCTCCCTTTAGTTGAGCATTGCTCGCAGAACTGTTTACCTGGTAATAAACACTTATGGCAATAATAATAATAATATAAATTGAAACTGAGGGCTTCCTTTTTGCTGCTCAGGACTAGTCACTTCCCACTCGCAATTGCCCAAATGTGATTTTAAAAGAAAATATCAATATGAAATGTTGACTTTGCAATGAATTTACAGAGACTGTCCAACACCTTGTCAGTGGATGCCCTTCTTTAGCACAAACAGCATATCTTAAACGACATGATGGCATGGCTCGCAGCTTTTGCTACTGTCTCTGCCATGCCTGTGGCTTTGACTCCGAGGTCCAGATATTTCTAAAATGTAATAAAAAATATTAACAAAATGTGTACATAGATACACGAAAGTGTTCACTCATACATATTTTGTTATTTACCTGGCAGTAAACCTTTAAAGCAGAGACCATATAATATTATATGGTCTCTGTTTAAAGTGACCGCACCACTTGCAGGTATCAAAACGGGCATTGGATAACGGTTCAGTTGGGTGTTGGTGTTGGTGTTGGGGGTTCCCTGGTCGTCGACAAGGTTGCTTACTCATAGGCTGATCTGTATTCTCACTGGAACTAGCCGTCCGTTTCAGTCTGGACTGGCAATTGTGGGCATTAAAAAATCCAGTCTAGAGAAAGAATGACCTCACTGAACGCAATTATATTTTTGCACGCCATGTACAGTTCTCTTGTCACGATAGAGGCTGCTGGACTGTGTAAACAATGTGCAACATATGTCACACTGGTGAGACTTCTGATAGTTTTCCATTCTGAATAGAAAACAAAATATAATTTAAGTGTATGAAACCATTATATACGTTGAAGAAAACCTCTGTCAGACATGAGTTATAACTGAAGTTGAAACAAATCACACATAAGGCTTAGTGATGCTAATTGAATATAAAGTATATTCTTGCATTACATGTACTGCTCATCTATCATTTGAGCTTGATATCAACTATACAAGTGCTTCTATTTAAACTATGGGACGAGTTCATGTTTCTGAGTATCATGTTTCTGATTATGTACAAAGGGGCGGTGGGGTAGCCTAATGGTTAAAGCGTTGGCTCGTCACGCCGAAGACCCGGGTTCGAATCCCCACATGGGCACAATGTGTGAAGCCCATTTCTGGTGTCCCCCGCCGTGATGTTGCTGGAATATTGCTAAAAGCAGCTTAAACCAAACTCAGTCAGTCAGTCACTGGAACAAATGGTACATACCGACATTCGCCTGTCCGCAGTGATGGAAACGTACAGGGGTATATCAATGAGGGACCAGTCCACTTTGGTGCGATACACCCGCCACAGGGTAGCCTGGTGGTAGTCATAGAACACTGTCACCATAGGTGTACGCCATGTTCACATTGCTGGCTTGATAAGTCGGTAACTCTGCCCATCTGTCAGGGTCTGTCTCACAAAGGGCCGACATGTATCTTCCAAATGCCACATGGAATTTGTTTACTGTCAGTGATCTCAGTAACTTGGCTGAGTGTGGGCCTTTGATACATATTTTGTTTCCATCCACATCTGATACTGTGTGAAAGTCATTGTTGTCTTGGTGGGGGTCATTTACCAGGAGAGCAAGATTTATATAACCACCCTCCTGAATCTGCTGCCGAATGGCTTCTTTTCTTTTGTTGGTTTGTTCAGTTTTCCTCTTTGAACTTAGATGACAAGGACTGGCAGATTTGGACATCTTGGCTGGATTACTTACATTGCCTTGTTTTCTTGTGTGACCCAGGGAAAATTGGCTACAGAAGTGTGATATGCATCATCTAACTGATTTATTGCTGCTTTGTAGTGTGGTGAACATGATTTTTATCTCCCCGGACTGTAATGCAGGGGATATAGTCAACGCCTCGTCCGTCTGTCCGTCCGTCCGTAATCATTTTGTTTCCAGAGCATAACTCAAAAACTTAACTAAACCTGCAGAGGTTTCCAATTCTTTTGAAGAGAGTCGTCCTTGGGGTACATATATGCATTTTCTGCGGCTGAAAATGGCCTGTAACAGTTGTATCAATGTTTTAATAACAATATTGTGCAATAAATAAAATCTTTTTTATCTATTATACGGCCCCCACCACATGGAGTTACCTCCCTGCTACGCATGCGCAGCCAACCAGGTAAGCACCTAGGCCCATATCATCATTCCTTCTGCTGAATAAATCAGTGAACAGAATTGCGGGGAGGTGGGCGCGACCTCCAAAGAGGACTCTCTTCAAAGAATTGGTTTAGTTAATTCTTTATCAGAGAGATCGTCCTTGGGGTACATATATGCATAAACTCAGACTCCCAAAGACCGGAGGCCAGGAAGGAGGGAATTCTGTTAAAGTACACATGAATAGCGATCGTTAGGAATAATGTAACAGAGGCCACAACACTCACCTGTCACGTGTCCCGGAGCTTCCGCGAGAGGCATTATGGGAGGGTAACCGACAGGGAGGATAAGTACTTAGAACCGACCTCGTAGGTTAAGCATAGCAAGTTGGCACACAGTGCGAAAATAAACAACCCCAGGTCGGGGCAGACCACCCGAGCCCGCAAAAAGGCTGGGAGCCAGACGAAGAGGACTGCTCCTTACCCTTACCTTTGGAGGAAACCGTGACGGGAACGCGGGGGCTAGAAGCCTGCGGATGCTCCAACAAGGCCTTAGAGTCCTTGAAGGAGATAGCTGCAGCAGCAGCCTCCCAAATGACCTGCTGAGCCCCAGGAAACAACGTCGCTCCCAGACGGAACGGAAGGGCTAGCAAGGTCTGCTGTGTTGCTGCTGAGCAATCCAGTCGACAGCCACAGCTTGCACATCCCTATAATAGCCGCATCACCGTCAGACGCTGACCCGCAAGGCAGCGAGTCCTTCGGTGTGGCCTGCACTTCGGACCACAGTCGAAGCAGAACAACATACAGGGACACGTCCCCAGTGTTCCCTTCAGCCTCCAGAGCTGACCTTTGGATAGAGGAAAGGTAGGCCTCATGGCATTCCGATAGACTTCCTCATAAGTCAGGTAAGCCTGCTGCAGGGGCTTCACAAGGCCAAACGGTGGTACAAACGCCTTGCTTGGCAGACGGGCTGCAACAGAGGAAGCTGAGCCTCCCCAGGGCTTAATCGGGGATGTGAGCACTGATTAAAAAAAAGAGAGGAAAATAATCTGCAGCAGAAAGTGTGGCCATGCCAACCCCTTAGGGTTTGCATTTGCTAGGGTGGTAAGCCCCCAGAAAATGTTAAAATCAAAACTACATTTCCTGCAATTTGGTGCATTTCCTCATTATATTTTACCTTATTTTACCTTATCTTTACCCTCAAAATATCTACCTCTTTTGGATGTCTTTCTTTGGTTGATAACAAATTTGATAATAACTGTCAACAAACATCAATCCAAGCATTTGCAATCTTAAAGAAATTTAATGAGACAAAAGTAGTGCAGATCATTTCCTTGCATTATCATTTAAAAGCATTATCAATTTAATAATGTAATCAATTCACAACATCCTGTACATTGTCCTGAAAGTGTCACTAAACTAATCAGCCTTCTGTGTCTCTATGTTCACAGTTCAGAGATTAAGATTTTTCCACTTCGGCAAATCATCAGAATAGACTAATCCAATTTCTTTCTTTTTTCACTAAACTGTTTCTTCCATGATGCTTCCACTTCTTGTGAAACTGTCTCCTTGTATTTTCTTTTAGATACAGGATTGGCTGGAGGTGCAACAATTCCAAAAGTCTTCTGGTTTTCTCTGACCTCTCTCTGTCTTGTTTCTTTAGACTCTTGGTTCCGCCTATATGCTGTCTGCAGATTCTTACATAAGAGTGGGTTCACTTTAGAAAATTTGGGGTCCTTGTCCACAGATGTTTGGCCTCTAGCCATCAGTTCATACTTCACAGTCTGAATGGCACTGTAAGTTTTAATCTTCATGTTGGCTGACGAATCATCAAGGATATCACCCATGATGTTGAAACTACTTTCAACCATAGGGCCATGAAAACAGGATATGACACCCTTCACCACAGATGTCAGAAGTGGGTACCGACCAGTTTTATGAACCCTGGCCCACCACAAGTCAAGCTTCTCCTCATCACAAGCCAGTGGTCCAGGCAAGTTCTCATCAACAGTATACCCTCTCACTTCCATGTCAAGTTCATCCCTGGTTTCTTCAGTGGTGATGTTTGTGGCTAAGGATGGCAGTTGATTCCGATAATGTTGTGTCGTGCAATGTTGCCTCACTACAGGATCCAGTGCTGACATTGCCTTCAGCACAGGGTTGTTGATGGGCTACTTGGACAGGATGGCAATGCTGCAGCTGATGAATGCTTCTTTGGCTTTTTCCAGGAACTGTGAAACAGTCTTGTCACTGCCATACTTTGACAAAACTCCTCTTGTTTTCCATCCAACAAAAATATCTTTCCGTGGCAAGTGGTTTGGCAGGGTCTGACACTGCAAAGTTGACCAGCTTCTTTGGTGTGATTCCCTTCAGAACCTCTGATTTGATGAAATTTGAGAGGAACCTTGTTACCAACTGTTTCTGCTCGTCATGCAGCTTGTCTACTGTGGTGTCCTTTGACCGGAACATGACAACATACTTCTTCAGTTGTCCCAGCACTGCTGTGTAGAACTGAAAAGCAAATAAAGAAAACTTAAATATAATCTAAAAGTTTAAAACATAAATGACTCATTACTGCCGGAAATATTAAGATGCAAACTGGTAAATACAAAGTGATATTACATGTATATAATGTGTTTACTAGGCAGCACAACTATACACAAATTATC
Organism: Haliotis rubra; assembly: GCF_003918875.1. Classification (NCBI taxonomy): domain Eukaryota; kingdom Metazoa; phylum Mollusca; class Gastropoda; order Lepetellida; family Haliotidae; genus Haliotis; species Haliotis rubra. The sequence goes on from NW_025767157.1 coordinate 1,501,641, forward strand.
AATCATACCTGCATGATCAAAAATGTCTTGGTGCTCAGATGGAATAGATTTTCCAGGATTCTCTGTTTCCTCTCTTTTCCTTCAGTGGTCATGTTCTTTTTGAGGATAGGCTGGAGCAGTTTTTCAACTGCATTTTGATCATTTTCATGGCTCACATTGTACTTTGCATAGATATAATTGACAATATCCCTGTAGTTGCAGGTCTCAGTTTTGAACAGGAAAGGGAAGAAGAAGAGAGTGTAGGCATCAAATAATCGAAGTGTGTCTACACAAACATTATATACAGATAACCACCTGTGAGCGATATATCTCTCGGGCACTGTGTATTTAACATTGCCAAGAATGGCACATATCATCTGTAAAGCTTCCCTGTGGTCAACAGACCACTTAAAGTCAGAATGGAGGTCACACATCAGTCCTTCAACGTGATATTCGAAAGGCTGGCAGAAACGTTTTGCTGCATTGTGGGCATGGTGACAGGTATCGCCATCTATGTCCAAAAGATGTGGAGCTCTTTTCGTCCTGATCATCTTTTCTAATCCCTTCTTTGAACCTCTCATAACAGCACAAGAGTCCATCAATATAGACATCAAATTTGTCCACGGGATATTGTTTGATACAAACAATTTATCAAGAGCTTCAAATAGTGTTTGACTGTCAACTTCGAGAACAGAAAGAGAGTCCAAATGGTGAACAACAACTTTCTGTTGCTCAGTTGAGAAATAGCTGACAATAACTGCCAAAACATGATGGTTATCGGAACTTGTAGCTTCATCAATGTTCAAGGAACACTTGTGTGTTCTCATGTCATTAACAAGAATTTCCCAGTAAGTATATGCAAGGCCATGGGTCATCTTATATGAGGCTGATGTTCTATCCATAGACAGCTGGTCAAGCGCAGACTTGTCAGAAGACAAAGCCTTTGCGAGTGAGATCAACTTTGGAACTTGTGAAAATGAAAGTGAATTATCAGCTGCAAAGGACAACGACATTGCTTCAGCATTGTGAACGCGATCTTTAACTGGAGTCTTTGCTGCTATAGGTGGTAATGAACTTGAGGTTTCTGTACTACTGTTGTCTTGTCCTGAAGGAATAGGCTGTTTGAAGATACTAAACACCTTCTGCTGACCTGTAACAGAAAATAAGAAAAAAAAATTAATGAAAATGAAGGGTTGAATTATTTGAGCTATAAGTTAACTTTTGCAGTAGTAAATATATGGGAATAGTAGGATAAATACATGTACCATAATTAACTATATATTGTGTCTAATAATTCTTATAATTTGACAAAGAAATTCCAGTTGAAGATTATGTCTATTTACTGCCATCAAAATTAAAACATGCTTACAAAAAAAAATCAGACATTTAATTCATGCATGTATGTAGCTACAAACTTATAAGTTACACAAGCACAGTGGTTAGTGTAGGTACAGAACTTTAAATTGTTGTTTTAGGTGATTTACCTAACTATACTAACAATTGTCCATAGACATTATAAACAGTAAAGCAATAATCATGATAATCAAGACAATACAAAAATAGTGTGGATATAATCATAATATGAAGTGTTCTTGAGCGTGTCAAGGATGAGTAGAAAGGCAATGTTAAAGTCTAAAAGATGATTAATAATGAATAATAATTTGAGAAAAAGCCACAACCATCAACAAATAAACATATATATTACCATCACCTATATATAAATATATGTATAAATATGATTACATAAGAGGCTAAGCTATATATCAATGTATATAAAAAGCTTACATGATTACATGAGCTAAGGTATATAAAATACTTACTAAGACATGCATCAGTTTATCACTGCAAAGTGGATGAAAATAAAACAAAACATGCATTATATATACCTAAATACTACAATCCAACACTTGCCAGGGATAGTTACGGTTCTCATTTTCATATATAAAATATTACTTTATTGAACATGCTACATACATAATATTAAACAGAAGTTTAGGCACAAGACAAATATTTAATTATCTCAATTTGCTTCCCATGTTTCTCGTCTGCATCTTAATTATTTTATGCTAAATTAACATGATACAGAGATTACGCGAATTATTATCAATTATAAAATACAGTTTAACTAATCAAATTATGTATGTACCTGGTAATGCATAATTTGTCTTCTGAATGAGAACCAGCTCCTTGTGTTTCGATCCAGCATATTGATCTTCGAGTGCGACACACCCACGCTTCCCATAATTTATTTCCTTTCTACAAATCTTACAATATGCAAAGCCAGGTTTATCAATCTTGTCAATCACAACACTAAGTTGTGTTTTTATCTACATTTTTCCAGCCAACCCCTGTTAGGGACTTTTAACTCCCTTATCGATTTTCGTGACATCGGACTTCCATTCAACTGTCGCCATGTTTGTCCTTTGTTTACGCTGAGCTCCCAACCTCGCGTACTACCAACAGTGCTATGAGATACGCCTATAGGGCCTGTATGGGCTCTGGGGAAAATCAGGATCACTTCGAGGCAAGATCAAATCCGGACAATTCGCGAGATCGCGATGTGAAAATATTTGTTTGCTATTTGAGAAAAAATCACAGAAGTGATATTTTTAAGCGAAAATTAATTTGGAAAACGCGAATTTTCCCGGAAATTTCACATCCCTGCTCTTCACGAGTTCAGGCAAATCGAGACCCGGGCGTGTCCCCACCAGGAGGGATCCATCCGTCCTGCACCAGGGAAGGCAAGATGAGTCCAGCCCGCCCGGCGAAGCGGAAGTCAGATGAGTCCAGTGACTGGTGGGTACAGCGGCTTTGGGAATGAACTCGGCAATATGCTGCCGAACCTCCCGGAGAGCCGTCAAGAAATGGAAAGTGCCCTCCGGCTCCTCGACCTCCCCAACGTCCATAGACTCGGCACCCGAGCCCGAGTCAGAATCCAGGTCTCCTCGCGAAGAGGATCCGAACCCTGACCCGGTGGGAGGCCGAGCCCCAGACACCGAGGGAAGGGAAGAGCCCAAGGAACTACCCGCTCCGGCAACCGACAAAATACTCGAAACCCCGGTCCTGAGACACGGGAGGAAGACCGGGCAGAACCGGCTCATCCGCTCTCATGGGGCAGGGCGGAGGGGCGCAGGGAGCAGAACCCCAGGAATCCTCAACAGACCCTGCGCCAACACCGCGAGGGGGACTGGGAGCAAACCCTCCCCTCCGGGATAGCCGAGGCGTCCGGACCCGAAGCCAGAGGCAACGGATCGACAGACGCCTCCAGGCTAAGGGATTGAGCCGTGCTCGGCGATCCCACCCCCGGAGTCTCTGTCCCCTGCTCAGAGTGGGCGAGGAACTCCTGACGGAGACCTCCAACAGACTCGTGAACAAGGGACTTCACTGAGTCCATATGCTGCTGGAAAAGTTGTGTAATTAAAGACATATCAAAACCACTGTGTGACTGAGGTTTCTTAGCCAGCTTAGATTTTTTAGCTTTAGACGGGGGGACCTCTTGGGTCAGGTCCCCTCCCGCCTCTCGCAACTCTTTGTAGAAGAGAAAATCCGCGGCCCTCCGTTTCTGGGCCCGGGGGGAGAAGGCCATGCAAAGTTCACAAATATCAGGGTTGTGGCCGACTTTCTCGAGACAGCACAAGCACTTGTCGTGCTTATCGGCTCTGGGGATGTTCTGCCTGCAGACAGAACACCCAGTAAATGCCTGAAAGCAAACACGCAAGCATGTAGCTAACAGCGGAGCCAGCAGCATAAATAAACACGTACAAAACATTGAAAATTACGTGAATGTGACCGCGGGAAGAAATACTTGGCTAATAACGCACAATACCACTGGCAGCTACGCTAAACTTCCCGCCATGGAAAAGCAACACGTGCGTAAACCACGGGAAAGCTAGCGTAAAGTTTAATACAAAGTCACATTAATGAGAAATAACAGACTGCAAAAGTCTTATAATACTGTTCTGTCAAGAACAAATAAAGACCATACATACAGTTGAAGTCTCAGACATTATTCTTTATACAAGAGGTATTCAGCAAGGCAACTCGAAACACGTCTGAACGGTTGAGTGACAGCAGAAGGAATGATGATACGGGCCTAGGTGCTTACCTGGTTGGCTGTGCATGCGTAGCAGGGAGGTAACTCCACGTGGTGGGGGCCGTATAATAGATAAAGATTTTATTTATTGTACAATATTTTTATTAAAACATTGATACAACTGTCACAGGACATTTTCAGCCGCAGAAAATGCAATTATGTACCCCAAGGACTATCTATTTGAAAAAGAACGTCAAATATTTTTCAACAAAACTTGGTAGATATATCAAACAGATCCTTAAGTGGTGCCTTTTGCTATTTGCAGATTTTTGGCATTTTTATTTTTCCCTGTTTCCATGGAAACGATTCGGACTTAGTCCCAAAAGGGAGGAGTGGGTTTCGTTTACGGAGCACAACTGGAAAACTTCTTAATATCTTTCAGCAAAACTTGGCAGATATGTGAGGCAGATGCCAAAGTGGTGCCTTTTGCTATTTAGCAAATGTTTGGCATATTTATTTTTCCCGTTTTCCATGGAAACGATTAGGACTTAGTCCCAAAAGGGAGGGGTGGGCTTCATTTCCGGAGCACAACTCGAAAAGCGTTCAGTATCTTTCAACAGGTCTTGGCAGATATATTAGGCAAATTTTGAAATGGTGCTTTTGCTATTTACAGATTTTTGGCATTTATATTTCTCATGATTTCCATGGAAACGATTTGGACTTAGTTAATAAAAAAAGTCAAGCTGGACTTTAAGTAACTGTCAGATGATTTGTTCTTTCAAAGATGTGGGGCTGGGGGGATATGTCATCTTCTGATGACTCTGGTATGAAATGCTGGTCAACAATAAGATCCTGGCCATGGTCAAAAGTCACTGGCCACAGACTGTCTGTGCTATCAAGATGCACAGGTCTAGGAATCTATAGGCCTGGCTTAGGACGAGTCGGGAGATGATCGGATAATGAGTTTACCATGGGAAACAGCTATGAACAATGTTTTCAGTCTTTTCCCAAAATTATAAAAAGGACATTTAAATTTAGGCTGCGACATGCTGTCAGTCATATACAGATTATAAAAAAAAATATGAAGTTCTATAGAAATGGACGTGCTGTTACATGTTCATGTGCGCAGTCTTGCTTTAAGCAACAATAAAATTGTATGACAAGTTTTAGCTCCTTTACTAAATGCAGGAATGTATGTACATTTAAAACACAAGCTGTACTCATAGTCACCCAGTTACAATTGCCAGATGATTCAATCTACACTAACAGCTCCCATTGAAAACTACTTGTAAAACAACTGATTCTGATTTGGTGACCTACTCTCAGTGAGTAGCACATGCCATATACTACCTTGGGATGTGATATTTTGTTACTGTGCTTTATATGAAGCTATTTTGATGTGACTTCAAATATACATGTACAAGATGTTTCCTGTGACTTAATCTGCAAATTGCTGCCGCTGAAGTTGTCCAGGAACTGATGATCACCTTTCCCACCAGATAGGAGTAAAGGGGCTGACTCTGTAGTAGAATGAAATGTAGTTGATGTAAGCCTTATTGAAGGAAAGGTTTCAACATTCATGGAGGTCAAGTCTCAGGACCGGTTAGTCTTTTCACCATCTTTTTGTACTAGGTAAGCCTCTGTTTGCTTCACAGTTATGGCTTATCCTGATGATTTTAATCATAAATCATGTGATTGGTTGAAATTGAGACTCAAGGTCTTTCTACCAGCAGCACCTGCAAGTTTCCTTTCAAGATACTAGTAGCTGGCAACTATGATTGGAATGCGTGGACACATAATACCTCATTCTCTTCCCACAGAGGTGCTTAATGAATTTGTTTTGTGTGAGTTGCGAGTGAGTTGTCTTGCACTGGGCATTAAAGATATACTGGTATTCAGAGCATTACATGTAAAAGATGAGCATAGATAATGGTTCAGTCAACTGAGACCTGATAGTCAAATTGTTTGTTTGTGGTAATAGCTTGGGGAATTCAGGGAAGGGAAGGGAAGTGAATTAATTAGGAGATAAACATCATGTGTTTGCGAATTTCCGGGTGTTATTGAGTATATGAAGCACGGGAATTCATTTGGAACCGACGGCATCAGCCGGAGGTTTCAAATGAAATATTCCGTGCTTCAAATACTCAATAACACCCGGAAATTCGCTAAACACATGATGTTTATCGACATTGTATAAACTAAAAGTAAACCGAAAGGTCCACACACGTTTTTGTTTCTGCACTCATTGACATCGAAAGTACGCGGGTACAGCAATGAAATGTCATCAGCCGTCCGTTTCGGCTGTCTCCCATGGTAGCATCTGGAACTGCTCATTTGTGACGTCATTCGGACTTTACGTCACAATATGATTTTAATGACGTCATCACAGCTGACGACGTAACAATACAATGGTGTGAGCGATGTTTGTATGTATTAATACGCAGAGAATTTCCGAGAATCAAATACCATTTGATCACGTTTTTCAACCAATCAGATTGAAGAACACAGTGACTTTTGGTTTACAATCCCCATTTTTTGCATGTACTGTGAAGATCTTTGTATTTGTTACTGTTTACTATTGATATTTATACGGTCTCAATTTTGAGATTGGGACAAATATTGTCATCTTAACTATTGAAACAATTTTACTGTGCGACCTTGACTTAAAATGTCAGCCAATCACAAGCAAGCAAAGCAGTGTGCAGACATGTAGAATGGTGATGTGGCTTCATTAATATGCAGTCCATTGAACTCTGGGATCTGTTATGAGCTCAGTCTTGAAGAAATACAAATAAATCCTAACATATCAGTTTGAAAGTGTTTACTTCAAAACGCATACATATTAATATATACACAAGTAAAAATACATTTTTACACTAAAAATTCTTCACAGGTGTGAGAGAAGAATAGTGATATCTGGTTGGAATCACTGACAAGCAGTCATTACTTTGATAAATAAAGGCTAACATTGATCAATAGATTATTTGTGCCTGTATGCACAATGGTGGCAGAACAAAACTGCTTGCTCATATATTAAGATATTTGATCACATTTCTTGATGACCATGAAATCCAATATTGTCATTGGAGGGGAAGTACAGTACAGTGCTATTTTAATTCTGTAAACTTTTGAATATTTTTTCAGTAGGACTGGTGTTTATTTAAGAAACAATTCCCTGGTGTTCTAAAGCTATGCTACTGACCAAGCATGACTGATCAATAAATAATATCAGATCACACACAAAACCAATGTCTCTTCAACAAGAAGGCATGGCAGTATTGACAAACATCTAATATCAACCTCTGTACATGAACATTGCTGTAGTAAGCATTACAACCAACTGATGAGACTAAACTCTTATGACTGATCATTTCATGTAAGCACATACAGACTCAACACAAAGCTTCCTTCAGTATTCATTGGGCACAGTTAGATTGTACACAGAACAGTATGAACATGTGTTCCATGGAATATAAACTAGAATATTAATAAGCATTGACATAAATCAGTGTAATACCCTAAACTGGACAAAATAAGACCTAAAAATAGACTCAAATGTGCAGAGCATAACTTAAAAGAACCAATTAGATAACATAAAATGGATTACATGAAAGATGTCTCAGAAATGTAAAAAAGGAACAAAACATGATCGTAATGTGGAAAAGCAGTTTTGAATAATGACATTGTGAACGACCTATTTAGTTAACTGACAGTTTTATACACTGGGAACAGTTTTGTAGTCTTTACTTCTGTAACCTGACACTTTCAGGATCCTTCCTACCCAGAAGTTGAGACGGTAGTTTATGAAACTTTCCAAAGTGAATTAAAAATGTAGTTTGGAATCAAACATTACAATAAGGGCATGTTACAATAAGCCACCACTGTGCCAACAACACTTTTATCTTGTATGTTCGTGTTTCCATGACAAGCTACATTCAAGTTTGTCCTTGATCACATAACAGCTGTCATCACCAAGGGTTTGGCTATAGAGGGAGCTTGCCTCAAGCAATAGCTCTCTTGTATCATTCCATAGAGTCTGTCAGTCTCACTGTCTCTTCAGATTATTTAACCTTGCTTCAAGATCAGCATCTGCAGCACTGACATCGGCGGCAGCAGCAGCTTGTGGTTGTTTGGAGGCTCCAGCGGAAAGAGTCTGGTTAGCAGTTGGCAGACCTACAGAACAAGACACATTGATGATCCTCAAAAATATATTAAGCTGTCAGCTGTCCAAAATTACAATTAGTACAGTGAAAGACTATTGTCTTGAGTGAGTTTAGTTTTACGCTGCTTTTAGCAATATTTCAGCAATATCAAGGGGGGGACACCAGAAACTGGAAACACACATGTACCCATGTGGGGAATCGAATCCAATCTTCGGGGTGACGAGCAAACACTTTAACCACGAGGCCACCCCACCACCCCTGTTGTCTTGAAGTTGAAGGGACCTCCCTAAACACCTCAAGATATCAGCAGCAGTTCAACACAAATGTAAACTGATGACAAAACAAGAAATACACAGGGACCCAGCCTTACTTCAAGACAACCATGAGTTCGACACAACAGTGTTTGTGACTGTACTTTGTTAAAATCTCCTGTAGGGACATCAAAGCGTAATGATTCTAATCGTCTACACCACAATACCACCATGTGATTCGCTTGTATTACTTAGTTTCATTTCTACTACAGCAACTCAGCTTCGGATAATATTAGTGAACAGTCTTGTAAGGACAACTGCCACACTTCAAACATAAATAGACTTCGTACTGGTCAATAAACAAGACATGACCGTTGCTAAATACCCTCTGTGTCTTTGAAAATTTAATTCTTATGAAAATTAGACTTCTTGCTGATTGACATATTGCATGAGTTAAGGAAGAAATACTATTTTCATATTTAGTTGCACACTTGTAACAAATATGAAAATTTCGTGAAGGATGGCAGTCCTCAAGATCCCAGCTCATCACAACAACCTGCAATACGACATGTCTGTTTGTTGTGTAACACCACATTCAGATATATTCTAGCTAGTTTGAGTGTGTACAACACAATCTAGTGACTGACATCATGAACATTGACCTGCGCAATTGGATTATGAGGACGTATCAACAACATCAAGTCTGACCTGCTGATCCTATTACTTCAAGTAACAAGCTATAAATTTCAACCAGATATTCACTGGGCTACAATGTGATATTGTATGGCAATCCATAGGCTGACACTTATTGTACAAACATCAATCCAAAGTGTTATGGTACATGTAACCTAGGACCACCTCCGTGGTGTAGTGGTTAGAGAGTCAGCCCGGAGAGTGCAAGGTCGCGGGTTCGACCCCTGACCGTGTCATACCAAAAGATGTTAAAATATGGTACTTGTTGGTCCCTGCCTGGTGCTCAGCATTAATGGATACAACAAGGACTGGTCAGCTGGGAGTCAGTATAATGCGTCAGAGTGGAGTATTCATGCTTCACTACGGCATGGTATCTCAGTGGGCTACCACTATAAAACCAGCTTAAGTCTGGGCTAGTACAAGCAGCCGCACATACACATACACACGCATGCACGTCGTCATATGAGCGAAATATTCTCAAGCACAACGTTAAACCCAATTTCACCTCACCTCACCTCACCTCACCTCACATGTAACCTAAGGCGGTTCCTGCAGTATGATTCACGGGCAACAGCAACTATGGAGACTTGCCCTCATAATTTCAAGTGTAGTTGCCCTCATAATTTCTCACGGTGAGAGTAAGTGTTGTTATCTGCTGCAGTATGTTATGTTCAAGCTCAGTCATGGTTGCATAGATACCAAAAGCAGAGGTTCCTGGAAACCAGTTCTCCTAATATCTCCATGGGAAACATCTCTTGGGTATCAGACAACATGAAATATGTCATATTTGTGCATTAACCCTTCACAACTTTCAGGATATTTGGTGTTTATCTTACCTGACAATTCATCTGCCATCTGTAAGCCGAGTTCATCCAAAACTTGAGACACAATAGCATCACTACAATAAAACAATGTCACATCATTAGTTTCCATAACAACCTAGATTAGGGTCCAATCCAGGATTCAAACCCACACTCAGAGTCAGAGTAAGTCATCAGCACAGAAAGTCAGTTCAGCCATCCCAGTCAGCCACAATGTTCCACAAACAATGAAATCCAACAACTTGTCAAGATAAAAAAGCTAGTTATTATTTCTCTTCAGAAAGAAATCATTTACAATTTATGAAATGTGAACGCAATCTGTTGTGCTACTCTTAAAAATTTAAAGTTTCAAAGACAGCTTGTCTGATGTTTTTATCCAAAACAGTGATCACCTTACTAAACACAACACAGCAATGGTACCATAAACACTGAACAATCCTCTCAGAATTCACATCCTACAGAATGTATCAATATTGCTAACACAGCATGACACTTAGTATGCCTGACAGCATAAAACTTGGCACAATCACATTAGATTCTGTTCTATCAAACAGAAAGTCATAATTTTCATGTTAGTCATGAAAATCCATTACCAAAAAGCTTGTAACCAATATGTTTCTGGTGAAATTTGATTGTTGCATTTTTATTTAGCACTACTTACCTCTCTTCTTCATCCTCCTCATCTCCAAGGGCATCGTCAATGGCATCACTCATCATCTCCTCCTTCATGTCCATGATCTCAGACTGCTTCTCAAACTCCATCATAATCTTCTGAATCTGGGGCAGCTTCAGCTACAACCACATCATCAATATTCACATGACCGACCTTGTCTCAGTCTAGGATACTTCAACATATGATAGATCCAAACATGATGTCATTGCCCTGTTAGAGTAAAAACTGGTTCACAACATTTACCCAACACATTTATTTACTCACACATTCATATTACAAGTGCCTGTCTCAGTTATTTCAAAGCTAACTTCTTCAGATCTAAAACATTTAGCCAAGGAAACCACATGTTAATGAACATACATGTTGACTCCACATGACCCTGAGTCAAATTAATATGATCTATACAATTTCGCTTTGGGCTAGTAAATTCAAATTTATAGTCACATCGGCAGTATTTCAGCCATACCATGACATAAACAGTTATACATTCCTGATATCCATTTTGCTTTGAGCTGACTGCTAATTTCACTTACAACCACACCTACTACTAGTAACAAAGCTACACATCTCTGCAGCTGAGATCCAGGGAGCACTTCAAATATCATTTTTTCAAGGGAAATACAACTGAGGTGTGACAGAGATGTAGACATAGTTGGAAGTAAAATGTCAGTCTCTACACATTCATTGTAACTGTGTTGTCCTTGTTGTTGCACCAGGCTGATCATGACAATAACAATAACATACTAATGCCAAGATAACAGACAAGTACCTGTTTGTTCATGGTTGCCATGGCTTTCGTCACACCCTTCATTGCTTGTGCCATTGCATTGTTAGACTTGAGTGTTTGGATTTTTAGTGACACTGCCTGGATGTTTGCCCGCATTGTGATGAACTTCTTCACGTAGCGCCGGGTACGGACAAGGTCTTTGGCCATCACTTTAACCGCATCCTGTGACATACATTATTAGGTTAAAACTGGCCATTAACATTTCTGTCTTCTTAATATTCAACTATACTTTGCAACATGTCATTTGAAATTCTAAATTTTGTACTAACATACCTGTGATGATGGCTAATTGTTTCATGAAAGAATAACACATATAATGGACAACAAATTGATGACTCCTGCAACCAATATCAAATACCATCAACCAATGCTCAAAATATGTCTTTAGGAGAAAATAATCATTTCAACCAATTTCAACCAACTGGAGGTTGTACATAAATTTAATCTGTGCTCAAGTAATGCCATGTTGTTATGTCTGCGTAAGGACAAATGCAACAACTTACCATTTGACCCTGTTTAGCCATCTTTTTAATGTCTGCAATGACCTTCTTCTCCTGTTGCTCCATCTTTGATCTCTCCCTATCCAGATCTCTCATGGCTTTGTTGAGAGCTCTCTGATTCTGACGCAACATCTCCTCTGGCGTCTTTTTACGCCCAAATAACCATTCGAGAGGCATGATGAATAGTTTATAGAATAACCTGAAGACAATGGATGAAATATTGTGTAAATGTAGCTTGCTGTCCTAACGAGAAGCCAATCCTACCGTAAATATTAAAACAAAAAGGTGAAATGTACCAGTTCATCTAAAAGAAAAAGAAACCATGTTTAGGCCACAGTAATAGCTCAATGTCATTTGGCACCAAAAACTATGTCACTGCTAGTAGTTTACATAGATGTAAGCTAACATGACAATACATCAGTAAATTAAACTTGTCAAATATGACACAATAGTTCTAAATATCACATTCATCATAGTGGTGTAGCGGTTCATCGATAGTATCGATGTTTGCATCATCAACTACGAGATACAAGTGCATCGATACAAAACACATTTAGGCAATATATCAGGACATTTATATCGCGAGGGTCCATGATACATCAATGTATCACCACAATATGATATATCCCGATACTACTTAAGTACTACTTAAAGGAGTATTGCATTAGGAATAGGAACAGAGTCTCTTTGAAATTCTTCTGAATTTTAAAAACAAATTGAACTTATAGGAATTTGTTTGTATCTGTTATTTTTGTTACATGAACAAAGGAGTTGGGGTATAAGTGAAAGAGTGTGAACATTTTTCAAACTCTGTGAACTGTAGAATACTTGTCTTCAAGTAATTTAACTATGTTTTAGTTATTTGACAAATAACACCATTTATTAACAACTATGAAAACAAAGATAAGATCAAATTTAGAAAGCAGACTTAAAGAGTTTTTTTCAGTGATTCTGAATTCTGTTAAATTACGTTGAATTGTTTGTGAAAGACTTGGTGTAGAAACACAACTTCCTCAGGGAAACTTCAGTTTCAAATATATTTATATTAGATCAAGGTATACTGAATGTGTTTGACTGTACTTTCTTAAGCATTAAATGCTGAAATTTTATTAGATTAACAGCTCTTTAAGTGTGTGTGAATGTAACACAAGTTCTGCTGCATGAAAAATAGAGTTTCAGTCATTTTATCTATCTGTCGCCGACAGCCTTTTATTTCTCTATCTTTCCATCAGAAGGCTGCTTCTCCACTGTCTGATATAGGGAGTTGTACGTGCTACCCGTATTTGGCTCACCACCAAAAGCACGGGCTTCTACACCTGTGACGTATGACAATTTGAATTCACATTCAATTGTCATCCGTCAGCCATCACACATGTATGGCTGACACAACATCTTCCTAATGTTGTATTTAATTCACAGGTAAGCACCCTCTCTATATCCTTTCTCTATTTCATAGTGCTAAATATCTAATTATTATCAGTTAAGTATTTTAAGTTAGTAAACATATTGTTACCGATCGCGCATAAAGTAAACATATCTATCGCGTATCACATACTAACTTAAGCACAAGCACGTAAGACAGTGTGTGAAAGTATAATTATATTATATTTTATAAACCTTTTATTATCAACACCAACTGTATATATTTTTAGCAATAATATGATGCATCAGCTTTATGTGACGTCATCATGTAAACAATCACCATTATTCAATTGTTATATAACTATAACATATGCCACTGTGCTATTTGATTATCAATTGAATAATTAATTTGACAATTTGAATTCACATTCAGTTGTCATCCGTCAGCCATCCCACATGTATGGCTGACACAACATCTTCCTAATGTTGTATTTAATTCACAGGCAATAAACGAGATGTTTTACACGAACGAGGGTCTCTGTTCGTTATTTTGTCTGCTTGGCAAGACTCAGGCCTGAACCCGCGACATATCATATCTGTTCTGTTTTTAGAAATTGTAAAGTATCGGGATACGTATCATATCGCCACTATTGTATCGTGATGACGATCGTCTCGCAGGTCTCTTGCCAATACATTCATGATATATCGTCTCGCCTCATTAAACTGGTATCGGGACACATATTGTCTCGCCACTTAGGCCACGATACACTGCTCTAATTCATCATTATACATTAGATTACTTAGTAATAACATTTACACATGTGTAAGCTTTCCACAATCTACAACATAACATTATTATAAAATCCAGTGGTTGGGTGAAGAAGATTATATAGCACTAATTAACTTCTCCCAAGGAATAAAGCAAGCAGAGATTAGTAAGGTAAGTGGTTACTGACCGTTGTTTACGAACAACACTTCAGGACGGTCAACTTATTGTCAACCATTCTGAGCTATTATTTGTCAACGATACCCAGTAACTCTCAAGCTTATTCCACAGGAAAACTTTCTGCTCCAGTGGCCACACCATGGTGTAGACTTATGCCTGACAACTTTAAACTTGTCAAATCATGTGACATGTTCTCCTGTTTGTAAATTAATCCACTTTTCTGAAACAAGAATGGACAGGCTTGATGCAAGCCTTTTGGTTCACTTTACATATTGCTTTGGATAATCATCTTACAACTGTAACAGTGAAATGTATGAAAAAGTAGCTTCAGATATCAATGTGACTATATTGTTAGTTTTCTGTAGGGCTTCAACAATAACACTTGGATGATGAATATGTCAACGGAAATATTTTTCCTTTTTACTATCTTTACTCAATGAAAGTAAAACATTTCATGATATATGTATATCTAAATGTGTATATTCATCCAAAATGAAACTGATAACATATACATGAGCCGAATGTGTAAGATCTAATGATGAGACAGAGGTACTTGGCTGGTCGAAAGAAACTCTGGGTAGTAGAGTGATTGGCTTCATATTTATATCCTAATCTCAGCTTTGGTAAAAAATGGGTTGCCTTATAATCATTCAAGCAATTAGTATTTTGAAATTCATTCATATGATGAACTCATGAACTTTCTTTCGCATGTGCCTCTAACAAAAAACATGTACAACGCCATTTCACTCTGAGCAGCCATTCAGTTGTCGCCTTTGCAGTAAGGGGCACTGTTCTGATTTGAGAATTGAATGAAAAGCTAAATGTGTGGCATCTCACTCAGAAATTATTGCATGAATGATATAAAAACACACAGAACTGTCAATGTACTCTCTCTTTAAACAACATTCCCCAATTGAGTCAAATATTGATACTATTGATTTAAGTATTCCATCCCGTTTCTAATAGTTTTCACTTTCAGGGTTAATCAAGTTTTTCATTTGTCTATAATTCATATATTCTTATAATGTTCAACCACATTAGTAAGTGGACACGGTTAACTAACAAAATATTGTTGTTGGTAGTCTTTTATTGTTGGTTTACAGCTATGAACCTTTTACATTTTCAGTAATTTTCAAGAATATACTTCCACCTATAACACCTACCTCGCACTGCTCCACCTGAACTGACACTAAGGACGGATAATTTTTCAATCAGTCTATGAGTAATCGTCAGATGAAGAAGTGCGTTAGAAATCCCATGACTGTGACTACAGACTAAAGATATGTTTGCTTGTCGGAATTTACACTGCGTTAGGTCAACAAATGTGACATCTATAATCACGACACAGAGAATGAATAACTAAGACGATGTCCTTATAATAAGTCGTGTTCGATTCTTATGACTCACGAGACTTAAAAGTATGTTCACAAAGTACACAATCACTTCTTGTGAAAGACCTCTTCCGTCTTTCCAATGTTGTTGATGATGACGTCACAAATATCGTGATGTACTCTCCAATCTCTAGCACTTACGCGTATATATCGTGGATATCTTAGATATGCTAAAATTCCCGAATTTGCAATGGCTATTAACGAGTACTAACGTAATATAATCAATATCTTACTTTCTTTGTCATTTGTTCCATCTATATCCTTTGTAAGGTCAGAGGGTACTGGTATCCTAAGATGGCGGCAATGATGCAGTGATGTGCTGAATTGGGGTGCGCAAAAAATTCCAGAATGTCTTATATATGATTGTTTTGAGAGCTTTTAGTTGGTGAAAATAGACTAAAGAGTATCTTTTGTAACTGATATGCTCGTGGAATGTCTTTTCTTACTTTTATTTATCGAACTGTGTCGTTCAAATACCAGCTGTGTTGAAGGCCATTCTTTTGCGCAAGATATTTGGACAAATGCCAAACTCAGCAAATTTTCTTTCGCCACTTTGCTTGGTTTAAAATGGTGGCGTACAATGTGGGTGAGCGTAATTAATTCCGTTGAAACAATAGTCGCTATTTTGCTTTTTTCACAATGTTAATTTCCATACTACTCGTGTACAAAACATCAGGAGGAAGCTGGAACATCTGTGCAACAACCCATTCTCCAGCTCATGTCAAAATCATTAGTAGATAGTGTAATGACCTCCTAACCTTTGTAGATCTGAAGCAGCTAGGAGAACACTTTGTTTGCACACACTTGATCATGTTCATACCCAGTTAAATGTTGCTGAATTAGGTTCCTTGAGTTTTACCCTTGTTGTGTGGTCATGGTCCCTTTAATTTCAATGATGACATGGACCTGGGTTAGATTTACTGGGAAATGGGCCAGTAATCAGTATGCTTGAGATTTTTGTTGTCAGAGGCATTTTTGTCTCCTGTAATTTGCTAGATAAAACCCCGCAGTATTAATCGCTGTTTTATTAGAATTTGCCAACCAGACTCACTCAAATGAGCTGTAGTGTTGGTATTATTTTAACTTCACTGAGCCAAAATATTAAAATAATATATTTCATACATGTTCACATGGTGATTTATGGGAAGAGGATATGGCCATTGACCCATGTAGTTGTAAGTGCTGATTTTGCAGAGAACAGGTGATAACAAAAATAAAAATGTTGTTGATGGTTTTGTGTGTTTGTACCATGATGATGTGGATTAGGTTCAACTTTCATGGCCCAAGACATACATTTTCATGTTGATGTACATACTCGACCTTTGTAAATATGCATTTGTAAAATAAATACTTCTTATATTGTTTTTCCAGCACTCCTTTTGGAAAAAGGGGAAGATAAAACGTTGAGTTTAACCAAGATAACGAAAACTACGGAAAACCTTTTGATACCTAAGCTAACGAACCAGGTGCCCAATCCGTCAAAAACTAGCACACACTGCACATCTGAGGTACTATAGAGGGACAACAGCAGGACAACAAGTGATACAGAGCATTAACACAAGAATCTTCGAACAAACTTCTTCGTCCAATGTCTGTCAGAAAGATGAATAGTCCTCAGTGGAAGGTACACATAGTTCAACATACCCATATCTAAAATGTAAATGACATCAACTCTGACAAGTGTAAAAGATGATACAGCTGTGGCAATGCTATGTTAGTTGTCTTGAATCTTTGCCCTGATTATACCTTGGTTTGTCAGTGCCATACCCGTATGTGTGGGTTTCACCACGGGGAATGTACTTCATCTTTGACTTGATGCTAATCATGGGTGGTACTGTTCAAGGTGATTGATTGCATGATTCAAATCCATTTTAATATCAAGATCATGTATAGGTCTCATATAAGCATGTTCAGAAGATCGTTATATTTATTCTTCTACAGCAGTTTGGCAGTTGCATTAGTCAAGTGGTGAATGTGTTTATACTGATGGCCTGGCTTTGATTCCTGCCTTGGGTATAAATGTATTAAGCCCTTTTCAGGTCTCCTGCTATAATATTGCTTGAATATTGTCAAATGTGTAAACCTTCACCATTGCCAAGGAGGACTCTCACATTGAGCTGACACGCCTTGATATAACTGGAATACTGTTCAAAGTGGCGTTGACCCAACTCACTCTCCAGGAGTAAGCTGTCATTATGGTTCTTATTTGTGCTGATGTTTCTTCTTTTGTTTTGCATGTCAGTTTGCTACCACTGTTTTCTGTTTCTCATGACTATTAGAAATTCCAGCCGCCAGCCCAAGATCCCGCCATCATGTCTTTCCATCAGGGTCCCAACATAGTTTCATCGTACAATAATATTCCAACATCAGGCAACAATGGTCTTAGGGAAACAGGGATAATTGACAAACTTCAGGTGAGAAACCAGCTGTAGACAGGTTAGAATATATCCTGCTAACACAATTACAAATTTAGTAACGAATTGAAACACAATAAAAAATATTGTTATTAATAGACTTATCATGCATATACAATGATACATAAACTGATGGCATATGATATGTGTACATTTCTGTGTATTGACAAAAAGACAGCACTGTAGTATATTGCTATATGTTGCTTGGAAGTTGAGTGTTTGACTTTGATAGTGATTGTACAGGAAGTCTCTGTTTTGTACATACTAGAGTAAATATTATGCAACATTGTCAGTTGTTGATTATGCAGATTCTAATGTTTAGAAATATAAAGTAACAAGCAATGTTGCACTAAAACATCCAAACTTGTTAGTAATTAAGTGATGATTTTAGCATTAATGTGGGAGAGATGTAACCTGTGAAGTGTGTGTAATAATACCTGAACATATGCATTGTTTGTTCCAGCATTCCTATGGATTTATTCAGTGCTGTGATAGAGAAGCCAGGCTCTTTTTCCACTTCAGTGAATATAGTGGTGATATAGACACCATGAAAATAGGAGGTACCTACATTTTCTATGTAAAACTTGAGAACCTAATTAATTGTAATTTATCAGTGAGATTATGATAGTGCTGATTCAGCTGTTCTGGAAACCTGACCATCTGACAAGATAACTTCAATATTTGTTTTCTGTTGTGTTGCAGATGCAGTGGAATTCCAAATGTCTTATGACAGGAGGACAGGGAAACCTATCGCTGTGACTGTGGTCAAGGTTGACAACAGCATGGTTACCACAGAGATTCTCAGTGATGAGCGCTTTGTTGGCAGCATAGTTCAGGTGGCTAAACCATCGCATGCAAAAAATGTAAGATAAATTATGTCTAAAGATGTCACTTTTTGCATTTTGGCAAATGTATACATGGCAGTTACTATTTCGGAACCAGATGCTGGTCTTGCAAAATTTGGATTGGTCAGTTATCCCAGCACTTTGGTTACAAAACTTGCCACTGTGTTGCAGTTATAGAAAATGACTGCCCTTCAAAAATGTCAAATTAGGTAAGGTCATATGTATCAGTAACAATGATAACAATGTTTAATGACAAGCAGAATTTGAAGTTAAGAGCTTTTCAAAGAACATGCTACAGATACAATGGATGATTTGTGAAGTGTACTTGAACAAAGACAATCTTAGACACATGCTATATATGTGGTATATCCTTGTACAGGGAACAGTTGTTAACAGTCAGGATGGACTTGGTCGAGTCACTTATGAACATAATGGGGAATGCTTCTTCCTTCCCTATGGTCTGGAGGATTTGTCTGACAGTAGTGTGAAACTCAAACCGGGTGACCAGGTCATGTTTCACATAGCCACAGATAAAAGGTAACACCCTCAAATATACCTATAACTTTCGAATTATTCTTTCTGGTGCAGAAAAAACGTATTAGGTAGTAAAGTTAAAAAGCCTTTCTCTTCTTGATATTATAAGGTGGTGTAGCCCAGTGGTTAAAGCATAAATTTGTCATGGAGATGAAATTAGTTTGATTCCCTACATAGAAACGTGGTTTGAAGCTTTTACTGGTGTTCCTTGACATGATGCTGCTGTATTATTTGCTGAACAATCTTACACAGCTGAACATATTAAAACCACACTTATGTTTATAGAACCCACAGACTATTCCGGGGGCAGTGGGGTAGCCTAGTGGTGAAAGCGTTCGCTCGTCACGCTAAACATCCGGGTTCGATTCCCCACATGGGCACAATGTGTGAAGCCCATTTCTGGTGTCCCCCGCCATGATATTGCTAGAATATTGCTAAAGGCGGCGTAAAACTAAACTCTCTCACTCACTCAGACTATTCCGTGTTACAAAATGTGCTTTCTTTATTCCGTGCTGCAGGAATGGTAACATACGTGCAAGGCAGATTGAGATGCTGCAGCCACCGAGCCAGCAGAGGTTCCAGGGAGTGGTGTGTTCCATGAAAGAGACGTTTGGCTTTATTGAGAGAGCCGATGTAGTGAGGGAGATATTCTTTCACTACAGTGAATTCAAGGACAACATCAATGAGCTAATACTCGGGGATGACGTGGAATTTAGTGTTCAGAATAGAAATGTAAGTGATAAGCAAAGATCATAAGAACTAGGTCTATGTCCTCCATGCATGTGAAATACTAAATATGTCTTGTCACCATCTGTTGTGTGTTAGATGATGGGTGGCTCCTTTGATCTTGACTCCCAACCATAACATAAAAATTCAACTTTCAAGTGTTTATTGGACCCTCATATTGTCCTGGCTAGACACATTTTTGCACACTATTGCTTGTCACATGAGGTCATTGAGGACAATCCAGGGATCAGACTGGGCGTCCTGGTTGATTGCCTCTCATGGTCCCTCAAAAGCATTGGTTATTTGCTCATGATATCAACCTTTCTTTTGTCTTGTTAAGACCTGATTGTGCACATACTGATGTGATATACCTGGAATATTGCTGTCTGTTATTTCAAATACCACTTGCTCAGTTTTTGACATATTCAGTTCAAAAGCATCATCTGTTTATGGTATTGTTCATGTTTAGTGACCCGTGAAGATCCAGGGTAGAATAGGTCTTCAGTAACCCATGCTTGCCACAAAAGGCGACTATGCTTGTCGTAAGAGGCGGCTAACAGGATCGGGTGGTCAGGCTCGCTGACTTGGTTGACACATGCCATCGGTTCCCAATTGCTCATGCCGTTGATCACTGGATTGTCTGGTCCAGACTCGATTATTACAGACCGCCGCCATATAGCTGGAATATTGCAAAGTCTGGCGTAAAACTAAACTCACTCACTCATGTTTAGTGGGTGCGGTATGGTAGCCTAATGGTTAAAGCATTTGCTCGTCATGCCGAAGACCCAGGTTCGATTCCCCACATGGGTACAATGTGTGAAGCCCATTTCTGGTGTTCCCCACTGTGATATTGCTGGAATATTGCTGAAAGTTTGGTGTCATTCTATTCAAGTGTTTGTGATGTTGTATGTTGTTACTTTTCATATGTGCATAAGCACTGAAACCATTTATGTTGTGTTAATCCAGATTGTGTTTATGATGAATGTGACATTTCCTTGCAGGGCAAAGAAGTTGCTGTAGATATATCTCGCTTACCAGAAGGAACTGTGATATTTGAGGATATTGGTCTGGATATGATAAAAGGAAAAGTGCTAAAAACCTTAAAGAATGGCAACAATCGTCGACAGAGTGACCCTCTTGGTGGGAGAATTATATATGAAACACCTAAAGGGTATGTTTTCAATGTACTTGTTGATCTGTTGTAATTGTCTTTGTTTTGGAAATTTAGCATGGGGTCTGTATATTGGAGAAAACTCTCTGCTCTGTAGTGGTGGCCCTTGAGTTTTTGTCCCCCGCCGCAACGCAGAACGGGGGACTATGTATTCAGCGGCGTCCTTCCGTACGTCCCGATTCTTGTTAACTGTTGTACCCAATGTCTTCAAATTTGGTGACAGCCTACATTGTGAGATTATGCAGACACCAGTCAATTTGGGTGACCTTGACCTTTTAAGGTCACCACGATACTTTGACCACTTTTCAAACTCTTGGGAGAGCGGAAGGTCGCGGGTTCGATCCCCGACCGCGTCATACCAAAAAGACGTTCAAATATGGTACTTGTTGGTCCCTGCCTGGTGCTCGGCATTAATGGGTACAGCAAGGACTGGTCGGCTCGGAGTCAGTATAATGTGTCTGAGTGGGGTATTCATGCTTCAATGCGGCATGGTATCTCAGTGGGCTAGCACTATAAAACCAGCTTAAGTCTGGGCTAGTACAAGCAGCCACACATACACACATGCATGCACGTCGTCATATGAGCGAAATATTCTCAAGCATGACGTAAAACCCAATTTCACCTCACCTTTCAAACTCTTGTTAACGCGATATCTCATGAAATGTTGTACCCAATGTGGTCAAATTTGGTGACAGCCTACATTGGGGGATTACGCAGACACCAGTCGATTTGGGTGACCTTGACCTTATTTTCAAGGTCACCACGACACTGACCACTTTTTAAACTGTTAACGTGATATCTCATGCACTGTTGTACCCAGTGTCGTCAAATTTGGTGACAGCCTACATTGGGGGATTACGCAGACACCAGTTTATTTTGGTGACCTTGACCTTCAAGGTCACAATGACACTTTGCATGCTTTAACTCTTGTTAACGCGGTGTTTCATGGACTGTTGTACCCAATGTCTTCAAATTTGGTGACAGCATACATTGGGGGATTTCACAGACACCAGTTTATTTAGGTGACCTTGACCTTATTTTCAAGGTCACCACGACACTTTGAACACTTTTAACTCTTGTTAATGCGATATCTCATGTACTGTTGTACCAATGTCTTCAAATTTGGTGACAGTTTACATTTGGGTATTACACAGACACCAGTTTATTTGGGTGACCTTGACCTTATCTTCAAGGTTACCACGATACTTTGACGGCTTTTTTAAGGCGATATCTCATAAAACATTGCACCCAATGTTTTCAATTATGTTGACAGCCTACATTGGGTGATTATGCAGACACCAGTCATTTCAGGCATCTTGTATGTGACCCAAAAAATAAAAAGTAGTAAATAAAGATATTCCATTCTTTAGCGGCGGGGGACATTGCCATATCAGTGGCAAACACTTGTTGTTGTATATGTTGTGATTTTGGTTGCGTGAAGTACGTAATCTACTTGAGATACTTTAGACGTTAGATATGAATCTGAGATAACGCAAACACTTACCAGAGGTTGCAATGGATTGGATGGTCAGACTTTATGGATTGGATTGGAGTGATCTGTTTGAATGCATGTCATCTTACTCTGACGACATCAATCACTGCACACAGTATCAGTCACTGGATTGTCTGGCAGAGACTAAAATTTCTTGAAGATCACCGTCATATAGCTGGAGTATTGCCTACTGCAGCGTTAAGCTACAAACACTTCCTCACACATACATTAGTTGGAAATTATTCTTTTTCATAGAAATCGTCCTTGGGGTCCAAATATGCATTTTCTGCGGCTGAAAATGTCATGTGACAGTTGTATCAATGTTTTAATAAAATATTACGTAGGGTTACCTCCCTGCCACGCATGCATGGCCAACCAGTTAAGTACCCAGGCCCGCATCATCATTCCTTCTGCTGTCACGCATCGTGTTCACACGTGCCTTGACTGTGCTGACAATTCTATGATGTCTGAGTCTTCAACTACTGTATGTATGGTCTTTATTCGTTCTTTAGAACACTCTTTTGACTTTGCAGTTAGTTATTTCTCATTTATATGACTTTGTAATCAACTTTTACGCTCGCTTTCCCGTCGTTTACGGACATGTTACTATTCCATGGCGGGATGTTTAGCGTGCCACGTGGTTGAAATATTGCTTTATATACTATTATCTCATCTCGCGTTGTCGTATTCACATATTTTCAATGTTTTATACATGTTATTCCTGTTTCTGTTGTATTTGGCCATTAGCTACATGCGTTGCGTGTTTGCTTTCAGGCGTTTACGGCGTGCATTACCTGTAAGCAAAAATTGCCACCACAGGACAAACACGACAAGTGTTTATGCTGCCTAGATAAAACTGGGCACAACCCAAACGTGTGCGAGCTCTGCCTTGGCTTTTCCCCCAGAACGCAAAAGAGGCGACCTGCCGATTTCCTTTTCTTTAAGGAATTGAGGGAGGTGGGAAGGGGACCCGGCTGACGAAAGTCCCCCGTCTAAGTCTAAAAAGGCTAGGAAGCCCAGCAAACCCAAATCTTCAGGTTCTAAAGAATCTCAACCTTTTGATATGTCATTAATAAACAGATGTTTCAGCAACATATGGACTCAGTGAAGTCTCTCGCCAATGAGTCAGTTGGAGGACTCCGGCAGGAGTTTCTCGCTCGCTCTAGTCGGGTGACGGAGAGTTCGGGGGTCGAAGCGCCGAGCTCGGCTAGATCCGTCGGCCTTGAGGTACCTGTTGATCCTTTGCCGCTGGCTTCGGGTCCGGGAGCTTCGGCCACCCCGGAGAGGGAGGGCTCGCACCCAGTCTCTCTCGGTGCTTGTGCAGGGACCGTTGAGGATTCCCAGTGTTCTGGTTCCCCATGAGAGTGGAGGAGCCAGTTCTGCCTCTGCTATCTCCTACGTCTCGGGACCGGGGTCCTGGCATGCTGTCTGTGTCCGGGGCAGATGGTGTCTCAGGGTCTTCCGTTCTCTTGTAGTCTGCAACTCAGCTTTCTGCCGGGTCGGGGTTCCTCTCTTCGGGAGGATCCGGATTCTGGCTCGGGTTCGGGAGCCGAGTCGATGGATGTGGGAGAGGTTGAGGAGCACGAGGGCGCTTTCCGCTTCTTGTCAACTTTGCGTGAGGTACATCAGTGCATAGCGCAGATGTTGCCCCAATCTGTGGTGCCGACATGCCGTCAGGATTCATCTGAGTTCGGCCTGCCAGGTGAGGCGTTTGCTACTCGGCAGCCTTCACAGACGCAGCTCTCCGCGTTCTTCCGTCACTGATCCAGGATGTAGTGGATCCGTTGCTCGCTGGTTCTCGGCTCCGATTGACTTACCCGAACTCGTGAAGCGTTACCAGCTGGGTGATGAGTCCCTCTTCCAGGTTCCAGGTGGATGCATGTGTTTTCACTTCGGTCGCCCTCGGGGGAGGCTCGGCTTCCTCAAGTTCAGCTCCAGCTGCCAAACAAGGGCGTTTAGTTCCACCTTTTGCTCAGTTTGGCAAGCTTACCGAACCTACAAGGAGGGTTATCGAAATGCTGTGCAGCAGATCAGGGTGGTGGTCCATGGGGCGTATCTCTCCTCAATTCAGAGGTCGGCGTTGGAGGCGGAGGGAGGCACGAGTTACGTATCACCTCATGTTGTCTTACTTTGTCAGCTCACCGACGTGCAGGCCCACCTGACCAGGGACTCATTACGGTCTGCTGCGTGGACGGTGATGTGAGCAGTTATTGGGATGCGCAAGCTGTGGTTGTCGACCTCATGTTACTCGGCGACAACCCAGCAAACCTTGCTGGCCCTTTCATTATGGCTGGGTGTGACACTGTTTTCGGGGGCGCACGGTTATACGGGAGGCTGCTGCTGCTGCCAATACTTCTTTCAAGGACTCGAAGGCCTTGCTAGAATAACCGCGGGTTTCTTGCCCCCGTGCGGGCACTTCCTCCAAGGCGCAGCCTACGCCCGAGTCTGCAGGATGGCTTCGGCCACTTGGCAGGGGAAGGAGGAGGAGCCGCCCCCCGCCAAAGGTAAGAGTAAGGAGCAGACCTCTTCGTCTAGCTCCCAGGAGCCTTTTTGCAGTTGTGGGGGTCTGCCCCGACCCCCCGTTAGACTTGCTGGCTGCTCCACCGGATACGTCCCAGCCAGTCCATCTGCAGGGGACTACTCACGCTCCCTTACCACATATCCCAGTGGGAGGCTGCTCCCTCTATTCCTTCCGGTGTGGGAGAAGGCTACTCACACCGTACGTGTCGGCCATTTACCGCTGTGGAAGAGGCCCGCCAGAGTTCACCGGCATAAGGCGCACTCCGGTGCTGTCATGTCCGATCAAGGCAGGTATACTGCGAGACGAAGTTCAGGCTTTGCTGGACAAGTCCGCAATAGAGCGCATACCACCGGGAGAGGAACAGGCGGGGGTTCTATTCCACGTACTTCCTCGTAACGAAGAAAGACGACGGATTCCGTCCCATTCTCAACCGCAAGGGGTTGAATGATAGAGGTTCCATCCTTTAAGAGATTCTGGGCAGCCTGTCGGTGTCTGGATGCAGCAGAAGTCCGTCTTCACATCAATGTGTCGGAACTGAGAGGTGTGCGGTTGGTTTTCGAGCGCTTCCGGGAGCATGTTCAGGGCCAGGTTGTTCGTCTTCAGTTAGACAACAGCACGGCCATTCCGTACAGTGCGACTGTCAGGTGATTCCTGTCTATCTCCCAGGGCTAGAGAACGTGCGAGCAGATGTGCTCTCTCACCAGATCCTGGCCCCGCACAAGTGGATGCTCAATCGGCAGATAAATCGGAGTTATCTCCCAGTTGTACGGATCATTCCAGGTGGATCTGTTTGTGTCCGGTGGGATGAATCAGATACCCATGTTTTGCTCTCGAATACCGGACCAGAGGACACCTTCCTGCTGGATTGGACGGGCAAGGTACTGTGGGCGTTTCCGCCACTACCTCTCATTCCCCGGGTCCTCTCCCAGCTGTCCACCCAGCCAGCTCGGCTACTTGGTCTTCTGGCACCACTTTGGCCGTCACAGGGCTGGTTTCCGGTAATTCTCAGGTTTCTGGCTCAGCCTCCTGTTCTATTACCCTTTCAACCGGACATTCTCACTCAGAACGGCGCGCCACACCCCAATTCACGGATTCAGTGGGTGGCTTGGCCTCTGTCAGGTCGAGCCTCGAGGCACGGGGAATTCCTGCAGCAGTTGCAGACACAATTCAGGCTTCGAGGCTGGATTCAACAAACGTTCAGTGACTACGAGGATAGGTGGTTTTACTATGCGCGCTGGTGTTCAGATAGGGGCATTGCAGATCCCTTTTCTGCGGATTTAGTCCGAGTTTTGGAGTTTCTGCAGTCTCGTTTGGAAGAAGGTTTGGCGGCTTCGACCATTCATGGCTACTCCACCGCTATTTCCAACTTTCACATCCCTGTCGATGGTGCTCTTCTGGGGCAGCACCCTCTTATGCAGCGCTTCTTAGCTGGCGTGGATCGGCTTCAACCTGCTCTCAGGTGTACAAACCCACTTCACTGACTGTGTTCCATCCAGATCACATCAGTACTCACCTCCCAGATAGTTACCATCCGAAGATCGATCACGCTTTCCATGTGACAGCTCCTATCGAACTTCCCACTCTTATCCAGCCTTCTACATCGGGGACCTTTGCAACGAGCACTCACCCGTTGGATGTCCGTAAGACCCTCAAGGTCTATATCAAACGAACACAAGGGATCCGACAGGTACCCAGCTGTTCTGCTGTTATGGTGGTGGGAAGGCTGGAACTCCTGCCAGCATAGTCAATTCCTGCCAGACACTTTCTCGCTGGCTTGTGTCGCTTGTGTGACTTGTATTTGGAGCCGGCCTAGCACTTTAATATGGCACTATCAGCTTGATACACATTCCCGTGATCGAGCGCGCTTTGGCCGATCTGTTCTCTCCAGTGGACAGTGTCCTGCCACCCTGACCGAGTGAGTCTTGGTTATTTGGTTTCTGACGCTGAGATCAATTGTTGTGTTAATTGAAATAACTGCTGTTGAATTCTACGACAACTTTCAATTTCTCTGATGAGTTATTCGGTTGTGAGTTGTGGTTTCCCCCTTACAGTGCTCTCTAGAGATATCACTAAGTGGGCGGGGTTTTAATTACACACTATGTGATGTGTTTTATTGCTTAACATGTTGAGGTCAGTCCTCAGTACGTTTCCTCCCTGTTGGGTCACCTCCCATAATGCCTCTCGCAGAAGCTTCGGGACAAGTGACAGGTGAGTGTTATGGCGTAAGTAACTTTTCGTTTACGTGATCGTTATTTATTTGTATTGTGACAGAATTTCCTCCTCCCAAGCCTCCGGTCTTTGGGTTACGGGCCTGGGTACTTACCTGGTTGACCACGCATGCGTGGAAGGGAGGTGGGGGGCCGTATAATAGATAAAAAAGGCTTTTTATTTATTGTACAATATTTTATTAGAACATTGATACAACTGTCACATGACATTTTCAGCCGCAGAAAATGCATGTATGTACCCCAAGGACGATTCTCTTCAAAGAATTGGAAACCTCTACAGGTTTATCTAAATTTCTTGGATATGACTGTAAAATGTCTCAGTATGTTGACTGTCACAAAACATACTGACTTGGATCAGCAACAGTGTCAGGTTAGATTGGTGTTATAATCGATTTTGATTCAACTTTCCTATTTTCTTTCAGTACAATGGATATTCCATTTGGTGATAAAGACCAGAAAGGTGATTATACTCTTCATCAAGGTGACATTGTGGAGTTCAATATTGCAACTGATCGTCGAGATAAACTCCAGAGGGCAACCAACATACAGCTTGTAGAAGAAACATTTGATAAAGTTGGGGAAGTCCGAGAAACGGTGGGTGGAAGACAACTTTTTATTGAAGTTTACCCATTAATTTGTCATTTAAACACACATTGTCAATTAAACAAAACACATAAATCGGTGGCGGCGGAGGAACCCAGTACATTATACCCATCAAAATACTCATAAACATGTCAGAATTGAATGGGATAGTCGCCAAGGGAGACCACCGATGATAGTTTCAAATTGTACCAAAAGTCAGTGGTCTTGTTCAGCCTGTATCTGGATGACAACAGCTTTGGCAGTACAAAAGTAGTTACTGACTGCTTTCTGAAGCATCAATTGAATTTAATCAATTGAGGTGGTACAAATTAAATTGAACAATTCCTAGAAAATATTATCCATTCTCATCCATTCTGCTATCTTGGTGTTAACTGTATTCCAATCAAACCTGTACTCATCTCTACCTTTGAGTAAGATCAATAATCTTTCATTTTGTTCTCTCCAGTGTTATCATATTTCTGCTCCATGGTCCAAGAGAAATGTACTATTGTTCCCTTTTTCTATCTTCAGGGTTTAGTTGTGAGCTTGAAAGAAGGCTATGGATTTATCCAGTGTGCTGACCGCGATGCAAGAATGTTCTTCCACTTCAGTGAACTTCTTGATCCAACGTCTGCAGTCAATGTACAGGATGATCTTGAGTTTACTGTAGCTCAGGTAACTCCATACTGAATACTCACAGCAGTGTGTTGCATTTTTTTCATATTTAACAAGTACAACTCTTTATTTTCTTAGTTATTTCCATAATGATCTGCAGAAACATGAATTTACTATGTATTTTTATCCCTGACATTTGTTGACTCAAATTTTATATGCTTATGTAACAGGTCATGATCTGAAATGAGTTAAAAAATAGTGGTATCTGGCATTGATTTTTATCCCCCCGGCATGTGATGCTGGGGGATATAGTTTATGCCTCATCCATCCATCTGTCCGTCCATCCGTCCGTAATCATTTTGTTTCCGGAGCATAACTCGAAAACCGTTCAATATTTTTTTTTAAAATTGGTAGGTACAGAACCTAAAGTGGTGCCTTTTGCTATTTACAGGTTTTTGTCATTTTTATTTTTCTTGGTTTCCATGGAAACTTTTTGGACTTCTCAGAAGCGAGGGGTGGACTTCGTTTCTGGAGCACATCTCGAAAACCGTTCTATATCTTTCTACAAGACTTGGCAGATATATCAAAGAGATCTTGAAGTGGTGCCTTTTGCTATTTACAGATTTTTGGCGTTTATATTATTCATGGTGTCCATGGAAACGATGTGGACTTAGTCTTTAAAAAATCAAGTTGGACAGATAATTTTTCTTTTCAAATATGTGGTGTCAGGGGGGATCTGTCGTCTTTGATGAGTCTTGTTATCAAAGTAGCCAGAGGCACAATATCTGTTTTAAAGTCGGTACAGCCTTGGGAATATGTATTCCTGAATTTGAAGTCACGTCATGAGTTAATAGCATATTAATGTTTTGAATTTCAGGATCCCTCTGCCTCCAATCGTCAGATTGCCATTCGTATCAAGCATCTTCCTAAAGGTTCTGTGTCTTTCCTGACCATTCATAATGAAAAATATATTGGAACAGTAGACAGAGAGCCTGCAACTCACAAAACACAAGGTATTCATTGTCTTCACTTCTGTCTGTATGTTAACTTACCCTTATTTTGTTATTCAGCTCTTCTTAAAAAACAGTAGGCCCTGGATGCTTAAAATTTACTTTCATAATCACAGTTACAGTGTGTTGTATGTCCATCCAGAACTTTTATCCCATTTTGAAAATGACAGCTATATTTAAGGACTGTAATAAGTGTGTCTAGTACAAGACACAATAGCAACTGTAATATTTGTATTTCTGTTCCAGCCAAGAATAAAGAACAAGAGGGTGGTAACGTTGTCTTTGACTATGAAGGCACCATCCAATCTATTACGTATTTTACCAAAGACCTTGTGGAGATGAAACAGGCTCCCCGCTATGGTGACAAGGTAGGTCAATATTGATTAACTGCATGTAATGATTAATGTGATTGAAATGTGTCAGTATTCTGGAAAAAAATATCAAGTTTGGATAGACAGGTCAAAGTGTTGTGATTAAACTGTTGTTCTATTTAATTTCCTGGACAAGAACTGCAAGAATATCATCAATTCAATCCCTTAAACATAATCAGTGTTAAGGGTAACATACAGCTTTGACGAACCAATTACGATTTGTCACTGTTGTACTTGCTATGTATAATGGTTCCAGCTAGGTACAAATGTTATGATATGTGACTGTTGCACATTTGTACTTAACTGTAACCATTATATATATTGAGGCATGAAAATCACTTGTGAAAGCATGGCTTATGGATACTGAAGATTGAATATTTGGATTAATGGCGTCTGAACCATTTGTGAATTTAATCATCATAGTATTTACTCAGTTGCAAGGATACTCGTTTATAACATGGTTGGTGTTTCCAAATGTTTGGCATAGTATTGGAAGCCATTTGCCCTTCTGACAATTTTCAACACTATTCCATGTGGATAATAACCCCACAGCATTTAACATTTGCAGTTTGTAGATGCATGTTCAGATTATAATGTTCAATATATTTGACGGGATGATTTTAGTATCTGTATATAAGTTGTTGAAATGTGTGTCTAAGTTTCTTGTGTATTTTATTTTTCAGGTTGAATTTCGATAGGGGAACAAAAGTCCAATAACAAGCGCCAAGCTGTGAATGTTCGAGTGGTTTTGAGGAACATCACTGGTCGCTGTCAGGGCTTTATTGCAACACTGAAAGATAATTATGGCTTCATAGAGAATGCAGAACATGACAAGGAAGTCTTCTTCCACTATAGGTAATTCTTTTTTGTCCTACTCTTCAAAACCCCATGGACCGCCTCCGTGGTGTAGTGGTTAGAGAGTTCGTCCGGAGAATGGAAGGTCGCGGGTTTGATCCTCAACCGCATCATACCAAAAGACGTTAAAATATGGTACTTGTTGGTCCCTGCCTGGTGCTCGGCATTAATGGGTACAATAAGGACTGGTCAGCTCGGAGTCAGTATAATGTGTCAGAGTGGGGTATTCATGCTTCACTGCGGCATGGTATCTCAGTGAGCTAGCACTATAAAACCAGCTTAAGTCTGGGCTAGTAAAGCAGCCGCACATACACATACACACGCATGCACGTCATCATGAGCGAAATATTCTCAAGCACGGCGTTAAACCCAATTTCACCTCACCTCAAAAACCCATGCTTGTGATAAGACGGACCTTATGTGATTGGGGTTTACAAGCTCTCCGACTCGATTGATGCATGTTATCATATCACATTTCTATTGATCAATGCTTATGCTGATCACATGATTGTCCGGTTCAACCTTGAGTGATACAGACTGACATCATTCGGTTCAATTTGAATTTAGTAACATTCAAGCATGAAACATGAGTGTCTTGTGAATTGTGAATCAAATGGAAAGTTACCATGTTGATAAATTTGTAAAGGCATATATAGCTTGAGTGCACTTTACTGTAAACTGATAAGCTGTACGTATCAGTTTTTGTTGTCCCCTGCCGGAACGGGGGACTATGTATTCAGCGGCGTCCGTCCGTACCTCCCGATTCTTGTTAACGCGATATCTCATGAACTGTTTGCACCCAATGTCTTCAAATTTGGTGACAGCCTACATTGGGGGATTATGCAGACACCAGTCGAATTGGGTGACCTTGACCTTATTTTCAAGGTCACCACGACACTTTGACCACTTTTCAAACTCTTGTTAACGCGATATCTCATGAACTTTTTCACCCAATGTCTTCAAATTTGGTGACAGCCTACATTGGGGGATTATGCAGACACCAGTCGAATTGGGTGACCTTGACCTTATTTTCAAGGTCACCACGACACTTTGACCACTTTTCAAACTCTTGTTAACGCGATATCTCATGAACTGTTGTACCCAGTGTCTTCAAATTTGGTGACAGCCTACATTGGGGGATTACGCAGACACCACTGTATTTAGGTGACCTTGACCTTATTTTCAAGGTCACCACGACACTTTGAACACTTTATAAACTCTTCTTAACACAGCATCTCATCGACTGTTGTACCCAATGTCATCAAATTTGGTGACAGTTTACATTGGGGTATTACACAGACACCAGTTTATTTGGGTGACCTTGACCTTATCTTCAAGGTCACCACGATACTTTGACCGCTTTTTTAAGGCGATATCTCTTAAAACATTGCACCCAATGTTTTCAAGTATGTTGACAGCCTACATTGGGTGATTATGCAGACACCAGTCATATCAGGCATCTTGTATGTGACCCAAAAATAAAAAGTAGTAAATATAGATATTCCATTCTTTAGCGGCGGGGGACATTGCCACATCAGTGGCAAACACTTGTTGTATTTGAAATGTCAGTGTTACTGGAGATTCACACATTGTTACCTTGCAGTTCGTTCGACAAGGATGCCAGTGACCTGGAGCTAGGAGATGAAGTGGAGTATATCCTTGCCCGAAAAAGCAGCAAATTAAGTGCCGAAAATATCCGCAAGTTGCCAAAAGGAACTGTTGCACCAGAGGTATATCAGAGTAACAGTTGTTGCAATTAATTATGTTTGATGTTATATCCATGTTCAACCTCAGCATACCACTATAAAGTAAGAATCTTGTTCAGCGGTTATAATGCGCAATTCACCAACTGATCAAAGGTGAACTGATCACTTCATGGTTTATGTTGACAGAGGGGTAGTGGGGTAGCCTAGTGTTTAAAGCATTCAGTCTTCACACTGAAGATCTGGGTTCAATTCACCGGATGGGTACAATATTTTGTCCCAACCATGATATTGCTGGAGTATTTCTATAAGCGATAATACATACCAGTACTCAGTCAGTCCCTCACTGCTGTTTACAGGAAATGCTGCGAGATCAGGGTATCCTGCAGGGAAAGATTATCCGTCCAATGAGGATCGTCAACCCTGAACAGGATGAGTACTGTGGTCTGGTGCAGGTGAGGGAAGAGGACGACCCCAGTATGGTCACCTATCCATACGGAATCACAAGTCTTGCAGACAAGCGAGATTTCCTGCAGAAAGGGGACATTGTTAAGTTCAATGTTGCTGTGGTGAAGTCCTCTGGATCTCACAGAGCTGTCAACATAGCAGCACTGCGGAAGTATGTTCGAGCCAGGGTGGATTCAGTCAAGGGACAGGTACAGTAAAACCTGTTTCAGTGGTATTTTTAATAGAATTGCCTGTTAGAAAATCAGGTTCATGTAAATGAATGTTTCATGAATTGGCCATGTAGGCAAACCGCTCAGTTTGGAACACCTAATAATATTGGCCATGGGCCCCAGATACTTTCAATTTTTCCTTATCCTGACTCATGCTAATTATGCTTGTCTCCTTCCTCTTGCGAATGATAGTGGAACACTTAAAATCCCTTGAAGTTCCCTTTAAAAAACCGGACATAAAATCACTCACCCAGGAGTAGCGTCCCTTTCCTCAAATGGTCACATGATCAGCCATATTTGTCACTCTCTCCTTCTTTGCCCTTGAGGACGGTTGTGAGAGCACCTGGGTCCCTATACGGCACATATCCTTTTTTATTTTCGGACCTTACATAAAAATTATTGCTGTATACGGTTTTTAAGATTATATTCTACATTACGGTTTGAAATTTGTTCTAAATTTTTCGTTGTTTGACATGTGTTTTCTTCATGTTTACAATTGATGAAAACTTGTATTTGTTGTAGGTACCGAGTGTCTGCGGCTGACCCTCTTTTATTATGTCCTAATTGCACTGTTTCATGTTCTTTCAGCTCTCGCTGTAAGTATTGTGTAAAATTAAATTCGGTTGAATTTAATA
Source organism: Haliotis rubra (assembly GCF_003918875.1). Classification (NCBI taxonomy): domain Eukaryota; kingdom Metazoa; phylum Mollusca; class Gastropoda; order Lepetellida; family Haliotidae; genus Haliotis; species Haliotis rubra. The sequence goes on from NW_025767157.1 coordinate 1,535,619, forward strand.
ATTACCTTTTTTCCATCCATAGACATGCTAAGGACTGGGTACGTAGGTATTCACAAGTAATGTCTTAATCAAGTGATTGCACTGATAACCGTGTGTTAACCATTGCTGCAGATATTCATAATTCTAGTGAATTGCTGATTGTTCTCAGGAGCAGGTCGATGTACCAGGGGTGAACGCCGGAGGCCATAAGAGATCATCGTCTACTGAGCTGACCTCATCGCAGATGAAGAAGGCTACTACCATGAAGACTTCAGCGAAATCAAAGATCAGCTCTACTCAGAAGACGAGGTCTTTCTCAGCCGAGATTGTTCCTCTGGAAGAAGCAGATGTTTATGATGATCCACCCATCCTCATACCTGAAGTCACCATCGTCAGTAAGAAGACGAAGCCTACAGTCTACAGCTACATCGACATCGACACTGGTATCAGCGCAGACATTGACAGAAGACCTACTATCAATGCAGACATCGGGTACCAGAGATAGCAGCAGCATCAACTCTTCACGAGTGCAGCAAGCCTTAGATGACGTCTCTTATTAGTGAACGCCCACCTAGACAGCCTAGATCCGTTAATACTACCGACAGTTTGAAACCATATCTCCTATGGTGGACTCGTTTGCGGAGGGACCTTTTTGTCAGAGCCGGTTTGCAACACTCATATCTACGTGGATGCCTCCCTACAAGGATGGGGTGCGCACTTCAACAACGAAGTGGCAGCAGGGAAGTGGTCGAGAAATGAGTCAGTTGGAGATCAGAAATCACACATCAATCTGTTGAAGATGAAAGCAGTAATCAACGCGTGGAATCTTTTACAACATTGGTCCAGCGATCATTCTAAAAAGAACACTTATTATTATTAATCGCTTTACAACTGTCCAGCTGCACACACTCTGGTACACACGGACAACTCCACAGTGGCGTTTTACATCAACAAACAAGGGTCAACAAGATCAACAAGTCTGCTACAACTCAGCTTTCTCCTGTTCAGCATAGTCGACGACCTGAACATCTACATGAAGGCATGCCACATTCCAGGAGCAAAGAATGTCATATCAGACGCCCTATCTCGTCCACTACAACCATCCTCGACGGAATGGATGTTGCATCCAGAAGCATTCCAGTTCATCAGACAGACTTTAGGATCCCCACTAATAGACCTGTTTGCAACAAAGTTCAACAAACAGCTACCAACATTCGTCTCACCGATTCCAGATCCTCAGGCATGGGCAACAGATGTTCTAAGCATATCATGGGAAGGACTACGCTTACGTGTTTCCGCCTCCTGCACTACTACCACAAGTACTACAGAAAATCAAGCAGATGACTATGTTGCAACTGATTTTGGTCGCGCCCTACTGGCCAGCGAGGGTATGGTTTCCCGTCCTCATACAAGAACTCGGAAGTCCAACCCTGAAACTACCAGAGTGGTTGAACCTACTCATCCATCCACACACAAAGAACCCGACACTGTTCCAGCTACACGCATGGAGCGTATTAAAGCTTGCCTGAAGACTAGAGGGTACTCCGCAAGAGCAGCGAAAGCAGTAACACTAGCTCTACGCAGAACAACTCGCAACTTGTACGACGACAAGTGGCAGAGATTTGAACAATATGCAAAGAGGAAAGTCTTTACAGCGGTGAAAGTAACACATCCTCAAGTGGCGGAATACTTATGTCATCTACGACAGACGAGACTCTTAAAAGGTTCAACACTCTCAACGTACTTAGCTTTCCTCAGTACAGTTATCACCATGAAAATGGGTATCAAGCTGACCAAAGTACCAGAGATTCTGGCACTACTACCTGCTCAAGTTGGAAGACCAACAAAAGAAATTTAAGTTGGAAGACCAACAAAAGAAATTTAAGGCTCCTGCCTGGGATCTCAATATAGTTTTATCAACATCTCACCAGTGATGCCTGGCCACTGGGCCTCTAGAGCGGACATCCTTTGAACTACTAACTCAGAAAGCCTCCAATCCACATGAAGTCAGAGCCCTGTTCCTGATCGCAAATTGATATCTTTCTAGCAACAGCTGCAAGGATGTCAGAAATACATGCTCTAGACTCGCGAACACGCCTGGCCCATATCAATTGAGCGGTTTGTCGAGATCCGGTGTCCCAGTCCTGTCGCCGCCGTTAACGATTTGAATCAAGGGTATTTTACAGTTTTTTCGTCGAATCGTTTGGTTAGGAAATCTGCAACCAGGGAATCCAGAACGCATTGTTTGGGCCACTTGACCCACCACCGTTTCCGGCTGGAAGCGGATTCTGCAAGCATAATTAGCATGAGTCAGGATAAGGAAACGAAAATATGTAAGTTTTCTGACTAAAATTGATATTTTATACTTATCCTGACTCATGAGGTTAGCTCATGAGGTTAGCCCCTCCCAACCTCCCCTCTTATGGCACTCGAGATTTCCCTGTAAATCCGGGTGTCGGGCTTACATACGGAGAGAGTGACAAATATGGCCTATCATGTGACCATTTGGGCGCCAAAGGGAGGAAAGGGACGCTACTCCTGGGTGAGTGATTTTACGTCCGCTTTCTTAAAGGGAACTTCAAGGGATTTCAAGTGTTCCACTATCATTCGCAAGAGGAAGGAGACAAGCATAATTAGCATGAGTCAGGATAAGTATAAAATATCAATTTTAGTCAGAAAATTACATCTTGGTTGTTAGGACAGTTGAATTCATACAGAATTGCAGATCATGAACCTGCAATTTTCATGTGTTTTCATATAGAATGGAGAGATTTGTCAGTCAAATGTATTTCTTCTAGCAGCCTCATGCTTTGAGAGTTTGTCAGAATGTGACTGCATCAATCTGTGGTTTCTGTAATTGAAGGGTTTGGACAGAGCTTGGAAGTTAATCTCTTAAGGACTCTTTTTCTTGCCTTCTTTTTGTGCATCTATCAAGGTCAAAGTCTGATCAAGAGCTGGGTTAGTTGCTAGCTTGGTAAAACTGAATGTCATCGAATATTGGTACTTTTAATGACCTTCAGGTATGTAATGATTTCTGGAGCCTTTAAATGTCAGTTTAGCGGGTTGCTTTTGTTTACATGTACTTACCAAGATCAATGTCCTTTGACAATGTCGAAAAGGTTATTAATTATAGCGTCTGTTTACAGTTCGGGTTTATCCAGTATGAGGTAGAAGAAGGCAAGAAGCTGTTCTTCCATATGACAGAAGTCCATGATGGAGCTGAAATTCAACCAGGGAATGAAGTGGAGTTTGTCGTCGTTCAAAACCAAAGAAACGGAAAATACTCAGCCTGCAGTCTCAGGAAAATCACGTAAGCTTATTTAAACATTTGCTAATTATATGAAAAGTACACATGATTACCACCTTTTATGGGTAACAAAGTCAGAATCTTTTACAGGGATATAACATACAAGAGAACTGTTTTCCTTTACCATTATAGACCATGCTGACATATAATGTTGCCATTTAAAGAAGTCATTCAGATTGGTAGGGTATTGGGTAAAGCTATTGTTTGTCACTCCAGACCTGGGTTTGATACCTGTTGGGGGGGGAGTGGGTTGGGGGAATGTGTGAAGCTAGTTTGGGGGCATTATTCCTTTCTGCAGTATCCATGGAATAATGCTAAAAGTGTCATGTGACCTTTATCACTGATGCTATGATCATCCAAGTTTAGTATGGGTTCTTTGCAGGGGATTCTGATTTATATCAAGCAAAGAAGGGTTGAAAAGTTGATGTTTATTGACAGAATTAGTTACTCAAACGGTGTATGAAGACGAAGTGCCTGATTGAAATGGTTCTACTAGGTCCACTAGTCATTCCATCATGAATGTCTGTTCTTTTCCCCAGAGACCATCAGCGCCCAGAACGCCTTATCAGTCGGCTGAAAAGTATGTCAGATGAGGTTGGGCAACGCATGATGATCATCAGAGCACCCAAAGGCCCAGATAACACAAAAGGCTTTTCTCAGCCAAGACAGCCATGGACACCAACTGTTTGAGTTTGAAGCTAAAGTCGATGTCAGTTTTGCTGTCTTATGCAGATGAACAAAAAAAAATATAAGTTATAAAAAATAGTCACTAACTGTCAAAGTGTCTTTCATTTCTACATTTTTGTGCCTCAAAAATGCCTATCCTATGTCTTTGATTCCTCTACGGAGGCCAATGGCTCCCCTTATTGTATGTGTGCATGTATGTATGTATGTTTGAATGTATGTGTGTGTCAGCTGTCCAAGTGAGAGACCCAAATCCTGATGTAGTAGACAGAAATGAAATCCTTGTTTGGCTGTTGCTTTTGAATGTGACACAATTTTATGAAAAAAAGGTTCAACAAAACCAAAAAAATATTTAAAAAACTTCCCAGTTGTTAAATGTGTAAAAGATGTTTTCTTGCCTGTGAAAGGCTTTAGATACTTTTCCTTGTGTTTTGTTTTTTCTTCTCCAATTTTTTTATCATTTACCCTGCCTTATAAGGCTAAAATGGGCAATTTTCAGGTGGCGTTTTTATCATGAAGTTTTTTGAATTTGTGGAGTTGGTGAGCTGACGAAGGAAGCACTAATTTCATGTTTGGTTTCATGCATAAGTTTGGGCCAGACTTTTACCATCATTGTTGTGTACAGATTAACCATAGTTCGCTGCAATGCTGAGACAACTGTGCATAATGTATAATGTGACATTAACTAATGTATGCCATACCTGTAATAACACATTACAATCATGAGTATCATCTGTGTAAACAGCATATTGTTAAGCAATTTATGATGGAACAATGAAAGATTTGTAACACTGATTGCAGCTATTTATCATCATGTAGAGGATCACATATCAGCATTGATAGATTGCTAATCACATGCTCACTTGACTACCGACGGACTGTGTTCCTGTAGACAAAGTGCTGGCTTTGTGATGCTGTTGTTACATTGTGCCTGCTTATGATTTAATATCCAAGAAACAAGTTCACTATGCTCATGAACCCTCCATAACGTCCAAATAAGCCTGCCTAATACTGGTCTTGGAGGAAGCAACAATGTTATGGCTCACCAAAAAAAAAAAGGAGAAAAAAAAAGATTGGTTCTCAGGCAATGACTTTTGGAAAAGATGGTCCAGGCAGGCTAATTTGTTGGGTTTTTGGGGTGGGGTGGGGGGTGAGGTGGTGGTGCTATGTCCAAACTAGTATGTTACTAATTAAACGGATATCAAACCAACCAACCCGGGAAGGTATCTCCGTACATTATTTCAGTTGTTGATGGGAAAATACTGACAAATCAGTTGTCTTTTGTCAAATTTGAGCAGTTTGAGGCCTCCTTAGTAATTCTTCAAGCAGGAGCCATATATTCTGTGAATGTGCTCCTATCATTGCATTAGAAAGAATTCAGGCATTTATAACAAGATAATTACACAGTAAATGTCATTTCTCCACATAAACAATGCAAATAAATACAGAAAATAAAGGCAACTATAAATCATGATACCCCATCATGTTAAGCTGTGCTTTGTCAGCAATTTCATTCACATTGACCAAGTTTGCAAATGGCAAAACAAGCACACAAACTCTCCCTACCACCATGAATGTAACACTAAGTATGCATTGTAGCAATGTAAAAATAAAGGGGTAACTGTGTATTATATTGTGTTATTTTAATACTGCAGCATGTCACTGCTGAGGCCATCTGTTCGACACAGAATATTTACAAGTTGGGTTTTTTCAAATTAGAAGCAAAAATGAAATGTATAGTAGTGCCTGAGAACCAAGACTGGGGTTTTTTTAGCCTTAAAAGAAACTATTTATTGAAACTACTCCCTTTCTGTTATTATTCTTTGATTTTGGCAATCTGAAACCTTTAGATACTAATTTATATGTAATAACCATGAAACTGTCTGCTCAATGGCTGAGATTATGTTGCATATTGAGGCAACAGCACTGAGCCATTCTGCGCAGGACTACTTAGGTCCTTGATGGAAAGACTGCGATACTTGTTACGTTTTCTTGTATTGCAACTAAATGCAACAAGATCATCTGCCAGGCTTGCCTGAGAAATAAAATAAATCAACCAAACAGGTGTTTGTGGTTAATTTCATGGATGGATTGCATATGATATCCCACATATGTAAAGCAATGCACACATACTCGTAACCCATTATTGGACAAGAAAATTAAAAATTACATGCATCTGTTATTGTGACCATCATGAGAAGTTAGGTTCAGTAGATCTGGTCAGTACGTATAAATGTTAGTGGCAGTTAAATAGATGTGAAGCTGCCAGCACAACATTGGTATTATATACAAGAGAAGCCTGTGTTACGTGTGGATTCCCATGTCAAATAAGTAAAGAACCACACATGATCAATGATTAATCTACAAATCATATTGCAACACATGAGGAAATGGGTCAGATATGTGGCAACAGCAAAATATAACCAGTCCTCTTGGTATTACTAATGTCTCGATGCACATAATCCCTTCAACTCGGGGCAAGTAGAGGTCTTGGACGGTCTCAAATTACCCTGATCTCACTCTTGCTTTCTTGAAACTGTTACCTTGCTGAACAACCAAATCAGTCAAGTGAATATCTCCTTGAGATGTAACACAACCCACCCCCACCCCCATGCAAAATCAAAGTATTTTTTAAAACATATCCTTTTACTTAGAATATGCAGTGTAAAACACTTGTATACACACTAAGAGGACCAGTCTCACTTTAATTTGAAATGCCTAGCACATTTTAACATGGGGTGAGTGAGTATTTTACTATTCAGACCACTTGTATACACACTAATCTCAAAGTTGCCTATATCTTGTAGAGCAGGCAACAAATGAATGACCTTTATACATTGTATATTTCAATAGACACCTGATGTTTTCTAGTGGGTATTGTGACACCTAGCCTTCCAATTGTTGTATTCTCAGACTTGCTTTGAGTGGTACAGTTTACACCACAACAATCCTCAAAGTGGTGAAATGACGTAATTTCAGCCATAATTTCAGTCTCCTGATGTGGTCAACCATCAAGTAACATGCCTTCTTATCACCTAACCTCAAATGTCGATGGAAGTAGATCTGAAACAATGGCACAACACTCTCAACCTCTTGAATCCACTTTTGAGGTTCTCACAAGGATTCAAGTATGTTTACAAAGTTAGTCGCCTCTTGCAGTGTGTGAGTGAGTTTAGTTTTACGCCGCACTCAGCAATATTCCAGCTATATGGCGGAGGTCTGTAAATAATCCAGTCTGGACCAGACAATCCAGTGATCAACAGCATGAGCATCGATCTGCGCAATTGGGAACCGATGACATGTGTCAACCAAGTCGGCGAGCTCGATCACCCGATCCCATCAGTCGCCTCTTACGACAAGCATACTCACCTTTTGTGGCAAGCATGGGTTGATGAAGACCTATTCTACCCCGGATCTTCACAGGAGTTGCCTCTTACAACAAACGTGGGTTACTGAAGACCAATTCTAACCCGATCCCGTTAGTCGCCTCTTACAACAAACATGGGTTACTGAAGACCTATTCTAACCCGGATCTTCATTGGTTGTTCAGAAAGCTGATTCAGTTGGAATATGAAAACAAGTGGTGAATAATGTACATATAGAGAATCAGAATTAGTTCTTCCAGTTTATTGCAAGTCCTGCTTGATCAGCAAAATATTTACCTTGTTTCAGTTATAATTGGCAACAAAACTGAAGCATTGACAACTGGTTCTGAATTGCAGCACTCAAATGCTTGTCTGACAAAGTAATAATAATAATATCACAATATAACACAAACTTTGCATCACGCTTGACAGGCCAGGTCAGCTATTTAAAGGTTAGTATTAGGAAAGTTATATTTTAAGCCATCATTGTATCTAGTTTCCCACCTGTAGAGGAATGTCTTACCTCACATACTGAACATTAAATGATGCAAGCCTTCACAAACTAACCTGAATTATCAGTCAATCTGAGAAAAACATAAATATTTGATTAATGAAGGTGGCAAGGGCAAATTAGACTCGCTGAACTTACTCCTTGCTAAAGCGTGTTTAATAACTGATCGACAAATGGACTTGAGATTGATTGGTTTTGGTACATTACACGTAAATAATTGAGTGAATTCATCTTGATCTCGTTCCATCAACCAGAATGTCACTTTGGAGTCGCAGACTGTGAAGATTGGCACAATTAGTTCATGTTTTTTCAATTGCAGCAAGCCACAGCTGAATTCTTTACAGCCTACAAGCTTCAAAGTTGTTGAACTGAAAAAATACACGTTGAAGAAAACATTTGAGGAATTGTCAATTACTCTGCAAGAAATGAGCATGGTGTCTCCACTTTGGCAGTATGTCATAGAGCAGTCTTGAAGGAACAGATATCTCAACTCCTCATCCTCACTATCTGAATCTGAATCTGTCCCTTTCTCCTGTACTGTCAGATCAAGTTTTCTGGAACACTGCAGCACTTCCTTCTTAACTTGAAAATCGTACATACTAAACTTACATTTGGAGCAGTAGCTATCGAGCAATGCTGTCAGTAATTTGCAAGGGTGCTGTGGATCGAAAGCCATAAGCTGGAATTTCCGATCTCTGAAACTGCTCGGTGATGTTCCTATGATAGGATTCAGGTCTCCTATAGGGACGTGTTCCTGTGCTTTCTTACAAATGAGAAGTTTGGACCATTTCTTTGGGCTGAGTATTGTCTGAGGGAGCCTGAGTAGACACACCATTTTGTCTGGGCTGAGGAGACATTCTAGAGGCGACACTGCTGCGGAGTCCCGGAGGAAAAAGTGCTGAGTATCTTCGAAAGAGGTCACCTGCTCGGAACCTCGGTCAATCAAAACAAATTTTACATAACGTGCTTGCTTGTCGCTGGTGACGTATTGAGCAATACATATATCGCCAACACATCCTATGCAAGTCATCTGACCCAGCATTCGCCCAATCTCAAATTCACCAGGCAGTGAGAAGTAATGACAATGTTTATCAACCAAATGTTTCCGTGAAATTATTTCAGATTCACAATTGTTTTTGGCCTCAAATTCCCTCAACACAAACTTTCTCTCCTCACAATAGACGTGAATATTAATGAAACGCCCTGAACACATTCTGGCTTTGTCCCCATAAACATGAAATGAGCATTGTCTCCTTCGGCTGACATTATTTCCGATAGAAGACTTTCTCGTCTCGAACTTCTGCATCTGTTCCGTCAACCTTCACCTTAAAAACATTGACGACCTTCACCTTGTCAACAACCATGGCTTCCGGTGGTAAGGGAACACGTGTGTCCAAATCAGTGTCAAACATTTACCTTCAGTAGTGTTTTATGATTTTTACAAATATATTTTAGACAAGTTACATTTATGGGTGTATTATACCTCTGTGTTTCAGCATGTAACATACAATTCGCTCTTTTGTAGATCGCCATATGCCTTATGCCATACTTCCCCACGCCAGTTAGTTCAATTAGAAATTGTTTATTTGTGACAGCAGAGACCATATATAATAGATCTATCATATGGTTTTTGGTGACAGCACGGCGGTGCGTCAAAATGCAGTATACACAAAGACAATATTGTTATGATTGAGATCATTATGATGAAGAAATCCCTCATTATGTACACCAGAGAACTGTCTAAGAACCCGATCAAGCTTAAAACAGTTATGGAAGAGACCTATATCATAGTATAGGACATAGGCGTTCAACCATATTCATTCCCTCACTTTAGTATATGGGTGACATTTTCGAAATGCCATATCATTTTCCAAGAAAGTTCCTCTATTTATCCCGGCATTGATCATACAAGTACAGTGAAGTACCTGGCATTTCCTCATTTTCTTGATGCCCATTTCTGTTGTCCCTAACACTGATATTGTTGGAATATTGCTAAACTCACTCACTCACTCATTTTCTTCATGTGTGTTTGGACTCAGACCAAAAATGTTGATGACAAACATGCAGGGATGGCAATTTTCCGCTGATCAGCGGATTTCCACTGATTTTATTTCAAATTGTTCAATTGTGAATCGTCTAAATCCATTGAGAAACCCTCAACTCGATGACACAATATTAAGTTTTCAGCTGAAAATAGGTTTTCCTGTTGCTATCCCTGAACATGTAAGAACTATAATTATGTCTTGAGTACAACACTGATCTTAACCTTTGGGTTTTTGTGTAGATTGTTCAAAGGTTTGTAAATTAATTGTTGAGAAGTTATAACTTATTGAATCCAATCAATTGCATTCAGTAGTCGCCCGATCTCTTTATCATACAGCAGGCAATTATTTGACTGTATGAATGTGTTTATATATAATACACATTGGATTCTTTAGAAGTGTGACTTAATCATTAATGACCTTGATGATTTGTTATCATCTTAAATAGGTTGATTGTTCAAGGGCCTGAAAAGTAGTTACCTCACCGAAAATATGTAATAATTGACTTTAAAAATGCCCCATGTTTGACTAAATATCTACATATATACAGAAAAACATGATACACTTGAACATATTTACAGATGATGAAAACACAATAGGGACGAGGTGTCCAGAGTCAGATGAGGAAGAGGATGATGGTATGTGGGATGATGATGGAGAGGAAGAAGGAATGGAGATGCTGAAGGGGCCAGTCAGGTGCTTGTTCTGTGATGGTATCCTTCAGAGTGTGGACGAGGCTTTCTGTCACTGCCGAGACATGCACCAGTTTGATATACTGCAGATAGCTAGACGCTTCAGCCTGGACTGTATTGGTTACATCAAAATGATCAACTACATCAGAAAACAGGTAAATGTGCAAGGACTTTATTGTATACAGTCAAGATTAGTTTAATAAAAGAGAGAGAGAGTGAGATGATTGCATATGTGTTTTGCAAATCAGATAACAAGTATTGCATTCATAAGTTAATTTGACATTTCAAGCATTCCTTAATACTGGTCCTAAGACTGAATGTGATGTCATAGCTAAGGTGCAGGATCCTAGTCATCAGTGTAGAATGTTTTGTCAAGCGGTCCTAGCACTTTGATTGCCTTGTGGTGTACATTTGCACTTTGATGGGATACCACTAGGTGAGCCTCTTGTTTCTGGAGTCTATGATGACTTGGTGAAAGTGTTTGTTTAATGTCACTGCTTCTGCACTTAAGACCTTTTAAAACTCTATGCAATGTAGCACTTTTGTGCTCATTGTTTCAACTGACAGTGTTAGAATAAGATAATCATATTTAAATGACCTGTTGATGTCAATAATTTTGTGTTTTCAGAAGCCAAGTCTGTCTTCTCTGAGCAGTTTGACAGTCCCAGTCCCGTGGGCCAGTGATGACTTCATGCAGCCGTCCGATCCTGGCGATCTGCTGTTACAGTATGGTAGGTGGTCTTGTCCACTGATGAGAGTGGTCAGGGAAAAGTTACTCACTCATGTCAAGATGAGCGGCCAACAAAGTCATCTACTAGTGATAACATGATTCAGGGATCAATTTTTGCATTGCAAATTTACACAGCAGTTAGACAGACATGTATAGATACATAGTTTGATCTGGGGCAATGGGGTAAACTAGTGGTTAAAGCTTTGGCTCTTCATGCTGAAGACCTGGGTTCGATTCCCCACATGATATTGCTGGAATATTGCTAAAAGTGGTGTAAAACCATACTCACTCACTCATATTTTTATTTTGTTCACAAACAGTAATGTTTACTGACTTTTGTCCTTGTTGCAAAGTCTGATTGCATGATTACTGACCATCAGCACGATCAGATCAAGTCTACACCATGTCAAATATAAATTATTGTTAGTCTGTATTTTTCCTACAGCCAACTTCCAAGTTAAATAAAAGGTTTTAGATAAGAGAGATAGTTGTTTTCCTATTTGCCAAAATATATATTTTGTAAATGACAACTTCAATAATTACACTTTTGTGATGTTTCAAGATTTATGAAGTGTGAACAGCAAGTAGAATACATGTACGTGCTCAAGAAAACAAACAAGTATTTGAATTTATGTTACACGTTACATGTGAGGTAAAGGTGTTAAAGAAGGTGCAGAAACCATGCAGTACATACAGAAGCATGATTAAAGTAAGCTATACGTAATGAAGTTGTCATCCATACAATTCCTTTGAATCTTATCCAAGTTCTACAATGTCAGTAAAAAACAGCTGATTTTCAGATGTATTGGTATTTGTCTCAGGGATGTTCATTGAAAGAAATTTATCTATCATTAATAAACTGTTATGTCCTTGAGTAAAATGACATAATATAGAGTTCTTTCCTTCGAAGATTAAAAATGGGGCGACGACCAGCCCGTTGCTACCACTGCTGTAGAAACAAGCCCTATCCTAAGTCACGGTTTTGCCGTGGTGTCCCAGATCCAAAGATCCAAATCTTTGATTTGGTTAGAAAGAAGGCTCATGTTGATGACTTCTGGATAAATACTTGTCCTCCAATATGCATCCTGTAATAAAAGACTGGTCCGTTAATGTGTTTGACTCCATTACAGACTTTTGAAAGAAATCTCAGTCTCATACCATGATTTACTTTTGATATGGTTACATTGATGAAACATATTTGGCAAAATTGTACTGTGACACATGAATACGTTGAGGAAGAGTGACCCTGTTGTTTATAGACATAGAGTCCCTGGACACCAGTGATACACAGTCGGCTGCAGAACAAAGGGAGACAACCTCAGCCACAAGCGGCACTGCAGAGCTGGAACAGAGAGCTGTGACAGCTGAGGTTCGGGCCACACAGGCTGAGGAGGAACTGAGAAGAGCTGTTGCAGATTTGGAGAGAGTTAGGTCTGTCACATAGGAAAGATTAATTGATTATAAGATTATAAGACAGTAAGTGAAATATAGCAGATTGTTAGGTTCATGGAGAATATTTGCATCCATGGGAACCGGAATGTACTTTGATAGGTGAGTTTTTGAAAGACAAGTTGCTGTTTTCTCATTAGCGGACTGAAGAAACATGTCCGATCTTACTCCCACTTCAGGAAGTGTTATGTGTCTCCATACCTGACATTGTGGTGTGTTGCTCACAGTAGCCATCTCTGGATTGTCTAACTCAAGTATTTGCAGACAGTTTAACGAGAATCCTGTTTTGTATAACATTTAGATATACAAACAATCTCACACTCACTTCAGAAAATTTATTGTTTCTACTTAAGTGGACAAATTTTGATACATTTATTGTGTATCAAGAAAGGACGTGAAGGATGAAGGTAGATATTTTTAATTAAGAGACGAGGAGTATCTAATGTAAATGTTTTGGACCTGATGTCAAAATAGAAACTATATATGTTATCAGTGAGTGAGTGTTTTGGATGTAACGCTGCATTCTAGTTATATCACTGTGTCTGAGATGTTTACCAATTTGGTGAAATGCATGAACATTGGTATCATACTGACAAACCTAGAACATGTGCAAACCAGGAATGATGCTAATTGGTTATTGGTTCCTGGAGTGCCTAAGGGATGCAACTCTGCTTAACTTTAGATGACTGGAACAACCTTATCAATAAAGTAGGGTGGTTGTGAAAGTTACATGCTGTCACTTTGGCTTCTTTCATACCTCAACATGTGCAAACCAGGGTAGTCTAGTGGTTGACAAAAGCGTTGGCTCCTCAGCTGAAGACCAGGAATGTTAGAAATCCCCACATGGGTACAATAAGTGAAGACCCATTTCTGGTGTCCCCAGGAATGCGACAAACCTGATATGTGCTGGAATATTGCCAAATTTGTTGCATAAAACCAAACTCAGTCAGTCAGTCTTTCATATCAATTAGTACTGGTGCTCAAGGGATGTAACTCTGCTTAGCTTTAGATGACAGAGCCAACCTTATCAGTAAAGTAGAATGGCTGTGAAAGTTGCATGCTTCCATTTCGGTCAGTTCTGGTGAAACTGGTGGATATGAGGTTGTGTGTAAAATCTCACTGGTTTGATTATTAATAAATACATCACAAACTGTTGCAGATCTTTTATGAAGACTTTAATGTCAACTGAACCAGAGGTGAAGGTCACACACATAGCGCCGTCTATACAGAGTCTGAAGGCGGATGAAGATGAGGCATACTTCTCTTCATACTCTCACTTTGGGATTCATCAGGAGATGTTGAAGGTTGGCACAGGGAGCAGGGCAGGGAGTGGTAGTTCACTAAGAGTTTGATGGTGTTGGTCTTTCCAGGATGAAAGCTCGAAAATGGCACAACACTAAGCATTCAAATTTGACACAAAGATAGTTCGATAATTACTCTAAATGTTGGTGTATTTTGTTTTTCGTTTATACAGCAATGATACCTTAAACTTTGATAGATTTTATGCATCTTTACGGAAACGTAGCCGAAGCTAGACAATGTTTTACAGGCTCATGGGCTTGTATGATGACGGAACGGAAAGATATTTGGTGGAATTACGCACATGTGTCTTCTATTTTACAGCGTGAATTTTGGGGACAGTGTGGCCTATAGAAATATAGATATTGACAATTTTCCTACACCTAAAAAATAAAACCCACTCCCCTCTCGCGTGATAAATCGTTCACTTCCTGCTATGAAATATTTCCTGCCATTCACCACTCCTACTGTGTGGAGCAGGGCAGGGAGACATTGTTAATCTTGATGTGTGGATCAATTGTACACAGTTATAATACTGGTATAATTCTTTATGAGGCCAGTTTTCTAAAACAACTTTTTCCAGTGATGGAAATGAAAATAGCAAACAGCAGATATTGTCGGGTACAGGGTATTCATTAGCATATACAGTATGGACAGTTAATAGACTATTCCTGATTTTGAGTTATTATGCAATTGATTAATCTCATGGAGACAAATGGACAATGTTTGACATGTTGGATAACATTTGTGAGGCAATTCATCCTGTCCACCATTGAGACATTGATCTGCTCCTCCTTTCACAAGGCACTAAGGTGATCGTAAGTCACTAACGTAACCTTAAAGTAATGTTAAAGAATGGGACTAAGGTTAACCTTTGTTAAGGTTGCTTCGTGAAAGGAGCCCCTGGTGCTTTTGACGGAGGCCTCACTCTTTCACACTTTCACTCACTCACTCACTCGACTGCCTCCGTGGTGTAGTGGTTAGAGCGTCTGCCCGGAGAGCGGAAGGTCGCAGGTTCGATCCCCAACCGCATCATACCAAAAGACGTTAAAATATGGTACTTGTTGGTCTCTGCCTGGCGCTCGGCATTAATGGGTACAACAAGGACTGGTCGGCTCGGAGTCAGTATAATGTGTCTGAGTGGGGTATTCATGCTTCACTGCGGCATGGTATCTCAGTGGGCTAGCACTACAAAACCAGCTTAAATCTGGGCTAGTACAAGCAGCTGCACAAAACATATACACGCATGCATGTCGTCATATGAGCGAAATATTCTCAAGCACGACGTTAGACCCAATTTCACCTCACTCACTCACTCACTTACTCACGAGTGTCAGATTTTGTTTTTCAGGACAAGGTACGTACTGAGAGCTATCGTGACTTGATGCTGAAGAACAAAGACTTGTTTGCTGACAAAGTTGTCTTGGACGTGGGGTGTGGGACAGGAATCTTGTCCATGTTTGCTGCACAGGCTGGCGCCAGACTTGTCATCGGTGTCGACCAATCAGAAATCATCTATCAAGCTATGGACATAGTTAGGTATGGGTGATCTCAGTGTGTCAGTCCGGAAACATGGCCCCTGCAATACTGTGTCAATTGTTTTACATGAACCAAGAGTTACTTGAGGAAATGACAACCAGGAATGTAAGCATGATGCCATATTGTTGTGGTTGATGATGTGATAGCAGTATTTTACCCCAATACATATTGACATTACTCACCACATTGTCATTACTAACGGTTTCCTGTTTCGGTTTAGGATTCTGATTTGTCAGAACAGTTTCAAGTTAACCAGCACAAACATGACCAGTTTGTCCTTTGAAATAAGAATGAAGTACAGTTGATTCTCAGGCAGTTCCTCCTGAAAGATTGGGGAGGGTTACTGCAGTAAAAGGGGGTGAGAACAAAGAATAATTTTGCTTTGATAAAACATTTGTACCAAGGTATTTATTACAATGTCTTCAAAACATGTCAATAATGTTTTTTTACACAAAAACGTTTCTGCTGTTTTAGGGAGAATGGTCTCAGTGACAAGGTGACGTTGTTGAAAGGGAGACTTGAAGACGTGAAGCTGCCAGTGGATAAGGTATGTAGGACACCATTAGCATGATGGAAGACATCTTAACTAATGTAGAGGCATTTTAACTGTGGTGTGAAATCATTTTGACTGGTGTGGAAGTATTGGGACTGGTGTGGAAGTATTGTGACTGTGGTATGGCGAGGGTGACAGCTGCACACAACAGTTTTGAGTTTTGATGGAAACAAGAAACTCTGAACCATAGTTCTGTTTAAATACAGCTGCTGAAAGACTAATAACTAATAACTGTCACATGTTACACTTCATATTGCTATAAAGGATGACAATTCATTTCTAAACTGTTTCACGTTAATCGTGACCCTGCTCAAGGTGACACCTGATGCTGATGCGAGTAATACTTTGTTGTCAGGTGGATATCATCATCTCGGAGTGGATGGGGTACTTTTTGCTGTTTGAGTCTATGCTGGACTCGGTGCTGTACACGAGAGACACGTATCTGAAGGAGGATGGAATCGGTAGTGCTTTTGAATGTCCATACTTATATTTGCTGTTCCATATGATTACCAGATTGCAGTCTCCTTTAAAGCAGATCTTATGCTCACTATCACACACCATCAGTCTTTAGTCAAATGTCAGGTTGACCTTTCATCCAAGCTTAAAGCATCGCGTTACTGATTCTTAATGTAATGCAACCATGACAAGGTTAAACAGCAGTATACACTATGGGGCTATGGGACCAGGTCCCTCCCAAGGGCTCAATTTTTAAATTGAGCCCTTGGGAAGTCCCTAATAGTGTATACTACTACTGAGGTGCATGCAAAATTTGATGAAAATCGGTCAAATAGTTTCTGAAATATTGACTTTAAAGTGAGCATGGGGTCGGTCGGGAAAAAGGCTCGGGTCGCCTCAGGGGTGGTTGCTCCTCCGAGCGCTGTGGGCGGACGAGTCAAAGTGCGTGTGCGCGTGTCTCTATCGGCTTGGTGTACGGGTGGCTGGCTGGCTGGCTACATTAAGCAGAAAAATAAGCATGCAAGACCGATAAAACATCATGACGAGTTGCAATCGGCAGGTCATGTCAAGCGACCGTCAGGGCGTACTTGTAGGTTTTGCAGGCAGAAACAGGAGGTCGGCTTGGTGGATGCGATTCGGCGTCGAAATGTCGGATTTTCTTCTCGGGATGAACCGAGGCGCGGGCAGGTAGACTTGCCAGATGGCTTGTCTTTTTAGCCAGACTTTGGCTTTCTCTTCCGAGACTCGATCAGCTTTGGCGAGTTTCGGGATGGCGTCAGCGCCTTTTGAGTACCCGCACGGGCTGTAATAAATTTTCTCCATGATATATGTACGCATGTGTGAGTAAGCGTTCAATTATTCGATATGCGCGCGCGAGTGTGTGTGTCCGTACGCATATGTGGTCGATGGCGATCCATCGTTTCGTGTCCATGAAAGACAGCGAGGTCTTGTTGATTCTCAGTCCGTATATCCTGTGTCTGTCGCTTCTCAGCATGTTCATTTGGTGTTTGAACGTTTTATACTTGAACAGGGCTTCCTTGAATCTGGCGTGCTTGATGTGTTTTTTCACCACATGTTTTTTCACGCCTTTTGCCTTTTGGATTTCGGCGGCGGCGGCGGCGGCTTTCTTGATGGAATACATCTTGGGTCTCAAGCCGACGTACTCGGCAATCGGCGTGCCCGCGCATTCGTCCTCCATCTTGCCGAGCACTTTTTTGTTGACTTGGCTGTGTATAGTCGCTGCAGCTGCACATTGCGATAGTGAACGTCGTATTTTGACTTGTTCATCAAGTTCGGCTTGTTGTCTCCCAGCAAGTTTCAATGATATTCGGACATCCAGTCCGGGTTCACCGTCAATCGTTCAGGAGCCAGGGAATAGGTGTTGTGCGATTCGTGTAATTCTTGGGGGTACTTCAAGTCCACTTTGAACATGTAGCCTTTGTTCGAATCCGGCACGATGCTATTCACGTCGATATCAGTCGGGGAGACCCATTCGAATTCCCCGGTGGGGAGATACTGACTCATGGCCCAGCTGTACACGTTGTTGGCGTCGAGATAGAGGATGTGTTTGGTCGGTTTGCTCGAGTCGTAGCCTTTCACGTATTGGTTGTTTGCTTTCGTGTATCGCTTGGATGCCATCGAAATCCCGCCTCGTAGGCCTTTCTCCATAAACAGGTGCATGTCGTAATCCCTCAGTAGTTTCTGTTTGACGCCAGTCTTTTTCAACAAGGCGTCCCAAGAGAGACCGGGGGAGGAGAAATACCACGCGGGGTCCAGGCCGTTCTGTTTCGAGCACGTTTTTCTGAATATCTCGAACACGTCGGCCAGAAGCAGCCGTCCGTTTTCAAGTACAGGTTGTGGTAGTTGCCCAAATTCTTGCAGCCCAGTTTGTCCCACATTTTGAGGGCGTGCGTGTAATCGTCCTGAGAGATTGGGTCATGCGCAAGGGGACGATGGTGTACAACTGATGATTTTCTCTTCGTTTTGCAAACACGTGAGAAATCGTTCGGCCGCGTCGGGACCTCGGTAGACCACAAGAGCGGTCGTTTGACCACAGGTTTTGTGTTCTTGCGCTTTATGCGTGAAACTTTTTTCTGTCGACGGTTTTGATGAGGGCTTCGAAGTGGGCATAGATTCGGACGGCCGTCTCTCCCACGCCTCGGCAATCCTCCCGGTGGGATTCCAGCAGGTCGGCTCACGTTAAGCCGTGCAGACACCTTTCGCAGAAGTGTTTTTTTTCCTTATGCTTCGATTGATCGTACAACAGTCTGCAGAGACTTTTTATCGTCATGTAGTGATACTTGTCCTCTTTTTTTACCAGAAATAAATTGATCCTTAGCACGGTTTTATCTAGGACAGGGCTTATCCTGTGCACAATAGTTGTGTTCCCTTTGTGTCCGATGACGTTAATAGCCAGAGGGTTTTGTTTTTCCACTCGAGCGATTTGTGAGATCGGAGTAGGCCTGTCTATCCCCGTAAAGTCGAGGCCGGATTCCTCGATGAGGGATAGCTGGAAGGTCTGTCTGGATGATGGGTAGCCGGATGCAAATTGGCTATGATCGACACCGGTAAACAGTCGTCGTCTTTGTTTTTGAAGTTGACTATGGCTTGTTTCTTTGAACGGCACATAGTTCGCTATGTCCAGGTAGACCGTGTCGATCGTGTCCACGACCCAGCCCGAGCCCATGTGCATGTAGCGCTCCAGGGATTCTCGTATTTTTTCCAACGAGGTGTCGATAGACGCGGTGATGGATTCGGGTTGAGTCGCGACTTCTTGCGTGCCTCTGAAATAAGGCTGGACGTGCTCGGTGGTGCCGTCAGTCTGCTGTTTGTCCAGCGACGTTTTCACCGTGAGTTGAAATTTTAGGCTTCCCAGATCGTTCAGTTCCTTGTTGTCTTTGTTGGCGACTAGGGGTTTGATGTCGTCGACGCCCATGTATTTGTCGACGTCCATCCTCCAGCCTCTCAGATACTTACCTACGGCGTGCTTCGTCCGCGCGAACCGTAGTTCGATGGGTTTGTGCTCCTCCAGCCGAGAGATGCGTTTGATTCACCTTCAGACATCTGTAGCCTCGCTAGTCAGCCGGCCATGCATCATCATAGCCGAGCCGAGACACACACGCACATACACGGCGCTCGCTCAGAGCAATCCCCGAGATCCCATAGAACTGCTGAGACCTGCGTTTCATTCACCTTCAGACAGCTCACACATCGCTACAAGTACGTCCTAACGAGATGGTAGCAAGGCAGCTCGGGGGAACTGCCGAGAGCTGCATTTCATTCGGCTGGGAGGGACCTGGTCCCGTAGCCCCATAGTGTATACTACTAAAACACAAGACATTAGGCATGACTGATACTGTCAAAATAATCATTTTGCTTTTATGGGAAAATATTTAAAAGGGAGGACACCATCCACAGTCCATAGAACTGCCATACAATCTTTGCCATCTGTTGGGAGACATTTGAAAGGGAGGAAAACGTCCATAACCCATTGGAAGTACTGCGATACGACCTTCATCTGTTGGACATTTGAACATTTCTTTTGTTTAGTTTTCAGATTTGGAATCAAGATCTTTGTTAAAATGACCTTTAAAACATACTCTGGAATGAAAGTCACTAATTTGAAACTGTTCCCATAAATTTCAAGAGAGGTGTTTCCTGTTCATTGGTTGTTTAAAGTTCACACAAGGTCATCCTGAAGTGGCCTGTAATGGATGCCCCCAGATCTGTATGTGGCAGCAGCACTAAGGTATGATCCTCTCTCTTCCAATGTTTCAGTGTTTCCAGATAGGTGTACTATATCCCTCATTGGGTCAGGTGACCTTGACCTTCATGGCCGACACATCACTTTCTGGGATGATGTATATGGTTTCAAGATGTCCTGCATGAAGGCAGAAGTGATACATGAGGCCATTGTGGAACTGGTAGAAGATAGTGGAAGTATCACTCAGCCATGTGTTGTCAAGGTGAGGGAATCCTGCTGCCAATACTATGTGTAGGACAAATGCTGCTGTATAAGATGATGGTGTGTAGCACAACTGGCAGTGTATAGAGATCCCAGTGTCTCAGCAGATGGATGCTTCAACTTCATGGGTTTAGTTAGATCATATGTCAGAAGCATGAACAGATGTTCAAATACTTCATTTCCTTCAGGGGTGGTGGGGTAGCCTAATGGTTAAAGCGTTGGCTCATCACGCCGAAGACCCGGGTTCGAATCCCCACATGGGCACAATGTGTGAAGCCCATTTCTGGTGTCCTATTGCTAAAAGCGGCGTAAAACCAAACTTAGTCAGTCAGTCATTTCCTTCAGCACAGATTCCTTGTCATATAAAAACATTTGTGGAGAGTTGTGTTCTTTAGACTTGCAAAAAATCTGTGATCTAGTGCTCACTCACTCCCTTCCTCTCACTCACTCAGCAACTGATTACTGTGTATGTTGTCATAGTAATAAACCATTTCTAATAGTTCACTGATGATGAAACAGCATTCCTTACTTACCTTAGAACTATGACAATAATTATATCACATTACATATTGCACATTCATTGATATTACTGTGTTTGTTAGGATCTATTCAAAGTGTAGTATGACTACCAGTATATTACATGTGTATGTCTATTTAAGAAACCATGGTGACATTAGTTTCCAACATTAACTGACACAGGAGCTGGATGCCTGTAGATGTTGCCTTAATGACCTCCAGTTTGAGGCGCCATTTTGTCTGACCTGCACACATGATGGCTGCCTATCAGCGATAGTAGGCTACTTTGACATCTTCTTCGAGAAGGGATGTAATACAAAGGTGAGAGTGTTTGTTATCCCTAGAAAGTGTATAAGTTATTAAGGGTTGTTTGTTATGACCTGAGAAAGTGTATAAGTTATTAAGTGTGGCTGCTTGTACTAGGTTGTCATAGTGCTAGCCCACTGATACCATGCCGCAGTGAATTGAATAACTCAGGTCCTACTTTGACTCAGGCAGGGGTTAGAGAAGAAGGCAGGTTAGAGAAGAAGGCATCTTTACATTGCCTTGATGGGAATATACATATTGTATTTTATCTGTCAATAGTAGGGGTAATAATAAAAACCCTGGTTATATTGCAGATGTACTTGCTAAAGCTACAACTCAACTCTTTATTGGAATAGTCTGAATTTCATAATTTGGGCTGAATGAGATGAATCAGTTGATAAGTTGTCATGAAAATAGTATTCAGTGTCTCCATGGAACCAGATCATTTCTACTATAGTTCAAATAAACATAAGTAAACAATTGTATATGGTATGGTATTGTGTATGATTTTGTAAAGGTATGAAATGTTTCAATACATTTGTTAGTCATAAGTAGCATGTCATAGTAAATATGAAATCAGTCATTATTTGTAAGTATTTGTTGTGCTGTATTCCAGGTGAGCTTCTCCACATCGCCGGGGAGTCCAGCCACACACTGGAAGCAGACCGTGTTTCTCCTGGACAAACCCAGGACTGTAAGGAAAGGTGAGATGGAAGTGTGTGTGTGTGAATCTGTGAGCATGGACACGGATGTAAAGTGCCTCAATCTATACACTGTAAGGACAGAATACATTTTGTTTACCAGTGTGATATTTTGAAGCATAAGACATATTTAAGGGTTCTGCAAGATTTATAACATCTCCAAGAATTAATACAACGGCGATGGCCGGGAAATAAATGTTATGGTTGGTTTATGCATGGCATGACTTCACTGGGTGTTATACATCTGAAAATGTGCTGTCATTATTACATGGCTTAGGTCATCCAGGGTGGATTCTGCTGACTGGCTCAACAACATTCACTGCCTTCTTTACTTACACTCACTCACTGATTGTTTGCAGGAGAGAAGTTAGAGGGCAAGGTCATCTGTAAGAAGAACCGGAAGGACCCACGAAGTCTCGTCATTACAATCGACCTGGCTGGTGTCAGACACAGATATATCATGGAATAAACCATTTATGTTATCAACAGGACTAGTGTTGTTGTTTCCTTGATGTTTAAAGATGAAAGTTCACCTTGGTTGTGCTTGAAAATACACAATGCCATTTAGCAAGTGGTCAAATGTAACCTATGTTATATTTGGGATAACACTTTCTCAGTAAAGTACAGTTTCTAGTACTTTTGGGTTGAGTCCCATCCAGGGTTTCGAACCCACATTCTCAGAGTCGGGCACCTAATCGCCAGCACACAAAGTCAGCCATCTAACCCACTCAGCTACCGTGGCATCCACAAAATGGATGTTAGACAACTGGTAGTCTAGACCACTGATTTTGTGTACCCCTCTGATAAGTGTGAATTGATCTTAGTAACCCATGCTTGTCGTAAGAGGCGACTGACAGGATCGGGTGGTCAGGCTCGCTGACTTGGTTGACACATGTCATCGGTTCCCAAATGCTGTTGATCACTGGATTGTCTGGTCCAGGCTTGATTATTTACAGACCACCGCCATATAGCTGGAATATTGTTGAGTTCAGCGTAAACCTAAACTCACTCACTCACTGTACTTGGTCATAGATTCCAAGTGTCCACACATCTTGGAGTGGCCTGGAGCTTGTACTTGTCACATGTCATCTCTGGGGATTCCAGGTAGAAATATAGGTCCAGACGTGACATTATAAAGCTGGATGTTGCAAACCGAACACTCCACTTGCACCAAAAATACACAACTACTCAGCTGTTTAGATCAGTATTTAATGAGAAATGAGTGAAAATTGGATAAAAGATTGCACCTAGTACATAGTAAGTATTATATATATCGTTTGCAATAGAACCCAGCCATATATTTATATATGTTTATATACAAAGATAGCATATGAAATACATTGGCAAGTCGATTTGATCTGAAATTATAAAAACAAAGTAATCACATATCTCAACATGAGTATTTCCATAGTGAATTTTTGCATACTTAGTTTTCTAGAGACAAGCCAGGATTATTTACACATGATCTATGATGGAGAAATATCTATAAGTCAAACACTAAAGGTTTGTCAGAAAGTAGTCCAAACAAAAGAAATCCCGTAGCAACTAACATGGACAGATTGAGCATCAGCCTGAGTTTGTCTAACCCAGAGTGATTGTCAAATAACTAAGAAACTGTACATAGGATTTCATTGTATACCCGGTAAATATGCTGGAACAACATCAGCTAGGCTGAATATATAACGGACATATTGCCCAGTGATATAATGGTATAGGAATCTGGGCATTAACAAAGCATTTGTCAATTCTATATCATAAGAGTTACGATAGCCATAGCAAGGCTTTATGAAACAGGCCCAGATGTATATCAGTATAATTCTCTGATGTCAGTTATAACGTACACATTATATTTAGGCCAATGAGATTGTGTACATGGGTGTTTTAAGGGTTTGTTACCATGATAAACTAAACTGTAAACTCGTAAGGATAATTTTAACAAGTACACTTTAGGTCAAGCAGGTTTCAATTCTATAAACACCAAGATGAAAAGACCTACATAATTCTCCAACCAACAGTAGTCAATCCATGTCTTTGATGGTAATAAAGAAACAGGACTAACATCAATACTAAAAACAGATACAAGGGCAAGGTCACCAATACATATGACCAATCATAGCACTGACAAAAGGTTAAATCTTCCACAAACGTATATCACAGTTTGGTTAATAGGTCCATTACCATCATGGAGGAGGACAAGATACTATTTGCACACAATGTTTCTATATGATAGTTAATGTTGGGAATCAATATTTTATTAAGCATGCCTCCAGCAAAGCATACAGGTAATACATAAGGTATTCCTAAAATTCATGATTTGTAAACACATGAATGTATAACTTCCTTTATCCCACCCTTTTATCATATTATGTTTATTTAATATACAATATTTAAGATATGATTTTGCTGAAGGAAACTTTAGAAACAGAAAAAGAAAACAGTGTTCAAGTGAACTGCCCATTTTATCATTGTACAGTGGCAAAGAATTTGTAAACACATGTATTTCCTCATGAAATACTTGTCACAAGTCCTCTATCTACTTAGAGCACAGCCAAGTACTATAGTTTCCCAGAAAGATTGTCTGTGAAATCCATGAGCACTTTGCACAAACAGCACTTTCCACTCCAACCCACAGCCAAGGGGTCTGTGTCAATGTTGAGGTAGATTAAGTGCCACCGTCAGTTAAAGAATTTTGGTTGGATACTATTATCTGGATAAAAATGTACCACTCTTGACCCAAACAATGAACACACATTAGATCAGAGCCTTTAGCTGTGCTCTAATGATATGTTCTAATCAAATCTTTTAATCCTGACACAATACATCTCTGCACGAAGAACCAAGGTCACCTCCCAGGAGGTAGCATCAGGTGAACTTTCTGATCGAGCACTCAGTGTCAAGACTTCTAAATTCTTTGTACATATATTCATGCAAGCAAGTTTGACAAGCACAAACAATAATTGATGAAACCAGAATGCACATATAATAATGTATTCCTAATTTATTCTTGTGGACTTTTTATACACCCTGTAAACACTGTGGCATCTACACCTGAAATGCTTACTATAGATGGTACATCTGCATTCCGTGATGAGATAATTTTCGTAGATATAGGGGGTGAAGAAATGAAGATCAATCATTTTAGAAAGCTGACTTTGATTGGCTCAAGAACCTATGCATCCTTCATTTTGATTGGGCAGTCAAAGTTGGAGTTCGGCTGTTATGACCTGTAGAGGTGTCCTCTGACCTTGATGTCACTGAAGGGGTACTGAAGTGCAAGATCTGGTTTTAACAAGATAGATTATATATTAACCTTGTACACAGTCAATATTCTTTAGATACTGCGTTTGTTCAATACAGATAGAGCGAAACACATCACTGAACTGACTACAGCATGGTTCTACACATCACTGAACTGACTACAGTTTGGCTCTACACATCACTGAACTGACTACAGCTTGGCTCTACACATCACTGAACAGACTACAGTTTGGCTCTACACATCACTGAACTGACTACAGTTTGGTTCTACACATCATTCACTGATGCAGACACGTCTCCCACGAAATTATTATATCGGCAGTATTGAAGAATTGGTATCATGTCAAAATGTGGGTGCATAGTACCTAGATATACATGACACAACAGATCTAATGGCCCCAACTAATCTGCCTGTTAACTAATGATACATCTTGGTTCCAGCCAAGGATAACGAAGTCAGAAACGAAACTGATTTGTACAATATGTATAGAAAGAGAAAATATATATAAAAAAAGGTATAAACTTCAACAAGTATAAACTGTACAGTAAGACAGATAGAAAGCTCTGAATGTGTGAAAATATAAACACAGACATTGGGAGAGTCTATTTACAAATGTCATACACAGCGGCTTGGGACATGCACACCCAACACTTCCAGTGGCTCACAGCGGCTTGGGACATGCACACCCAACACTTCCAGTGACACAGTGACTTGGGACATGCACACCCAACACTTCCAGTGACACAGTGACTTGGGACATGCACACCCAACACTTCCAGTGACACAGTGACTTGGCTTGGGATATTATCAGTAAACATGAATGTTTTTAAGGTACATTAAAGGATATCTCTTGATTGTAAGACTAATGAACACTTCAATTGTACAGTCATATCCTGGGGCATAAACAATCGACTCACCTACATGAAGCGCACCTCACCCACACTACAGTGTGACTCACCCACACTGAAGTGCAACTCACCCACACTACAGTGTGACTCACCCACATTTAAAATGTGCACCTCACCCACACTGAAGTGCCCCTCACCCACACTGTAGTGCGACTCACCCACACTGTAGTGCGACTCACCCATACTGTAGTGTGACTCACCCATACTGTAGTGACTCGCCATCAATATAGTGCAACTCATCCACATTGTAGTGCGACTCACCCAAACTGTAGTGTGACTAACTCACACTGTAGTGTGACTCACCCACAATGTAGTGTGACTCACCCAAACTGTAGTGACTCACCCACAATATAGTGCAACTCACCCACACTGTAGTGGGACTCACCCATACTGTAGTGACTCGCCATCAATATAGTGCAACTCATCGCCATCACTATAGTGACTCATCCACACTGTAGTGTGACTCACCCAAACTGTAGTGACTCACCCACAATATAGTGCAACTCATCCACACTGTAGTGGGACTCACCCACACTGTAGTGCGACTCACTCAAACTGTAGTGACTCACCCACAATATAGTGCAACTCATCCGCACTGTAGTGTGACTCCCCCACACTGTAGTGTGACTCACCCAAACTGTAGTGACTCACCCACAATATAGTGCAACTCATCCACACTGTAGTGTGACTCACTCACACTGTAGTGTGACTCACCCACACTGTAGTGCGACTCATCCACATTGTAGTGTGACTCACTAACACTGTAGTGTGACTCACTCACACTGTAGTGTGACTCACCCAAACTGTAGTGTGACCTACTCACACTGTAGTGTGACTCACCCACACTGTAGTGCGACTCACCCAAACTGTAGTGACTCACCATCAATATAGTGCAACTCCACCATCAATATAGTGCAACTCATCCACATTGTAATGCGACTCACCCACACTGTAGTGCGACTCACCCACATTGTAGTGCGACTCACCCACACTGTAGTGCAACTCATCCACACTGTAGTGTGACTCTTTCCATCCACACTGTAGTGCGACTCATCCACACTGTAGTGCGACTCACCCACACTGTAGTGCGACTCACCCACACTGTACTCCACTCTCACCACTTGCACCACCATCACACGAGCCGTGTCACACAGAGTAGAACTCTGTCCTTGGCTTCAGTCCCACTGCCAGCTTAGTAACAGTCAGACACCACTTTGTCCAAGTTGAAGGGACCTACGTCAATATTTTGGGTATTCGAAGTTCAACACAAATGCTATGATGACGCAGGGAGGAATATGTAGTGACCAAGATATTACTTGGCGACAACTTCGACACATCAAAGTTTGACACAAACAGTGTATGATCACATATTTAATGAACGACATGGACTGACATGAAATATTTCAACATACAGTGGAAGCTGTCTAAACCGGCACTCGTCGGGACTAAAGAAATAATCCGGTTTAGACAGCGTGCCGGATTGTACAGATGACATGGTTACCTCCGACTAGAAGTGAACAAGTTTTGTCACTCTCATATACATTGTTCTATCACAATAAAACATGTCAACTCACCAGTTACATGTACAAGTATACCAATGCTGAACTAAGATTAAAATGTCTTTGTCGGCAACCATGTAGTTTCAACAGTTTAATTGGTGACAATACACATCAGGCCGAACCCGCCACGCGCTGGATTAGACAATGCTGATTACAGTATAAACTCACATTCGGACGGCTCATTTCATGCCGAGATCCAGAATTGACAGCTGCCGGATTGCAGAGCTTTTAAATGATGATAATTGCACTAGCCACGGACGGGACTGAGATTTTATGCCAGTGTTGACAACTTGCCGGATTGGACAACTGCCGGCTTTGACAGCTTCCACTGTACCTAACTCAAATCTTATTATTTCAGGCATTTTGAATAACTGCTAAATATATTGTACACAAGCCTTTGAGCAGAATCACAGCCACTTCCTGTACTAGTATATTTGGGGTGAACTAATAACTCGTATATTTTGTTTACAGATCAATAAAAGGAGTCTAAAGTCATCAACCCCAAATTAAATAAAGATAAATAATATTTATTCAGATTATCATTATTATATATTATCATATATACATCTGAAGGATAGGCTCTGGCAACTGCGACATAATACCCCTCTGAAAATTTGAACATTTGTTACTGAATAGGGTTGATAACCTACACCTGAAACAGTTAACATTTTTCGATACATGAATGTATTGTTAATGTGCTCATACCACATTAATTTGCCTTGCTAAAAACTGTATATCATAATATATTATTTTTAGCATTTATCTCTCATGTTCAGTAGCACTCATATTAAAATTCTTGACAAATGACTTTACATGTAACATATGACTGTATGACACAATATAACACGCATATTCACATGTCAATGTTTGATGAAGGAGAGACGGATCCACAGCAGACAAACTATAATTGCCTCCCAACCCCATCCCCCCAACTGCTGCAAAGCCTTGTTTGTAAACAAGCTCCACAAAACTTACAGCACTGCCCATTCAACCCACAAACAGAAACACCAGGTATGCTATGTTGATAGAATGGATGCTTCTTTGGTTTGATTCTGCCATGGATTCTCCCATGGCTTGATTCCCCGATGTTAACACAGTGGACTGTACCATGGCTTTATTCCCCGATGTTAACACAGTGGACTGTCCCATGGCTTTATTCCCCGATGTTAACACAGTGGACTGTTCCATGGCTTGATTCCCCCATGTTAACACAGTGGACTGTTCCATGGCTTGATTCCCCCATGTTAACACTGGACTGCCCCATGACTTGATTCCATGTTAACCCAGTGGACTGTTCCATGGCTTGATTCTCCCCATGTTAACACCATGGACTGTCCCATGGCTTCATTCCCCCATGTTATCACAGTGGACTGTTCCATGGCTTGAATCCCCCATGTTAACACAATGGACTGTTCCATGGCTTCATTCCCCCATGTTATCACAGTGGACTGTCCCATGGCTTCATTCCCTCATGTTATCACAGTGGACTGTCCCATGGCTTGAATCCCCCATGTTAACAAAATAGACTGTTCCATGGCTTCATTCCCCCATGTTAACACAGTGGACTGCCCCATGGCTTGATTCCATGTTAACCCAGTGGACTGTTCCATGGCTTGATTCCCTCATGTTAACAGAACGGACAGTCACATAGCATGAATCCCCCATATGACAGAATTGACAGCTTCATTTCCCATGTGAACAGAAAGGACTGTCCCATGGTCTGAATATGAGTTTTGTGCAACTTTTCTATCATTTCAATAACTACTGAACTGATGAGCTATTCTGATTTAGACTCCGATGGGAGTGACTTGATCTAGTCTCC
Source organism: Haliotis rubra (assembly GCF_003918875.1). Lineage (NCBI taxonomy): Eukaryota > Metazoa > Mollusca > Gastropoda > Lepetellida > Haliotidae > Haliotis > Haliotis rubra. The sequence goes on from NW_025767157.1 coordinate 1,565,260, forward strand.
ACTGGCTACAGAGCAACAACTAGTGTTGCCTACAACACGAACACTAGGCTCACACTGTCACAGGTAGAACTGTATAAATCAAGGGCAACCTTGTCAAGAATATTGGCTTGATAATACAAGGCAGAGCAAGGGAAAGGCCAATTGTCTCACAATAATCGTTCAATACGTCCACATAAACAGCATACTTAAAGTACGTGACTAATCCATGTATGTACACAAACACCACTATGAATAATGTGATTGGCTAGATCCAGCAGGTGTTATTTGCGTATCTCACTCTTGCCCATGGTTGCCCGGAGACCGATGGTTCCATCATTCCAGCAGTTTGGTCGGTCCATACAGGACTGCCATATGGCGATCTCTTCCCCTCGTGCATCCATCCACTCCACAGTCTTGCCTGATGACACACCTGAAGACACAAACAGTGAGCCTTGATTTGGGTCCACTTGATGGAAAAACATTATAACCAATGAGCACAAAATACATCAGATTACCAAACCCAAAATGTCAGTGGAAACCTCTGTGCTGACCTTCTTCTGGCTTTAATACATTGTTTCAGCTGGATTTTGAAAGAAATTCTTCACCTCTTGGCTATCTTTCATTGAAGGAGACAAGCAAAATCACTGAATACATCCTTTTGACTGATTAGAAAAAAGTAGCATTTCAATAGTTTCCTCTTCAGATTAGAATTCCCGAGCAAGTGAATGAGCAATTATCGATGAATGATGCATAATCAGCGTTCTTGCATGCTATTGCAGGCAACGGGAGTGGTCATACCTGTTCCTAAGTTGAGTCTGACGCCTCCCAGGAAGTCATTGCTGGTGATCTTGTCATAGTCCCAGATGGTCAGCTCCAGGCTGCGGTCCTTCATTTCCTCCTGACTCACGTCCTCGAACAGGAACACGTGATTCCATGTGGGATTGCAGTTCCGCTTCACCACGGCAGACTTCTGCTTACTACTCTTGTGCTTCTCAGGCAGAAGGTAGCTGTACAACACCAGAACATACAGTGAATCCTACGTACCAAACAATGCTCGAAAAATTGTAAAACAAACTCATCTCAAAATATCACTAACTAAGGCAAAATATCTTTTATCTCTTGTTTGACCCTTTATGTCAAACACTGCTGCAAACACTGGATGAAATATTCTGGATTTGTCAATATTTGGAAAACAACAATACTGGCCATGTCCCCTAGCACAAAGTGATCTTAGCACTGCAATTATCATATGATTGCTTGAAGATCACATTTGCACAGGTGTAATCCTGTAATACTTGTATCCAAACTGTCTGTATCTAAACCACTGACCAGCTTCTCATCAGTAATTGGAAAGCATAAAATATTATTACAAATTGACAGTATATATTATAGTGAGAAAACTGCACACTGGACATAAGACATCCAATACGTCATCAAGTCTAGCTCTGGCAATGATACTCCAGTTGTACATACGCTTTACAGAAGGGGTCTGAGGAGCCATTAGACCGCACAGCTGTCAGATTCTTGGCCTCCTTCACAAGCACCTGCATTTCCCCCCTAGGGGGCCCCTTGCCCTTCTTAGACTTGCCCTTCCGAGAACCATCGTTCTCCAGGTTCTCGGCTGTCACGAACTTAATCGACACGACAAGATCACCCTTGTAGGAAACTGGCTGGGCACCTGGGGCTTCCAACTGCAAAAATAAGGGGCATAACTCTCTCATTTATACTTACATGCATATACATTGTATATGACACCTATATTGGAATGTTTCAACTCAGCATATGTAATAGAACTACGTTCTTTGCTCTACATCCATGTAGGGAATTGATCTAGGCTCTTTTGTGTATGGGATGTGTGGGCAGGCTACAGGGTAATATATAGTTGACTTGCTGTAGAATTTCTGCAAGTACTACCGAAGGGAGTTGTATTTGTTTTTGTTATAATGCTTGCATAGAAGTTCTACTTTTAAAATCAAACAATGCCCTATTAAATCCTGCAACATCAGTTCTTAAATGCGTTGCCTAGCTTGTAGGGGCACAATGGCTTACTCTGTCTTGAAGGGGGTACCACTTGGGGGAGGCGTCGCCAAACTTGTAGCAGTCCATGGGAATCATCACTTCCCCAAGGAAGTCATTTCTGCCAAATCGGTCATTGTGCCACACTGTTACCCATAATGCTCTGTTCTCAACTTCGCTCTTTGAGATGACATACTGTAACATGGCAATGTATACTTTAAAACATTGAGAACAGACAATGTATGATGATTGTAACACAAAGTGAGGCTTTGTTAACTTGGAATCCATTAACACAATCTATCAGCTGAGGTGTTTGTAGTGTTTTCTGGAATAAATCATACTACAGAAATAGAAGTATCCCAGAATCCTCGCACCATCCCTCCAACAGAAATATCATTCACACAGACAGCCTTTTGGTGAGTTTTTGTATCTTTCTTTTATTGTATTTACCTGATGGTTTAGCATCTCCTACATATTTAACACAGATACTATAACATACTGAATGATAGTATAATCTCAATGCCTAAACAGACCCGATCCAAAGTGGTTGTCAATATGTTTTAGCTGAATAGTGGAAACTCAACCTACTCTCAACACTTCATCAAATGTGGGGCTGAGCGTGTGCTTCTTGATCTTGGTTTTCCTCTTTCCACTCCGCGTCTTGTCTGGCAGAAGGTAGGTCTTCACATATCTGCAACAGAAGTTGTAGCAATCTGATCAGAGTTATCTCCCCTTCATCACCTGACAAGGCAATGTGTTAGTTGTCTCCCCTTACTATGTAGTTATAGGATGTACCTTGTAATCAATTGTTATTTCTTTTCCCCATTGCCATTTCATTTAGGGTATTTATGAATCACTGAGTGGTACAGTAAACTCACGGATCTGAACGATTCCTTTTTTGTATCGACTGGTGCAATATCCTTGCACTGCTTGATGTGTATTTCCAAGGCCCCAGTCTTGTAGTTGTAGTCAAGTCCAAACAGTATCTCCCCGGTGGCAGGGATCTTCCCGAAGTTGATCTCCCCAGCATCGCTGTACACACTGTACAAACTCTCCCGACTGTCCTGTAATACGCACAATACAACTGATGTAAAATGGGGCCTGCTTCGGGAGAATTGGAGTAAGATCAGCATTAAGAAGAACTTCCTCAAATTACTAACATGTAAATTTACAGTATTTTCTTACATTCTGAAGATAGATATAATTTACTCATTTTCCTTTATACAAAAATTCAGTTTGGCTTTCGTTATTGGTTTGAGACATGTCCAGAACTCCCCTCAACAAAATAATGGCAGTGGTGAAAACTATGATGGCAGCAACAAATATGTTGCATTAAAGCATTGCCATCCTCTGATTCTGAAGGTTTTTTATCAATGTTTTGCTATGTCTGAATGAAAATCGGAGTTTCACTTTAAACTGCAGTCAGTAATATTCCGTCTGTATTTACATAGGGAAACTTAAACCAGTCATTTCAATTTTTGCTTTATGTACCAACTTGCGGATTATTGTCCCTTATTACCGTGGAATTAACCACAATTCATTAGCAGGACCGGTCACTATTAAATCTTTGGCAGGCAACCTGGATCCATTACAGCTGGGGCACTCTCTAAATATTTCAGTGTTACCGTGACCATTAGAACTGACAGAAAATATCAGAAACAGTTCTTTGAGTGTGATATGTATATGTCTGCCATCCACCCTAGGCATGTCAGTACTGATTGGTGCAGTTTCAAATAAAAGAAGTGAAATAATTAAATAGTTAGACATTTAAATATGACTTTTTGTAACCCTCTACCTCAATAAAGAAAAACTCTGAAACCAACAACCTGAAATATAAGTTATTTAAAAAAATTCATATAGTTATGGTAAAAACTAATCACCAATTAACAACAATAAAAAAGAGAAAACAACCTGTTTAAATAGTTAAAATCAACAACTTGATAAGCTAATGCATGATTGCTGTAACCGCTGTCTAAACAACTTTTGAGGAGCTTCACTGAAAATGAATCGTACATATACAACCATAAAACTGTTATTATAAAAACGTCTTGACTATTTGCAAGGTGACACACTGACAAGCAAAGAGAGGCACACTGTTGTGGAGTATACAGAAAGTTAGAAAGCTGCTGATACTAGCGTGAAGTGAAGGCCAAATACATGTGTACTACAGTGCAAGGAGCTCATGGTTGTGGGTGTGGCCTGTTAGCAGCAATGACACAGATGTTAGTTACCATGAAACAAAAAACACCTGAATACCCTCTAAACAACACAATACAAATCTTCCTTTGTTACCGGCAATGAAGATTTATAAGCAATAATATTATTATTATTATTATTATTATTATTATCATCAGCATTTGTTACATCATAAAAACCCAGTGAGAGGGATTGTGGTTTAGAGTAGGCCACCAGGAAACTATTAGTTGTTCTGGTGAGTGGATTGGGTGGTCAAATTCTGAGGACTGGCTGATTGCGTGTCATCATACATGGACCCATGAAGATCCGGTTAGGATTGATCTCCAGTAACCCATGCTTGTCGTAAGAGGCGACTAATGGGATCGGGTTGTCAGACTTGCTGACTTGGTTGACACATGTCATCGGTTCCCAATTGTGCAGATCAATGCTCATGCTGTTGATCACTGGATTGTCTGGTCCAGACTGTATTATGTACAGACTGCCGCCATATAGCTGGAATATTGCTGAGTCCGCCGTGAAACTTAACTCACTCACTCATGTGCATCATTGCTCAAAATATCAACCACTAGACTTTTGAACTCGATATCTACATGCTTTGCATAGCTGTAATATTGCTGAGCAGTGCCATTGAACCATGAGGAAATAAATGACATGAAACTCGAAGTGAGATCACATCCTACTTCACATGTGCCATGGGGTACGTCCATAGCCGACATTCCACTGCAGGAAGTATGTAAGTAATTAAGTTGAAGCTCTGTCACTGGTATAAACACTATCGTGTTACTAATGTACATACGTCTCTCAGAGGAATTTACAAAACAAACATAAGTCAGGTACTGTCATGAATTCCTGTGCTTTGACGGAGCAAATCATTTTATATGAAGCACTGAAAACATGAAGTCATTATACTGATAGCTTATTGCTAGATTAGTATCCGATTGGGTCAAACTAGTAAATATTTAATTAATCAAAGTTTACATCAATGTTGCACCAGCTAAGGTCTGATGAAAGAAGCTGAATTTGTTTGAAGATGGATCTAAAAGGCACTACCACCACACACTGCAGCATGAACCACTCACTGCTGGTTATGACTGTTTTTGCTGTATTATCAAGAGGTTATTAGTTTTTTAGTATTTAGTTTTCTATCAGAAAGCTATATCTATTTAATTTAAAATATTGTTAGTTTGTTAAAATGTGTCACATATTGTTTAAGTGAACGATGTTAAATCATAATTCAGATAACTCAAACGTTCTGGTGTTTAGTCATAACAACAAACTTCAATTTCTAACAAAACTGACGGCTTTCTTTCCCATCATCTGAAAGTGTTTTTTTTCAGTAAAAGTAATTATTTCTCACTGTTGATAGTAAAGACAATCCACCAAAACAGTAAACATAAAAATATTGTTGAATGAATAGTTCCCATAGCCTCATAAAGTAATCATTATTTCTCTGTGTGTTATGAAAACTTAAAAGAAAATATATACATAAAATTGGAAAATGAAACTTCTGCCAATAACCAAACACCTTGTATGTTGATATTTCATTAAGAAGAACTATCAGTGCTTTATATGTTCCATGCAAAAATTCTAATTACTGTTACCGATGACAGAGTGCTTGAACGCTGAAAATGACGGTTATGTATAAATATATCCATTTTCGACACATCTTTTCACCTGTAGTCGCTACCACAAATAAGCTATACCGTAAATGTTTTTTTCAGTTTTGATTGCAATTTATCAATTAAATATTAGTACAGTAAAAAATGAGTATTATTACAATCAGAACACGCGCAAAAGAGAAGGGATTTTTGCTCCATAGAACCCTTCAGTGTGTGAGACGGACTTACTGTAAGACTGGAATAAAGGTTGCCACGACTACCACGTAAACTGCCAAGAGACTTGTGAGACGCAACCAGGTCATCTATGTCTTCATCTTCCTCTTCTCTGTCTTGCGGCTATGGGACCAGGGGAGACAACTCATTATCACACATCTCAGAGGGGGGACAACTCATTTTCACACATACCCTCAAGAGAAGGATTTCACATGTGTACAATCTGCCATGCTTACAGGCAGTCCCGAGAAAACCTCTTTACTCTCAGCTCCACATCACATCAGGTGTGTGACCATCTTGCGTCAGCTTATTTTATTCCAAACCAGTCCACAAGGTTATCGCAGTGCAGTGCAGGCTGTCACAGACTCACAGGTAGACAGCAGTGACAAAAAGCTTGTCGCAGTGAGATTTCCTTGTGGAATGGCATACTGATCATCTGGGTAATGATGTACCTGTTCAGGTGAGGGTGATGCACACAACATTGACATCTGGCTGATAGCCAGAACACACAGGAAGCAAAGTGCTTATTGTGAACACGAGGAGATGTGACCATTGCTAAACTGCACTGGCATTGCACACACAGATTACAAAATACAGATACATGGACGGGCAACAGGAAAAGCTGCTATGTGGTACCTACTGCAAGTGATAGACTTTGACAATCTTACTAGTGCTGAGCACCAAACTTGACCTGGGATACTATGAACTACATTTATGTGATTTGGATTATCTCCCCTGATGATGGAGTGTTGGATTATGTACTGGACAAATTAAGTAAAGAATAATGAATATTGAAAAGAATGGGGACAATTTCATGATATTGTTTACTCAGCATTCACAGAAATATAGTTCCCAAAACATTCATGATCCCTTACTTTCAGTGTTCAGTATATAAACCAAACCAAAGCATTTCATCATTACTTCATTGTCAGGGGAGATAATCCAAATCACTGAAATCTCAGTAAAAAAATGGCAGTCACTAAGGATTGTCAAAGTTTAACACTTAGTCTTAATTTCAGTAAGTGTGGGTATAGATTATGTAATGTTATCATATCATAAATTTATAATTTCACTAAAATTTGTCTGATGAAAGGAAACAGAGTTATAATATTGCTAAATTATCTACCATTTAAACGTGCATAGAATATTAAACATCATATCAATTAACCAGGTATATGTGGATAAAAAACCAAGACTGCTTTATCCAAATTAGATTTGAGAGGCAGATTTGTAAAAAAAATAATGCATAAACATTACATTTCATCACCATTAGACTTAACTTGCAACGAATGTTTTATGAATACCACACAGATACTGAAGGTAAGGTATGTATTGATGGACACAAGTGGGAAGCGACCAGGATGACAATACCTCTTCCAACGATGTTGACGTCAGTACGAAGTGACGGTATTGACAGATGGCTATGATGTCGGGACTTGTGTTCAGGGGTGTTCTCTGCAGATGTCCCTGAAATATGTCCGCTGTCATCACCGTGACTCTCAGTCTCCGATGTCCGATCGGACATCACTGGAGGATTTACACCCACATCTGAAAATATGGCAAATTACATATCATGTTTTCTAAATTGTAAACAATATCATGTACCGGTAGGTCACACGATCAACTGTTAGTGTCCTCATCCCAATTGGGTTAATTGTTACAAATGTTAGATATACAATAATCTCAACCCAAAAGTTATAATTTTAGTCAGGTGAGATCCACTAAACCTAAGAGGATTCAGTGGTTTACATACACAGCGTAAAACACTGATATCTTGGTTTGCAAATCTTTGTCTTCACTTCTTTCCACAATTAAAGAATATACTGAAAATTTAATCACATGATAATTTTTGTTCTCAAAACATAAATCTGTAAAACACAGTGCACCAAAAACTCACGATCCAATTCCTTCTCGGCCATATTTAATTGGCAAAAAATCTTTTGACAGTTGTTTTTTATCAGTATTTAAACTTTGCAGGAAAACAATCTGAACACCCTGTGAGGCTTCTATCAAAGATTGAATTGCAGTCACAGTAAATAGGCTATGTATAATCCACAATCAATTCTCTATGACACACAAACAACACCACCATATTTGGATCACCAGTAAACCACATATATATAATTAGCATGCAGTAATTCATCTGTTAATTCATGCAATTAGTAAGTTATGTGATAATGGCATCGTTTGGAATGATAATATATGGTAGACCTATCCTAGACAAAGCCTTATGGTGAATACCAGTACACGCCAGGATATATGAAGTACCGTATTCAACCTATTTCGAATCCCCACTGACAGTCTCAAGAGAAATGCGAGGCTCTACAAACTACAGTACCATATTCAACCTATTTAAAGTCCCATTTTACCATGCCAGGAGAAATACAAAGAGAATCTTAAATCAAGAAACTAATGTTCCATATTCAACCTATTTAGTGCCTCCTCTTACAACCTCAAGTGGAAGTTTCCCCCTAGTCTGTCGTACAGACCCTGAAGTAAATATATCCAAGAAAGCCCACGCAAGTCTAGAAAATGTGGCAAGTCTAGATTTCCTCAGGGCTCCTTTTCATTATATATATATATTTTTTTTACTAGGAACTTTTTTTCAGTAAAATATGTTCATTTCAGAGACTAGTTGTTAGTCTAGTTTCCCCTTTGTAACACAATAAACCATTGTCTTCCAGCATGATGACACTGGAAACTACACCATAGCTGAAGATTTTCATGTCAGTCAAGAGTTATTTTCTAAGACAGTTCCTGATCAGTGTATATTTCCAAAGGAATCTTAAATGAATTAAGCAATTATAAGTAGTGAATATTATTTTTTTTACATGAGTCCCACTGATTTAGCATAATTCTTGTAAGAATTTATGTACTACCTTTAGTCTTGTTTGAAATATACAAGAATTACGACACACTTTTCATAAAATCAGTACGCCACACATGATAGTAATTCATGTCTATATCATGTGGCTGTACATGACACATGGCTATGAAAAGGACGACATGAAACTGTTCACAACGTTCAACCATTTGTCGATGAACAAAAGCAATAAATCTTAATGTCTAACGTATCAAAGTATTTAGAAGCTCGTATTCATTAAGATTGATTGCAGTCACCTTCTATCACAGTGGGGAAAACCAGTAACTACATCTGTGAAGGATGATCTAGCAGTATGTCTGTCCTACCCTGTCCCCAGTTCCACGAGAGTGTGTGGATGACTGATAGTCATCTCTCAAGACAGAAAGGTGGAAACGAGAGTGCCCATCTCAGCGGGCTTGGCTCACTGTGACAGCTTTAACCATTGATAAGCAATATCCTTTATCAAGATGCTATCACTGATGTTATGAGCAAATATTGTCAAATAAAGTTAAAAAGGACTCTGTAAATTGAAACTAATTACAGAATACTTTTATAACGAACACGGATATAATGAACTGACTGCTATAGCGAACTGTTTTAAAAGTCCTCAATAAACCTTATATTATCATATAAAAAAGTGAATAGCGAACTACGGATATAACAAACTAATTTCAGTGGTCCCCTGGAGTTCGTTACAAAGGTGTTTTACTGTATTGATAACATATACAGGTACTTTAGGAATACACTGATTTGTAGATTTGACAAACATGCTATTTAGTACCCACCTTAAAAGATACATCCATCCGAGAAAGACATTTTACCTTGTTCAGTTTGAGGAAAGCTAATAACTACACCATACTTAAGACTACTATCATAGCAGAACAATAAGTCAAAATGTATATCTGTGTAAGTTGAGAATAATGCCTTCTTGATTTCCTTTCTACTGATGTGATTTAATTATTGAATCAGGCAGATATGTTGGTATTTCTAGAAAAAGTAGCTTTGTGGAATTGATAATGGTTGTTCTGAAGTAGAATACCACATTTTAAGTGTAGAGTCAGTGTTTAGCAATTGAAGAGAAAAACATGTATCCTTTTCTACAACACACCAAATATTGTCAATTGATGAAATAAGACCACATATAAACTATGACAAAATTATCTTTGTTCGTTTATCATGTTACAAAACTAAGTGTATGGGTATGTAGCACACCCTAGACTATGTACTATAGGCTGACTGACTGACTGAGTTTAGTTTTACAACGCTTTTAGCAATATTCCAGCAATATCATGGCGGGGACACCAGAAATGGGCTTAACACATTGTGCCCATGCAGGGAATCGAACCCGGGTCTTCGGCATGACAAGCCAACGCTTTAACCACTAGGCTACCCCACCGCCCCATGTACTATAGGCCTTTGGCTTGAACACCATCATGACAAAGAAGGGTTGATTGACTTAAACACTTGGCATTGTTTCTCCAAAACAAAGTATATTTGTCAACATAATTAACACAGACATGACTGCCCAACATACAGAGATCTCCAAACAAATGGTACTTCCTGGAACAGTATGTACTGTGTTTTCACAATGGTACATGTGCTGTAAAAATGTCTTCTAATTTCTGCTCTTGTTTCCTATCTGTTCTTACGTTTCTCCTTTCAATGGCATTTAGAGGAGTTCCTACATTATCTGATATTTCAGCAAATATTTGTGATTGTATTTCTGTATATTATCAATGAAGGTTGGTATTTGACCAAAACATCAATGAGGAATAAGTGAACAGCTCTGATTGGTCCCATGACCTTTCCACAGAGATTGATCTGATTGGCTGGAATACTTTGTTCTGGTGATCAGTGATTTTCCACATCAGTTAGCCAGGAGAATGACTGTGGAAGTGTGCTTAACATACTGCCCCAGTCTGACTTGTGGTGCTATGAAGCAATTCCATACATTAGCACAGGCCACAGTTATAGCATTGTTATTTGGCCAGATGTTTTGTTGTGGTTCCCATCTTTGCTAACCAACATCACCAGGGGTAGAGGTAAGAAATACAAACAAAGGGAGGTTAAGAGACTGACATATAATTTCTGAAAACAAGATATTCCATTTAAGGAGACCCTTCCTGTAGCTTCACTTTGTGCCATTACAGTAAGGGCTGGAACATAAGATGGTGGAACAGACTAGCTTACAGGATAGGAAGTATTTTAGAAATATGCAAAACTTGTAGATGTAATAATTAAAGGTATTAGATGTGATTAAATCAAAGAGAACTAGATTTTTTATAAGAACAATAAAAGATTTGTTTCATCCAAACTATCTTAGGAAGATGTAAAGAAACAAACGTATGGGGAGCCATTTAAACTTGTTTGATAGTATTTTCGCCAATATTTCAAAGCTTTATTTACACAGGACTAAAAAGGAGTTTTACATTAACTCAGTGTGGTAAGCTAATGATCCTTATTCAACACAGTTTGTACAGCGTTTTTTAATCTGGTCATTCTCCTTTACAGACTAATCTAAATGCACATTTCATTAAATTTAATATTTTTACTTTAACAAATCCATGAATCTTCTTCTGTCTGAGAAAACTATGTTCTCATCGTGAGTTGGTTGTGAGGATGAAGATGCTTGTGACGTTAAAGAGCCACACATATTGATTCTGTTTTGACTTGATATTTTGCTGTGCTAAATGCTCCCTCCATTTGGCCCCTAACTAATGGAAGCAGAGGTTAAATCTGTCCTGAAATCCCACAGGATTTCATGTCAGACTGTGGCATAAAGTAAATAGAATGATACAATCCATTATGAAAAATAAATATCCTAGTTATTGCCTTAAGCTAATGTATGCGTCTAAGCATCTGATGTTATCTGCAGTGGCTCGGAAAAATGCCGTAATCACCTAATGGAGCTGTGGAGCGTGTTTGTACTGAGGGAGCGTACGAGAGGAGACAGCACTAGTCATATAGTCTCGAACATATTGGCAGCACAGCTACCGCAGTACCTGGACCACTGCTGAACATGTGCTGTATATCATTTCCTATAAATTTACAAATATTTTAGGACTGGAAATGTTTTGCTAATAAAGCATACCTCTTGTAGGTACCGATCAATTATAAACTAAAATGATACATCATATTTCAGTCCCTAAAAAGACAAAACTAGGTGAAAATATAATTGAATATGAACACAAAATGTCATGTAAATTCACCATTTCTCTATATGTCGGCTACCAAGAAAAAAAATTAACTTCATCAAATTTTCTTCTGCTAAACAGTCTACTGCAATATCGATCAAAAATTATCGATCGACTTGCATGAATTGAAAAATGAAGTTCTTAGAATCCCTACATTTGGCCTTCAAAAAAGCTTTAATCTTGTAATTAATATAAATGCCTGAATGACAGCACATAATCTGAAAAGAAAAGAAACATTCACGGAAATTTTTAAAAGGCCATACTTTTCATTTGTCTCTGATGTGTTTATGGCTGAGACACATGTAGTTCTTGGTAATCCCTACTTAGACACGAAGCTACACAATTACTGGTTGCTGAGATGTTCCCTCACAGTTTAAATAACACCACTTACACAAGAACCATGAATATTTCAATACAACACAACAATACCCAACAGTACCCTACCAGCAGATACACCGTTTTCCTCACAACACCGCAATGTGGAGTAGATGCAGAATGACTGTTTTTATCATCCAAACCATGTCTCTACAGGAGATAATGCCTAGGTGAAATGAAGCAATATCTCCCAGGAGATATCACTACAAAGAAATTGCATCACAATGGTATCACAATCAAATTACATCACACCTCTGTCACTGAAACTGGTCAGCTGTGCAGTTCTTTCACTTAAGACAAGAATGACTTTGGATGACAAATACAATTTCACCCTTGTGCATTGTATTGATGTATTTGATAATAAAATACACATGGTAGAGATTCTGCATGTACCAAATACTGTCTAGCTAAAAGAGAACAAAATTAGACAAGATATAATACACGTAGGAATATACAATGCTGTCAGGACTGATTTGCGTGTAATTACTCAAAATAAAAGTTGTAACAAACTAATTTTCAAAACATATGTATGTTTTGTTTAATTTGACATGTTTCCACTACATTTTATCTTCACAAATAAAAAAAAGACTGCAATCAGGACGTTATCAACACAGGGAAACCACTTTTGCTTACCTATTAAAGTTTCAATTCTGGCAGCAATTTTGCCAGAACATGTGATGAAATATAAACATATTATTTGAGATGATGATACAAATACAGCATCCTCATCAAAAGCATTATGAATTCAGCGAGTTACTGTGAGCTTCTCCAGCAGAATATCAATTTGTCAAGTTCAAAGAAATCTTCGTGTACACAGCAAGAAGTCCAGATATCAATAATCTTCCATAAACAAGACATCGTAGCTACATCATCTCGCAATTACACATGAGCACTTGATTCCAACAATACAACAAATATTTCTCAAAACAAATGATCTGAATTATGAACATATATCTCATAAACTATTAATAAAAATACACTATTGAATTTTCTAAACTAATATTCCTCATACTATCCATTAACTGAAATATATATCCCCTTCAGTGATTTGTGGATGGAATAAGATATTGAGAATATGATGAGCGGCAACAGGAATTTATACGTAATAAAACTGTAGAAATGATGAACAGTGTCTACACAATGTCTATCAACAAATCCTGCCTCGGTAGTAATCCGGTCAAACTGACCATAAAAAGTGCGTCTACTTTGAAAATAACTTTCTGAGAACACATAAAATTCCTTTTATGATAATGTTCCAAGTTGATGAAGATATAGAAGCTGCCAACGACAGCCATAGTGGATTCTAGGAGGCCTGAATGTTCGTGCTACTGAGAATCTGATCAAGACCATGGTAATTCCTCTCAGCCAGAATAATAAAACCAACATCTTGAAGCTGAGACTGGGCAGGCAATGAGAATGATATGACGTAGCCTCCTCTCTGGCTGATGTCTGTTATTACAATGTAGAAACGTGTAGCCATAGAGCTTAATGGAATGGCATGAAGATTGGTGACTAAACCACAGTTTGCTCAGCACAATGGGTAATTGTGGTGTTTGTCAGAAATTTGTACTTCCACTTGTTCTGTAATCCTGACTGATTGCTTGGAACTGTCACCCACTGACATACGTACCAGGTAGTTTTCTCTGTGTGATACTCATTATCAGTATATTTGCATATGTGATACAGACCATGTAAGTATACGTGATAACATCACATCTGCATATGTTATACACACTTTATATATATATGTGATACAAACTATATCAGCATATGTGATACGTATGATACAAGTTAAAGTGTTTAGATATCTTTTCAGCATATTTGATATGAACCATATCAGAATGTGATACAGACCATCTTAACATATAACATATGATATAAACTATATCATCATATGGGATACGTATCATACTAGTTTGAGTAGTCAGTGAGTATGGTGTTACGCTGCTTTTAGCAATATTCCAGCAATATCAAGGTGACGGACACCAGAAATGGGCTTCATACATTGTACCCATGTGGGAGAATCAAACCCGGGTCTTCGGCGTGGGGGCAAATGCCTTAACCACTTCCCCATTAGTTTAAGTGTTCAGACATCATTTCAGCATATTTGATAAGCACCATATCAGAATATGTGATACACACCATCTTAATATACCTGATATAAACTATATCAGCATATGTAATACGTATCATACCAGTTCAAGTTTTCAGACATCATTTCAGCATATTTGATATGCACCATATCAGAAGATGCAATACAAACCAAATTACCACTTTGGTGATACCAATGAGTACTGGTATGGTACAGACAAACCAAGAAACACAAGTGTTTGCCACTAATGTGGCAATGTCCCCCACAGCTAAAGAAGAATTAAATATTTATAACATATTTACTACTTTTTTTTGGTCACATACAAGAAATGACTGGTGTCTGCATAATCACCCAATGTAGGCTGTCAACATAATTGAAGACATTGGATGCAATGTTTTATGAGATATCGCGTTTACATAAGTTTGAAAAGTGGTCAAATTGTCGTGGTGACCTTGAAGACAAGGTCATGGTCACCCAAATCAAATGGTGTCTGTGTAATCCCCCAATGCAGGCTGGCACCAAATTTGAAGATATTGGGTACAACAGTGCATGAGATATCGCGTTGAGTTTGAAAAGTGGTCAAAGTGCTGTGGTGACCTTGAAATGAAGGTGAAGTTCACCCAAATCAAATGGTGTCTGCATAATCCTCCAATGTAGGCTGTCACCAAATTTGAAGACATTGGGTACAACGGTTCATGAGATATCGCGCTAACAAGAATCGGGATGTACGGACGGACGTACATGCGGACGGACGTACCCCACTGGATACATAGTCCCCCTTTCTGAGTTGCAGCAGGGGACAATAATAATGAAGGTGAATTTTGGTTTCAAACCCATAACAACACATCTCTCACAATCCAAATGGACACAACTCTACCATATCCCTGGGCCACCCTTGCCCAATCAGAATTGCCCTTAATTGCCTCTGAAAGGTACTGTGAGCCATGCATAATTATTGTAACGCACACCATTCATATGGTAATAGAAGGACTATCTGTATCATTGCAGGTACATGTATATGTAATCCAACAGATACCAGGGAGAATATGTCCTGTTCTGATTTTAGGAGTGAGTGAGTGAGTTTAGTTTTATGCTGTACTCAGCAATATTCCAGCTATATGGCAGCGGTCTGTAAATAATCAAGTCTGGACCAGACAATCCAGTGATCAACAACATGAGCATCGATCTGCGCAATTGGGAACCGATGACATATGTCAACCAAGTCAGCGAGCCTGACCACCTGCTCCCATTAGTCTGCCTCTTACGACAAGCATAGGTTACTGAAGGCCAATATTCTAACCCGGACCTTGACAAGTCGATTTTAGGACAGGCCACATTTAGTTACATGTAGTTAGCCGTCATAATACTTCTGCACAAGAGTTGTCTGTTTTGCCAATTTGCCAACTTGAAGTTAACTTTTTCAAAATTTAAATCTACCCTAACAAGTACACTACTCAAAAGAAGTTAAGGACCTCCCATTCTTCCATATTGGTATAGTTAGGTTAAACTATGGGCATATACTATAGTTAATTTCATGCTATCATAAATATACTTTCATAAAGCTTGAGTTTTAAAGAAACTTTGTGGCATTTGTCATTTAGGATGTAACGGAGATACTTTGATCAATCTTTGACATAGAAAACGTATTCAGTGGAACTAAATTGGGAACAAATCATTCTCTCCCATCTGAATGCATGAAATAATTAATCCAAGTACGAAAACTACAAAAAGAATATTGCTAAGGATTATGGATTTTCTGTATCCTCGTCAAGAACTTTCGCTTATTAGTTTAGGTGTCTGGCCTGATCAAAGTCAAGGTCACTACTGCTTTTCATGGCTGGATTTGATTGAATCTGTCCGGCATATAGTGGTCATTGTGAGTATTTACAGGCAGCCATGATTACAGTTTGTAATGGCTGATGAGATCCAACCGAGCAGTCGGCAATTTCATCACCCTAGTCATCACCACTTCAACAAACAGTTCTGGAGGCAAACTGGCCAAAATGTAGTAATTATCTCTGTAATATATCTGTTACAAAGACCAGTAATCAAAGTGGCATTACTCAGATCACTTATTTGAAGATGTGTAAGATTTGTCGATGGTTATATGTGGAGAGTTGTTTTGGGTGTGATCAGACTATGAAACTGTATGTCTAGACTACATTTCATCAGAGACCATAATAATTGTATTATATGGTCTCTGATTTCATACAGAAATGAACACATAGATTAGGATAATGCATGAACCAACAGCAAATATTTATCTGAGATTCAAAACTAAGAGCCTGAATCAAGCAAATTGGGATTCTTTTCATTTAGTTGAAACATGGATTGTTTTAAGTATCTTGACTTCTGTATACAATACAATATTGTAACGCAACCAGTCCCCCTGTATTGGTTTTGTTACTCGTGAAACACGAGTCACCTTGACCATGCCATCACATTAGTCATACCAATATATATATTCAGATTCTTTTTATTCCCATTTGGGAATTTTTACAGATTTGCTCCAGACTTCAGTCTGAATATTGTTAGTTGTGGTAACATAATGAGGGGTATATGTGGTTTTCAGAGTCCTGCAACAGTTTTTATAGCACAAGCCGGAGTCTAGTGGTATAAAACCTAATGATTGTCACATTAACCCACATACACACTCACCGATACTGCCACAACAAATTTATCTTGCCAACATATACTACTCACACTTTGCTAAGGATCACAAAAATTCACAACTTTACTTAAACGTAGATTAATAATTTGAAATTGTCTCCTTTTAAAACTGGATAAATAATAATATGGTAACCCCTCTGTAGGCAAATAGTCACTTTAAGCCAACCTTATGCACTTGATACACAAGTAACCATAAAAATGGTTTTCATGGCACCAATCAACCATTTTGCAAATCATGGAACGAGTCATTGACAAATATACAACACATGTCAATAGCAGGTATGGGATCCACAAGATGCAATGACATACTGAAACATAGGATCCATGCTTCCAATAAGCATAGGTATTTAAACCAAATTTGACCCCACATAATTGTTTTCTGTTGAATCCATGATTTGATCCTTAGCAAAGTGTGAATAGTATATTTGAATCTGTGATAGAAAAATAATTAGAACAAAACGAAAACTGATAGAAAATGGATGTTCAATTGAGCTGGGGTTAACTTGTGACTTTCATTAACCCAATGACTGTGAAGCTTTTTGCTTCATGGTGGGTATAAGTAATATATTCCCCCTCACAGAAATATAATTCCCTCCCAGGCAGGAGACTGAGTATTGTATCTGGATCACGTGATCCAGTCAGATCTGAGTATTCTGACATGAACATGATGATAGTTTCTAAAAACAAAACCAACATGTACCAACATATGTTTGTTATTATTTTCCTTTTTGAAATATTTTATATAAACCAATTACTTAAATAATCATCTCAACTCAATGGTTGCAGCAAGAAGTAAAATAGCTACAGGTATGATGTTTGGTGTATCCCCAGACACAACATGGCAAAATCATGCATGAAGTGGCATTACAACCACTCACTGTATCCGCCATTCTTGTTGAGTTTTACACAAGTAGAGACTGACAGTGTGTTCCTTTACTACAAGATATTGTGATGCTGGTTCACAGTGATGGACACAGAGAATAGTAAAGTACAGTAGCTTGAAAACATAATACCATGAACCAATGCGTGGGAAGCGCATGGATTGATCTGTCAGGAGTCTTAAGACTATCAGGGTGCCTAAAACGATTTTAGCGCTAAGGTGATGGTAGCTCCCATACATAAACACAGACTTAAGGTAATCTTAGTGCTAAGGTTGTTTTGCACAACGTCATTCTGATAACTAATGGCAGGAGGACTGGATGTCAGCAGGAAGTAGTATCTTATTTGTCAAGATGACATGGGGGAAATGGTGGTGTGCTACGTCGCTTTTAGCAATATTCAAGCAATATCATGGCGGGGAATACCAGAAATGGGCTTCACACATTGTACCCATGTGTTGAATCGAACCCAGGTCTTCGGCATGACGAGCTGACGCTTTAACCATTAGACTACCCCCCTGCCCCTCATGACGATAGAATCCCAAACCTATTCCTACCATATTTATATGAGTAAGAGCTTCGGTCCTGACCAATTTGTAGGCCAATCTGAAAGTGATCTTCATAAGCACCATCTACATACTGGGCAAGTCAAATATTTATACTGTAGCAGCAGAGGAAGTGTACAAGATCACCAAGTGACTTCTGTTGAAAATGTTTTACTGTCATCAACATTTTACCAAAGTTTATTTTGGACTTTCAACAAAGAGCCAGTGGCAGGCAAATTGGGAAACATAGTGTTATTTCTTACAAAACTGTATTTTAATAATATTCATATTTTCTCATATATGGAAGTATTTTGAGATAGCATTTAATGCAACTAATCCAAAGTATGGAAACCTCTTTCTCTGTTTGGGTCCTAATATCAGTGAATAAAAGGTTATCTCTACAGAACCGCAAGATTAGTTACTAAATATTACACAAACTGGATTTATTTATTCCGTGCAAGTCAAGATATGGGTATTTTTTACAGCAAATATTGCTATCAGAAATGGGAATTCTCAACAAATAAGCGAACATCTTCTTTGAATTTAGAGAAAATCATTTGTCAAACATGTCATTGACAAAGGCATAGTGTCCTTTGCTGACGTGTTTGAATTTTATGAGAAAACCATTTGTCAACATTCCATTAACAAAGACAGAGCGTTCTTGTATAAGCTGCAAATGATTGATGAAAGAGGCTGAAGGAAATGACCTAAGCTACAGAGAATTGCCCTACAGGAATCTGCCCAAGTGGAAGATAAAAGCTGAGTGGTGTCTCACGTTAAGTGTCAGAGTTTTTTCAAAAACTTAAAATGTCTCCATTTCACACTGAGTACTGGCTTCACTAGACTTTGAGTGAAAACTTTACAGCAGACCTCAGCACGCTGTCCTCCTTATGGTATTGGTTTGTTTGATTAATGCCACAATATTCCAACTATATGGCTGTGGTCTGAAAATAATCTAGTCTGGACAAGACAATCCAGTGATTAACATCATAAGCATGGACCTATGCCTGGGATACGACGACATGTGTCAACCAAGTCAGAGAGCCTGACCACCCGATCCTCTTAGTCGCTTCTTACAACAAGCATGGGTTACTGAAAACCAATTCGAACCTGTATCTTCATGGGTCTTGTATACACGTGATAGTATGTTGCTATAGCGAACTTCCCCTATAAAGATCTGGCCTTCAGCCACTAACTCATGCTTGTTTTAAGGTGAATAATGGATTGTGTTAACAGGCTTGGTGAAATTGGTTTATACATCTCAACTGCTCATGATGTCAATCACTGGATTGTTTGGTTCAGATTTGATTATTAATAGACTATCTTCATATAGCTCAATTACTGCCGATTATGGCGTTAAACAACAAGCAAATAAATAATCAAACAATGATGGAATATTGCTGACTATAGCACAACATCTCATGTCCATAAGCACGGTAAAACCAATGCAAGACAGAATACCTTAGAAAACTGACAAGTATTGCACAATAGCCTACTTTATGGATATGGACTTAAAAATACATTTTTGTCAACCTGTGTTGAGTATTCATAACATATTATCATCAACCCTTTATCAAAATACCTCCTTAACTGTTGCTAAGCAACAGCTCAGTCCTGAGAATGACCCAGCTAAAAAACTCTTTACTAATATCTGCCAGCATTATCAGAACAAGCATCTCGTTGACAAACAGGTCCGCATTTCAATCTCTGAAAATTAAGTTTTAAATGCTTTATCAATAAAATTTGATTTGATTCTTTCTTTCAGAGGCAGACCAAATTTGTTCCATATGGAAACTGGGCAGAATTCCAAGAGATGAATGATCTTAAATTCTTCAAATGAAAATCAATCATTTAATTTTTCAAAAGATTATACTTGTGTAGCAGAGAAGAGCAATAAAACAAGGTCTAGCTACCCTGGACACATTGCTGCACAGCCAGCACACAGCTACCGTAATACCTCCAATAATAACACGATCACTATCAACAATTTCCAACTAACTGTGAGAGCACCTTTTTCCAAATAATTCCTTCACCGATCATAAAGGTTTTGTTGGAGTAATTATTTTCGATTGAATATATCGGAATGAATAATATTAATTCTCGGTTATAGTGCACCAGAACAGTGTCCTAACTGATAAGGTTGTTTTTTAGGCCAGGAACTACGTTCTCCAGAAATGTGACTGGTAACCTGTTCACATGAATCAAATTATTACAGCAGGTCGTGGAGGTAAAGGTGGTTAGGACCACAAAGTTCATCATGAAAACTTTGTGATGTAGGACATTGCACATGTGATTACTCACATCCAAAATATTCCAAAATAATAACAAAATGACTAAGTCCATGTACTGGTTACATTTAGGACATTCTGCCCAGAGTGAAGTGGAGTGGAGTGGAGTGGAGTGGAGTGGAGTGGAGTGACTGAGTGAGTTAGTACGTGTACTGACGGATTGGAAAATCAACTTACACACCAACCCCACAATACTCCATCCATCTGGATTTGCAACTTCAACTGATTGGTCAGATAATTACGCTTAATGAAATCAGTATGGAGTCAGATGACATTCAGCAGTGTGACATGTTATTGTAACTTCTGGTAAACTGTGATAATAGACCACAAGGGAATAATAGAATGAATTATTTAATGCTTGTTGATTGTTAAGTGAATAATTCATTGAAGTCAACCTGAAATATTAAAAGAAGCTTTCTGAAATACATTTTTGAACTACTTAATTAATAACAAAAGTCTTGGCAGCCATTCATGGATAGTTTTGAAACATAAACTGTCACTTCTATTTCAGGTATGATGTTAATGGGAGATGGTATTGTGGACATTTTATTTTCTATCTTTTCAAACAATAATCCCATAAAGTGAACATAAATATAAAAAAGATATGACTGACTCTTGAAGACTTTTGTGGAAATGAAAATTAAATCTATAAGAATTTCAGTTTGTGTGACATTTGTATTTGTGTCACTGTCAAAAGCTAACATATTCATGATACTTTCTGAATCATGAGAGACAAGGAACTTAAAACAGCATATCATTGTCTCCCAAATCTAATGACTCTCTATACTGAATACAATCAGCTGATCCCATACATAAACTCCATATCTGACTTCATCGAATCCTAGAACACACAACACGAAGGCATATGGAATTAGCCTTGAAACATTTCAGGGTCAATAATGAAGACATTCTCCTTAAAGTCTCCGTTTGGAGACACGAAGAGCTGGGCTGATGTGATGGATTACCAGAGTGCTGACAGCTCACCTCCTGTTGTCTAAGTGGGTTGAACGTGGAAGGAGTGAATACAGACCATGGATACAAAAAGCCTTTTTTTTCGCGGAAACCACTAATGCCATTTCTGACATCTCCTACCATTACGCATAACTTCCTAACACCAGTGTATTCCTGAAGGGTTGAGGGGCAAGGTGGACTCGGTGATCTATATTTATTCTGGTGTTCTTGAAGGTTGGCAGCATCTTGCAAATTTCTTTAGAACATTTACTGCCATTGTAACCTTTAAAATTAGCACTCGAGATCAAGTATTCATTTCCTGGTAAACATTTAATGACTTTATGGATACCAAGATATCATATCTTCATGTCTTAAATGTCATCTACACTGCCAAGGAGATACTCAGGTAGAGGCCATGTCCTAACATGCTGGTCATATTGATCACATGCAGTGAACAGGCATAGTGACTTTGGGTAGAGTTACTTGTTTAAACTAAATTCTGTAAGACACTAAGCAGATGCTGACTTTTTCCTACCAAGAATAGTTAACGACATGCCAACTCACATTACAATACCTATTATCTCAAGCAGGTATGTGAATCTAAACACACACACATTCTAATAACTTTTAAGACCCACTTGAACCAGTATTGAATTTGTGGAATACATCCACAAATGCCATGACCCATTTCAGCCTACAGGGAACCCTGCTTAACTCAAAGGCCATGAAGTACATAACATTATAACTGACTTAGTTATAACACCAGCATGACCACTGGACATCTCATTCTATAATGAACAATGGAATAACTCCAGAATGACCGTGTCTCACCTTGCTCTATCATGAACTGTGGAATATCTCCAGAAAGACCGCGTCTCACATTGCTCTATAATGAACAGTGGAATAATTCCAGAAAGACCGTGTCTCACCTCACTCTATAATGAACAGTGGAATAACTCCAAAAAGATCGTGTGTCACCTCACTCTATAATGAACTGTGGTATAACTCCTGAAAGGCCATGTATCTCGTCACACTATAATGAACTATGGAAAAACTCCAGAAAGACAGTGTCTCACCTCACTCTATAATGAACAGTGGAATAACTCCAGAGAGACAATGTCTCACCTTGCTCTATACTGAACTGTGGAATAACTCCTGAAAGACCGCATCTCACCTTGCTCTATAATGAACAGTGGAATAACTCCAGAAAGGCCGTGTCTCACCTCACTCTATAATGAACTGTGGAATAACTCCAGAGAGACAATGTCTCACCTTGTTCTATACTGAACTGTGGAATAACTCCTGAAAGACCGTGTCTCACCTCACTCTATAATGAACTGTGGTATAACTCCTGAAAGGCCATGTATCATGTCACACTATAATGAACTGTGGAAAAACTCCAGAAAGACAGTGTCTCACTTCACTCTATAATGAACTGTGGAATAACTCCTGAAAGACCATGTCTCAACTCACTCTATAATGAACTGTGGTATAACTCCTGAAAGGCCATGTATCACCTCACTCTATAATGAACTGTGGACTAACTCCAGAGAGACAATGTCTCACCTTGCTCTATACTGAACTGTGGAATAACTCCTGAAAGACCATGTCTCAACTCACTCTATAATGAACTGTGGAATAACTCCTGAAAGGCCATGTATCACCTCACTCTATAATGAACTGTGGACTAACTCCAGAGAGACAATGTCTCACCTTGCTCTATACTGAACTGTGGAATAACTCGTGAAAGACAATGTCTCACCTCACTCTATAATGAACTGTGGTATAACTCCTGAAAGGCCATGTATCACCTCACTCTATAATGAACTGTGGACTAACTCCAGAGAGACAATGTCTCACCTTGCTCTATACTGAACTGTGGAATAACTCCTGAAAACCGTGTCTCACCTCACTCTATAATGAACTGTGGAATAACAACATACATAGTCACACCATTTATTCCACTATCTAACATCTGATCCACTCATGCACACAACCAATATCAAGTGTAACAGTTCATCTGGTGTCTGGTGAATCAATATATAATGCTGTATGATAAACACACCTGTGGTACCAATGTGGTATGTAGTATGAACACATGAAGCCTGGTGCAGGGAATTATAAACACTTACCAGGTTAGTATAATTGTTAGTTCACCGACCATAAGCTTTCCGTGACCATGCACTACCAGCTACAAACATTGTGTGTGAACATGAACAGAAAAGGTTTTAGTATTAGTTAAAACTGTGAAGTGTTTTGGATTAGCTGCTAATATATTCCTTTGTTAGATGCCATTACTATCTACTCCACAGGTGTAGAAGCTCTGACCCTAACAATAACTCTTTGTTATATATTAACTGTCAATGCAATTATGAGAGACAATGGTTTGACACTTGTCCATTACAGTTCTATTTATTTGAATGTTGAATTGAAGGAGAATAATAATTGAGGAATATATTTTGTATGGAATGAGAAAAGCAACAAAATATGTAAAAAGATAACAAAGATACAAAGCATACATTATATCTTGAAAATAAAATTATAAATTCTGAAAAGCCAATAACAACATTAACAAAGCCAAAACAAAACCAGCTTCACTGAATGGGTTAATGCATAATGTGTGATAATATTTGTACCTGGTGGACACTCAGGAGGCGAGGATGAAGGTGAGGCAGCAGTTGCTGAGGTCAAGGTCACTGGTTGATCTTGAAGGTGAAGGTTGGGTTGGGAGGAAGGGTTTGAAATGGGATGAAGGGTTTCAGAAGGTGGAGAAGAGGCATCAAGGTCATGCCCAGGCACTAAGGGGATGCTGGGGAAAGTTGAATAACATTCAGGAACACTTGCATTGCTAATGGCATTCACTGTGCTTACTTGCTCGGGACAGTCAGAAATTTCTTTCTCAGATACATTTTCATGAGCCACTTTGTTTTCTTCCATTGTTTGATTGGAGTGTGAGTTGGTGTCTGTTTCAGGAACTTGAGGTTCAGGAACTTGAGGTTCAGGAATTTGAGTTTCAGGAACTTGAGGTTCAGGAATTTGAGGCTCAGAAACTGGAGTTTCAAGAACTTGAGTTTCAGGAACTTGAGGTACAGGAGATGCCCTGCCATCACCCACATTCTCAACATCATCCTGAGGAAGCTCTTCATCACACAGAGTCTCAGTGCTAGCTGACATTGATGCATCTTTGGGACAAGAGTTCTTTGCAGCAGGAACCTCTTTAACTGAATCTACCGACAGGGACATATCAAACCATGCTGAATCCTGGTCCTCGCTGGCAGTGTCGCTGCCATTTCTGTCAGTGTTCTTCATGGCAACCTCCTCCTCTGTAACAAGTATGCTGCTTGTGGGCGTCTGCCTGTTGGAATGGTCCACAGAACTCATATCACTCAGGTAGGCAGATATGGTGTCAGATGTTACTGATACTTTGTCAATTGCCTCAACATCACTTTTTTGTTCTGACTGTTCATCTTTTGATTGAATGGGTCTGTCTATAAATCCCTCTGATATAACTGGAAGTTCAAAGGATGATGGACTAGCAAGTACCTCTTCAATGTGTTTTTTCTGCTGTCCCCTCCTTGCCTTTCTGATTGCAGAGGCAGCAGATCCAGAACCAAAACTATCACTGCTACAGTAACTCTCAATGCTTATGTTTTTTTGGTATATCTTTTCTATTTCCCTATCAAGTTCTTCATCTTCCACTGTGTCATCTAATCCTTCACTGATCTCAGAGAAGTCATCATCTTCAGGTTCAGTTCTCTCCGTGATGACACTGAGGCAGTCTGACATCTCATCTACATCTTGCTGTAGGTAGCGCTGCACAGCATCACTAATGTTGATTGGTTGGGAAGCAAAGGGATCACCTTCATCATTGTTCGCTATTAGTCCAATGGTGGACAGATTAGTAACTGTGGCGGCTGATGATGCAGCTGATGAAGTCACAGCTGCAGATGATGACGGTTTAATATGTTCCAGTTCACTGTCATCTTTAGACTTCCTAGTGGCTGAATGTTGTGCTGGATGAGAATTACTTACTTGAGGACGTGACATGGATACAAGCTGAAATAAGTGTTCATCATCTATGGTGTCGTTTAAGTGATTGGGTGAGGATGTGGCATCTGGCTTGTGTTCCTCAATCATACGCTGGCACTGAAGAGATGGCTCTGATTTAGTCTCTGTTATATCTTCATAATCTTGTCCATCCTTCAGACCATTTACTATTCCATCATAAGCTGCTTTAGTGTCCTTCATGTCAATGTGATTCTCAGCTTCATTTAACTCCTCTGCTCCACAACCTGACAGCTCACCAGACAACTGATCCTCTTCTGTCCCTGACAGCTCCCCAGGCAACTGAGCCTCTTCTGTTCCTACGACTCACCAGACAGTCGAGCCTCCTGTGTCGATGAATGATCCCCAGACAGTCGAGCCTTCTGTGATCCTGCCAACTCACCAGACAATGGAGCCTCCTGAGAGAGCCTTGGTGACACATACAGAGGGAACTCTGCTACTTCCATTACATCACTGTCCGACCCGCTGCATGAATGAGGGGAGGTAGCTGAAGCAGAAGCAGCATCTCGGGGTACAATCATGATGGAATCTAGGTGTGTTCCTTTATACATCTGATTGGCTGATTCATCACCTATATCCTCAGATCTAACATTGGATACACATTTAGGTGTTAATGGTTCATTTTTTATGTGTGGGTATGTCATCACTATCTGAATCTCTATTCATTAATGGACTCCAGTTTCTGGCTGATGTAAAGTTGTCAGAAGAGGAGGCAGGACATTTATATTGTGCATGAACATTAGAAGGTAGAACAAAGATAGAGGTGTCACTAGACAAAGATGGTATATGTGGGTCAGAGCTGTCGGACAACTTGTAAGAGTTAGTGAGACAAGACATGTTTACCTCTGAGTCAGACTGGTTATAAAATGTGTGATCAGGGTGCTTGTGCGAAGATGTAGAGTTCACAGCACTAATGGTGTCTCTATCAAAGAGGTCAGAGTTATGCTCACTATCAAAACAGGCATTCGCTACTGAGTTATTGCTGCTATGTGTTAAAGTTAGTGCATGGGTACTGTAATCTTTCTTTGTTTCAAAGAGTGCACTATTCTCTATACTGCCAGTTGCAGTTGCTGGAACATCTGGGACCTGTTCCTCTGACCCTGGACCACACATGCTATGTTGCTGTGCTACAGGGACAGTTGCTGGAACATCTAAGACCTGTTCCTCTGACCCTGGAGCACACATGCTATGTTGCTGTGCTACAGGGACAGTGGTGTTACAACTTGAGTCTGCATATTTGTGCTGTTGCCCTGAAACAGGTTTACCATCTTGTACAGAAATGTCTGAAAGATTGCAGCTTTCCAGAGCTCTCTTCTCCAAAGAATTTACAAGAGTAGGTGCGTGATCACTTAAATCCAGGTTAATCGTGTATTGTGTTTCTGACCCTGTAGAAGAAAGATCTACAAGAGGGTGATATCCTGGATCCGAACCTGCATTAGTGCAAGAGAAGCCAGTATGCTTATTCTCAAATGTATCTGTCACTTCAGAAACATGGTCGACCAGACGATCATCTGTCTGAGCTGATTCAACCTGTGGACACTGTGCCTGAGTTAGTTCAACCAGACGTCTTTCTTTCAGAGTTGAATTAACCAAAGGACCATCTTCCTGAGTTAGTTCAACCAAAGGACTACCTGCCCGAGTTATTTCAAACAGAGGACTACCTGCCTGAGTTATTTCAACCAAAGGACTATGTTTTTGAGTTGGTTCAACCACAGGATTATCTGTCTGAGTTGCGTCAATATCTGGGCTACAAATCTGACTGCTGAGGATGTCATGACTCTGATGACTTGACACTGCGATACCTGAACAGTTCTCCATACCAGATGGTCTGGAGTCCATGCCATTATCAGCTTCTCCATCTTCATGACTAGAATCAGATCCCATGGACTCCATGCAAACCATCACAGCAAGCCTTGGATTGGGTTCCCCCAGCATTAGTTCACTGATTCCTATGTCAACAACCACTGGATCATAATCAGGACTCCCTGAATCACTTGATGCAGTAATGGACTCCCTAGTTCTTTCTGAAGGACCGACTTCTGAAGACTTGGGCAGAACAAGAGGATCAAATAAACACCTTCTGTTGTGCTCCAGTTCAACAGCAGGTTTGATATTTTCAGTCTCGAAACCAGTCATGGGCACAGACTCTGCCGATGTTCTGGAAACAGGCTCTACGAAATCAGAACTGTTTTGTGCTCTTGAGAGTTTGTATTGTTCAGGCCTATCAGCAGACTTGTGAACAGATGCTACAGACATACCTGAAACAGGTTCAACCAAGTCAGGAACATTCTGCATCTCAGAGTGTTGATACTGAGGAACAGGAACCCCAGCACCAACTGGATGGCATGGGCGGTGCTGGGGTTCAGTATGTACATGCGGAGTTACCTCAAACATGATCTGTGCATGCCTGGGTGTTGAGGCTTCAATGGCGACATTAACAACAGAGGTGGCCTGGCTCACTACTGGACTGGCATGGAAGCTGGTGATTGTAGGAACCATGGCTTCCTCCCTTGTCTTCTGGTCTACAACTGTACCATCACTCGTGTCCATCATGTTTTGTTTCTGGTGAATTGACATAGCAGCAATAGCTCCAATGGAGGATGAATCAAAAGTAAGGTTAGCTTGGTCATCTGGGGACTCTTCTGATTTAAGAACCTCAAACCCACTTTGACCATTATTGTCAACAGTTACATCTGAATCAATGCACTGTCTATCAAGAAGCTTATTGCTCTGACCTATTTGAACAAGAGGACCATCAGTATGACCTGACAACAAGTCATCATGCATCCGGTGTTGTGAAGGAGTTACCTCCCTTGTGTTAGAATCAACATTTGAAGTATTAGACGGAGTATTCACACCACATCCAGAATTATAGTGCTCTGAAAGAGACGAGGCAAGTGCAGGAGTGATCTCTCTTGAATCAGTGTCATTGGTGATGTGATGTGAGCTTTCATGCATGAAATGGTGAGTTATTGGTAAAGTATTTGGAGGCAAATTATGAGATGGTTTGTGAAATTCCTCCACAGCATCAGCTGTGCATTCGGGCCCTCCAACCCTTGCATGTGACCTCCACTCTACAGCGCTATACACAGAAGACCCTTCACCAAACTCATCTGACAAATAAACAAACAGCAACTCAATAAGTACAATTTTGATAAATCAAATGCAGTGAAAAACAAACCAGAAAAATAAAGACTAACTTCAACAAAAGAATATCGAAGAAAAGCAGTACCAGTCAAAATTACTCATGTACATATTTTATATTATTTATCAACTCAAAAAATATTTCTTAGAGATATTTAGCCACAAATAACTGCAATAATGCTGATAAGGCTTAAGGCAATAGTTTCTCACTCACTTAAAAATATTACGATGCTTTGCAAGCTATCATAAAACAAACAAGCTCAAACTTAAAATATATGTTTCAAACATACAATGCAAGCACAGCAGATATGGCATAATCCGATGTCAGAAAGATCAAAACAAAATATGTGCTTTAGTACTGTGCCAGTGAAATATGCAAACTGTATAAACAGATCAGATGGCATTAATGCCTAATCATCACCACTCAACACAACAGCTTGCCATGAAACCACAGATACTGTAAAGGTCAGTCGTCACTTTAGGATTGCACTGCCTGCCAGTATTGGCATGGCATTCTCATATTTCCCTCATTCCCTATTGGATGCAATAGATACTTGTGAACAAAACAGGAAGTCAGCTTATGAAGAATATCTTTCTGAAAGCAAAATACTATAATACGATCTGACTAAGCTTTAAAATCTGAAACCATGGATAAAATTAGAAAATTCAGGCCAGTGGCAGCAGCTGAACAGACAATTGTCTATCAAATACCTGTAAACCTATTGTGTATAATCTGCACACTACAAGAAGATGGTACATTTAAACAAGCTGAGGAGACTGCAAGCAGGGTTTGTCATAGTCAGTAGTATTGGTACAAAACCAAATACAAATATAGAATGTAATTATGGTTAATAATTATACATTTTCATAATTTATGTACAAACATACTTTCACAAACATGAACCACATGACATGCATTAAGTACACTTTATTGAATCATGCAAATAGTGAAAAAATAATGTTTGACATCAATATTCTTGGAACAATACCAAAAAACAATCAATGAACTATTTTCATTCTTTTGAACATGATATTTCTCATGCATAGCCTGCATTGAATGGTTTATAGATTATATTCCTATTTCAGCCTTGGTTTGTGGCCTCATGCAATGCACAACAGAGAGTACCTTATCCTTGTGATAGTACCTGGTATGTGGAAATACAGGAATGACTTCATCCTAGAAATATTTCTTGTTTCAAAATCCAACAAATTGATTTTAAAAGATTGAAATTTCCTGAACAATTATTTTTGGAATAGTGTTTTGTAACTCTTTTTAAGGGGAAAGGCAATTGGGTTCTAGATATTTAAATTATTCACCAGTTTTGTAGTAAAGGCACCTCTTAGAATTATTTCTTGTTGCCAAAACCAAACAAATTTATATCAAATGACCTAAAATGCAATAAAGAATATTTTTAAATGCCTTATTTCAACTCTATTGAAGTAGAAAAGCTATTAATTCCTTAACAGGAGTTAGGAGTTATTAACCATTTTTTGTAGTAAACATGAATAGGTGTTTCTACTGCATGTATTAAGAAAGCATTCAAGCCCTATGAATACAATGATGCGACATAACAGGGACAATCAACTCTATCTCTGAAGACAAAGCAGGAAGTCACGAGAAAGTAAACAATCATGCGGCTGGGCTGCCATGCAGAGAGCATACTCTGTACTCACGTCTACCAGGTGACGATGTTCCACTTGTCGTCCGGCTTGGTTGGGGCCGAAGACGGTTGACGCCATTTGAAGGGGTATCCTCTGGTTTGTGTCTTGGGCTGTCATGGCCTGACTCCTCCTGATCAAAACTCTCCCGCTCCAGTGCACGTTTACTTGCCATGTCCAGAAGCCTCATTTTGGTGGCTGGGGAAGCTGTGCGTGCAGAGGACATACTGGATGTGTCGGACTTCTCAGAAGACGTTCTCCGGACAATCATGGGTTTGTGGTCCAAAGAATGAGACGCGTTATGAACTGGAGACACAGGGCTATTGGAAGAAGATGGCTGACTCACCATCAGCTGGTCTTGGGGGCCTGACAAGCGTTTAGACAAAATCACAGCCTCTGTCGGAGTCATCTTAGATTTTTCAGGGGACATGGAGTTCCTGGAATGTTCTGTTGAAGCTGATTCAGCTCCTTCAGATGTCTCTTTGTTGTTAGTTTGTGTTTCTCCATTAGGCACTTTTATCTCTGGGGACTCTCTTTGGTCTCGGTGCAAGTCAGAGGCACTCTCGGTCTCAGACAGGTTTCGAGCCAAGACGGCTGCAGAAGTAGACGACATTTGATCTGAGGAATGAGTCTTGGAATCGACAACATCCATAGGAGTTTCTCCATCAGAAGAGGATCCTGAATCTGAGTCTGAGACATTGCGTCGTCGACATGACACATGTTTTATGTCATGTTCATTATCAGGTACATCTTTACTAGATTTAAAGGTATCAAACAAGTTGGACAATCTTTTCTTGTCCGCATTTTGAGGATATCCAACTCGGTCAAGGTCTTCTTGACTGGCAGAGTTTTGTCGCGTGACTCCTCGTTTAGTTTCTGGGACACCATCACTGCCGTCGCCATCCCGAGCCTTGGAAACAGTGCCTGGAACAAGATGTGTTTTAACTATGAAACAAACTCAATAAACTGTTTTGTTCACATGAACACATATAAAACTTAATCTTTAAATGTGTACATTAGACATCATGTTGCAGACCATTTAATATCTTGTACTTTCATAAAATGAGTCAGGTTTATCATAACTTTGAAATAAATTCCTGTTATATCATAGTGTGTCAAGGGCATGTAAAAGGGCATTCAAACCCCAGATTTAAAGTTTATGGTGTCAAACTCATTAAAAAACTGTTACCATTTTACTGATATTATTAAGAGTTTTTATAAAACAAGAAAAACAAGCTATTTTCAAAATTTAATAGTAATATGCTATAAAGTGAAAAATTAGATATGATTTTACAATACACATGTGATCAATACCGCACCATAAAATGTAAAACAGATATGATATAATAATAACACCCAATGACATAAAAAATGGTACGAATAAAAGGTGGAAGATTCATACAAATAGTGATAAATGTAGAAAAACTCCAACAACCATTTTGATGTAATCCAAAGCTCACAACATTCTCTCACTGTAAGCTTCAGTCTACAGGAGGCAAATCACGGTAATTCTCAAGGCAGCCGTTTGTACAACCCTTTGATCCCTGTTTAAAGCAACTGCTGACTGACAACTAAATATACTTTGTGACACGATTTGAGAAAGTTTCATGGCAATATTTGAAGAAAAATATAACATTTGATGAAATTTTGTTGAAACAATATTTTATGCAAACAATACTCTGAGTACTGGTATGCATTACGAGCCGTATGTACCATCAGAACAAGAATAACAGGTCATCTAATGGGAATACATCCAGATCACACGAAGCAGACGTCTTCTTCTCAAACATGTCCTCAAGGTTCATCTGGCAATGTCATGGAAAAGACATCAAATATGACAGACTCTATTAAATATTGATGTGGAATGCTAAAAAATCACCTGATCTGAAATCATGATATGCAGTTGTCCATTGCTTTAGATCAATATATATGTGGGGAAACTTGAAAGTGGACTTGAAAAAGAAATCTTTTTACAAACAAAGAAATAATTTCTTAGTCTCAGTTTGTATTAATGTTGTCTTATGTTTGAAAGAGCAAATATGAATCCATTTGAATTTCTTTAGTCAAATGTTTCTGTCCTTGCAGAAGCTGGTAAGGTCATAAAGTGAAAACATCATAGTTTCCATATTTACTAACAGAGGAATATTTGCTGTGGGCAAAATCTACAACATAGCTCATGATCTGTCTAGACAGTTCTACACAAAGTCACGTGGGTCATGGCCTTTTTCCCATGGCCCTTATAGCCGACCACACTGGCAACAGAAAGAGCAGCCAGATAAGCATCAAGAGTCTTCACATATGGAATAACAGTGATACTTCCAGAAGGACATTTTTCACATCAGACTAAACATTGGTGATCAGTCCCCAGCTTCTACTACACCAGCCACTGTTTAGTGTCATGTCAGGGAGGTCACCTTACCCTAGAGACTTGGATACGTGTGTTCTGTGTGAAACACTGCCTCATTAAACAAGGACTGGGATTGAGGCAGAACAGTTGGCTTTGGCTACAAAACTGTCTCAACATTGCAATTATACTGCTGAAAGTCTGTATGCAAGTTACAAAAGCCTTAGGGCTTGAAACTTTCTAGTTCCCGATTACAGAAGTGTTTTGGATAATAGTGCATGCAGGATTTCAAAACAATTCCATTTACCAGATTCTACAGATACTGTAAACTATTTACAGACAATGTTGTAAAATGATTTCAGGCTCCAAACTCAACTGCTAAAGTATACCGTTTTCCAACCTGGCTAGCTATTCTCGAAACGTTCGTAGCCCTACGAACTTCGTAAGCCCGTTCATAACACATTGGCTACGATCAAAGTTCAGAAATCTTGGGGCTATGAACATTTCGAGAATAAGGACCCAGGTGATTAAGTTTTTGTCATGATGAAGTTACACAATGACATGTTCACGTTTGTTAATAAGATGGATGAAATTCAAGAAGAATCAGGCTCCTGATAAACACACACTATAGGTCCATGAACCTCAACACAATGATCAACAGATAACTTTGATAACAAATTTAGCTGCTTAGGACAGGGGAAGTGTCACTCAGAATCCGTACCCACAGGGTTGGTGCGGGTAAATCAGGGAACTTGGATTGGTCCTTCATTCAAACATTTCTCTCTTATCTGGATATTGACGTCTTCTTTTACTTGTGTATTAAAGTGGCAGCATGTTTGAGACATTTATTACAGCAAGAATACATCTGCATTATGACCAAATATGGTCACTGTGACCAAGGAATCTGAATCCTGAGCACCGAAACTATAGAACTGGTGTTCACTGAGAGATGACTGAATATCCCATTGTGTGTACGACATGTATTTCAGTGATAAATGCAATCAGTGTGACATTATTCCAAACAGGTTAAAGAATTTACATGAGGAATCAATATTGACAACAAGATTAAGCCACTCTCCAGCTCGGTGACTGCATTAAGTCAGAGTTCATCCAGTTTTCAAGTTCTTCATCACAAAACTTTGGCAAGAAGACAAAATATTTTCCACAGCATGTCAATAAATAAATGCTTTTTTTGCCGTAAGGGATTTTTCTTTGCCTATTGCCGAATCAGGGATATGGGAAGTTGTGCACTAACAGTGGCACACACTACTGGTAATGCATACAGGGCCATGTGGTCCTGTGTATAGCACACAGGTCACAAATCACGTTGGGCAAAGATGGTGATGAAGAGAAGGGGATGGGTGACCAGGTTCATCCAGCTTGAGTGAGTGAGTGAGTGCGTGAGTGAGCGAGTATGGTTTTATGCCACTTTTAGCAATATTCAAGCAATATCATGGCAGAGGACACCAGAAATTGGCTTCACACATTGTACCCATGTGGGGAATCGAACACAGGTATTCATCGTGATGCTTTAACCACTGAGCTACCCAACTAACCACTGGGCTACCCAACCGCTCCATGACCCGTAGGGGATGGGTGACCAGGTTGTTCCAGCTTGCTCAAGCTTGCCTTCTGAGAGTTAGTAGGACCTAAGTCTTGGCCAACAGTGAAACTCACCTGTTGTGTCTCTTTAGGCATGTGAGTTTCTTTAAATTTTCCTCCATTCAAACAGCATGAAATGGGTACTGTGAAATGGTTATGCAGTTAGAAACACCTTGTAGTGTTAAAAAGCACCTGCGATTGCATAGTCCCCAGGGAGTAGAGAATGTGAGTGATATTGCACATTGATCCGCTGATAAGAGTAGTGGGTGAGGCATTTTGTGCAGACAGTGTGGTGTCCTATGCCCGTCAACATG
Organism: Haliotis rubra; assembly: GCF_003918875.1. Lineage (NCBI taxonomy): Eukaryota > Metazoa > Mollusca > Gastropoda > Lepetellida > Haliotidae > Haliotis > Haliotis rubra. The sequence goes on from NW_025767157.1 coordinate 1,600,267, forward strand.
CAGGTGCTTCCTTCGTCACAGACTGTGATCAGGAAATGCTAGACATTCCATCTCCCTTCTACACACTGCAGGACACGCCCATGCAGGAAGCACATTATACTTGCTTCCTTAAGACTAGTATTAGTGATGCGGTTATCTGATGATTTCAGAGAAGTCCTTCAATGGATTTTCTGTAAATTTACAGTCACCTCGATATACATAATATTTGAATTCACATATCAATTTTACATACCATTAACAACTTACTGAAAAATCGGTTTTGACAGAAAAGAAATAAATATTTCATTACCTTTGTACAGGCATTATACCTGAAACTATTTCTGGTGGGATTTCTGTTTATCATATGCCATCTCTACTGCAGAGAACACTATCCCTCCACAACTTCTTTAGACAATACAAAGGCTGATAATGATTGCATGAAGTCTTATAATTTACGGTAATTTCTTTGGCAGAAAATATCTCACACAGTGAGATCACAGGCAAAAACTTCTTTTACATTTATCTATCCAGCTGTGTGAAAGATTTGCAACTGAATCCTACTTTGACATACCAACCTACTCCGTAAAAAAAACAATGGCATTATTGAGTCAGCAGAAAAAAGAAAAACGATGCACAATTAAATTTCTAATTTACTCCCACTTTTTATTATTAAAGTTGGCAGAAATGTGATCAAAGTAACAAAAAAAGGTTACTTTCAAACATTTTAGTTACTGCTGGGAATTGTTTTTGTTTATAATTATGTAAAATGCCACAGAAGGCTCGCATTAGGTTCATCTGTTCTTATTTCAGAATAAGGGCATTTTTAAAAATTTTCACAAGCAAGAACTTGTGCCACAAGATAAGCCTACACACATAATGTAGTCACTGGAGCAGAAACTTCTCTTATGGAATAAGGCAAGCATAGCCAGGTGAGCTTGGGGGCTAGCAGCTATTGTTTGAAACCAAGATGGTCGACATGGTAGCCCTTTAAGGCTATATTAGGGATGTCCTCAGGGTTCCATGCTGTGGTATTTGACTTACTAAAGTAGAGGGCTTATCAGGTGCATGACACTGTCAAGCTGTAGTTTTTAGGTTGTACAATGCGCTAATACAATGACTTGAGAAGGGTAACAGAATGCTTCTGAACACTTCAGAAGGACGATTTATCGACTTATCTCAAGTAGGTTTACCTTGCAGTCCTATGTTAGTGTTGGCATTAGAGATTATGTATGTATTGGAATAATACATCATGTAGACTCATCACCATTGCTACACAGTGATACTGTTGATGCCTCTACTTGGTACAGCAACAAACCCATGGCAGATGCACAAACAGCATCACAGTACACATGCACAGTAGAACTTACATCAAACAGGCTCTAGCTTAGAGGGTTTGTACACACCAGCATCTAACTTGTATTTAGGAGTCCAAAACTGTACAAGGCAATCTAACACAGGCCAGAAACTGTACACATTTCAACATGTATACAATTCAAATGTTTGTATACAACATCGACAACAGTAGGTTAGAGGGTTTGTATGCACCAGCATCCAACTTGTATTTAGGAGTCTTAAATGAATACTGTACAAGGCAATCTAATTCTGTTAACACAGGCCAGGAATTGTACACATTTCAACATGTATACAATTCAAATGTTTGTATGCAACATCGACAACAGTAGGTTAGAGGGTTTGTACACACCAGCATCTAACTTGTATTTAGGAGTCTTAAATGAATACTGTACAAGGCAATCTAATTCTGTTAACACAGGCCAGGAATTGTACACATTTCAACATGTATACAATTCAAATGATTGTATACAACACTGACAACAGTCAAGGGACTATACAAATAGGTATGTACAACACAACTGTGACAATCATACAACACAGTGTGACAACACAGAGGAAGCTAGGGGTGGAGCTGTGCATGACGATGAAGGTAGAGTGCAGTGTGATCAAATGTGCATCAACACTGAGACAAGGTGAGAGTGTCTCATAGTCTACAGACATCTAGACTACACAAATAATCTACCACCATATGCACCTAGTGTAATACGACATATATCTACTGCTCAGCATGAAATTACTATATTTAAACTTATTTCACACTGAGTGACATTGATAGCTATCTACTGCAAAAATGCATTCTACTACTGCATATAATATGTAAAAAGATATAAATACTACATGTATTTACACAAATGAAAACAATATGGTTTCGTTCAAGAATCGTTTTTACAAAAAATGCAAAAGAATGAATAAAACCACACAATAAATTCATAAAAAATGTAAAATATTTTAACTTTCCCAATACCGTTTGATATTGAAGTAAACAAGAATATTAAAACAAACATGTATTGAACCAACCTGTGATTGTGTCGGGATGCAAGTCCTTCGTGTACACGTCTGGAGCTGCCTGTATGTAATCGCGGCCTGAGCACAGCAGCAAAATCCACACCATATGTGTACAGTTTTCAAATGGTACTTTTTCATATCATTAAAGGGTCTATGTTCTTTAGACAAAGTATTATACGAATGGATTATTTAAGTCTTACATCTATTTAAAAGGATAAATATAAGAGTCATCTAGTTATCAAAGTAAGAATCATCCAGTTATCATAAATCTTTTCATTACTTTTCCTCAAAATTACAAAACTTAAAAACAAATTACAATGAATTTTATATACATAATATTATTTTTAAAATGTTTTGGTTATAAAATTATGACTTAAGAGAATTATCTCTGGCTTACCGGCACAGCAGAGCAGAGAGGCAAACATTTTGCAGCTCTGAGACAGAGCCTACTGGTTTAGTATATGAATGCTGAGTGTTGACTGCTATGAATAAGGTCAAGGCCTGGAGAGCACAGGGAAAAAGACTCTCCTTCACACATTGTCCAGATCTTCACACAACAAATGATTTCATTGTACTAGGGGTCCCGAATAGCCAGGGGACAGGTTTACAGTAATCCAACAGGTCCAGCCAGTAGCAATGATACCCGGCTGGCAGGGATTAAGTTTTTCCAATTGTTTTATTCCCTAGACATGCTGTTTATACAAGCATTTATAGAACAATGATGGTAATTAAGTTTTTTTCAATTGTTTTATCCCATACATTCTGTTTATAAAAGCATTTATAAAACAATGGGTTAATTCTTTCAAGTGTGTCATATTTTTCACACAGGTCATGAATTGTTTTAATTGGTAAATCTATTAATGTTATTGTATTCTCAGGTTTAAGCGTGCATTAGCCAGACGATTTGTTTAAGAGGTGTATTAAAAATGACCTATTTCCTACATCCCAAGCCTGACATTCTGCCTGTCATATTTACTGTTCTGAAGTAAAAGTTTATTTCAACTAACTCCTAAGCAGGTATGCTATAACTTTCACCTGAAGACACTTTGTACTCATAATACCTTCTCTGAGTGGCACTTAGAAGTTGGTGTAAACAAGGGAGGTTGTTTCTTTGAGTGGTATTTTTAGAAATTGGAGAGTCAGATAAGGACAATCATTTATGGATGAACAACTTCTTTATTTGGGTGATTCGACGTTTCCATACAGATTCCTGTAATGCAGTCAAGCAAAACAACAATACACAAATCTGTATCGAAATGTCGCATCATCTGAACAAAGTAGTTGTTCATCCATAAAAGTTTGTCCTTACAAGGGAGGTAGCTATCTGGACATATAACTTCTTTAATACACTACATGTGACATTTCTGTGTACATGCTGACACTGTTACCAATCAAGTGATCTCTAGCATGATGATGGTGTTCACATCTACACCAAAACAACACACATAATGTAAAAAAGAAGTTGTACATCCAGAAAACTATCTCCCTTGTAAATCCAAATACTATTGAAAAACGAGACCCTGGAATTAATATTGACTCAAGGTGATTCTTTTGCTTTTTTCAGTTAATTCTTATGAACACTAAAAACACATTACTACCTCCTGCTCTACACTGATCAATAACATAATTACAAGAAGAAAATAAATAGGCCTCACCCAACTATTAAATATCATAATTCCAAGGTCATAATGATAGTTATTAGAATTATTCACAGAATATGTTCCATATTTGTCTATTTTGGTTTATATGCTATTGGTAAAAGAGTTAGATGATATTTACATTTAATTTTCTGACAAAATAATTGACTAATCTGACACACAAAACTGCCATCATGTTGATTTAATGTGCAACTTAATTCAATGAAGACACACTAGTCTCACATATTGACTTTAAGTGTGTGCAACATGATAGCATGTTGCATGCGATGAGTATGTTGAATGACAAAACAAACATTGTATGTATGTTTGTAACTACTCACCAGAAGTTATTGCTAACATGGACAGTGCAGTGCTTTAATCAATAACAGAAGAATGCAACCAAAAGAAAACACATAAACTGTAATGCATAATATACATGCAATAGATGGCTGTTACACATCAAGAACAATAAGACAGTCACAACAGTGTTACATACTAGGAACAATGAGGTAGTTACAATACTGCTAAACACCAGGGACAATATGGCAGCTATAACACTGTTACACACAAGGAAGGAAGCAGTTATAACACTTATGTATCAGGAACAATGAGGGAGCTGTGCCACATAAATAATGAAACAGGTATAACCATGTTATACTCCAGGAACAATGAGGTAGCTATAAAACTGTACCACATAAGGAAGGAAGCAGTTATAACACTGTTATACACCAGGCACAGTGAGGCAGTCATAACATTGTTACACATAAGCAGAGACCATAGGAACAATTAGACAGACACAACACTAATACACATCAGGAACAATGAGGCAGCTATAAGACTGTACCTCATAAGGAACAAAGTAGTTACAACAGTGTTACACACCAGGGACAATATGACAGCTATAATAACACTGTTATGTATCAGGAACAATGAGGCAGCTTAACCATAATACTAACCAATTCTGAATCATCATGAATCACAGATCTGAACCCAAGATCTTAGGATCATGGTGTGGTCAAGTGATTCAGCTTGGCACAGTTAATTCTGCAATCTCAGATAACTATGTCACCTATCCCTGTTCTTAGAAAAACAACTCCCCAGGGATTAAAATTCTGAAGGACTATCAATCAGGTATGTATTGCAATTATAATAAGTTTGCAGTCAAGACATTAGAAACCTTACCTACCAATCCATCATAGTCCCTGGATAAACTACTGTTACCCTTAGAAGCAGATTATAACACATAATATTAATTTTCTTTATTATCTCTCTTTAAGATCTTGTAACTGTACCCAAATCAAGTTCAATAACTGTCAGCTACCTTACTGATCTGTACATTCACTGATGGTGACAGCTAATGCTACAGGAAACTGAAGGATGCTTGTTGTTTGATCAACATTCTACAAGTTGGTGAGTCAAAAATGAAGCATTGTTGGACAACATCAACGCCATCGATATTGTTGAACAACATCCACACCATCGATATTGTTGGACAACATCGACACCATCGATATTGTTGAACAACATCCACACCATCGATATTGTTGGACAACATCGACACCATCGATATTGTTGGACAACATCCACACCATCGATATTGTTGGACAACATCCACACCATCGATATTGTTGAACAACATCCACACCATCGAAATTGTTGGACAACATCGACACCATCGATATTGTTGGACAACATCCATCCACACCATCGATATTGTTGGACAACATCCACACCATCGATATTGTTGGACAACATCCACACCATCGATATTGTTGGACAACATCCACACCATCGATACTGTTGGACAACATCCAAACCATCGATACTATTGGACAACATCCAAACCATCGATATTGTTGGACAACATCGACACCATAAATACTGTTGGACAACATCCAAACCATCGATACTGTTGGACAACATCCAAACCATCGATAATGTTGGATAAAATCCACCCAATCACCAATATTGAACAAAATCCACACTATTAACGGTTTGGGACAACAACCAACATATCTGCAGTATTTGAGAATATTTACCTCATTAAAAGCCTCACCATCAGTTGTGTAAAACAAAGCTGACACTATTACAGCTATTCAAAAGCCAATGATTGGTACCTTTAATATTAACCCAAATAGCTGTGTTAAACCAGTCAAATACTGTTTCATAGATATGACCATTTTAATAATTATTTCCAGTGGTAGAAGCACACCTGTGTACTATGTATGGACTGCACTGCAGATAAATACTCAGTATTGGATATCACAGTTACATTACCTACACTCCTGTTGTGAGTGAGGCTGATATCCGATATCACTGTTATACCACATAAAGTCATGGTGTGTGTGTGGCTAGCTGTCACAGCAGTTGGTGGGTGTAGTGACCTGATCTAGGCCGGTGGGTATAACCTGCTGTTATTCACTACCTACACATGTATACTAACTGTTATTAGTACAGTACTAATTGTTGTATATACTGGGTAGAGATGTATTGATATCTGTAGGCAATATCTGGGATGCTTCCCATCGTCGCTCATCTTACAGTGAACACTGATACAGAAGTGGTCCATTATATCTGACGTGCCTTGATCTGGTACACATCCATCAGGTGAACTAAACTCATGAAAATCATGACAGGCTGTGATATATTTTTGTTTCAAGCACTACATTGAGTTTATGCTAAGATAACAACACACAACAGCAGCCATTCCTAACACACACAGGTTCTCTGTAGCCTTGGGCCAGATTATCTGAAAACTGCTGATGCAGCACAAATTATTATTCACCTGCAACACTTCAAATCTCCCAATATGGGATGACTAACTTCAAGAGTAAGATTCATAATGGTCCTGTAGTAACTCAGCTATATAGCAATGGGCTGTGGTACCCAAATGATGGTACAGCAAGTCTTTCTGTTGCAAAATGTTATTAAAATCTTATATATTCAACATCATGGTCATTGAAAGCTGTTGACCCTATTATGAAGGGTGCTGTGAACCATTAACATAGAGATTGAGACCAGCTATTGAGTTGACCGCCACAGGATTCAGGTCTATGGTCCTCCAGTCCCTGGGGTATTATGGCGTTATCGTTACAACTATTTCACTTCTTTATGTACAAATAACCCCTGGTGACATGTTTTAAATGAAAAAATTGAGGTATGTCCTGAAAATATCTTTGTACAAACTTTTACGGATGCAAGATTTCATATCTTGAGCATGATAGCTTGTCTTTGAACAGAATGATGTCTCTCATGTCAAAGGCATGTACAGGTGACAAACCTGTAGAGAGCTGGGTGCCGTAATCCTTCTGTCTGTGATAGCTGTCTCCCGCTGGATCTGGGTAATCGGAAGCTACCTTGCCTGTTGACAAACAGCCACAGCCATTGTGTTTGAAAATTCTGTTTAAAGTTAATTAGGTTATTTACTTCAGTTCTACCATTTTCAAATTATGCAAAATTAAAGCATTAAAAGACAAACAAATATTTGAAGTGAATTCAAATATGCAAATCAGACAATATAGTACATATTGTATAAACAGGATTAGTTTTAGGTAAGTATCATCTAGATGCTTCAACACCAAGGAAAACTGACTCTTAAATTAATCTGTCACATCAATTACAACAAAAATTACATTATAGATTAAGATATTTGTTTACTTTAAACAGCAAAAACACTTCATGAATAAAAACTTACCAGCACAGCACAACAGAGAGGCAAACATGATCATGCACAACACACGTATCCAAAAATATTGATATTCGATAAATCACAGCTGATGAAGAACATTCCATTTACATCCAGAGACTGTGCTATTTGCAATTTTATTTCCTATGAGAACAGAGAAACCATTTGATCTTCTACAGAACTGTCAGCGTTTGTGAATCTGGTGAAGCAACAAGTTAAGGCGACAGGACTACTCTCACTAATTGCGTTGGCTCTCATGACGTGAGGGCTGTACCGCACAGGTGTGTTTGTCCTCTTGCAGTTTCAACAGGTCATGTGATTGTGACAGCTGGCCACATCGCCCACCGACCAACATAAACGATCAACCTAATTGATTCCAACACAAAACTTGCAGTATCCATGTCTACATTACAGTTTGAGATGAGAATTAATATCAATCATAATACATTTACAAATGAGTATTTGGTGCGGCAAAGAATTGCTGACAATAGCAATACACAGTTCATATTATCAGATTGCTGTTGGGCCATATTTGATGCAAAACAATCTTCAAATCTGAGTGAGTGAGTGAGTGAACTGGGTTTAATGCTGTTTTCTCTATAGTAAAAATGACCATAATATCAGTCCGTGTACAGGTACTGTTATGCACAGTGTTGAATATTGAAGCTAAATCCATGTTCTTATATTACTACCCCATTAACTACTAGTTTTAGTGAAGACTTAGTCACAGTGACATTAGAAGACATCATGTTTCCCTAACAACTATTTTCAAAGAGCCACATTTACTGTAACACCCATCATGTTGTCCAAACAACTAGTATTTGTGAAGAGTCAGTCACATGGACAACAACAGATTTCAGGTTCTCTTTCCATCATGTTTTCCTAACAGCTGGTTTCAAGGAGTCACGCTGGCTGTAACAGACATGTTCTACCCGCAACTGGTTTCAATGAAGAGTCAGTCACAGTCTTTGCAACCAACATTATGTCTTTCTTACAACCGTTAAGGGGCGGTGTGGTAGCCTAGTGGTCAAAGCGTTCGCTTGTCACGCTGAAGACCTGGGTTCGATTCCCCACATGGGTACTATGTTTGAAGCCCATTTCTGGTGTCCCCTGCCGTGATATTGCTGGAATATTGTTAAAAGTGGTGTAAAACTAAACTCACTCACTCACTCTTACAACCGTTGTCACAGAAGAGTCAGCTATACACACTATAACCAACATCATACTCTCTTTTCAGATGGTTTCAGCGAAGAGTCAGCCACACTGTGTTGGCCTGCATGCAGTGGGAGAGAGGCCCTAATAGTGAAACTGAAGCATCTCTGGTTTGATGTTCCCCATGGAACTAAAACATTCATGAAGACTGACGGCTTGAAATCAAGATATTCTGCATAAATCTGCATCTCTTGTCAAAGAAATCAAATAGCCATCAGTCAACCGACGACAGTTCAACACATTCAGGTTTTCCAACATAAAAATGTCATCCTGTTTTCTAAGTTCAAAATCACCATGACAAAAGCTTCTAGTTGTAAGTATCCCATGTGACAGACAAGCAAAGCACCTGCCATTCTCCAGAGCATCCTGCAGAGAAGCTGACCATATATGTACTGCTTACAGAGACTGCATACTGCAGTATATGGTGGACACCTATCTGCCACGACAGTAGCACATACCAGAGTTTCACATGCAATAACTTCATTATTGATTCACTACACTTTTGCTACCAAACAAAAAGAAGGTTTGTCAACAGATCATGGCCATATATTTGAGCTTCAGATTAATGTCAGTTGTTAATCATGCAGGAGCCTGTCTGGGAAAATTGAGTGAGTTGGTTTTATATTACGCCCCTTTGAGACATATATAAGTTACAACACAGCATGTCAGTTGAGTGAAGGCCTGAAGCAAAGCAAGCCTTAGATGTAAACCACTATGTTGAAACCAACAACCATGGGTATGGTTCTGACAAACCTGGAAACATAATTGGGGCCAATCTAAGGCAATTACCATCCATGAGCATAGGTTCCTCATACACATAAGGGAGATAACTCTGCATACTGAATTCTGACATGCATAGAATATGTCAACTCTTGAATTATATCATAAGTTTGTTTGACAAAAGGGAAGCAACTCAGTGTTTTAGATGTCTGGGTCGTCCTTGCCACCTAAGACCTGTGAAGGTGGGTGTCGGCCACAGTATACAACCTCAGTACTTCAATGGAGTCAATTACCACATCCTGTACTAATCTGTAGCACTTTTGATGGCACCTTAGATTCTTTTGTAAGACAGTCTGTGATATTTTTTTCACTCCCATATTATGATTTGTGTGTGTTTGTTTGTGTGTTTGTATGATGCATGCATGTCTGTTGTGTCTATTAGTGCGTATGCATGTGTGTGTGTTCCTGCATGTACGTGTGTGTGTGTGCATGCATGTTTGTCTCTGTGTGTATGATGCATACGTGTCTGTCTTTTAGTGTGTATGTGTGTGTGCACAAACGTGTGTGCATGCATGTTTGTCTGTGTGTATGATGCATGCGTGTCTGTCTTTTAGTGTGTATGTGTGAGTGTGTGTGCACAAACGTGTGTGCATGCATGTTTGTCTCTGTGTGTATGATGCATGCTTGAATGTGTATGTGTTTGTGTGAATATTTATATCAAACTTCAGCTTGATGTATATAAAGCATTTTAACTTTCTTCTGTTTCATTACAGTAGCCTGCAAGCTGTGAAACCTGACACCATCTTGTCTCCTTGCAGAAGAGAGTCAATATTTGAAGTCTGCATCAGTAACACGATTTGGATATCTACATTGAAAGGTATCATTTCATCACACGATATGGATTAACCAATGGAATTGCGAGATTTTTAATAAAGGTATAACAATAACACGTGAGACTCATCAAGCACTCATATATCTCTATATATGAGCAATAATGTCTGTCATGTTCAATGCAATGGAAAAAAAATTAATCAACATAAAAAAAGACATCCGAGATGATCACGGCAACTATGAACATATCAAGCAGTACATGCAATGAATTCCATCTGAGTGCACATTGATTGATCTGTCTGCCCTTGGCTATCCTGGGACATCATCATCAGCTGTTCAGCTTACTCGTTTAAAACCTGTAAGATGTCTTTGTCAATGTTCCATGAACAATTATGTTCGATTCTCCGAGTCACCTGGATGATGATGATGGTATGAGTCACTAATCACACAATAGGCAGCTGTAACGAGGTCAGTCTGACCCCAGTCTTATGACATGGTCCTCGGTTCTGCAATAACTCCTGCTTAAGAAGACTGTCCCCACAAAAGATAAACAATAACGGATGAGTGTAACATTGTTCCTTTAACTATCTAAATGCATGTACAGACATAGTTTATTATTGCAACCAGTGTATCATACGTGTATGTCACATATATAAGTTGTTCATATTGATAGGAACATGTACCTCTAATGCTGTAGAACGCAGCCGGAGTGTAAATAAAGTTCAGTTCTGTTCAGTCATACCGAAAGTGAAAATAATTCAACTTGTTACCCAGTGTAGTGGGTAAAATGAACAGTTGGCTTGGAATCCGTGTACTGGGTAAAATGAACTAGTTGGCTTGGAATCCGTGTCCTGGGTAAAATGAACAGTTGGCATGGAATCAGTGTAGTAGGTAAAATGAAGGGATGGCTTGGAATCAGTGTAGTAGGTAAAATGAAGGGATGGCTTGGAATCAGTGTAGTAGGTAAAATGAAGGGATGGCTTGGAATCAGTGTAGTAGGTAAAATGAAGGGATGGCTTGGAATCAGTGTAGTAGGTAAAATGAAGGGATGGCTTGGAATCAGTGTAGTAGGTAAAATGAACAGTTGGCTTGGAATCAGTGTAGTAGGTAAAATGAACGGTTGGCTTGGAATCAGTGTAGTAGGTAAAATGAACGGTTGGCTTGGAATCAGTGTACTGTGTCTAAGTGGGGATCAATTTTCAACTGCAGAATGGTGTCAGTCTGGGCCAGCATGATAAAACTGAATAAAAATGGATAAATATGGATAAAACCTGACAAGTACAATCATTCACACACTCATGCATGCACTGTGCTATGTAAGTGCAAAAATCTGATTTCATCTCATGTAATCTCATTTCACCTCATCTCAATTCACCTGATAAAATGATCAATATGATGTACATGAAGGAATGTCCTTAGAAGGCAGCTCCATTGTATTTTCATTTCTGGTGTTCCCCACCATGATATTAAGGGAATATTGCTAAAAGCGGCATAAAAACAAACTCACTCACTCACTCCACTCACTCAGAATTCCAAGGGCACAGGGACCTGTTCTATTCACAGTACGATGGGGACCTATTCTATCCTTTCAGCTGAAAACAGGGAGACAAGCAGAGGGTGCTGTTGACATGTTCTATCAGGAATCTCTATATTGAGACAAACTCAACTGAAGTGGAGACCTGTTCTATCAGGAATCTCTATATTGAGACGAGCACAGGGTACAGGGGACCTGTTCTATCAGGAATCCCTATATTGAGACAAACACAACGGAAGGGGGGACATGTTCTATCCAGGAATCCCTATATTGAGACAAACATGGGGACCTGTTCTATCCAGGAATCCCTATATTGAGACAAACACAATGGAAGTGGGGACCTGTTCTATCCAGGAATCCCTATATTGAGACAAACACAATGGAAGGGAGGACCTGTTCTATCCAGGAATCCCTATATTGAGACAAACACAATGGAAGGGGGGACCTGTTCTATCCAGGAATCCCTATATTGAGACAAACACAATGGAAGGGGGCACCTGTTCTATCAGGAATCCCTATATTGAGACAAACACAACGGAAGTGGAGACATGTTCTATCCAGGAATCCCTATATTGAGACAAACAAAATGGAAGGGGGACCTGTTCTATCCAGGAATCCCTATATTGAGACAAACATGGGGACCTGTTCTATCCAGAATCCCTATATTGAGACAAACACAATGGAAGGGGGACCTGTTCTATCCAAGAATCCCTATATTGAGATAAACACAATGGCAGTGAGGACCTGTTCTATCCAGGAATCCCTATATTGAGACAAACACAATGGAAGGGGGGACCTGTTCTATCCAGGAATCCCTATATTGAGACAAACACAACGAAAGTGGGGACCTGTTCTATCCAGGAATCCCTATATTGAGACAAACACAACGAAAGTGGGGACCTGTTCTATCCAGAATCCCTATATTGAGACAAACACAATAGAAGGGAGGACCTGTTCTATCCAGGAATCCCTAAATTGAGACAAATACAATGGAAGGGAGGACCTGTTCTATCCAGGAATCCCTATATTGAGACAAACACAATGGAAGGGGGGACCTGTTCTATCCAGGAATCCCTATATTGAGACAAACACAATGGAAGTGGGGACCTGTTCTATCCAGGAATCCTGATGAGCAACAGCATCAACAGCATGTAGAAGTGTTAAGCAACAGCATCAACAGCATGTAGAAGTGTTAAGCAACAGCATCAACAGCATGTAGAAGTGTTAAGCAACAGCATCAACAGCATGTAGAAGTGTTAAGCTGAGAAAACGAAACTAACATGGCAACTGAAGCATAACAAGTTTCAGCCTGAGAGAGTGGTGAATGTATTCAGGCATAAAATATTTCATTTAATGCTTTACAAAACAAATCAATAAGACTAGCGTTGCATCTGAGATATGAAAAATACACAGGGTGAAAAACAAGATCTGATATTGATATTATTTGTATGATCTGATGCAATATTGATCTTCACAGCTAGCCCCAAGCAATACATAGTATTCCTGTTTTTCAGGTGTTGTGCTGCACAAGCCACTTTAATCTTATTGGTAATTGCTTCCTGTATTTTACAGTGTTGCGGAATATTGCATATATATTGAATAAATTTAATATATTGGATAGAGAAACTTCCTTATTTAAAAACCTATTTTTGTTCTGCAAACAAATGAAACTGTTCTGAAGCACACAAACTATGCTGGTTAGACATATGAAATCTCAGTTTCAGAGCAACATGGAGAAAGAATTCACCACCTGAAGTAAATTCTCCACAGCTGGGAATAACATCAATCACAATAACAGCACAATAGATCCAGTTATTGTTATACATCTTGGCAACAGATTCAGTCAATGTTGTACATCTTGGCAACAGATTCAGTCAATGTTGTACATCTTGGCAACAGATTCAGTCAATGTTGTACATCTTGGCAACAGATTCAGTCAATGTTGTACATCTTGGCAACAGATTCAGTCAATGTTGTACATCTTGGCAACAGATTCAGTCAATGTTGTACATTTTGGCAACAGATTCACTTAATGTTGTACATCTTGGCAACAGATTCAGTCAATGTTGTACACCTTGGCAACAGATTCAATCAATGTTATTCATCTTTGAGTGGCATTTAGAAGTTGGTGTGATAAACAACGAGAGATCTATGGATATACAACTTCTTTAATATTACGGTGTTAGTAGCTACACTGAAATGTCGCTCATATTATAAAAAAGAAGTTGTATTGCTATAGAACTCTCCTCGTTGTTCAATGTTACAAATGTTGGAAACAGATTCAGTCAATTTTGTACATGTTGTTAATACATTTAATCTATGTTGTGCATGTCACCCAGACACATGAGTAAGCCATGACCTGGAACAATGAAGGTCATGTTGCATGTCACGATGCCATGACTTGCCCCAGTTATCACAGAGACACATCCTAGACAGTAGTCAGGGGTGTGTTAATCGATACAACACAATTAATCATGACATGCCACTAGTCCACAGGCAGGACATGGAACAATGCAAGAGTAACAGTAGAATAGTCACAACCGATGAATAATTAGTTTTCTTTGTCTCTCCAAGAACTAGTGTGAAATACTGTCATGAATATTCCTCCCAAGGAGGATAGGGTATAACATTCTATATACACTGGCTCAGTCTGATCACAGTTTAACAATGAATACATGTAGTTCTACATCAAACAAGGGACAATATGCCACACTGGCAGATCCAGAGATGTGCGCAGAGGTGCTCCCTCTGCATGTTTTCAAGGCATTTGGGGGCAGCGGGGTAACGTAGTGGTTAAATCGTTCGCTCATCACGCCGAAGACCCGGGTTCGATTTCCCACATGTGTACAATGTGTGAAGCCCATTTCTGGTGTCCTTCCACTGTGATATTGCTGGAATATTGCTAAAAGTGGCATAAAACTCACTCACTCACTCTAGGCATTTCACTTTAACTACACCTTAGGCAACCCTCTCGTTAGAGCTCATGGCTCCACCTCTGCACAGCACGCAGCCAGTTCCTGTGAAGCCTACCACTATCAGTTCAAGCAGTTCATGCCTAATATGACATGCCATAAGTAACACAAGCATCTCCAATGAGTGGAATCAAATTCAAATGGTCAGCACAACCAGTAAAAGCAGCAACCAAGAGTCTATTCGTCGGTTTTAAAATTCAAACAAAAATTACACATTTCAACAAGAAACAATTCCCTGCAGAGGAGATAATCAATACACTGACAACTTTTGAAACAAGACATCTCAGCGTAGACAGAGCATACCATCTTATATGTAAGACTATCAGTGAGTTTCCAACAGATTTTTCAAAGCAAGTTTTGAAACTCAGCCAGAGTGATGAATCTGTAGGCAGTGATGACAGAATCATATATTCTGTGTTGACATACTGATAGAAAAACAAAGATCTATCAGCAAACATGGTCGTCTTCATTCTGCATGGAACAACACAAACACATCACTCTCAGTTTCCAGTCATCAAATATTGATCTCGAAGTACCCCATCAGGTAATAAATATAGAGGAACATCTCACTGAGGGACCCATGCTTGAACATCCTTTCAGAAAAGGGGAAGATATGCAATCTTTGGAAATCTATTTCTCAGCAGTGAACAAATTGTTCTTTTCTCTTCAAAGCCTTCTGTGGTTTCAGAGTAAGATACTTGTGAGTTAATGTGTTCCTGTGTTTAACCGTTCCACACAAATCAAGTCAGCTGGGAACACATTTCCTGGTTTTTCACATTACTCCAAAATAACTTCCTGATTTAGTTAACGCTGAAGTACAAAGAGATTGTAGTGGCGTAGCATATCAGCGTGATACATACATCTTCAATTCCTTTCAACATGCCTGCATGTCTAACAGTGTATACAAACGCTGTCTCTGAACATGAAAACTCTCGAGATGTTATTAAAGCTGGTGAAAAGCAATGCTCATGATGTCAATCACTGCCATATTTGTTCCACACTCGATTATTTACAGACCGCTAGAATATTGCTGAGTGTGATGTTAAATAACAAACAAACGCTGGGGAAAATTGTCATACATATAGCACTTAATGATGTCTTGGGAATGACTCATTTCAGCATCATTACGAAAATTAGTAATTAAGCTGCTGTTCTATGTATGTGAAATATCCCAGCATCTTAGCAAAAGTAGAGCAGCATATGTAAGAACCTATTTTGTAATATTTCAAATCTCACTTTGAATGTTTCCTCCAAGAGTACTGTACCTATATTTACACAAACATTAATTTTATTGATTTTATATAAAAGTCATGATGAATATCTACTGGTACATATATTTGTTCCAGTGCAAAATATTTGTCTTGTGCAAATGTTTCTACTGCAAATAACCATAATCAAACACCAAAAACAGTTTACATAACGCTTTTCTTATCACATGCTTCATGGGGTATTAACTCTCAAGCATGGAATAAAAGTAAATGTTAAGAGAGAATTCAAAGAAACTGCAGCAGCATGTTCCTTCATCTTTAAAATTATCATTCCTCCTTCAAAGCAATTTCTTATAGATCACTTAGGGATATTAAAAACAGACTTAATTCCATTTGAATTTCCTTTAAAAGCGATCTATACTCCCTCTGTGAACCAAAACAGAAAATGTGTCTAATTTTCTTCTTCTGTGAGTGGCTGTTTTGAAACTGATAAAAACAGACAAGGATAAATATATTGACATACACTTCTCCAGCACTGGTGGACAGTTACTGGGTCCACACCACATTAACATGTAAAATGGAATAAATATATGGATGTACATTTCTACAGCACTCGTGGGTTCAGCCTTGAGTTCACACAACATGTAAAACAGAATGAATATATGGATGCACATTTCTACAGCACTGGCGGATTGTTACTGGATCAATTCTCAGTAAGACACAATTCAAATTAGGGCTCCATGCCACTAGGCTAATTAGAATGCTTCAACTTGAATTCCCCACACTGTATTTATCATATGAAGCACCCTGCTTCAATAAAGCAGTCCCTGACAAATCAGACAAGTCTAGACAAATCTGTAAGTATTCCTTGTGAGAGACCCTACTCAGGTCAACAATTCACATGATAGTCAATGCATTCTCGTGTATATCCCAAGTTTGTTCACAGACAAGCAACTATCATCCTAAATATTTTCTTTTCATTGATACAGTAAGTACCTGCCTTTGCTAAATTTACCACAATAAGCTATCCACAATGAGAAGAATGACACAAGCATTGTAAGAAAATATTATCTTTCTTTCTTTCTTTACTTTCTTGTAAATGAGACCCATGAAGATCCAGGTTAGAACTGATCTTCAGTAACCCACGCTTGTCGTAAGAGGTGACTAATGGGATTGGGTGGTCAGACTCACTGACTTGGTTGACACATGTCATCATATCCCAACTGCATAGATCGATGCTTATGCTGTTGATCACTGGATTGTCTGTTCCAGACTTGATTATTTACAGGCTGCTGCCATATAGCTGGAATACTGCTGACTGCGGTGTAAAATTTAACTCACTCACTTACTCTTGTAAATGATGTCTAATCTACAGTATGTCTAACAATAATTCATATCTTAAGATTATAGGTGTAATTATCATTATGGCAGAGTGAGCGAGTATAATTTTATGCTACTTTTGGCAATATTCCAGCAATATCACGAGGGGACACCAGATATCGGCTTCATGCATAGTACTCATGTGGAGAATTGACCTTGGATCTTTGGTATGGTGAGCAAACGCTTTAACCACTTGGCCACCCCACCAGCCCTCATTATAACTGAGATGAACAGAACGTTTCCTGTCAAACAGTATTTCACACCAGATTCACATTCACAATAACTGGACTGGTCTCTGTCACTGATGATTTTAGATTACACTTTCCTCCCTGTCATCTAAGAAACATATTTGGCAATGGCCTTAACCTGATACAGAAAAACACACATGGCAATTCGTTCCCTACAAAACATGTATTTTTATAGAATTAGTTTAATATGCTGTACACCTGACATGGACCGAAAGCCCTTCCTACATGACTGGTTCCTGTCACTCATATTAGGTCAATCACATTTAACCTATTGAACAGAGTCACTGGGTGGAACAAAAACTAGAATCTGCTGCCGTTCTCAGCTGTAATGGGCATGACCATGATTTTGTGGAAAAAATAATGAAGACATCTCACACAACAAAACTGTCATTGGTTCAGCCAGGCCACTCTCAACACCATTACATTACCCTGCAACCGATGACATAAACAAGCGAAAAATTCAATTGCACTCTCTGGTCCAATAGAGACTTGTATCTGAAAACCATTATCGTCGAGAGAAGGAAAACGGTTGTTTCAGCTGACGTAAAGTATCTGTTTCCTGTGAGAGCCTCTAACATCCCTCAGGCAGCGGTTGGGGTTGTGGTAGTATATTCCTATTTCACACGACCTGTGCTCCTATTCCAGACTAATGAAATTACACTGATTACCTTGAAGATTTTTTGGGACTCTCTTTCAAATGTTTATTCAAATAAATGGGCATGGTTTCAAGGAGGATGAGAATGTTTTTCCCCTTGATCCTTTGTATAATGTTGAATTAAATGGTGCCAGAATTGCAAACAGTCTCCAATACTTCGTTTCAGTGAAGTATTGAGCTGTAAGGTTTTCTATGACTTCATAGGTGTACAATATCAAATTTAGCTTTTCACACCAGCTTGGAAATGGAAATATTTCCATTTTCTTAATCAACAAAATGTTTAAAACTTAATGCCAGTTTTTAAAAAGTACTCTTTCAGGTTACAAAATGCTGAGTTGGGGTTACTGCAACATTCTGAAGCTGCATGGCAAGACATTTTGTGCTGCTTTCAGTTTGAAATTCAATTTAGCAAGGTTAAGTGTACTGGAAACCTTGATAAACATCAAAACCATAGTATGTTTATCTCCTGAATATTAACGGAAGCAAATTAAATTGTCTTTCATTCACCTATGCTTGATTTGACGTCAAGTGAGGAAACAAGGAGGATGATATCAATAGTGACTGCAACAGGTGTCCGACATCCCACCACCTATCCACGTATACACATCTACGTCAGTCGGTACGCCCATGCTGATGTCATGTCAACTACAGTAATCAATTCTGCGATGACTGACCACAAATTCTTCATGTCAAGCCTTGAGTGATTGGCACACGATGTGATGCATATCAACATCACAGCCATAGAGAGGGAAATCTATATAAGTGTTTTATCAAGTCAGCCTGGCCCCAGGTTTACAGTGCGTAAAGATTTCATGATTGATCATACTTAATATCCATCTATGGTTATAGATTGTGTATATATTTAAACATATACTCTACCAAAAGCTCTCCCTTCAGGACTTGAATTGAAATTGGCAATAAAATGCTCCTGTGATTTGATAATTTTACATGACACTTATGATAAATCATTACTTCGCTACATCCAATGAATCATTGATCACAATGAAGACATAACTACAAGGTGGTGATTACGACAATACATCAACCATTTATCACACGCGTCACGGATATCAAATCAGTTCAAACAAACCATGGTTGGTAGTGTGGGCATTCCGCTGTAATTATAATGTTTCTACTCATCTATCAATTGTAATTTACTTCCTACAACTTGTCAATATTGTCGAGAAAATTCATTCAGATCCAAATTTCTCATTCTTAAAGAAAAACCCCATAAAATCTAAATCAAAGAAACTGAAAAAGGAGAAACAGCATTAACTCAATTCAAATTAATTTATTATCAATTGCAATCACAATTCGCTTAAGAGATTTCAAAGATATCAATACTTCTATCGGTTGAAACCCTATTCTTACACACAAAGTCATAATGGTGCAAAGAAATGGCCCTTTATCATGGAGAGTGGGAAGTGGGGTTGGCGAGAAGTGACTGACTGGTGGGGAGGAAAGAGATGAAATAATGTTACATGTGATTGAGGGACATGGAAAGAGGTTACACAAAATGGAAGTGTGTGTGTGTGTGTGTGTGTGTGTGTGTGTGTGTGCATGTGTGTGTGTGCGTGGTCCCAGCTGATATACTCCAAACACCAGCCTCATGAAGGCCTCATCACACACCTACTATAATAAATGACGGTCCCTATATATTGATAATTCACGATGAAAGGACAAATCATGTTCATACTTTGAAGTCTTATCTTCTTTGAAGTTTAGCCACCAATGCAGCATACTCGAGCTGGTGACCTCTAAAAGTGTATATTTAGATTAAATTACACTCCTTGTTCCAAGCCTAAATGCTGGCCATGACAAGAACACTGTGTGATTATAGACTATTAGCACTAAGGCCAGATGAATCTCTGTCATTCAATTAGCCCTGGCTAAGGGTCCTCTAATATTACATGTTACTTCCATATTATTTGCTGTATGTGAAGTCTTTACCATGATGGAATCTACCTCAATTAATACCCCTTGATGATGAAGCAATCAATAAACAACATCATCAAGTAACATTTTACAGTCCTTCAAACCAATCCATTTTTTATCTAACTAACAAATAACCAGTCATATAGTTACATGGACAATCTGTCAGTACGACTGTGTTGTTCCATATACATTTTCGTGAATGTACACCATTAGCGAGAAGCTTCCCTGATCAATGCATCAGATTATTAGGATCGTCGGTAGAAGCCCAATGGTGGGCTATTGATGTGGGGACCAATGGTGGGATATCGATGTGGGGACCAATGGGGGACTATTGATGAGGGGACCAATGGTGGGCTATTGAAGAAGGGACCAATGGTGGGATATTGACCATGGATATTGATGGGACCAATGCCGGGCTATTGATGAGGGGACCAATGGTGGGCTATTGATGTGGGGACCAATGGTGGTGGGATATTGATGAGGGGACCAATGGTGGGCGATTGATGAGGGGACCAATGGTGGGCTATTGATGAGGGGACCAATGGTGGTGGGATATTGATGGGGACCAATGGTGATTGATGAGGGGTGGTGGGATATTGATGAGGGGACCAATGGTGGGGGATTGATGAGGGGACCAATGGTGGGCTATTGATGAGGGGACCAATGGTGGGCTATTGATGAGGGGACCAATGGTGGGCTATTGATGAGGGGACCAATGGTGGGCTATTGATGAGGGGACCAATGGTGGGCTATTGAAGAAGGGACCAATGGCAGAGGGACCAATGGTTGGCTATTGATGAGGGTGGCAATGGTGGGCTATTGATAAGGGGACCAATGGTGGGCTATTGATGAGGGGACCAATGGTGGGATATTGATGAGGGGACCAATGGTGGGCTATTGATGAGGGGACCAATGGTGGGCTATTGAAGAAGGGACCAATGGCAGGGGGACCAATGGTGAGTTATTGATGAGTGGAACAATGGTGAGTTATTGATGAGGGGACCAATGGTGGTCTAATGATGAGGGGACCAATGGTGAGTTATTGATGAGTGGAACAATGGTGGTCTATTGATGAAGGGACCAATGGCATTGGGACCAATGGTGAACAAATCATGAACTTTCTATAATGAAATACTGTCTGACATAAACATGGCTCCAGCATATAAATGATGACGATGACAATGAAGATGACACTGATGATGACAATGATGGTTGTGTTGTTAACTTTGTGAACTCAATACTCTGTCATTATTGTCCAACTGTCTCATTTGTCTGACAACCATATCCATGATACTGTTTTCTTACAACTGTAACAATGATACTCCTGTCTAACAATTGTGACCCTACCTCTGGATCCAATAGTGCATAATTCAGCTACATGACAATATATATTGTTTTCTGAGCAAATGTCTGAATAATACGTTCTTCTGTTAAACAGCTTGGTGAAAGTTTGACAACTTTCTCAATGACACCCGTGTATGATCACTGTATCAATGATATTCTTGTCTGACAACTGTCTCTTTGATACTGTTATCTTACAACTATTCCAAAGATAGAAGTAGTGTGACATTAGTGTGCCACTAATAATGTTATTTGGCATACAGAAACAGAGATCCAGAACCATCTTGAAGCAAGGTTACATGTCAATAGCAGAAGTTTGTTTTGATTCCAAAGCTATTCATTACTTTTTCAGCACATAACACCATTCCAATTCTCCTTGTGTAACTGGTAGTGTTAAAAGAACGTTTGATGTGATTTCAAGGCTACAGTGACGTCAGTAGGGTAGTGTCTTTGGCCTGAGCAGCTTATACCATGTCTGGCACCATGCCAGTATGTGTAAAATTCCGTCTTCTACCATGTCTGATTCAGTTTCCTGGAGGAGGAAGGCCATATCAATGATTCACAACTCTCTGTAAGACACTCACGATCCATGTTAACGCCTTAAAGCGTAAACAAATGAAGTCACACTTGAGTCACTGTTATAAAAAAAGGTTGTTACCTAATTTCAGTCACAGTAGAATTATGTGGATACAAAGGTACTACATGTACTATTGAAGTACCAGGATTTTAATGAGGATCAGATGGACAACATGACAGCTAGGGTGGGGTATAGTGGGAACAACACACACCTGTCACTCTCTCTGTTCTTTCCCTCCCTCCCTCTCTCTCTTAAGTGTTCAGTAAACAATCTTTTACTTAAAACACCATACAGAAATCAAAGCTTAAATTTAACAGTGTTGCTAGTCTCAATCTAAGCTATTTACAAAAAGCAGTATTTGAAAATTCACTGACTCACTGACTGACTGAGTTTAGTTTTACGCCGCTTTAAGCAATATTCCAGCAACATCATGGCGGGGGACACCAGAAATGGGCTTCACACATTGTACCCAAGTGGGGATTCGAACCCGGGTCTTCGGCGTGACGAGCCAACGCTTTAACCACTAGGCTACCCAACCGCCCCAAAACTTCACTGAGAATCTCACCATATTGCCCTACATGAACTTCTTGTAATAAGGGTAAGTTAAGGAAATGGAATCAAACATGATCAGCATTACCATTTTTGTAATGGTGCTAAGCACATTATGGCTCCTATGTCAACACCATGAAGAAATCATTGGCTCGGAGATAGGGAGCCATTAGCAAAATGAATTAAGCTGGACTTGCAGGTGTTTTGTACACTCACTTAATCCATGGGGATCTTGTGGCTTTACTTAACATTTTCATCATAACATTCCCTGATCATTCATACACATTTATCCACACTGACTATGTCAATTAATTAGTTACACAAATCTACATACATTAAACCATACCTAATTACAGAAAAGGTTTTGTATGGACAGTGTGCCATTTTCTACCCAAATACATTGAAAGTAAAGATCACAGACAGTAAACAAAGGCATGAAACTAATAACAATTCCTTGAACTCAAATGGATACTCCACTCAGAAACAAACCAAATCCTTATTTGTATTCCCTAATGTTGAACACCATGCAAAGTAACAGCAAGTAAGACAAATGTGAGTTATGACAGTGGTAACTCTACAACCATTTGGGGAACTGGGTCCTGGGTGAATACCATTAGAACTAACAATTCCATTTGTGATTGTCATCATTTCTTGGTACCGGAGTGAGTACAATATTGGTTGCTTCATACTATGTAGCTCAGTGATGATCTGTGCTGCTTGACAATGAAACCAGAGAGCAGTGTACACACACAGAGACAATAAATACGTCATCACTAAAACCGTGACTGCAAATCAATATGGTGCTTTTTATCCACTGAAACATGCATTAAGACTTAAGTATATCCTTTCAATAGGCCGCCCCCTTGATACAGCCTTGCCTACGGATCCCGGTCACCAGACAATACACTGTATGGAGAAACCTCATTGCTGGGCCAACTCTCATTCAGGCCAACATTGTACAAATACCAATAAAACACAGCAGCCCTAAATGCTCCACAAGATGACATTTAAAGTTACCTTCCGTGAGATGTAATCTGGTTGCTATTTTCAAGACATTTCCATTTCTGATATCTTTTAAAATACATTAACAATTCTGTGGAAATAATATATTATGGATGATGTCTTGGACAAGGGCATGTAAGAACTCATGGTTACATTCATGAATATTTTTGTTGGTTTGGATAAACGATTCTTTTCTAATCTATTGGACTGACGTCAATGTTGAAGTCAGACTTCATAATTTGTGAATCTGGTGAATATAGTTCAGGGTGACCTATTGTCTCACAAAATCGAACATCAAGAATTGTTGCTAGACAGGACTAATGACACAGTTACTTACTGTGCCTGTAGTAATCTGATGGAATTTACCCAGAGATGAAAGTCCTGAAATGACTCTCTGAGATGGCATACAAGTCTATTAAACTTCCAGTCAGATGCGTGAGTTTCTCAGTCAAGACCTTCATACACAGGATGAGAAAAGTCATCTTTGTCACTGCATGCCTGCATGAACATCCTACAATATGGTCCTGGATGATAGATTTGCTGTAACATATTGCATGGAGCCTTTTCTGCCTACATATCTCCTCCTGTACATGGAGCCTGTTCTGCCTCAACATATCTCCTCCTGTACATGGAGCCTTTTCTGCCTACATATCTCCTCCTGTATATGGAGCCTGTTCTGCCTACATATCTCCTCCTGTATATGGAGTCTGTTCTGCCTACATATCTCCTCCTGTATATGGAGTCTATTCTGCCTACATATCTCCTCCTGTAGTGGTTAGAGCGCAAGCCGAGAGCGGAAGGTCTGTTCAACATATCCTCCAAAAGGCGTTAAAATATGGTACTTGTTGGTCCCTGCCTGGCTCGGCATTAATGGGTACAACAAGGACTGAGCCTGTTCTGCTTCACTGCGGCATGGTATCTCAGTGGGCTAGCACTATAAAACCAGCTTCAGGAGCCAAGCAGCTGCACTACATATCTCCTCCTGTATAGCACTGAGTCTGTTCTGCCTACATATCTCCTCTCTTGTATATGGAGTCTATTCTGCCTACATATCTCCTCTCCTCTGTACAAGGAGCCTGTTCTGCCTACATATCTCCTCCTGTACAAGGAGTCTGTTCTGCCTACATATCTCCTCCTGTACAAGGAGCCTTTTCTGTCAACATATCTCCTCCTGTACATGGAGCCTGTTCTGCCTACATATCTCCTCCTGTATAAGGAGTCTGTTCTGCCTACATATCTCCTCCTGTACATGGAGCCTGTTCTGCCTACATATCTCCTCCTGTATATGGAGTCTGTTCTGCCTACATATCTCCTCCTGTACATGGAGCCTGTTCTGCCTACATATCTCCTCCTGTATATGGAGTCTGTTCTGCCTACATATCTCCTCCTGTACATGGAGCCTGTTCTGCCTACATATCTCCTCCTGTACATGGAGTCTGTTCTGCCTACATATCTCCTCCTGTACATGGAGCCTGTTCTGTCAACATATCTCCTCCTGTACAAGGAGCCTGTTCTGCCTACATATCTCCTCCTGTACAAGGAGCCTTTTCTGTCTACATATCTCCTCCTGTATAATGGAGTCTGTTCTGCCTACATATCTCCTCCTGTACACGGAGCCTGTTCTGCCTACATATCTCCTCCTGTACAAGGAGCCTGTTCTGCCTACATATCTCCTCCTGTACATGGAACTGTTTGTGCCTACATATCTCCTCCTGTACAGGGGCCTGTTCTGCCTACATATCTCCTCCTGTACAAGGAGCCTGTTCTGCCTACATATCTCCTCCTGTACAAGGAGCCTGTTCTGCCTACATATCTCCTCCTGTACAAGGAGCCTGTTCTGCCTACATATCTCCCCTGTACAAGGTGCCTGTTCCAAGAACTTATATCTATTAATGTTGTCAAACATTTGTTTTTACTGATTGTCTTCAACAAAAAGCCATCAGAAATACAAGGTTAAAGTCATAATTGCCAAATATCAAATGAAAAGCAGAAAATGATTATGTTGCCATTCAATATATATATTTTTAGGTATTTTGAATAGCTACACCTCTCACTGAAATCATTTTGCCATTACTTTCTGATGTGCATCCAAGTGTTCCTGTACTTTCCCTCCAAGCCTGCTTCTGCTAGAGGCTATTGTAAATCTATACATGCTGCCTGATCCCTACCTGTGGCTGTAGCAGCCTCCACGATCAGCATCCGGAAACGCTCAAGCATCATGGCAGCCGATCTGCCCCTTTAGAATGGCCATGAATTCACTAGTCCATCTTGTCACAAGTACTCACACATGGCTTAATATTTGTTGTCACAGAAAACATGGACCACTTGCAATCACAGAAGAAGCAGACCTGACCATAGCCTAGATATATCCACACACCTGATTGGCTGATTGGTCTGTAAGGAAGTAGAAAATGTCGTCTGCTGTCTGCCCAACGCCTAACATGGAATTGGGATGACCACCTCGTGGGATGGACATAGGTTACATAACAAACATGTCTGTGCCCATGAGAAGGGAAACAGTAATCAATTAATCATGGCTACAAGGGCTGATCCTTCGAGACACACTCTGGTAGAGATGGAGCCCATGTCCCAGGTTCTGGTCCTTCTCTCACTCAAATCAATCAATATTGTTTTGTCAAATCAACACACAGGCACATGTACGTGCGTCTGCTTCAGTAGGTGCCCAACGTCACTTGTCCATAACAAGCATCCCGTTAGTCGATACCAGACGACACTATTCATATATTCTTCCATTAAATCTGATCAGGTCATATCAGACATATTACATGACCAGGGCAGCCTTATCCACGAATGCAGACGACTCAGTAATTACTGCCTTAACATCAATGAGAGAGAAAAAAAAACCCATATCAACATTAAGCTAAGCATTACTCTTGTATGTTCATGAAAGTAACTAGCTTAAGGATCAAGATAATCAATATGAGCTGGCATTAAAAACAGGATTTAAAAGAAATAATTAAAAATGTCTATAGATGCCCGTCAATTGTCGTTTGGCATTTCGTGAATTAAGACATTTAGAGCTAATTCTATCAGCCATTTATCATGCTCTGGAGAATCAGTGTAATTTCATTATTACCCGACCAGGAAGCACTGATGGAATAGTTGGGAGAAAGAGCATGTTTGGATACAGTCATTGTGATCAATACATCTCATAATACACAGAAACAGGCTCACGGTATTGTCTAAAATGATTACAGAAACGATAGGTCATCACTCTTTACATTCAGAGCTGCCATCTATTAAAGTTGCATTTGTCATGTGTCATTAATTCCCAGGCTACCAAATCCACTTCATTCACAATGACCAAATTCCATAAACAACAATAATCTTTACATTTCCTCCACAGCGGAAAAGTCCAAACAGTAGTCTATTTTGTCCAAGACTACTGATGAACAATGTCAGGGCACAAGGATATATGAAACTTTAATAAGCTCCTGAGCGCTTAAACAAGCCTATTGAATTGATAAATCATCCTTCAAAACAATCTGACTGAGTCATTCTTATAGGAAGTTGTCTCTTCTTCTTCACAAACAAGGTTTTCTTTCCTTACAGAGCTTACGAAAGTAGGTGGTTTCACCTCAGTGGAGATATTAATAAGCTGTATTGACATGGGAACAACTGTGTGATACACGGCGTATCCCATACTTACAATGTCTTATATGAAGAACCACACACCAGTCTGTAAAAACATATATATGTATTGATCTAAATTTGTATTGAAAGGAAAATAATCAATGATTCATCTCTTTCTGTATGATGGTTCAATACCTGTAACAAGCATAGCCACAGAACACAACTTTCATCATTGATTATCACCACATTGTTACAGAAATCGTCAAGTGATACTTGTGAATCACCATGAAACATGTGTTAAACGTGACAACACATAGGTATACATCATGTCAACATTCATGTACATCACATTAACTTGTGTCCATTTACCTTGTGAAATTCAGGGCACATAAAAAAACACATAATGTATAAAACATATTTAAAAGTATTCAAATGTGTTCTATTAGGTTACAATTACAATATCTATGAAACTACAATTGCAATAAATGAATTTTCAATTCATTTGTACAAAATATTTGCAAGCAATTCCTTGGCATTTGATTGGCATCTAACAAATTTTCTTTGCATATATGTTTCTATAAACATAAAAAAGTCTTCCATTAAATCAAATAATTGTAATTGTCTTATCTCCAAAGTGCTGACTCAGCAGCTTTACTAGTGACACTGAAACACAGCCTTAGTCGTCTTATATCTCTTTGATTAATTAATAGAATCAACTAATTGCCCCATGTAACTTGTAGTTAATGAATAACTATCAGTAACGCCTAAGACTGACACCTGCTGGGGAAGCTTCCAAGCACACAGGGAACGACAAATGTATCACACACACAGCATCTGTCAGAGGGGTATAAAAAATTCATGCAATGACTCTCTTCTAGGCGATATATTGTCATAATGTCACGTCTATACTTGTTTATCATGCATTATGACTTGATGGCACTGTCAGGAAGCTGATGATTAAAGTCAGTTGAGGATTGAAAAAACATGATAAACGAAGGTCAAAAAACAAAACGTTCATCAGAGCAATTCATTTTGTAAATGGTATTGAACCTCTTTTCAGTGTTTTCATTTTAGTTGAAGTATTAATTGAAGAGGTTTTGGGTACTTTGCCTTCTATCTCTCATCAAGCTGACCAAAACCCATATAACAAGAAATTCAACTGGTCTGGCATCATAATAACAAACTCGTACACACAGATTATATTTATGACTTGTAATATTTATGAAACAGAATTTGTACAACAATTTCAGCTGAGTTTTGAAAACAGGGACAATTATTGTCTGAATCTGTATTATCCAGTTATCTGAAGTTTGTAAACTCATATGAGCTGGTACCCATCCTTTAAGAAAGAGTAGATGCAGACCAACATGCAGTTCCAGGAAAGTTGTGTCAAGAAATTCAATGCCTGTATGCATTCAGATTCAATAAAGTGTTTAAATCTGACTGTTAATGATGATCCCATAGACACAGAAACATCTGGGTTTATAAACTGGCATTAATTTACAACATCTAAACTTAACCTTGGCACAGGACCATATCAAGTTTAGTTTTACACTGCTTTTCAGCAATATTCCAGCAATATCACAGTGCGGACACCAGAAGGGCTTCACACATTGTACCCATGTGGGGAACTGAACTCGGGTCTTCAGTGTGACAATCAAACGCTTTAACCACTAGGCTACCCCACCACCCCTTATCAAGAGAGAGAAAGCATACAATGCAGAAGTTCTGCTATTGTCCCCACTTTTTTTATCAGGAACATTTTAAGACACTTCAAATAAATGTGCACACATGTATTGACTGATAGATGATGTAAAATAGACATGGATGACTGTTGAAAGTAGGGAAGAAGCTGTGGTGAAGAAAGCAAGATTTATCTCCCTTACACAGGACATTTAACCTGTCATCTCCTTGTGCCAGGTAAGGTTAAATGATTCAATATTGTTACACTATTTTAACCGAATCCACTACACAACACACAGGCAGTCCCTTGTTTCAGTATAATCTTAAATGTTGCTGTTGTCAGTGTTAAATGTGTTTTTCTATAATGGATATCATAATTGCCTCAGCATCAATCAAGATCTTCCTGTGAGGATACCTAAAATTGCCATTGCTTTCACAACAGATACAGCTCTTTGTGCATCATTGACCACAGGACCAGTGTCAGCAAACTTCCTATATACCGTATATCACACTGTTGGTAGACCAATATGGTCAATCTGTTTTAGAAACAAAACGTACAATGAACTACAGTTAAATTTTGTGTGAACTTGCACTAAAAATGAAACCATTTGAACCCAATTTCCACTGTACATTGAGAGCTTTAGACAGACATTATATTTTTGTAATTATTATTGTTGTTTTTTATTTTACGTATTTTTTCGTACAAAGTCAACATACAGTGAATAGTCCACTATTTCCAGATATTTCCTGGAATTTTGATAATGATCTTCCAGATGTACAGAGAATATGAAATGAACTAAATAGACAACATCTTCAACTAAAAAAGCATATGGCATGATGACCAAACCTATAGAAATGATGGTACACTGCAATTTATCTTCGAGTTGTATTTACCTAAATCAGATGATATTTCGACATCTTTTTTGATATGTGAAATATTAGGATGTCTACTTGCTAATCTTGATTTGAAAATATTGTATTTTGTGATAATTATGATACGATTGAGCATAAAAATCTTTGTGTAATTATTTTATAGATAAGCATCCTCAACATCAGCTGGCAGACTAGAGGGGAAGTAACAAATTCAAGGCTGCACCTCTCTATATACTGACCCTAGATCCTTGAAGGACATGATTTCCCATACATTTGTGCTCTTTTAATCCATGCCCACCACCCTGTAGTTACAAACAGATGCACTACACCTGACAGACCTAGACATGGAACACACTGACTGATAAACTGGCATCAGTCAACAGGGCTGACTATAATACTCTGGTCCTCAGGGACAAATAGTCACATGACTTTCTCAGGTGTCATCTGTTTAATGAGCTTGTTTGTGGCCTACATTACCTAATGAATTCTGTTGTTATACTAACAAAATGACATTTCTTTTATTGACATACTTTGTTTCGTGTGCAGTCCCAGAAACTTAGTTTTATTATGAATTATTGCTAAGTCTGGACTCTTGATGAAAATTAAACTTACAGATGGTGCATTTACTTTGACTCCTATATGAAGTGTATAAATTGGTGAGTGAGTGAGTAGGAGTAGGAGGGTGAGTGAGTGAAAATAAAACCTGGCCTTCAGCAATATCCCGAAAAGACTTGACACATTGTACCCAAGTGAAAATAAAACATGGCCTTCAGCATGACCATTCAAGGTGTGTATCACTTGGCCGCGACACGATCCATTGTTTGTGTAAATGTAATATGTAATCTGTAAGTACCTAATGGTGGGAGATAATCAAATAAAACCCAGTATATATACATACCCTCACATTACATGACTATAACATACAGTATGTCATTATGTGTTGACAAGCAATTACTCTGTAAATACTAATATCCTGCCCATGCCTCATGGTGATGACGTTCCAACTGGTAATTAGTTAGCTGATCACTATGTGATAAGTTCAAATATAAGTAGAGACTAATTTGGACAATTTGTGACATTGAATGAAAGGGAAAATCATAATTGGCTCTGATAACTTATTAACTGAATTTACTGATATACAACATTCAGGGACACAGTTATTTAAGAAATACAGTTCGCTCTACCCCCATGCATAGTGTAATAAAGGGACACAGTTATTTAAGAAATACAGTTCGCTCTACCCCCATGCATAGTGTAATAAAGGGACACAGTTATTTAAGAAATACAGTTCGCTCTACCCCCATGCATAGTGTAATAAAGGGACACAGTTATTTAAGAAATACAGTTCGCTCTACCCCCATGCATAGTGTAATAAAGCACAGTTTTGTCCTGAACTGTTGTAGCCTTGTACTTCACCTGTAACAGCTTAGGGTAAAACTGTTTTATAGAGTAAACTACATTACACTATTCATGGGGGTAGAGCGAACTGTATTTCTTTTCTGAGATGATTAATACTACCAACATTTAAAAATACAGACACAAATACAAAAATGATGTTGAACAACGATAATAGCAGTTTAACCATTAAACAACCCAATGCCACTCAAACAAGTTAAGACAAATGATGTTGTCAGTGGACATCAGCCTAGGTAGCCAACATTGATGTTAGCGACTGAAACAATAACATTGAAACTGAGTCAGTTGCACTGTTGGAGACTGTACTACCCAGTGACAACTGACAAGAATCAGGACAGTTACCAAGGGAACATTTGATTATGAGGGGCCGACTAGAATGGCAGTGCGACGTCAATTCAGTGTGAGGTCATCCAAAAAGTCTGCTTTACTGCTTTATAAAGTAGTGTTGGTGCCTTTGATCTTTTAGCGAAGCACAATATGGCTGAAATACTGCCGAAGTGACTTTAAACTTTAACTCACTCACTCACTCTTAGTGAAGCATGTTAAAATTCATACGAATACATGATACAAAAATATGATACAATGTACAACATTTCATGAACAAAGCGTGCAGGAAATAACATTTTGATTTTACAAGACCCATTTTCAAGCCTAGATATTCTAATTATTTGCCTGAAAAGTCTTAATTGAGAGAAAGATGTAAGTTTAGATTTATCATAGCTGTCAGAAACACTGAAATGGAGATTAAGTACAGGTTTAACACACTGAACACAGGGTATTGAAACACGGAGCTTCAGTGAGACAAGCAGGTGCTTTAATCATTAAACTACCCAAACACTCTTAACTTATACAAACTGCACAGAAAACTCTGTTCCAGTTACAAAATCAAGAATACCATCTTTTGTCAACATCTAACTGATACAGATTTCATAGATCACAAGACTATATGTTAATGTCTGTGTTTTGAAAATTGTATCACTAATTATTATTTTCTAAAATATCCAATCTGTAGAAACCTATATGAATTTACATTGTATTGTGCACATGATAAAGGCTTCATTATGTCACTACAAACATAATACAAATATAATCATCACGTATGTGTCTGTGGTGGAAATCATTCATGTGGTGGTGTGTGGTCCTGTGCATAGAGCTCAGGTCACAAATCAGTTGAAGTTAAGCAACGTTGGGTGTGGCGATTCCAAGATGGGTGACAGTGTTTGGCAGCATTACTCCTGAGAGTTTTTTAGGACTTTAGTCCTGCCCTACAATGAAGCACATGTGATACATGTGGTCTCACCTTAGGCAAGTGAGTTTGTTCAAAATTGCCTCTGTTCAACCAGCAGAAAATGGGTACCTGGTACGATAAGTCATGTGGCTATTACCTTCTAGCACCTAACATGCAGCTTAGGTTATCCTGGGTAATAATGTGTTAGCGCCAAGAGCATGCTTACAAGCATGGATATGTGCGCATTATAAATATACACTGTTAATACGCTGCATTTTATAGAATGAAAATTCATTAAGAAAATGCAAGAAATTGTGAACAATATATTCGATATGACAAAAGATTCATTGCAAGCGAATCAATAAATGTTGAAACTCATTTGTGGTGACACATAATAGAATATTCAATATGGTGAGTGCATCTGCTAATCTGTTCCAGACCAGTATGTGCACACTGTGCATAGAATCACTTCATTGTATTTACATAGAAAGCAAGATAAGGCTTATTAAACAAACATACATCAGCAATACGACAGAGTTTGAATACAACTGCTTGTTCTCAACAGATATCCAGATAATTCATTGAAAAGGACAGTGTCAAAATTAATAAATGTCCAGATGAACTAAACTCACACTGTAGTAATGTCACTTTATTAGGATATGGATGTTCCGGACAATAGGTAGGATTTATGAACCAACATGATTGGCAGTAACAGGTTTTCATGAGTTCATAATAATAATAATATAGATCATTTGTAATGGGCTTGACTCCACAACACTTGGCCATGCTCTA
Organism: Haliotis rubra; assembly: GCF_003918875.1. NCBI lineage: Eukaryota > Metazoa > Mollusca > Gastropoda > Lepetellida > Haliotidae > Haliotis > Haliotis rubra. The sequence goes on from NW_025767157.1 coordinate 1,633,676, forward strand.
AGCGCAAACAAGACAGTCAATAGCGAAGAAAAAGAAATGTCTTTAGATGAGATTTAAAACTTGAGAGAGTTGGAGCAGATTTAATGTCTGTAGGGAGAGAGTTCCACAAGAAAGCAGCTGAATGTTTGAAGGATCTATGTCTGAAAGTTTTGAGTTTATATGGAGGCACAACAAGAAGTGATTGATCGGCAGATCTGAGATTCCTTAGTGGGACGTAGGGTGAGACAAGGGCTTGGAGACAGAGTGGAGCAGTTCCATTTAGTGCTTGATAAGAGTTAAAATCTTAAACTCTATTCTTTCTCTGATTCTCGACATAATGGCAATGATATCTTACTATAGACATTTAAACAGATCTTGCATGGTTATTTTCACAAAGGATTTGTCATAAGCATTGCTAAGCATAGCATAGCTTTCTGTTGATATTTTATGTTTCCTGTAATAGGTAGCAGTCATTGGGGACAGCTGCTGGTATTGATGTCTATAATAGGAAGCAGTTATTGTTGAGAGCTGCTAGTTATGACACCAGTTATAGGGAGCAGTTATTGGGGAAAGATTGTAAATATGACACAAGTGATAGGGAGCAGTTATTTGGGAAATCTGCCGGTTATAACGCCCACACTAGGCATGCAAGCTTGTCACTCCCCTTGTCAGTATCTATATTCAACATAATGTGGAACAGCTGTGCTTGTTGAGGGTCATGGAACATACACATCAATGTAACAGTTTGTTCAGCAACATTGAAACACACTTCAAGCATAGATAATCAAACAAAAAGACAAAGGATATAGGATAAATTACAACATTGACAAAACAAACAATATTTATCAATCCTCACAATGGCTAATAAACCTGGTGGTGGTGTGGTGTTGTGTGCATGTGCTTGTGTGTGTGTGTGTGTGTGTGTGTGTGTGTGTGTGCGTGTGCGTGTGGTGTGTGGTGTGTGTGTGATTCAGACACCCAAGTATGTTATCCCGTTTCCTTATAACACATTGACCAAGCATCAGTTTCCACATTCAGGTCTGTGGTACATAGCTCATCTCTCCGGGAGTGTCAGTTATAGAGTTATACTGTGGATTGTCAGCTTACAGTAATACAGAATGTTCATGTCAGAGAAAAAACAGTCTTAACTGTCTGTCAAAACAGATTCCATTGGGTGAAAAGGCACAACGGTGAAAATTATATGAATGTATCACTGAAAACCAGTGATGACACCAGGTGTTCATAACAAGTATACACCGTCTTTCTGGATGTACATGTATCATATGTCTTGTTGTTTCTGTCTATATTATACACCTTCTTTCTGGATATATCACATGTCTTGTTGTTTCTGTCTATATTATACACCATCTTTCTGGAAATATCACATGTCTTGTTGTTTCTGTCTACATTATACACCTTCTTTCTGGATATATCATATGTCTTGTTGTTTCTGTCTATATTATACACCTTCTTTCTGGATATATCATATGTCTTGTTGTTTCTGTCTATATTATACACCATCTTTCTGGATATATCACATGTCTTGTTGTTTCTGTCTACATTATACACCTTCTTTCTGGATATATCACATGTCTTGTTGTTTCTGTCTATATTATACATCTTCTTTCTGGATATATCACATGTCTTGTTGTTTCTGTCCATATTATACACCTTCTTTCTGGATATATCATATGTCTTGTTGTTTCTGTCTACCCGGTATATTATACACCTTCTTTCTGGATATATCATATGTCTTGTTGTTTCTGTCTATAGTATACACCTTCTTTCTGGATATATCACATGTCTTGTTGTTTCTGTCTATATTATACACCTTCTTTCTGGATATATCATATGTCGTGTTGTTTCTGTCGATATTATACACCTTCTTTCTGGATATATCATATGTCTTGTTGTTTCTGTCTATATTATACACCATCTTTCTGGATATATCACATGTCTTGTTGTTTCTGTCTACATTATACACCTTCTTTCTGGATATATCACATGTCTTGTTGTTTCTGTCTATATTATACATCTTCTTTCTGGATATATCACATGTCTTGTTGTTTCTGTCCATATTATACACCTTCTTTCTGGATATATCATATGTCTTGTTGTTTCTGTCTACCCGGTATATTATACACCTTCTTTCTGGATATATCATATGTCTTGTTGTTTCTGTCTATAGTATACACCTTCTTTCTGGATATATCATATGTCTTGTTGTTTCTGTCTATATTATACACCTTCTTTCTGGATATATCATATGTCTTGTTGTTTCTGTCTATATTATACACCTTCTTTCTGGATATATCACATGTCTTGTTGTTTCTGTCTATATTATACACCTTCTTTCTGGATATATCATATGTCTTGTTGTTTCTGGATATGCTATATACCCTGTTGTTTCTCTATGCTATAGATGCTGAAAACCCTGTTGTTTCTAGATATGTTATACCGTATACCGGGAAATTTTCAAGGTATTAAAATTTCGAGGTTTGAGACCCCCAGAGCTTTCGAGGTGATTTAAATTTCGAGGTTTGGGGACCTAAAATATGTAATATGTAAATATTTTAGACAATGTTAATTTCGAGGTTAGAAGAAAGTGGCCAGAAACATCACTTAACGGACCAATACTCACTGAGCTATCGGCAAAACTCCCAGTAGCCAGTGATAACTGCTGTCTGACTGGTATACCAGTCCATGACAGCAATAATAGTAATGAAAACAAACGTTTGATCCTTTGTTATGATAAATGGCCCACAAAACACGTATGTATGCATGGGTCTCTGCTGAAACTATGTTGTTGTTAGAAAGCTGAGAAGTTGAACTCTTTTGTTTACGACAGTTTATACATGTAAGTAGCTTGACTCAAACGTGCCATCGCACGAATAAAAGTTTGTTTCAGTCGATGTCGTTACATTTTGACGAGACAAATGAGTCTAATAGCGTGGTTGTTGGCATGACAGGCATTACAGAGTTAATGCGCATGTCAGGAAGTCATTGTTTGCCAGCAGTTGAAATGCTTATCGATAGGAAATCTAGCCCAAAGGTACGAAGTTCGGAAAAATTTGTGGATATAATATTTTCGAGGTTGCGTTTCTAACCTCGAAAACCTCGAAAATTAGATACCTCGAAAATTTCCCGGTATACGGTATACCCTGTTGTTTCTAGATATGTTATATAACCTTGATGTTTATGAGAGGAACAGTATATACATCACAAGGGATATGATCAAAGAAATTATTTGGTCTGGTATGGATTTCAATTCATACAAATACAAATTTGTCTATCATCAGTGATGTTAAAGAAATAAAACTAAATCATTATAGAAAACCCCACATTTTGTTCATTAAGATTTGATGAGAAGTTTATCAGACACAACCTCCCATGTTGGTTACAATGGAACTTCAAGCAAAGCAGAGCACAAGACTGACTGACTGACTGACTGAGTTTGGTTTTACGCCGCTTTTAGCAATTTTCCAGCAACATCACGGTGGGGACACCAGAAATGGGCTTCACACATTGTGCCCATGTGGGGATTCGAACCCGGGTCTTCGGCGTGACTAGCCAACGCTTTAACCATTAGGCTACCCCCACAGCCCCCAGAGCACAAGATCTTATGTCAGTGAAACAATACAGTTCATAACATGCCAAATAAAGATATGGCTATTTGTACTGTCACTCTAACGTTGTGTTCAATCCACCAATCACAGCTCCATGCAAGACAGTGACTGAGCAGGACAAACACAACTTTAAACAGTATTCCGGTTATAACACAGCTGGTCAGTTTAGTGAGGGAGGAAAGTGATGCAAGATGTTTATCACTTTGATGAAAACCAGGAGCATTTCTCATCAGGTCCGCACCTTGTCCCAGTGCATGCTGGAGCCAATTATATGTGATATTTGTCATTTATCAACATATGGGTTCATACCGAGGTTTATAAAACCTGTGGTTGTCAGGTCATACATATTTCAGTATGAAGTATATGATACTGTCTAGCCTTCGACATAAACACACATCAACAACAGAAACTGCTTCACGACACAACATAATATTAGTTTCTATTTCCAACAAAACATATGCATCCCATTCAAAACACTATGTATCCCATTCAAAACATTTTGTATCCCATTTAAAAACATGCATTTCATTTAAAACATTATGCATCTCATCCAAAATCATTTGCATCCCATTCAAAAACAACTGCCAGGTAAAACATATGTCAGCATTAGAATGCCTCTATAACTGCCTGCATTACACATAAATGTACTATTACTTCATTAGAATGTCAGGTGAACCACATGTAACTGCAGACAAATGATAATGATCAGTAATATGTTATGATAATATATAGATAAAATAAAGTATTTAAAAGAAAATAATTGAAGTGCAAGTAAAGTGAACACACCAGATTTTGATACTCATATGCTTGATGAAATCAAAATCGAAATACAAAAATAATTGGTAAAGCAGGTAATGTGAAAAATACCAGGTGAAATAGTTTGTCATGCAAACAAAATAATCTGACATACTGATTTAATACAGGTTCCCTGTGTTCGTCACATGGGGCAATTACAATTGGCCCACCTCAACTTCAGTCTGTTTGTTGTTTAATGCCACACTTAGCAGTACTTCAGCTATATGCTGGGGGTATGTAAATAATTGTGTCTGGACCAGGCAATCCAGTGATCAAGACCATGAGCATCAATCTACACAACTGGGATACGATGACATGTGTCAACCAAGTCAGTGAGCCTGACCACCCAATCGTATTAGTCGCCTCTTATGACAAGCATGGGTTGCTGAAGACCAATTCTAACCTTGACTTTCACGGGTACTTCAACTGCAGATTTCCTGAGGGCTTTACAGAGCTTTACCTGCTCAAGCCTCAGGTGCTTCATGAGATTAATTCCTGACAAGCACACTTTGTGTATGGCCACCGGTACCAGGTGATTTAACATACCCTAACAAAATGTTAGTAATTAAAAGTTAGTTACAGACTTACTTTTTTATTTTAATTGTTTATCTTTTTGTTTTAATTGTTCACAATGGTCTTGATCAAAGATGGTTATACACACTAAATATTATATGCAAAGTTGTTTTTGAGTAGGAAAAGCAGAAACAGCCACACCTGTTGATTTCTCGTTTTTGGGGGCTGACCCCATTCTGACCTAGAGCTAAGCATCACATAATGGATATAGCAGATAGACACTACAGCCAAGCCTACATATCAACGATTAAAATCATTTGTCACTCACAGCTGTGATAGTAGTTTAGGACACGCCCCATACAGGTTTGTATTGGAAGCTGATGACAGAGCATGTGATTCAGCACATTCACATTTAAATACTTTCCACAGAAGGTTAGATATTAAGCTAATGTGTCTCGGACAATTGACACTTGCAACAAAATTGCAATAATTTTTTTCCAATACCATCTGCTCTTTGATAAATAAGAAATATTTTTTATAGAACACTGTTCTTAGTATACAAGAGATATTCCAAAAAGATATAATCCAAAATATCATTAGAGGAATGGAACACTATATTAACAGTATTCTCCCTTCTGCCATTCTTGGGGCTTCCCTAATCTAAAACATTTTTTCCACCTTAAACAGGCTACGCGCCAGAACTGATGAAACTAGGGAGTGCTGGGATGTCCTTTTATCACAAAGTTTCCAGAATATCTTAACCTCATTGAGTAATTGATAATTACTTCTTGTAAATATTGTGAAAAATGATGATGCTTTGATAAATAAGAACACTTGCCATGGTTGAATTGTCTTTATTTAAAAAATCAAACTGAAAACCTGTGTCCTGTGAGATTAGGGTAACACAGGCTCCACATGCAGTTATCTAAACAAAAATACCTTAAAGATCACGACACTACGGCTAGTCTCTAAATGATATCTGCCTAATAAGGCAGGGGTACATATCTGTAGTACCTGTGGTGACAGTGACCCCTTCAGCTCTAATAAGCTGTAGTAAATGATAACAGAACAAATACACTCCTATCTACAGCTTCGTATAACTCTAACATCAAGCTAGTGTTGAGTGATGATTGACCTGTGTCACAGGTCGGCTGAAACATGAAGCATGTGAGCAAGTGCAAGCTGTGATAAAGCCATATGTAGATGCTGCCAAGAAGCAGAGAGTGGATATACATTTTGTGCAACCTAGTGATGTCCAGGGAATAGGGTCCTGATTAAATATTCCAGTCAGTTTGTTCATCTAAGCTGGTTCAGCTACAATTGACAGTCAATGAGACCAAGCTTGTTCCTACACTAAGAGTTGGATGGTGCCACTTACCATTGGACAAACTATGTCTGAGTGAAGCCTTCACCAAGTTGGCTCCACTCTGCGATAGTCTTCGCTTTTCATTATTCATGTTGTCTTGAATCCACTCCCCTGTTAATCCTTTCAGTTGCCTGGAAGAGTATTTCACGAATTCATTGAATATATGCAGCTAAGATTAAAAATTATTTAACAGTTATTTCAAATGGTGATATTGAATCCATCAGCTGGCATATGAAATAAATACTACTCAGGGGATGTATCTAGGTTTTCCAAAGGGCTGTTATATGGAATCTAATTTCCGCAATATATAATCTAGAACAGTGAATTGTTCCTAATGATTCCCCACAAGTGAAGCTGTTTGTCAAATGAAAACATCAATATGCAACAATTTAAAGTACAAAAAATTAAAGACTAAATTAATGGATTGAATTTTGTGAAGAAAATTCTTCTGATGATGACCAACATGGCTTTAAAATGCATACTGTCATTATCACGCTATCACAGACATCAAGCCAATATCTCTGGATTAGGCCTGGAAAATCCCCAAATGTTTGGAAAAATGACTACTTCAGAATTTGTTGTAATTTCTGATATCTTTCCTTGTGGACCTGTGGAGATTCTTCCTCAGATCAGGCTTCCAGTGACTCATGCTGGTCTCCCTATGGGTCCCCAGAACCCAATGCTTGTCTCCCCATAGGGATTCAAATTGTGGGATTGACTGCAACCCAAGTTAGTATATAATGCCATCTTCACATCTATTGCTGACTTGCCTCAGTCAGCCATCATGCCCCAGTCAGCGATACATACTTTGTTTTACACTTTTCCTGAATAAGCTGTTTAAAATTTGACCAAAGTGTGTATCCCCGACATGACACTTATCCTGTAATTAACCAAGTTCTAACATCACGGGAAACAAATATGATCAACCAAACATAAACCAATGTAATATAAATCAAACCAGCAATTGCCTTACACCTATTCCTTATAAGGGTGTGACTTGTATCAATCCTGTCATGGCAGATAAGACTCGCTCTCTCATCTTCGTATTTTGACGTTAGTGTATCACAGACTCAGCTGATCTGGTGATGAAAGTAATCACTGTTGCCACCAGTGTATGACAACGAAAGTGGTGGTTCATGAATTACATGCTCACTGGTACTTACACTTGTTTGTAGCAGAGAGTGCAGAGCCATTTGCCTGTCAACAGACTCTCACGGCAGACGCCACACACTCGGAACTTGCACTGGGAGCAGATGTCACCTGTGTTGAAGAAGAACCCGAATGGTTTGTGACATCGAGCACAGATCTTGTTGAGGTCATCACCATCTCGGATAACACTCTGAAGTCTCAGGTTGTGAATCTCACTCCGTAGCTGACTGTGGAAGAAGAAAAGACCCAATCAATATCTTATCTGTTTGATTGGCATTTTATAAGTTGATGAGTAATAAGAAAAGCAGGACTTTATTATATTATGATGCAATGTTTATGATGCAAAACATTGCATCATAATATAATAAAGGAGTTGTCATCAGAGGTGAGGTGAAATTGGATTCAACGTCGTGCTTGAGAATATTTCGCTCACATGACGACGTGCATGCGTGTGTGTGTGTATCTGCAGCTGCTTGTACTAGCCCAGACTGAAGCTGGTTTAATAGTGCTAGCCCACTAGCATGGATACCCCACTCAGACACATTATACTGACTCTGAGACGACCAGTCCTTGTTGTACCCATTAATGCCGGGCGCCAGGCAGGGACCAACAAGTACCATATTTTAACGTGTTTTGGTAGTTGTCATCAGAATATAATAAAGGAGTTGTCATCATAATATAATATAATGGGTTGTCATCATAATATAATATATGGGTTGTCATCATAATATAATGAAGAAATAATATAATATGTATAATATATAGGAGTCATCAATAATAATATAATATGTTCATCATAATATATAATATAGGGGTTGTCATCATCATCATATAATATAATATGTATCATCATAATATAATATATGGGTTGTCATCATAATATAATGAAGAAATTGTCATAATATGTAGAAGTTGTCATCATAATATAATATATGGGTTGTCATCATATATCATCATATATATAGGGGTTGTCATCATGAAATGTGTCATAATATATAAGAAGTTGTCATCATATATAATATAGGGGGTTGTCATCATAATATAATATATGGGTTGTCATCATAATATAATGAAGAAATTGTCATAATATGTAGAAGTTGTCATCATAAAATAATATATGGGTTGTCATCATAATATAATATATGGGTTGTCATCATACTATAACAAAGAAGTTGTCATCATCATATAATGAAGAAATTGTCATCCATGAAGCATCCTGCCTTTCTTATTATTACTATTGTGCTGCAGTTGTGACAAGATGACATAGATTAACAGTAAACGTTCGATAAGTTATAAAATATACAAATCATACAAATTCATATATAACTAGCGGCCCTTTATTACCACATCTAAATATAGCAACAAAACTATTTCCACTATCATAAGAAATATCTGTTATAAGCAGAATCAATTTTACACTTCAGACTATATGTACATCATGTGTTTATGAGTCACTGTCCAATAGTGATGATACCATGAAAAGGTGAGCATATCCAGGCTACCCATGCCACACATGCAAAGACAAGTGCATTGGGATCATGTAGTACAAGGCCACATATGGAACTGCAATTTGGTCCTTGATGCGTCACAATGGAAATGTCCTTGTAACATATGTTATATTTGGAAGTACACTTCCTCACTAAAGTACAGATTTTAGTACTTCTGTTAGGTTGAGTCCCATTGGAAATTCGAACCAGCCCCCTCAGAAATGTCCTTGTGTATTATTACAAAACCTTGAAACCCTTATTGAAGACTATGATGTTGCAACTAATCAAGCAACATTAGAGCAGGATTAGTGAAATCGCGTTGGAGCATGTTAACTGTACATCAATGCTGTGACATGCAAAGACTGTCACAGCTCGACATACAGGAAAAGATGACTAGTGGAAAGTTGAAGTCATCCATCTTGGCGTAACATCTTGTCGATATTTTTTTGTCACTCTGAATCTTTATGAATAGATGTAAATTTGAAACAGATGGCACAGTTTCAATGGTATAGTTAATTTCTAGTTCAGGTGTGTGAATCAGTCGAAAGGAATTGAAAGTATGACAATGATATGAGCAAAGCTTCTGTGCCATATTCTCTTGTTTTGCTTTTGTTAATTAAAGCAGAATTCCAATTCATATGCATAAAGATTTGACCAATAACGAAGTGCCACATTTCACATATTGTTTGACAATATTTCCTCATCTGTATTAAAGATTACAGACTGACCAGGATGTCTTTTTAGATCCGTTGGACACTCCAATATATACTTTGACAAGAAAGTAGGGGATAGTGTGAATCATCCATATAGTATTGGCAAATGGAATATGATCATATCTGCTGCAAGTATGCGATCAGATCTGGTGAGTTCTAGTGGTTTGTGTGATGAGACGGTGGTGCACTATGTCCTAAATTCAAGAATTGCCATTTTGCAGCAAGAGCTGCACCATATCCCTTGACAGGTGGATTTCGATGGTGGCATACATGTCTACCAATGATGTCATAGACATGTTCCACAGAGGAAGGGCCAGGGCTGAGTGTTGGCCAAGGCAGGACATGGGTGTTTTGCTGTTGGAAGAATTCAGTCACTATTCTGGCATCATGAGCATGTGCGTTATCATCTTGAAAGATGAGACACAATGAGGCACAGTGATGTCATCCTGATTGTATTGCCCTCTGACACAATGTGGCACAGTGATGTCATCCTGATTGTATTGCCCTCTGACACAATGTGGCACACTGTGATGTCATCCTGATTGTATTGCCCTCTGACACAATGTGGCACACTGTGATGTCATCCTGATTGTATTGCCCTCTGACACAATGTGGCACAGTGATGTCATCCTGATTGTATTGCCCTCTGACACAATGTGGCACAGTGATGTCATCCTGATTGTATTGCCCTCTGACACAATGTGGCACAGTGATGTCATCCTGATTGTATTGCCCTCTGACCCGACCATGGACAATAATGAGTGCAGTTCAGTCCTGATTGTAAAGCATCCTATACTGATAATAGTGTGGTGACAATAATGAGTGAGTTCAGTAATAGTGAGTGAGTGAGCATGAGTGAGACAATAGTGATGAGTGAGTGAGTCCATCATGAGTGAGTGAGCATCCTATACTATAATAGTGAGTGAGTGAGTATAGTTTTACGCTGCTTTTAGCAATATTCCAGCAATATCACAGCAGAGGACACCAGAAATGGGTTTCACACACTGTACCCATGTGAGGAATCAAACCCGGATCTTCAGCGTGACAAGCCAACGCTTTAGCCGCTCGGCTACCCCACTGTCCCCTATACAATAACAGAGCCAACTCCACAAGGATTATACTGTATGCTGTTACGTCTACAATATACTCGTTAGGACATCACCAGGCTTCATTCCTTTAGTCATGAGTGAGTGAGTTGGGTTTTACACCGCATTTAGCAATATTCCAGCAATATCACAGCAGGGGACACCAGAAATGGGTTTCACACATTTTACCCATGTGAGGAATCAAACCCGGATCTTCAGCGTGACGAGCGAACGCTATAACCAGTGTATGAAATAAGCCAAAAATCCAGCCAGACATCAGGGCTGGTAACCTCAAAATGTTACCAGCCCAAAATGGATTTAACCAGACCAAATATGGTGAATTTACTCAAATGTATGGAACATCTAAATTTGTTACCAGACCATCGGGCTGGCTTGCTGTAAATTTAGACCGTCCGTCAGAAATCTAGACCGTCTTGGGCGGGCCTTATTTCATACACTGCTATAACCACTAGGCTAAAAACAACCTCCCTCATGGGAGTGAACCGTTATTTATCAGGAAACAATCATCCCAATGCTGATGTTTCCTGCACCAATGATGGCTCTGGTTCAAATGGTTTACTATATGTCGTGGAATGTCATGTGGATGTCATGTGGATGTCATGCACACAAATGGCATGTCTGCAGACGATTTCGTATCATCAAGGCTTGTTACACCAGTGACCTGCTGCAACCTGTCTCTTATAAGAGAAGCAGTTTACAACTTATTTCTGACAAATCTCTGCTGGGTTGGAGTTATTGCCCCTGGGTGTGGGAGGAAGTGCTGCTGATCAGTGTTGTGTGTTAGTTGGTATCTTCCACAGTCTGCTAATGACATGTCTGAAATAAGGAGTGTTGGGCAACAATGTCTGATTTGCCATATGCCACTGGCACGTAAACATGCAGCACATTGCAAACACAGCATAATCAATACTGTTACTGCCTTAATGATTAAATGTGTTTAATAAAATGTCTTGAAGCATTTGGTTCCAAGAAAATGCCCAAGAGCATCTGATCACAACTGAGTCTGAGTGGGAATGGTAAACTTGTCATACCACCCCTTGGGCATCTTATCCACGGTCACATGCTTCATGACAGTCACAGTGCTGAGTGTGTGAGCCTGACTTCTTTGGAAATGTTCACATAAATCACTTACTCTCATTCTTGTATGGTTCCACTAGTTTCACCTCAAAACCAAATTTCCCCTACTTTTTTTGCATAGCATATCTCTCTTTGTACATATATTTATGGAGCTTTGGAGTTCAATACCAAAGAAGCTTTTGACATGTCTTAAGGCTTTAAAGTCATGTTGACACAATCTTCTTAAAATCACGTCTTAGTTCTCCAATCTTCTTAAAATCACATCTCAGTTCTCACTTCTGCAAAACAAATTTCTGAGGAAATCCCAATAAAGGTCATGTCAGAACCACTTTTCATCCTACAAATCAGAGCATCTCTTACCACTTTTCATTAACCCAATCAACGTCTCTTACCACTTTTCATATCACCAATCAAATTTTGTTCTAATGTGACCCAAAATAGGATGACGTGATTGTGAAAATGTGACATTGAAAATTGACAGCAGTGATACGTGGCTTGTCAGATTTCTGATGCATTTCACATACATAGCATTACTTGATATTTCACTTATACCAAGTTCTTTGATCAAACAAGGAGTGAGTGAGTTAATATTTAAAGTCACATCGCCAATATTTCAGCGATACCGTGACGAGGTCAAACAAGGAATACAGTGATGCTTGCAGATAAAGCTTATTCTGTTTGAGGGGACAACTACATGTATTCCATATATAACAGCCAGACTTAGAATGGCAGCTGTGCACAGTGATAATTACAGACATTATTGCAAAACTATAACAATATAGGTAGAATAACTGTGATAGTTGAAAACACGATATGAAAGTATTACAGTGTAAAAACCAACTACAGCATTGTTCATACAAACTGAGTAAGTGACTCCCTTTGGTTTGAGGTCAGTGAGGGAGTTAGGTTTTTACGCGCTTTTAGCAATATCCCAGCAATATCATGATGGGGGACACCAAAAATGGGCATCACACATTGTGGGGAATCGAACCCGGGTCTTTGGTGTGAAGAGCAGATGCCTTGGTTTGAGGACTGACTGAGTGAGTTTGGTTTTACGCCGCTTTTAGCAATATTCCAGCAACATGACGGCAGGGGACACCACAAATGGGCTTCACACCTTGGTTTGAGGAGCATTCAGCAGTATTACAGGAACGTCTAGGCAGGTCAACTTGATGTGGAAACACAAAGTCTAAAGTCTTAGACATGTACCACTTTGGTCAACCCAACATGCACCGGAGTGGGATGCCTCTCTGTATGGCAACAGAGCCACCCATACCCCTGCATTCAGCCAATATAATATCTGGATGAAAAAAATGGAATATCTACTCCCCAAAAGGATACCGTTCTCTAGGTCAAACAGTCCTTACTGGGTGCAGTCTCATTCAACACTGCGATGTTAGCACTGTGACTGTTGTGACGTTTTCTGAGTATATAATGGATTTACAATTCTCCTAGCTCAAAGATCGCTTTGTACAATGGTTATGTTACACATTGTTTGTCTGGGCTAAGTCACCGTAAACAAATTCATCCTAGCGCTGAGCTTATTATAACTCTCTTTTTTGAATGTTGATTTGTGCATTTTATGGATTTGAACCCAGGCTAGAGCTAAAATCAGAAACTGCTGAGTCAAGCTTTAACTCCTCACTCACTCACTTATGCTATCACTCCCTCACCAACCTACAGCAACAAACACCCAACCACTCACTCACTCACTCACTCAGTGTGCCCTACCTGGCTCTCGTGTCCTGTTCTTTCCGTAGTTCCTCATCCCGTTTTATCACACTCAGTATGAGTGTCTTCTCCTCCTCCGTCAACCCCTCCAGATCGATCATCTCCTCCATTGCTGTTTATCAGTATTGAGGATATCCGAGCAATATACTTCTATACACACTACTTCTGTATACTAGTCCTGGTCACAACCATTGCTGTTTATCAGTGTTGAGGATATCCGAGCAATATACTTCTATACACACTACTTCTGTATACTAGTCCTGGTCACAACCATTGCTGTTTATCAGTGTTGAGGATATCCGAGCAATATACTTCTATACACACTACTTCTGTATACTAGTCCTGGTCACAACCATTGCTGTCTGTGTATACATGAACCATTTGGAAAAACACAGCTGTGACACTGGCAGTCTTTAGTCTTCACCATCCAATTCCACATAACCAAACAATCAGATAATTTGTTTTTTCATGACTGGCTAATTTTCACAATATACATAAAATGGGAGACTTCAGAAAAAGGTACATGAACACAAACTCTCCACAGACAGGGTACAACTGGCTTATTGCATGCTGTAGCTTGTAAATGTTTTGATAATAATGTATCCAATTTGACACTAAATCCTTGCACCAAATCTCCAAGGTTGTATGTTGTTCAGTGGTAGCACCATTGCTTGGACTCTTGCATGGAAGACGAGCAGATATAAGGCACAATGGTGAAATCCACCGACGTTGACGCTACATCACCTGCAACAAGCATGAACACAGTGTGACATTTCAAGTCTTGGTACATATGCAAATACAATTCATTATTCTTCAGCTAGATGCTTGAACCCACATCACTGTCACTCAGTATTTCATAAATGAAATGTTTTCCCCTTAATCAGCCAAAATCAATAAGGACAAGGTTTATAATGTTACTAGTTTCATATGAGACTATATCACTGACCTTATCCCCAAGTGACAGTGTAATATCAAGAATGATTGGCACAAATTCAGGAAATAAAATGTCATCGGGGAAATATCATCAATAACACCTTTTGCTAGGCTATCATCAGTACTACCGGAATGTCACATGTTTAAGTTGACATCTAATTGGGGCATTATTGATCATAATGTTTGATACAAAAATCTTGCCGCGAACTGAATTTTTGTCTTTAAGCAAATCATCAAAACAATAGTTTATATACTTGCAAATTTGTCATAAAAAATCAAAAATGTATTAAATTAGTGATAAAGTTCATAGTGTGACAACATTCTGTAGGCTTATATACAAAAACATATCTGATACTAAATGTATTAAAGTAATTTGTATTAATACACTTTGTAAACAAAATATAATGCCTATCCTTTTCACAACAAAACACATTTCATTATTTTCAGATTCTTCTAGCCAGATACTACTATATGAAATTATCTAAAAACTTTTTAACAGTATTCGAGGCACAACATTTTCATAACAATATTATAAACAGTCATACGATACAAATATTATGACTGAAAAACTGAAATAATAAATCTGTTAGAGACTAAACAACCAATTTCCAGACAATCTTCCTACCATGAATATTCCCAAGTGAGACACATGGAGCTCTGCACTGCTTAAACTATTCACAGTTGTGCTTGGCAATTTCCTTTACCTCGCACTTATAACGTGCAGTCAGTGGACTGACGCTGTGGCATTTACCATGATGCTTAGCGGTACACCCACATCTCTACACCAGTGACTGTATTGGATGGAGCAATACTGGTTATGCAGTATGCAGGACAATACGACTCGTATCACCCTTCCTGTACTGCCACAGTGCACTAATAGAATACAAAGAAGTTTGGTGGAACCGCCTCTGGCAACAGGTGCTCTCAACAAGCAGCTTAATGTGACAACCACACAGTCACTGGTAATATTACATGTATCATAAATATTTGCACTAGCTGAGTCTGGGAATTTTTAAGAGTTGATCAGAACCTGAACTAATTACATGCCTAGACTGGGAGATCTCTATGCCCTGAATGGCAAATGTTGAACACAAGCGGCATATTTTCCCTGTAGCAGTGTGTAATTATACCCTATCCTGATGAATCAACAGACAATGGCTGTGTGTGATGCTGTGATACTAGGGATAATACATTAAATACCACACATTCCTTCACATTAGTTCCCAGGTTAGGTGTGCATTATGACAAATTATATCACAGAATACCTGACAGTGTGTAATAACAATTATTTATTTTACCTGTCTATCAACTTGAAATATGTTGTATACCTGGTACTCAAAGTTTTTCCAACACATTGTCAGGCAGGATCTTGGTTGAACAGCAGCAAAACATTTCCATAATCGTAAGAAGCACAAGTCACAAATACAGGCATAGGCAGGACAAGTGTTCACTTGACCAATCATAGGGACATACTGTACAAGTCCAAATCAGGAATTGCATCAGACATCGCTGTTGTTACAGATAAGTCAAATTTGAAATTGTTCTCATCATGTACTATTAAACACTTTGAAAGTTTTAGCATACACGCTCTTGTCAAATACTGTAAACGTACTTATTTTCGCGTGGTGCAATATTCGCGGAATTGACAGTTTAGACTACATCCGCGGTCAATTATTCGCGCAATCAGTAATTGCCGGAACTATATGAAGCTCTTTGTGATTTCAAACAAGCCGGGTTGTTGTGAATGAGATGATTGAGTGTTAAGTGACTATTCGCTTCATGATGTACTGGTAAATAAAATCTTAATGAATAAATAAAATACTGCTGTATTATTTCTTTCCGAGTCGTTTCATGGTAATCTGTTTTGTATCAAACCATCTGTCACTACGATTGGTCGAAATAGATTTCCATGGCGGCCACAACACACATTGCTGTTTTCGCTAATTCAGCGATGGGATTTGGCTCATTATTTAATTATGTTTTGGGAAATCCATTACAGCGACAGTTAAGTATGATTCTTTATGCTACTATCAGTCGTCATTTTAAGATTCCCGTAGATTTCTGTCTTCAAACTTGATGTGTTATGGTAACAACTCAGGGGCGAGCGTGGCTAGACTGAATGAATGACAGGTTTATTCGCGGTGTATAAATTTTCGTGCTAAAATGTTTTGCGCGAAAAGCACGAAAATAAAACCTGCACGAAATATAATACGTTTACAGTACACTCTCTGAAATCTTTAAGGAAGGAGGCTATGTCAATTGTTGAATCCTCTTGTCATACAATCTTGCTGATGCCGTACAGTCCTTCTGAATCTTTATGCATCAATGGAAATATAAAAGAGAGAGTCAGTCTTACTGATATTTCCACTTCAAGACGGTACATCAGTGGGAGGGATTGGCTTTTTGGCAATAATTCAACAATATCAGATCATCCCTACCCGTGAAGATCTGGGTTAGAATTGGTCTTCAGTAACCCATGCTTGTCGTAAGAGGCGACTAACAGGATCGGGTGGTCATGCTCGCTGACTGGGTTGACACATGCCATTGTATCCCAATTGTGTAGATCGATGCTCATGCTGTTGATCCCTGGATTGTCTGGTCCAGACTCGATTATTTACAGACCGCCGCCATATAGGTGGAATATTGCTGAGTGCAGCGTAAACTCAACTCACTCACTCACTCAGATCATCCCTATACCTAAAAATAATGCTAAATGTAAATTGTGAATGAGAGGAGGAACTATATATGCTGAAGTATACGGATCGGTCAGAACAAACTATCTCCTAAAATTTATTTATTTCGTCCTGTGATTGACATCATGAGCATCTATGCAATTTAGATGCAGTAACTTGAATCAACAAAGTCAGCAGGCCTGCCTGCCCACCCTATCCACTTAGCTGCTTCCTAACAAAAACATGTCTTGTGGAAGACAAATTCTAAGTCATACCTTCATGTGTCTGTCCTGAAAGTGGCTCACCAAACTGTGATAGATAGCTTCTGCCATTTGCACTATTAACCACTGGTTTGTTCTATCACAGGGCAGACATAAAAATTCTGTTCGTTTAATAAAACTTTAAATACATCCAGCCTGTCAAGTCCATTCTGTTTCGTAGTAGTTGCCACATGAAAGCACAATGAATTGTCTCTCGAATACATCTGGTCAGTTACCAGTAACCGAGCAATTCTAAGTGGCAAAGGCCTGTGAAACGGAAATTGATAAAAAATTTGCAAATTAGGACATCAATCTCTCCTGCCATATGGGCTATTATGTAGCATAACACACAAGTGTTTTGTACAAGTTATGTACACGATGTGACAAACAAACCCAGCAATCAATGTAATCCCACGATGCAACAATGAACGGGATACTCTGTAATTTCTACAGAACAGATGGATAGCCTAGTGGGGGGTGTTTTTGCTCATCACATTGAAATCCAGGGTTTGATTCCCCACATAGCTCATTTCTATTGTCTCCTCTGTGACATTGCCAGAATATTGAAACAAAAAGGTGTAAAATCATATTCCCTCAACATTTTCTTCTACAAAATGACAGAACCTTATTGAACATTTTCAAAGTAAGAAGAAAAGACTGTAATTCATTATTATTATTATTATAGGATATTTATATAGCGCACATATCCAGGCAACAAGTGCTTGCTCAAGGCGCTGGTATTTGTTCCCTTGATCATTGGATGTCAATCTCAACGTCACATCATATTATCAATCTCAACTCCCTGGGGAGTATACAACTCTTGCAGCCACTAGGCGCACCGAGTTAATGTGGCTTTCTCATCCTAACGAGGTACCCGTTCACAGCTGGGTGGACTGGGACACATAGTCACAGTACTTTGTCCAAGTTCACTGCACATTGCTGTACCCGCAACTAGGTGTTTGCATGTATTCATGTGGCCACCATCTGGTCATATACCAACGGATTCATGGGTTCTTTAAAGTGCACAGGGTTGTGTACTGTACACTAGGGGCTGTACAACCCAAATATGTAAAATCAAGACAATATGTAAAAACTAACGCAATACGTAAAAACTTAACGCAAAACGTAAACTATAACGCAATATGTAAAAGATTAACGCCAAATGTAAAAAATGTCTTTAACGCAATATGTAAAAACCTAACGCAAAATGTAAAAACAATTTTTAACGCAATTTGTAAAAGATTAACGGAATCTGTAAAATACAGCTATATTGTTGTTTATTGTTTTGGTGACTGAAATTTATTTTTTTAGAAACTTTACTTTATTGTGTTTCAAAATACCTAAACTATTGCAATATTTCTGACAAAATTAACCTCATTTCTGACTTAATTGATATCTGATCAAAGTAAAGCAGATTTTGGTACGTTTAACACCAAAGTAAAGCAGATAATTGTGTAATATACATGTATAGCGACTTATACATGATATCATAATCTATATTCGACAATATCCAAAGAAATCATTTTATTCTCCATAGTATTTTTACATAAATGGTCATATGTGTTGTATTCATTATGTCCTATTCAAGGAGGTTTTACCTTTTGGCCTTTTTTATATCCACATCACAATTGGGAGAAAGCATGTAGGAGATAGCTAAAGTTGGGGACATAAAATTACCCTCTAGGAGCATTCAGACTGGTATGGTAACCAAGGTTCAACTTGGAATTCTGCAGATATAAGTTTTTTGTATTTTTTTCTTTTTCTTTTCATTGTTTTTGCTGAGAGACCAGTTTTGTTTTCAAATTTGTCCTATTAGTGGTGAATTAATAGCAAAACATTTTCCTTTATGGAATTAATGTATTAGTTATTTTCCTGGCAGTGTTTTTTTTTAATCTCAACTCAAAATACACAAATGAAATGCAACAAATCCTGATAAAAAGTTTGAGCCATCCCATAGACATTACGAGAGACTTTGTCTGAATTTGTTTCAGAAACACTTTGAATGAATTTTAGAGAAAATATAATATTTATGATGATGTATTTACAAAAATTATATTACTCCAAAGCGTGAAAAATACTGTTTAAGTATCAATGTGTCGCTGGACACAAGTATCTTTGATTTAGAAATGGTAAATCCATCTTGCAGTTTTAGGTATAATGGACATGCAAGATGCATCGCAGTGATTCGGGTATTTGCATTCCAATCACATCTGATTTCCGTCAATCAAGTCACAGGTAATATTGCTGCCAATGAAATCGAGTAATACCAGAGACATTTGAGATTGGATCCTGATGTTGATCGCTCAAATTTAATGAAATAAAGTTATTGTATTTGATGCAATTTAAGTAATATGTAATATTGATGTAAACGGGTAACATGACTTGTTCAATCCATCAAACATGCCAATGCCAAGATCAATGATACCTGAATAGAATTGCAAAATCACAAACCACGCCTAAGAAATTATAATCGTAATTCACCATTTAATCACATAGCTTGCCATTCGCTGTGTATTCTGTGACATTCATGTGATTATTTGACGTAGTACCAAACATTAGTATAAATGGAACCAGTTATTCTATTGCTTACTAAATGGAGACATCCCTGTGTAATTAATGTCTTCAATATCTGAAAAATTGCTTTAGGGGTGTTTAACCATATTAACTCACTCACTCACTCACGGGACATATGGTGATGACCTGGTTCTCACGGTTGTATCAGGAATCTTATGATAGAGGCCAGAATCTTTGATGTAAACGGAACAGTGACACACGTTCATCCAAAAGAGATTCTACCCGGACAGAGTCCAGTTATATATCTTGGCTACTTTCATGAAAATGAAGGGAAACACTACATGACCCTAAATCCACCTGATCAAATTAAGAGTGTAACAGGTAGAATGGGCAAAGAGAGAGAGAGTGATTTAATAAATGTACACATTGGTTTACTTGAAGTTGTTTCCCACCCGCAAATGAAGCTATGACATCTAGGTACTATTCTAGTATTCCCTTTAACCGCCCATCGTTGTTTCATGTACATAGTCAAATCATAACTTTTGGCGCTCTCTCCTAGATCAGTTGCTAGGTCCGAAGTCCAATGGTCAGAGCTACCATCTCGATGCCAAGTACCAGTTGCAATTAATTCCAACCCCCACACACAATGAATTAAAATTGGAAACATTACTACAACAGGCATGTTATTTCAAACCAAATTAAGAAGGATCAATAAGTGGTTTTCTTTAAAACCCAAATTCGGTAATCACAGATTATCAACAACGGAATGGACAGTTTCAAGGAAAGGTCCATCCTTCTTGAATAAGCCATAATGAATATAATCAAAAATACAATGTATGAAAACAAGTTTGAAGAATATAATTATTCCTTTAAAACTTTCGAAAATAGACTATAAGATCGATTAAAATATCTCTATATGCAAGTAAATTATATGTTTATCGACTCTGCATACATGTATACTGAACGAGGTAGAATTTTGCATAAAAATGTAATATGAAGTTTATTTTGTAAGAAACATTGCGATATCTTAGTTTTTGTAAATAAAGTCAATTTTTGCCAAATTTGTGACTAAAATGGATTTCGATTGCCACCCCTAATATTCAAACCTAAAACTGGATTTTACATATTGCGTTAATTTTTTACATATTAAGTTAAAAATTGTTTTTACATTTTGCGTTAGGTGTTGTACTTTTTGCGTTAAAGACATCTTTTACATATTGCGTTAATATTTTACATATAGCGTTATTTTTTACGTTTTGCGGTAAGTTTTTACATATTGCGTTAGTTTTTACATATTGTCTTGATTTTACATATTGGGGTTGTACAGCCAGGGGCTGTGACAACACTGAAAGAGTCTGCACACAGAGTTGACTCCAAGGTTTTTACACCCAGTCACAGGTGGGCTCGATCCCGACACCTCAACCTCGCTGGATGATCACTAGCCTGGCGCCTTTGCCAGCTCACCCACCGCACCCCCACTAATTCATCTGGAATGTTGTATTTCTGAAAGGGGTGCATTTATTATATTCATGGTTAAATATTGTTATCTAACTAATTATCATGAGTATCTTTGGTAAGTTATATTAAAACTGAACTGATGTGGTAAAAAATATATTTCAAGTCAAATAAAGTTGTTGGGGTTGGCCTGGGAAAAATATATACGAAGGAAATACCACATTATTAGAGTAATGTCCATGTATTTATATCTGGAAGAGAAGGACTGTTGACCTGTGTACTACGTGTTTACACAGGCTATGTACTACATTTAAGTCTCATAAATATTTTATTATCCAAATAATTGGGTATCACTTTTTTCAACTTGTAATCTTGTGTATTATTTATAAACTGTTATGTAATTAGAAATAGTTTGCAACTTATTTCTTCTTCTCATAAAAAAATCCACTTAAACTTAATCAAACCGCAAAAAAAAATTCTGCAACTCACCTGTACACTTACCTTACCAAGATGACAGAATGAAAAAGTCTAACATACTATATCCCACACATCAGCTGTCGACATAAAGCAATTGTTGTACAATTACACTCCCCTAGGCATCAGTACTCCAAGACACAAACACTTCACACAATGCCTCACCTGGCCTACATCGTTACAGGTGTTAGAGAAGGTATACAGGTATGTTATTGACTAGACATCTGAGATAGAGTTGATCCTAATATCCCAGGATATCCAAAGGCCATTCATTATCTCATTACAGGAATATCTACATTTAATATTGACCTGCATGGAGGTATGTGCTCTGCTCCACTTATCATAACAATGTTTGTTAACAATGAATTGAACTATATATACCCTTGATTATACCAGACCTATGACACGCCCTTTGGATAACACTCAGCAAGATTATTGAAGCAGAACATGCGTCATCAGTCTTACAATATTGGTATCAAACAGACATTGAATAATTTGTTTAAAAAAGTGACAAATATACAATAAATCACATCAATAAATTATTGTTTTTAACACATAAAATCCTAGAAAATCTATTGAGACTGATAGTGATACAAGAGATAATTCTACATCACAAGAACAAATGGTATTTGATACACGATAACTGTCATCATAGAGCAGATATCAAATGAGTGAGTGAGTTTAGTTTAACGCCACACTCAGCAATATTCTAGCTATATGGTGGCATTCTGTAAATAATCAAGTCTGGACCAGACAATCCAGTGATCAACAGCATGGGCATTGATCTACGCAATTGGGATGTAAAATATAAAAGATTGACACACAGATTATTAATAAATGAAAAATAATTCTTGAAATACCTTAACCTTTTGAAAATCCAGTACAAGATATCACCGTGTGTGAATGTACATATTCCAAACTAACAGCTGATTACAGCTAATCAGCTAACATAGCAGGACAACATGCTGTTCGTGATTAGAACCATTGTGGAAACAAATTATTTTATTATAGTCCTATACATAAAACATCTCCTATAATAGTATGGTTGGCATGATTGATTCTCATTACCATATCATTAGAAAAATTGTTTCCTGGGGCTTGTCTCTATAACATCTATTCACATGAGTGAGTGAGTGAGTGAGTGAGTGAGTGAGTGAGTGAGTGAGTGAGTGAGTGAGTGAGTGAGTGAGTGAGTGAGTGAGTGAGTGAGTGAGTGAGAATGGCATTACCTCCCTTTAGCATTATTCTGGCTATATCCCATTACCTTGGTACAACAATCAGTAGTTATAGAGTGAGTGAGATTAGTTTTATGCCACTTTTTGCATTTTTCCAGCAATGTCACGTCGAGAGATACCAGAAATGGGCTTCACACATTGTAAACATGTGGGGAATCGAACCCGGGTCTTCAGCGTCATGAGTGACAACAATCAATAACTTCAAGTGCTAGGTGACTACTCCCAAATGAATAAGTTCATCATGGGGATTTTATGTAAGGGTAGGACCCAAGCAACCCCTACTGGTTGTAAGAGGTACCCACATGGATCAGGCTTGTTGACATGGTAGGAGGCGTGTCCTTATAGTCAGACTTCATGGATTGCTGCTTACAAGATCAGTCATTGGATGGTCTGGTTGAAACTCAATTATTAGAAGCTGGCAAAATTTTGTTTGATGGCAGTATAATGATATTTATATAGATTTTGGTCTAAAATGTAATATTGTGTTTTTAGTTTTCATTGATGTCAGAATGTGTGCGGGAGGCCCTTTGTAATATTAATATAATTCAAATATTGGTAGACTTTAAAAAATAAACAATGATACACTGAACAATGATAAATCAATACAACGCCAACATATGGCATGATTCATAATACATGCAATTTCATTCAGATAATGGCTGACATAACATAAACTGTTGACGTAATAGAACCCAACCAACACAAAGCTCATATTCCCCTTACATCAAGTGTAACCCTCACAGCTCATCATTGTCCTTACATCAAGTGTAACCCCACAGCTCATCATTGTCCTTACATCAAGTGTAACCCTCACAGCTCACAATTGTCCTTACATCAAGTGGAACCCTCACAGCTCACCATTGTAACCCTACAGCTCACCCTTACATCAAGTGTAACACAGCTCACAGCTCATCATAACCCCACAGCTGTCATTGTCCTTACATCAAGTGTAACCCCCCTCACAGCTCACAATTGTTGTCCTTCATCCAGTGCCAACCCCACAGCTCACCTTACATCAAGTGTAACCCTCACAGCTCACCATTGTCCTTACATCAAGTGTAACCCACACCCTTACACAGCTCACCCATTGTCCTTACATCAAGTGTAACCCACACAGCTCCTCACAGCTCACCATTGTCCTTACATCAAGTGTAACCCCCACACAGCTCACCATTGTCCTTACATCAAGTGTCAAGTGGAACCCACACAGCCTCACCATTGTCCTTAACATCAATCATTGTCCTGTAACCCTCACAGCTCATCATTGTCCTTACATCAAGTGTAACCCCACAGCTCACAAGAACCCTCACACCCCAATTGTCCTTACATGTAACCATTGTCCTTACACACAGCTCACATCATTGTCCTTACATCAAGTCAAGTGTAACCCTCACAGCCCCCACACAGCTCACCATTGTCCTTACATCAAGTGTAACCCACACAGCTCACCATTGTCCTTACATCAAGTGTAACCCACACAGCTCACCATTGTCCTTACATCAAGTGTAACCCCCACACAGCTCACCATTGTCCTTACATCAAGTGTAACCCTCACAGCTCATCATTGTCCTTACATCAAGTGTAACCCACACAGCTCATCATTGTCCTTACATCAAGTGTAACCCTCACAGCTCACCATTGTCCTTACATCAAGTGTAACCCACACACAGCTCACCATTGTCCTTACATCAAGTGTAACCCCACACAGCTCACCATTGTCCTTACATCAAGTGTAACCCCCACACAGCTCACCATTGTCCTTACATCAAGTGTAACCCACACACAGCTCACATTGTCCTTACATCAAGTGTAACCCACACAGCTCACCATTGTCCTTACATCAAGTGTAACCCACACACAGCTCACCATTGTCCTTACATCAAGTGTAACCCACACAGCTCACCATTGTCCTTACATCAAGTGTAACCCACACACAGTAACCCACACAGCTCACCATTGTCCTTACATCAAGTGTAACCCACCACACAGCTCACCATTGTCCTTACATCAAGTGTTCACATCAATTGTGTAACCCACACACAGCTCACCATTGTCCTTACATCAAGTGTAACCCACACACAGCTCACCATTGTCCTTACATCAAGTG
This sequence comes from Haliotis rubra, assembly GCF_003918875.1. Lineage (NCBI taxonomy): Eukaryota > Metazoa > Mollusca > Gastropoda > Lepetellida > Haliotidae > Haliotis > Haliotis rubra. Next base: position 1,658,868 of record NW_025767157.1, read on the forward strand.
TAACCCACACACAGCTCACCATTGTCCTTACATCAAGTGTAACCCACACACAGCTCACCATTGTCCTTACATCAAGTGTAACCCACACAGCTCACCATTGTCCTTACATCAAGTGTAACCCACACACAGCTCACCATTGTCCTTACATCAAGTGTAACCCACACAGCTCACCATTGTCCTTACATCAAGTGTAAACCCACACAGCTCACACATTGTCCTTACATCAAGTGCTCATTGTCCTTACATCAGTGTGTAACCCACACACAGCTCACTACACCATTGTCCTTACATCAAGTGTAACCCACACAGCTCACCATTGTCCTTACATCAAGTGTAACCCACACAGCTCACCATTGTCCTTACATCAAGTGTAACCCACACACAGCTCACAGCTCACCATTGTCCATACATCAAGTGTAACCCCTCACAGCTCACCATTGTCCTTACATCAAGTGTAACCCACACAGCTCACCATTGTCCTTACATCAAGTGTAACCCACACACACAGCTCACCATTGTCCTTACATCAAGTGCACACAGCTCACCATTGTCCTTACATCAAGTGTAACCCCATTGTCCACACAGCTCACCATTGTCCTTACATCATCAAGCTCACCATTGTCCTTACATCAAGTGTAACCCACACACAGCTCACCATTGTCCTTACATCAAGTGTAACCCCACACACAGCTCACCATTGTCCTTACATCAAGTGTAACCCACACAGCTCACCATTGTCCTTACATCAAGTGTAACACACACAGCTCACCATTGTCCTTATATCAAGTGTAACCAACACAGCTCACCATTGTCCTTATATCAAGTGTAACCCCACCCACTCACTGGAATGAAGAACTGTATATATTGAACACAAACATTTTAGTAAGTAATGGGTTTACAGTCCTATAATTAATTGTTAATTATCACTTAATCAATCATTGTGGCACTAACAGATGTTGGGCAAGAAGGTTGAGTGATACAACCGGTCTATACACTCTTCATCAATGTCACTGGTGATAACTCTAGCACTCTTCATGACACCAGCTGTTAACCAGCAATACTTGTATTGATTTTTTGCAGCTCAGTGACATTTGACAATTCACATCATTCAGGCCGGTGAAACTATTACCATAGTAATATTTGAAATTGAACATTCCACAATGGTTAAAGGCCTATATCATCAAACGGAACAAGATAACAAATACCATCAATGGTGAAATACACTGTCATACACCAGGCTGCATTGGTGATATTTGGCTGTAACTTTACTTATGTTACAAGGTGCAAGGGTCAAGGGTCAGAGGGTGAAGGGCAAGGGTTGATGTTTAAGGGGCAATCGAACCCGGGCCTTCAGCATGATGAGCGAATGCTTTAGCCACTGGGCTACACCACAGATCCATCAGAAGGTGAAGGGCAAGCGTTGATGTTCAGATATTCAGTGTCAGAGGGTGAAGGGCAAGGGTCGATGTGAAAGGGGCAAGGGTCAGAGGGTGAAGGGCAAGGGTCGATGTGAAAGGGGCAAGGGTCAGAGGGTGAAGGGCAACGGTCGATGTTAAAGGGGCAAGGGTCAGAGGGTGAAGGGCAACGGTCGATGTTAAAGGGGCAAGGGTCAGAGGGTGAAGGGCCAGGGTCGATGGAAAGGATGTGAAAGGGGCAAGGGTCAGAGGGTGAAGGGCAACGGTCGATGTTAAAGGGGAAGGGTCAGAGGTTAAAGGGCACTGTCGAGGGTCAGCAAGGGGTGGTGAAGGGCAACAGTCGATGCAAAGGGGCAAGGGATGTTAAAGGGCAAGGGTCAGAGTTAAAGGGGCAAGGGTCAGAGGGTGAAGGGCAACGGTCGATGTTAAAGGGGCAAGGGTCAGAGGGTGAAGGGCCAGGGTCAATGTTAAAGGGACAAGGGTCAGAGGGTGAAGGGCAACGGTCGATGTTAAAGGGGCAAGGGTAAGAGGGTAAAGGGCAAGGGTTGATGTCAAGGGTCAAGTGATGTGGGGCAAATGTTGGTGGAGAAGGGGTGATTGGCAAAGGGCAATTGGATAAGGGTCACTGGGGGTGAGGATCAAGGGACAAGGGTCAGTGGGATAAGGTCAAGGGGTGAGGGGAGAGGGGCAATGGGTGACTGACTTGACCCAGTAGGTGAAGGTCATGATAGGTGAAGGTCATAGTTAAAGAGGAAAAGGGCAAAGACATATTGCAGAGACAAATATTTCCATCTGTGCTATTTAATAATGTTTACTGGTTCACTGGCTATTTGATGCTAGAGTGCAATAATCATGTGAAATGAGGAAATTGACAGGTCATAAACCTGTAACAAGTACAAGTAATAATTCACACTGATAACTAATACGCTCAATAAGTGTTTGTGTAAATACATCATGGGGAGACTGGTTTAGGCAGCTTCATGGAGCATTAAATGTGGATTGTCAACTAAGTACAGCTGTCAGGCAGGTGGGGATACCAGGAACATGCAGGTGCCCTCTCCACACACATTCCCCAGGTTAATTCAAAGTTGATTGGTTGGTTTGTTAATTGGTTATTAATTAATTGATATTAATTGCAATATTCCAGCTATGTGGTGGTGTTCTGGAAATAATCGAGTCTGGACCAGACAATCCAGTGTTCAACAGCATGAGCATCGATTTACCTCTCCCAAGGGGCCCAGTGGCCCAGTAGTCTAGCAATCACAATTCACTGTGTAGAGTTGTGTCCCTTGAGCCTGCCAGAAACCTGTGAATGTGGAGCTGAATGATGAAGAATGATGATAACATTATGGATATACAACTTCTTTATTCTGCGAATTTGTTAATCCACAAAATTATCATCATCTTTCATCACCTCAACTTCTAAAATGCCCAGCAAAGAAGAGCTCAATGATGGGTTGCCAAAAACATGTTCTCAGCACCATATCTGTTTTGTGGATTTCACTAAAATACTCAACATACAAGACATGAATCACTTTCCCAGTATTCCTCCCACATTAGTGAGTGAGCATAGTTTTGAGCCGTAGTTTTACGCCGCACTCAGCAAAATTCCAGCTATATGGTCTGTAAATAATTGTGTCTGGACCAGACAATCCAGTGATCAACAGCATGAGCATCGATCTGCGCACTGCGCAACTGGGTCAGAGACCAAGTCAGCGAGCCTGACCACCCAATCCCATTAGTCGCCTCTTACGGCAAGCATGGGTTACTGAAAATCAATTCTAACCAGGACCTTCACTGGTATCTTCCCACATTAAGCTGATCCACCTTGATATAACCATAACACTATTTAAAGCTTTGGATGTTAAAAACCATTACAAACAAATCTTGTGTAGAGATTTGTGACAGTACTTCATTAGTAGGTGAATGTTCTTTTCATTCAATAAGAGATCACCACAAGCCCTGTCTCTTTTCAAACCCTTACAAAGTCCTATTAAAGTATATCAGTGTGTAAAGGGGCACCTGCCTCCATCAACATGCCTGTCCAGACAAATTTGATTTAAGTTGATCAATCACCTGTGTTGGATAAATCATTGCCTTTTTTCACAGAAATGATTACCTCCAGAAGATAATTGCAATGCCCAAAAAACAACTTTTCCCCATGTTTACATATAAACAAAGTTGGCATGACATGGCCTGCCATAAACTGAAATATAACGGAAAAGAAATAGTGTTCCCCTGCTATTGTTGATGATTAGCATACCTAAGGAGGGTATTATACAATGATAATACAGTCAAATCCCGATGAGTCGAATCGCTGGGGACCAAGTAATAAATTCGACTTATCGATGTATTCGAGACATAGGTATGTCTATGAGGGTAGAAAAAAAGATGATCCTGTCCTAATTCCTCCACCTAAGCATTTGTTTACCTAATGATTTCCCTATCACTAATAGGGGCACCTTATCAGTTCCAGTCTGATTAGCACAGACAGCGATTTCCATAAAATCACTAAACTGCCTTTTGAACTCACCCGTCAATGGCGGAAAGGTGTGAGCCGCGCTGGTTTGTTAATTGGATCAGTCTGCTACACCAATCAACTTCTCATTGACTGACTTCGGCTTATGTATACAAGATTGCTGTTGTTTGAATCTCATGGGGCCAAATTTCCTTCTCGAGTCATGTGTATTTATGAGACAAATTCGTGTAACCGGTATTCAAATGATGACAACTATAACAGGGAATGGTCGGGACCGACAGGTACTTTGAGTTATGCATAATATTCGAGACACCGGCATTCGACTCATCGGGATTTGACTGTATGTGCAAGTATTGCCTGCCAGATCTAGATTTGACAAGGCATTGCAATACTAGCACTTCAGGGACGGATACAGCGTTTTGAGAACTGGGGGATGCAAAAATGGTTTTCACGAGAGTTTCAATAGCCATTTGATAAACTTTCAGGACAAAGGGTGTGCACCCCACCTCTGAATCCACCTATGCTCTTTCTAATCAGGCTATACAGCATAAGTTGTTTAAATATCTCTGTCATTTTAGCCGTGTCAGACAATCACATGGCTATAAATACTGAAATGATGCGGCTCACAATGAATAACATGAATAAACAATACTTACAGGTACAGAACATCTAGCCTCCTGAATCTGATATGTACAATATCACATCATGCAGACCGTGGAAACCATAATTACAAGGATTAAGTATTGACATCCCTTCACGAATGAAATCGTGAGTACATAGCAGCAAGATGGATGTGTTCAGGGTGTATGTCTACATGTGTTTGTGTGTGTCACACATGGCCAGTCACACATGACATATACCTACACGGGACTGACACACAATAGCCTACACACAATACAGCAACCAATGAACATTGTCACCCGAATACCTCATGCCCAATCTGACTCAGCAGGTCAGCTGACTAAGTACCTGGGACTTTACTGTGAAAGAACTGTTCAAAATTCTGCTGGAAATTAATGGGGTCATTGTCAGAATATTGAAATAATCAGATGGTTCCTACATTCAGATACTACTGAAACAGATCTCCAGCCACTAGCACACTGGTGGCCCTATACTCACCACAAGGGCCATGATTTCATTTCTACACAGATTCAAAAACTTGTAGACTAACTGCCTGGTCCTTCAAAATGGGTCACAGACCTATTGTCTGCATGATTCTTTAAAGACAAAACATAATGAAATCTACAGCCCACTGTCATGCAGACCAGTTAAAACCATGAACAGTTCCAATATCTAAAGAGTGTTCAAGTTAGGAGTACTGTATATAAGCCATAAAATATCTGTTGTTCACCTAATCTTTAACACATTTTCATCCTGATTTGTCTACCTAAACGTTACTACATCCTCATCATTTGCCTATCTCAAACCTATGAAGATCGAGGTTAGATCTTCAGCAACCCATGCTTGTTGTAAGAGGCGACTAACGGGATCGAGTGGTCAGGCTTGCTGACTTGGCTGACAAATATCATTGTAATCCCAAATGTGCAGATCAATTTATTACAGATCGCCACCACATACCTGGAATATTGCTGAGTGTGGCGTTAAACATCTCTAATAATGTGTGAAAGAGCTTTTCCTTTTCTATGATCAGTATTTTTTTCTTTAAAATGCATTTCAAATTTTACAGCTTTTGGTAAATATTCCAAGATTGTGGAGAAACTGTTTGAGTTGCTGGGCAGGTTTATGGTTACTCACAGCAAACACCCACAGATTCAGGACATGACTTAGAAATGACTTGACAGTACGGCTTCTGGTGTGTCCCACCTATGTGGTCTTGTCACAAACATACAAATCTATCATTTAGAAAGCCATGTAACCTCAATCCACGAAGTGTGCACAACCCGACAACACTCTGAACCTGTTCGAGGAATAGAAACGAATGATTTAATGGAGATTAAGTGATACCTTACTCTAGCAGACAATTGGGACTGCACTTTACATTATATTCATACATGCGAATCTTAGCAAGCTGCTGCACCCTAGATAAGTGACAACAAGGACAGCTGAGTACAGGTATACCACATTCCTGTACACCCATAAAACCTACCAAACAGTTGATGTGTTGAAGATACGTTCATACAGTGTCACTGAAATCCACTGACCCACAATTTCTATTTAACAGCATCCCAAAGAGCATTGTATACTTAGCTGATGAGATACCCATTAAATTATACATACAAAACTACTTTGAACCCACTGACACCGTCAGCTGCATTGATACACAGTCAAGTATGAGGAACGTTGACAAGCAGTCAGACTTAGCTCACGGTGGATATTGCTCAGCACTTATACCACCCTCATATACTATATGTACACGGGATATACAGAAAGGGATGTTTATATACACTTCGTGAAGCTTTTATATCCATTCAAGAATGACAAACTATTTTGTCATACAAATATGCAGTACATATTCATAAAAAATTAAAGAAATTCTCTGATGTATCAGAAGTTGAATGAACAATGTTAGATTTTTAGTACGCAACATACTAGCAGTGTGGCACATGTGACCCAAAGAATATTAAATATTTGATATCAAAGTATTTAAGAAATAATGACATGATTCAATTTTCCTTACATATTCCATTTTTTTCAGCAATTTAACCCCACATCTCATTCTTTCGGGGCCATGTGTGTTCTGTAGTTGTAGGGCAACATTTTGTCTTTCTAGATTCTGGCATGTTGGTTGGTTGTCGTTTAATGTTGCACATTTGGCAATATTTCACCTAAATGGTGGCGGTCTGTAAATAATTGATTCTGGACCAGACACTCCAATGATCAACATGATGAGCATTGATCTACACAATCGAAATATGACATGTGTCCACCAAGTCAGCGAGCCTGATCATCCGATCCTGTTAGTCACCTCTTACGACAAGCATGGGTTACTGAAGGCCAATTCTAACCCAGATCTTCATGGGTAGATTCTGACATGTGCTTTTGAGGTTGTTTTCAGTAGTACTAGTACTTGGAATTCGAGGTGATAAAATGCAACAGAAAAATGGAAGGTATTTGGGAGCAAGGTGGTGATGGCACCCTCATATATCTTGCTTATGAGCTTGAAACTAACAACCAATCAAAATGGCTCTTCTGAAGATGAGTTCAGTATAACTCTGCCTTGTATGAGTGAACCATCCATTTACTTAATCAATAAATTGACTGCTATAATTTCACTTTTAGTGGGAATAGACGTTGTCCTTTGTCTGAAGATAGTGAGATCGAAGTCATATTACTATGAGGCATTCCCAGTTGTATCAGAGACATTCCCAAGTGCCATTTCAAATATGTAACCAGATTGTAATTTGATTGGAGCACTATTTTTAGTGTTGCTTTATTTGACGTGACGGGAGATGTTTTCTGTATGTAATTTTAGCCCTGTGTGTTACTGAAATATTTTCTCTATGTTGTTAGATCTCTCTGAGACATTGTCTCTATGTAAATATAGCCTGGCGTGTTACTGAGACATGGTCCACTGACCCAGGTACACATAGCAAAAATCACACAAAATACAACCTTAAAAGAAGGTTTGAAGCTCAAAATCAGTTCTTACATGCAAGCAATAACACCTCAAAGGTCTCACTTGTAACTGAAAAAAACCCTTTGGTCATACTTGAAAGAAGTTCTTGAAAGTGAAACCTCTCCATGTCTATTTAAAGTCACGCCCAGCTTAAAACCTGAGTCTCAGCACTAGGTGTAAGGAGACAACCTTGTATGGAACAAAATGGATGACGTCACTGGAGGTTCATAATGTTTGTTGTTGCTACTGACTGGAATTTGATAACCTTTATCACCTTTTTACTAGAGACTGTTATATGCAGTCGGTGTAATATGACCTATCTGATATACAGCACATGTTGATAAAACACATATTAACTTCAACTGCTGTAGTATAAAGAACAAAACCTGGATGGAAATGAACAAAAGAGTGAGTGAGTGAGTTTAGTTTCACACCACATTCACCAATATTCCAGCTATATGGCGGCAGTCAGTAAATAAATGTCTGGACCAGACAATCCAGTGATCAACAGCAGGAGCATCAATCTACTTAAATACCTCTTATGACAAGGATGGGCTTCTGAAGATGAACAAAAGAATTATCACAACCACAAACAAATTGTGATAATCCTTTGTGCAGGGACATCACAGTGAAACATACAGTTTCTACGAGTATACTGACTGAATCTTCTGTACCTTCCCATTGTTGTACTCAGAAGTTCATAACTGGATGTACACATACTCACTTTCTCCGCCAAGGTAATTTGTTAGCTTTAGTCATTACACAGCGTAAGCTCAGCTGGGTTAATTTGTGTCTTAACACAAATAATTGAATGAGTGAGTGAGTTTAGTTTTACGCCGCTTTTAGCCATATTCCAGCAATATCACAGCTGGGGACACCAGAAATGGGCTTCACACATTGTACCCATGTGGGGAATCAAACCCGGGTCTTCAGCGTGATGAGCAAATGCTTTAACCACCAGGCTACCTAACTGAATGAAAGGACCATACTGTAGGAGTGAGTGAGTAAGTTGGGTTTTAGCATTATTCCAGCATTAACACGATAGGGGACAGCAGAAATGGGCTTCACTCATTGTACCCATATGGGCAATCAAACCCGAGTTTTCGGTATGATGAGCGAACACTTTTACCAACACCTAAAAAAGGAAGAAGAAAATGGTCTCTGTAAATATATATTTCATGGAAATGAATTTAGTGAATCTGAAAAATCTAGAAATTTCAGGAGACAAGTATACAGACAAAAGCAAAGATGCACTGAGAGCGGAAAACAATATCAAACATTGCCTGAGTGTCCATTGACTTCTGCCTGTCCGACAACATGCACTGCTAGTGTGGTACTGTGCATGTAAGCCCTCTGCACTGTCAGACATGGAGGCAACAGTAATTAACTGCTTGTCCTCTGTTACAGTCTGTTACCAACCATAACTGTTATCCGCTGTTCAAATGGATATGCCTGATTCACCTTGCCTGACAACAGTAGTAAATGTTCATAATTAATAATTGTGATTTGCAATTAAGCTTAACCTTAAAATAAAAAACACACATGACCATATTGCAGCTAACATGACACATCCCAGCAATCACTTCTAAATAATCTACTGCTTATTGATCTCAAACTTGTTTGGTGAAGTGAACTTTGTGATGGACAAAGATGGACCCTCCAGAGTGAGTAAGTGAGTGCCACCTTTAACAATATTCCAGCAATATCACGGCAAAGGACAGCTAAAATGGGTTTCACACATTGTACCCTATGTGGGGATCGAACCTGGGTCTTCAGTATGATGCATGGACACTATAACCATTAGGCTACCTCACCGCCCTTGGAATTTCCAGATGAACTTTCCACTAAATGATCTCCACAACAATTGAAAAATAGTCCAGTGTGCCACTATATTCTATCTTGAAATAAATAAATAAATAAATAAATAAATAATATATCAATCACACACACAAATAAATAAATAAATAAATAAATAAATAAATAAATAAATAAATAAATAAATACACACACACACACACACACACACACACACACACATTCCAGCATGAGGTGAAAGAGTTGAAATCAAGAAACTTTGAATTTGTTGAATAAACCCGCTGTTGAATATACACTACTGAATATGAAGACTGTTGAATATGATCCCTCTTAAATACACAAACTGTTACAAGAATTGAAGTACTGATGTTTTCAAGGATCTTTTCACAATTTCCCAGCAACCAGGCATTGTAAATACAGTTTCTGATTAATGACGTTTCCTGGTTCTCAGCCATGAAGCAAATCAGCCTTTTATTTATGATTTATGATAATACAGCCATGTATTACCATCAGTAAATATTTCTAAAATCTCAGTTGTATTTCATATGGGAAAACAAATCACAGACTATGACATTCATTACCCTTCCACATGAAATTATACAACACAGAACTCCCAACAGTGTTGTCAGCTGAACATTGACAAATGGAATAGGCAGAAAAAGATAATATCATGTAAAAAAGGGTACTTGTGATGTATGTATATTTGTCATGTTACAATAACTACCACTTCTGTTGGCATTGCAAGGGAGGACTGTCATTTGGACCTCCTGCCCACAATGCCTATAAACATCCAGCGGGGGTGACACCTAATCGTTGTTTGTTGATTGTTTAACACTACACTCAGCAAAACTCGGACAAGAACACAGCAGTTGTAAATAACAGTCTGGACCACACAATCTTGTGACTCTCATCATGAGCATTAATCTATGCAGTAAGGATGTGATGGCAAGTCCAGTCTATTCCTGCAAGATGCCTCTTATTACAAGTATGCTTTGCTGAAAAGCAATTCTAACCCTGATCTAAACTCTCAAGGAGACTGCATGGTCTTAGGGTTGGTTCACGTAACAATTCTGTTCCAAGGATAGGATAATAACATGTTTTTTTAATTTAATAATCGACAGTGTCAAAGTCAGCAGCAATATTGCTCATCACAATGTTTAAAAAATGCAGAATTTCTGCTCTTTCCAAAATTGAAATTTTTAAAATACAAGTTTATTACATGCAATGTTTAACATATAGTTCTTCTGGGAAACACTCCTTAAAGGTATGATATCATGTTTCTTAATTGAACAAAGTCATGAAAGTCATGAAAGATGTGATTTTGCTGTAGAATGCCCTCACATATGCCCATATACTTTTTAAAAAGTATAAGATCTAATTCAGATATAAACAAAGAACAACTATTACTTCAGAAAGCGTGTATACAAATGTAAATAATTGCAAGAAAACTAAAATTGTGAATCTCACTTTCACAAAACGACCATTTTCATGTCAATTCACAGTCCACCTTCAATTCATACCTGGAAAATCTATACACACTTCCATATAATGTTCCTCATTGATCATTTCCTCAATTGGTATACATGAAATTGGATGTTCATGGCCTCGTGTATTGTTCAGTCTGACGTGGTCAACACATCCTCACAATGAAAAGTAATACCACAAACAATAACTTCTCCACTGGCTGTTGTGTAATCAGATTATAACACATTGTGGTGCCTTTGTAATTTGCCACTCCCAAAACCGACTTACCTGACAAGTGCCTTTCCTTGTATTACGTACTTGATGTCACATAGTATACTACCATCCCGACACAAGGGTGATGATAGACAGTGGCTATCGATCTGCATGCATCAGGATATGTATGTACGCTGTCGTGTTCCTATATGTGTATCGCTGTGTGGGACACTCACCTGTCACCTGCACAACGAAGCAACAGGTGCGTGCCAGTTTGTTCATCGTGTGTTCGGCACGCGATCACGTAGGACGGTGTATGAATCAAGTCTGCAACTTACCATGTGTCGGGGTATCCTGGCAAAAGTTCACCACACTGGATAACTGTGTACCCTAGTTGTGTGACTCTTTAGATGACCTCGAGGTCAATACGGGCTTCCGCTCTCGTTGACAAACCAGATACACCCGTATACACACTGGCTGTTATCGTCTGCTGAACATTAAACAGCCAATCGCGGCGTCGCTGTTCTCGAGCCGGTATATAAACACCCCCCACCCGTGTATACCCCAATATAACTATATATGCATGGCGTATATATGAGAGAGGATTTTACGTAACACTATGACGGATATTTTAGTTTAGATATGTATAATTATACTCTCAACGGCAGGTCTTCGTTCACTAGTACGGGTTTTGTTTTCAGTGAATAGGAATCCCGTGCGTTTGGTTTTAACATTGAGTATGCTTTTAGCAATATTCCAGCAATATCACGACGGGAGAAACCAGAAATGGGCTCACATTGTACCCATGTGGGGAATCGAACCCGGGCCTTCGTCGTTCCGAGCGAACGCTTTAACTACTAGGCTACCCCCACCGACCTATTAACGTTAAGAGAGGCATGCACATGCAGTGATGCCATGAATGAATATGGTTTTGCGACGCTTTAAAGATTAAGCAAACAATATAGAGATGATCCAGAATTCTGGAGAAGGGGGATCCGCCCCGTGACGAGAGAAGGCTTTCACCACCAGGCCACCTAGCCTAGCCGAGAGCCGCGATGCTGTCCTATACAGTCAAGATATAATGCAGGGTCATGTCTCGACTGTACATATAGGACCGCATCGCGGCTCTCGGCTATATAGCGACGAGACCAAGCCTGCATTCATACTCTTCTAAGTACAAAGTCCAAATGAGTTGTTTGACAACATATATATTCATTACATTATTATTTACAAACAGAATATGTCATAGCACCAAATTAATAAAAAACAACCAAGCAACCCGTCTTTTACATTACATTTTTATAGTTTCAATTTATGGTGATGCCATGAAACTATGGTGGTGGTGGTGGTGGAATTGGGTTTAACGTCGTGCTTGAGAATATTTTGCTCATATGACGACGTGCATGCGTGTGTATGTGTATGTGCGGCTGCTTGTACTAGCCCAGACTGAAGCTGGTTTTATAGTGCTAGCCCACTGAGATACCATGCCGCAATGAAGCATCAATACCCCACTCAGACACATTATACTGACTCCGATCCAACCAGTCCTTGTTGTACCCATTAATGCCGAGCGCCAGGCAGGGACCAACAAGTACCATATTTTAACGTCTTTTGGTATGACGCGGTCGGGGATCGAACCCGCGCCTGAAACTATGGAGCTATAGGATGACAGTATGTAATGATGTGATGGTAGTATGAGGTGACTATGCGAAACTCTTGTAATGTGGAAAAGCGTGTATACAATGTGACAATGTGACTGACCCCCCAACCCCTACAATTTATGCACAAAGTAAGTGACCCCCTGCATGTCATGTACAAAATCAACGACCCCCTTCCCCTTCCCATATTTTAAAGCATAATTTTAAAATATTTGTATGTACAAAATTGATGCCCCCCCTAGTACATGTGTACAAAATTGATGACCCCGCTACCTCCCCAGAACAAAATGGGTGACACACACACACACACACACGCACGCACGCACGCACGCACGCACGCACGCACGCACGCACGCACGCACACACACCGTATAGGTTAGACCACGAGGGTCCTGTGTTTAACCGTTGAAATGCTGAGTTAAACCCCGAGGCGCGTAGCGCAGCATTTCAATGGCTAAACACGGAGTGCGAGTGGTCTATCCTATTTATACCATGGTCATCTTTACATGGTATTAACTTCCCTGATTATTCTGTAAATGTAAGTTAAAATAGCGATCTAAATGTTGTGCGTAGGTTGGTTTTGCTTTCATGGTTGTGAATAGGCTTTCCTATCATTTGAAGCCACTGATGTCTTACGCTGGTCAGCATGTCTTGCATGACCTGCACGTGCATTTCGAACTGATTGACATTCTTACTAATTACTTATTCTTGTTTGGGGCTGCTATTGGTTATGCTTGGGCCATTTGACATGAGTGATTATTTGTTTTCTGAATACTTCAAGGCACGCGCATGGTCAGAGCACATGTTCAGTATGGACGCACACCTATTTGACAGTAATATGCTGCAAGCTTCCCAAATGGGACTGGATATGGACCTTATGGTGAATCAAGCAGTGATAGCAATACCTGTGAGTACCTTGAGAATACTTACGCCGGGTTGTGCAGGGTACGGAAAACTGTTACAACCGACACAACCGTTACAGTCGTGCACAGTGGCTGCTCCGTCAGACGGCAGTGTTAATGTCTCCCTCAATATCCACTTCAAGTGAAAAAAAACCCTGCGAAAATGTACATTATCCCGAATAAAACTTTACTGAAAATTATGTGTTTGTTGTTTGCAAAGTAGTTCCGGCCCGGGGTTAACTGGTTTGGCGTCAGTTAAACCCCAGTGCGAAGAATTTCGAGGCTCTCTTAGCGCTAAGATAGTCGTATGTCAATGTGTGGCACTTACGACTATTTTAGCGCTAAGAGAGCTTCGAAAATCTACGCCCGGTCTGAAACAAAGGAGCCATGCTTTACGGGTACTACAATCCTATGGGTATTTCCTCTATATTCTGACCTTAGGAGTTGGAAACTGTTCTGGGGTTTCTTTCTTAGGTATATAAAGAGTGCTAAGGGGCCGTTCATAATTTATGGCTAAGGGCCCCACACCCCACCCCCGAAACTTTCTGGATCCGCCTATGAATGTGACTGTCCCGCCCCAAATTTTATGTACAAAGTAAGTGACCGCCCTGCATGTCATGACCCCCCTCCTTTCTCATATTTTGTAATCATATTTTTTAATTAATCTTATGTACAAAATTGATTCTTCTCCCCAAAGTACATGTGTACAAAATCATCATCACCCCCTAGCCATAAATTATGAACGGTCCCCTAACCTATGCCCCTCATCTCACATTACATCTCAAGGTACAAGAACAGCAATTGTATAGAGATATTTCTTACCCTGGATACTCCGGGTTTTATGGAAACTTGACCATTGTTGCAGTCAGGTGAATAGTGCCGCCTGTAATTATTGCTATGATCCCTGGGGGCGGTAGGGTAGCCTTGTGGTTAGAGCGTTCGCTCGTCACGCCGAAGACCCGGGTTCGATTCCCCGCGTGGGTAAGATGTGTAAAGCCCGTTTCTGGTGTTCCCCGCTGTGATAATAATGGAAAATTGCTAAAATCGGCGTAATAGTAAAGTCTCCACCCACTGTGGTCCCTGCTTGTTTATTATGCTGCCTTTGACTGAGTTTGGTTTTACGCCACTTTTAGCAATATTCCAGCAACATCACGGCGGGATTGAATTTGTGCTGCCACTAGTTTGTACTGCTACACCTTAATAGTGATTTGTTATTATTTTGTAAACTTGGTTAATTGTAGAATGCAATGGTTAAGTACATTACATTGCTTTGTTTATTGGATGCAGACCAAGTTCAGACTGTGTTTTAGATTCAACTTGGGAATCAACACGTAATATTATGAGGTTACGTGATGAAACATTGAAGTAATGTGATGAAACATTGAAGTGATGCAGTGAAATTATGAAACATGACGTGATGAAACATTGAAGTGATGTGATGAAACATTGAAGTGATGCAGTGAAATTATGAATCATGACGTGATGAAACGTTGAAGTAATGCTATGGAACTATGAAGTGATAAAACACTGAAGTGATGAGATCTAACTAAGATGTGATCAGATGGAACTATGAAGTGACGCGACGAAACATTGAAGTGATGCTATGGAACTATGAAATGATGTGATGCTATGGAACCATTAAGTGATGGCATGGACATATGAAATGACGTGATGCTATGGAACCATTAAGTGATGGCATGGACATATGAAATGACGTGATGCTATGGAACCATTAAGTGATGGCATGGACATATGAAATGACGTGATGCTATGGAACCATTAAGTGATGGCATGGACATATGAAATGACGTGATGCTATGGAACCATTAAGTGATGGCATGGACATATGAAAAGACGTGATGCTATGGAACCATTAAGTGATGGCATGGACATATGAAATGACGTGATGCTATGGAACCATTAAGTGATGGCATGGACATATGAAATGACGTGATGCTATGGAACCATTAAGTGATGGCATGGACATATGAAAAGACGTGATGCTATGGAACCATTAAGTGATGGCATGGACATATGAAATGACGTGATGAAGCAATAAAGTGATGCTGTGTAACTATGAAGTGATGCGATGAAACAATAAAGTGATGCTGTGTAACTATGAAGTGATGCGATGAAACAATAAAGTGATGGTGTGTAGCAATGAAGTGACGCAAAGAAACAATAAAGTGATGGTGTGTAACAATGAAGTGACGCAAAGAAACAATAAAGTGATGGTGTGTAACAATGAAGTGACGCGATGAAACAATAAAGTGATGCTGTGTAACAATGAAGTGACGCGATGAAACAATGAAGTGATGCTGTGTAACAATGAAGTGACGCGATGAAACAATGAAGTGATGCTGTGTAACTGAATGAAGTGATGCGATGTAAAGTGATGCTGTGTAACAATGAAGTGATGCGATGAAACAATAAAGTGATGCTGTGTAACAATGAAGTGACGCGATGAAACAATGACGCGATGATGCTGTGGTAACTGCTTGCGATGAAACATGATGGTGTGTAATTGAGTGGATGAAACAATGGATGCTTTACGATGCGATGAAACCTCTACAATCTCTATCAATACATACATTGAGGGCGTATGGAACGCCTTTAGATTCCATGAAACTTTTAGATTCCATGTGTTCTCACTGGTCAGTCCACAACAAGAGAACCAGTAAACCGTTATATATATATAATCCTTACTTTTGATAAACCAACAGCTTAAGTAGCTTAACTCCCTTCAGTGAAGTTGGCCTTCTACCTAGTTGGTTCTCGGAATGCCGGTAGCTTAGCGTACATGGTCCGGGGATTTCCTGTATCCGTGGACACGTGTGCCAGCTGTAGTCTGTTACAACGTAGTCATTAGTGGCCAGCGATGAGTGGACTGTGTTTACATATATGGACTGAAACACCGAAGGTATATTTACATCGTTTGCATTTTTTTAAGATAATTCAAGACAATTCACAAATAATTCTGAATATTACAACTCACGACTCGAGGCTGCTCACACATGAGTTAGTTTTACAGTGTAGTGTCATTCAAAGAGTATAGGATGAAAGTTCACAAACACAACTCATTGGTAGGTAAATGATCGGGAAGGTCAGGATCTGCATTTCAGAATATAATCAAGGTTAGAGCAGAAGAATTAACACGGCCCATTTGCAATGCAGAAACACTGTCCAGCGACCTGCAGCACCACTGACAATGTACCTCAGAGCGACATCAGGTGGGTTATGCATAGAAATGCAAAGTATCAGTCGACTCCGTTCCAGCAGCGGGACTCTATAAGGCCTGTTGTAGAGTATCAGGCTTAGCAAATGAAGTGTTGGAATGCAAGAAGTGTCGTCGATCAAGCTGGGCTTCCACCTGAATTACAAAATAACGAAGAGTAAATAGTGTTTTTTTCAAATGGGCATGATATTAGTTCCTAGTCATGGTTGTATGGTAATACTTACCAAATCGGGAAGTCATTAGAACCGGCAGTGACAGTAGATGTTATGAAGAACAACGACCTTGACGACGAAAGGGTAAGAAAGGACATTTTTAATTTGACTTTTGGGTATCAATAGTGCCTAGAACTGCCACGATTTGTGAAACATACATTCACTTAACAGGGCATTGACTCCAAATGTCGACTTAAGGGGTCTGTCATACTCCTCACACCACGCGTGATCGGCAACGATTACTTCAGTTTCGACGTTCCCTACGCCATTGATGTATGTCGGCTATATGACGATTTGTGGGGGGTCATAAAACACGTGGTTGTCGAGCGTTGAGATAAACTGCATGTAGGCCATTTTCGCATCGTCTTACTGGTAACTCGTTTTCCAGAAGTCTGATGAATGTTTGGAGTTATTGGATTATCCGTTTGAGCTCTGTACTCTTTTGACCACCTCCGTGGTGTAGTGGTTAGAGCATCCGCCCGGAGAGCGGGTTCGATCCTCGGTCGTCAACATTATGGGTGTCTTAGTACCTGTTTCATACTCTGCAAATCACAGACTGTAAAGCATTGAACTATTGGCCACTTACAATTTCCAGCAAGCCAATAATCCGTAGACGCTTTGTGGGTTCCAAACGCGGCATGGCTACTTCATACACAAACAAGGAAGGAAATCAAGTAACCCACAACTGTATGAGTAAGCAGAATCAATAAGATTCACAGAAATAATGTTCAACAGAAATTAATCGACCTCATTTGGACAAAGATCAGCAATGACACCCTAGAGACGTGAGTGGGGCTTCAGGACGGAAGACTCGTTACAGCAAGAGCGACGTTTTGACGTTTTAAATAACTCTAATAAAGACGTTGTTCATCCATAGATTGTTCTCCTTCCTTACTACTCCAACTTCTAAATGCCTCTGTAAGGATGTGTTTTGGAGTAAAAAGGTTTCAGACATGAAGGATGTTGAACAGGATGTTTGTCGTCAAAACCTATCTTTGTTCTGTTGCAAGGTATTAACTTTATTATTGCATCATTCACTATTTTATTAAAGAGTGTATTATATATTTTTAATATTATTGATTACAATACATTGTTACTATTACTTACCTGGACGACTTGAGGACGTGAGTACATGCAGTTTGTATACTAGCCACATAAAGAAACTGTACATTGTCAAAATATTATCCCAGTGGATAAGTACGATAACAATGTCAAAGGTACTTATAAACTTTAATGGAGGGATCATGAGACCATAACAAGTCGGGAGAATTTCAATTGAGAAGTCAATCACAATGACGTCACGTGTCCACAAGCGGGACAGGGGTCAAACGACCATGTCACAAGCTCAATAACGGGTATGTCCACCATCGGCATTGAGAACAGCAGTGCATCGACGACGCATAGAGCCTATCAAACGTGCAAGGAAGGCTTGTGGGATGTCACGCCAGATTCTCTTAAGTTCTGTTGCAAGGTCAAGGACGTTATCTGGCGTATGAGGAAGACGGCGTAGACGTCGATCCATCTCGTCCCAAACATGCTCTATCGGGGAGAGATCCGGTGAATTTGCAGGCCAAGGCAGTAAGTCAACGTTGTGGTGTTGCAAGAAATCCATAGCAACCCTTGCCGTATGAGGGCGGGCATTGTCCTGTTGGAATGTTAACCCAGGGCCATGACGTTGCAGAAAAGGAATTGCCACAGGTCGAAGAATCTGATTCCTGTAGCCCACACCAGTTAAGTTGCCCTGAACAATCACCAAAGAAGTTCTTTGGCGTGCTGTTATTCCACCCCAAATCATGACGGAACCACCACCAAAGCGATTCCTCTCCAAGACACAGGCCTGTGCATAACGTTCTACCACGCGTCTATAGGCACGTTGACGTCCATCACTATGGGAAATGTTAAACCTGGACTCATCTGTAAAAACAACATTTCTCCACCAAAACAAGGGTCTGCGGACATGATTTCGGCACCACATTCGGCGAGATTGTCGATGACGTTGTGTCAGGATAGGCCGTATGGCGGGACGTCGTGGTCTGATCCCGTGATGACGTAAACGTTGTCGAACTGTGTTGGTGTGGATACGGCGAAATCCTGGGATGGTTCGGGCAGTCATCACTGCAGTCTGAAACCTGTGGCGAAGACGGGTCACCCTTATCCATCTGTCCTGTCTTGGCGTTGTTACACGTGGACGTCCAGAACGTGGCCGATCGATGATGTCATTTATGTTCTGGTAGCATCTCACCAGTGCAGAAATGGTGTTCCGGTGGCAGTGGAAATGTGCAGCCACTTGTCATTGAGACATTCCCCCAAGGACCATCCAAATGGCCTCATGACGTTGTGCAGACGTGAGCCTTGGCATGCTATGCGTTTCAATAGCCGTTTAATTCTTTGTACGATCGCAAGGGCAGGGGTTGAGCTTTCCAAAGTGACAGTATTATGTGGCATTCATTTGCTCTGTTTCTCTTTCCCGGAAAGCACGTACAACAACGTATTGCACGTCTCAAGGACGAACCCACTGACGTCACGGAACGTGGCACGTGCATGCATGTTGGATACATGTCACTAATCTCTGAATTTAAATCCTTATGTGTCTACACAGGTTTGATAAATTTCGATTTTAAATTTTTGTATGCACAGTTTCTTTATGTGCCTAGTATAAATACTCATGGAAACGAATAAGGGAACACATGAAAGTACAATTGTTCCTATATTCTTTTCCAGATTTTCAACCACCGTCGCAATTCAAAGCTTGTGCAGAAACCTGGAAAAAGAAGAAAGGAACACTTGTACTTTCATGTGTTCCCTTATTCGTTTCCATGAGTATATATTTGAGACAGGGTGTTGTGGGACTGTTATCTGAGACCTTTCAGTAGGAACAACTTCAAACCGTCCATGCTGGGCACCCTCACATTTGAAGACATCTTGCATTAGGCTGATTCCAGTTCTTATTTCCTCTTTTTCAGGTTGGCCGTTCCATCAGTGACAACTTCAGGCACTGGATGAATATAACCCAAAAGACATTTAACAGGTTCATCTTCTTCTGTCCCACGTTTCCAGCTCGCTCGGACAACATCTATTGTGATCCCAATAAGCGCAAGGCTGGTTACGATATTTTGTGTAAATAAAGAAGATTGTTGGCTTTGTTGTTGCTGCTGTTGTCTCAAAAACAGGCCGTGATACTGCTGGAATATTGCTAAAAGCGGCGTAAAACCCAACTCATTCGAAAACAGAGCAGTCACCTGTGAATTTATCACCCACAAGACGTCGATATGCAAAGTGACCTCAGCGTTAGGATGTTTGACGTAAGTCAATGCTAACGTGTTAGAGCAATGTGGAACGGGGCCAATGTTGGCGGTAGTATGATATTTACATCATGAGTTGCCAAGTGTACGTTCTGCAGTACGTTCCTGTAACTGAAAACAGTCGATGAGACGGCGTTCGTGTATACGAGTAAGGACATTTAGGTACCTTTGTCGGAGAATGTTACGAACGTTTAAAGCGTTAATTGTATGCAAAATTTATTGTGATCAACATGCAGTCTTTTGCCGGTTTGTTTATATATGATTTAGTCACAGTTCTCGGACCTCTGATGAGTCAATGCAATTTGACGGATGCCACCGGTGTGGCAGGATCCACTCAGTTTCTCGAATATCCGGTATAACCACTAAGTTTAATAGTGATCCATTTACACATTAATGCTGCAGTAATCGGCACCAATGGGCACAGACAAACCAATCAGCATGGGTGGTCATGATCACCGTGTTGTCGGGCCGCCTGTTACACGAAATAACAAACTGCAAGAAAACGCCAATAACAAGTCATGCAGTGCCAGGCCCGGACGTCGAAAGAGTTAACAGTTGTCATCAATAACGCGATCAATCTG
The DNA here is from genome assembly GCF_003918875.1 of Haliotis rubra. Lineage (NCBI taxonomy): Eukaryota > Metazoa > Mollusca > Gastropoda > Lepetellida > Haliotidae > Haliotis > Haliotis rubra. The sequence continues at coordinate 1,679,721 of NW_025767157.1, forward strand.
TTAGGGTGTTGTGGTCATTGTTCCCAGGGAATCTATATAAGGCCTGGTATTGTCACTTTGAAGGACACTGGTCAGTGTGTAGGTATAATGACGGTTGTAAGGCAACCATACCAATATCAGGGTCAGTCACTGTGCTCTGGCCAAGCTGACCAGGGCTTCATTGAACATGCCACAGACCATTAACACAATCTGTTGGTTAATCGTTCTGTTTATACTGACGGTGACATCGAGGAGTCTGTTCAATATTTATAACTACAATTCGAAATATATTTCGAAAACTGAGAGGCATTTTGGAAGTTATTGACCACGATGTAGCCATGAGAGAGAGAGAGAGAGAGAGAGAGAGAGAGAGAGAGAGAGAGACAGAGAGAGAGAGTGAGTGGATGGAGAAGAGATAAAGAGAGGGAGAAAGGGGGCAGTGAGAGGTTATTAAATGACCATTGAAACTCTCGTAAAATAGGGTGGAATGGTACTGTGCATCCACTCCTGACTGGAGAAAACGAAGGTAGTTGACAAACATGACATATTTGCTGAATCAGGCTTAACACAAGTGATGCAGAGTTTCTCTATATACCATGCACCACTGGTCTACATTGTAACACAGATGACTCAGCCGTACCACGTCATCGTTCTGTGTTCGCATCGGCTCACTTTGTATGGGAGCTTGTTTGTTAGTTTGTGCCACAGTCAAGTTCGTTTTATTATCTACGTAGATGATGGTATCTGGGTAGTTGATTTACTTCATGCAAACATATAAATAGCAGCGAGAAAAAAGACACACAACAACAACAACAACACACACACACACACACACACACACACACACACAAAATAAATTTAAAAAATGTCATTTAAATGTGTCACTGTAAGTACTACTCAGATAGCACCTCAAAAGAGAGATGTTAGGCAAAACAATATTGTCGTTAACTTAAGAATATACAGTTTACAAGTGAATATAATAATTCGATACTTGATGATACCTTCTCCTAAATAACATGCATACCATTCCCGTATATTTAGGCATCATCTTCGTAGATGAAAGTATATTTTACGTACACCAAAGTATTATCTACGTACATGCTATATTTTAGACCGTTGCACGAATATGCTTCCATAGTTCTGGTGTATGGATCTATGGACGGTCTCCGCTAGGTCACCAACTAGGCCATGTTTTCATGATATTGTTCGCCTTATACGCATCCAAACAGCTCTGGAACAGGATGGTTATGTTGGTAATTTCTTTGCCTGCTCTGGCACAGCCTGCTGTATTGGTGACAGGTCACCTAATTGCCTGCTCTGGAACGACCTGTTCACATTGGCGATGTGTTTGCCTGCCCAGGAGCAGCTTGTTCACATTGGCGATCATGTTTAAACATCTGTTCAACTATTTTCATGCAAATCAATTATTGTATAAGTATCAATCAGGTTTTCAGCCTGGTCGCTCAACTGTCCATCAATTAATTGAAATATATGACCAAGTCTGTGCGGCTTTAGATGATAAAAATAGACTTTCGTATGGTTTTCTGTGATGTCTTTTGATCGTGTGTGGCATAAAAGGTTATTGTTGAAATTAGAAAAATACTGAATTCATGGTTCATTGTCAAATTGGCTAGCTGATTACATAAGTAATCGTTCAAAAAGCGTTTTTGTAAATGGAGCCCTATCCAAGCGGAGAAATTTACAAGCATATTTCTTATTCCTTGTCTATGTAAATGATATTGCTGATGATTTAGACTGCTTGACAAGATTATTTGCTGATGATTCGTCTCTAGGCTTATCTTCTCATGATCGTCTATGGATTGAAAGGGAATTGAATTCAAACTTGGAAAGGCTGCGAGTTTGGGTAAAGCGTTGGCTTATAACATATAATCCGGATAAACCTGAGGCAATTGTTTTCTCCTTGCAAAAGAATGTTGATGCACTTAATCTCTACTTTAACGGGGTTCGTGTCAAAACAGTTAATAATCATAAACATTTGGTATTAACATTTTCAAAAGGTTGTAAATGGTCTGACCATATTGATAATATAATATTGTAAAAGTAACTGAAAAAAATATATCTTCTCTACGTAAACTAAAATGTTTATTACCGCCCTCCGTATTGAATAGAATTTATGCAATGTTTATAAGACCCTATTTCAAATATGCGTGTGAAGTATGGGATGGGTGTGCTCAACATCAAGGAAAAAAATAGAACAACTGCAATTAGAAGCAGCAAGAATTGTAACAGGTTTACCTAAATATACTCATCATATATATCTGTATTATGAAACTGGTTGGGAAACTTTAGCAGAACGTAGGAGAAAGCGCAAACTTTGTCTTTTTCACAAAATACAGAATACTATAGTTTGGCATGAAATGAATGTGGACCCGTTTTTTTGTAAATATCTCTTTATCCAATGACCCAATCGATCTCAAACTGTGCAAGTGGATATTTTGTCAGACAACCTAATCACATTGTAAATCACCGATTTTATGCATTTGTATTAAAGAATCTGTCTATGTAACTCTCAACAAAATCAACAGCAGAACGCAGAATGCTTGCAGAGGGAGGGAGCCAATGACCTGTAACAGCGGCAGTGTTGGGTCATAAAGGTCAACGTTCGTCAATGTAGGTCAGTTTGAGATCGATTGGGTCATTGGATGAAGAGATATTTACAAAAAAACGGGTCCACATGCATTTCATGCCAAACTATATGTCAGCATCGTACCTTGATGATCTTGTTCCTGGGAACGTAGCATCTAAAAGTAACCATAACCTCCGTAACTCTGATGGTGTCTCACTACCTTTCTCACCATTAAAACTTGCGCATGATTCGTATTTTCCATCCACAATTAGAATGTGGAATGAATTTCCAGTTGAAGTGAGGAAAAGCGTTTCACTGAATTATTTTAAATCTAATGTTGTTATAAAACTGCTCCTCAGTACTTTGATTTTGGACGAAGAAACGCTATCATCATCCTTACAAAACTACGTTACATGTGTAGTCAATTGAATTATGATCTATGCCGTGCTGGTATAAGAGATAACCCAAGTTGTTCTTGTGGAAATGTGTGAGAAAATTCTTATCATTTCCTCTTTGAGTGTCACCTATATACTGTACAGAGAACTGCCATCATGACTAATTTACGCAATATGACTGACTGACTGAGTTTGGTTTTACGCCGCTTGTAGCAATATTCCAACAACATAACGGCTGGGGACACCAGAAATGGGCTTCACACATTGTGCCCATGTGGGGATTCGAACCCGGGTCTTCGGCGTGACGAGCCAACGCTTTAACCATTAGGCTACCCCACCGCCCAAACGCAATTTGAATATAAACTATGAGTTACTATTACAGGGCAATGCAGATCTGACTTTTCGCAAAAATCAAATATATTTAAAATTGTTCAAACATGTATTTGTCAATCAAAAAGATCTTCCTGTTCTTGTCTGTCCATCTTGTATAATGAATGTAAATATGTAAATACTACGGAGAGGGTGTTCTAAGTCGTATAACTTGTGCCTAATCCTTTTCTCATGAATAAGATATGTTTACAACAAAACAAAACAATTCCTTTGCCTGTCCTGGAACAGCCTGTTTACATTGGCAATCATTTGCCTGTCTTGGAACAGCCTGGTCTAACTGACAATCTCTTTGCCTGTCCTGGAACAGCCTGATCAAACTGACAATCTCTTTGCCTGTCCTGGAACAGCCTGCAATATTGGCAATTCCTTTCCCTGGAACAGCCTGATTATACTGACAATCTCTTTGTCTGTCCTGGAACAGCCTGCTATATTGGCAATAGCTTTCCCTGGAACAGCCTGATTATACTGACAATCTCTTTTTCTGTCCTGGAACAGCCTGCTATATTGGCAATCTCTTTGTCTGTCCTGGAACAGCCTGCTATATTGGCAATCTCTTTGTCTGTCCTGGAACAGCCTGCTATATTGACAATTCCTTTCCCTGGAACAGCCTGATTATACTGACAATCTTTTTGCCTGTCCTGGAACAACCTGCAATATTGGCAATTCCTTTCCCTGGAACAGCCTGATTATACTGACAATCTCTTTGTCTGTCCTGCTATATTGGCAATCTCTTTGTCTGTCCTGGAACAGCCAGCTATATTGGCAATCTCTTTGTCTGTCCTGGAAGAGCCAGCGATATTGGCAATCTCTTTGTCTGTCCTGGCAATCTCTTTGTCTCTCCTGGAACAGCCTGCTATATTGGCAATCTCTTTGCCGGTCCTGGAACAGCCTGCTATATTGGCAATCTCTTTGCTGGTCCTGGAACAGCCAGCTATATTGGCAATCTCTTTGCCAGTCCTGGAACAGCCAGCTATATTGGCAATCTCTTTGTCTGTCCTGGAACAGCCAGCTATATTGGCAATCTCTTTGCCAGTCCTGGAACAGCCAGCTATATTGGCAATCTCTTTGCCAGTCCTGGAACAGCCTGCTATATTGGCAATCTCTTTGTCTGTCTGGAACAATCTGTTTACATTGGCAATTCCTTTGTCTGTCCTGGAACAATCTGTTTACATTGGCAATCTCTTTGTCTGTCCTGGAACAATCTGTTTACATTGGTAATTCCTTTGCTGTCCTGGAACAGCCTGTTTACATTGGCCATCTCTTTGCCTGCTCTGGAACATCTATTTGTATGCTCTTGTCAGCCTGCTCTATTGGCCATATCTTTACCTGCTCTTTATCCGCCTGCTATATTGGTTTGTGACTAAACACCTGTGACCTGCACACTGACAGTCCTTAACATCAATAGTTTGCTGATGTTTTCGAGCCTATCTGCTGGTAAACAGTGGATGACAACCATTATTCCTCTCTTGCAATAACTTGCCACATCAGCTTATCAGTTACAAAATGAATTGATTTTTCACTGAAATTTCATATTTGCTTCATGATGAGTACACATATAGCATGTGCGTATCTAAAATCAATGTATGGTGCACCCAAAGGGTAAAAATACTTTGACAAACAAAATCATGATAATATGAATAGAAATGGCTGTATATAGGTAAAAATCCATATGTTGCAATACTTTTTTCCATGTGTACACAATATTGACAATCCTAGTAATATGTGGAAAAATGAAAAGATCCATCCTTGTAGCATGTACATAAAAGTTTATTTCTGAACATACACTGACATATACTGTCATATTCTTATATATTACTAACACCACAAACATTTCATGTCTGGAATTACAGTAGTTATGTGTATTAACATATAAATTGCTCGTGATTCTCTAGCATTTGACTGGCTATCAACAATAAAACAAATTAGGTCAGGATCACAAAGTTGTCACAGTTTCCTTGCATTACTGAACTCAACAATATGACTGATTTCATCTTGTTATTTTCATCTGTTTCATAAGAATTGGTTTAATGGAGACTTTGCTTTGCAGAAAATGTGCTCTGTGGACCCATCAAAGTTTAGTTCTGTATGGATTTACACTGTGCACATTTTGTTTTATATTTATCCCTCAAAAACTGAAAAACTGGAAAAAGAATTTGAAGATCATACTTGAAAAGTATTGCATGTTCTTATTGACAATGGTCACCTTATAAATTCCATGAAAATAATTACATGACTACACACAAGAAATAATATGGTCTATTGTTATCATACAAACATGTACAATGCCCTGTGCACTTAAAACTTCCAATATGAACACGTCTCAGTGTTTCTATAACACCTAGTTTAACGCCATTTCAACATTATTTAAATCCTGGGGTTTCAGCTTGACACGGCTGGAGACAGCAACCGCTTTGGTGAAGCTCATGAGTGAGTGACACCAGAAATGAGTTTCACACTCACCGATGTGGGGAATCGAACCCGGGTTCTCAGCGTGACAGGCAAACACTTAACCACTAATCTAGCCCCGACGCTCCCTCATGAGTATGAGTTTAATGCTGACAAATACATGCTCATAATCAGGATGGTATCAGATTTCCATGGCTTGTCGCCTTAGGGCAGCAGGGTATGATGCACTAAAATACTGGCAGTCAAAGCATGGAGACATCAGATATGGACAAACTGCCTCAGTAAAAACAAAGACAGTTTCTCTGTGGTAACCAAAGGTATTTATCACAAACAGGTTTTTTTCATGCACGCACAGTTAGCCTGCCAAGGTGGTGCAATTTTCCATCAGTATCAGCTGTTTCTTCTTCCCAGAGCCCTTGACTATTTACAACATAAACACACAGTCCATCAGCATGGTGGGCTCACACTGCTGTACCTCTCTCCAAGTTCTGTTTAATCTCAGCTGTGTACGATCCATAGAAACGTTCCAGTTTCTTGTTGAACTTCATGTTCCTCTCATTGATGTAATCAATGTCTGCATCTTCGTCAAATGTCCGCCTGCGACTGTACTTAGATCTCTTCTCAATCCTGAAGGAATAAGAGCAAGTTACACACACACGTCCTTAATCTACTGGTACATGCACTAAAAGGATCAGACTTGGCTCTTACATCATTTACACTCCATTTTAGTCTTAGAACATAGACACGTTTTAGCTGATGTTAAGACCACACAGAATATTACTGGACTAGAGTTTTTGACTAGTGCCTAAAGTCAGACTGCTTCTGGACGAACAATGGAAATGTGTAGCTGCAGACTTTAATAAATCATTATTGATGTTCACATTCCATACATTATACATTGCTATAATAGGTTTATTTCTGAAAGTGTATACTGTCATTCAAAACAAATATATGTAATTCAGATGACAAAACACACTCCAGGCTCAGATACACATGATATTGAAATTCATGCTTCATCCTTGTCAGGATTATTACATTTATTTTCTCTTTTATGGTTCTTCGAAGTTCTACCTGTACTTTTCTAACCAGCCAATTATGAAGTACTGGCCCTAGATTTTCGACTGACTGACTGAGTTTAGTTTTACGCCGCTTTTAGCAACATTGTGCCCATGTGGGGAATCGAACCCGGGTCTACGGCGTGATGAGCCAACGCTTTAACCACTAGGCTACCCCACCGCCCCTAGATTTTCGAAGCTCTCTTAGTGTTAAGATGGCCGTCAGTGCTATACATTAACATTAACTTTAGCTTTAAAAGAACTTGAAAATCGTGGCCCTGAAAACTATTCTTCCTGACAATACTTACTAAAACACAAAGAGAAAATATGAATTAAGTTTAGTTGTTTTCTTTGCAACTTACAGTGTAATGTCTTATGCAGCTGTATTCAAGCCATAGTACATTGCAGAGTAAACAATCTGCTCTGGGCTAGAAAATGCAGTGACTGACATAATGAGCAACGACCCAACCTGTACAACAATGCTATGTTGGTTGGGACCTATTCTATTAACAAGGAAGCCCCGTGGTGTGTATGAGGACAGTTTAGATGAGGAGTAATGGTATACTGACTGTTTCTCAAGGTCCACAACCATGCGGTCCACGGCCTCCTTGGTGTCCTTCTGCTGATGCAGGCCCAGGGTGTTGGAAGTAGCGTAGAAGTCATCACCACTGTGTAGAGAGGCAGATGTTAGTGTACAACCATTAGGTATCACCTCTACAATAACTGCTGAAATTACCACCACTTTAAAAAACAGACATTGAACAAAACATACACGTGTCAAATCAAACATGCATAGAAATCTTCACCACTTTCAAAAACACTTGTGACAAAAAACTCAATATAAAGAGGGTGGAGACAAAGAAAAAGAGGCAGAGACATTGAGATTTTTTATCACGACAGATATTGTTCAATCAGTGCTTAAAGACAGCAATTTTATACTCCTAACCAAAGTCTAATGAATGATTTACAATTTTGGGGTCAGATGTGAGCTTGTTGGGGACAGAAATGTTCCTTTTTGCAATAACTATGCAGAAGTAAGTGGAGGGTACTCACAGCTTCTCCTTCTGTCTGTCAACCTCCTGCATGTTGGGCTTCATCTGCTTAGTGAGGGTCTGATACTGGCGGAATGTGGCCTGCTCATAATCTACAAAATAACAATAACGTCAGGATAAGTTTGAAATGAAGTTTCCCACTTGTATATAACATGCTACTTGTAAATACTAACTGTCTTAATAAACTATATCTCATATTATATTTTAAGGTAAATAAATGTCGAAGGAATTTAAAGGTGAAGAAAAGATAACTTGTTCCAGGTGCAGTGAAAGGCAAGTCATTGGGAGGCAGGCTGCTGTTGGGGGGAGCCTGGGGGCTTCACATTGTAAGGAGTTACATGGTGTACCATGACATAATCCACTTGATTAATCACTGTTGCAAACAAAGTGGTGGAGTATAGTGAATCAGAATGAGGGTCGTCTTACCTGCGAATCCTGTATCAGGGTTTTTCTTCTTCTTCTTCCTCTCCCACCTCTCGGCTTCGTCAGCACCGACATCCAGCAACTTGACTCTGTCAAATACCTCTCCTCTCTCCTCACACTCCTGCATAGCGAGACAGAAACATGTAACACCCACTCCTAGTGACACACACAAGCTTTATTACAACAAAACAATCATACAACTTGGCACTAGTCCCTTAGTCATCCCTCCCATAAGCCAGTTTGTCTGATATTACAGGTAAACCTATGTGGAAGTAGAATTTCAGGCTTTTAAAGGTGATCCATTTAGTCTCTGTTCAGACTAGAAAACCAACATTCCTTTGACAACTGCTGAGTTATTGTTGTCATAATTATATACTTCACAGTCATTGTAACACAATTGGAATAGTATTTATACAGTATCTGTTTCAATACGATGCAGGTTTGTTCCAACTTTAATTTCACAACAAACAGATCATGGCATTGTCAATGGCATGAATGCCAGGCAATGGCATGAATAATTTAACAAAGGGACACAACTCTGTAGCTAAATTGATGATTGTCCTGCAAAGCTGTTACCTTCTTCTTTCTCTCAACTTCCTCCTCCCATTCTGTCCTCATCTTCTTGGCCTCGAAGTTTTTGGGGCGTTTCTTTCTTTCATCCTCAGCTACAACTTCCTGGTGATTCAACTTTCTGGCTTCATTCTGTATCAAGTATACATTGACTAACATGGTGACATACGTCAACAACATAAATATTTGTTGTTGACTGCAGCATTCAGCAGTATCCCTGCCATATGACAAAACATAGACCATCGAGGCTGGACCGACCAATCCAGTGATGGCAAGTATGAACACAGTCACACTGTCGGGGTACCATGACATGCAATTTACAAAGTTATTGAATCTGTAGGGGTAACAACAATATCACTAATATATAGTGTGTGAGGAATTGTTCTTACATACACATCAGGAAGATTTATTTATTTGAATCAAGTTAATTTTCAATCATCAATGGTAAAATATGTATGCTTAGCCAGTTTTTGATACACTGACTCTCTACGCTACCTTTTTGAATGGTGACAGGTGAGGTGAAATAGGGTTTAACGTCGTACTTGAGAATATTTCGCTCATATGACAACGTGCATACGAGTGTATGTATGGCAGCTTATACTAGTCCAGACTTAAGCTGTTTTTATAGTGCTAGCTCACTGAGATAAAATGCCGCAGTTAAGCATGAATACCCCACTTAGACACATTATACTGACTCTGAGTCGACCTTGTTATACCCATTAATGCAGAATGCCAGACAGGTACCAACAAGTACCATACTTTAAAGTCTTGAAACTGCTAGTATATCTGATAAAGTGAAGGTGGTGATATCTTGTGTACTATTGTAATTGTACTATTCTTCGACAGTGGCATGATTCAAAATACAAAATCATAATGACATACTTTACATTCAATTTATAAATTTTAAGAGATGAACTTACAGTATTGTTACAGATTGAAAGGATGTTTGTTTAAACAATACAATATCATGTGATCTTGTAAATGTGCTGAAAGCTAAGATAACAAACAAACCATTTTGAGTTCCAGGTCTCGAAGTCGATTCATTCGATCAAATTTTCTCTTTGCTGATCCTTGTGCCGATGGTTTCTCAATTGTGCTGGACTGAAAATGCAATTCATTACAAAGATTACAACAAAATAAGATAATGTTTCATACATGGACAATTACACAGTGTCAAATATAGTTACACTCAAACACCATATACTGTATACTCAATGATAAGCGTATCAATAAGTAACCTTTGTCCAACTTAAGGATCAATCTGTAAGTCATCTTATTAAGAGCCCCCAACAAAATCTAAAAACATATGCAACAATCCATATTGCCTTGTGTAAAATTATGGATCTATTTTTACAGGAAACAACTGCACTAAACATGCTAAAGGGGTATAAATTTGCCACATAATATTTGATCAAATGAAGCTTCAACTATTATCAGCGTATCGGTGAAACTGTTGCCGCTCTCCACATCCGGGTATTTAGTATGTGTTTTCGACGATGTGCCATACTTTTCGTTCTGCACTGCGAGGGAGTACGTGTTGTGATCATGTGGCTTCCTATTCATATATTGCCTGTCACTAGCAGACAACTGATATTACTGAAATTTCGCTTGCTATTTTTTTAATATAGGCAGTTGATTTTGCATCTGAAGTGGTAATACAAATCTCGGGTAAATGATATTGATGTTTCTTTTCTTTTCGCCTGTAAACACCGCTTGAAATATATTCTATTTATTAGGATTATTTCGATGGTTTAGGGTTAGGGTTTGGGGTTAGAATTTAGGGTTAAGTTTAGGTTTAGGGTTAGGTATTGGCTGTTTATAAAAAAAAACATTGGCGTGTACTATTCTTAGGCATAGAATGATCAAAAATAAATAGGGGGGTTACGGGCGGAAATCTTTCCGTCGTGACACCATAGTTTCTAAGATGATTTTCATGAAGTTAGTGATGTGACTGTGAAAACGTTAATCATTATAAAATGTCATCCTATATGTTATGCTGTGTGTGGATAACGTAAATAGGTAAAACAACGTCTCGTTATACTTTGTTTTCCTGTTTATCACAGATCCACCAGATAATCGTTATCATTTAGCCTAAATGTCAGGAAAACAGTGTAGAATTGTCCGAATGAATCCAATATTTTGAAATCCATCTTTGGTTATGTTGTGGTTTATTAAGTTAGGTTAGAAAGTACACACCGAAGCCATGATTTCTTTGGGGAAGACTGCAAGCTCAAAATGTCACTTTTCTTTTCACGACTGTGTTTCCAGAGCTCCACGCACCATTGATATCACTCGCCAACGGATTCGTTTGCGGTAAATGAGAGAGCATGTGATGTTTAGAGTCTTAACCAGAACTATTTTCTTGGAAACCGTTTTCAGAAACGGGATTCAGAATACAACTGGAAACAGTTGATTGGTTTATGACGACACAACCATGAAAATAGAGGGCATAACACTATTTTGTCTATTTCTAAAATATTATGCTCGCATGTGCAATGAAATATTTGTGAACAAATGATTAGACATTTTCTTCCCAAAACATTGAATGATAACACATTTAAAGACAAATTTGAGATGACTTTGGTATCCTTGCGCTGTTCTCAAACGTAAACTTCCGGGACAGAATACGCTGTGGTTGTCAAAAGTGTTTCACCATCTTCCATGAGTATGGATCTAATAATAGAAGTATAGGTTACGATATTCTAAGAATATATATGTTGTGTAGTGTTTACTACCCAAAACGTGGCAGTTTTGTGTGAGTGTCAGTCAGCACATCAACTCTCACGAGCATAACGCTACAAGCCTTGGTTGACTTAGGTTTTACTTTTAATCCAATCCATTTTTTTCCATTATGAATTTTGCGTCACCATATATTTACGCATACGTAGAGCCAGAGTTTGAATTTGTGTCTGACGAAGAATATGATCATGGAATGGATGTGAGGTAAGGTTGTTTTATACTGTCATCGAGATCTTTGTTAGCATGCAGCTATTATATTCATGAGATTTTGATATGTGTTAAAGTTCCTTACTTTATGTTTGGAATGCACATGTCACTAGCTTTCTCTGAAACACAAGCCATCATCCAATTATTTACATATGCTGTTATAGCATGAGTAAACACAGCCACCTGAAAACACATTGAATAGTGTATAGGAGTACAAATACAGGAGGGTTATAGCTAAAACGGCACCACAGCAGAACGGCACCAAAATCGTTTGACGAAAACGGCACCGTATTGGCGAAAACGGCTACTGATTTCTGAGCTAAAACGGCACCATATACAAAACACAGTATGATGTTGACTTTTATGTTTTAGTTCGTTTAATTATAACATCAGAATCAACATATAAATAACACAGTATGACGTTGACTTATGGTTTTTATTTCATTTCAACATTAGCAAGATTATAACACGTGATATAGCTAGAATATTGCTAAAAGCGGCGTAAAATCATAACTCACTCAATCACCCATTACATTAAAATAACAAGATTATAATAAAGACGAGTGAGGCATTGTGATGAATGATATGTAATGTGTACATTCTTGCGTTTTAAATAGTTTCATTTTGACACCGAGTTTGGGCGATTTGAGTTGAGTAAATGTACTTAAAACATCAAAGGTTGTGATGTTTTTACGCTTAATTTACAGGCTTTTCCAATCACTCTCTCGGCACAGTAGATGTTTTGACCATCAAAACATTCTACAAGCCGATTATCCGTCAGACTCATTCATTATCTAAACATACTGGAATCCGATTATCAGCTAACACAAACTTTCCAGAGTAGACGGCTTCCAAAATTCTGTATTCAGATTATCTAATGACAAATAAGATGTTCCCAATAATTAGGATTTATTTGGTGCCGTTTTCACCATAAGATTTGTAGCCGTTTTCGCCAAGTCGAGGTTCCGTTATGTCCAAATGGTGCCATTTTCGCCTGGTGCCGTTTTGCTGTGGTTCCGTTTTAGCCTGCACCCATACAGGAATTGATTAAGCCTTTTCCAAGGGTCAAAACATTAACTTCCTAAGCTGTGTATAATTCATAGTCTCTGCTTTATTCAAAACTATGGACAGATGTGGGTAACAGTGTTATTGTTAACAACTGATATTCACGTTTCATCCATGTGAGTATTACCATTGTTTACCTTTGGGTCATCAGCAGTATTGCAGTGTTTAATATTTTTCAGCTCCTCTGGTTCAGATGATGATGAGGCAGATGGCAGCAAAGCGGCTCCAGCCCCTTCATGTGTGTATATGATATGGATAATACCATCTTAATGAACACACTCTGGGTATAAAGAAATGATAGCTAAATTATTAAAACATTTTAACAGCCTTAATGTTCATTTGGTGACCAATGTTCACTCATGTTCACTTGACCTGCTATGTTCTCCTTCAGCAGTTCAGATTTTGCGATTTTATTGAGATTGATGGGGACTGTAAATGGAAAACCTGTCATTAGTTTGACTGAAACTGGCATGTAATTGAATTATTGAATACATTTGAACACCTGTTGAATACCAGAATGTATAGTAGTGAAGCCAATTTCCTTGAAGAGACTTCTCGCATGTTTTCGTACACAGGTTCAATCCCACCACCACCACCACCAGCACCTCTGGGTGCCGCACAGAAGAGGGGCAAAAAAAATATTCTCTTGGAAGAAAGCTTGTTCTACAAGTAAGTTGGTTCACAAACGGTTCAGATTGACAGGATTATAGTTGATATTGTTTTGATTACAATGATTTCTTTTTTAACCATTATTATTACTCACATGGTCAACGTATGGCTAGGTGCATACTAATTTCGTACGTCACACGAGTGTTGAGTTGACCTGTGCCTTAACGACTTGACCTGAGATTCTAACGATTTGATTGGATAACTTTGTGACGGGACTACTTTCTCATTCATTACAAACACGTGAATTAATTCATTCTACAACGTTTACTACGTCAATTAAGTTACACGCTTTACATTATAATAGTGAACTTCATTGCACTATACATGGTGGTAGAGGGAACTGTATTGCTTTTCTAAGATGCCGAATTTAATACGTTAAGACGCACATTACCAGGAAAACAGTTTGATGATGGTTTGATGTTTCCGCCTGTGATGTTAGCCGAGTGAAGCAACTGCAAACCAAGAAACGGGGTGCTATAGAGTACAACTGACAACTGACATGCATTGTGACGTCGGTTACCAAGGGTACCTTTGATAACGAGGGAGCAGACGAGAATGCCGTAGTGACATCAATACAGTGTGACGTCATGCAAAATTCTTTCGCAACCTCTTTATGAAACCAGTTTCGGTTTGAAAGCATAAAAACAACAAAAATACGCTATCTTGTCGATTTGATGCAGGTAAGACGTGGGTAATAAATAAAATACCACACTCAGTCTCATTACATACGAATAATACGAAACTCGTGACTTTCCTATGGTATGGTACCATTGGATGGACACTCGTTTAATATAAATTGTATGTAATGAGACCTCATGTAGTATTCTCTATATATTGCTAGTTTCAAACAAAGTTGGCAGTGAATATATCATTGAGCTTCATGACTAAGTTGCATATCCACCATATTTTGTATTCAGAGCAGAACTCAGGTTTATTGTTTTACGTGGGTTGCCCCATGGGAGGTTTGCCCCTTTGGCATGCCAACAATGTATGAGCATGGGGTTCATCCTCATTTTTCAAAATAAACTTAGGTTTGTCAGTAACCTAGCACCATAGCTGTTGTAGACATCAAAGATCGGCATCACTTTGATCCTACATAAGCCAACATGCCATGACAAAACTTCAATGCTGTTCGAGCAGGCTTAAACCACACTTACTCTTTGCATTATATGAATAAAGATATTGGTATTGCATTAATAATTCCGTGATTCTATGTGAAATTATTCTTTCATGTCTATTCACTTCAATGCTATACATATGAGTTTCATTACAAGGCTTGTACCAGAACGCCAGTGCAAAGGTGTGGAAGTCTTCTTTAGGCACTCTCACTCTTTTCAGATGACGTTACCGAGTCAGTTCGGTCAGCACCGAGGCATGCACCTAAGACACGAAAGTTTCGACGTGCAGACACCAATGTTGTGTCCATTCGACTGAATGAATTAGTTGCCCCAAGCAACATGCATGCTGGAGACCCAGTGTACTGTACTCAGTGCCAGGCTATTCTCTCCAAACTTGCACAGATTGTCTCAGATGGCACTGACAAGGTAATGATAATTTTCAGTAAAATAGTCATCCATGATGATTCCTTGAATACAGTCATCTTATCTGGTCGTTTGTGTTTTCTCAAATATTGTCAGAATAAACAAGTTTGCCCATAACTGAATCCCTTGTTAACATTCATAGTTACCTCCCCTACACAAATTTGCAGAAGCATAAACTCTTGTTATACAGTGTGCAGACATTCAACCCCCTTTATTATTGCATGTCAGGTGGAAGGATCATCAGAAACCTCACATCAGTGTCAAATGACAATTACTGGATCATATCCAAACTACTTCCAGTATTCAAGATTTCTGGTATCTGTTGTCAAGTTATATGGGGTTCCACTTTTGACCTATTCTAATAGTAAGAGCTGATGTGTGAGAAGCAGGCCATGATGGAACTATTGTAAAACATTGCATTTTTACAAAAATGGAAAAAAATGAAATTAATGTTCCAATTTTTTCTTGTTTTACGGATCCACCTGTCATATTTTTTCAAGAATAAGGGAAAAAAAATAAATAAATTTTTTGCTCAAAAAATAAAATCATAATGTTTTTATTGGCCCAAAATGTAAACTTAAAAGAAACTTTGTTTTGGATTGTTTTTTGCCCCATATACACTTCATAAATTGCCAAAACTAAAATACTTTGAGTATTTAGAAGGAATATAACTTTGACTGGTGATTTTATTTTTATTTTTTTCCCTCCTGCCTTTAGGTTTTCTGATGCCAAAAAATCCATAAAACAAGTAATAAAATTGGTCTGGCCTTATGAAAAGTATACTAATGGGGATGGAAACGTGAGCTTTTATGTCACTTATTGTTTTATTTTGTGTGTTACACAGGATTTCAGATATTGCATATTGTTTCATATCCTCAAAATGCAATAATGAAGCAATCTGATCAATCATTCAGGGTCAGCATAGCTTGAGAGATCATGTACAATTGTTAGATTTGATATTTTTCTATGAATTAGGTGTGGCAGTGCAACTTCTGTGGTGAAAGAAACCTTGTTGATGTGGAGGAGGAGGAGATTCCTCAGATGGATGATGTCACATTCCTGATTGAACCTGCACCAGCCACTCAAGCAACAGGCCTCAGTGGGAGAGAAGAGTCACTGGTGATCTTCTGTGTGGATGTGTCAGGAAGCATGTGTGTCACTACAGAGGTATGTCACTACGATGTCTTACTGTGTTGGGAAGCAATATGTGTTGATGTCTTAGCAAGCAGTCTTTGTTGATGTGTTGGGAAGCAGTGTGTGGCACTACAGAGGTATGTCACTACAATCTGTACTGTGTTGGCGAGGAATATGTGTTGATGTATTGTTGTTAAGAAGTGTGTGTTGATGTGTTGGAAAACAGTGTGTGTTGATGTGTTTTCAATATGTATATACATTAACAGTATGGCTGGTGTGTTGGGAAACAGTGTGTGTTGATGTATTAGGAAACTTCACTTCAGAGGTATGACTGTAAACTTTTCTCTAAGCCTCACTTGTTTGATCACCCATACAACTTACCAAAGCCCAAACGGGGGCATGCAGCACGTTCCACTACCTAACCACGTGACCACATCTCTTTCTTGTCGTGTGTCAGTTTGGACGTTCTGTAAGCTTGAGTTATATTTCTGTTGTTCATTATGAGCAAAATGGATACTCCACCAAGGAAACGTAAATTCTAGGGCTGCACAGTATTACCGGTATACTGGTAAACTGCAATACGAAATTGTAACAATTACGTATCGTGATACGTTTATGATGTACCAGTATATACTGACAAATATTGTTTTATTCAACTATAACTCACATAAAGTGATCTTGTTCATCCTTTTACCAAGAATACATTGTCATTGTGAAAAACAAGGACAAAGCTATCCTCCTGTCACTTCCTTGCCATGATGTTATAATGGATGTTGTGACCCGCTGCAATAGTGCCTATGGCATGATGGCAAGATTCCTAAAAAAACCAAGTGCTGTCCTTATGGTGTCCTGATGGACAAAAAAAAAGGGGCAAGTGCAAAGGTGATTTGGCCACATTATCTGACGAGGAAGCTTGATTGGCAGAAGATGTGATAAAGTTCTTGAAACCGATGAAGGACATGACCACAATGCTATGCACAGAAAACTCCCCTACTGTGTAAGTCATCATGCCATGGAAACATCATTTGATGAATGTTGCTGTCTTTTCTCAAGATTACAACTTTCCTACAGTTGCTGAAATAAAATGCATAGTGGCAACAGATTTACAACCAAGGTATGTGAAACAAGCAGAAATGCTGTACGTGGCCTCAGCTGTTGATCCAAGATGCAAACATGTTCCTTTTGTCTCAGATGAAGAAAAATATGATGTTTTCGGAAGTGTCACAGCACAAACAGAAAAATAACAGAGAAAACCAACAAGCCTGTTATCCAAACTGAACCTGAAACAGGTGACAAAGATCCACCATTGATTAATTTGCCAGACCTACACCCGGACGAACCAGTGAAAAGAGTCTGAGAATACATCTCCTGCCACTGAATCTAACAGCGAGGAACCAAAATCAAGTCTTCAGCAGCTCATTCTTTGTTCTTTTTATTATGGATTTTTAGAACTTCTTCACTTGGTTTCCATACCGACGCATTGGAATACTGCCACCCTATGTGGTTGTATAGACTTTGACGAACAGTCTTGTATTGCGATGTGGAAGTGTTAGACTTTCTCGCTTACCTTCCTCTACTCTGCGGAGCAATTACGTCAGTGAAGTAAGTCCCTCCCAAATTCCAGTGGATTTCGTTGCGTTCTGACTCCTAAGTTGCCGGGCACATCCTTTGACTAAGCTTAAGTAAAAGAGTGAGGGTCAATTTGATGTTGTTCCGGAACTGAACGTTAAAACTTGTGAGTTTCTGAGTTGTATTTTCCTTTGACCCGCCCTTGGTCGGTGTTTTGGGGGTCTTCTCGAAGCAGGGGCTGGCCCGATTCCAAGTCCAACGACTTGAATTACGGGGCTACCTTGTAAATAGTGGCGAGGCCTACTTGCTGAGTTACGTCCTTTCGTTTTTTACGAAGGTTGCGGTCAAACACCACATAGCTTGGGTGCACCCATCTCCCTGGGAGTCATTGTGCTTATTAGACCAAGGGGTTCAGGAGGACCCATCACAAGCATAGGAGTTGCATGCATGCGTAACAGGCCTCCTTTGTGCATCGCTATCTACGGTTGTTGACAGTTTATACAGCTTACTGTTCGTACTGTCAAGACACAGGGTAATCTGTGGCCCGCCATCCAACCATGGATAAGTGCAAGCTGTGAGATAGGATAATTTTTAAAATTTGGAAATTTTAACTATAAATTGTATATTTATACACTTATCCTATCTCACGTGATGGATGACCGTCCAGCCTTCCCACTACTCAGATTACATTGTTGGCTCCAAGAGCGAGAATGATGGCTCAGAGGTGGCCATGTGGTTAGGTAGTAGAGCGTGCTGCATGCCCCGTTTGGACTTTGGTAAGTTGTAAGTTGTGTATGGGGGATCAGACAAGTGAGGCCTAGAGAAAGGTTTATGGTCGTTTCCACTCTGTGTCGGATGAGGAATGAGAGGTGCAAGGTGAGATAGGATATGTATATATATATACAATTTGTAGTTAAAATTTCCAATTGTGTTTGGAATCAGTGTATGCCCATGTGTGTTGGTAAGCAGAGTATGTTGATACGTCAGGAAACAATACAGAAGTGTCTGTCTTTAATCAAGCCATTCATATAGTGCCCTGTTACTGCACTATTTGTAATAAATTTACTCACAACATAATGCAACATTTTGTCAGTTGTACTGTGACACACATTTTATCTATTGGTGCATCTGTGCTTGTCGTGATGGCAGGTTCCGGGCAAACTGAGACTCCGTGGTTCCGGTGGACTGAAGAGAATGCAGAGTCTAAACGACAGTCATGAGGATCAGTATCTGCCTCGTCAGAAACGTAATGTAACCTATGTGTCCAGACTTCAGTCTGTTCAAGCTGCAGTTGATCACCAGCTTGAAGAAATGCAGAGAGATCACCCTAATCGTAGAGTTGGACTCATCACATTTGATAATGAGGTACAGTTACTATCTCTGATGAGCAACTTGTAGGTGACATGTTGAGTAAATAGACACAAATGTAAGAGTATCATTACTAGTTTATCAGTTGTTATTTTGAGAATTGCTGTGGTTGTTTTATGCCACATTCCGCAACATTCCAGCTGTATAACAGTGATGTGTTACCAAACAAGTTTGGACCAGACAATCCAATGATTGAAAACATCAAGAGCAATCTTTGCCTTTGTGATATGATGATGTGCATCAACCAAGTTAGTGAGCTCGGATACCCATTCCTGTTAGTGACTGGTGATATGATCATTTTGATGTCAATGTTGGGTTAATTTTGGTTTAATGTTTAATCTCCAATCCAAGGTTTCGTGGATAAAGCATCTACCTGAATATCAGAAGGTCTATGGTTCCATATCTGGCTACATCATATTAAAAGACGTTATATGGCATTGTTGTTATGCAGCCTGTGCTCAGTATTGATGAGATACAAACAAGGACTGGTTGGCTCAGTGTCAGCATCTGAGTCTGGCGCCGGTATGTTAAACTGGAAATCTCAGTGGTGTGGTATCTCAGTGGACAAGCACTGTAAAGCTGGCTTTTAGTCTGTACTGATGAATGCAGCCCCATTCATGCCATAAGGCAATCTAAACACACACTCAAGCACACAAACAAACCAACACCCACCCACATGTTCATGCTTGTTGCTGTAATTAAATCCAGGGGTGGAAATAACTTTAAAATTGCTAGTGTACTCTGGTACAGTGGCACATGTAAAATCACTTGCCCTGATAATTTTTCCACTATACCGCCCGTTTTCTTGTTGATTTTTTAAATAAACAACATAATTAACGTTGGAAAGTCAACTGGACACCGGTACAGTGTGATATACAAATTTGCTTGCCCAACAGAAAAAAACACTGGACTCGGACGTCAGGCAATGGGTTATTTCCAGCCCTGAAATCCCATTTGCTCTCATTTCCTGCGAACATCACGGTGGATTGTCATGATTGAATTGTTAACAAGATCATAGTCACATTACACCAGTCTACGGGAACCAAATGTTTTAGTTATTTTTTTGGCGATTTTAGGGTTGTAAGGTTATATGTTCATACTTGTAAACTGTGGTTATCTTGTAGCACAAGGTTCAACAGTTTCTGTATGTGTATGTTGTATGTGCTCGGTAACCATGACACCATGTCGGTGTTGTCTTCTAGGTGACTGTTATTGGGGACGGAACTGAAGAGGAAACATCCGTTGTTGGGGACAAACTGACAAACCGGGAGGTGCTCGTAAAACTTGGAAAAGACCTAAACACACCGAAATCCATTAAGGAAACTCGAAAGTGTCTTGGTGATAAACTATTCAGGTATGAAAATATTATTGCACTGGAAACATCATGTAAGAGATTTGTTTATGGAACATTTGTAAACACCCTGTCAGTAATGTATTAGTAAGCTGTTGGCAATGTTGATGATTGTCTGCTTGAAATGATGACAGAACCGCCCATTCCGTCATGTTACTATAGTTAATCTGTCATGTCAAAAGAGCTACTGTGAGTGATGACTTCAGTTTTGTGGCTTTAATACATTTTACTTCCTGGATAAAGGCGTGTTACATTCTTTTTCAGAAAAAATCCTCCTTGGGGTACATATAAGCATTAAAATGTCCATTTTGAAAACCTACAACAGTTGAAACTATATTTTAATAAAAATATTTACAAAACAAAAAACAAGTTTTTGTCTTGTGAGACCACCCCTACAGGGCCCCTTCAGGGCCCCCTACAGGCAAGAGCAGGTAACTCTAGCCGTCAACCTCGCACCTCACTTTTCATGCTGTCGTTCATTACAAAAGACGTGTGTGTGTGTTCATCGAAGTTTTGCTACTTCTACCTACGGAAATGAGTGGTAAAGAGTCACCTGCTGTATGTATGGTTCCTTTTCTTCCGCACGGACACTAGATGGAATTTATAGGCTCAACTTTTCATTCATAAATTGTTGTTACTTTGCCAGTCGGGTTCCCATTTCCAGCCATGTGGCAGGTAAGATGGCAGACCGGGTGGCTTACATTCGTTCCTTGTTGTGTGGCGCTTGGCGTTCACAAAACTAGGACGGTTGTATATATGTTTACCATAAGCTAGTTCTTCCTCTTCGGCTGTTAACGGAGTGTGTGTGTGTGTGTGTGTGTGTGGGTGGTGGGGGTGGGGTGGGGGTCTGTAGAGGCAGGGGATTGGCTCACGTCAATCAACCTCAAAGACGCATACCTCCATGTCCCAATGCACCCCAAGTTCAGGAAATACCTCCGGTTTTCCTTCGACGGGAAGTGCTATCAGTTTCGTGTGCTCCCGTTCGGCATCTCCACTGTGCCAAGGGTGTCCACAAAACTCATGCTGGTGCCAGCTCAAGTCGCCAGGACACAGGCGACTGGCTTCTCAGAGCACTCGCCACCCACTTGAGTCGGGATTCCACACAGACAGTGATGGATACTCTCACCAAGTTGGGTTGGATTATCAACCTCAAGAAATCAGAACTGGTTCCGACCCAGGATCTGGATTTCTTGGGAGCGAGATTCGAGACACAGCAGGGATTAGTCCCTCTGTCTTGGGACCACATTGCCAAAGGCCAGAGTTTACAATTCCTTCAGACTCCCAAGGCCTCAGCTCGAACATGGCTTCAGTTGCTAGGCAACATGGCGGCTACAGTGGACATAGTTTGGCGTGTGCGTCTGAGGATTCGACCGGTTCAGCAAGCATTAGCACAGCTTGTCTCACTCGGAGAGCTACAAGACGATTCTAGTAACTCCGAGTGGCTTATTCCTCACTTGCGGTGGTGGACTGACACAGGGAATCTATCCAGGGGTATACCGCTGGAGACCCCGGTGCCGATGCTCACAATTCAAACGGAGGCATCCCTCACAGGGTTGGGGGATGTCCTGGGGGACATCACAGCTTCCTGCCTTTGGTCCGAGAACGAGGCGACCCTGCACATCAATGTGCTAGAATTGAGAGCAGCCTGGTTGGTATTCGAACGATTCGTGGAGCAGGTTCGGAACCGGGTGGTTCGTCTAGAAATGGACAACCAAACGGCGATGTCCTACATCCTGAAGCAGGGCGGTACGGTGTCTCCCTCATCACTCCTTCAGGAGGCATGGCAGTTTCTACTGTGGTGCGATCAGTTGAGCATACGGGTTATGCCTGTTTATCTCCCAGGGGTGGACAACGTTCGTGCAGATGTGCTCTCAAGTCGTATTCTAGCCCCTCACGAGTGGTTACTCGAAAGGGTAGATATTCGGGATTATGTCCCAGTTTTTCGGGTCGTTCCAGGTGGATCTGTTTGCCTCTGGGGTGACGAACCAGACTCCAGTGTTTTGCTCCCGGATCCCGGATCCGAGAGCGATCGCCTCCGATGCCTTCCAGCTCGATTGGACGGACAGGGTTCTGTGGGTTTCCCACCGATACTACTGATCTCCAGGGTCCTATTGCAGCTAGTCACTCAGCCAGGGTGACTACTTGTGCTTCTTGCACCTCTTTGGTCGTCTCAGTGCTGGTTCCCGGTAATACTCAGGTCGCTCGTACAGCCACCTGTACTATTACCAATTCGTCCAGACCTTCTATCCCAGAACGGTCAGCCACACCCGGATCCCAGGATTTTGGTGGGTGGCTTGGCCTCTGTCCGGAATCGCCTCCAAGCGAGCGAAATTCCTGCACCAGTTGCAGACACAATTCTGGCTTCGGGGAGGGATTCGACTAACGTACAGTACCAGGATAGATGGGCCTGTTATGCGCGCTGGTTTGGAAACAGAGGGATTCTTGATCCCTTTTCTTCGACTGTAGTCAAGATGTTGCAGTTTTACAGTCTCAGTTAGAGATCGGCCTAGCCGCGTCTAGTATCCGAGGCTACTCCATGGCTATCTCAGCCTTCCACATTCCTGCCGAGGGTGCTCTCTTAGGACAACACCCCCTGGTACAGCGTTTCTTAGCAGGCGTGGACAGAGTGTGTCTGGCCATCCGACGGACGAGTCCCACATGGGATTTGTCCATCGTTTTAGATTGGATGTCCAGTCCCTCTTTTAATCTGTCGGATTTGTCTCTCCACCTTTTAAGTTGGAAAACGGCATTTTTAGTGGTGGTCACATCTGGTAGACGGGTCGGTGACATACATGCTATGTCATCGGATCTGGAACTTACCATTTTTCATAAGGATCTGACTCCTACCGCCCTTAGATCGCTAGCACGTTTCATGTAACAGCGTCTATCGATATTCCCGCCTTTACGCTTCCTGCTTCGTCTCGTAACACGAAATGCCGAGTGCAAGTGTTAGACATACGCAAGACACTTAAAGAGAACGGCATCTCTCCATAAGGAGAAACAGCTATTCTGCTGCTACGGCGGGGGCAAGGCTGGTCATCCGGCTACTACACAATCTTATCAAGATGGATTGTTTCAGCAATTTGTATGGGTTACATACATAAAGGCCTATCTCCCCCCGATGGGGTTGAAGGCTCATTCGGTTCAAGCAGTAGCAACCTCCAAGGCGCGTATGCTGCTGCTCTGCCCATTGAGGAGATCTGCTCCGCGGCTATATGGAGCCGACCGAGTATGTTCATCCGTCATTACCAGTTCGACAAACATTCGCGTGAACGTGCTCGGTTTGGCCAGACGGTTCTCCACAGTGGACAGAGTAACACCTCTCAAGCCGATTGAGCTTTCCAGATGATGTTCTCTGTTTTACACTTGGTGTCGGGTTTATTACTTCCCCCAGTATCTGGTGGTGGTTTTTATTCCTGCTCTACTTTGGTATATCGGTGCCTAGCTGTGTGCTATGGACAGTAGTTTGTTTTGGCTAGTTCCCCGTATTTACACACCTCCAACCCTTAGGTTGGGGTGGGTGGGGTTTATTACTGGGGGGGTGACACCGATAAGCCAATCGGCATATAGGCTTTGACAATCCCGGTCCTTCCCCCCCCCCCCCTTGATTGCCATCGATTGGTGGTCAGGTGACTAGGTAAGTGTAATTTTTCATTTCCGTGCGGTTGTAGATTGTTACTTGAATTGGATCACTTTGTCAGACAGAATACCATTCCTAGCTTAATTGTCTTTGGGAGTCTGTCTTATGCTTATATGTACCCCAAGGAGGACTTCTTCTGAAAAAGAATTATACAAACCTGTAGAGGTTTTGAACTCTTTGAAGAAAGTCCTCCTTGGGGTACGGCCATCCGCCTCCCCTAATTCTGTCTGATCCGTTCACCATGAAAAGTGAGGTGCAAGGTTGACGGCTAGAGTTACCTGCTCTTGCCTGTAGGGGGCCCTGAGGGGCCCTGTAGGGGTGGTCTCACAAGACAAAAACTTGTTTTTTGTTTTGTAAATATTTTTATTAAAATATAGTTACAACTGTTGTAGGTTTTTAAAATGGACATTTTAATGCTAAAATGTACCCCAAGGAGGACTTTCTTCAAAGAATTCATAACCTCTACAGGTTTGTATAAATTGACTTAAATGGGTGCTAACTTTGAACAAACTGGCAGTCCTTATTGTCCTTCCAAGTTTGATTCAAGGCACTAAAACAACACTTACTTTGTATAATTATTACTAACTTCTTTGATTGGCATTCTAGAAGTTAGGTAGATGAAGAATGAGGACTATTTTTATGGATATACAACTTCTTTATTCTGTATAGATGACGACATTAGAATCTTATGTCGAAACATCGCCTCATTACTAATGCTTGGATAAGTGTCAGACTAGCAGTCAATGGTTACTCTTGAACATTTTAATGGTGTTTCTGAACCCTGCATTAACCTGGTCATAGTTCTGTTTTCATGCGGATTGTTGATGTAGTTTATATGTTGCATCCTGTTAGTCTTGAGGAGGGAGGAGCCACAGCTCTGGGACCAACACTTGTTATTGCTGTTGCCATGGCATCTCGACACCCTGGGTCAAAGGTGATCCTCTGTACAGATGGAATGGCTAATGTTGGGATGGGGAAGCTGGATGACGCGACACCAGACTCTGATGCAGGCAGTTTTTATGAGGGCATCGGTGCACAAGCTATGGAGCAGGGGTAAGCCATAGTGACAAGTAACCTTGACAAAGCATAGAGAAATGCCTTTGTGTTAAGATCTTTCATCTGTGGTTGGTACTTTGTAACTTTGTAACCTTTGTCATGGTTGGTTCATGTGTTGCTATGTTCCAGTGTGTCTATCTCTGTGGTGACCATCAAGGGAACTGACTGTAAACTTGTCGAGCTGGGGAAGTTGGCAGATAAAACTGGAGGGCAGGTGAGTGCTTTTTTAAAATTTTGTCTTTGAGACAGACAAAACATCAATACTTTACATGTTCATAAGACATGGGCTGGTTCCTTCCGGAGGGAAACCAGAGATACTGGTGCCCAAACTGCATCTCACCAATTGCAATATTTCTCTAGGCTAAGATGATGTTGTTTAGACAGTAAAATTCTGTGGTGAAAAATTCATCCAGATTTCTTTGAAATGTTGGTGTTGGAAATGTTAGAAATGAACAAGGACTGACTGAGTTTGGTTTTACGCCGCTTTTAGCAATATTCCAGCAACATCACGGCGGTAAATGAACAAGGAGGATTGTGATGTATTTGAGCACAATTCGTAAACTACAGTAAACTGGGGTTATAGCCAACTCAAAGTTAAGTTTTAGTTCATTATAACCATAGTCTGCTTCATGCATTTTAACTATAATATACAGCATGTGGACAAATAAAACACATTGATATATCCGTCAGTTTGTTAATAACTTTTACAGATGTTGTTCACTGAGTTTCTAGTTTAATGTGGCCCCTATACTTTTTGTGTAAGACTTTTCCTCACTTCATACATGTTTCATATGATATTCATCCCTTGTGTTCTGCAGGTGAACATTGTGGATCCTCTGAAACTCACTCAGGAGTTCAGCACTATACTGGCAGATCACATCATTGCCACCAATGTGGTGGCCACGTTCAACCTACACAAGCAGCTGTGAGTTAGCATTTCTTGTTGTACAGCCATTGGCCTGAAGTATAGCCATATATAATTCTTCATGTGGTTTTGTCATGCATCGTTGTTACAAGAATAGTTAAAGAGTTGTGCTATTTCACACAACGTTCAAGTACAGTCATTTTGTGACGCCAACATTTTCTGTGCAGTTAATCCCTTGGGCATGCCAGAAACCTGTAATCGTGGCTTTTAATCCTGGTTTGTCAGTATCACGTTTATAGGTTTGTCAGCCCCATTCACATATCATAAGTTCATTAGGATATTTTTTATGTTGTAGAGTTAAAAAATAGGAGGGATGGCCAAAGTAGTCACATCTAGAGTTTCAGGCTATGTACATGCAAGCTGAATAGAAGGGAGTTGATAGTTGGCTGCTGTTAGCAATATACCAGCAACATCTAGGCTGGGGACCCCAGAAATGGGTTTCACACAATGTACCCATGGGGGAAATTAGTACCTGGGCTGTTGGTATGGCGAGATTTAACCTCTAGGCTATCTCACAGTCTCTCTGGTCATGAAACCAAGTCTGGATAATTGTTTGGTTACTTATAACTTATTTTTTATGAAATGTTGAATGTGATCATAGTGGTAGTGTACTGTGATAAATGTATTAGAACATCATTTCAAGATGAAATATCTTGAAATGTTGGTTTGGATTATATTCACGCTTCCTTGTTAAACCAAAGGTAAAGAACTGAATGGAGAGCAGCATCAGTGTGTGTTAATGTTATGTATGGATGGTGTATATAATGGTAGACATTCCATGCCAAGTTTATGCTTACTTTGTGTTTCTTTAGGTACATTCATCAGGAGCATGACGACAAGAAGGAGAGTCGAGCTGTGCGGGAAGTCGGCAATGTAACATGTGATACTGAGATCACTTTTGAATATGGTATCCGACCTGAGACAATGGAGAATAAAGCAGCCAGCAAGGACAAGATGCTCTGTGAGTAGGGGAAGTTCAGTTGTTTAGTGTGTCAATACTTTATTGACCTGTGTCAAGATGTAAATTTCTACAAGGTCTTTAAGAATGGATATTCTGAGGATTGAAACACATGTACCCCTGTCATCTTTGATGTTCAAGTGGTAAATTTCAGTCTTTGTTGTTTTGGACTTAGCTGTTATGTTAAACTATGATGACTAAAATACTGTTGATATTGGCAAAAATACCATCTTTTTCTCACTATATTTTTATTTTCTTCATAGCTAAAGTTGTGGAGGAAGAGAAGAGAGAAGCTAGTGCTGAAGTTGGTGCTGAAGCTGTTCCTATGCCTCAAGCTAATGCTGTGGCTGAAGCTGGTGCTGTGCCTGAAGCTGTGTCTCGTGCTGACTCAGCTGCAGATGTTGAGGTCACTGCCACCTCATCTACATCTGCTGGAGAAGGTGCAGAGCAGAAGTCAGTTCCAGCAGAGCTTCCGTTCCAACTACAGATCCGATACACAGACACTGAGGGCATGAAGGCTCTGCGTGTCCTCACACAGACCAGACCAGTCACACATGACAGGGATGTCGCTGAGAAAAGTAGGTGTCTCTGTCCATGAAATTACTGTGAAGAGAAATTTGTCAATAATAAGCAGGCCAAAGTTACTTTTCTTGGTCTCGTTGGGCTTAATTTTCTGGCACTATTGGATTTAAATAAAAGGAATTGGAATTCTGCCATGTTCTAAAAAAATTACTTGTTTCTAGCCACGCAGAGGTTTCAAAGTAATCATGTCTGATGGAAACTGGTGAATTGACAGCCAGTTGACTGGAGAGCTGATATTTACTGGCAGAGTTGCAATTACAGCAATATTCATGTTATGGTATGTTGGGGCAGAACATGGTATGTTTTATTTTTATAGATGCCTAATATGTGAAGTGCTTAGTCTCCCCACTCTGAACTTACAGATGTTGACCTAAATGTGCTGGGCACCCATGCTGCTCAGAAGACTGCTAATCTTGCCCTTGATGGAGAGTACACTATGTCACGAGGTGCTGCACTCATGAACCAGCGACTGGCCTGGAGATCTGCGTATGTATACAAATACAATAGCTGATGAACTTCATCAACCCGAGCAGCCTGAAAATGTATGAACCATATGGAATGTGGTCCAGAGTAGTGACTGACATTTACAGACCAGTAAGGGGTAGCTACTGGGTGTTCACTTGAATATGAGTTCTGACGCTGCACTTGTTTTCCTCACATATGCTTGAATCACTTAAATGATGATCGGCCTGGGTATTACAAAAGTTTGTGCCCCATGAAGATTAGGGGTAGAACTGGTCTTGTGTGTAAAAGGCGACTAACAGGATCGGGTGGTCAGACTTGCTGACTTGGTTGACACATCGTATCCCAGTTGCGTAGATCGATGCTCATGATGTTGATCACTGTATTGACTGGTCCAGACTTGTTGACACACTGGAGATTTAGGAACATGTAAGGCTGTGTCTTGATTTTGGGTGACGTGACCTACATGTGAAATCAAAGTCTTTTGTAAGCAGTTAAGATAAACCCCCTTATCATCTACTATACTTTTAACATATTCTACAAAAATCTGTTTATCCAGTTTCTTGAGCATTTATGATTGAAATTTGATGAAACTGTGTATACATCATCTTCAAGGAGCTCAAGGCTGACATTGAAGGTGAATGTAATAAGACTGGAAGTGCTCAAACTTTGCTATTAAGGCCATTCATGACAAATTGGTTCATGATACAGATTTGTACCCACGGTACTAGCATCTTACTGACAGTGCAGTTTTGCTGAGGATATCAGTGTAGATAATATATGAAGTCATGTGTTGTTAAGTTAGTGGTATTTGTTTGTTGTTTCATGTGGCAGACAAAGACCAGAAGGTGGCCCCGACAAGAAAGCTTGGTACAGGAGAATCTTCAGTAAGATCCAGACTGTAGAGAACCATGTCAGCAAAGCCCAGTCGGTACGATCATAGATGGTTCCTCGTTCCAGGCATTGTCAAAACTCCTGGATGTTACAAACAGTGTCACTCACTGCTTGAATCCAATTAATGTTTATAATGATTATAATAAATGAACATATATGCAGATTCAAGACAATATGAATGTTTTCCTGACTGTATGTTTGCTAATTATGGACTTGTGTCATTTGGGTGTCTTGTTGGATACCATTGTTGTAGTTCAGGTTCATTATCTACCCATTATTCAATTCCACACAGTGTGAGTCAGGACATGACCATTGTTGCAGTATCAAAGTTTCTGTGTCATTAGGTAGATTTCCTTGGTATAGTTGTACATACCATGCACTGGTTATGAGATATTTGTGTATGCAAACTTTCTATTTTGTAATCTCTATTCTTTTATCTACATGTTTTTTGTTCTTTCAGTCTGAACGGTCTCGTCATGGGACAACCTACAGTGATGAGGAGTATGAGGATGATGAACCAGTCTCACTCACTCATGAGAAGGTCAAGAAAAAGAAAGTGAAAAAGGTGAATTAAGAGGCTAGCAATATTTTCCATTTCCCTAAATAACCTCTCCTGTGAGGCCATTACTTGTGGCTCATCTGAAATACTGATGGCCATCACTTGGGTTGATGATCATGACTTGGTTCATATCTCGTGCTAAATCTCATAAAAGATTTTGACCTTGACATTCAGGTCTTAGGGATTAAATTCTTTCTTTCAATCATGATTATAACCTTAATCTGGTTCATCTGGAGGGGTGGGGAAACCATATATCAGTGTTTCATTTCAGACCTTGTCTAAGTGACATTCAAGCTCACAATTGTTCATGACCTTGACCTGTTTCAGAGCCGAGCACGTACCTCTGAAGTGGAGGATGACATGGCTAATGCTGTATATGCTCAGTCACGCATCAGCAGCAACAGGCTCAACTGAAGGAGTCCAGTGCCTGAACACACCTTTCTTTGTGATAATTTAAACACAAATCCTATATTTGACATGGATGTTAATATTGTTTCATGACAGAGGTTGAACACTAAGCATTATATCAAAACTGTTGGATGGTAGTCACTTAACTGTCATCTAGCAAACTGATTTTTTAATATCATGGTTGATTATTTCCAGTTTGTTTGTTATTCCCTTTTTGATTGAGGGTTGACAGAACTGCTTTGGTTTATGTAGTTTTTATTTATACTTGGATTTTTGAAATACAGCTTGTTTTATAGTGCTGCAGTAGTTCAGTCATCTGTTATCAATGTTTTGGACAATTATTGTTTGTATGTATTTTTGTTTTCATCTAATATTTTTACACAATAGACTGTGATAGATTCTGCTGCATGTCTTCATTTCATATTCACATACAGAACAGTTCGAAATGAAGAAATAGACAGCAGAAACATTATGGGTTGTCATATAATATCATTGTTCCTGTTATGATGGATCATTAGTCCAGAAACCATCTCGACAGCTACTGTTATAAACATGACTAAATACACATTGGTTGCTTATCAGGAGTTTTGTTTTAGCTGTAAATACTGCTTCATAATTTTGGTATAGGATTTAGTGCTCAATTTGGGGTAATGTATTAATTTTGAAAGCTTTAAACAGTTAACTCATGATTTAGCCAAGACCGGACTTTTGGCTGCATCACTGATGTGGATATTTAAATAGGTAAGTCTCTGGTAGTAAGGAGAACTGTGCAATTGTCTCCTCAATCTGTTTAGGACAGACTTGGTTAACTTCTTGGAACAATGAATTATTCTGGAAGGAAAACAGTTGGAGGTGTTCATTATGTTCAGTTGAAGTATCTACAATGTCTACATAGGGATTTCTTGCAGAGATTATTGTAGGACTTGGACCAACTTTGTCATATGTTCTACACAATAATATCTTATTCAAGCACTCTTGCACAAAATATTTTAATTATCATAATGTTTTCTTTATTATTTCCTCTTAACTCTTATAAGGCTAATGAGACTTTACATGTTGATGTTTGATATATTTGTATGTTGTGTGTCATCTGTCCAAGGCACAACCTCCTTATATTGCTCTCGGAAGACTAGTGGTTCATACATACTCTGCTGTAAGCACCACCTGTATGATAAGCATTTCAGGAACTTCACATAGGTTTTGTATAATTCATTGGAAATGCATCATATTTGGCTAATGTTTGTCCAAGTTTACACCTAGGTACCTGCCCTGTGCCAACCTGGCTACCTGCCGAATCGGGTAATATCTCATTAGGAACTGGCAAAAACACTTAACATACATGTAAAACTATGTTCATGCATATACTGATGTAGACTGAAGCTGCCTTTAACATGTTAAACATGTACCATGTTAAAGTCAGAAGGTTTGCATGCAGGCAGAAAGAGGTGTGAACATAAACGACTGGTAGTGTAACCATGGAGTTATATTGTTTTGATTAGCAATATATCACCTAACTTTACCAGGTCTTAGTAGGCCTGTGTATACCAAGTTCCAACCTGACAGAATACCTCAGTCACCTTAGCCCAAGTAACTTCTTTGAGGCATTCAGAAGTTGTAAGATTAAGATATATGGCTGAACAACTTTGTTATTACAATCAGAAGTAATGTATTGATGGAGGTTCAAATTCAATTTTCCTGTATGTTTCATCTCTTCAAATTTTAATAAAGTGGTTGTTCATCCATATATGTTATTCTTCCCAGGCTAGCTAGTTTGGGTAAGTCCAATTTACTATGGTTTTTTTCCATTATCTTTTGATCAACTTTTGGTGCATGGATCCTACTAATACTGTAAATGTCTAGCACATGAAATTAGATTTAAAAGATTGTTTGTGTGTGACACAAGTCTGTTGTGTCTGACTATCCTGATCCAGGCCTATTGTGGGGGCATGATGATCCCATTGTTACCGTCTTTTATCTATTATGCTGTTGCTGTTTTGTTATTGGCAATATTTCTATTTTCGTACTTCATTTATGTGACACTCAATAAGACAATAAACTTAATTATCAGAGCGAGTTCTTTTTTCATTTCAGTGAAGTTGTAATTGACTACATCCAAGAGGGTTTCAGAAGAGGATTATTGATTGTGTGCATATTGTCAGAGCCATGATGGATTCCATATGCCAACTGCTTGCAGATTCTGTTAGCAGAAGGTTATGGCAGCCTTGGATATTGGAGTTATACCAAACACCCTTAGTATGAGAATTGATTGATAAGCTTTGAGCCTTACATAGTAGGAGACCCGTGAAGATCCGGGGTAGAATAGGTCTCCAGCAACCCATGCTTGCCACAAAAGGCAACTATGCTTGTCGTTAGAGGCGACTAACGGGATTGGGTGGTCAGGCTCGCTGACTTGGTTGACACGTCATTGGTTCCCAATTGCGTAAATCGATGGTCATGCTGTTAATCACTGGATTGTCTGGTCCAGACTCTATTATTTACAGATCGCCACCATATAGCTGGAGTGTGGCGTAAAACTAAACTCACTCACTACATAGTAGGAGTTGGGTAAGAGTAAAATATTGTTTTATCCATTTACATATCATTTTGGAAATGCGAGTCAACAAAACAGATTGTTTCATTGTGAAAAGTCAGTAAAATAAGAAGGGGTTTGTGACCTATGGAAAAACACTGACTTGGGAAACATGCATTGATCAAATACCAGTGCTTGCAGTAAAGGGCTTAAGACCAAAAGATATGACTCATGGGTGTGAGAATGTTGTGTGTTATGTTGATTCAGTGTGTGCAGCCGAGTCTTCATGTTGTTGAACTACAGCTGCAGCACCATTGAAAGCAATGTTATTTGCTGATAACCAGGTGCTAGGACAATTTCAAGCACATGGTGAAAGAACAAAACAAACAAAATCACTTTTGTTGTTTAATAATTATTTTTCTGATTATTTATGAAAAGGGACCTGTAAAGATTGATGTAGATACCTGATAAAAGAGTACACATGTTGACATGAACAAATACAAGACAAATGACAATGATATGGATACCCATCAGTGGAAATTCAAACATCTAACAGCACAGAAACAGCATCAGAAGTTTCTCTGATATCCATTATGAGGAAAAACACACTTGTCCTCCTCATTTGTAGCATAAAAGGACAAAGCATGATGGAATGGAAAACCTGTGAAATCCACTGACATGTACAATGAAACTGACAGATGAAGAATAATTGTATTCATGACTAGATAAGGGATCATGGACATAAAAGGCTGAGGTAGCAGGACCAGAGTTGCACTTAAAAAATGGTCCATAGACTATTCCTTTACTGACATAGTAAGGATATGGATCTATTGTTATATGATACAGGGACCATTTTTGAGTGGACATGGAAAGGTTCACAGTTCAGTACAGGATCTGGGTAATCAAATAAAATGGAACTCTGTTCTTACATTTATTTGTCAAACACTTGAATATAGTCAATATTCATCAAATTCACCAATTCATCAAAAAATACATTTTTATTCAATCACAGTAAAGTATCAATATACTTAATTTATATTTGCACACACTCATAATATACACGTTCACGTAATATTAAAATCAATGTTACAGGGTTTTACCTTCATAATTATAAATAAAACAAAATATACAATTCACATTTTGAAATTTCAAGTATTCTCACTGTGAACTAGCCCAGCATTCTGGGACACCCTTAGGGTGCTGGGATACAGGACTGGGGTTGAAACACATGGAGAAGCTCATCCCAGCCACAGTCTGCTATCTGCAAACAACAAAGAGTCTTGAGGAGAATCGAGTGAGTGAGTGAATATTTCAGCAATGTCATGGTGTGGGTCATTAGTAATGGTCTTCACATACTGAACTTGTTGAAAATCAAATCGAGGCAACTGACTTGACAAGTGAACAATTTCACACGGCCACCACAGTGACACTTGAGAACAGCAGTACGCCTTACTATCCTGAGTAGTAGTGGGTAGTGTTTGTGACCACTCGGGGCTAGTTTCACTGGCTCTTAAACCCTACCTGTCCAGGAACATGCAGGTTGAAGTCCAGGCCATACACAAACTCTGTGTGGTGCTCAATCACCTCCAGGGCCTCAGGACGAGTGTAGTCCCAGATCCTTGAATGACATAACAGACAATCAGGTGTAGCCACACTGATGCACAAAACTCTCCCGAACCCTCAATATACAGATCTAAAAAGAATTATTCTTCCCAAAAGCAACAATAATAGGGATACGGTCAAGTATGTCTGGATAACACACCTGTAAATGGACTTTCGTTAAAATATTGTTTGTTTCAATGCAGTTGGTGAGTGTTACCTAACACAACATCAAATAATATTATGTAACAGAACTTGCAATTTTGCCTGAATGTTAAAATTATTAAAATCTAAATATTTTAGATATTTAAATACTTACCTTACCATAGGTCTTATGCATATTACCTCAAGCTCCGCTTAAAGAGATCAGACAGTCGTTGATTCGCCATTCTGTAGAACGGCCACCTCGTGTATCGACGAGTGTACAGGCAACGGAAGTGACGTGATCTCCCCTCCCGAGCAAGCGCGGTCCATCCAAAATCACTTTTACTGACCAGGTCCGAAGAGCCCAGAGAGGGGAGGAGCATCCAGCGTTGGGAGGGAGTTACCGCCCTATAGTAAGGTAAGTATTTAAATATCTAAAATATTTAGATTTTAATAAATTTTTAACTTACCTTACCATAGGTCTTATACATAAGGATTCGACAGTAGGACGGCGTTGTCGGGCTCCAGAGGACCGTCCCACGAAAAACCCACATGCCAAGGGAAAACCAGAAGAAACTACTGAATCGCCAGACTGTCGCAGGAGGCGCCTGGAACAGGAGACAGATAGTAACTAAAGGCAACCCTAAGGAAAACAAATACACCCAGAGTGTAAGTTAACCTGAAGACCAGAAGGTAAGAAGAAGTAGTTACCTAATGGGGTAGGATGGGTGAGTTGCTGAGCAACCACCAGTGGACCAAACGATTGAAGACCTTCCACGCCCCTCGACGGCCAAATCCGCGAGGTAATGACTAGCGAAGACAGTAGAGGACTTCCAAAACAACCCTCCATGATGGCTGGAACGGTGCAGTTTCTGTGGAGAGCCATGGTGGATGCCAGAGCCCTAATCTCATGCGGATTAGTGGCTGTAGGATGAGGCAGATCTTGGCGATCGTGGCGGTCAGGATGGTAGTATCGAGCCAGAGCGCAAGCGTATTCTTATTAACTTCACCTTTGGCCACAGAAGACAATCGGATGAACAGTCTCTTCTGAGACTGCCTCCTGGAAGATGACTTGGCAATATAAATCTTAAGTGCCCTCATGGGACAAAGCAGCTGTTCCTCAGCGTCGTGAGGTCCTAGAATGGAAGACAAAGGAGGGATGGAGAAGATCCTATCCGGTTGTCCCGGCAGCTGGTTCTTGGCCACGAAATCCCAAAGCAGTCCGAGATGAACAAGACCATGCCGTGACTGCTCAAAACGCACCCTGGTGACATCCAATGCGTGGATCTCACTAACCCTAGCTGCTGTGGCCAGGGCCAAGAGAAAGGCTGTCTTCCTGGAGAGGTTCTCAAAAGAAGCCGCGGTCCAAGGGCTCATAAGGGGACCTCTCAGATGACGGAAGAACGACGTTTAGGTCCCAAGCCGAGGGACGGAGCTTTGCCTTCTGGTCCTCCAGCTTAAGCGCTTTGAGGACGGCTGGGCGATGAGTTCTGGCACCTTGGAAATCTTTTGTCGCGACTTGACCGCCAGAACGGAGTTAAGAGCCGATAAATAAGTTCCTATAGTGTTGCCCTTGAGGCGCGGGACTTCAGAAGAAAGAGAAGGAACTCTGCTATAAACTGAGGAGAAGCCTTCAACGGGTCCTTGGACTTCTGTGCACAAAACTTCTCAAAAGAAACCCACTTATCATCATAGAGTGATCTTGTGGAGACTCGATGAGCACGAGCAATAACCTTGGCGACACCGTGGAGAAGCCCTTGGCCTTCAGCGCCTTTGCAGATGATCCAACCAAAGACAGATGAAACCGAGTCGGATCGGGATGCCACTGTCGACTGTGGGGATGCCTGAGCAGGTGAGGCCAGTCTGGTAACTGTTCTGCGGACTCCATAGGCTTAGACGGGCGCGAGATCTGGGAACCAGGTTCTGGCTGGCCACCAAGGCGCGACCAAAAGCAGGCTAATCGTCTCTGTCCGCTTGACCCTTGCTATTACCGCTGGCAACAGAACTGGTGGTGGAAAGGCGCATACCGCCCAGACCCTCCCACGACAAGGACATGGCGTCAATCGCCCATGCCGCTGGATCTGGAATCGGAGACATTACATACGGCAGCTGTGTGTTGAAGCGAAAGCCGCTAACAGGTCGATCAGAGGGCTGGTCGTGACTGTGACAAAGAAGTTTGAACGCTTCTGGATGTAGCATCCACTCTGTTGGAGACGGTTTGCCGGCCTTGAGAGAGCCGCCTGCAAAACGTTCTTGCACCCTGGGATGTATCGGGCTCTGGCGCTGATGCCATTGTCGTCCAGGAGACTGGCCAGCTGGAACGTCTGCTCCAACAACTGTTTGACCTGGTCGCTCCCCTGATTGTGAATCAACCACACCACCGTGGAATTGTCCGGACGCTATCAGGAGCCTGGTGTTCCGCAACAGAGGCACCCAGTGTCCGAACCGCTAAAATGACTGCTCCAAGTTGTTGATGTGCCATCCTAGCTCGGTGCCTGACCACAGCCCGAGGTGGTCTGGTCGTGAGGAGGTGAGCACCCCAACCTTGAAGAGACGCATCTACTGAACAGTTCGTGATCGTGAACAAACTCTGTCAAGGAGACTCCTGCGCAGACGCTCGACTCGACAGTCCACCAACGGAGGTAAGCGTGGAGATGCAGGGGCAAAAGGAACCTCAACTGAAGGTCGTCCGCCTGGATGGAAGGCAACAGGAAGCTGTAACGCCGGCATGAAAGCGACCTCTGGCGCCAAGTCCTGGGCTGAGGTGAGGAGACCTAAGAGGGACTGCCACTCCCCTGAGCACGAAGCGGCTGATAGACCTCGGTTGGCGAAACTGACAATCTTTCTCCAGCGATCTAGCGGAATCCTGACAAGGTCGCAATGTGTCAGGAAGAAGCCTCCGATAAACGTTAGTTCCTGGGACGGCTCCAGGTGGGATTTGTCTATGTTGATAATCCATCCCAGTTGCTGCAAAGAGATGAATGGCAAAGTGCATCTGTTTTGGCGGGAAGCAACTGAGGGTCGAGGTGGTTCATGAGACAGTCGCCTATATAAGGGTCGAAGTCGATGCCCCTGAGATGGAGGAACCGGGTGATCGGCGAGGTAATCGAGTAAAAGCCACGGGCCGTGGAAATTCCAAATGGAAGCACTTTCCACTGGTAGTGGGACCCGTTGAAAAAGAACCTCAGGTAC
The DNA here is from genome assembly GCF_003918875.1 of Haliotis rubra. Classification (NCBI taxonomy): domain Eukaryota; kingdom Metazoa; phylum Mollusca; class Gastropoda; order Lepetellida; family Haliotidae; genus Haliotis; species Haliotis rubra. The sequence continues at coordinate 1,717,170 of NW_025767157.1, forward strand.
TTTCTGTGACGGTGGTAAATGGGCACATGCAGGTAGGCATCCTGAAGGTCGAGGCTGGCCAACCAGACCCTGGGCGCATGCTTGGCTCAGTAGCTGTTCCAAGGACACCATGGAAGAAGTGGCGGTTCGAAAGATAAAGGTGGTTGAAAACTGCCATGTTGTGAATCATCGTAGTTTCCCTGAGTCCTTCTTGGGAACCAGGAAGATTGGTGAGTAGAACCCGGGGACTGTCGGGGTCTAGCACTGTCTCTATAGCTTGTTTGCGTAACAGAGTGTGGATGCTGTCTGCTAGCAGTAACTGTTGGTCTGGAGCATACACACATGACTGGGGCGTTGAAGTCAGAGTAGGCGACACGGCGATTGGCAGCTTGTAACCGGTCCTGAGAATGTTGGTGATAAACGGGTCTTCCAGGATTGTCCAATTGGGCCAGAAGATCCCCAGTCTCCGCCTACTGGAGTAGGACGAACCGGCACGACTGGGGGCGGGAGGTCCCAGTCGTGTTGGGTCGCAACTTCAGCGACCGAAGTAAGGGCGCCTCCCCCTACCCCTGCCGGCGTCGTCGAAGGGTCCGGGGACGATCCTGCTGACGGCGCTGAAAAACAGGTTCGGATCTGCCACGGCCCGTCCTCTGCCAGAGGCGTCGCGGACGAGTCTCTTCGGGACGTAACGGCTTCCCTCTACCCCTTGCAGATGATCTGCCACGAAGGCCGAACTCAATGCTTGAGCGTAGACAAAAGAAACCTCCGTATTGGTAAGCTCTGCGTGTTCCTTATACACCTCCGGAATGCCGTCATTAAAGAGGAAACGAGACGCAAAAGGGGCTCTTAACAGTTTCCTTTTAAACTCTTCCTGCCAAGAACAGGGCTCCAGGAAACCCATCCGCCGAACAACCGTTGTCATGGCCAGAGCCGCCCGGAGGTGCGCCAGCAAATCATGCAACACCTTGCCCTGCCATTGAAACAGGGTGGTAAGATGTTCTAACCTTGACGATGTTGTCTTCCGTCAAATCCCAAGCAGCAGCCGGGTTGCCGAGGCCAACGCTGATACCGGCTTCAACATCCGCTGAGTTCTGCATCAATGGCCAACATCTTGGAGTCCTGCACTCGGGTAAGATGTCTGTGGGGAAGCCGATAAGCTTGAGGGACTCATCATGAGCCGCGCTTCCATCGGCAAAATCCAAACTATGAATCTTGTAGTCCCTTTATGTGACTTAGGAGCCTTAATAGTGGTATTGAGAGACAAAGTAGCAAAATCAGCGTCCAAAGAAGCCACAGCATCGGCCACCATCGGGTGAGGCGGGAGGAGTAACTCCGGAGAAGACCGAATAGCCTTCGGGTCGGCCGAACCTGAAGAGGGAGAAGGACAATCCGGCAGTCTGTCGGCAATCCAGTCGAACACAGCAGAGAGAGGGAGGTAGGTGCCCCCATCATCATCATCCTCTTGCAACATTTCCTCATTATAATCTGGAGAAAAATAGCACTCCTCAGTGTCCTCCCAGGACATGGTAGGAGCAGTAAATCGTTGACCCGGGCGCACCGATGACAACTGAGAAGCAGCACTCAAAGTAACTGTCGGGGAACGTGGACGTCGCGGCGAGCGGCGAACAGGAGGTGACCTTGAACGGGACCGACGGTATCGCCTACCACGCGATCGGTGATCGTGGAGCCTCTCCCTATCCTTGGAACGTACGGGAGAGCGAGACCTTGAGTCAGACCGACGACGGCGAAGAGAAGTATCCGAACTAAGACGAGGACTCCTAGACCGATGATGCTGCCGAGGAGACCTGGAACGAGATCGTCGAGAACGATGGGAACATTTCGGCGCCCTGGACGCGGGAGCGCTCTTCCATTAACTGACGTTGTAGGTCCTCCTCTCTAGACACTGTAGCCTTCCTGGGGATACGTAGTCTCGCCAAAGCGCCGGAGTTGGCGCTGGCGCTGGCGGCCGTACAGGCGCCGGCGCCAGCATGAAGCTGCCGGCGTCGCCGGCTGCCGGCATAGCCCGGCGTCCGCGATGGGCGCCGGCGTAGGGCATCGACGCTTGGTTGAAGCAACAAGTCAGCAACGGGAGAATCAAGTGCCACAGGCGCCGGCGCAGGAACAAAGCTAGGCAACGGCGCTGGAACGGTGCTAGCTTGGGCTCCGGCAGCTGCCGGCAAAAGGAGCGTCCGAAGCAACTTCTGAACCTCCGGATGCGACAAAGCGTCCGGGTGGGATAGGTCAACAAAGGCGTCAGACGGGCTTTGGCTTCGAAGGCGCCAGCAAACGAGGCGCAGGGGTGGCGGCTGATCTATCACCGGAGAAGAGCGTCCCGACCCGGACGAGGGGAGAAGACGGGGGAGTCCACAGAGGAAACAGGGGAAGACATTCTCCTCTTCCGTTGTGACAAAAGCTTCTTCTTGGCGCTGAGGTAGGCCTTGAAATCTGCGCCGGACAGCTGAGTACAAAAGTGACAGCGCTCGTCAATGGAACAGGCAACAGTCGCACAGTCTGGGCACCAGGGGTGTGGGTCCTTGGCAGACTTCTGCACCTTGCAGATGCAACAAAACTGCCGGGTCATGCACACAAAAGCTGTAACACACAAATGTGAAACGTAAAAACATAGAAACATAACCCCTGCAGGACGAAAAAATGGAAGCACCCCTACAACAAGAATGGGCACGCGTAAGTAAAGTGGGACAGTCGTGTGTAAACAACCAAGATGGCTGCCCCCACACTGAGCCGAAAAAAGCGTGAAAACACACACAAATTAGGCAAGAAATAAGAAGGTACACATAAACAAGCATGAAACAAAAGGTGGAAGAACCCTAGAGGTATCAAAACACCCAAACATGCCACGGCGTGGAAAATCCTCGGGCGGGGACACACCCCAACCCGAAGTGAAGAAAAGAAAAAAAAAAAACACGAGGCAGCCAGGTAAGTGAAGTTACTTGTAAATTATGTTCTTCACCCACAGAGAAGAGACATAAGATAGAAAACATACATACCAAAAACTTTAATATCTGAAAACTATTAGTAAGTGTCTGAAAACTTAGCGAAACAAAAACGTCTGACAAGCAAGACGCTTGAAGTAAAAGTGATTTTGGATGGACCGCGCTAGCTTGCGCGGGAGGGGAGATCACGTCACTTCCGTTGCCTGTACACTCGTCGATACACGAGGTGGCCGTTCTACAGAATGGCGAATCAACGACTGTCTGATCTCTTTAAGCGGAGCTTGAGGTAATATGCATAAGACCTATGGTAAGGTAAGTTAAAAATTACATAAATGAAAATAAGTACGTACAACACAGGGACCTGTAAGTTCATGCTTCAATATCCATTCTGTATCTATACTAACCACAATATTCAAACTGCACATGCATTCTGGGTAATTGATCGCTGTAGCCAGCACATTCCTAATGCAAATATATGGAACTAATGCATGAGCATTAAACTGGCACTGCAGAAAGTTGATCAGTAAAGTGTCACTTCATTACAGATAATCTTCAGCTGAAATAATTGAGTGAGGTCATGGCTCAATTGTAATTTCTACAAAACTGTTGTGAAGGTGCAAGTCTGATCTAACAAGCCAGCAACACAAATACCAGATGATGTCATCTGTTACATCTTACCGAGTTGTGAAGTCATAGGAGCAGGAGATGAGCTTGGTCGCCATGAACGGTGAAGTCTGAAACAGTTAATTTGCAATAGTGTGAAACCATTCCTGGACTGTCCTGTGCATCTGGATATTTTGTGACAAGTTTGTATATTCAATAGCTTTAGAAATTAGTCTTTTTCATGACTGTTGGGATTAAATAACACAATAAATCCATTAATTTCAGGCAACAAATCACGAGCAACATTTGAACATCCATGAAGGTTATCTGTGATGGGCATCTCACCCTGATTCTCCTGATGGCATACTGGTGTCCGCGTAGTTCACACACTTGTTGCCGGGTATTCCTGACATCCCAGACTCGTATCAGTCCATCCACGCCGCCAGTGAAGAGAACATTCTAGAGACAAGGCAAGCAAACAGAGATCACTGACCAACATCACAGCATTCTTGTGACTTGATTGGAAAATGTGTTAGAAATATTATCAACTAACACTTTCCTGAACACATATGTTTAGAATACTTACAGAGTTTTGACAACATATATTTCAAAAGCTTTTTTTCAGTACATAATGAAGACAATATATGGGTATGACAAAAATTAAGATTACATATAAGCAAGGAATCACCTTTTGAATTTGCTAGCCCTATGAGGCGGCTTCATGGATTGGGTGTTCAGATTTGGTGAAGTAGTTGATGACTTGTGAACATGCCCCAATGTATTGCTGTTCATAGTATCAGTCTGTGGACTGTATGGTCCAAACACCGATTATATAAAGGTTGTTGCCATGGAGATGGAATATTGCTGACTCTGAGCATTAAACAACAGACACGCACCCATTGGCTAGGCTGTGTGTAGTAGAGGCCAATACCATAATCCATATCAGTATTCCACTTTTTATTTCTGGCTAATATTAATGAAACATTTTGGAAAAAAATACAAGCATCTCTCACTTGTCTTGGAGTGAGTGAGTTTAGGTCTACGCAGCGCTCAGCAATATTCCAGCTATATGACGGCGGTCTGTAAATGATCGAGTCTGGACCAGACAATCCAGTGATCAACAGCATGAGCATCGATCTGCGTAATTGGGAACCCATGACATGTGTCAACCAAGTCAGCGAGCCTGACCACTCTATCCTGTTAGTTGCCTCTTACAACAAGCATGGGTTACTGAAGATCAATATTCTAACCCAGATCTTCACGGGTATACTTGTCTTGGATGAATGAATGAATCACCATCTACTCTGGTGTATAGCCTGCATGTAAAACCTCAAGACATCCACCCACGTCCTCTGATGGACAATCGCTAGTGATACTCACCTGATCGTATTTGCACCAATCACACGTGAGAATCTCACCACTGTGAGCAGGTATAACACAAGTTGGGAAGTTTGGTTTACGAGCATCCCACACTCGCAAGGTTTGGTCGCCTGTAACAGTTAGGTACAACAGATTTACGTACATCTCTTCCTCTCCCTCTCTCTTCAAATCACACATGCACTTGCCGAAGTCATGTTTTCATTTCACAATATGAACAGCTACCCTCAGTCCTTTTCATCTAGTACTACAGATTTACAGACACACACACACACACAGAGACACACAGAGACAGACACACACACCATTTCTGGTGTCCCCCGCTGTGATATCACTGGAATATTGCTAAAAGCAGCGTAAAACCTTACTCACTCACTATCCTCCCTTCACAAGAACTACCCTCCTCTTTACAACTACTATCCTCCGTTTACGAGATCAACCCTCAAGAACAACTGCTGTCCTCCGTTTACGAGATCAACGAGAACAACTGCTATCATCCCTCCACACCACCATATTACTGCTGGAAGTGAACGATGGACAGAAGAACATACCTGACACAGAGGCAAAACATGCTGGTATATGTGGTGACCACCCAGCAGAGTAGACGATGGAATCATGACCTCTGAAGGTCACTAGAGACTGGGCTGAATGTAAGTCCCACTGGGAAACAGAAACAAGATTTGAACATCCCACAGTGAGCGAGTTGGGTCTCACGCTGTGTCAGCTTGATCAGAGAGAAACTCCAGAAAGTGATGCATGTCTTTGATTGTTACATCTTTTTGCAAAACCCACGGAGGATGATACAAGCTGCACAAGGAGTTGAAAACATTTTTTCAGATAAGAGACATAACTGTATCTCCACTCGTAACAGACAGCAATGCTAAATGTAACCATGAAATTGAAAGATATTGTTTTCATAGATCTCAGCAAAAAAGCTTTCAGCTCAAGGTAAGTACAATTTTCTGCATTGTTTAGCTGCGGAAAGGTGAACATGGTATTTCGTATTTCCATGCTAAGTGGATAATATATACGTTATGGTGAGGATCTCAGCTCATCTATGTGATTGGCTTCTCTCCAGTCATATACGGAATTTCGCGGTATTCAAAACACAACTCAAGTTGGAAAATGGCATATGGAAGCTCATGTATTGTGCAACGTGTTGTTTTTTAAGGGGAAGTCACTCTTACTACTGTGTGGGGTAATATTTGCCTATGACACATGACAAAGCCATTACTGTTAATATTAAATACAGCCATAACTGAGATAGTCCAGCAACAAGGCAACTCACGATTTTGATCAACGTATCCCATGATCCTGTCACCACAAGATTCTCGCCACGAGTCAGACTCCAGTCAACAGAATTAACCTGGAATCAGCATACTTATTTATTCAAGAAAATCAGTTCAGTGGAAAAATATAACATTATCTAAAATTACTCTGAATACTTAATCTGTACTATGATTCTTTTTCAGTTTTTTTTCTTACATCCTCAAAAATGTTAAAAACAACCTACATTCTTTCATATTTCATCTCATTTAGTGCCACAGTCCTGGAGATGAGAACATGTTATTGTGTCAACGTCCTCTTGACATGCTGATCTATCCTGGGCCTAGATTTTCGAAGCTCTCTTAGAGCTAAGATAGTCGTAAGTAAATGTTAATGCATGGCACTTACGACTATCTTAGCACTAAGAGAGCTTCGAAAATCTAGGCCCAGGTCTGTACTTAATTAACAAATGCGACAACATGCAGTCATCGCTGTACAAACTCTCTGATCTTTATGTTTATTGTGTTAAAAGAGGAAAATGTATGCATGTTTGTTTCAATATATCCTCCAATATATGGTCAATGAATTATGTTTTGTTTTGTTGACAAAGTCTAAGAAGGAAGTTGACTATTTAAAGAAGGCTGCAGCTTGATCAGTTTTAAGGGAATTATTCTTATATTCATAATATGTCTGTTTACAATCATTACCTCCTTGGTATGCTCCTTGAATGCTTTTAGTGGACCCTGGAAAAAAATGATTAGACAGTGGTCACAGTCTGTGCTGTAGCTATGGTAATCAAGCATCATGGAGAACCAAAGCAATGTCAAATCACTAAGGTAACACACAGGAATGTTGTGGAGCATACAGTTTTGTATGTCCCCTGATGGATTCAACATGTTACAAGTTTGTCAGAGTGAGTGAGTGAGTGAGTTGGGATAAACAGTTTCCACTCAAATCACAGTATGTCAGATTCATGTGGCAGGAAAGCCTGAGGTGATACTGATTTTACCACTTTGGTGAAACCCTAGACCATGGTTTTGGCGTTCACAACGAGAAGCAAATCTGGACAAAATGGGATTCAAATCATGATCAAAGGTTTTTGGTGTGCCTAAAGGGAAGCGACTCTGTACAATGAACTGCTGCACCTAAGACAACAGTGCATGTGTCCTCGATATTGTAAAAACAATTTAACAGGTCAATAAAGCATATTATCCAAATATGACATCCTAAACGGCTAAAAAAAGGAATCAAATGTTAGTCATTGAAAGTAAGTAAACTTGACCGTCAACATTCCTCAGAAGATTATGCTTAATTGTTCAAATCATATAACTACTGCCATGAGTCTATGCATAAGATATTGCCCAAACAACGGCATTGTATCATGACCTTGAGGACGACCTTAACCCTCGACATGAATGATCAATGTCTCAAAGAATCCCCAGGCTTATACAGGTGATTCATGTGACATGCACATTCCTGATATGTCCAAACACCATGTTGTTTCAAAAATGTCAAATTCAGACAATACCTGAAAGCATCCACATTAGCAGGTCAGAGTGATTCACTCCATGACAAGTTTTTGGAGTACATATCACAAGCTTCAACTTACATCAGTCATTGATATGATACTACGTGTTATAGACAACTGGACCACCTGGCTTATGATCTGGTAAATCTTCTGCAATTTCTACACCATGTGTAACCATGGTAACAAACTACCTGTTCCTGCAGGACATCCCAAACAAGGAGGCTCCCATCTCCACTTGCTGTCACCAGCACATTCTCGTTGTTTTCTGACCAAGCCACGTCAAACAAGCCATCACTCCAGTCAAATGTACGAACTACCACTAAATGGTCTTGTCTCAGCTCTAATACAAACAGTGTTCCACACCCTTGAAACACAAAAGCACAAGAGTTAGATATCATTCCTTTTGTTTTTCTTCTTGCTTTTAGTATTCTTAGCAGGTTACAGAGAAAGTCTTTGACAGAGCTTAACAAAAGATGTTAAAGAATAAAAAACATCCCCAAGAGAAAACGTTGCTAATTTCTTTGAAAGAAATACTCAAATAATAAAGATCCTAAATGAATATTGCCATATATAAATATATGATATCTAAAAAAACAAAATTAAAAGGCAGTATGATTATGATATTATGAAGGTCAATGAATAACATACACATACTATTGAAGAGAATTTGACTTTGCATTCACACACATATGAATGCATGTCTTGAAAATGTACTTCATGATTAACAAATTGATTTGTATCTGCCAAGTATCAAGTATATATCTTAGAAACGCATCTTAAATATTGCAACATGGTTCATCGAAATATGCATTAAGTGAAATTCTCACATTAATAAATACACATTATTAATTTTTCATAGTTATTTGTTATTTTCGATGCCATATATATTAGCCTAAAGCCAGGAAACAATCACAAGCTTCAAGCTACCTTGACACATATGTATGACAAACTACATTCACCAGCACAAGGTCAGATAATCACCTCTCTACTAGGAATTGGAATGCTATATCTGGAGCACATTCTGTGTTAACAGGTTAAATGATGGACTTGGTAGACACTGTAATTAGAGTGCCATGAGTGAAATATTGCCTCGGTTCAGTTAGGACAACTGTCAACTGTTAGACTAAGATACAATCTGTATTGTGTTTAGAAGACTTGAATCAACCTTGCTTAATGAAAAGTATCAATGACAACAAAATGACTGTTTTTTTATTATACTATTCCACAGTTTTCATTCATTTTCGCTGACTTACTGAATGAGTGAGTTGGATTTGTGCGCTGCTTTTAGCAATAGTCCAGCAAATCACGGCACTGGACACCAGAAATGGGCTTCACACATTGTACCCATGTGGGGAATCGAACCCAGATCTTCGGCGTGACGAGCAAAAGCTTTAACCAATAGGCTACCCTACCTCACCTTCGCCGACTTAGACTGAGATAGAATCTGTATAGTGTTTAGAAGTATGGAAGGATAACAATATATGGATGAATAACATCCTTAATTGCAGTGAGAATGGCGTTTCAGTGTAGGTTCAAACACCGTTATCAAGCAAGTGATAAACAGCATGAGGATAGAGAAACATATATACAAGTTCACTGTCACTGTAATTAAAGCAGTTTGTCATCCATATACTGTTATCCTCCCTTACTGCTCTAACTTTTAAATGCCTCTCAAAGAGGTTAAAGTGTTTTGCATCATTCATTTATGGAATACACAATAACCTTAAGAACCATAAGTTTTCCAGGAAATTTCAAATATCTACACTGTATACTTTAGAACTCGACTGAATTCAACTGGCAACTGCCAAATATATTTAGGCATTGTACTGACTGAATGGTTCAGCTGTCCAGACAAGTTAGGGTAGGACAAGTGAGTTACATCAACATCCGCAAGTCGGAAGTAAATGTCAGTAAAAATAATCATATGGTTATCACTTTAAATGTCATAATGCGGATTATTATAAATTTAAAAAATTAGTACCTTAAGTCATTCTGTAAAATCTGATGAACAGATCGCAAGATATTTTTATTTTATTTTTGTCAACATCATTTACATATGCATAAAATACCTGCGATGCCATAATACTGGGAGGACGAACAGGCTAGCCTGTTGGGAAAGTATGGTGAAAATTTTACAGAGTATCCATGGCGGGATTGGGTTCTAAATGTAACCGACATGAGAACCGACTTAACCCCACATCTCACGCCACCAAAATAAGTGTTTTTAGGATAGTCTTGAGAGTAGCCTCCCTTGTTGAACGTTCCGTTTTACCACATGTTGCGTTTTCAGGGTGGATTATGAAACGGAACGCATATGATATACAAAAAGGAACAACACCGGAGCCGATATATGTATTTTAATCATATTTTGCTCATTAATCATCAAATCGATTACTTTTGGTACGATTACGACAACCGGAAATGAGACCGATATTTCTTGCCGCCATCTTCTGAAATCTGCGAGGAGATGAGCAGTGTTTACACTTTTGTCTCCAATAAAAATGTAGATTTCAGTATGAAACTTCCTGTACAAAGTTGTCAGTGATATCCATTTCGAAGGGAGTTATGGAGCGCCCTGAGTATTTCTTGCAGTCAGAGGTAGCGCGGCTCGTTTTGGGTAAGATTGTTTAAACTTTTATGCAAGTTTGAAAGTTTTGTCGTCATAACCTGTCATGATAACACAATGCTGATTTCCTCTCCGCTACGTTTTGCTTGTTCACGAATGGCTTGGGCAAACGTCTGAGACTGAGCTTTGTTTTCTTGCTGTTACTGTCATAAATTGGCATTTATATCCATCGATTATGTAGAACACTTCTATTATAGTCTGATACTGATATAATGTATTTTGAAGTCAAGTCATCGGTTCAAACTGACCAAGGAATCCTAGTATCCTTCCTGCTAACAATAATGTGGTTGCCTTGTGCGGACTTTCCTCTCGTGTCCTTCATTATAACTTGACAAAATGCAAGCAATTTTTATGTATACCGGTGTTACATGCTTTGAGAAGCTTAAGACACCTACATTGTTGATTTGCAAATCGGCCTGCAAATCTCCTGAACAACTGTAGACAATTTCACTAATTCATGAAAGTCAACTTTACCTTAAAAAACCCAAACACCATTAAGTATTTACATTGTGTTGTGCAACATACCTTGGGGTAATCGATAAACATGTGATGTCCAAAAACATATCTGACCATGTTAGTTTTTCAAAACTCCTTGCTTTTGATGCACATATATCGTGTTCATATACAAGGAATTTGTGCTCTGTCAGGTTTTTCGGCTTGTTGTTAATATAGCTTTACATAAGACAATTCAGTATAAATATTGTAGATATTGGCAACAATGCCATACCATGCACTTGGTGCAGCATGTTTTGTGCTAATTTATATAATAGCTCTTTCTTCATGTTCTTGCTGCTTTGGTCCCTAAATTGTTTTAGGGTTGGTTAGCACCAACTGTATCCTCAGGCCTTTACTCCCCATTTTAATAGAACACCTCCAAATATTCCAGTGCCAATCAAACACCCCTTTACTACCATACAAGGAGGCCAAGGAAGTAATAAGGATGCTAAAGTAAGTGCCTTTGGCAGGCATAATGGGAATACAGTCATCATTTTGTGCATATTTGGGATTTTTTTACAGTTCATATTTTCCAAAATTCTGAGTTATTTCAACATAGTAGTCAGTGCAATAATATAAAATTAAGGATTAACCTCATCCTTGTTTTTGGTCTTGATGTCACTGGTTGTTAGTGCTGTACAGCATATACAGTTTACCCATCCACCTCCACAACATTACAACATTATCATCGTTGATTATTTTCACCTTACATCTTGTATAGTCTTTCAGTGCAATATTTCTGCATTGATGTTAGTTATGGTACCTTTAACCACATGCATGATCAAGATAATAAATATACCAGCATCTATACCAAAATATCACTTTGAAAAAATATAGAGGTTGTTCACCTTAAGTCACCTCTGATAAATGTTCATGCCTTGATCATCCATTGAAGTATTTTTGATTCCAGCATGTAAGAAATGTGGGAGCATTAAAATGGTTATGTAATTAAGAAAGTAAACTCTGTAAATTTAAGATTAGTTGTCTTCATATTGGTTTTAATAACAATTGTTAATGAAACTATGTTCGTGTATATGTATCTTTATTTTAAGCATTGAATCTACTTGCAAATTGCTTTTGAGGAGGTGACATGACATGATGTAGTGTTGGAAATAAATCCTTCAACAGGCTTACCTTTAACAGCCGAGCTGGAACTCGGCGCTATTATAAATAGATTGTTATTATCCCCCGCAACAACGAAGTGATAGCTTAACCACACCTCGTACACATGTCAACCATGATCCTTAGATGTGCCTTTTAGGGGTTAGACCCAGATATGAATTTTATTTTTTGTGGTTTCAAGGGGGAAACGTGACTTATGCTGTGGCAATGAGGATGTCGTCTTGTCCGGAGCAGATCTCCTAAATTATACTTGCTAGCTTCATCAAACTTGGTACACATATCAAGCATGATCCCTAGATGTGCCTTTGGGGGGTTTGACTCAGATATGAAGTTTATTTTTTGTGGTTTCCATGGAAACATCACTTAGGCTGTGACTATGAGGATATCATCTTGTTGCATTTCCATGGCAACAAGTTAGGCTTTAACTGAATTTGGTGGTAATGCTCCTTTCTAGAGCAGATCTTAAAAACCTTTCAATACTCTCCTTCCACTTCGCTATATACACTCCAAAACATTTGACATAATCATAACTAGTAGACATATTCATAAAGAGTATTTTGCCGATGCGGGGGATATTGATGACTTTGTCTTCTTGTTATTATTACCATGTAATGCTTACTATGTTTACTGTCTTTAAAACTTGTATATGTACTTTGGAGTATGTAGTAAGAAAAGTCAAATTCTTGTTCTTTTTCATAGAGTCTGAGATCGTCCTTGGGGTACATATATGCATTTTCTGCGGCTGAAAATGTCATGTGGCAGTTGTATCAATGTTTTAATAAAATATTGTACAATCAATACAAGGTCTTTTTTTATCTATTATACAGCCCCCCCCACCACATGGAGTTACCTCCCTGCCACGCGTGCGTGGCCAACCAGGTAAGCACCCAGGCCCGTATCATCATTCCTTCTGCTGTCACGCATCGTGTTGACACATGCCTTGACTGTGCTGACCAATTCTATGATGTCTGAGTCTTCAACTACTGTATGAATGGTCTTTATTCATTCTTTAGAACTTTGACTTTGCAGTTAGTTATTTCTCATTTATGTGACTTTTGTATTAAAAGTTTACGCTCACTTTCCCGTGGTTAACGCACACGTTGCTATTCCATGGCGGGAAGTTTAGCGTGCCACAGGGTTGAAATATTGCTTTATATACAATTATTTCATGTCGCATTCACATATTTTCAATGTTTTATACATGTTATTGCTGTTTCTGTTTCTGGCCGTTAGCTACATGCGTTTACGGCATGCGTTGCCTGTGGGCAAAAATTGCCGCCACAGGACAAACATGAGAAGTGTTTATGCTGCCTAGAGAAAGCTGGGCACAACCCAGACGTGTGTGCGCTCTGCATCGGCTTTTCCCCCAAAGCGCAAAAGAGGCAAGCTGCAGATTTCCTCTTTTTTAAGGAATTGAGGGAGGCGGGAGGGGACCTGGCTGAGGAACTTTCCCCCGTCTAAATCTTAAAAGGCTAAGAAGCCTAGCAAACCCAAATCTTCAGGTTCTAAAGAATCTCAACCTTTTGATATGTCATTAATACAACAGATGTTTCAGCAACATGGACTGCTTCTGTGGTGTAGTGGTTAGAGCGTCCGCCCGGAGAGCAGAAGGTTGCGGGTTCGATCCCCGACAGCATCATACCAAAAGACGTTAAAATATGGTACTTGTTGGTCCCTGCCTGGCGCTCGGCATTAATGGGTACAACAAGAACCGATGGGCTCGGAGTCAGTATAATGTGTCTGAGTGGGGTATTCATGCTTCACTGTGTCATGGTATCTCAGTGGGCTAGCACTATAAAAACCTGCTTAAGTCTGGGCTAGTACAAGCAGCCGCATAGTGTCTCGGGGTCTTCGGACTCTTCCCTTCCCTTGTCGTCTGTGCTTCAGCCTTCCACTGCGTCGGGGTTCTCTTCAGGAGGATCCGAATTCTGGCTTGGGCTCAGGAGCCGAGTCGATGGATGTAGGGGGGGTTGAGGAGTCCGAGGGCACTTTTTGCTTCTCGTCACCTTTGCGTGAGGTGCGTGAGCGCATGGCGCAGATGTTGCCCCAAGCTGCGGTGCCAACATGCCGTCAGGATTTGTCTGGTGGGGCGTTTGCTCCTCGGCAGCCTCCACAGACGCAGCTCTGCGTTCTTCCATCACTGGTCCAGCATGTAGTGGATCCGTTGCTTGCTGGTTATCGGCTCCAATTCGACTTACCCGAACTCGTGAAGCATTACCAGCTGGGCGATGAGTTGCTCTTCCAGGTTCCGGTAGTGGATGAATGTGTTTTCATTTCGTTCGCCTTCGGGGAGGCTCGGCTTCCTCGGGTTCAGCTCTGGCTGCCAAACAAGGGCGTTTAGTTCCACCTTTCGCTCAGTCGGGCGCCCCTCTGCGGCAAGCTTACCGAACCTACAAGGAGGTATATTGGAATGCTGCGCAGCAGATCAGGGTGGTGGTCCACATTGCTGGCCCTTCTGTTTCGGTGCGACATTGTTTCCTGGGGACCAGCAGGTTATATAGGAGGCTGCTGCTCCAGCTACTTCTTTCAAGGACTGGAATGCCTTGCTGGAACAACCGCGGGTTTCTCGCCCCGGGGCTCCTGTGGCGAGCACTTCCTCAGGGGTGCAGCCTAGGCCCGAGTGCAGGTTGGCTTCGGCCACTTGGCAGGGGAAGGAGGAGGAACCACCCCACCAAAGGTAAGAGTAAGGAGCAGACCTTTTCGTCTGGCTCCTAGCAGCCTTTTCGCAGTCTGCCCCGACCCCCTGTTAGACTTGTGGGCTGCTCCAGCGGATACGTCCCCATCAGTCCAGCTGCAGAGAACTACTCACCCTCTCTTACCACATATCCCAGTGGGAGGCCGCCTCTCTCTATTCCTTCCGGAGTGGGAGAAGGCTACACACAACTCTTGGGTGCTGTCCACCGTACGTGTCGGCCATTTACCGCTGTGGAAGCGAGGCCCGCCAGAGTTCACTGGCATAAGGCTCACTCTGGTGTCGTCATGTCCGGTCAAGTCAGGTATACTGCGAGATGAAGTTCAGGCTTTGCTGGACAAGTCCGCAATTGAGTGCATACCACCGGGAGAGGAACAGGCGGGGTTCTATTCCATGTGCTTCCTCGTACCGAAAGGAAAAACCGCGGGTTCCGTCCCATTCTCAACCTCAAGGGGTTGAATTGCATGATAGAGGTTCCGTCCTTCAAGATGGAGACACTTTGCTCGGTGATCTCCTCTGTTCAGCCCGGCGATTGGCTCACGTCAATCGATCTAAAGGATGCGTATCTTCATGTACCTATTCATCCCACGTTCAAGCAGTACCTCAGGTTCTCTTACGATGGGATGTATTATCAATTAAGGGTGCTCCCCTTCGGCATATCCACTGCCCCCAGGGTGTTCACCAAGCTCATGTTAGTGCCGGCTACTCTCGCGCGTCCGCAAGGAAGGCATTGTCACCCTTACCTGGAGGACTGGTTGCTGCGTACACTAACTCAGCCGGCGAGTCTAGATTCTACTCACACGATGATAGACATTCTAGTTCGATTGGGGTGGATCATAAACCTCAAGAAATCCGACCTGGTACCCACCCAGGACTTTTCTCGGGGCACGGTTCACAATTCAACAAGGTCTTGTGTCTCTGTCACCTGACTGGATCACCAGAGTACGGGAAATGGTGTCTCTCACAGCCCCAGGCGCCGGCGTCGACTTGACTCCGTCTGCTGGGTCATATGGCGGCGGCCATCTCTGTCGTGTGGAGGGCGTGGTTGAGGATGCGCCCTACACAGCAAACTTTGGCGAGTCTGTGGGCTCACTCAGAGGATCTGGAGAAGTGTCTCACGGTTCCGGGGTGGTTGTTTCCTCACCTTCAGTGGTGGACCAATGTCGGGAATCTCTCTAAAGACATCCTGACTCCAGTTCTTACAGTTCAAACGGATGCATGCCTCTCGGGCTGGGGTGTGTGTGTTCTGGGCAGATTGTCGATGTCCGAACGTTAGTCCGAAGCCGAAGTCCGCCTTCACATCAATGTGTTGGAACTGAGAGCTGTGCGGTTGGTTTTCGAGGGCTTCCAGGAGCATGTTCAGGGCCAGGTTGTTCAGTTAGACAACCACACGGCCATGACGTACATCCTAAAGCAAGGCGGCACAGTGTCCCCAGCGTTCTTTCCGGAGGCATGGGAATATCTCCTTTCAGGTTTCTGGCTCAAACTCCTGTTCTATTACCCTTACGACCGAACATTCTCACTCATAACGGCATGCCACACCCCAATCCACAGATTCAGTGGGTGGCTTGGCCTCGATCAGGTCTAGCCTCGAGGCACGCGGAATTCCTGCAGCAGTTGCAGACACAATTCTGGCTTGGAGACAGGATTCGACAAATGTTCAGTACGAGGTTTGGTGGTTCCGCTATGCGTGCTGGTGTTCAGATAGGGGAATTGCAGATCCCTTTTCTGCGGATTTAGTCCGAGTTTTGGAGTTTCTGCAGTCTCGTTTGGAAGAAGGTTTGGCGGCTTCGACCATTCATGGCTACTCCACTGCTATTTCCACCTTTCACAGCCCTGTCGATGGTGCTCTTCTGGGGCAGCACCCTCTTATGCAGCGCTTCTTAGCTGGCGTTGATCGGCTTCAACCTGCTCTCAGGCGTACCAGCCCACCTTTGGATTTGTCAGTCGTGCTAGATTGGCTGTCCGGTCCTACTTTCACACGTCTATCGGCTATTTCCATTCAGCTGTTAACATGGAAGGCCATTTTTCTGGTGGCGGTGACATCTGGGAGAAGGGTTGGTGATTTACATCCCATGTCTGCAGACCTGGAACTGACTGTGTTCCTTCCAGATTGCGTCAGTACTGTAAAACGAGAAATTTTCCTGCCTTTAAACTTTTGCGCCCTTGATACCTCATCCGGTTCTGCGACGTGTTATTTTTACGAGAGGCACCCATCTCCCTAAAAATAACAACTCAAACTGCTGCTACGCCAGAAATCACTTGTCATATTTGATGTTTTCGCTGCACACCGATGCGATTCATTCCTCAACTTGTTAAAACAACATAACTTCCAGGTCAAGTTCGTTCCAACTGGCTGCACCGGTGCAGTTCACGGCAGTGGTACGCTGACAGTGTGACAAAGAACTTGAAGGAAAAGACCGACAAACATGTTGATTTAAGGATTAGTGTAAGGAAGCCGATCCATGCTCGATGGGTAGTGTCCAGCTATGACCAAGTGAAGTAAAACAAAGAGACTGTTGTGTGTGGCTAGCGAGCATCTGGGCTCCTTGACAAAATGTCTGCAGGCAAGTGACTGAGTGAATCGTTGAAAAGACAGTGTTGATAATGTTCTAATAAAGGATAGTGCTTAGAGACAATATGTTTTAAGTATGCTGCATTTTTTTTAAATATGTTATATTTATGGTATAATATGGAATAAAGTTGGAAAAAACACACAAACATTCGTTGCCATTTCTGCGTCTTAAAACTTTTGCGAGGTCATGACAAGCGCAAAGTTCGTAAAAATATCCTGCTCGCAAAATTTTCTAGTTTTACAGTATTCGCCTCCCAGATAGTTACCGTCCGAAGATGGATCACGCTTTCCATGTGACAGCTCCTATCGAATTTCCTACTCTTACCCAGCCTTCCACATCGGGGACCTCCGCAACGAGCCCTCAACCGTTGGACGTCCGTAAGACCCTCAAGGTCTATATCAAACGAACACAAATGATCCGTACAGGTACCCAGCTGTTCTGTTGTTACGGTGGCGGGAAGGCTGGAACTCCTGCCAGCAAACAGACACTTTCTCGCTGGATTGTGTTGGTCATTTGTGCTGCTTATCAGGCTAAGGGCAAGCCTCCCCCCTGAGGGGTTGAAGGCTCACTCGGTCAGGGCAGTGGCCGCTTCAAAGGCTTTTGCAGCAGCACTGCCCATTGAAAAGATTTGCTCCGCCACTATTTGGAGCTGGCCTAGCACTTTTATATGGCACTATCAGCTTGATACACATTCCCGTGATCGAGCGCGCTTTGGCCGATCTGTTCTCTTCAGTGGACAGTGTCCTGCCACCCTGACCGAGTGAGTCTTGGTTATTTGGTTTTCTGACGCTGAGATCAATTGTTGTGTTAATTGACATATCCGCTGTTGAATTCTACGACAACTTTCAATTTCTCTGATGAGTTATTCGGTTGTGAGTTGTGGTTTCCCCCTTACGGTGCTCTCTGGAGATATCACTAAGTGGGCGGGATTTTAAGTACACACTATGTGATGTGTTTTATTGCTTAACATGTTGAGGTGGGTCTTCAGTACGTTCCTCCCTGTCGGGTCACCTCCCATAATGCCTCTCGCGGAAGTGTGACAGGTGAGTGTTATGGTGTAAGTAACTTTTCGTTTACGTGATCGCTATTTATTTGTACTGTGACAGAATTCCCTCCTCCCTAGCCTCCGGTCTTTGGGAGTCTGTGTTAATGCATATATGTACCCCAAGGACGATCTCTATGAAAAAGAATTAGATAAAACTGTAGAGGTTTCCAATTCTTTGAAGAGAATCGTCCTTGGGGTGGGGCTGCCCACCTCCCCGCAATTCTGTTCACTGATTTGTTCAGCAGAAGGAATGATGATACGGGCCTGAGTGCTTACCTGGTTGGCCACGCATGCGTGGCAGGGAGGTAACTCCACATGGTAGGGGGCCGTATAATAGATAAAAAAGGCTTTTTATTTATTGTACAATATTTTATTAAAACATTGATACAACTGTCACATGACATTTTCAGCTGCAGAAAATGCATATATGTACCCCAAGGACGATTCTCTTCAAAGAATTGGAAACCTCTACAGGTTTATCTAATTTTATTTTGGGGAATCCAATTACAGTGAAGCCCCGTTAGTCCGGACTCCGATAATCCGGATGTCTCGCCTCCCGGGCGATTATAGCTTGTTGCCAATCTATGCCTATATAATTTGCCTCGATAATCCGGAAATTCGGTTTCCGGAACCGGACGGTAAGTAGCTGTCACCAATCAGTAAAATAAACAGTAAATTGCTTCACAGTCCGGACGCTGTAAGTCGTGTTCACGAACCGTAACAACACCTCCCGGCGATGTTTACTTAATTAACTGGCCAACTGGGTTGTTGTTTTAATTAGACATTAAAAGCTCCCGACTGAAGATACTGTACATTTACACTTTGATTGACACCACAATACAAAGCGTGGATGACAAGTGAGCTGTTTTGTGATTGGTTAATGTACTTTGACAGACAGATGCGGTCACGATGGACTAAAAGTGATTTTGCTTTACGACAATGCTGCAAGTCACAAGTGTAAGCCCGCTAACTTTGCGAAATGTGACCAAATACCACGTCTCATATTCAACCGATGGATGCAGGAATAATTCGGACATTCAAGGCATACTACAATAGATCGCTTGTTAGACATTACCTCACCTGTGCTGAGGAAGGACGTGATCAGACACGTCGGATCAACATGCGGATGTCACTCGGTAAAATTATTGATGTGATGATATTAAGCTTTACATTAAATGCTTATTTGTTTTATCCAGATTCATGTCGTTTTTGTAATAGTTAGGGAAGCAACTTGGGTCTTGATTCAGTAGTCCGGACTATTCGCAATCCGGACGAATTTACTGAGAAACGCAACCGTCCGCATTAACGAGGCTTCACTGTAATTGTTTATCCACATAGAGCTTTTCCCTGCAGTTGTTTTGCATAGAGTATAATATGTCAGTCCTCCCATCCGTCAGTGCAAGATGTTGTTACCAGAGCAGATAGTGACTGTTTAATAAACTGTAAAATATTTCTTCTCTAAATTTGTCTCATGAATATGTCTGGTGGCAACCTTCTGCATTTTGATAGTTCAGGAAATATTATTTTCAACATGTTGAAGTTTAAGTCAAAAATCTTATGTATAGCTGCTGCCATATTTGTTAGACCCAACGTCTCAGAGTTAATTCTTTTTTTTTACTCCTTCAGGCGCTTTCACACACACTCCTATATGTGTGCACACATCAAAGGAAGTAGTTTTGATAATTGCTTTCATTTTCTTGGAACACCCACCCTCCATCCCCAGGTTTCCATGGGCAACAACTTTGGCTTTGATTGAAATGGGAGGTGTGGTGACTGACAGGGTAGATCTCTAAAACCATAAAATATTTCTTCACCAAAATAGCTCATAGATGGGTCTTGTGGTGAACTGATGTTGTTGTTTTTATTTTTGCATTTTCCATGGCTTGAAGTTTTGTACATTTATTTTTGTATATTTATTCATGACAGGTATTTACCATCTTTGGAGATGTGTAAACACCTTACGCTATATTGACCACGCTTATCATGCAAATGGACTTGAGTCCAAATGTCTGTGTTGAAAGGAACAAAGATATGCTAGCTGAAAGTCATTTGAACCCATCACATAACTTTGTAATTGAATGTAAAATCATGATCAGCTGATGATTGATCATTTAATCATACCAGTAAGTTGATCATCCAAATTAATTGGTTCAATCACTCAACTCTTAATTTTCTTAAAACATTCCTATGTTCATGAGCATCAACTAAGAGCTGTGATTCAGTGCTGTATTGCAGCTGGATCTATCAGTGTCAGTATCACCATGATAATTGAACTTGAACACCATGTCATGATGTTTAGATTGTTTGACAGATAATCATTATGCTTTATGTGAATGTTGGCATTGATGACATTGCCACAGATGTACTATTAAAGCAAGTATTAACTGTAAAAATCATGACAGTCATCAGAGATTGTATTTATACTCTAGGTTTTGGCATTCTCTTCCCACAGAGGTTACTCCTGTCATATCGTAATACGGCCCTTTCATGGTGTGAGCGTTCAAGACTCGTGATTGGAGGCAATCAGATTTAGTTGTGCAATCAGCGACGTTGTTTCAAAAGTGATAATTCGCAGATACCGGTCTCGCATTTCGCGTGATGCTTCGAGAAAACTAAACTTCTTCCCCTGCGCCGATGCGCAAACGTTTCTTCTAGACAGAACTCAGTCATGTTATGGCGGATCAGTGGCGTTGCCTTCGCCCTTGTTGACAACGGACAAGCTAGCCATTAAACGTCTTGTGTGTGACATCAACACAAGTCCCCGGCAGATGGGGGATATTTATGGCCCCACATTTGCTTGTGTTAGTCAAGTTGAATCTAAGTCGATGTAACATGTGTTCTGATTGGATAGAAAGAAGGGAGATAATTCGTGTTGCGATCTTTTGCCGCTAGGGGATTTTACGAGAACCGGGAAATATGCCCGTATTAGAACAGAGGTTGTAGGAAGATATGACAAGTAACCTCTGTGGGAAGAGAATGAGGTTTTGGATGTATGTTTCAAATTTGAAAACAATTATGACACCATGGTGTCAACTGGTGAAAGTTACATCAAGTTTCATAAATTGACCCCAGACTTTTTACTAAACAAGGATTTAGAAATTTAGCAGAATTATTTGTGCTGTTAAGACCTGATCAATCTTTGATTATTTCAGTAAAATGACTAGTAACATTCAATAAACTAATAACAGTTTCAAAATATGTACCCAGTATTAGTTTCGGCAGTTTTATAACGTTTCTACTGCATGATATACATGGCATCATGGTACCATGGGTGGATTCTGTCAACAGGGTACCTGAAGGAGAGTTCTCACCCACTCACATACAAGTGTTTCCTGAAAGAGTGCAAGTACCTGGCTGAATATGCGGCCATGTTGAAGGAAGGCATCGAGTATCCCACAGCCATTATGGGAATCTCACTGTATCAGCTGCTTGATGAGTATGCAGAACTTAAACTGAAAGGTTGGTTCATCTGTTTTCTGTGTTCTTTCTCTTTGCAGTTAAGGTTCCCATTCCACAAAGCTTCTACAGCAGTTTTAATAACTCTCATTAGTCTGTGTCAAAGTATGGGTGTTACAATTGCTTTGTGGAATGGACCCCAGATTTTGAAATTAGTGTAAGAAAGAAGAGTCTGATAAAATATTTTGTGACAGTAGTAGATTTGTTACCTGAAAACAATTAAAAGAGTAAAAGCAAAATAGCTCCAAGAACTTTGACTTTAGTTCCCATTTATGAGTGAAGTTCGAAATTCAGATGTGTAGTGGATAGGGCTGGGACGATTTAGGGCCGCGATACATTTAAGTTTGATACAGCTATTGTATCGTCGACTGGTGTATCGATACAAAACGAAACACAACTGTTTTATCTTAAACATGTTACAGTACTTATTCAGAGAAAATACACAAGTATGATGGAGTTTCTTGTTTGTTTATTACAATAGTGTTATTATTCAACACAAATACCTTGAAATAAATCATTTTAAATCTTGATACCGTGTCATTCTTTCAAGGTGTATGTATCGTGATACGTATCGTATCGCAGGTAAAATATTGCGATATGTATTGTATCGTGACATAGTGTAAGGTCCCAGCCCTAGTAGTGGATTTAGTTGTGACAGTGAATAAATATTTATATTGTGATGCAGGTGTTTTTAGTCTACATGCAGACATAAACCCTATATAATTTTGCTTTCCTCAGGCTTTGGACTACTACTTATGTTGTAGACTGGTGCTTGAAACAAATAGTCTATCGGTTTTTTATTTTGATACCTACCAGAACAGATAATGGTCAAAGTCAAGTAATATTTCTTTGGTCAAGTAACCTAAGCATAATTGCCCTCATATTAAAAATAACCTATTAACGTGTTTGAAGTTGAGCAGTTAGGATATATAGCCTCAAAATATTTTGGCACTGATTGTGATGGAATAAGGATTATTATGATGCTGTGCAACATTTTATTTCTGATTACCCTTTGTTCATCAGCACAAGAAACAGGAATGTATGCCATCGATATGGCTGCAGCATGGAAACAGTTTGATGCAGTGACGCGACTTCTTAAAAAGAAGACAAAAACACAAGCATTGAAAACTGCAAGCTATCAACAAGGCCAGCGGACGAAGCATCGAGTTGATAAAGCTCCATGTCGGAAAGATACTGGAGATGTCGAAAGCATATATCCCCTCAACACGGTTTCTGTCAGCTTGAGGAAAATACATGTGGACCCCTCATCTTCTGGTGTCAACGTTGGTAGTTACCTCTCTGAGATGACACCAGGTGGAGACAATGCCCCCACGGTAACAAAACCAAACACAGAGAAACCAGCGACAAAGAAAAGGACAGGCAAACGTAGAACACCTGTGCAGAAGAGAGTGTCGCGAAGGCGACGGACTACAAAAAGTAGTGCTACATTAGAGTCTGTGATAAATACTCAAGGGGGGTCGGACAGTGACTCAGATGCTGTAGTCAATGTAGTGGATGTGTCAGGGAATATGGGTGTGTCAGGGAATATGGGTGTGTCAGGGAATGTGGGTGTGGGAATGTGGGTGTGTCAGGAAATGTGGGTGTGTCAGGGAGTATGGATGTGACAAGGAGTATGGATGTGTCAGGGAATGTGGATGTGTCAGGGAATATGGATGTGTCAGGGAATATGGACATGTCAAGGAGTGGAATATTAATAAATTCACAAACATCAGGAGTAATGCAACAGCCCACTGCAGATCCCAAAGATGTACTTGACATAGGAATGTTTCAGAACAGTTCAAGTAGAAGTGATGCATTATTGAATAAAAGCACTAACTTGCACAGTAACTTAGCTGTGCTTAATGAAGGCATGCCAGAAAAGGTTGATGATGAAGAGGATGTTGTGGAACTAGAAGTGGATCAGCTGCCAGACCTCGGACAGGTGCAGCAGACAGACCAACATGAAGTTTCATTTTCACATAATATGGGTAAAATACTGCTATTCTTTGGCCTTTATAAATATGTATGGTTTATTTTATGAATGCATATTTAAGTATGTTAGGGTTTGGTCAGATAGTAGGCCAGTATCTGTTATGAAGATGGTTTCAAGAAATATATTACAAATGCTGGGTATTATTTATGCATTTGTTTGTAAGTTGAAACTTAAATTTGATTGGTTAGTAGCATAAACCAATGAGATTCAACCATTGGTTAATTAGAGATACTGTTATATCTAACTGATGTATCCCAGATAAATCTACATTTGCAAAGAAGACGAAAGCTTGAGTTGCATAAACTTGAGAATGAATATTTCTGTTATATCATCTAAACTGTACACCATTTTCTTGAAACCCTTGAACATGGGTATGATGCAGAACAAGGATCATTAACAGATCTCCCTTGAGATTAAACTCATCAGCAGATCCTGCCATGTCCAAGGGAAACAACTCTATATCTGTATCTTTTGTAGTCATGGTACTAGGAATATAATTTGCATGGTAGATTTCTTTTAGTGTATCTGTGATAGTCCATCATTGTTGAGCTGATTCTGATTGTGTTCTTTCAGCCGAGGAAAGCCCTGTTAAAATGACGGTGGTTAGCCAGTGTCAGACAACTCCTCTAAAGACACTTTCCATATGTTCGGAGACCTGTGATGTGATCGGACGATCTCCGAGGAGGCGAAAGTAGGTCATTGTGTACTGAATTGGTAGTCTGTCCTTTTAATGATATTGGTCATATATGTGACTGAAACTCACTGGTGAATCTTCCCCTTGACAAATGGTTTACCAAATAGTCCAGAAATGTCTGAATATTTCCATAACAAACAGTTCACTCACCCCACTCACTTCTTCAACTACCCATAATGAATAATTTACTCACTCACTTCTTCCCTCTCCCTTCTCCCAGATAGCTCAGAATGTATTATTACTGTACTGATGTGTTTAGGCACCAGCCAAAGAGACGAAATGACAACCAGTCACTCCGACCCTCAGATAAGGATGGAGCAGGTGCCCCGTCAGAGCAGAGGGACAGTTCTGGGAGTGAAAGCAGCAAGGAGCAGCCCAATCTCCAAGCTGATCCTTTTCCTGTATGTACTCGTCATATCTTCCCAGGAACAAAGTTTTTGACAGCTGAACTCACATAACTGAAACTTGAATTGTGGATTTAGCATCTTTTCCCTATTCTGGGTCCATGT
This sequence comes from Haliotis rubra, assembly GCF_003918875.1. Classification (NCBI taxonomy): domain Eukaryota; kingdom Metazoa; phylum Mollusca; class Gastropoda; order Lepetellida; family Haliotidae; genus Haliotis; species Haliotis rubra. The sequence continues at coordinate 1,742,085 of NW_025767157.1, forward strand.
ATTCTTGAGCTTAGGAGCCAAATCCTAGTGAAAATAAGGAGCTGACCATGGGTATTATGTGGTTACTATCTTTATTGTGTGATGACTGTATGTATGTTTATTGTGTATTGGGTTTATTGTGGTGCTATAGGGCTGGGTGTTTACAATGTGCTGCTATAGGGCTGGGTGTTTACAATGTGCTGCTATAGGGCTGGGTGTTTACTATGTGCTGCTATAGGGCTGGGGGTTTACTATGTGCTGCTATGTCCATTAGGGCTTATTATGCATGTTGGGTGATTACTGTGTGAATTGGGAAGTTTTGATGTTTATTGGGTGATTATGCTATGCACTATGGGATTATTATGTGTACATGGTGGTTAGTGGGCGGTGGGGTGGCCTAGTGGTCAAGTGTTTGCTTGTCACGCCGAAGTCCCAGGTTCAATTCCCAACATGGGTACATTGTGTGAAGCCCATTTATGGTGTCCCCTTCCGTGATATTGCTGGAACATTGCTGAAAGCGGCGTAAAACTAAACTCACTCACTCACTCATAGTGGTTAGTATATTGGGTTTTTACAATGTGTAATTGGTGATTACGGTGTGTCACTTGACTTGGTGTAGCGTTACATACCAAACAATTCAATCGTTTCATAAATATGGTATTACACTGGACATTGTTTAGTATTCTCTATTTAGATAAGTATGCCAGTTTAAGACTAGAGAAAATCAGGAAGCACCGGTTCTTTGCTCCAAGAACATACTCAAGATACTTGAAACCACAAGTCAGAAATGTGGACTTGCTGAATTATAATCATGGTATCTAACACTTGATGATTGTGCATGATGTTGTTTGAGTATGAATTCAGGTATAGATAAGTCTGTTTAATGTTGTTGTTGTTGTTGCAGATGTTGCTGGAAAAGATCATGAATGACACCAAGCTTCATGAGCGTCTAGCTGAAACCATCAACAAAAGCAGATTTGCGGAACCCCCTCAAGCTTCATGTCGTAAACCTGTTTCAACCAGCATTATTGTTGATGACTTTTTTGGATCACCTGTGAGTGTTTGGATTCTTCCAGTAATTTAAGTGTCATACAGCTCATTGTAGATTGTTCACTACACACTATATAACAACATTTAACTGATGAACTGGCATTTCTGTTCCAGGTACCCCAACATCTGTCCGAAGATACTATAGATGGTATCATCCACATGGCAAAAAGTGATCCACTCTTTGATTCTCTGATCAATATATTTGGTATGCAACATTCTTCTCTTATAGGATATCAGCTTTTGTATAGAAGCTTTGTTTTAGTATTTAGTAGTTTCAGGAATATCAGTATCTAATTAACTAACCGTAAATGCTTTAGTGTATGTAATAATTTATATAGTATTATGAGCACTGAGATGTTTCTTGATGTTTTGGAGGAGGTTTCAGTTGTCTAAGGGGCCATAATTCACTGTAGAGTTGCTTCCCTTCCCATGACAGCACCATGCTTTGCTTGTAGGTTTCCGTAAAATGAAAAGGTTTGAGACCTGCTTGAGAGTGCATCACTTCAGGCTTTCCTTCCCAATCAGCTGACATATTGTGATGTAGCTCAAATACTGTTCAAAGTATTGCTGAACCCAACTCAGTTTAGTTTTACGCCGCACTCAGCAATATTCCAGCTATATGGTGGCGGTCTGTAAATAATCAAGTCTGGAGCAGACAATCCAGTGAGCAACAGCATGAGCATCGATCTGCACAATTGGGAACCAATGACAGGTGTCAACCGAGTCAGCCTGACCACCTGATCCCGTTAGTCGCCTCTTACGACAAGCATGGGTTACTAAAGATCAATTCTATACTGGATCTTCACGGGTCGCTGAACCCAATCTCACTGTTGACTATTTCTTGCTCGACATATGAATAAGTGAGTAACCTTGTTACTGTTACCTTAGTCTATGGCAAGAATGTATGTCATGCTTCAGATATTATATATGTAACATGGCCAGCTTGTGTACACACTTTGACATGTGTCAGCCATTATTTATTACAGAGACTGAGGGTAACAAAGTTCCAACTACAACTGCTGGGGCCCTTGGCCAGACTTCCACTATGTCAGAACACATAGGAGGTGAGTCACTCATTAGCTTACAATAGTGTTGTGGTGCTGATGCCCAGCCCTAATTTATGTTGCTGACCAAGAGTTTATCCAAATGGTTCTCACTGTTTGTGAATTTGCAATGAGCACACATGAAAATTAACATCAAAACACAGCCCACATTTACAGTAGTTCTTCAACAGGCTTTTAGTAAACAATCTACGTGCTATATATTGAAATATAATAGGGTAGGAAAGGTTTTTACATATGCTTGCACCATGATGTTTTAGACTCTGATGGCTGCATGGTTGAGCTGAGTCAGGACGGCTTCACAGCAGCGGAGTCCCAACCTGCCACGTCACATCCTTCATTGGTACCTGTTCCATCCTCCTCCTCACCCCCACACACAACTCTCAGGATATTCCCAGTACCCCAGGGCCAGCCCCTAGTCCATGTCCTAGCATTAGTGCCAGTCCCTGTGCTAGTTTGACCAGTCCGTGCCCAAGTGTGTGCAGCATGACTTCAGGGACAGGAAGTCCGGGGCAGGTGCCCTTCAAGAGGAAACGCAGAATTAAACCCATCCCATGTAAACCAGTCACGTCAGGTAAATCACATTGAGTTTGGTGTATGTCAGTTTATTTCCAGGCAATTATTTGAATAAATCACAGTGATTAAAATATATAATCAGATAAGCTCGGCCACAAAATTTTGTTTATATTTTAATTGTGCTACCTGAATGTCCACGTTAGATTTTGTTATCAGTCATAATCACTATAAACAAACACATTTTTTTTATTATAAGCAAGTTATAATCTAACATTCCTGTGGCCAAGAAATGATCCATTTTTCTAAGCATCCGCTCTCTGTATTTGACACAGTGTTTGTGAAATGCATGTTTGTTGATAATGTTAGGAACTGAATTTATCCCTTTCTCCATACAGCATTACCTGTGTTCTCCTCCCCTGTGATGCACCCACTGTCGCCAGCACAGACCCCAGAACCGTGCTCCCCAGCCCCCTCAACACACCTCCAGGTGTCCTCTCCCTGCGTACCACCAGTGCCACATGGACAGTCGGGCCTGATGTCCCCACCACTGTCAGTGTCGGCTCACAGGTCACGGACACCATCCCATGTTCCTCAACAATCTTCATCACCGTGTATGGAGTCTCGAGGACGGGGCATGTCGTCTTCCCCGCCTCAGTCACCCAGCATCAGACAATCACCAGGAACACAAGTAGTTCCATCACAAGATTTACAGCATTATCAGCCTACTGAGTCACCATTTCAGTCCCCTCAGTACCAGGCAGACCCAAGTCTTATGTCACCTCAGGGGATACATCCTGGCACACCAGCTCCATGTGTTGATCCCATAACCAGTCCTCCAACCTCTCAACCCTGTGTTGCTTCTCCTGCTCCTACAACTGTACTTCATTCGTCATTCCAGACATCACAACCATTGCATCAAAATGGTACAATATCGCAGACCCCGTCCTTGGATCCAACTGTGTCATGTGTGAAAATACAGCCCCAAACAGTGGTGTCATCCATTCAACAGGTGACTTCCTTTCCAGAAAATGGTGTACACATAAACATTGAGGAGAATGGTGTTATTAAAACTTATTCCATGGATGAGACCAATAGAGGTCAACAACTTTTGCCAACAAACGGTCTTCCAAAAGTTGCTGTGATCAACTCATGTCCTCCTAACGCAGTGCCATCATCAGTTATATCGAACACCAGCTTTTGTCCTCGTCCTGTAACTGTTAATCCTCTCCTGTCTACCTCTGTTCTGACAATGACCACAAGCAATAATATCCTGAACAGTATTGCTCCTTGTCCTTCGACTATCTATGTGACACAACCAGTCATGACCCCATCCTCTGTTGTCCACACAAAGTCCTCTACCTCTCAGCCCCAGTCCTCAGAAAGCCCCCTGGTGTCCTCAGTCCTTGTCCCCCAGTCCTCTACAGTTAACCACCAATCATCTGGTGTTCAGCCCCAGTCCTCTATTCTTCTCGCCAAGTCCTCTGGTAGTGTTCAGCCTGAGTCCTCTGAAGCCCCCTCAATGTCCTCAGTTATCATGCCCGAGTTCTCTGAAGCCCTGTCCCAGAGCTTGTCTGTCCCAACCCAGTCCATGTCTGCATACAGTCCCTCTACTATGGAGGACAGTCTTCATACAGTGACGGCCCTACCAGGGAGCATCCTGACTGTACGACCACACAGTCCTTCACCAACACTGACTGTTGGCCCTGGCCCTGTTGACATCAGGCCCTGCCCTCAATCTCAAGGCAGCCTCCCAACCGCCATATCGAGTGCTCTACTCTGCACTAACTCACAGATGAGTTTTGATCTTCTGGAAGAGAACACGCTGTCAGACTTTGTCCTGCCTGTCAAGCCAGCAGAAGATCAGGTGCAGACGGTTGTCCTCACAGACACCAATGTAAGTCTGCCAACTGTTGTGGTCAACGATCAGATATATGACTTGACAATGTCTCCTAATGGCAAACAGTTAATTCTGAAGAACCCCAGGCCCATAAGTGACTCTCAAACAAGCTCATACCAACCTGTGACTGTTGTGCCGTCAAGTATTCCTCAAATCCGATCCAAGATGACACCCGTGAAACTGGGAAGCCAAAACACGGTTGTTACGGTGTCACCTAAACTTCCTGCAACATCTCCTAGGCTCTCAAAGTTGCAAGAAATTGTTAAACAATCTGTATCACCCAAATTTAAGACTTCATGCAAACCAAACATTTTAAGCAAAAGTCCCAGACAGACAAAGACTGTAAGCTTACCGTGTGATGGCTATTTTGTCAGCCCAAACCAGGAGAAAACAGAAACAGTGTTGAACTCGTCGGAGACAATTGCAGATGATCAGTATATAGCAATTCCTTTGGGCCGACTAGTTGAAGAGAGTCACAAGAGATCACTCAGTTTTGATAAACGGGCCCCTACAGATAGTATTTCAAATGCAAAACCAGAACCACCTAAAGAGAAGCCTATGTCAAAGTCGTCGTCTTGTAAACGACCCATTAAAGCCAAAATAAAGATGGGCGACCGCAGACGATATCCCAAAGTGAATGGTGTTTCAGTAATGAATGTTGAGGTTGGATGCCCCACTGGCAAATCATCATGTATAATGAGTTTAATGACTGGGGATAAACCGGCTCGTCACAAATTGAAAACAAAGAAAAAGGTGACAAATGCTAAACCAGATAAAGAGCAGACGTCTTTGACAAAGGGAACTGTTTCTGGTAGTTCAGCAGTAAAACAACCACCAAGGTCCAAAGCAAAGAATTTATCCCAGGCAAATGAAGGGGGGTAACAATGGTACCTCCTCTCTGCTTGGAGTTAACCTACCTGTCAAAGTATTTGAGAATAAACAGTTGGAAGCATCCAGAGGAGAGTCTCCGACAAGATTCCAGAAGTTTGTACCCCTCACCCAAACCTCCAGCCCAAGTGTGCAGATCAGCTCCCTCAGCCAGCCACCAGGCTTCTCAACCGAGGGAACGATCACAACAACAGTTGGAGGAAGAAAATATAAGTGTTCAGATAAACAGTCGGTCTTAGGGGGAATGAATGGCACCTGTGCTTCGTTTTTGTCTGAAGACAGTAACCTATCCAGTACGAGCTCCATTCTGACAGCAGCATCAGATCCGGGCCCACTGAGAGGTGGGATGCTCAAGATGTCGTCCAGGCGGAGAGAGGTTGTAGCACGCACGTTGTCAATCATTCCGGAATGTAGGCTGCCTGGCAAAATGAAAGGCAGCAGGAAACGGTCAGGCAGCCATGTCTCTCTCGATGTGAGTGCTTGTTTATCACCTAAGTATATTCTATTACTCTTGACTCTTGATAGGTATTGCTATCACTGTATTTATTGATTCATGCAAGTGATGACAAACTGACACTGTTTGAAGCTGAAATGTAGTTTAATGTCGTGTTAACATGTAGTTAATAGTAATTTTGTAATCAAATCAATGTGCCTGGTTGTGATGAACAGCTGATGAATTTTTATGTATATTTCAGAACCTCTCAGGTAGTGCTCGAAAGGTAAGTCTCTTCTGATCTTTCTGATCTCAGTCTTCATCTTTCTTGTATACTCCAGGAAATAAGAAACATAACATGAATGATTGAATAAATTAATTTATGTCAGGATTTTATGCTGCGATGCAATAATAATGAATGTTATGTAACTTGTTAGTTCAAACATTGTAGGAAATGTTACATCAAAAACCTAGGTTTGGTTCTCAAATAGGTGCTATGCGTCAAGCCATGTTTGTTCAAAGTGATACTGCTTGAATATTGTTTGATGATGCGTAAGACAAAATGCACACACTCATCATAGCATAAGTATATACATTTCAATCATTCAGTATTATGTTAGAAATCATTGACAGATATATGTTCCTTAAGATTATTAATCAGCCTTGCTACTTATATTTGCAGAAAAAAGAAGCAACCCAACCTGTCCAAGCTTAATGTAGATGATTTCCTGGCCAAGATCCACCAGCAATGATGTTTTATACTGCAGAGTTATCTCTCTTGTTCAGAGGCGATTGGGCAGAGTTGTGACAATGACTTTATGAACAAGTCATCTTGCATCATCTTGCTGTAACTGCAGAAATGTGGAGACAGAACTACATCTTTTACTGTTCTTTGCTTCCTCCAACTTTTAACTGAAATACTGTTGAAGATGTCATCAAACCAAACACCTCTCAGACTAACTGCTGTTGTTTCATGTTGGACTGTGAGGTGACTTTCTGTAGAACTGCATCACTGAACTTTTGTTCAAGTCGGGTGTTTCAGTAAGAAATGTTCGGGCAAATGCATTTAAACACTAAGGAATGTAACAGGGCCCCATCATGACCAAATGATTTAGTGATGTGAATTAAGATGATTACTGAAGGCAAATTGATAATGCGAGATTTATTCTCCCTTGGAGACAGTGGCCTTTCACATTCCGTAAGCCCTTTTGTATTGTTACAAACATGGATCCAGTTGTCTGGTGTTATTTTTAAATAAGATACCTGTAAGTAACTCATACACATTGTATTCTGTAATACAAGTGGGATCAGATGGCATGTGGTTGAAGGTGGTAGAATTCAATATGTGGAGTTGTGTCCCTTAGTGCATGAAGTTGAAGCACCTGTTTGTGAGCTTAACTCCTCATTAAAGATCTGGCAGCACCAAGTCTATAACACAAGTCTATGATTTATCAGGTGGACTAACTGTACAGTTAAGTTACATGTACTAAATGGCTAAATATCAAACGCTGTTCAATAAATAAACACACAGTTTTTAAGATCTAGGAAACATGTAGACTTACTTGTGATGGTTTGAAAGTGGAACCAAATTGTAGTGTGAGCTTTGGAGATTTAGATTTGCAACGTGGTTATATCCATTGATCCATAGGAAAATTGTGTGCAAACTCTTGCATTCAGTTATTGATTTGAAGGTTTACCTCTAAACACACATACTTATCATGATGTTACAATGTGAAACCCTGGAAGTGGCATGTAAATATACCACTCCACTTTTACTTGGATATATTTTATCTTTCCATGATAAACAGTAATGATAATCACAACATGCCAAGTGTATGTTTAAGTAAAATGGACATCACTGTTTTTCCCAGTCAAAAGTTGAGTGGTATATTATGCAGGGATTTACAGGGAGTCCTGTATTTGAGGGTCTTAATTTTCAGGGGTCCTGGACAACAAAATGGGGGTCCCAGACACTTAAATATTATTATTAATACTGTTATTGTATTGTGTATCATGATCATTACATTGTTACAGTAATAAAATTGCAAATAATACTGTAACCCAGCTAGTAGCAAACTCAGTGATAACTTATTGTCACTTAATTGGAATTATTACAAAGAAGTATTTGGACTTTTTCTGAGTCCCTGTTGACGTGCTATGTATGTTATGGTGATACAGTCATCAAATCGGTTGTTTCAATCAGAGGTTACAATTGTGATTTTTAACCTCTGATTGGACCTATCAGGCTAGAGTACTGTATTTCCTCTAATAAGTGCCGGGGTTAAAGCAGCAGTTTAAGAGAGGTGCTTATTAGAGGAAATATGGTATATTCCATACTTAAGATTATGTGCCACATGACATAATCACTACCTATGCCATAATCATACATATTTCAGTAGTGTTTATCAGTTGGTGGCAAATAGCAAAGTTATGCAACTGGCTGTTTTGCCGATATATTTTTCAAGTCCGTGCTTCCAAGATCTCACGTAATTGTTTGATTTTGATAAAACATTGCTTGTGCCCTCTATCATAATTGTTGATGATGTTATCACTTTGTTGAATTTATCATCATACACAAATGATCAGATCAAACTGAGCATTATTACCAAGACAAGAAACACTTTAAATGTTTGTTCAAAGTTTACATATATGTGTCCTGTGTAAAAAGCAGATCGTAAGCTATGTCTGCATATTCAAGAGGAAAAAACAGGTTTGTGATACAATTGTGACATTGTACATTTCTGTTTAAGTTATTTGTGAAAATTGTGAAGCTTATTTATTTCTGTAACAAGCTGTATTAATTCAATGAGAAAAAGATTGTCATAATCAATAATGTTTTCCTTCATACTTGCATAATTTATATGTTAATATGCATCTTGTCCACTAATATCACTTGTGAAGAAAGTCAGCAAGCTGGACCTTTGCCTAATGTAAGTAAGATGTGAGCAAGATCATCAGTAATTTGAATATCTGTGTTATGATACAAATCCCAGATTTATCAAGCAGTATAACCCTGTATGTATACAACTAAGACAAATTATAGAACACCTGACGTTTCATTTTACGATAGTTAATCTGTCGTGCCATGACAGTATTACGCGCCATGACAGATAAAGTGTAGTATTATGCATCGGGTGTTTAAATTCTTTTGAGTAGTGTTGGACATGCTGGGTATTGTACAGAGATATGTAAAAATAGGTCAGTGTGCATCAATTTCGTTATACGGTCATTCTGTCTTTGTTATTTCTTTTCATTTCATGAAGGATATTTCAAGAAAAGAATTCTTTCTCATGTAAAATGTGATATTATAATAAAGGGCAAAAGTACAGATGTTTCAGATAATATTCCTGATGATATGAGTGTTGCATGCACTCAGTACAAATTTTCTGTGGTGAATGGTGCATACCTGGCCCCGATTTCTCGAAACAAACTTAAATTTTTGCTCAAATTTCAAACTGAATTTGACCATTTGAAACAGCTGGAGTTATAACTCGGCTGCATTTTAAAAATAAATAAGCCCCAAAACTTAAGTATTCTACACACCATACTCAAATTGTCTACTATGTTTGAGTTTAATATCGATTTCAGTTCATTGTGGAAAATGTGTTTTCTCAAATTTGAGTACAAACTCTAACTTAAGTCAAAACTCAGACTTAAGTTTGTTTCGAGAAATCGGGGCCTGGTCCTGTCATCATCAAAGTGGTAAACGGCTAACACCTGCGTCACTTTTGACTTTACTCTAACACCATGCCGGCTCTAACACGGCCTGCCATGCCGTGATATAACTGGAATTCTGTTCAGATTCACTCTCACTCTTTGGGTAATAATACAAAACATTAACTCCAAACCCAAGCCTTCGTTTCCTCACATGGGTATAATGTGTGAAGACCATTTCTGGTGCCACTCATTGTTATGTTGCGGATTTGTTGCTAATTGCAGCATGAAACCCCACTCACTCACTCATTCACCAGTGTTCTTATTATTTTCCATCAGAAGTTCATGCTGACCCAGGTGCAAGTGTTACATTGTTGTGGGTAAACGTGATATAAGCCTGGACGATACCACACCAACTGTAGGGTGACTTGTTTTCCTCATTGTATACCAGAAGATTACAAGATTTTTATCATTTACTAAAAATAAATAAATGTTACATGAACAGCATTTTTGTTATATTTTTCTAACAGATTGAAAAGTATGACATACATGTATATTGAATCTGGTGGCACCTTCTGTTTAAAATACATGCCTTCAATTGGTATGTGATAACAATGTTAATGTTTTGCTCCACTCCAGAGCCTTCTTAAATAACCTCATATACACCTGTAAACAATTGTATACATAATTTGTTATGTGATATTGAACAAATAGTGAATATGATTCTCACCATGTCGACAAGAATGAAAGCTCACCTTAATATTGTCACAGAATGATTGTTAATGTAGCACTTTGAACATGACTGAGGATCTGCATATTAGACATTATAAATACACATATTTACATGTCTCACCGAAGTGTGTAGACTCAAACCCGCATCTTTAAGCAATGCCCAAGTGTTTGAGCCTTTATTGTGGTATAAACTTAAAAATAACTCTGTACAGTATATCGATTTACAAAAACAGCAAAACCCTGTTCTTATGCAAATAATGCCATAAATAGACATTTTTAAATCAATTCTTGTAAATAATCAATCATAACATCACTCCAGTTACTCACTGACACAAAATCAACAGTAGACAACAGAGTGACATTGGAGAAGTTACATGCAAAAGTGAGACATGACCTGCCTATCTATTATCAACCAATCAATTTGAAAACCAATCAACCAATCAATGCAGAAACAATTTGATTGGCCACTCAAATGCCACAAAACCATTTGGAATTTGTTTATATACAACTTTACCTTTGATAGGGATACTCAGATATAACCCGTGAAGATCCGGGTTAGAATTGATCTTCAGTAGCCCATACTTGTCATAAGAGGGCATAAGGTATTGGGCAGTCAGACTCGCTGACTTGGTTGACACATGTCATCGTATCCCAATTGCGTAGATCGATGCTCATGCTGTTGCTCACTGGATTGTCTGCAGCATAAACTAAACTCACTACTACTACTCCTCAGATACGACAATGTTATAGAACTAAAGAGCAGCCTATTAAATCGTGGACTTGTGATTAACACGTTGACTGCCACCTGAGTATACCCGTAGTATCAATGTCTGGCCCAATTTGCCACTACGAGTTATCTTGTTGCTATATCAGTGGTAATTTAAAACAAGTTTCACATGTTGGCAAAACAGGCACAAGAAGCAATTGTGTCCTGGCGGTAACAAAGATCGCCAGGAGACGTTTGTTTCTTGTGCCTATTTTGCCAATATGTGAAGCTTGTTTTAATATACCACTGATGTAGCTCCGAGATAACTCGTAGTGGCAAATTCGGCCAGAACTGATACGAGTATACTCGTCATAGGCAGTCAACGTGTTAATTAACTTTAGATAACCACACTTGCTGAAGTGCCAATACTGAATACTATTAGTATGACAACATCTTTCAGCTGCAGTCACATTCAGTCCCAAGGTTGACACTACAAATATCCACATCAACATGTTGAGAGGTAGACTTTGTTTTACATGATAATGCAATGGCGTTTACTGCCTCTATTTGTTCCCAAGCTGGAGGAGTAGTCATTAAATTGTTTCTAAATAAGGACCATTCATTTATGTTTATACCAGACGACTACATGGACTTGAAACCCAGCAACCATTAAAGGAGAAAATTAAATGTTAAACTTTGACATAGTATCTAGCTTGTATCTAGAGGATGAATTTCATCTTACTAAGTGAAAATGTATAACTTGCAACCATTTGCTGAAATACCTGACCTTGGGACACCATGGAAATAAATCTTCAGTTGTATAAAGTATTACTGTATACTCCATTCTATTTTGATAAATATTGTGGGCCTAGCTGTCACCATACCTTTCTTTTGGACATCACTGTCTCCATCACTCCAATCTAATATTGCACATAATTTTTGCATGATCACAAGATCTGATCTTTGTGCCGTTGGAATCGGGTCCTGGTTATTTACTAAATTGAAATGGAGATATACAAAACTGAATAATTGAGGTTACATTAAGTTAAACAGAGAATAAATCCTGATGCACAGTAAACTGCATTCAACAAAATAACAACTGTGGTCCCTTGGAGTTCATCATAACTGTAGGTTACTGCATACAATTGTGAGTGAGTGAGTTAACAGTTTACATCACTTCACCAATATTGCAGCCATATAACATTGCATACAATAATGACAGGGTATGAGAAACATACTCTAAACATCTTCCAGTGCATCTGTTAATCACCCCTGGGACCAGCCTCGTTGGTCTACTGGATAAAGCGTTTGCCGACAGTAGAAGGTCAGTGGTTTGACTCCAGAATGTATCATAAGAAGGGACGTTGAAGGATGGTACTTGTTGTTGCCCTGCCTGGCGCTTGGCATTAAGGGATGAAGCAAGAATTGGTTAGCAGGGGTGGAAATAACTTTAAAATTGCTAGTGTACTCCGGTACAGTGGCACATGTAAAGTCACTTGCCCTGATAATTTTTCCACTATACCGGACGTTTTCTTGTTGAATTTTAAAATAAGCAACATAATTAATATTGGAAAGTCAACTGGACACCGGTACAGTGTGATATACAAATTTGCTTGCCCGACAGAAAAAAACACTGGACTCAGGCGTCGGGCAATGGGTTATTTCCACCCCTGGTTAGCCTGGAGTCAGAATGCTGAGTTTAATTTGGGTATTCATGTTAAACTTTAATATCTAGCTAGAACTATTAAACCAACAGTAGTCAGATGAATCATGCAATGCATGCATGCCCACGCTTGCATGCAGGCCAGGCATGCACTCCCACACATACACCCGTCACAGTCCTTATAGTGCAAAGTGCAATGTTCTTGAAAATTCTCCAACCTTCCTTTATAATAATCTTTGGCTTGTCAGTTTCAACAATATTTGGCATTTGGGGCTAACATATAAATCACAACTACAGAAACTCAACTTGCTTTCTTGTAGGAGGTGTCATGTTGTTTAACAGAATGGCCTAGAGGATGCTGGGAGGTCATGAAGTTAGCCAAGCCATTAATGTTGCTGCACATCGTGACATGTCCCTATTGAGTGAGTGAGTGAGTTTGATTTTACGCCGCTTTTAGCAATATTCCAGCAATATCACGGCGGGGGACACCAGAAATGGGCTTCAAACATTTTACCCATGTGGGGAATCGAACCCGGGGAATCGAACCCGGGCCTTCGGCGTGACGAGAGAACGCTTTACCCACTAGGCTACCCCACCGCCCCTCCCTATTGAGATAACTGGAGTATTGACAAAAGCTTCATAAAACCCTGCTCACGTACTAAAAGTTAATTGCTGCCAGTGCTTGGTTCAACAGTTTCAGCTGGATAATGGTGTAAGAGTCTACATCGAAATGGTGCTCTATGCAATAAACAAGTTCTCCATCAAGTCAGGCTACTTGGTTTCAACATTACATAATGTCAAAACTACCACAAAGAGACATATGACAGTAAAATGCTGTTTTGAGCCTGACGTGTAGAAGACAACAAATCATGTTGTCCTAAACATGAATACTGGTCCCTGAATTTTGTTTGAAACAGAAGCAATGTTAGGATTGTTTCACTTTTTGTGTCTCATCTCCCTGAGGTCTGAGAATGAGCAATATCAGTGATAAAGCTGCAGCGCATGTCCCAATGAGAAGTGGTCCTCTTGGGCTAAACTCCATGGCAACACCACCAACAAAAGGCGCCAACATGCGTGCGATGGACATGATGCTCTGACTGAACCCCATCAGGGCCCCCCCCGGTCCTGGTCCCGCCCTTTATGAATCGTCAGTGCAGTTGCCATAACTCTCATGACAGAAGTGACGATACTAAGTGGACACAATAACACTGCAATCCATACTAAATTGGGCGAGACTGTCAGGCTGAATAATGTCACAACTTCTAGAACTACCATGTGAAAATATAATTTACCATCATTATCATAATATTTTGCTAATCTTCCTACAAAAAGTCCACACAGAGTAGACACAGCCCCACTGTAGGAGGTCAAATAGCCAATGATCCGAGGTGATGCTTCGAACTCGCTCTGCGACATGAGACTGAAGCTCGAGCGGAACAGGATGACTGAAAATCCACCCAGAAACTTAATGAGAAACAGGTCCCACAGATTGTCCCAGTTGATGGCTCGGAAGGATCGAACCATCTCTTTAATGTTGAAGGAGTACCCTCCACTTGTTGATTTCAAGGACTTCGGAGATTTGTCTGGCGATGTTTCAGGATGTTCTGATGGTGTGACTGCAGGCAGGAAGAGCCACATGGTTGCTGCAAGGGAAGACAATGCTGTATTTGGGGTGCAGTGTTTTGGAACAGCTGATCATCATTTCAGTCGTATTCTACTGAGAACGTATTCTGCCCAAGAATCCCAACGAGGTGGAGCACCATTTAGTTTAAGACTCCCATTATGCAGACAACTACTACATAATAATCAATATCAAATCCAGCAAACTATAAAGAGATGATTAACAATTCTATCAGTTCTCATTAAATTACATTACAGTAATAACATAATGATGCAAATTTACCGATGCAAAATCTTTTGTTTGTGATAACGTTTTGTCTGAAAAAATTAACGTTTACTTGGGAAAATAGGAATTGTAAATAAAGATGAATTCTTGACAATTTTCATTTGCTATAGCTTTATTTATTCCACTTTCACCTTTGTCATTCTCAGTACTAAAATAATGAATTATAATTTTAGTATTTCAAGGGGAGACATAAAATTAAAATAAAAACAACTTAATAATACTTTAATGACAAATGCTCCTAGGGCTTATGATCAGGTGACTAAGTGGCAGAGCCCGACCATCTGATTCAGTAGTCTCCGTTACGCAGAGTATCGGTTGCTGGGGATCAACTGTATCCCAAAGTCCCCATATTTGTTAATATGACAAACCATTTACACTCTCCGAGTTCCCATTCTTATTGAATACTGAATCATGGGAAAACTGGTTACACTTTCAATCACATTCTATATGGTTATAATATGTGCAAATAACTGACCTCTTACATCACAGCTATTATTGCTGTATTTATGTTGTCATCATATGATGAAATCTTTGGTTTTCTTTGTTTATATTAAAAAATCAAATGAAAAAATCAAATGAAAGCTCCAAATATTTTCAAATATGCAATCCAAGCTTGTTTTGTTTGTTTGGAATAGAATATATGGAATATATAAACAATGTTTATAATGAACATGCTTATAACAAACTGACAGACATTTCAAACTGCTTTTTTTGTCCCCTACACACAGTATATGTTTCTGTCAAAATATGCGTATAATGAACTTAACTGAATGGTCCCTTTGTTTGTTATTACGATTCTTTAGTGTCTTCAAATATGCAATTAACATTCCATATAGGGTCTCAGAAATTACTGCGATAAAAGAAGGATTTCCCCAAATAATCATGTCCGACATTTGAACAGACAGGTAGGAAAATCAACCGAAATACCACAGTGATTTCATCATCTGAAGTATCTGCCCATTAATGAACCCATCTTAACTACCCCAGGAGTTTTTTCTGCCT
The DNA here is from genome assembly GCF_003918875.1 of Haliotis rubra. NCBI lineage: Eukaryota > Metazoa > Mollusca > Gastropoda > Lepetellida > Haliotidae > Haliotis > Haliotis rubra. The sequence continues at coordinate 1,757,572 of NW_025767157.1, forward strand.
ATTTGTGGTGAGTGTATAAATACAGAGCAGTTTCAACCCACCAGCATTGAGGAAGAAGGTCAGACAGGCCAACACACCAACCACAGCGAAGCCTCCAGGCCATTCTGCAATATGGCCGCCAACCATTGGTCCTAGAATGAATCCAAAGCTTGAGGCCGCATTAAACTGTCCAAAAACATGCGAGTGCTTCTCTCTTGATGTTATGTCGGCCAGATATGACTTTGAGATGTTTTGACTGTGCTTGAAAATCCCTGTAAATACCAAAACATTTATGGTGAGGTGACACAGGGTTTATATTACATCAAAGATGACTGCACTTCTAGAATGATGTGCTAGATTAACGTTCATTTCCTAAAAATGTATAGAAATAAATAACTCTGTATAAACTGAAAAGGAACCCAAGTGAACTGGGACATTCAGACCTGAACCTGAGGAAAATCTGGACGTGTTTCGTTTACAGCATTTTCGTGTCAGACAGGGTTGCATAGGAAAACAATAAGGTTGAGAGACTGTGAGACCGACTCAGCAATGTGCATGTATGCGTGTCTGCTTTACTAGCCTTGACTAGTCCTGGTTTTACAGTGCTATCCCACTGAGATATCATGCCAAAGTTAACATGGATATTGAACTCAAAACACAGTAAATGGGGGTCCTTGTCTTTTCTCTTTAGTGACAAGTCTTGGGCAGAGAACAGTCTAAGTAAATTTAGGCTCAGTATTATTCGTTACACTGCTATACTGAGTCTAACAAAACCTAGTACATGTAGAAGGTCGCGTCAGCTAACCTTTTGAACTGAACAATCAGAACACAGCTTACCAAATTGTGAAAGTTAACATCGCACATACCGTTTAAACCTTTACCTCAAAAACTCAAATGTTTCCGAAGGCTATTTTCTGCTTCCGAGTGATACAGAAGCAGTCGCTAAAAATAGCTTTTTTGTCAATATTCAAGGATGTCACCTTGTGAAATTATAATCAAATAGTAACCATGTCATTAGAAACCCATAAGCGAATATACTGCATGTCAAATATCTGTGTTTTATGCAGATTTTGGTTTGTTGATAGATCAGTGTCAGTGACCAGGGAAGAGAAAATCCAAAACCCGTTTTGTAAGTCCCGCCAAACCCTAACAAGTAGTCATTGTCTGATTGGTTAAATCCGTTCGTCCGTCTCGCATTTGATTGGACAATCATAGGTCGCTCAAAGGTCAGCTAACGTGACCTTCTACTAGGTTTTGTTAGACTCAGTATAGTAGTGTAACGAATAATACTGATCCTAAGTTTACTTAGACTGGGGCAGAGTAACAAGTAGAACAGTGTAAAGTGTTTTGGGTATGACACAGCCAGGGGATTGAACACTGACTTTCAGCTCAAAAGGTAGACCCTCCATCCACTAGACTAAATGGCATTGTATATTCACACTAGACCAAAGAGCACAAAATGTAAGACATGCTGGTCAAAAAAGCCTGTCTCCAATGTAAAGGTGTCCTATGCATACTTAAATGTGTAAAATACACAGTCAAGTAAACCCTCAGGAGTCATAACCTGATTGTGTGGAGATCAGTGCTGCTTTTACCAATATTCCAGCCAAATGCCACCAGATGGCATTAGACTTAGGCCCCCAAAAATAAATGTTGTGGTTCCGATTTCCTACATTTCAGAACTAGGGTAGGTAAGTAGGGTTGTTTGTTTTTTGCAAAATATTTTTACATTACTCATGTGCTAGAAAATAAATTTAATTTATTATGTGGTGAGTAAAATTGTTAGGCTCAGCGGGAATATTTAGGGTCGGTCGGGAAATCGGAACCACAAGCTTTTCTTTTTTTAGGCCTTATATACATGATACCCATGTGAGAATCAAACACAGGTATTTGATATGATGGGCAAAAACACTGACCACCACATCACCCATCAATCTTTGCTGAAAGATCCTGTGACATTCTGTTAATGCTTAACACAAACATTCCTTCACAACACACTGAAATATGCTTCACACACAGTACCAAAATGGGAGTCAAACAGACATGTTCCATTTCCTGAGCAAACACACTGACCATTCCACCAGCTAAACTATCCCCCTCACTGCAGACTGATTGTATGACATTCTGTTACTGCCCAACACAAACACTCCCTGAATGTGTACTCAATGTATAGTCTACCCAGACGCCAAATCTCCATCCAGAGAAGCAGCATGCCTTGGATGAGTGAACCAATGTTTCACAAATTGCAGTGTCCTCTAATTCTTGAGAAGAGTAAACAGTAAAGATAATGTTGAATGTGAATATAATCAAAACACAGAAAACAAAACACAGAAAACCTATTGGAAGATATGCCGTGTCACACAAAGCCTATTGGAAGATATGTCTTAGTCACACAAAACATTTTGGAAGATATGTCTCTGTCACACCAAGCTTATTGGAAGATATAGAGGATACTAAACAGCCTTCCGTGTAATACCATTTTTATTAAACGAGTTAATGATTTGGTATCGAACGAGCGAAAGCAAGTTGAATACTAAATCTTTCACGAGTTTAATAAAGATGGTATTTCACTGAAACGAGTTTAGTATTCTGTTTATTACTCTCCGATATAAATTGATAGAAACTGCGGCGAAACTGCCTACAGTGTGATAACTCTCAGCTTTTCGCGAGTCAAGCGACAGAGGTATTAGCATTGTGACATCATAGCTGTAAGCCATTATGACGTCATACGTCTAGCGATATACACTAGGGTAATATTGCCGTAAAAATATTACACTGCAGTATCCTACACTGCGCGAGTAATAAATGCCTTTGTTACACAAAGCCTATTGGAAGATATGCCTTTGTCACACTCTGGTCAGGCATTACTCTGGATGCCAGATCAGATATGTAAAAGAGTTGTCTACTTTCTATTATTAACTAATACATACATCCTTACATAATTGTGATGAATGTAGAAATGAAATGATTAGCAGTTTATGAGGAGGTAGTCAGTATTTGATGACTGAGAAAGAACTAACGTCTATGAAGGATGTTGTACAAGAATGGGTGATGATTATGTTGAAAGAAGCTTCCTGTTAACCAGCACAGTTTATTAAGACTTTAAACAACTTTTGGTGCTAAAACTTAAGTATCCTACAAACAGAATAGATCTACATTGCCAAGTTTTATGAAGTTTGGTTGGAGTGTAATGCTAATTGTTTAACAAATTTGAAGAATTGATACCTTAGCTACCCAAGAATTGCATCTAAATATATGTGTTTCATGTGCAAGTAATACTTATCACTTCAAAATGTGTTTCTCTGATTTCTAAAATCAAATATGTATTTTTTGTCTCATATTCTCTTGCCATGTAGACAAAATAATTAGGCTTCTTAATAATCAACAGTCATTATCTCAACATGTAATTATATACATGACAATTCTTATGCATCTAAAATGATAAATTAATTAAACATTATTAATCAAATTTTGTATCACATTACATTTCAATGCAGCTAATTGATTGGATGGACTACAGACCCTCTGTTCAGATAATTAGCCATCACAGGTTTCCCCTTATCTTCCAATGGCAGATGGAGCCATTTTGTTCAACCATAACCATGGCAACTACAAGTGCTGGCTTTATCTGGGATCCTCACAATGTGGTAGACATATCACACATCTACAAACTGTCAGTTCACTCAGTCCAATATTCAACAAGTGTGACAGGGATTTGTATCGAAATATACGAGACCACACACTGGCATGCCAATTGGAATTAAATCTTGGTTTAAATTTGTGATTATTTAACTAGTAATCTTCTCCGTTTTTCAGTTTTCTTACCAATGCATATAAATGCTGTTGAAGAGGAAAATTATAATGACATTTTCAGCAGATATGGGGCTGAATACTATCCTCAGAGCAGGTCTAGATACACCCCTGATGACATGCCCAATCCCATGTTAAAACCCCTCTGAGGAGGTCTAGATACACCCCTGATGACATGCCCAATCCCATGTTAAACCCCCTTCTGAGCAGGTCTAGATACACCCCTGATGACATGCCTAATCCCATGTTAAAACCCCTCTGAGCAGGTCTAGATACACCCCTGATGACATGCCCAATCCCATGTTAAACCCCTCTGAGCAGGTCTAGATACACCCCTGATGACATGCCCAATCCCATGTTAAACCCCTTCTGAGCAGGTCTAGATACACCCCTGATGACATGCCCAATCCCATGTTAAACCCCTTCTGAGCAGGTCTAGATACACCCCTGATGACATGCCCAATCCCATGTTAAACCCCTTCTGAGGCAGGTTAGAAATGCCCAATCCCATGTTAAACCCCTCTGAGCAGGTCTAGATACACCCCTGATGACATGCCCAATCCCATGTTAAACCCAGGGTCCTAGATCTGATGAGCAGGTCTAGATACACCCCTGATGACATGCCCAATCCCATGTTAAACCCCTTCTGAGGAGGTCTAGATACACCCCTGATGACATGCCCAATCCCATGTTAAACCCCTTCTGAGCAGGTCTAGATACACCCCTGATGACATGCCCAAGTCCCATGTTAAACCCCCCCTCTGAGGCAGGTCTAGATACACCCCTGATGACATGCCCAATCCCATGTTAAACCCCCTCTGAGGAGGTCTAGATACACCCCCATGCCCAATCCCATGTTAAACCCCCTCTGAGGGAGGTCTAGACACACCCTGATGACATGCCCAATCCCATGTTAAACCCCTCTGAGGCAGGTCTACAGATACACCCCTGATGACATGCCCAATCCCATGTTAAACCCCCTCTGAGCAGGTCTAGATACACCCCTGATCTATGCCCAATCCCATGTTACACCCTCTGATGACCCCTGATGACATGCCCAATCCCATGTTAAAACCCTCTGAGCAGGGATACAGATGACATGCATGCCCAATCCCATGTTAAAATGAGCAGGTCTAGATACACCCCCTGATGACATGCCCAATCCCATGTTAACCCCCCCTCTGAGCAGGTCTAGATACACCCCTGATGACATGCCCAATCCCATGTTAAACCCCCTCTGAGCAGGTCTAGATACACCCACACCCCTGAGGAGGTCTAGATACACCCCATGCCCAATCCCATGTTAAACCCCCTCTGAGAGGTCTAGATACACCCCTGATGACATGCCCAATCCCATGTTAAACCCCTTCTGAGGCAGGTCTATGAAACACACCCTGATGATATGCCCAATCCCATGTTAAACACCCCTCTGAGGCAGGTCTAGATACACCCCTGATGACATGCCCAATCCCATGTTAAACCCCTTCTGAGCAGGTCTAGATACACCCCTGATGATATGCCCAATCCCATGTTAAACCCCCTCTGAGGAGGTCTAGATACACCCCTGATGACATGCCCAATCCCATGTTAAACCCCTTCTGAGCAGGTCTAGATACACCCCTGATGATATGCCCAATCCCATGTTAAACCCCCTCTGAGGAGGTCTAGATACACCCCTGATGACATGCCCAATCCCATGTTAAACCCCTTCTGAGCAGGTCTAGATACACCCCTGATGATATGCCCAATCCCATGTTAAAACCCCTCTGAGGAGGTCTAGATACACCCCTGATTACTTGCCCAATCTCATGTTAACAACATAGCATAGATGAGAAATCACTTATTGCTTTGCTTTATTAAGTATTCTGTCATTTCTTTTTCATTAGAAATAGAAACTAACTCAATGCTTTTCATATCCTTGACTTCCCTGCCCACTGATGCATAAATCATTGCCTGATCTGTGCCCTGCCGTACAGGAGTGGAACTATTGTATTTCCTTGTCTTAGCAATGGACTTCCTCATTGACCGATACGCCTTGGAAGTGGACATATACCCAATATTCAACCACCATATACGATTTGACAACTAAAATATAACCAAAAACTATATCACTTTGATGCTTCCCTTTAGATCTTTTGACAAAAGAAAAAGCTGGTAAGAAATGAAGCAAGGTCTTCATTAAGTTTTCAGATAATAGTTTGATTCTAATGACACTTGATACATGTATAATTATTTTCATGCCAATATAATCTGATGTAATAGAACATCAGAGCTGTACCAAACTATACCAACAGAGTATTTTGTTTTTCATTTTGAAACATTCTACATTGGCCCTCAAACTCTTCAACCTGTTTGCAATCCAAAATACATGAAGTAAAGATTCAGAATTTGTTTAACAGAACGAGCAGATAGAATTAGAATTAGAATTTTCACCATGTCTTGGTGCATTATGCATACAGTTGACTGAAGAATCAGGAATTACAATGCAGATGTGTTTCAGTAATCACAAATCAGCATCCTCCCACAGGGAGCAGTGCCAATTACCAAACATATCCACTTACACGTGTGCCCAACGCAGAGCTAATCCTTGGGTGAGACACATTAGCAGATGTACCTTAAAGGTGAAACATCAGATCTGGACAAGGAATCATATTTTCTATTTATGGATGCTTATTGTATATCCTGATAAGTATTTACATGTCACAGTATAACTAATATTCTGTTTAAAGTTTATAGTTCTGAACACTGACATCATCTACCTTGCTTACAGAGGAAAACTGAAATTATCAAACTCTGTCACTAATGTTCATATGGACTTGTTCCTGGCTGTCACTGAGTGATGTTTCGAGGGAGGGAGATTCATCTCTTATTCTGTAGTATGGCATTGCACCTTGGTTGTTCTAGAATCAACATATCAACGATATGTAATTTCATCAGAGACCTGATGCTGACCTACCTCCTGGTATCCTGGCTAGGAGCATGATAAAGATGGAGGTCGAAAGTCCCATAATTCCATAGCCACATCCTGTAAGGCCCAGTGTCACAATGAGACTCGCGCGTCTCCCCACCATGTCACTCCACTTGCCCTACACAAACAAACATGTCTGATATCAGCAGAACGATTACAGTGCAATTGTAAACTGGAATCAACAGTTCCCTATATTTTGTAGACAGGCTAGGTATAGGTTAGTGCCTTCCTCAGGGCGATTAGACTTTCAGTGCTCAAGGCAACAACATCCTACCTATGCTGGTGTAGTTACAGTGTGTAACAAGGGACAAGGTCATTTGTATCCCCTGTCCATTGTAGAACAAAAGCACATCTACCGGTACACTATTTGTCAAATGTCTGAACCAAGTTTGGCTAGGACATCTATTATGGTTTTGAAAACAAAACAGATGAATTGACAAACCGGTTTCCATTATTCTCTGCTAACTTCGATGGGGTTGGGGATAAAATATCAAAAGGGACTGGTTCACCACTGGACCTATATAATAACCAAATTTGGCACCCAAAAATTGTATGGATTTCTTGTACTTGAAACAAGCAGAGACTATTTTCCTGCCAAGTCAAAAGTGTTGCCATGGCAACCTGAAAAATAATTTAGAAAAAACCAACCAAAGTATAAAAATGTCCGAGTTCACCACAAGACCTAATCATGTGCCACGATTGGTGCAGAAATATCGTACAGTTTTCAAAATGATCTGCAGCTAAAACGAAATGTGATGGACAGACATCACCCATTTCTATATCCCCCACTGACTTAGTATAATTTTATGTTTTACCCATATGGTGAAACATGACCAGTCTCATATTTATCACATGTGCACATATCACTTTTGCCTAGCAACCATTGTTTCTGTCTTTTGTCGTCTGTGACGTCATTAAACACTTGAAAGTGACATCAATGAGTAGGGCTATCATACTTGCTTACCATGTTTTACAGCAAAAATGTACATGAATACATGAATAAAATGGATGATAAAGAAATTATTACACTCGAAGAAGTGTGTCATATGACTTATACGAAACTTGTGCAAAATTATAAATTTTTGCACACATTTCGTATAAGTTGTATGACACACTTACTCATGTAAAAATCACTGTTTATTGGCCATTTGTTTGTACTATGAAGTTATGAGTGAACTACAATGATTGAAATATACATGTGTACTTCTGTGCAGGTTTAATATGGCATCCACACTTACGGTGTAACTAGTTGTCACTGCAGGTCCAAGAGGTTCTAAACATGTCCATGATGGAATCACAAACTTCCAAAAACAGGTCATAAGGACCTTCAAATGTCCACAATAATTCATTAAAACAACAATCTCTCGTTAACATGTTCATGTAACAACTGATAGTTGAGGACTCCTGTGTAATTTAAACTGTTTTGTTCAGGATAAGACAGCATATGGTACATCTTGAACACAGAGCCACATCACAAATCAGGTGAAGCTAAGCAACACTGGTTACAGAGAGTCCTTGATGCGTGACCATCTTTGGCAGCTTCACTCCTGAGTGAGTGAGTGAGTTTAGTTTTAGCAATATTCCAGCAAAATCATGGCGGGGAACACCAGAAATGGGCTTCAGACGTTGTACCCATGTGGGGAATCAAGAATTTCTATGACTTCAATCCTGCCCCACAAAAAAGCACATGTGACACATGTGGTCTCACCTTAGGCAAGTGAGTTTGTTCAAAATTGCCTCTGTTCACCCAGCAGTGAATGGGTACCCGGTGGGTAATTACATGACTGTTAACCTCACAGGCAGCTCTGGTTAACAGGGTAATAATGTCTTAGTGCCTTGAGCATGCACATGTGTGTGGATACAAGCATTTTATAAATAACCATTATTATTATTGTGTACACTCAGACACATCAGATATTCCTGTCAGAAGGCGAGATTAAAGGTTCACTCCTTATTTTCTTTATACTTTCTCTAAATATGTCAAGTAAGTGGACAAAAGGTGAGTGGTACATGTAGAATACAATTTGTCATTATTCGTTGTGGTTTGGAGTTGTAAGATACAGTTTCTGCAGATTACATTAATTATAATATTATATATAACATAATTATATACATAGTGATAATTAACATGCTAAATGTGTTTTAAATATACAGTTGGTTTATTTCTGGTTGGAGAAATAGAAAACCAAAACCTCAGCCCTTAATTATTAGTTTTTCAATTCAAGTATTTTGAGTCTGGGGATTCATATACCAGGGCTTAAAAACGTCTGGTCATGTTCCATGGCAGCATTTAATTTTTTCTGTTAAACCACAACACAAAAGGCTGCAAGCTTCATAATAACTATGGGTATACAGTACATTGATGGTGCTGCCCAGAATACCCTCAAGGTTGCTTCATCGTCTTCATCAACACTGAATCGTGACTGTGGAGGGATATTAGATCCGCAAACTCATTACTTCTAATGCACTCATGGTTTTTAGATTCAGATTTCTTCTCTTAAAGCTGCCAGTCTCTGACATTTCAAATGAAAAGGAATCAAGCTGTCTTATCTCGTCACAAAGTACCACAATTTGCATCAAGCAAGTTAGCAGATATACCACTCAGTGTGCCACTAATGTTGATTATTCCTGCTCATTACTGGCGAGGGAAAATGTATGAGAATATCCTTTCTCGTCTGTAGTTTGAGAATCCTGAAGATTAAAGTAAATGAAATTTGCTGGTGACTGTTTGTGGGGATAGCATCATGACTAAAGAAAACCATGATTCTTTAGTACTGATGACAGCAGGCAATGGAATTAGTCATCAGGAATAGATGTTCTTTTTTTCACTAAGATCAAAACAAATATTTGCTGTTTGAGACCAATCAAAGTAAATGTCATGTTGTCAATGCGGAGATTAGCGACACATGTAGCGATTGATGTACGACACACTGACGGCAGAAACCAACATGACCTTCACCTTTAAGCCTAAGGCATTGTGTACAAGAGCATCATTACCTAGGTAGTAGCGCAGAAACATAAGCCAGCGAACTTCTACGCTAATACCTCTCGGAGTGGATGTATCAGTGAATCAAAACCTTTGTTTAATCAAGCAGCTTGAGAGACGACATTGAAACTTTGCGTCTATCTCAGACTCAATCAGCGTGGGGGCATTATGTGGAGCTTGTATTATACAAGTTGATGAGCAATTTCATATGGGTCGTGGTTAGAAGACCCACAAGCGAGCTCCACAAGCCTGACTACACACACTGCAAGTTGTACATACAAAACATCAATGGGAAAAAACATGTGCTAATTAAAACCTGAAAAAGTTGGTTACAAAATCTCAGAATCGGATGACTTAGCCAAAAAGTTATTCATCCTTACGGTAATTCCTCTAAAGGGGCTTAATTATTTTCTCTCTTAAGAGTTTGAGTTGTGTGACCTGGCTAAACAGCTGAAATACTGGAATTGTTTATACAAAGACATTTTTAAGGAAAGATATGAACAGTCTCTGACTCACATGAAGAAAATAGCTCTGTGTTACAAGTATCCCCAGAGAGTAAAATAATAACTACTTACCAGTGTCAACATGTGCCATCATGATTCAAGTTCTGGGAAATAAGTTGCTTTCCCTCTTGATGCATGCAAGTACCTGCTGTCACTCGTTACATATTGATTTTTGGTCATATGCATTAAAATGATATTACATCCATTTCAACTTAATCATCACATGTATACAGAAGAAAACAATTTAGGGAGCATTCTGTTTTGATATTTTTATGAAATTGTGTATCAGTCCAAAAAATATCCCCTAAAACATTCATGGTTCCTTGCTTCTTTTGTTCAGGGACATATACCAGCAATAAATGTCTTCGTAAGTAACTGCTGTTGCAAAAGTTGAGTAGTTTGGGACTCTTGTCCACTTTTCAACCAAGATTGTTCTCTACAAATTTGTTTCAGACAATAATCCCACTGCATTGTGCAGTTTTGATAAACTTTCTCTCATCATGTCAATTTTCTACACATCATGGTGAGTATGACACTTTAAAAGGAGACTTTTATTCTGATTATCCTGCTTTTCCATCCTTTAACCTACCCATAAAAGGCACTTATTTGAAAATCAAAGGTCTGTGTTCGTCATGAAAATATCAATTGTGATGTAAAACATATAAGACATCACAAATATGACAGAAGTATGTACAGTTGCTTACCATCACCGGGCTGGAGAAGAGCTGAAGGGCTCCATACGTAGACCCTACAATGTAAACACAATAGGATTATGTCCTGTCCTGCAGATGGGTGAGTGAGGGGGTTGTGTTTCATGCTGTAGTCTGCAATATTGTAATCTCAGCAAGCTGAACTGTGTTCAAGCCTGGATTAGACAAACCACTAAGTGGATAGTGTGTGTCAACTGCCAGGGTGTTGTAATAATATGGCTAAAAGTGAAGTAAAACCATTTTCACTCACTCACTCACTCATTCTGATGAGTGAGTGAGTGAGTTTAGTTTTACGCTGCACTCAGCCCTATTCCAGCTATATGGCGGCAGACTGTAAATAATCGAGTCTGGGCCAGGCAATCAAGTGACAAACATCATGAGCATCGATCTACGCAATTGGGATACAATGACGTGTCAACCAAGTCAGCGAGCCTGACCATCCGATCCCGTTAGTCGCCTCTTACGACAATCATGGGTTACTGAAGATCAATTTTAACCTGGATCTTCATGGGTCTCATTCTGATGAAGCCAATCTCTAAGACCAGCATGGAATAGATTGATTGTTCCTTGCCAATTGGCTGATGTGATAGAGATATGGAGACTATTATTTCAAAATGATATTCATAATGATAACAGAAAACTATCAATCATTTACAACATGGTGCTCATGATCTGTGAGATGGAGAATCTTAGCTGAGTGTCCACAGCAAATTCATCATGATGAAAAAGTTCCACAGGATGAGACTAGAAAGGAGTTACTGTCATTGATGGTGACACATAAAGACACGTGAGTGAGTTTCTGTTTCTCTTCCAACATTTTTAATTTGTAAGGCCAGATCAATTTTATTTCTTGCTTTACGAATTTTTGTCCTTAGAAAACCTAAAGGCAGGAGAAAGAAAAAATTAAAAAATAGAATCACAAGTACTTTTCTTAAGTATTTTACATTTGGCAATTTATGAAGTGTATATGGGGCTAAAAACAATCTAAAAACTTTTTAAATAAGATTACACTTTTTAGCCAATAAAACCCTAATTAGATTTGTGGTGTCAGTTGTCGTTTTACTTATATTTAACAACTTTACAGGGAACATGACTTCATGATGGTATAACTTCACCTTATTCATATTAAATACAAAATGAAGAGAGTCACAGCTTACCAAATATCCCAGCTACAGTGGTAGAGGCGCCGAGACTGCGGGCATGAGGCAGGATAAGTGGCATGATCATGCTCACAGCAAACAGATCCTGGAACAGAGGCGTACCATATCAACCCGGTCACTGTCTTCCTTGTGAGTAGTAACATATCCACCAGGTCAGTAGTAACATGTCCACCAGGTCAGTAGTAACATGTCCACCAGGTCAGTAGTAACATGTCCACCAGGTCAGTAGTAACATGTCCACCAGGTCAGGTAGTATGTCCACCATCCACCAGGTCCACCAGGTCGGTAGTAACATGTCCACCAGGTCAGTAGTAACATGTCCACCAGGTCGGTAGTAACATGTCCACCAGGTCAGTAGTAACATGTCCACCAGGTCAGTAGTAACATGTCCACCAGGTCAGTAGTAACATGTCCACCAGGTCGGTAGTAACATGTCCACCAGGTCGGTAGTAACATGTCCACCAGGTCAGTAGTAACATGTCCACCAGGTCAGTAGTAACATGTCCACCAGGTCGGTAGTAACATGTCCACCAGGTCAGTAGTAACATGTCCACCAGGTCAGTAGTAACATGTCCACCAGGTCAGTAGTAACATGTCCACCAGGTCAGTAGTAACATGTCCACCAGGTCAGTAGTAACATGTCCACCAGGTCAGTAGTAACATGTCCACCAGGTCAGTAGTAACATGTCCACCAGGTCAGTCATGTCCACCAGGTCAGTAGTAACATGTCCACCATGTCAGTAGTAACATGTCCACCAGGTCAGTAGTAACATGTCCACCAGGTCAGTAGTAACATGTCCACCAGGTCAGTAGTAACATGTCCACCAGGTCAGTAGTAACATGTCCACCAGGTTGGTAGTAACATGTCCACCAGGTTGGTAGAAACATGTCCACCAGGTCAGTAGTAACATATCCACCAGGTCAGTAGTAACATGTCCACCAGGTCAGTAGTAACATGTCCACCATGTCAGTAGTAACATATCCACCATGTCAGTCTATATTTTGATTGCTTGGTTACAGATGCAAAAATCCTTTACAAACAATGAAGTCATTAATAAATACAAGTTTTTAATAGGCTGACAATTATATCTATAAATGTTATATGTTTATATTATAAAATTTACACATCACTTTCCCACCTACAGAAGGCAGCTGCAAAGTTTAACTGGCATTGTAAAGCATTAACGGAAGTGAATAGTTTTGTTCAGATGTAAATGGTTTATATTTACATTCTGACCAAATTTGACAAACTTGCTGTACAGTATACACATAACTTGACATTTTGAAAACCGTTTTAAATCATTTGCATCTCTTTATCTGGGCCACTGAACAGTTGAGAAAAATAATACATTAAAAAAAATATAAATGGGCAGGCCTAAATAATGAGGCAAATATCTGTGTCATTTTCACAGAATTAGCATTGAGTTTTTCACTGAAGCACAGGTGAGGACAATGTGACTGACTGACTGAGTTTGGTTTTACGCCGCTTTTAGCAATATTCCAGCAACATCACGGCGGGGGACACCAGAAATGGGCTTCACACATTGTACCCATGTGGGGATTGGTTTTCGGCATAAGCCACAGCGCTTTAGCCACTAGGCTACCCCACCGTCCCAGGACAATCTGAACAAAGCATGTAGGATGTACATGACAGGCTTGGTTTATAACACATGAAGGCACTCAATACACCTGCTGGAGGAGCTGGTCTTCAGAACATTTACTTGATGCTAGATAACATTGATGAAAGAAATGTTCAGATGTTGTCATGTGGCGGTATCTTTTGTTATGTATGAAATTGTTGTAAATCTGGATAAGATATGTGGATGAACTTCTTTATTGCAATTAGGAGAGTCATTTCAATGACATTCTAACAGTCCTATCAAGACTGTGACGTACAGAGTATGTTTGAGAAGCATGTATCCTTGTTTTCACAGTTGGTTCAGTTGGGATGTGGTTACATAGGAGTGGAGAAGCCGGTTGAGTATGTCACTGTTTGAGGTTATTTAGAGTGACTAATGGATGGCCCGGTTGTCTAAAGCACTGCAATTAGCTGTGCAGAGTTGGATCTGTTCTGCATGCCAGAAACCTATGACCTTGTGTTTGAATCCTGGTCTGCCCCGAGTTTGTTTTCTAGGTTTGTAAGCACCACCAATGCTTGTGGTAAAGCATCTAAATTCTATCTGCATCACCTGAAGATTTTCTCCCACTTCAAGCTCCTTGATAAAACTAGAATACTGTTCACATCAGTTCTAAACCCAACTCACTCACTCACTCACTCCTATCGAAGAAACAAAACCTGAATTCCTGCCACATCTTCTCCTTTCTGGATTCAAGAACAGAGGCATGCCTCATTCAAGATTATTAACTCATTTTTGACATTCATGTGCTCTCACATTAATTCACGTTCTTATGTTAATAATAAGTAATAGTCTGGACCATACAATCCAATGATTGATACCACGAGCATCGATCACCACGAGAATCGGTCAACACAAGCCTGACCACCCTGTGACATGGGTAGCTGGTTACAAGAAGCATGGATTGCTGTTGGTTGCTACCTGTAGTTGAATATAATATATGGATTGTCCCTTGATCTTGCGTGGTCAATTACCTATTTCACAATTCAGTTCTGAATAAACTGAGTTCTGAATTAACCTTTGCGTTTCAATTTGGAAATTACTTTGCTACACTTTGATTGTCCAAACTATTTATCAAACCTACAGTATAACATCTTTAATTGATTGAACTGTACGTTTGTAAAGGAAAGTACTGGCATCCACTAACACTAAAGTCAATGGAATACTGCAGAGTGCAGCATTGAACAACAAGCAAACAAATAAATAAACAAAAAACAAAGTTATCACATTACCATAGAGAAGAAAATGTGATAATGTGGCAGTTTGTTGTTCAATACCACACCCAGCAGTATTCCACCCATATATCACATACTAGTCTGTCTCACAGTCCCTGAACCACATTAATTTCCCTACTGCCAAGCCCTCTCTGCAGTGCTAAAGCCCTAAATAAAGCAAGTCTAGATTTCCTCAGGTTCAGGCTCTGGTCTCCCTAGGGCTCCTTTTCAATATAAATGGGCTTGTTTGTTACTATCAAAATTATATATATTCAGAGACTAAGCCTTAGTCTAATCACATACTTTCACAAGAAAATACTAGCCTGGGCCCCGTTTCACAAAGCTCTTGTAGCACTAGCACTATCGTAAGTCAGTAGTGTTACAGTATAGGAGGTAGGAATGCTACTAGGAAAGTTACGAGATCTTAGGCTTACGAGAGCTTTACTGGACCATACAATCCAGTGATTGACACCATGAGCATCGGTTTACACATATGGTATATGATGACACGCATCAACCCTGTCAGCGAGCCTAACCACCCTGTTACGTGGTTAGCCGCTTACAACAAGCATGAATGGCTGAAAACGACATCCAACCCGAATCTTCGCGGGAGTATGGATTGATCTCTGGTGTAAAAAACTGAACACATTACTTCGTGCAAACATATGAAAGTATGTGCGTTTCCTTGTTCAGTGTCGCAAGGCCTAATACTGGTGGAATGATAATCAAACGCAGCCGTGTATGACTGGTGTACAATATCTAGAATATTATTTCACGCTGTCTCATCAGTCGTCACGGTCTCGTGGTTGTGGACCAATCGCTTGATATATAATTTGATAGTGGTTTGTAGGAAAATAGAGTTGGTCAACACTAATCTGACCCGTTCAACATGGACTACTTTACCAAAAAGCCACTAAAGTTGACAAGAGCCGCGGGTTCCATGATTCTGGATGTAAATCGCCCCATGTCAACAGCCGTAACGACTTGTAGGTATCAGCAATGTGGATGTGGTACCTGTCACAGCGCGAGGTAGTTTCATACGGAAGTGGTTGCCTGCTAAAGTAAGGGAGATAACTCATAACAGCTTGTTTTACTTCGCCACATTGAAAATGTTGCTGGGGTTAGAGCAACCATCCTATGTTTGCACTATCCACTCCTAAGTGTAGGGTGTCCGGCGGAATAGGCATGCCCGTAAGCCTACTACAGATGCTCTAGTGTCACGCGTACACAGTCTTATGTCATTTAGACTGACTGTGTTTTTAAAACAATATATAGCTAAAAAAAAAAAAAAAACCCAACTACACATACATATGTCTAATGACTATGAAAGTCAGTCAACTGACGGTATCATCATTTTCCAAATAGCCATTTTGTTATAAACTTGATATTAACCCCGACAGTTTATATATACTTAAAAAAACCCACCTAAGTACCTCTTGCAATGTATTTCCAAACAGAATGCCATTTTTGAAATTTTATTCAGTTGAAAATATTATTTTAAAGTTAACAAAACGATATACTCTTCCCCATGTTGAAATACGGAAACCATAGTGATTATCTTTGGCCATGAGTTGTAACCGTTCTATGGATACCGTTATTTGACCACACTTTCAATTGTTCTCTTTACTTACGAGAAGGAAAGAGTGCTTGTTTACCAACCTTTCAGCAACTGTTATTGGTATCCATGACATCAAATGGAATCAGTGTTATAATTAGATCACACGTTCCATGGAGGTTCAAGTTATTTAAAGCTTCAACATGTTATCCCGCTTCAAAAGAAACATTGTAAAAATATGTCATAAGGAAAGTAGAGGTCAGAGTTCTTTTGGAATTTATTATAAAGTGGAATAAAGAATTATAAAAATAGTGACCGGAGAAAACAAACTTATACTCTACACTCGCTCCAAGCATAGATACGAGGTTGAGCCTGGACTGACGCTTAGTCGCTGAATATATAGTATGACCAGAAATTATTGAGAATTTTAGGAATATGTTTAATTGGATTTCTAGTATAAACAACCTTGACCAGCTATCAAGTGCTTGGGTTCATTCAAGAGAGACAACTCCGTTAATCCTTTTTCATTAGTTTGTGAAGAGTTATCCCCCTTTGTTTACTTGCTAGCAGACGACATTTTCAGTGATCCTCAATATGGATGATTTAGAGAAGAGGAAGTTGATTTTAGAGTATTATAACAAGGACATCAGATCAGCTAAAGTGATTTCAAGTAATACAGGCATCCCCTTGTCCACTGTTTATCGTGTTTTGAAAAATATTGCAAATGGATATGGCATTGAGCACCAGGGAGGCGCAGGTAGGCCCAGAAGATTGACTGTCGGTGACAGGAGGCGGCTTGGTATTCTTGTTTCTAAAAACAAACGAAGGAGTTTAGAAAACTTAAGGCTGGATATGATTGATAGAGGATCTGTGGTTGTCTGTAAGGAGACAATTAGAACTGAGCTGCATGCAATTGGTTGGCAGAAAAGTCGAGGAATTCCATCACCGATCATGAAACCTGAACAAAAGGAGCGAAGGTTGAACTGGTGCATACAGCATAGAAATTTTAACTGGGACAATGTGATTTTCTCAGATGAAAGTTCTGTGTGGCTGTTTCCTAATACACTGAAATTCTGGACCAAACAAACTGTAAAACCTTTGTATCAGCGCCCAAAGTACAGTCCGAAATTTAACATGTGAGGTGGCATATCTGTGTTAGGGGCAACGCCCCTCTGTGTATTTGAAGGGAATATGAACAGTGAGCGGTACACAGATATTCTCGAGGGACATTTACTTCCATCTGCTCACGTGTTCTATGGAAATTTTTTGATTTTCCAGCAGCACAACGACCCAAAACATCGTTCAAAGCATTCACAGGCCTGGTTTCGGACCCAAAATATGACATTATTAGATTGGCCAAGCTATAGCCCTGACCTAAATCCAATAGAAAATGTTTAGTGACTTATGAAGGAAAGTGTCAATAAGAAAAATCTGACAAATATTGCTGAAATGAAAGAAGAGGTGGTCCGATATTGGGACAGCATGGACCACGACTTTCTAACTTCTTTGATCAGTAGTATGCCCTGCCGCATTGAAGCCTACATTGCTGCCCATGGTGATTTGACAAAATACTAACTGTTCACCTGTCTTTGAATCTGGAGTTATGTTCTGCTAATATTCACATTTAATACGTGAGTAATGAGTGAAAAAAAAAAAATTACAATCTTAAATTCTCAGTAATTTCTGGTTGTATTGTATATATTAATTTTGATGGTAACAAATAAACCCATTTAAACTGAAAAGGAGCCCTAGTGAGATGGGAGATTCAGAACCTGAGCCTGAGGAAATCTAGACTTGCTTCATTTAGAGTATTAGCTTAAGCATTGCAGGGAGGGCTAGGCAGTAGGGAAAATAATGTGGTTTAGGGGCTGTGAGACACATTAGGTTGAATCCAATGTTTTCACACCAGTTCTCCGTAATTATAGGGACGCCAATTTCAGTTCCGGAGTTGTAGAAACATATTTTGCATATCATCCAGTGATCTTTATTGATCTTAAGAATGGCGATGTTTATATACTTAAAAAGATATTGTATATTAACTGCATCACTTCAATTACGTTGTATTTATTCGTCTCTCATAACCTGGTGAAAGAGCGGCTGGTTTTAGTTGTACATGTATATTATCTCATGTTCATTGTCATGAGGTGAAACTTAAATAAATGGCATGTCTGAATGAAACTGATGAAGTGGAGTCGCTCTTAGTATCATGTCCGGGTGTATATCCGGCTCACTCATGTTATCGAAACGTTCATCGTTGACCGTATCTAATATCTAGAATTAAACGTTCCTGGAGAATTTCAGCGCAGTGGCGATGATGCCGACAGCTGAGTAAGTGTACATTTCATCTTATCATGGCTATATATTCGAGGAAAGACTATATGCCATTTGTGGCACTTGAGCCAATATCATATGGCTATCAAACCCACGATCAACTGAGCAATCAACGACCGCAACATACACTCTCTCTCTCCACGCACGCACGCACGCACGCACACACACAAGTCTGATTTAAGTTTAAAGATCCTTGGTACAGGTATAATTTCTTCAATTCTAACCGTTTCCACAATGTCAGTGTGATAATCATGAGATCATGATATATATATATATGTATGTATGTATGTATGTATGTATGTATGTATGTATGTATGTATGTATGTATGTATGTATGTATGTATGTATGTATGTATGTATGTATGTATGTATGTATGTATGTATGTATGTATGTATGTATGTATGTATGTATGTATGTGAATCAATCTACTGCTGGCTGTGCGGCGTCTGACGTCGCCGACAGAGGCAAGTCTGGCAAGCTTATATAACGGTATCGCTCACACTTGCATGTATATGTAGTATTTAACGTGTGCTCCTTACGAGGTGACTTGACTCCACCAAGCATGAGTTGAGGCAGATGTACCCTGGAATTCTGTTCGGTCAGGAAGAAAGTGCGAGTGATGGGGTTTGGTGCTGTAGGCGGGAAAGTATACATTTCTGGAGCAGGCAAACCGAATGTTGATTGTGTGAAGCTGCCAGTAGTGATGGCGATGAGTCACCAAGAATTCACATGGGCACGGGCTTCGTGGTCCGGTTATATAAGCTTGCCAGCCTTGCCTCTGTCGGCGACGTCAGACGCCGCACAGCCAGCAGTAGATTGATTCAGTGAAATAACACTCTCGGGTAAATATAGTCGTAGAATCTGAATTTAGACTAACAACTAGTCTCTGAAATGAACATATTTTACTAAAAAATCCAGTTAATAATAAAAAAAAGTATAAAATATAATGAAAAGGAGCCCTGAGACTTTCTTCACTTTCAGAAGCTGTGGAAATCTAGACTTGCCACATAATATAGACTTGCATGGACTTTCTTGGATATATTTGTTTTAGGAATTGTAGGACAGACTAAATTGGAATTACTACTGCGTGATTCTGTATCGCTATACTCAGTGTGCGTTTTGTTTGGGATTAAACCTATGTACAGGAAACAGACCTACCATCAAGTGATGATGTGTATTGGCTGTATCAAAATGTCCACATATTTGCTAAATATACATTAATGTAAGTGGAAAGGAATTGTTTGTAATATGTTTGTTATTTGCCTTTCAAAAATTTCAGGTCGTTTTTTTATCTGCCTATTTTACTTTTGTAGGTATTCTTCAGCCTTTTGAGGACAAAAAGTTTAGTCTAGTCCTATCTGCCTGTCCATCATGTTAGACAGTCAATTTGTGTGTTTGTTTCTCTGCATAGTTGAAGTTCTTTTCGTAAACTAAGCTTAAAAACTGCCACTGTATTATATTGAAAGGATACTCGAAGAGGGGAAGTAACTCTGCCTGTTGAGCGTCGTGTTCCTTTTGGTTGGCTCACGTCGTCCTATAAGTACAACACCACCGTCGTTTTTTCGTAAACTATCTGGTGCTTTTCTCGAATTCCGCATCTTTATATGTACACAAAGAGATGTCGAAAACGATGTCGTACAAACTCAACACAACACCTCCGTGAGATTATGAACACACACGCCGTTGAAAATGTCGTTCAGGCCACGGGGGCGTATCACGCTAAAGACATATAGGTACATAGATCTACCCTAGTACTATAATAGTACTTTAGGGTAGGGTCTATGTACCTATATGACATATAGGTACATATAAGACATATAGGTACATAGACCCTACCCTAGTACTATAATAGTACTAGGGTAGGGTCTATGTACCTATATGTCTTTCTAACGCTGTTTCTAAGCGTGACACATGCTGAAGGCAGTGAGAGCATTTTGACAAGTGAAAAGCTTTCCTTTACGACGTAAACCCATATAGTACAATAATTCACTCATGTTTCAAATTAATGTCAAATAGACAGTGTCACATTAAACTTCTACGTCCGTCACACCCGTGCTAACCATCAGAAGATTGTAACAAACCCAAAACTATACGTTTCTGAAGGAGGCCTGTCATAATGTATAATTTCATTTCAAGATATTAATTCGAGAGATGAAGAATCGAAACAAACCGATCGGAATTCACGTTTTCTTGTTTGGATGAACTTTTCTCAGTGCGCCCTTATAATGTGAATGGGATTTATGAAATACTCGTTTAGGGCCTACCAAAGATGAAAAATACCTCGTATCAGATACTTATAGTGAGTGAGCATGGTTTTACGCCGCTTCAGCAATATTCAGCAATATCACTATGGAGGACACAAGAAATGGGTTTCACATTGTACCCACGTTGAGAATCGAGCCCGTGTGTTTGGTGTGGGGAGCAAACGCTTTAACCACTAGGCTACCCCACCGCCCCTCATATACAGTAGGGATGAACGTGCAAGTGAGCAAGGGCAATTTTGATAGTATACATTACACAGAGCCTTTCAAATATGTTTGATATCCGAGCAATAATGATGGTTACACCATAGTGATTGTGTTTGATTCCGTTGAAAATGCGGTGTGTCCTTATCATTAGGATACGATTTCTGAGTGTAACCAAAATGTCCGGATAAACGGGGTTCGACTGTATATGGACCCGTGAAGATCTGGGTTAGAATTTGTCTTCAGCGGCTTTATACAACAAACAAACAAACGATACATGTGGATATCGATACACCTACAGGATATACTGTGTTCCGTTGAAAATGTGCCTCATCATTACGATACAAGGGAATAGGGCAGTATTACCAGTGTATGGAGACGGGCTAGGTTTCTGATGGATGGTCTAATTTTACAGCTTGCCAGCCCGATGGTCTTATAAAATGTTTAGATAACATGTTTCATACACCTGAGTAATTTTCTTTGGATTGTCTGGTCTGGTTAAATCCATTTTGGGCTGGTAACATTTTGAAGTTACCAGCCCTGATGTCTGGCTGGGGTTTTGGCTTATTTCATACACTTATAGTATCTGTCATTGTTATGTATGTGGTGGTTTCTATTTCAGGTATGTACACGGTCTGTTGCTGCATTCGTTTCGCTTTATAAAATGGTCCTAAAACTGTGCCTCTACTACCTGTTGGTATGAATATTGTCGGAGAATATGAGCCACACCTGTATGTATGTATGTATTCTCATGGACAGAACCCGGAAGCATCAGTCAGTTGAAATGGATAAAAATATCTGAAATCGTGAATATATGTATTTTTGAAAATGCTTAATATGATTTATGTATAATATGCTGTACTATTTTCCTATTACTTATGCAACACACGTTGTATTTTGTTAGAGGGACGAGCTGAATAATTTAATTTGCTTCAAAACACATTTTCGCGTTACCACCAGTAATATAGGCCTGGATTGACAACACAAGTGCATCTCCTAACTCAAACCACAGTGTACGTTTTCTCCACCGAGTCCTGACAACCATCCGCCATTCTGTCATGACAACAACGACACCTCATTGACGCTAGCGAAAGTAATCTACATGTATGATGTGATTTGCTCCTAATATTCCCAATAGATTCGACTTAGTGATAATCTCCTGAAATTTGTCACATTATATAATCAGACGATGGATTATCACCAAAACAGTTGACACGAAATTGACGCATCCAAAATATGTATGGAGACAAATTCAATAACATCAAGGGTATAAAACTTCCATAATACCGGAAAGAACCAACCATTAATCTACAGCTCTCACTGTTAGTATATTAGTACGTACACACTACGCATTATGACGTAATAATTGTGACGACACAGTAAACGTATTATAGATAATACAGACGGTGTGATCAAACGTGCCGATCTCACATTACTTAAGACATAAAGTTTGTCGAACCCATTTGTTGAGTAATAACATAGGCTTATGTAGGTAACAGACGTTGGTGACATCTCCCACAAAGCTGTTAGATAACATCTGGGGAGATAGATGGTGAGATGTTTCTTTCACTTGTTTGATTGGTGTTGTTTGGTTACAACCGATCTGAGAGTGGCGCTAGTGTGTGCTTGACTGGTGCCTATGTTTATATTTTGATCGCTACTGCTACGTGTTTCCCTTGTTTGATCCTTACTGCTATGTGTTTCCCTTGTTTGATCCGTACTGCTACATGTTTCCCTTGTTTGATGTTGCTACGCGTTTCCCTTGTTTGATCGCTGCTACGTGATCCCTTGTTTGATGCTACTACGTGTATCCCTTGTTTGATGTTGCTACGTGTTTCCCTTGTTTGATGTTGCTACGTGTTTCCCTTGTTTGATGTTGCTACGTGTTTCCCTTGTTTGATGTTGTTACGTGTTTCCTTGTTTGATGCTACTACGTGTATCCCTTGTTTGATGTTGCTACGTGTTTCCCTTGTTTGATGTTGCTACGTGTTTCCCTTGTTTGATGTTGCTACGTGTTTCCCTTGTTTGATCGCTGCTACGTGATCCCTTGTTTGATGCTACTACGTGTTTCCCTTGTTTGATGTTGTTACGTGTTTCCCTTGTTTGATGTTGTTACGTGTTTCCCTTGTTTGATGTTGCTACGTGTTTCCCTTGTTTGATGTTGTTACGTGTTTCCTTTGTTTGATCGCTTTTTGCTACGTGTTTCCCTTGTTTGATCGCTGCTACGTGTTTCCCTTGTTTGATGTTGCTACGTGTTTCCCTTGTTTGATCGCTGCTACGTGATCCCTTGTTTGATGCTGCTACGTGTTTCCCTTGTTTGATGTTGCTACGTGTTTCCCTTGTTTGATGTTGCTACGTGTTTCCCTTGTTTGATGTTGCTACGTGTTTCCCTTGTTTGATCGCTGCTACGTGTTTCCCTTGTTTGATGTTGCTACGTATCCCTTTGTTTGATGTTGCTACGTGTTTCCCTTGTTTGATGCTGCTACGTGTTTCCCTTGTTTGATGTTGTTACGTGTTTCCCTTGTTTGATGTTGTTACGTGTTTCCCTTGTTTGATCGCTGCTACGTGTTTCCCTTGTTTGATCGCTGCTACGTGTTTCCCTTGTTTGATGTTGCTACGTGTACCCCTTGTTTGATGCTACTACGTGTATCCCTTGTTTGGTGTTGCTACGTGTATCCCTTGTTTGATGTTGTTACGTGTTTCCCTTGTTTGATGCTACTACGTGTATCCCTTGTTTGGTGTTGCTACGTGTATCCCTTGTTTGATGTTGTTACGTGTATCCCTTGTTTGATGCTACTACGTGTATCCCTTGTTTGGTGTTGCTACGTGTTTCCCTTGTTTGATCGCTGCTACGTGTTTCCCTTGTTTGATCGCTGCTACGTGTTTCCCTTGTTTGATCGCTGCTACGTGTTTCCCTTGTTTGATCGCTGCTACTTGTTTCCCTTGTTTGATCGTTGCTACGTGTTTCCCTTGTTTGATCGCTGCTACGTGTTTCCCTTGTTTGATCGCTGCTACTTGTTTCCCTTGTTTGATGTTGCTATTGTGTTTCTTTGTTTGATGTTGCTACGTGTATCCCTTTGTTTGATGTTACTACGTGTTTCCCTTGTGTTTGATGTTGCTACGTGTTTCCCTTTGTTTGATCGCTGCTACGTGTTTCCTTTGTTTGATGTTGCCGTGTATCCCTTTGTTTGATGTTGCTACGTATCCCTTTGTTTGATCACTGTTACGTTTGTTTCCTTTGTTTGATCGCTGCTACGTGTTTCCCTTTGTTTGATCGCTGCTACGTTTACGTGTTTCCCTTTGTTTGATGTTGCTACGTGTATCCCTTTGTTTGATGTTGTTACGTGTTTCCCTTTGTTTGATGTTACTACGTGTTTCCTTTGTTTGATGTGGTATCCATTTGCTGCTACGTGTTTCCTTTGTTTGATCGCTGCTACGTGTTTCCCTTTGTTTGATGTTGCTACGTGATATCCCTTTGTTTGATGTTACTACGTGTATCCCTTTGTTTGATGTTGTTACGTTTCCCTTTGTTTGATGTTGCTACGTGTTTCCCTTTGTTTGATGTTGCTACGTGTTTCCCTTTGTTTGATGCTACGTGTTTCCCTTTGTTTGATGTTACGTTTCCCTTTGTTTGATGTTGCTACGTGTTTCCTTTGTTTGATGTTGCTACGTGTGTTTCTTTGTTTGATGTTGTTTGTTTGATGTTGTTACGTGTTTCCTTTGTTTGATGTTGTTACGTGTTTCCCTTTGTTTGATGTTGTTACGTGTTTCCTTTTGTTTGATGTTGCTACGTGTTTCCCTTTGTTTGATGTTGCTATGTGTTTCCCTTTGTTTGATGTTGTTACGTGTTTTCCTTTGTTTGATGTTGCTACGTGTTTCCCTTTGTTTGATGTTGCTACGTGTTTCCCTTTGTTTGATGTTGCTACGTGTTCCTTTGTTTGATGTTGTTACGTGTTTCCCTTTGTTTGATGTTGCTACGTGTTTCCCTTTGTTTGATGTTGCTACGTGTTTCCCTTTGTTTGATGTTGTTACGTGTTTCCCTTTGTTTGATGTTGTTA
This sequence comes from Haliotis rubra, assembly GCF_003918875.1. Taxonomy (NCBI): domain Eukaryota; kingdom Metazoa; phylum Mollusca; class Gastropoda; order Lepetellida; family Haliotidae; genus Haliotis; species Haliotis rubra. Next base: position 1,782,949 of record NW_025767157.1, read on the forward strand.
CGTGTTTCCCTTTGTTTGATAAGTTACTACGTGTTTCCCTTTGTTTGATGTTGCCATTGCCTTTGTTTGATGTTGCTACGTGTTTCCCTTTGTTTGATGTTAAGCATGTGTTTCCCTTTGTTTGATGTTGTTACGTGTTCCCCTTTGTTTGATGTTGTTACGTGTTTCCTTTGTTTGATGTTGCTACTGTGTTTTCCTTTGTTTGATGTTGCTACGTGTTTCCTTTGTTTGATGTTGTTATGTGTTTCCTTTTTGTTTGATGTTTTAGCACGTGTTTCCTTTGTTTGATGTTTTTGTTGTTTGATTTGATCTTTAAGCCTACGTGTTTCCCTTTGTTTGATGTTTGTTACGTGTTTCTTTGTTTGATGTTGTTACGTGTTTCCCTTTGTTTGATGTTGCCCACGTGTTTCCTTTGTTTGATTGTTATTGTGTTTCCCCTTTGTTTGATGTTTGTTCCCTTTGTTTGATGTTGTTACTGTGTTTCCCCTTTGTTTGATGTTTTGTTAATGTTTCCTTTGTTTGATGTTGCTACGTGTTTACTTGTTGATGTTACTACGTGTTTCCCTTTGTTTGTTGTTACGTGTTTCCCTTTGTTTGATCGTTGCTATGTGTTTCCCTTTGTTTGATCGTTACTACGTGTTTCCCTTTGTTTGATGTTGTTATTGTTTTTCTTTGTTTGATGTTGTTACGTGTTTTCTTTGTTTGATGTTGTTACCATTGTTTCCTTTGTTTGATGTTGTTACGTGTTTCCTTTGTTTGATGTTGTTACGTGTTTCCTTTGTTTGATGTTGTTACGTGGTTTCCTTTGTTTGATGTTGCTATGTGTTTCCTTTGTTTGTGTTACGTGTTTCCCTTTGTTTGATGTTGTTACGTGTTTCCCCTTTGTTTGATGTTGTTACGTGTTTCCCTTTGTTTTGATGTTGTTTAATGTTGTTTTTCGTTTGATTTGATGTTGTTACGTGTTTCCCTTTGTTTGATCGTTGTTTCGTGTTTCCCTTGTTTGATGTTGCTACGTGTTTCCCTTCTTTGTTTGATGTTATTACGTGTTTCCCTCCTTGTTTGATGTTGCTACGTGTTTCTTTGTTTGATGTTATTGTTACATGTTTCCCCTTTTGTTTGTTGCTATTACGTGTTTCCTTTGTTTGATGTTGTTTGTGTATCCCTTTGTTTGATGTTGTTACGTGTTTCCCTTTGTTTGATCGTTTGTCCCCTTTGTTCTGATGTATCCCTTTGTTTCGATGTTGCTACGTGTTTCCTTTTGTTTGATGTTTCCCTTTGTTTGATGTTGTTACGTGTTTCCTTTGTTTGATGTTTGTTTTTCCCTTTGTTTGATGTTGTTATGTTTCCCTTTGTTTGATGTTGTACGTGTTTCCCTTTGTTTGATGTTGTTTACGTGTTTCCCTTTGTTTGATGTTGTTACGTGTTTCCTTTGTTTGATGTTGTTGTTTCCCTTTGTTTGATCACTGCTACGTGTTTCCCCTTTGTTTGATGTTGCTATTGTGTTTCCTTTGTTTGATGTTGTTACGTGTCCTTTGTTTGATGTTGCTACGTGTTTCCCTTTGTTTGATGTTGCTACGTGTTTCCCTTTGTTTGATGTTGCGTGGTTTCTACGTGTTTCCTTTTGATGTTTGCCTTGTATGTTACATGATGTTTCCTTTGTTTGTTTGTTGCTACGTGTTTCCCTTTGTTTGATGTTGTTACGTTTTTCCCTTTGTTTGATAAGTTGCTTTGTTTCCTTTGTTTGATGTTGTTACGTGTTTCCCTTTGTTTGATCGTTGTTACGTGTTTCCCTTTTGTTTGATGTTGTTACTGTGTTGATGTTTTGTTTGATGTTATTGTTACGTGGTTTCCTTTTTTTGATGTTACGTTTCCCTTTGTTTGATGTTGTTATTGTTGTTTCCCTTTGTTTGATGTTGTTATGTTTCCTTTGTTTGATGTTGTTACGTGGTTTCCTTTGTTTGATGTTGCTTGTTTCCTTTGTTTGATCGTTGTTACGTGGTTTCCTTTGTTTGATGTTGTTACGTGTTTCCTTTGTTTGATGTTGCTATGTGGTTTCCTTTGTTTGATCACTGTTACGTAGCCCTCCTTTGTTTGATGTTGTTTATGTGTACGTCCCTTTGTTTGATGTTGTTACGTGTTTCCCTTTTGTTTGATGTTGCTACGTGTATCCCTTTGTTTGATGTTGTTATTGTTTCCCTTTGTTTGATGTTGTTATTGTTTCCCTTTGTTTGATGTTGTTGTTTCCTTTGTTTGATCGTTGTTACGTGTTTCCCTTTTGTTTGATCCTTGTTATGTTGTTAATGTTTCCTTTGTTTGATGTTGTTACGTGTTTCCCTTTGTTTGATGTTGTTATTGTTTCCTTTGTTTGATGTTGTTACGTTTCCCTTTGTTTGATCGTTGCTGCCGTGTTTCCCCTTTGTTTGATGTTGTTATTGTTTCCTTTGTTTGATGTTGTTACGTTGTTTCCCCTTTGTTTGATGTTGCTACGTGTTTCCTTTGTTTGATGTTGCTATTGTTTCCCTTTGTTTGATGTTGTTACGTGTTTCCTTTGTTTGATGTTGTTACGTGTTTCCCCTTTGTTTGACATGTTACGTTTGTTTCCCTTTGTTTGATGTTGTTATGTGTTTCCTTTGTTTGATGTTGTTACGTGTTTCCCCTTTGTTTGATCGTTGTTACGTGTTTCCTTGTTGTTCGATGTTATTGTGTACGTTGTTTGTTTGATGTTTACGTTTGTTTGATGTTATTGTTACGTGTTTTCCCTTTGTTTGATGTTGTTACGTGTTTCCTTTGTTTGATCGTTATTACGTGTTTCCTTTGTTTGATCGTTGTTTACGTGTTTCCTTTGTTTGATGTTGCTACGTGTTTCCTGTTTCGATGTTGTTACGTGTTTCCCTTTGTTTGATGTTGTTACGTGTTTCCTTGTTTGATGTTAGCATACGTGTTTCCTTTGTTTGATGTTACTGTTTCGTGTTATCCTTTTGTTTGATGCTTATGCGTTCCTTTGTTTGATGTTGTTGTGTGTTTCCCTTTGTTTGATCGCTGTTACGTGTTTCCCTTTGTTTGATGTTGTTACGTGTTTCCCCTTTGTTTGATGTTGTTACGTGTTTCCCCTTTGTTTGATGTTGTTACGTGTTTCCTTTGTTTGATGTTGTTACGTGTTTCCCTTTGTTTGATGTTTTCGTAACATCCCTTTGTTTGATGTTGCTTGGTGTTTCCTTTGTTTGATGTTATACGCTGTTTCCCCTTTGTTTGATGTTGTTACGTGTGTCCCTTTGTTTGATGTTGCTACGTGTTTCCCTTTGTTTGATGTTGTTACTGTGTTTCCCTTTGTTTGATGTTGCTACGTGTTTCCTTTGTTTGATGTTGCTACGTGTTTCCTTTGTTTGATGTTGCTACGTGTTTCCCTTTGTTTGATGTTGTTACGTGTTTCCCTTTGTTTGATGCTGCTAATGTTTCCCTTTGTTTGATGTTGCTACGTGTTTCCTTTGTTTGATGTTGCTACGTGTTTCCTTTGTTTGATGTTGCTACGTGTTTCCCTTTGTTTGATGTTGCTACGTGTTTCCCTTGTTTGATGTTGCTACGTGTTTCCCTTTGTTTGATGTTGCTACGTGTTTCCCTTGTTTGATGTTGCTACGTGTTTCCCTTGTTTGATGTTGCTACGTGTTTCCCTTGTTTGATGTTGCTACGTGTTTCCCTTGTTTGATGTTGCTACGTGTTTCCCTTGTTTGATGTTGTTACGTGTTTCCCTTGTTTGATGTTGCTACGTGTTTCCCTTGTTTGATGTTGCTACGTGTTTCCCTTTTGTTTGATGTTGCTACGTGTTTCCCTTGTTTGATTTGATACGTGTTTCCTTGTTTGTTTACGTGTTTCCCTTGTTTGATGTTGCTACGTGTTTCCCTTGTTTGATGTTGCTACGTGTTTCCCTTGTTTGATGTTGCTACGTGTTTCCCTTGTTTGATGTTGCTACGTGTTTCCCTTGTTTGATGTTGCTACGTGTTTCCCTTGTTTGATGTTGCTACGTGTTTCCCTTGTTTGATGTTGCTACGTGTTTCCCTTGTTTGATGTTGCTACGTGTTTCCCTTGTTTGATGTTGCTACGTGTTTCCCTTGTTTGATGTTGCTACGTGTTCCCTTGTTTGATGTTGCTACGTGTTTCCCTTGTTTGATGTTGCTACGTGTTTCCCTTGTTTGATGTTGCTACGTGTTTCCCTTGTTTGATGTTGCTACGTGTTTCCCTTGTTTGATGTTTTACGTGTTTCCCTTGTTTGATGCTGCTACGTGTTTCCCTTGTTTGATGTTGCTACGTGTTTCCCTTGTTTGATGTTGTTACGTGTTTCCCTTGTTTGATGTTGCTACGTGTTTCCCTTGTTTGATGTTGCTACGTGTTTCCCTTGTTTGATGTTGCTACGTGTTTCCCTTGTTTGTTTGATGTTGCTACGTGTTTCCCTTGTTTGATGTTGCTACGTGTTTCCCTTGTTTGATGTTGCTACGTGTTTCCCTTGTTTGATGTTGCTACGTGTTTCCCTTGTTTGATGTTGCTACGTGTTTCCCTTGTTTGATGTTACTACGTGTTTCCCTTGTTTGATGTTGCTACGTGTTTCCCTTGTTTGACGTGTTTCCCTTGTTTGATGTTGCTACGTGTTTCCCTTGTTTGATGTTGCTACGTGTTTCCCTTGTTTGATGTTGCTACGTGTTTCCCTTGTTTGATGTTGCTACGTGTTTCCCTTGTTTGATGTTGATGTTACGTGTTTCCCTTGTTTGATGTTGCTACGTGTTTCCCTTGTTTGATGTTGTTACGTGTTTCCCTTGTTTGATGTTGCTACGTGTTTCCCTTGTTTGATGTTGCTACGTGTTTCCCTTGTTTGATGTTGCTACGTGTTTCCCTTGTTTGATGTTGCTACGTGTTTCCGTGTTTCCCTTGTTTGATGTTGCTACGTGTTTCCCTTGTTTGATGTTGCTACGTGTTTCCCTTGTTTGATGTTGCTACGTGTTTCCCTTGTTTGATGTTGCTACGTGTTTCCCTTGTTTGATGTTGCTACGTGTTTCCCTTGTTTGATGTTGCTACGTGTTTCCTTGTTTGATGTTGTTACGTGTTTCCCTTTGTTTGATGTTGCTAATGTTTCCCCTTTGTTTGATGTTGCTACGTGTTTCCCTTTGTTTGATGTTGCTACGTGTTTCCCTTTGTTTGATGTTGCTACGTGTTTCCCTTGTTTGATTGATGTTGCTACGTGTTTCCCTTGTTTGATGTTGCTACGTGTTTCCCTTGTTTGATGTTGCTACGTGTTTCCCTTGTTTGATGTTGCTACGTGTTTCCCTTGTTTGATGTTGCTACGTGTTTCCCTTGTTTGATGTTGCTACGTGTTTCCCTTGTTTGATGTTGCTAATATCTGTTTTCATGTTCGATCTTTGATGACATTGTTACCCTTGTTCCTCGGGACATGTGGGCAGGGGAGAGAACTGCTTGACTGGGGGTTGAAAGTGACGAAAGAATTGCGTCCCTTTAGCCGTGCCGGGATCCACAAATCTGAACCATCAAACTTTTCGAGCACCATACCGGCGTTAGTTAGCTTCACGAGAGTTGATCACGTCTGCCACCGACACTTCGTGGTATAACTCAACTGTTATTCACAGTATAAAGTGGTGGAGGGATAGCTTAAGCGTACGCTCCTCTGGTCGAAGGCCCGGGTTCGACTCCCCACATGAGCACAATAACCATACTCACTCATTCATTACAAAACATCCACAAAGAAAACCATTCAGCAACAGCATGTATGTAACTTTTTATATATAATATATGTGGGGAAACACAAAGATGATAATTGTTTATTTTGTATCTCTCAAGCAATCAGACAGTGCAAGACAAAGTTCAGGACTGACGACAATCATGAGATGTCCACTGTTCTCAGATATCAGCTGTTACCAGTATCTCGGTTAATCACTACCGGTTGGGGTCCTTGAGCAGCTCGGGGTACACATTGAGTCACCGGTGGTTGTAACAGAAGCGGCCCACGCTCTTGGAGTGTGGCTACCACCGAGTGTTTACATTCTGGAAGGCGGCAAGCCCGACGCTGTTATTCTCAATCAGCACTTTTCATTCACAACATATTGTGACGTCATATTCTGGTCGTGTGTCTGGCCGGATAAAACGGATCAAATCTGAACATAACACCACGCCTGTTGTCCACTCCGGACTGTTTGAAACCTGGGTCGGCGAGGCTGTTTACTACTGGATCAGCCGGTTACGTCACAGCGTTGAAAACATTCCAGATCGATCGGTGATCTGTTATGAGTTATATAACAGCAGGCTCGACCAATCCAGGTTTCAGTTGGTGGCTCTTTAGCTAACTGACCATGTGACTGAAGGACATACAGCATTATTGTCTCAATGGTAATGCTACAATTACACGAAAATTGGTTTTGAATTTTTAAAATATACCATTAGTACGTCAATGTAAATTGTTTCAACAATAAATAAAATATATTTAGCATTTATGTACAGATTAAAATACTAAATATTGAGTGATTTCACTAACAATCAAAAGGTTGCCATTGGATGACTTTACAGAACTAGTGGGTGACTGAATGAGTGACTGGTTGGTCTGCGCGTCTTCTTGCAATATTCCAACAGTATCATGGCTTGGGACAATACAAATGGGTTTCACACAATGTACCCATGTGTGGAATCGAGCTCGGGTCTTCCTCGCGACGAGGACACGCTTTAACCAGTAGGCTAACCCATCCTCTCTTTAACTGAACTTACACACGGTTACACACTCCACACACTGTTACATGGTGGCGACCTATAAATGATCGAGTTTGGACCACAGAAACCACTGATTTATATATGAACAACGGATATCAGCAGAGGTTTTGTTTTTATTCAGTATAGTGAGTGAGTGAGTTTAGTTTTAAGCCGCACTCCCAGCTATATGGCGGCGGTCTGTAAATAATCGAGTCTGGACCAGACAATCCAGTGATCAACAGCATGAGCATCGATCTGCGCAATTGGGAACCGATGACGAGTGTCAACCAAGTCAGTGAAACTGACCATCCGATCCCGTTAGTCGCCTCTTACGACAAGCATAGTCGCCTTTTGTGGCAAGCATGGGTTGCTGAAGACCTATTCTACCCCGGATCTTCACGGGTCTATTCAGTATAGCTCACAACACTGGTAACATAACAATACACCACTTTTAGCACTATTCCAGCAATATCACGGCGGGAGACACCAGAAATGTGGGTCACACATTGTACCCATGTGGGGAATCGAACCCGGGTCTCCCGCGTGACGAGCACACTCTCTAACCATACCATACAACACAATACACGTGATCACGGGTTTCACCAAAGCGGTAGACACGGCACTTCGGTCTGTGATTTATCCGTAATATGACTGGGATATCGTTCAACGAGGTGATGAATTTGTGGAGCGCAATAGTGCAGTGGTAAGGCGTCTGCCTATCACGCTGAAGGCCCGGGTTCGATCCCCGGTGGAGGCGACTAGGTGGGCACATTTGCGTAGTATCCTTGGACAAGATACTTAGATCCACATTGTCTCAGTTCACAAAGCTGTAAACATGGTACTCTAACATTGCTCCTAACAGGCAGCATGGCTGTATGTTCCCAAGGGAGTTGAAAAAGTATCGAAAAGTACGATAGTATCCTATGACCGGGGATAGTATTGTCGTAGCGCCGTGAGCAGGCAATGTGCCTGGATATTGGCGCCATATAAGCGGAGTGTTACTATTATAAAACCCATCTAATTAATTCACTCACTCGAAGCACGTTAAACTCAACCCACGCCCAGTGGAGTGATTGTCATGAAGAGGGGAGTTCTCTTCATTGTTATTAAGTCCGAAAAAATCCACCTAGGTAGCGTTTTTTTGAGGAACTATGGTATGCACCGTAAGAGTTCAGTGAAGGTGTGTAGTACTGTCTCCCCCTATTACCCGGGTGGCGGGGTCGCTACAGGGTGTGTCCGGGTGCTTTGTCACCTGTACGAGATCCGGGACACACCTACATTGCCTTACTTCTACAGACCAGCATCCTCATGCATGTCTATCTCAATGCAGGGAAGCCTCATACATTGTCAAACCAATATTTGCACTCATCTTGGAAAAAAAAAGTTGTAGTTTCGTGTTAATGGTTACAGAAAATTATAGTTTATGTTATGTTTGTGTGGATACATTTAGATGTTTTTGGCAGACAGCCAGGTAACCTTGACATAGTTTCCAGAATGGTATTAATACGAACAAATGAAGGGAAGTGGGTGTCCAGGTTCATCAGTCCTTGACACAATCTGTTCATGCTCACACGTCTTCACTGTATTCTGGTAATTTCAGCCTAATATCCTATCTAAGGAACTATGATCAGGTATCAGGAGTATGTACAACCCAAGGCATCTGTCTCTGTAAAACAATCAGCAAAACTAACAAAACGAAACGATTTCAGGAAGTGAGTGAGTTTGGATTAACGCTGCCTTGAACAGCATTACGGTGTGTATGTTTAATGTGGGAGAAAAACCCGAAGTGATGCAGGTCCTAGGCGTTTCTCGCTTTTATCATAGGCGGATTCCCCCCCCCCCTTGTCCTGAATGTTATTTAAGACCATTGAAACTCTCGTGAAAACTGGTGAAAAGGAACTGTATGCGCGCGCGCACGCACACACATACACACACCTTTCTAATAAAGCTGTATCCGCCTTTGGGTATGGTGTTAAGATTCAAACCCACGATCATGGATTTCTAGGATAACCAAGGGACGTAACTCCGCTAATAACTGCTTGGCTTTAGACGACTTTTATCTACAAATATTACATTCAGAAGTCTGTCTTGAGACTGCAATTACACGTTTGAACCACGACATACATAATCAAGTGTTTATTTAAACCCACATAAGCAGGGCAGGCACGTCCTATGTATTTACCACAGACGTACCACCTGGACAGCGCTATGAATGAATCCTTCCTGATCTCTCCTGGACGTGTCGTGGCTTTTGTCTTGCTTCTTCATCAGATGACAGCCTTTCTCGAGGTAGATGACAATGCTATTGGCGCCCTGACAGAATTGAGTATAAACACTTAAAGACAGTAATAGTTTGGGGTAATAAAAACAACGCCTGTAGATAAATATGGTGTTGCTACTTCCACTAATTTATTCTACTGATACTATTGTTAATGTTGTTGCTGCTTCTGTTACTACTACTACTACTACCACAAAGACTACTACTACTACTACGGCTGCTTCTACTACTACTAAAACAAACCACCACTACTACTACTACTTAAATAAACTCCTACTACTAAAATACCACGACTACGACTATGACTGCAACAACAACTACTACTACTTCTACTAAACATAGACTACTACTACTACTACTACTACTACTAATACTACTAATACTACGAGAACCGTGAAGGTCCGGGTTAGAGTATTGATCTTCAGTAACCCATGCTTGTCGTAAGAGGCGACTAACGGGATCGGGTGGTCAGGCTCGCTGGCTTGGTTGACACATGTCATCGGTTGCCAATTGCGCAGATCGATGCTCATGCTGTTGATCACTGGATTGCCTGGTCCAGACTCGAATATTTACAGACCGCCGCCATATAGTTTGTATATTGCTGAGTGTGGCGTAAAACTAAACTCACTCACTCACTCACTACGACTACGACTACGACGACGACGACGACGACGAATACTACTACTACATACTAATAACGCGCAACATGCGACATTGAATCAATGTTTAACTCTACTGATACTGTTGTTATTGTTGTTGTTGCTGTTACTACTACTACTCCTAAAACAAACCACCACCACTACTACTACTACTACTACTACTACTACTACTACTACAACTACTACTAAAATACCACGACTACGACTATGACTATGACTGCAACAACTTCTACTTCTCCTAATAATAAACTACTACTACTACTAATACTAATACGACGACGACTACTACTACATACTAATAACGCGCAACATACGACCTTGAATCAATGTTAAGAGTACACCAGACCCCAGATGTCAGCGATAAATCAAGGAACGAGTTACAGACGTATTTATTACCGGTTCCAGGAATACTCGCAACACTGACGCAAACCCGTCACCCACGATTGTAAACAACGTAGTATCAGTCACGTTCTCCACGGCATTCCTCAACCACGTGGTGGTCTCCAACCGGATGTTTCCGTAAAGCCATCCGCCAATCAAAATAACTATATTATATGACGTTAGGCCTAACTGTAATACGCGCACTGTGATTAGCCATAAAATAGTTCAAGGACGCAGGTGTATCCCATATTAGGGAAATGACGTCGTTGCGTGTAAACTATGGATCGGTTTCATCACAGTCAAAAACATGATTAGTCATACCGGCCCATGTCGTGTTATGAACCGACTGGCGTTCCTTTTCGTTTGTGTAAATCATAAAATGCCCTCACTTCACACTTGAACTGGAGAGCGAGTAGGAGTGTCAGCAAATACCCTTGACATTCATTCTCTAACAGATAACTATTTTCCTCATATTTGTATTCAATGCGAATGCCACTATTCTTTGTGACGTGTGCTGAAGTTGACGGCATGTTTCCTGGGTCGGCCGTTGATAAACACACCTATTTTGATAAAATCGCTGTTTTGATCTTCTTATCCTAGCATGATAGCTTAGTCATCGAGTTCTCTAAATTCTTCAATAGTCTGGTTCGAATTGATTAGTGCCAGTGTTTGTGTCAATGCACCGTCTCACCCACGGTGTCTCGAAATGAACACCTCCCATTCCGTAGTGCAGCCTCCGCACCTGCTGACCCGGCCAATATGTTTGTTTATATAGAGAGAATCGGCATTTATGGTCTCTCATAACCTACGGGAGACTGCTGAGTGGCCTAGAGGTGAAAGCGTTTTCTCGTCCCGCCAAAGACCCGGTTTCGGTTCCGATGTTGGGTAGCCTACTGGTTAAAGTGTTCGCTCGTCCCGCCGAAGACCCGGTTTACATTCCACATACAGGTAGTATGCAGTGATACAGCAGGAATATTACAAGAGCGGCGTAAACTATACTCACTAATAATTTAACCTACTTGTACTTTCCTTACATTGTATTGTTTCCTTTGTGTTTTCTTGGTTTTCTATACGTTTATATTTTCTTCCAGAGTACAGAACGTGAGACTTTATTTCTATGTTTGTTTACACACAATTTATAAGTTTAAACATGAAACAATATCCCTTTGGTTGAAACGATGTAACCACCCCAACTTATAAGTCGTAGACGTTGTGTACTCAGGGGTACATTTGATGGTTACTGAAAGAATATGCAGGGTTCATGAAGTCTGAGCTGCAGATGGAACTTCATTAAAAAAGGTGACCTCAAATGTCATGACGTCATAGAGGTATACACACAAAGCACGAGTCAAGTAAAATAAGCAGGTGCGTGTGACCTATGGAAAGTGGACAAACTTTCTGGGATTCGAAAACTTCATTTACACTCTCTTACTTCAGTACTGCTCTCTGCACCAAATGTATTGTCTTAAAGTACTGTAGTAAACACAACTCATTTTGTAACGTAACGTACAAGAATTATTTGAAAATACATATCGACAACCACTGAAAGGGAATTGCTTTTCTATGAATGTTAGCTGCCGCTGTGATGCTCCGTCAAGCAGATTGTGACAAATTGACAATCAAAGGTGGGTTATTGTAATTTGATCAGCCTGAATCGGGTAATTTCATGGGGGAATTTGCAATGACAATTGCAATCTTACGTGAACATTAATGTCTGCAGGCATTATGTTAACAATGAAGTCTATATTATACCAGCCCCTCTCCATAAAGAACCCCACAAAAACAACACAAAATAACGCATCGTGCATGGATTATGTCAATAATGACACTGATATGGATATCTATTACCTGAACATCTCAACAAATTTATATTTCGCCATAGAGCACAATGTATCTACACAGCATTTGAAGAAAGTTCCTATTCTGTTCCCTGTGGCTCATCAGGTCCGGGTTTGACTCATAGAAAGAGGTTGGTTGGTTGGTTAGCAATATTCCAGCTATATGGCGGCGGTCTGTAAATAATCGAGTCTGGACCTGACAATCCAGTGATCAACAGCAGGAGCATCGATATACGCAATTGGGATACGATGATACGTTTCAACCAAGTCAGCGAATCTCACCACCCGATCCCGTTATTGACCTTTTACGACAAGCATAGGTTGCTAAAGACCAATTCTACCCCGGATCTTCACGGGTATCAGACAGAGGATGTATATTTGTGAAGCCAGTTAACGTGAGAGTCGTAAAATATCTACAAGAGCTCTTCAAAGTATTTGTACAGACAAGGAGCTCTTCAAAGTATTTGTACAGACAAGGAGCGTTTGTTTACCAGAGGTTACTACACCTCACTGAAAATGTGTGGGTGTGTCTCTGTCAAGGGTGAGTAAGTGAGTGAGTGAGTGAGTTTTACGTCACTTTTAGCAATATTCCAGAAATATCACGGCGGGGGACACCAGAAATGGGCTTCACACATTGTACCCATATGGGGAATCGAACCCGGGTGACGAGCGAACGCTTTAACCACTTGCCTACCTCACCGCCCCGACACTGGCAAGAGATGGAAACACTGACGCAGCGACAGGGTGTGTGTGTGTGTTTTAATGTTCACAACGGGAGAGCGAGAACCATTTTTTAATTAATATAGTACGCTTACATTATAACAGTATTTAGTGACTGGTCATTTAATATAGAGACCGATCTCACCCACCCACAAAAACAACCCATGCTCTACCCGTTATAATAAATTCTCTATCCCTGTCCACAGTCTTCACGATCCATGCTGGTTGATGGGTCCAAGTGTTGAACAAGGGGCGTGTCAGAACTTATTGTACATTAGGACAATCCTATGTTTTCACACAACTATAAACGTGTATTTGTACATGTGTCTTTCCTGTTCGTGCTCATGAGGAGTTGAAAATAACACGTTGTTTGTTATGCATGCCTGAAATAGTTTATAAACACATACACAAACCAAATATATTTCCGTGTTAACTGTTCTTGAAATGAACAGGAATGAACGGATGCATGTATTTAATTTTATTTCACAAACATGGAGTAACTTAGATTTTGTTACCGACCCGACCCGTTTATATGCCTTGTGCCAGTGTGAATGGTTACATGGTGTTTCATGTCGGACCGAACTGTATTCCTGTAATATCGCGCCATGTCAGCCTACCGAGACCAGGAAGCCCAACGTGTGGCAGGTGCCCGGACGTCTACCACTTTGGTGAAACCTACCGGTATTGTGCTGGTAGTCTAGCCCAAGCTCCTGGGTGTCCAAGGGACGCTACTCTGCACAACAAAATGTGACGACATAGGCAACTGGGCCTCCCCATACACGGATGTGATACAGATATGTATTTCTAAACATAACGGCCGAGACGTTGCATGTCTCAGACGTTCCCCACGAGCACGGGTATGGTTGGGAAAACTGGCAACATAGTCGAACCGGGATTCGAACCCACGACCATAGGTTTCTAGCTTGACCAAGGGACTCAACTCTGCAGAGTGAAGTTCGGCGCCTTTGACACCTAAAGCTCGTGCCCCGACAGAGGCACGTCAATAAACGTTTCTACAACTGTCAGCACATGTGTAGCCTTGCTCCAAGTCGCTACGGAATGTCCAAGTCCACCTACATCCGGTACCTCTGTCCTCATAATCATAAGTCTAGAAAAGCCGACACTACTCATTTACAGGGACTTCCTGTTCTAATTATGTATTCATTCTAGGAATTATGATTTACACATATTATCATTTCCTTAGAGCCTTGTGTAAGTCTACATACAGAGGTTATTGACCTCTTGTGAAAGTTTACGCAATCAGCAATATGTGTATTGCTCATAGCAGCTGCATGTGGTCACCTGACCTTGTTTACAATACAATACACAAAGTACATAAGCACTTCAAGACTGTTGACAATAAGCCTTATCTCCTGATACGCACGCATTTCGCTTAGGCTTTATGCACATCCGGGTACTAGCCGTGTGACGGCCATCGCCTCCAGCGGGTTGGTTGACAGACCTTAAAGTGCTTTAACTATGAAATATAATTGCGATGGGTGTGGGTGTGAGAAGCACTGACCGCATTTTGTCGACAGTTCCAGCTGAATGCTCGCTCAGAAGGAAACACCCTGAACCTGTGAATATTGTATACAGTATTATGTGGAGGCGACAATGAGGCTCGCAGCAGTAGTTCTATACCTTCTCCCCGTCCCACTGTATAGTTTTTTCTCTTCCGTTAAATATATTTTGTGTGCCTGCCCTGCCGGTCGATCTCCTGTAATCAGAGCTAGCTACCATTATTAAAAAAGCCCGGGCTCACACATGATTGTTGCTGAAAAGGTTGGGCAAGCCCTCAGTGCTATCTAAATATAAAGCTATACTAACACCGTTATGAAGCACGTGATTAGTAGGAGTAGCTACACCGAAACGTCGCTCATATTAATAACAAAGAAGTTGTGTATCCATAGAACTCTCCCCGTTGTTCATCACACCAACTTCTAAACGCCACAAAAAGAAGTTAAACTTAAGATTGTGTAACACTGCATCTGGGCCAACACACGCACACACACACACACACACACACACACACACACACACACACATACGCACACACACACGCACACGCACTCACGATCGCACTTAATCTCAAGTTTCACAGCGAAACTGCATCTATAGCGTAATTCGTGTGTCAAACTAGTATCCCGGGTTGGTTTGAGGGTTTGGGATATCTGTCTCTTCAAACACAGAAGTCTATCAGTGGGTCCACAACACTTTATTCGGCAGCTAAGTATGCAATTACATGATAGTGTAGCAACGGTCAGGCAGCATCACGGAGGCGATCGTCAGCCCGCCTGCCTAGCCGCTGTCCGAGGGTGAAGTCCCGTCACATTAAGAATTCATTGTCTATATACTACTGACTGTGAAACATATATCGAAACGTCGCACCATATATAATAAAGAAGTTTTTATCCATAAGGTATCTTACTTTCTCATGAACCTGACCGGTTACGGAATTATCGCCAACTTCCCGACACTGTGACATACCTTCCTTTATACATGCTGTTGCTTATATGTGAGGGAGCTGTATTACATTACTCCAGAGAGTGATCACATAACACAACAAATGCTGAATGAATAAGCTCGAGCAGTTGTCCCCAGCAGCCAAAACAGAAACCCAATCGCGAAAATGACCTCAAGACGAAAAGTACATGTGACTGGACGGTTTATCTGAAACGCGGTGTTGCGGATATTTACTGACAGTATCTGTTTTGTATACAACAGATCAGGGGGTGACAAATCTCAAACACGGGTAGCAATACCAGTTGTTATCAACTGTACCTATAGGGTTTAATTAAGTTTAATTTAATTAAGGTTTCGCTATAACATAGTTTTTCATGTAACTGTCAAAATAAGTTTTGTCTATGCACATGTCCCTGAAATGAGTTATTAAATAAACGTTTTATGTAGCAATATTCAGTGCATGTTTTGCATGCGTAGAACATAAGTTATCTCAAGTCATGACAATATCAACTTTAGGGTCAGGTCAGGCAGTGAGATAAATATGTTATGTTTGACGACCACTTCCCCAATGTGCCGATAAAGGCGGTTGGATGTTTACAGTGATCTGTACATCTGGAATGACGCTTTTATTTGAAGTCACTCTTTGTAAACTGGGTCGACAGCTAGCCTCGTGACCAATTATTTGATCAACGGTCTTGATACTGACGATCCCAAATGTTTTACTGGGAATCTGTGATCTAACTGCGCAGTAGCGCCTAGGTCTGTGCTTGACGTCACTCGTGCACAGGGGTACTGGGTTTGGGTGTACAGCTGGAAGACAATTCAGACTTAAGTCCGGATGTAGTTAGGCCCACTTGACGCTCCGTGATCGTGCCGTTAGGATATACACTAACAATGATCTATTGCTCGTACAGGAAACACTGGGTTTTGTTAGTAAAGTAAACTACGATTACGACAAATACGAACTGACGATTATAACAAAACTGATATTTTGTTTAACTATGTTTATGCCGAACTAAAATTAATGGTCCCTATGACTTCGTTATAACCGTTGTGGACTATAATATTGATATTATTGTCCCTATGACTTCGTTATAACCGTTGTGGACTATAATATTGATATTATTGTCCCTATGACTTCGTTATAACCGTTGTGGACTATAATATTGATATTATTGTCCCTATGACTTCGTTATAACCGTTGTGGACTATAATATTGATATTATTGTCCCTATGACTTCGTTATAACCGTTGTGGACTATAATATTGATATTATTGTTATGAAACATGGACATAACTATGGTGTCTTACTGAAAACAATATTGGTGTATAATTAAAACTGTTTGAAAAAAAACCCGCTTCAACTTTAACTATTTTACCCCGCATACCATCTATCACCAGCTGACCTGCTTCAGAAATATGAATTGCAGGTACAATGATCTGATGCTACATCAGTACCACATACTGCCTGTATCGTGCCACCATGACAGTGTACGACCTCGTACTGTCACAAAGTATTGCATGTCGCACCAATACAGCATATCAGTATTACGGCGATTTACTGTCATACCAGTATTACATACCCATTCATCGATGCATTGCTCTCACACCAGTAAAACATATCACTTGTAAAATACCTTACTGTAAAACAAGCATTACAAACCGGCTTGTACAATGATTGACAACATACATTGAATAAAGCGACAAACACCTTCCATAAGAAATGTCTATAAAGCAGAGAATCAAATGATATGATGATACCAGCTGTACGTTTCTTAACAATCCAACGAATAGAATAAACTACACATCACATGCACGCTTTCAAACTGTCATACCAGTACTACATACCACTGTCACGCTGCCTTACGGTCGTACCAGTACTACATACCACTTGAACCAAACCTTCCCGTCATACCAGTACTACATACCACTTGCACGAAGCCTGCCCGTCATACCAGTACTACATACCACTTGCACGATGCCTAACTGGCATACCAGTACAACATACCACTTGCACGATGCCTTCCCGTCAAACCAGTACTATAAACCTCTTGCACGCTGCCTTACTGTCATACCAGTACTACATGCCATTCTCATGATGCCTTACTGTCGTACCAGTACTACATACCACTTGCACGATGCCTTACCGTCATACCAGTACTACATACCACTTGCACGATGCCTTACTGTCATACCAGTACTACATACCACTTGCACGATGCCTTACTGTCATACCAGTAGTACATGCCATTGTCACGCTGCCTTACTGTCATACCAGTACTACATGCCATTGTCACGCTGCCTTACTGTCATACCAGTACCATAAATCTCTTGCACGATGCCTTACCGTCATAACATTACTACATACCACAGTCACGCTGCCTTACCGTCATACCAGTAGTACATGCCATTGTCACGCTGCCTTACTGTCATACCAGTACCATAAACCTCTTGCACGATGCCTTACCGTCATACCATTACTACATACCACAGTCACGCTGCCTTACCGTCATACCATTACTACATACCACAGTCACGCTGCCTTACCGTCATACCATTACTACATACCACAGTCACGCTGCCTTACCGTCATACCAGTAGTACATGTCACACTCACGATGCCTTACCGTCATACCAGTTCTATAAACCACTTGCACGATGCCTTACTGTCATACCAGTACTACATGCCACACTCACGATGCGTTACCGTCATACCAGTTCTATAAACCACTTGCACGATGCCTTACTGTCATACCAGTACTACATGCCACACTCACGATGCCTTACCGTCATACCAGTTCTATAAACCACTTGCACGATGCCTTACTGTCATACCAGTACTACATGCCACACTCACGATGCGTTACTGTCATACCAGTTCTATAAACCACTTGCACGATGCCTTACTGTCATACCAGTACTACATGCCACACTCACGATGCCTTACCGTCATACCAGTTACTATAAACCACTTGCACGATGCCTTACTGTCATACCAGTACTACATGCCACACTTCACGATGCCTTACCGTCATACCAGTTCTATAAACCACTTGCACGATGCCTTACTGTCATACCAGTACTACATGCCACACTCACGATGCCTTACCGTCATACCAGTTCTATAAACCACTTGCACGATGCCTTACTGTCATACCATTACTACATGCCACACTCACGATGCGTTACTGTCATACCAGTACTACATGCCACACTCACGATGCCTTACTGTCATACCAGTCAGTACGTACATACCACACTCACGATGCGTTACTGTCATACCAGTTCTATAAACCACTTGCACGATGCCTTACTGTCATACCAGTACTACATGCCACACTCACGATCTCTTACTGTCATACCAGTAGTACATGCCACACTCACGATGCCTCACTTTCATACCAGTTCTATAAACCACTTGCACGATGCGTTACTGTCATACCAGTACTACATGCCACACTCACGATGTCTTACTGTCATACCAGTAGTACATGCCACACTCACGATGCGTTACTGTCATACCAGTACTACATGCCACACTCACGATGCCTTACTGTCATACCAGTAGTACATGCCACACTCACGATGCGTTACTGTCATACCAGTTCTATAAACCACTTGCACGATGCCTTACTGTCATACCAGTACTACATGCCACACTCACGATGTCTTACTGTCATACCAGTAGTACATGCCAAACTCACGATGCCTCACTTTCATACCAGTTCTATAAACCACTTGCACGATGCCTTACTGTCATACCAGTACTACAAACCACAGTCACGACGCCTTACTGTCATACCAGTACTACATGCCACAGTCACGATGCCTTACTGTCATACCAGTACTACATGAAACTTTCACGCCGCCTTACTGTAATACCATTACTACATACCACTTGCACGATGCCTTACTGTCATACCAGTACTACATGCCACAGTCACGATGTCTTCCTGTCATACCAGTACTACATGCCACAGTCACGCTGCCTTACAGTCATACCAGTACTACATGAAACTGTCACGCTGCCTTACTGTCATACCATTACTACATACCACTTGCACGATGCCTTACTGTCATACCAGTACTACATGCCACAGTCACGATGCCTTACTGTCATACCAGTACTACATGCCACAGTCACGATGCCTTACTGTCATACCAGTGCTACATACCACTTGCACGATGCCTTACTGTCATACCAGTACTACATACCACTTGCACGATGCCTTACTGTCATACCAGTACTACATGCGACAGTCACGATGCCTTACCGTCATACCAGTACTGCATACTACTTGCACGATGCCTCCCCGTCATACCAGTACTACATACCACTTGCACGAAGCCTTACTTTCATACCAGTACTACATACCACTGCCACGTTGCCTTCCCGTCATACCAGTACTACATACCACTTGCACGATGCCTTCCCGTCATACCAGTACTACATACCACTTGCACGCTGCCTTACTGTCATACCAGTACAAAACACTGCTGGTGCTGAGAACAATGGTATAATAATAGTATAACATACTGCTGGTTCTGAGACAGTGGTATATCAATAGTACTCCATACTACAGGTGCCGAGTCAGTGGTATAACACTAGTACTACATACTGCAGGTGCTGAGACAGTGGTATAACACTAGTACTGCATAATGGTGGTGCTGAAACAGTGGCATAACATTAGTACTACATAATGGTGGTGCTGAAACAGTGGTATAACACTAGTACTTCATAATGGTGGTGCTGAAACAGTGGCATAACATTAGTACTACATAATGGTGGTGCTGAGACAGTGGTATAACACTAGTACTACATACTGCAGGTACTGAAACAGTGGTATAACACTTGTACTCCATACTGCAGGGGCTGAGACAGTGTTACAACACTAGTACTACATACTGCAGGAACTGAGACAGTGGTATAACACTTGTACTCCATACTGCAGGGGCTGAGACAGTGGTATAACACTAGTACTACATACTGCAGGTACTGAAACAGTGGTATAACACTAGTACTACATAATGGTATAATAATAGTACTACACACTACAGGTACTGAGACAGTGGTATAACACTAGTACTACATACTGCAGGTACTGAGACAGTGGTATAACACTAGTACTACATACTGCAGGTGCTGAGACAGTGGTATAACACTAATTACTACATACTGCAGGTGGTGCTGAGACAGTGGTATAACACTAAGTACTATATAATGGTGGTGCTGAGACGGTGGTATAACACTAGTACTACATGCTGCAGGTGCTGAGACAGTGGTAGAACACTAGTACTACATATTGGTGGTACTGAGACGGTGTGGTATAACACTAGTACTACATACTGCAGGTACTGAGACAGTGGTATAACACTAGTACTACATAATGCAGGTGCTGAGACGGTGGTAGAACACTAAGGTACTACATACTGATGGTGCTGGAGACGGTGGTAGAACACTAAGTACTACATACTGCAGGTGCTGAGACAGTGGTATAACACTAGTACTACATACTGCAGGTGCTGAGACGGTGGTATAACACTAGTACTACATACTGCAGGTACTCAGACAGTGGTATAACACTAGTGCTACATAAAGGTATATTAAGAGTACTACAGGTGCTGAGACAGTGGTATAACACTAGTACTACATACTGCAGGTACTGAGACAGTGGTATAACACTAGTACTACATAATGCAGGTGCTGAGACAGTGGTACAACACTAGTACTACATACTGCAGGAACTGAGACAGTGGTATAACACTTGTACTACATACTGCAGGTGCTGAGACAGTGGTATAACACTAGTACTACATAATGGTATATCAAGATTGCTGCAGGTGCTGAGACAGTGGTATAACACTAGTACTACATACTGCATGTACTGAGACAGTGGTATAACACTAGTACTACATAATGCAGGTGCTGAGACAGTGGTATAACACTAGTACTACATACTACAGGAACTGAGACAGTGGTATAACACTTGTACTACATACTGCAGGTACTGAGACAGTGGTATAACACTAGTACTACATAATGGTATATCAAGAGTACTGCAGGTGCTGAGACAGTGGTGTAACACTAGTACTACATACTGCAGGTGCTGAGACAGTGGTATAACACTAGTACTACATACTGCAGGAACTGAGACAGTGGTATAACACTTGTACTCCATACTGCAGGGGCTGAGACAGTGGTATAACACTAGTACTACATACTGCAGGTACTGAGACAGTGGTATAACACTAGTACTACACACTGCAGGTACTGAGACAGTGGTATAACACTAGTACTACATACTGCAGGTGCTGAGACAGTGGTATAACACTAGTACTGCATAATGGTGGTGCTGAAACAGTGGCATAACATTAGTACTACATAATGGTGGTGCTGAAACAGTGGTATAACACTAGTACTTCATAATAGTGGTGCTGAGACAGTGGCATAACATTAGTACTATATAATGGTGGTGCTGAGACAGTGGTATAACACTAGTACTACATACTGCAGGTACTGAAACAGTGGTATAACACTTGTACTCCATACTGCAGGGGCTGAGACAGTGTTACAACACTAGTACTACATACTGCAGGAACTGAGACAGTGGTATAACACTTGTACTCCATACTGCAGGGGCTGAGACAGTGGTATAACACTAGTACTACATACTGCAGGTACTGAAACAGTGGTATAACACTAGTACTACATAATGGTATAATAATAGTACTACACACTACAGGTACTGAGACAGTGGTATAACACTAGTACTACATACTGCAGGTACTGAGACAGTGGTATAACACTAGTACTACCTACTGCAGGTACTGAGACAGTGGTATAACACTAGTACTACATACTGCAGGTGCTGAGACAGTGGTATAACACTAGTACTATATACTACAGGTGCTGAGACAGTGGTAGAACACTAGTACTACATGCTGCAGGTGCTGAGACAGTGGTAGAACACTAGTACTACATATTGCAGGTACTGAGACAGTGGTATAACACTAGTACTACACACTGCAGGTACTGAGACAGTGGTATAACACTAGTACTACATACTGCAGGTGCTGAGACAGTGGTATAACACTTGTACTACATACTGCAGGTGCTGAGACAGTGGTAGAACACTAGTACTACATAATGGTATATCAAGAGTACTGCAGGTGCTGAGACAGTGGTATAACACTAGTACTACATACTACAGGAACTGAGACAGTGGTATAACACTTGTACTACATACTGCAGGTACTGAGACAGTGGTATAACACTAGTACTACATAATGGTATATCAAGAGTACTGCAGGTGCTGAGACAGTGGTGTAACACTAGTACTACATACTGCAGGTGCTGAGACAGTGGTATAACACTAGTACTACATACTGCAGGAACTGAGACAGTGGTATAACACTTGTACTCCATACTGCAGGGGCTGAGACAGTGGTATAACACTAGTACTACATACTGCAGGTACTGAGACAGTGGTATAACACTAGTACTACACACTGCAGGTACTGAGACAGTGGTATAACACTAGTACTACATACTGCAGGTGCTGAGACAGTGGTATAACACTAGTACTGCATAATGGTGGTGCTGAAACAGTGGCATAACATTAGTACTACATAATGGTGGTGCTGAAACAGTGGTATAACACTAGTACTTCATAATAGTGGTGCTGAGACAGTGGCATAACATTAGTACTATATAATGGTGGTGCTGAGACAGTGGTATAACACTAGTAATTACACTACATGCAGGTACTGAAACAGTGGTATAACACTTGTACTCCATGCACTGCAGGGGCTGAGACAGTGTTACAACACTAGTACTACACTGCAGGAACTGAGACAGTGGTATAACACTTGTACTCCATACTGCAGGGGCTGAGACAGTGGTATAACACTAGTACTACATACTGCAGGTACTGAAACAGTGGTATAACACTAGTACTACATAATGGTATAATAATAGTACTACACACTACAGGTACTGAGACAGTGGTATAACACTAGTACTACATACTGCAGGTACTGAGACAGTGGTATAACACTAGTACTACCTACTGCAGGTACTGAGACAGTGGTATAACACTAGTACTACATACTGCAGGTGCTGAGACAGTGGTATAACACTAGTACTATATACTACAGGTGCTGAGACAGTGGTAGAACACTAGTACTACATGCTGCAGGTGCTGAGACAGTGGTAGAACACTAGTACTACATATTGCAGGTACTGAGACAGTGGTATAACACTAGTACTACACACTGCAGGTACTGAGACAGTGGTATAACACTAGTACTACATACTGCAGGTGCTGAGACAGTGGTAGAACACTAGTACTACATACTGATGGTGCTGAGACAGTGGTACAACACTAGTACTACATACTGCAGGTGCTGAGACAGTGGTATAACACTAGTACTACATACTGCAGGTGCTGAGACAGTGGTATAACACTAGTACTACATACTGCAGGTACTCAGACAGTGGTATAACACTAGTGCTACCTAAAGGTATATCAAGAGTACTACAGGTGCTGAGACAGTGGTATAACACTAGTACTACATACTGCAGGTACTGAGACAGTGGTATAACACTAGTATTACATAATGCAGGTGCTGAGACAGTGGTATAACACTAGTACTACATACTACAGGAACTGAGACAGTGGTATAACACTAGTACTACATACTGCAGGTACTGAGACAGTGGTATAACACTAGGTATACTGCAGGTGCTGAGACAGGTAGGTACTACATACCATGCAGGTGGCTGAGACAGTGGTATAACACTAGAATTACATACTGCAGGTGCTGAGACAGTGGTATAACACTAGTACTACATACTGCAGGTGCTGAGACAGTGGTATAACACTAGTACTACATACTGCAGGTGCTGAGACAGTGGTATAACAATAGTACTACATAATGCAGGTACTGAGACAGTGGTATAACACTAGTACTACATACTGCAGGTGCTGAGACAGTGGTATAACACTAGTACTACATACTGCAGGTACTGAGACAGTGGTATAACACTAGTACTACATACTGCAGGTGCTGAGACAGTGGTATAACACTAGTACTACATACTGCAGGTACTGAGACAGTGGTATAACACTAGTACTACATACTGCAGGTGCTGAGACAGTGGTATAACACTAGTACTACATACTGCAGGTACTGAGACAGTGGTATAACACTAGTACTACATACTGCAGGTGCTGAGACAGTGGTATAACACTAGTACTACATACTGCAGGTACTGAGACAGTGGTATAACACTAGTACTACATACTGCAGGTGCTGAGACAGTGGTATAACACTAGTACTACATACTGCAGGTGCTGAGACAGTGGTATAACACTGGTAATTACATACTGCAGGTGCTGAGACAGTGGTATAACACTTGTACTACATACTGCAGGTACTGAGACAGTGGTATAACACTAGTACTACATACTGCAGGTACTGAGACAGTGGTATAACACTAGTACTACATACTGCAGGTGCTGAGACAGTGGTATAACACTAGTACTACATACTGCAGGTGCTGAGACAGTGACTCAGACAGGCGAGCAGCGCTGTTGATGACGTCGGAGGCATACATGTCCATACAACGCAGTCATGGAGACTAGATTTACCTATAGGCGAGTGCTTACGCCTGATTATAGGTCCATACATATAGATATAACAACAAGTATTAATGTCTAATGGATCTGTATTTGATTATCTGATTTGATTTGTGTGTGTGCTATTGACCTTTCCATCGTGGACTATTTCTATGACAGATTAAACCTTTAAAAGTCAAGTATGAGACTTATTTCGCAATCAAAGTAAATTATTTCACAACGACGACCAGTGTGCGCTTCCACGTCATCACAGACATTGTCGGCGGCTACGATATGATTCAATAATCTTCCAGATTGTAAGTCATAGTTAGAAGATCTCGGAATGTCAGAACATGCCAACAATTTAAATTTGCCCTATACAAATCATATTGAAGTCGAAGGCCGAAAAATTATTCTTGGAGAAGTTGGTTTTTTTTGCAATATGAAGGCCATAGGACCAAGTATATTACATTATTAGCAATCAATACATACAAAGCGGTGCCGGTTAGAAAGCTGTACAAATGAAGGGTATACTATCATAACGAGGAACGTACAGATAATGCTTCTCTGTCATATTTGTAACACTATCAAGGTCTTTGAATCTTCAGAATTGAGTGTATACATAAGAGTGTTTTGTTGTTTTTAAACCGTATGCATGGAAGATATTTCTGTCTCAAATCATAATAAAAGGGCATTTATGTGCAAATTCACACCATCAAATTTCAAATTATAGCCACTCTGCTACCAATATTTCTTCATGCATTTCGCCTATTCTTAACAATATTATCTTGCCCTTAAGATCCTTTTGATGTGTTTTCAATAAATGTAACACCGAGAGATTGTATCGTTCGGTTAACTCCATTGGTTGTCTGTGCAGGTGTATAGCTCTATATTCACCCCAGTGGTTGTCTGTGCAGGCGTATGGCTCTATATTCACCCCAGTGGTTGTCTGTGCAGGTGTATAGCTCTATATTCACCTGAGTGGTTGTCTGTGCAGGTGTATGACTCTATATTCACTAAGTGGTTGTCTGTGCAGGTGTATGGCTCTATATTCACTAAGTGGTTGTCTGTGCAGGTGCATGGCTCTATATTCACCAAGTGGTTGTCTCCGCAGGTGTATAGCTCTATATTCACCTGAGTGGTTGTCTGTGCAGGTGTATGACTCTATATTCACTAAGTGGTTGTCTGTGCAGGTGTATGGCTCTATATTCACCAAGTGGTTGTCTGTGCAGGTGTATGGCTCTATATTCACCAAGTGGTTGTCTCCGCAGGTGTATGGCTCTGTGTTCACCCAAGTGGTTTACACCAAACATCGATGGTTGTATCGGTTTTACAAGCATTGCTTTTTGCAGATGTTGGGAAACAGTTTTATTTTCACAATTTCGATAGCAATATCAATCCAACATCTGTACGTCAGAGGAAGTCCTATCTCATGGTGCACTCATCGTTCTTCCCCTTCACGCGCTGCATTACGTAACGCGGAACTTCATCCTCGACAGCACCCTGCACAAGCGCGTAAGACGGAACCTTCTCTTACGTAAAGGAACCTGACAATATCGACACGCGACACAATTTCAGATAAGCTGTTCCATATTTGACGCCGTTGGTTTGTCTGCACCAAACATGGGACCACTGGTTTTCCCTAAACTTACATGGCGTCTTACCTGTAAGAAGCAAACACCCTCTCATCACACCACAACCTCGTTATATGTCCGTTAATATGACTGTCACCAATGTGAAATGTGAGACCATTACAAGGAAATATTGATATCTGCCCCCTTACCCAAGAGTAGTGACATTCATGTGTGTATGTACTGAGTACCCAACATATAATGATTATACTTCACATCTACGTAGAAGATTATTTCATTCACATCTACGAAGAAGATTATTTCATTCACATCTACGTAGAAGATTATTTCATTCACATCTACGTAGATTCTTTCATCCACATATACTTAGAAGATTCTTTCATTCACATCTACGAAGAAGATTATTTCTAGAAGATTATTTCATTCACATCTACGTAGAAGATTATTTCATTCACATCTACGTAGAAGATTATTTCATTCACATCTACGTAGAAGATTATTTCATTCACATCTACGTAGATTCTTTCATCCACATATACTTAGAAGATTCTTTCATTCACATCTACGAAGAAGATTATTTCTAGAAGATTATTTCATTCACATCTACGTAGAAGATTCTTTCATTCACATCTACGTAGAAGATTATTTCATTCACATCTACGAAGAAGATTATTTCATTCACATCTACGTAGAAGATTATTTCATTCACATCTACGTAGAAGATTCATTTCATTCACATCTACGAAGAAGATTATTTCATTCACATCTACGTAGATTCTTTCATCCACATCTACTTAGAAGATTCTTTCATTCACATCTACATCTACGAAGAAGATTATTTCTAGAAGATTTTTCATTAGAAGATTATTTCATCTACGTAGAAGATTCTTTCATTCACATCTACGTAGAAGATTATTTCATTCACATCTACGTAGAAGATTCTTTCATTCACATCTACGTAGAAGATTATTTCATTCACATCTACGTAGAAGATTATTTCATTCACATCTACGTAGAAGATTATTTCATTCACATCTACGTAGAAGATTATTTCATTCACATCTACGTAGAAGATTATTTCATTCACATATACTTAGAAGATTATTTCATTCACATCTACGTAGAAGATTCTTTCATTCACATCTACGAAGAAGATTATTTCATTCACATCTACGTAAAAGATTCTTTCATTCACATCTACGTAGAAGATTATTTCATTCACATCTACGTAGAAGATTATTTCATTCACATCTACGTAGAAGATTATTTCATTCACATCTACGAAGAAGATTATTTCTAGAAGATTCTTTCATTCACATCTACGTAGAAGATTATTTCATTCACATCTACGTAGAAGATTATTTCATTCACATCTACGTAGAAGATTATTTCATTCACATCTACGTAGAAGATTATTTCATTCACATCTACGTAGAAGATTATTTCATTCACATCTACGTAGAAGATTATTTCATTCACATCTACGTAGAAGATTATTTCATTCACATCTACGTAGAAGATTCTTTCATTCACATCTACGTAGAAGATATTTCATTCACATCTACGTAGAAGATTCTTTCATTCACATCTACGTAGAAGATTATTTCATTCACATCTACGAAGAAGAGTCTTTCATATTCGTTTTTTGTATTTTCCGTATTTCCATACATTCATCATTGTCAAACTATCAGTTCTAAAATAAGAACACGAATATATTTATCTGAGACAACTACTGAATTGTACCTCCAGTACTTCATATGACGATGATAAACAGGTTTTCTTTTAAAATATACAATGTCATTCAGAAATTTCGAACCCACACTCTCAGAGTCGGGCACCTAACCACCAACACACAGTCACCCTGACCCCGATTATGGTTCTATGGCTGACAGCGTTTTTAGGTTTTACGAAAGTAGTACGCGCCTCACTTCACTTTGAGCCTTCCTTACACATTAAGCTGACTCTCTGTGATATGACGGAAACGCTGTTCTAAGTGGCCTTAAACCCAGTTCACTCACTTCCTCGGGGCGGTGGGGCAGCCTAGTGGTCAAAGCGTTCGCTCGTCACACCGAAGACCTGGGTTCGATGGGCACAGTGTGTGAAGCCCATTTGTGGTGTCTTCTGGTGATATAGATGGAATATTGCTAAAAGCGGCTCACTCACTCACTCACTCACTCACTCACTCACATATGTTGTATTGGCAATTATACCACCCAATCAGCTGAATCCGAACAAGTGGCTACACTCCAGAAAATAGCCCTCGTGAATCGGTTAGGCGAAACAATCACCACTGATAAAATAGCATGTCCCTCACATGACTAGCTTTGACAGGGCATTAAATGGTCACATCCAATTTAGCTGAAAACAACCAATAACCATTGATTTCCGTAATGTGCTCTCAGTATTGGGGACTGGCGAGTTGGCGAGGATCAAGAACACAGGTCGCAGGAGTCCATTGAAATCCGGCATTGAATCGTAGCCTTTGCATCAGCTGGTTCGTGTATTGATCCTGGGGCGGTCAGTCCGCGAACTTATGTTGGTCAGCAAGCGGGGGGCGGTCGTGGTCAGTGGGTGTATTTGTAGAAGGCATGACATGCAGTTCGGGAAGGAATGCAGCCATTGTTCTGTATGATGAATTGATGTGTTAGACGTGTACAGTAATAGTACCCCTACTTCAGATACAATAGACCACTGTCCACCTACTGGCTGTAGCGTAGCTGGCAACTCTACAACCAACTGACCCTATGCGCACATAAGTACACATGTACTGCACTGGGTCTAATGTTGAGCTGTGGGCAGGCTATACAGTCAGCTGTCTGATCCTGGATCTAAGATTAATTTGCTTGACATTTTAAGTCGATACAATATCGTTAGTGTTATAGGGTAGATTTCAGATAGCATAGCCATTATATTATATTACTGTATTCATGCTAATGTGGCAGTCATTGGGACTTGTCAGTAAATAGAGACGATTTATCAAATCAGTACCGTGCAAATATTTTAAATTCGAATTTAAAAGATACATAGGTATTGATGCATACATCTTATTCGTAATTATAGCAACCGAATAAATTATTTTCAGAAAATAGTGGCATGGTTTGCCATAAATGTATAAATATACATAATCTATCAATTTTAAAAAAGTTTTAAAATCTAATAATCGTAAGATACAGTAATAAGTCCAGTTATCTCCCCTCAGCATCGGTTCATCGATTGCTGTATTCTGTTACCATTAGACTAACGCTGTCTCTAAAAATACATTTTAATATATATATTTTGTTTTGATAGATATAAACTCAATTCAAAATTAGAATGAACCCCAGTGTGATGGGAAACTGAGACTTGACTCCAGTCTGTCTCACAGACCCTGAACCACATTAGTTTCCCTATTGCCTTGCCCTCCCTGCAATGCTAAAGCCCCAAATGAAGCAAGTCTAGATTTCCTCCGGTTCTGAATCTCCCATCTCACTAGGGCTCCTTTTCAATTTATATGGTTTATTTGTTACTATCAAAATAATATACATTTGGAGACTAAGCGTTAGTCTAACTTGACTCCTACGAGTGAAAAATATAGGCTTGCTTCATATAGAAATACAGTGCTACAGTTAATTAAGGTTGGGCAGGAATGGGTAATCAGCTGGTTGAAGGACTGCGATACAGACTATAGTAGTAGGTACACCTCAACATCGACCGCATATGTATGTCTGGCTGCCATTCTGTGACACTACTAGTTTCATGATACCAGGTAGATGTTCGAGGCTTCAAGCTGCAGTCCCAGGTCTCCTGCAAGGACCCCGAACAGCTAAAATGCACGCGAACGTTAGTAGGTCAAACTGACCGTGCAAACCGAGCGGGAGGTCAATGACCGCTAGTTCCAGCGCGCAGATTTACGGCTGAAGGAGAAGCGTGATCGCGCCCATGGTATCTGTGTTAGAGAGATCCATTCCCGTTACTAAGATACCATCATTTCTTATCCCAGAAACGATCTCGACTATAGCATAATGACAGTTTGCAGTACAAGGCGTGTGTGGTAGTGACGGCATAAGGCACGTCAGCGCGACTGCCGCGATACAGTCACACATAGATTGGAAACAATGACATTCAGTCGATGCTGCCCCATCTGGGTCATGGTGGGTGGAGATTTCTGGGCCCATATGTACCTGACAATGAACAATATATGTGAACCGTTCTTGGTAGTGTTCATGTGATCACTAGCCGGTTACAACACTGCCGCTTTCAAGTTAGCCATATTAGAATTCACAGTTGTAAAGGTGAGTGGACCTGGACAGCCTCAGTTATCCACTTGTACCTATATCTGATAGACCGGATAATCCAAAATGATAGGGGGGTTTCACACACACGCACGCGCACACACACACACACACACACACACAGAGAGTCTATATACAGGCCACACACACACACGTATACATCATACATACTCACACAAATTATAAATTAAGAGAAAGACACTATAAAAGAAAGTACACGAAATACAGAGTCAGTGCAATGGGTTCCCACACGGCAGGGGCTAATGGTAGATTCTAGACCTACACTTGATTCCAGTTCATGAGTCTTCAAAAAAGGCCAACTCTCATTGAATAATTTGTTTTACACAAGGTATAGGATAATATCTAGACTAAACTGGCTGCATATTTGCATAGAATTCGCCGAATTGATCAAGGAATACATTTAATATTTTAAAGGAAAACAACAAATCGTGACAAATGTAAGAAAGTGAGATATGCTAGAAATTTAAGCTTTTGTACCTTTTGTAAAATTATTACAGAAAATTAAATATTGTTTTAATCAGTTTAAATCGGTGAAAATACAAACACATTATACTGGGTACCTTCACGGTGCCCAAACGCTTGACTTAATATCTAGGTCATACTTTTCTTATCACCGCCCTGCCCTACAACGCCCCAACCCGCCCCGTGAATGACATGTACCAAGCTTCTCTGAGTTTTAATAACCACTTTTGGGTTAACAGTAAATGTTCGTCATGCTTGAATGGTGACCTTCACGATGACCATGGACATTGAGATGAGCTAGCCAATTCTGAGAAAAATATATTCCCATGATTATAAAGGGGACATATGCAACGCTTTGTTTCAAAATAATATTTAGATTCAGGTGATGCTACAAATTAATGAAAGCCTGTTTCGTTGCTTTGACATTTTAGCTTTAAACAATGTATATAAAAATGGTCAATTCTCACTCGGAGAATATTCATTGATCACTTGTCCAGTGAACAACACGTGAGACTTGACCAGTGTTTTACTTCATTTCGACTCCTACTACACTTCAAGCCCAACACTAAACTTACGAAAAAATCTCGACCTAATGGCAACGCTGACTGTCCATATTTCACTCACAGGGTCGACCTCTGTATCTACGAACGTAAGGTTCGGAGACTTCCCAGGGCTTGGTGACGCCTGGACCACTCGTTGCTATAACATTATTATGGAAACAACAAAAACTGATCATCATAAATCCAGCACTGTGACCCTGGCACTAACAGTATGAAATGCCCGTCGAGGGAAATCCCTCCCGCACAGTCTAATGTTATGGGGAAGAGTTCAGACATTAAACGGTTGTCCCATGATACACCCACCGTGGGAATCACGCCCTAGCAAAGCTGTATTACATGTCGTACTTATTCGTGATCCATATATTACCTTATGAAAGCCATCAGAAGGTGAAATTTCACTTTTAAACGTTTTATTTCTTGTCAGTGGTCAGAAAGTAGGTTCGCCGCAGATAGCTGTAAGATGGGTTTGTGGGGTTATGCCAGAAAGCATTCACTCAGACCTGGTGAACTGGGTGCCGTTGTACAAAGAGATCTTAGCGCTAAAAGGGACCGTAACTCCCATACGTTAACATAGACTTAAGATAGTCTTAACGCTAAGTATAACGGCACCCAGGGCCCCGTTTCACAAAGCTATCTTAGCACTACGACTGTCGTATGTCAATGTTACAGTATAGGAGGTACGGCAGCAGCTCAGTCTTGTTGGGGCAGTGAGTGAGTGAGTGAGTGAGTGAGTGAGTTCAGTCTTACTCCACACTCAGCAATATTCCAGCTATATGGCGGCGGTCTGTAAATAAACGAGTCTGGACCAGACAATCCATTGATCATACATCATGAGCATCGATCTACGCAATTAGGATACGATGACATGTGTCAACCAATTCGGGGAGCCTAACCACCCGATCCCGTTAGTCGCCTCTCACAACAAGCATGGGTTACTGAAGATAAATTCTAACCCTGATCTTCACGGTGCTGTAGGAGGAAACTCGTGGCGTCAGGCGGTCAGCTTGTCCACCTGGTTGATACATGTCATCGTCTCCCACAGATAGGTGCTCATGATGTCAGTCACTGGATCGTCTGGTCCAGACTCGAGTTTTACTGACAGTGGTCATACAGCTGGCATATTGTTGAGAACAGACTCACACAACCAGCACTAACTGAGAAGCCTGGAAGCTCGGCCGGCTGACGGCTGTAGGTTGTGTGGTTTGCACTGTTTACATGCTGGAGTCAGAGCATGATGGATGTGGAGACCTCTCACCTCCATACGGTATTAAGCGTCAGTATGTCCCTATACGCATTAGGAGATTGAGATGCTGTCATCGACGATATTATACACAGGCCAGGTGGTCGTTCCTCTACCGATTTAATTAATTGGGCAGCGTTAATTGTAGAAAGTGTATATTGAAAACCCCTCCCCACACTTTAAATGCAGCTGCCAATTACTAACACTGAAGTTTTAAATAGAATACATTTATATATCATATTATCATGACCGTGTTTCGGTTGGGTTGTTGTTTAACGCCGCCCTCAGCAATATTTCAACTTTATGGCTGTGGCCTGTAAGTAACCTAGTCTGGACCAGACAATCCAGTGATTGACATCATGAGCGTCGATCAACGCAACTGGGATACGATGACATGTGTCAACCAAGTCAGTGAGCCTAACCACGCGACCCCGTGTGTAAGGCGTAGGGTGGCCCAACAGGGATAGTGACACTAGGGTGAAGTGTCATTCCCAACACTAGGTACAGACAGTGTGATAGATGCAAACGGTGAAAATAAAATATGGGGGTTATGGCTGTGGGGGTCTGTTGGGGGTGTGAGCGGGTCTTGGGAGTGGCGATTGTGCTGGAAAATTGTGAGTTTTGGGTCTGGACTAAGGCTTAGTCTCTAAAAATGTTTAATTTTGATAGTTACATTTAATCCCATTTAAATTGAAAAGGAGCCCCAGTGAGATGGGAGATTCAGAACCTGGGGAAATCTAACATTACAGGGAGGCTAGTTTGGCAGTAGGGAACATAATGCAGTTCAGGGACTATGAGATGGACTAGTCAATTTTGGGTCCAATAATTGGGAATACTCGGCAGGTGCAGCTTAAGGAATATGTTTTGTAAATTCGAGGACAGCAGCTCCATATTGATTACTGATATATCAAAAGCATTATTAGGTTCATATATATCATTTGCAATTCATTGCATTACGGATTTATTGGTAGTTTTAATCAGGCCTATGTTCTGTTGCTCGTGACGCCCACGTGGGCCGAGCTGCCGTACAGAAATACAATGACCATATTCATATCATGTGTTTCACTGAATTGATTTCTTCCCTTGATGGAAGGCCATTATAACAAGTGGCATCGTTGGTAGGTCAAGCAGTGGTCAGCCTCAATGCAGGTCACACGACAGATATGAACATATTGAAAGCAGGCTGGAGTGGGTGGACGCCCGGAGGATCAATCAGTTCATTATATATCTGCTGTGTCTGTACGGCACCGACGTTCTGTTGGCGGCCATTCATCCTCCGCACGTGCAGGACCCCGGTCGCAGACGACTTGCGCTGATAGTGAAGCGCATGCTGCATAGGGTCCAAGCAATGCCATCTGTATTCCCAACATGCTCTTCGAGTAGTTAAGAAGCTTCTGAGTATTGTATTTAAAGCAACTTCCTCACTCATATGGGCTTACTTGCTATTCAACATGGACAAAGATCTCTTCCCCTGTGGGGTTGGGGTGTGTCCAAATCTCTGAACGGTAACGACAGTGCAATTGGGTCTTTGGAATTGTCTTGTGAAACCACATGGGTACAATGTGTGAAGCCCATTTCTGGTGTTCCCCCGCCGTGATGTAGCTGGAATATTGCTAAAAGCGGCGTAAAACCAAACTCAGTCAGTCAGTCAGTCTTGTGAAAGGGGAAATCTTGTGAATTTGTTGGAAATATAATGCACACATTGGGCTGCTGTTGTAAGGCGGCCACTGTTAGTACACCAGACAACCTGTGATGATCTCCAGTTATTGTCAGTGGTTAGCTGGTGGCATAGATGACAGAAACACTTGTGCGTTTCTTGCCCTCTTACAACCATTAGCTGACTTGTATGATGACTTCTTCCATATCTTGTCTGACCACAACACAATAAGGATACAAATGGGGTTTGCGTTAAGTCTATAAGGACAGCTAATTATGATTTTGATATTTTTTTCTCCGACAACTGTCGTCACACCGCATACCCGGGTTCGATTCTCCACATGGGTACAATGTGTGAATCCCATGTCTGGTGTCCCCCGCCGTGATATTGCTGGAATATTGCTAAAAGCGGCGTAAAACCAAACTCACTCACTCCGACTACTGATCAGTGATTACATGTGATTGATTTTAGATTATTCTTATCGTAGATCTTGTCGAACATTATATTTGGCTTCTGATGCAAGACTCTAAACGAAACAACCTGAATATAAATACGCATTATTGGTGTGAAACAGTCTGCATCTATCAACCAAGATCCTTTACACTGTTTATTTGTTTGTTTAACGGCTCACAGAGCAACATTCCGGCTGTACGACCGCAGTCTGCAAATATCGATCTACGCAGTAGGACACTATGACCAACCAAGTCAGCAACCATGACCATCCGATCCCGTTAGTCGCCTCTCACCACAGCCTGGGTTGCTGAAGACCCGGATCTTTACGAGGTGCCGACACCATATATACAGAGACCATAAAAACAAGGAAGTATTTTCAGACAAATGTTCCGGAACCGGCTAATGTTCAAGAGCCTGTACTTTCATCCTCTGTTTTCGAAGAGTACATTTCGTTATGACAAGTTCGATGGCCTTCTTTTGGGACGTCGGGACTGCGCCCTACATTGACAAGTGGCTTAATCGCCCTCAGGCTAATTGTCTTGGAACTTCTTCACCATTAGAGACTTTGGTAATCGTTGGAGAGGTCACATCTATTGCGATAAAACACGCTCCAATTTTGTAAACCATGTTTTGTTGTGATCTCAGTTCGCAGAATTGTCGTTTAATGGCTGTTGTCATGCAAGTAACAAATTAGACGTACTTGTGGATATGACGCTTGAGTGAAGCGGCAATGACCCTACGGCATTGGCTTTGCCCACTGGGAGTTTCTCCTGACAAAGGTTTAAGAATTAAAGAATGCTAATCGGTTGGAGCACTCTTAGTTTGTGTTGCCGACGAGATGGGCCGGAAGATAGGATCTAAATGTTCTAGTCACAGGAGGTAAATTACGTTTACCTCATGATCGTTTGACACAAGAAGTAGACTAGATATTAATGATATTAACAATTACATTACCATATACATGTATTGCCATTCTTACAATAATCGTTGTTTAAGACGTAATTCTTACTACGTGAAGTAGCAGTAGAAACCGAATAAGAATGCAACGCTAAGTGTAACTTCCAACGCCGTTGTTTACAGATGGAAGCCAAAGACGGTCGAGTCTGGAGCAGGCAAACCACATCATCAGTGAAAACATACAAGACAACGTCATTACAGCTGCAATTTCAACACGGTCAAGTCTGGACCAGACAACCCGTTTCTAAATGTTCAGGTGAAGCAGATAAAGATGTCCTACAACACGGATACCTCCCTGGTGAGACTGACCTCTATGTCACCTCCCATGGCATGCGCCCCAAGCGTCATCATACCTAACCTGTCATTTTGGTTCTATGTCCGTGGTCACTACACACACCCAGAAGCTAGAACCACGTACGTGCTCTGTTGATAAAGGCATGGTACGTTAAGTTTGCATACTGCCGGGAACCATGCTGACGAATGGTTGAGCGGGTCGGAATCTATATATTTAATGGCCTGTCTGGGTCTAAAGCCGGTCATGTGAGCGAGTTTATACAGCCGGCTATTTAGAGAGCGTATTACCACCACTGAGAACGTTGTACGCATTAAGAGCTCTGAGTAAGTATATGTTTCCCAGCGGGTGTTGCTGTAATATTTATACCTATCGGCAATTCATTTATGGTCACAATGCCTTTGCCAGGACGGCCCTGTGTTGCTCTGACGATTACAATGATCATGCACCCGCATGTTGCGCGAGAACGTGATGGCTACGAGAGTCAGAACGTGAACAGAATCATATGTCGGATGGATGTTTTTGCGCATGTCACTCGCATTAGTAGGAATGGAAAAAATCGCAAATTAAATCGGCTGTCTGAGTTGCATTGTGAAACATATGAATAGAACGCGATGGGCATATATGATATAGTGTTGAGTCATATGAGATAGATAGAGAGATATGAGTGAAAGAAAGAGCGAGAGGGAAAAGAAGGCAGAAAGAACACAAGAGACTGACAGTACAGGGAGGAAGGTAAAGCGTTGCCATAGTGTGAGAGAGGGAGTAAAATGAATGATAGAGAGAAAAAAGGAAGGGAGGAGATTGAGAGCACAAGCAGGGATTGCGGAATGAGCGACAGCTGAGAGAACAGAAGGGAGGAGAAGATGGCAAGGGATGGGGAGAATGAGTGAGTGAGTGAGTATGAAAAGGAGAAAACTACTTATTGAACAACAGAAAGAAGGAGAGATGAGATGACAATGATGCAGTTAGCAACAGGCAAGGAGAGATGTTGTGGAGAGAGAGAGTACGTAAACAGTGTGGGAAAGAAGAAGAGAAAGAAACAGTGTGAGTGATCTAAATTGTGTCTGACATCATGTTTGGCAATATTCCAGCAATATCACGACGGGGGACGTCTTAAGTGGTCTACACACATATTACTCATGTTTAGGAATTGAACTGGGGCCCTGCTTGACGAACAAAGGCTTAAACCACTGGGCTATCTGCCCCGTCCTGAAAGAGAAGGACCTGTGAGTTAGACGCGTGACCTGGATAGTAGGTATACAGAAGGTGTGTCAGACCAATTATGTCCTGACTGTCCGTAGTACAATACTGCTATGTTTACCTACACTCTCAGCTGGTCATCATCATGACCTTTCACTGACCTTCGTCACGTGCTGTGTCCACGTAGGTCACCTGGCCAGATGGCATGACCAGGTAGTCAGGTCAGAGATTGGTCGTTGCAACACTGGACTAACGGAAATACGACAAATATCATATGTTGTACTCATATCTATTCGGACTAGCTTCATGTTGAACGATGTTAATGCTGTCAATGTATTTCCTGAGCGAGCTACAATGAAATCCCGTTAATATCCGGAAAGTAGAGACCATTGTGTCCGGATTATCGATTCCTGATTACGGTTTATGTCGGATGTAGCTACTCAAAATGTGAAAAATGGGTCAATTACGATGTGACAAACCAATGACGTCATATGAAACACGATGACGTAGTGAATTCCGTACACGACACGTACGGTCTCTTATAACAGGTCGACTGGACAATCAGATAATTGGACTATTTAGAGTGAGTGAGTTTAGTTCTACGTCGCATTCAGCAATATTCCAGCTATATGGCGGCGGTCTGTAAATAATCGAGCCTGGACCAGAAAATCGAGTGATCAACATCGTGAGCATCGATCTACGCAATTGGGAAACGATGACATGTATCAACCAAGTCAGCGAGCCTGACCACCCGATCCCGTTAGTCGCCTCTTACGGCAAGCACGGGTTACTGAAAACCAATTCTAACCCGGATATTCACGGGATTGGAACTATTAAGAACTCAGTGACGTCAGCAGTGTTTGTGTTTGTAACGGTATAAAACGTAAAGGCCAGTGCAAACCGTGTAAGAGGATTTACACAGCTTGCTTGTCCTTTATTTCAAGTGCATACCTCAATAAACAAAAACATTTCTTTGTCCATTCATATGAACATACAAGCTGAAATAAAACACGGACTGCTATTTTAATCATAAACAAACAAAAACCTGTGTTAAACAATACGAAGGGGTGGCACCGCCAGACAGATTCGCTAATTCTGTCACTCGTGAAGTAAATAGCAGTCTGTGGGTATACTTGTTTTTCAGTTTATGAAACATAAACGAAAATAGATATCTTTGTAAGCCAATCAAAATCCATGGAAACACTTGCAATATATGCATGTATATGTGAACGGTAAGAAGTGATCTCCGGCTTGAGAGATTCCCCTATATAGCTCGCCAGTGATCAAGTGGATACAGATAAGGGTTCAGTTACAGAGAATGTGAGGAGATGTGTGATATATTCAGATAATAATGTCCATATTGCCCTACTGTGTAGTATCCATATAATCTTTACATCTTGTACACACCGCCACGTTCAATGTTGTCCAACTGTTTCTATTCACGTTGTCCCTACTATATCTCTACATCTTGTACACACTGTCACGTTCAGTGTTGTCCAACTGTTTCTATTCACGTTGTAACTACTATATCTCTACATCTTGTACACACTGCCATGTTCAATGTTGTCCAACTGTTTCTATTCACGTTGTAACTACTATATCTCTACATCTTGTTGCCACGTTCAATGTTGTCCAACTGTTTCTATTCACGTTGTAACTACTATATCTCTACATCTTGTACACACTGCCACGTTCAATGTTGTCCAACTGTTTCTATTCACGTTGTCCCTACTATATCTCTACATCTTGTACACACTGCCACGTTCAATGTTGTCCAACTGTTTCTATTCACGTTGTCCCTACTATATCTCTACATCTTGTACACACTGCCACGTTCAATGTTGTCCAACTGTTTCTATTCACGTTGTCCCTACTATATCTCTACATCTTGTACACACTGCCACGTTCAATGTTGTCCAACTGTTTCTATTCACGTTGTCCCTACTATATCTCTACATCTTGTACACACTGCCACGTTCAATGTTGTCCAACTGTTTCTATTCACGTTGTAACTACTATATCTCTACATCTTGTACACACTGCCACGTTCAATGTTGTCCAACTGTTTCTATTCACGTTGTCCCTACTATATCTCTACATCTTGTACACACTGCCACGTTCAATGTTGTCCAACTGTTTCTATTCACGTTGTAACTACTATATCTCTACATCTTGTACACACTGCCATGTTCAATGTTGTCCAACTGTTTCTATTCACGTTGTCCCTACTATATCTCTACATCTTGTACACACTGTCACGTTCAGTGTTGTCCAACTGTTTCTATTCACGTTGTAACTACTATATCTCTACATCTTGTACACACTGCCATGTTCAATGTTGTCCAACTGTTTCTATTCACGTTGTCCCTACTATATCTCTACATCTTGTACACACTACCATGTTCAATGTTGTCCAACTGTTTCTATTCACGTTGTAACTACTATATCTCTACATCTTGTACACACTGCCACGTTCAATGTTGTCCAACTGTTTCTATTCACGTTGTCCCTACTATATCTCTACATCTTGTACACACTGTCACGTTCAGTGTTGTCCAACTGTTTCTATTCACGTTGTAACTACTATATCTCTACATCTTGTACACACTGCCATGTTCAATGTTGTCCAACTGTTTCTATTCACGTTGTCCCTACTATATCTCTACATCTTGTACACACTGCCATGTTCAATGTTGTCCAACTGTTTCTATTCACGTTGTCCCTACTATATCTCTACATCTTGTACACACTACCATGTTCAATGTTGTCCAACTGTTTCTATTCACGTTGTCCCTACTATATCTCTACATCTTGTACACACTGTCACGTTCAATGTTGTCCAACTGTTTCTATTCACGTTGTAACTACTATATCTCTACATCTTGTACACACTGCCATGTTCAATGTTGTCCAACTGTTTCTATTCACGTTGTCCCTACTATATCTCTACATCTTGTACACACTACCATGTTCAATGTTGTCCAACTGTTTCTATTCACGTTGTCCCTACTATATCTCTACATCTTGTACACACTACCATGTTCAATGTTGTCCAACTGTTTCTATTCACGTTGTCCCTACTATATCTCTACATCTTGTACACACTGTCACGTTCAGTGTTGTCCAACTGTTTCTATTCACGTTGTAACTACTATATCTCTACATCTTGTACACACTACCATGTTCAATGTTGTCCAACTGTTTCTATTCACGTTGTCCCCACTGTTTCTCCCCATGCTTTAGATACTGTTTCGATCCACACTGTCTTCATTCATCTATCTGATACTTGCCATGTTCATGATACTGTCTAACCATGTAGTATCCCTTGTGTTGATCACATTCTGTGTTTATCCACTTATCTCTTATACAATTTCAGCCCTATATATAGTCCACACTGTATTGATATAGCCTATACTGCTTGTGTTCAGTATACTATGTCTTTCTGGACATTTTAACAGAATACAATGAGCTGCTGATGCACATGTGTGTTCCAAATAGCTTCATCTGACAGTACGACAGCTGGATCGTAGACAGGTTATTAAGTGATGACTACAATATAAACTGACGACCAAAAGAAAGTATACACCTGTTGCTTCTGGATTGTTATAAAAAGAGAAAACCAACGTAAATATTTATAAAAGTGTTTTAAATGTGACTTACAAATCACAAAACTTGGTACGAGATATCCTTTTGCAAGTCAGTTCAGTACACGCGTACTACAACACTATAGTCTGTTTGCAGTGAAAACCTGCCGATGAATTTCACTTTAAACAAAAAGGTAAATGGAATAAAGTGAAATTAAGATTACGAATCCTCATTATTTTGTATTACAGGGGGGTATGCACATTAAATGAAACACCGAAAACAAGTAGGGTTGGTCTAAGTTAACGCTCATCACATACCGCACATGCATTTGTATCACTGTTCCATCTACTGCGCTTACCCCCTTGTAATACAAACCAATAATAGCGATTGGAATCTATGACCGTTTGTTAAACAACTTTTATCCTAAGTTGAATAAATTTCTGAGATTTGCAAGGTAAAATTCCTGAGATTTGCAAGGTAAAATTATGAGGATTCGCAATCTTAATTACACTTTATTTGATTTACTTTATTGTTTAAAGTGAAATTCATCGGTACGTTTTCACTGCAAACAGACTATAAGGTTACTGAAGAGAGGTTTTATGGATGTCAACGTCGTCATTGTGAGGTACACAACGTTTCGGAGTATGTTAACGCTGTGTTCCTCATAGTAAAGAAGTTGACATTCATTAAAACTCTCTTCCTTATGTGTGTATCACTTCTAAATGCCATTCAAAGAACTAACGTTACTGACCTTTTGACAATTACGAATTTCATCACTTCACCTGTGAAAAAAACAATTATAATTGTAACTTGAAGACCAAAGCGGAGACCTTAGGCATTAAATTGAGTCATATGCCAAACATACACATATGTCAGTGTGGTGGATTTGTGGAGATAGGTATAAATGCACCACCCTCAGTTCACCTTCGAGGTATGCGTACAATTACCAGAAGCACATTCATGGATCCGGTGTCAAGATAGAATGCTATCGCTGAAAGATGTTCCCGGTTTATATCGATTGATATTCCTTCAGTAGGTGGAACTAACGCAGAAGCGCTCCACCAATCACCCTGGCCACACGCTATAGAAAACTGACCACTGCCAAGAGGTCAAAGGTCAACTCTCCACCTCGCCCTAATAACCCCCTGTCACTACGTCACCTTGAACAGGTGGAGGTCAGCAGAGGTCAGGTGGAGTATTGATTGGTAATTAAGTGCGGCAACATGCTTATCGACATTTGTTGTAGCCTTTCTTTGAATATAAAGACTTGGTCATTTCAATTTATTTATTCAGCAATGTTACAAAGACCAAACACAGCGTATGCATTCTAATTTAATCATACTTCAATACATACAATACACTATTTGTGAAGCACCTGCGAATAGAAAGGCATGTTTAATGATTATGTCGACACATTCGGTATTATTACTGTTATGTTAATATAGCTTCAGTTCCCGCAACAAAGACATCAAATACGAAGAAAAGTCAACATCGGACAATGAGCAATCGATTTTATTTGACGAAACAGGTTCCAAACAGCTTAAAACGCCCGTGTTGCCAATTACACACATGGATATGGATCACTGAAAATCACAGTTGATACCAAGAGCACCTTACACAATGTTCACAAGAGATATCTGTTCCCTGTCTGACCCACGTAACAACGACCCCTTTCACCAAGAATGATTACCCGATTCGAAAACGCAAGTGGCAGGAGGTGTGAAAACACACTGCGAAGTTCGACGTATGGGCTTGCATCGCACATCATGTTGTCTAGCAACGTGTCCGCGGTACATTCCTCTGAATGATTTCTGGAATGACGTGATCAGGCTTTTGATGACGAAACCTTCATAACAAGTTTGGCTGTAAGCAACATGTGTTATCCCATGAACAGTGAATAATATGACAACTTGGAATTGTCATATTCTGGAACCGGAAGTGTATTGCTCGACATGATTGTGTCCTCAATGTACATCAGCGTAGATGACTCTGTAATCCGGCAAATATTTTAATTTGTAAATAATACTTTTTGTTTTTGTGACGATTTTAGTAAACTATTGGACGATTTTATTTTAAACTATTGAATGATCATGCATTG
The DNA here is from genome assembly GCF_003918875.1 of Haliotis rubra. NCBI lineage: Eukaryota > Metazoa > Mollusca > Gastropoda > Lepetellida > Haliotidae > Haliotis > Haliotis rubra. The sequence continues at coordinate 1,826,040 of NW_025767157.1, forward strand.
TCATGTAAAAATAAGCTAAAGCTTTTGTTCATGAATAAAATGCCACATGATCACTACTTAAAGCGTCTACCCGTAATACCCCAAACCTGGGTTCCATTCCTTACCAAGGTGCAATATGTGAAAGTCTTTAAGACCCAGCATTTCTAAGGAAAATTGCAAGAAGCTCCTCAATCCCATTGTCATTGTAATCAGCGTTAGATGCACACGGTAAGACATGTTGAAACTGTTGTTGCAGATAACCGAGATGTCCTTACAGTGGACTATTGTTACAGATAACGTCAGAGATTGTATACATAATCACACGGGAATCCCATCTCCCGATTAACTTTCACAATGACATTGCTGTAAGTGGTATAAATGGAAGTGTTCCTCTGTTTTCACTACGCCATATCACCTACACACCTATTGCATACTAATTCCAAACTTCTCCGTGTGCAAGGCGTATGTTTCATCATGTAGGTATGTGGAGCGAGGGCAGCTGGTCTTATACCATATCCTTCGGGGGTTCAATGATGCCTAACTCGTGAAGATCCGGGTCAGAATTTATCTTTAGTAACTCATGCTTGTCGTAAGAGGCGACTAACGGGATCGGGTGGTTAGGCTCGCTGACTTGGTTGACACATGTCATCGTATCCCAGTTGCGTAGATCGATGTTCAAGCTGTTGATCTCTGGATTAGCTGGTCAAGACTCGATTATTTACAGACCGCTGGAATATAGTTGAGTGCGACGTAAAACTAAACTCACTCACTCACTCAATTTTACCTTCTGAGCCTTGAATATAGGAGTGGCGTGATATTGAAATATTTGCACAGTGCACGATACATGTCACCACAATTGAATAGAACACAATACATGCATTATACATGTCACAACAATTGAATAGAACACAATACGTGCACAGTGCATGATACATGTCACAACAATTGAATAGAACACAATACGTGCACAGTGCATGATACATGTCACAACAATTTAATAGAACACAATACGTGTACAGTGCATGATACATGGCACAACAATTAAATAGAACACAATACGTGTACGGTGCATGATACATGTCACAACAATTGAATACAACACAATACGTGTACAGTGCATGATACATGTCACAACAATTAAATAGAACACAAAAACGTGCATGACACATGTCACAACAATTGTATAGCACACAATACGTGCACAGTGCACGATACATGTCACAACAATTGAATAGAACACAATACGTGTACAATGCATGATACATGTCACAACAATTGAATACAACACAATACGTGTACAGTGCATGATACATGTCACAACAATTAAATAGAACACAATACGTGCACAGTGCATGATACATGTCACAACAATTGAATAGAACACAATACGTGTACAATGCATGATACATGTCACAACAATTAAATAGAACACAATACGTGCACAGTGCATGATACATGTCACAACAATTAAATAGAACACAAAAATGTGCATGATACATGTCACAACAATTAAATAGAACACAATACGTGTACAGTGCATGATACATGTCACAACAATTAAATAGAACACAATACGTGTACAGTGCATGATACATGTCTCAATAACAGTATAATACACACGGGGGTACCTAATTGTTGATGTATTTGAGATAAATACTTCCTACCGAAAACCAAAACCAGAAGAATCCCAAAACAATCAATACAAAAAACCCGACCCACGATGAGATTCTATTTGTCACTCAAATCGATTCTAAAGCGAGAAAGTTCGGGATGTCAACTTCTGTGTTACGAGGAAGACGTCGTCTCGGAGTATATTCTTATATATCGTTTATTCGTTTTTTAGACCATCGGCCCATGTACATCGTTGAACAATAATATATGATGATATAGTGAAAGTGACAATGATTATACATTGCGGAGAGGCAAACAATGTTTAACATATTTTGCTACATATAGAATAATTTCATGATCTTTACTGCATACTAGTAACTTAGAAGAATAGGGTAATCAGAAAATCAAGATGGTATATATTTTCTCCTTATCAAATTATACATTGGGCACTCAAACAAAAAGTGTATAACATCTTCAACTACATTATCATTACAATTCTTACAGAAACACAAACATTTATCTATACCCTGCCTACGACCAATAGTTGTTTGAATAGGTAACTCGTCTAATCTGAGCAAACATAAATATCTCCTCAACTCCCAGTTTCTAATATTCATGATATAATATTCTGTATCAAAACACGATTTTAACTGGAGATAATATTTTAACCTATCAGATGTACTTATGTTATTAAAAATTACCTGTATATTGCATTCACATATGCGTTGCTTAAATAGCATTAAAAACATATTCACATTACCAATATCCTGAAACAGCCACACATCACTAAATCCGAAACTGAAAAGTAATTGCCTTACACCACTTGCCCATGTTGTCCTGCCAGATTCATCGAGTTGTTTCATTAAAAGATAACTCTGCCTGGGATATCTACTTTTATCCATCCTCAAAAGTTTGCACCAATACTTAACACATTTAACATGATAATCTACATACAATTGATGTCTACCACACTCCGCCAAAACAGCATTACTAGAATTACATTTGCTAACCCCTAGCACAAACTTACAGAAATTAGTATAAAATGATTCTAGCACTGGATATCTCAGAAATCCCCAAACTTCGGCACCATACAATAACACAGGTTTAATTTTAATGTCAAACAATTTGATTGAAATATTAGCTGGCAATCCTGGGAACTTAAAAAGTAACTTTTTGATGAAAAATAGAGACTTATTACCTTTGATAGCTAACGTATCTACACACTTTGACCAAGACAATCTATTTGAAAACAAAATCCCCAAATAATTGTAATAAGTAGTAACCTTTATCTGAGAGCCACTAAAGAACCATTTTTCATAATGCCTTAATATACCACCATTTCCGAAGACCATGACTTCTGTTTTATCTAAATTAACCTGAAGACCCCACTTATTGCAGAAACTATCAAGAATATCTATCTTCCGCTGCAAACCAATGACACTATCATCAACTAAACACAAGGCATCCGCATATAATAATAACATTATTTCCATTAACTCTTGACCAACTGATATACGTCTTAGAGTAGACGATTCTATCATTCTCTGCAGTTCTAACATAAACATGGAAAATAACAAAGACTAATAATACACCCTTGACGAACACCACTTAATGAATCAAAGAACTCTGACACTGAAGTATCAGAAACTTTATCTGCACACTGAATTTTAGAATACATATTCTTTAAAAGAACTAATACACGACCATGAACACCATTCTTCATTATAGAATGCCAAAGAAGTTTCCTGTTAATAGAGTCAAAAGCCTTTTTGTATTCTTATAACAGGTGAATGGACAGTCGCTTGCAGATAGTTATTATAATATATGTACGTGTGAAAATGTGATAAGCTAACAAATCTTGACACTTAACAAGTGAAGCTAGTAGATAACAGGTGCTGATTGCTACCAACAACGGACACATGGAAGCTAGGAGTAATCCAGGCGAAAATAAACAGATAAACACTTAATCACTTGTGTACAGCCGTGAAACCCACATGCACTTGTTTTTCGTGCAAAGAATTGAAAGAAAAAAACAGATCTAGATTCGACGATCATAATAGGAACCCGTCACGACTAAGGGAAGCAACTCCGACAGATCAAAGAATACATGACACATTGCGTGATACATGTCACCCACTAGGTAGGCAGAGCCCATTTTTTGGTAAGAAATATCTTTAACTTTAAAAATGATTCCACATGCATTGCCTCCAGTCATATATAGCTCACATAGCCAGCTGACAGCACGCATAGTAATATGTGTGGTACATGACGCTACATCGTTGGTAGTACGTCGTTTATCTATCACGTGAACACCTGTTTTGGGGTCATGGTGTCCCAGCCTGCACGACTGATGTCGTGGTGTCAGGCAGCGCGTGTCGTCACTGACGTCCCGTTTTCATCCCATGTTACGCCGAAGAAGTGTGGGCCGCAGGCGATTACGTCGTATGATGTCGTTGTGGTACGCCTTAGGGTGAACAGGGCGGGTTAACTTGCCAGCAATCGGTCTCAAAACATGCAGGTATATTTATAGTGTTCATAAACTATACAAAATGACACAAAATTGGCTGTGTATGAATTGATACGGAACATGCACATTTTAAAAATAAATTATAAATTTTATACCCAATCTGTTATTTCTTCCATTTCATTTAATTTCGAAAGCAATGCTTGTGGAAATTATTGATAGTCAATGCAAAATGTGATGTACATGCGGATTACTAGCACTCTCAAATTGCATTTATTGTCACATTACGGTGTCTAGTCAGTGTCACGGTTTTGAATTTCGTATTCGCGACAGCCACGTGAATTGTTTATGATAAAGGTAAAAAGGAACGAAATAATGTTTTTGTTCAACTACACAAGAACAGGGGCTAGTAGTTTAGAGCAACATATTCTTCCGATAACGCAGTAGGTATGTCTCCGATCAGGTAAAAACACCGACGTGCAACAAGGAAACATAATTATAAGTGTGTTGCAATTGTTTAGTTGGCATAGATAACTTCAGGGGCGGATCGAGGATTTTGGACCGCCCCTGAACATATAAAAACAGAATTCGGAAAAAATAAACAAGCGATTCGCAAGGTGCGAGAAAATGTAGCAAAAAAATACTTTTGGTTGTTTCCCTAACAATTTTAAGTACAATTGAAAAGAGCAATTCTTAACAAATCTGTACTTAGAACACACACACACACACACACACACACACAGAGAGAGAGAGAGAGAGTGTGTGTGTGTGTGTTCCGTCTATATAATAAACATGTGTTTATCGATGCGATCAAATAGGGACGACACCCGGTGTTCGCTTCAAACACCCCAGTCTTGAACAGTCTAACCAGTGTTGTCTAACTAGGTACCTCAGATGTGTATCTGATGATCCTAGACACAACTACCGTTAACACGTGTCGCAACGATCTACGGTGCACTTTTATTTATTTCTAAATTGCGAGGTGAAGTGTGCGAGTTGCTAGTTTGTTTGCCTGTTGTCAGTTAATTTACACTTTTTCTAGATTCATCTGTCATGCCAAAAATGTGATTTATTTTTTTTCATCCATTAATAGATTACAAATTACTATTCATCAACGATTCATGCCGTCACACGCTGTGGCGTGTCTGCGTAGCGACAGGCTGTGACGGATTGTGTTTAATACAGACAGTTGGATCATGTAAAACAGACGTTAGGAGTGATTACTGTAACAGAATATAATATCCTGCATTCATAATTAATCTCTATCACAATATAAACATTTTTCTGAATGTTCTACCTTATATATATGTACTACACTCTTCAAAAAAGGAATCGCACAGGTGTTTTTAGCAGTTCATTTTGACAGCAATCGTCATTAAGACAATTCCTATGTTTGAATCCCGTTAATTATGTCTTGGTTGTTGTGTATTGCGCGCCCCAAAACGAGCTTGTAAACGCTTGTCATTAAAAAGAAAGAAAACGATACATGAAAAGTGCATGCAGAAACTGTTTTCCGCGTAATACATGTGCAATGTATCGGAAACATGAGCAGAGGCATCGACTATAAAAGGCCAAACCAAATTCATCATTTCATTCCAAAAATTTACGAAACGAAGATTGAAAATGCACAGACTGAATGCTACTGACCGAAATATCGCCATTGGATGTTTGGAAGCAGGAGAGTCCCAGTCATCCTCGATAATATCCAGGGTATACGTTCCGATAAATCTCCACTATACCCTGGATGCATCTACGGCTCGAAACGATGATTTTATTACCTCCCTTTGCTGGCTCCACATTCTCGAAGTAGCCAATCAGATAAGCCGCCGTTTCAACCGAGCTTGCCAGTGTCAACAAAGATAGCGGTCGCAGCCGCGAAATTGTGTTGGCAGTGCGACTCAGATTTGGGGGGAAAACATACAGACAAATTGAAATCTTAAAAAAATATATGCAAGAACTCCTTCTACCTCTTTCAGAGTACCTCTGCAACAATATATTATTATGTTGCCAAGTTTAATCGGTTAGCTAATTTAAAAAGCGAAAGTGAGTTGAGATTGGTACGCTCAACTTCCCAGCGTAGACACCTGATTGGATAAATAGCCAACCAAGGGAGGTAATAAAATCAACGGCTCGAGCCGTAGATGCATCCAGGGTATAGTGGAGATTTATCAGAACGTATACCCTGAAGATTATCGAGGATGAGTCCCAGTCTGCCGTTGCCAGACACTTGAACGTTCCCTACAGCACCTCATCTCGATAATGGTCGATATACACGCTTAAATTCGACCCAAGATCGTCACAGAAGTGGGAGACCAAGAGTGACCACTCCTGCTCAGGACTGATTCATCCGGGTGTTTCACCTACGTCACCGATTTGCTACAGCAACGGACACTGCAGGACATGTGCCTGGTTTTCGAAGAATTTCCAACCAAACCATCAGAAATCGTCTGAGAGAAGTGGGAATTCGAGCATATCGACCAACAGTTGGACCTGTCCTGACACGAGTACACCGACAACGACGTGTCCAATGGTGCAACAGGGTACAGGCATGGAACCTGGGGAACTGGCGATGCCTTTGGTTCAGCGATGGGTCGCGTTTGCTCTAGTCTGTCTCACAGTCCCTGAACCACATTAATTTCCCTACTGCCAAGCCCTCTCTGCGCTGCTAAAGCCCTAAATAAAGCAAGTCTAGATTTCCTCAGGTTCAGGGTCTGTTAACATCTGCAAGAAAACTAACTCACTTTGGGGGTCGGGTTACAAAGTAAACATATCTAACTACCATGACTGGCTGGACCAACATCCTCACCAGTGGTCTGGAATCTTGCCTCACATTTTCATCTGTCAACTCTTAATCAACAAGCACATTGGGTGACATGAAGCTATAGTGGAGGCCCTAAACGAAACAAGTCTAGATTTCCCCAGGTTCGAGTTCTGAATCTCTGGTCTCCCTAGGGCTCCTTTTCAATATAAATGGGCTTGTTTGTTACTAACAAAATTATATATATTCAGAGACTAAGCCTTAGTATACGTTTGCTCCAGCAACGACGGGATGGGAGACAACGTGTCTATCGGCGTCGACAAGAACATTTTGCGCCGAACTGCGTTCGACAAGTGGACAGATTTGGTGGAGACAGCGTCATGATGTGTATAGCCATGTCCTACACGGGTAGATGAGAGCATAGTGATGGTTCAAGGCAATCTTACAGCAAATCGCTACATCGGCCAAATCCTGCGACCACACCTCCTCCCACTTTTTAACTACCAGAGGGAGCTGTTTCAGCGATAACGCTAAAGCTGGATTACCTTGGACTCAGAATTCTCTACAGCTGTATCGCATGTCGATATGGCTTGTACTCCAGTATACCCTACAGTTGTATCAGCTTGTACTCCAGTACATCCTACAGTTGTATCATCTTGTACTCCAGTACATCCTACAGTTGTATCACCTTGTACTCCAGCATACCCTACAGTTGTATCACCTTGTACTCCAGTATTCCCTACAGTTGTATCACCTTGTACTCCAGTATTCCCTACAGTTGTATCACCTTGTACTCCAGTATACCCTACAGTTGTATCACCTTGTACTCCAGTATTCCCTACAGTTGTATCACCTTGTACTCTAGTATACCCTACAGTTGTATCACCTTGTACTCCAGTATACCCTACAGTTGTATCACCTTGTACTCTAGTATACCCTACAGTTGTATCACCTTGTACTCTAGTATTCCCTACAGTTGTATCACCTTGTACTCCAGTATACCCTACAGTTGTATCATCTTGTACTCCAGTATTCCCTACAGTTGTATCACCTTGTACTCAGTATACCCTACAGTTGTATCACCTTGTACTCTAGTATACCCTACAGTTGTATCACCTTGTACTCCAGTATACCCTACAGTTGTATCACCTTGTACTCCAGTATTCCCTACAGTTGTATCACCTTGTACTCTAGTATTCCCTACAGTTGTATCACCTTGTACTCTAGTATTCCCTACAGTTGTATCACCTTGTACTCTAGTATACCCTACAGTTGTATCACCTTGTACTCCAGTATTCCCTACAGTTGTGCATCACCAGTTGTATCACCTTGTACTCCAGCTGTATCATACCCTATTCCCACAGTTGTATCACCTTGTACTCTAGTATTCCCTACAGTTGTATCACCTTGTACTCCAGTATTCCCTACAGTTGTATCACCTTGTACTCCAGTATTCCCTACAGTTGTATCACCTTGTACTCCAGTATTCCCTACAGTTGTATCACCTTGTACTCCAGTATTCCCTACAGTTGTACACCTTGTTGTACAGTTGTATCACCTTGTACTCTAGTATTCCCTACAGTTGTATCACCTTGTGCTCAGTATTCCCTACAGTTGTATCACCTTGTACTCCAGTATTCCCTACAGTTGTATCACCCTTGTACTCCAGTATTCCCTACAGTTGTATCACCTTGTACTCAGTATACCCTACAGTTGTATCACCTTGTACTCCAGTATTCCCTACAGTTGTATCACCTTGTACTCTAGTATTCCCTACAGTTGTATCACCTTGTACTCCAGTATTCCCTACTACAGTTGTATCACCTTGTACTCCAGTATTCCCTACAGTTGTATCACCTTGTACTCCTAGTATTCCCTACAGTTGTATCACCTTGTACTCTAGTATACCCTACAGTTGTATCACCACCTTGTACTCCAGTATACCCTACATTCCCTACAGTTGTATCACCTTGTGCTCTCCAGTATTCCCTACAGTTGTATCACCTTGTACTCTAGTATACCCTACAGTTGTATCACCTTGTACTCAGTATTCCCTACAGTTGTATCACCTTGTACTCTAGTATTCCCTACAGTTGTATCACCTTGTACTCCAGTATACCCTACAGTTGTATCACCTTGTACTCCAGTATTCCCTACAGTTGTATCACCTTGTACTCTAGTATTCCCTACAGTTGTATCACCTTGTACTCCAGTATTCCCTACAGTTGTATCACCTTGTACTCCAGTATTCCCTACAGTTGTATATTCTAGTATTCCCTACAGTTGTATCACCTTGTACTCCAGTATTCCCTACAGTTGTATCACCTTGTACTCCAGTATTCCCTACAGTTGTATCACCTTGTACTCCAGTATTCCCTACAGTTGTATCACCTTGTACTCGACTTTGCATAGGCACTATGTTGACACTGTGGAATTACCTCATGCTGGAGGCGTCGATTTGAAATATATCGTTAAATCTAGTTAAATGGTTTACATAGCTATTTTATCGAGTTGGCAAAATAATTCTAAGGAATTTAATTTCCGCAGTACAATATCACAATGGAAAACATTACCGCATTTAAACAACAAAAGTGTAGGATAAGATAACCTTCCGTCCGTACCTAAAATACCCTTGATTTCCGATTAAACAAAACACATAGTTGCGAAAGGACGGAAAGAGGAAGAACGACTTAGCTGAACAAATCAGTTCCTAAACTCACTTGAATGAATTTGTCTAGACGATACGTCGTGTTTTAGAGATCTAAAAAGTGCCCTTTGGAATAAGAACTATAACATGCCTTAGTTGCAATCTGTCCTCAATTATACGCGACATCCAAGAAGAGATGTGGCAAAAGATTACAGCACGCCATGTGACTCTGTTCAAGGTTTATCTGGTAGACGATGAGCGGTGGTACCTTCCAGTCAGATGTACTCCCATGGTGGCAGTACTAGGTTCATTGGTAACTAAGTCAAGTGTGCGTGTGTGCAGTCGGTCAGATCTCGGTCTGTCAGCTATTAATATATATCTTTTGTGCTCATATCTACGAAGAGACGTGCTGAGCGGATTACCGCGGAATACAGCTATTATCGCCTCCGTCTACAAGCGTCTTCACGCCGGAACTTCCTGCGTGTCGATGGCCGTCGATTCCGAGCGCCACCTTCTCGATACAACTACCCGGATGTAGCATGTCTCGCACCTGCAGATGAACAGTGCCCCTAGCGGCCAATCGACGACCGTCTTAAAGTTCAGTAGGGATTTAGAAGAACGAGTCTTATCGACCTTGGAATTATTATGTAGCATGTTTTTCAATATGCGATCAGAGACTTAATGCCACGCAGTCTTCGGCTGAGTCTAACTGTGGCGATGGATTTAAGGAACATATATTCAAAGACAGACGAAATAAACTGCCTTTGTATCATTCTATAAGGAGGATTTGAATCTAAAGATGTAACGCCTGATCTTTGATATTTGGATCAACAGGTTTATGTCCAAGCGTATCTAAATCAGACGTTCCTGTGATGAAAGGGAAACTAAGTATGTCTAAGTATCGAGCTAGTCAGTGCCGATGTCATATGGTTTCAAGTCTCTTTGTTTCTTCTCGCTGCTTTTTAACCTTCGCCAGTTCAAAATTATGACCTTCCTAAACGATGTCTTTAGCCACATCATCAGCGCGACTTCACAGCCGGTGTAATCCTAGCCGGTGAACTACATACCTGCAAGGCTTCTCGAACCGAGGGTGTCGCATTTCGTATCCTTCAGAACCGGAACTACATTCTTGTTCCACTTGAAACCGAGGTGAAGGTCACGTGACGATAATGTACGCGATACTTCTTGATCAGCATGCACGGTTAGCGAGGATCCCGGGAAAATAGATGTCATAGTAGTATCACAAGGCCTCGATTCCTCACCATACATGTCTATGTCTAGCACTACAAATATCCCCGACAATTACAATGGAATGATGCATTTTGCTCAAAATGAATGTCATTCAAGACAAAATAATTAAATAAATAAATAAAAAATAAACACTGACTTACTGACTGACTGAGTTTGGTTTTACGCCGCTTTTAGCAATATTCCAGCAATATCACGGCGGGGGACACCAGAAATGGGCTTCACTCATTGTACCCATGTGGGGATTCGAACCCAGGAGTTCGGGGTGACGAGCCAACGCCCATAAATAAATAAATAAATAAATAAATAAATAAATAAATAAATAAATAAATAAATAAATAAATAAATAAATAAATAAATAAATAAATAAATAAATAAATAAATAAATAAATAAATAAATAAATAAATAAATAAATAAATATAAGCAACCAAGGCAAGTCAAAAGTGTACCTGAAAATACAGCGGGAACACGTTGCAAAGGTCAAATCAGGCAACTGCATCGCAGATCATTTTGTAACTGACACGACAAATTTGGAAAGTATTTTGAAAAACAATATAGAACAAGCTTTATGGATAACAACTTCTTTTTATTCGTGAGTAGACGTTTCGATACAGATTCTTGTAGCGTTGACAAGCAGGAATGGAGCATGAAGAAGGGGGATGTTGAATTCCTGCTTGACAACGGTACAAGAATCTGTATCGAAACGTCTACTCACGAATAAAAAGAAGTTGTTATCCATAAAGCTTGTTCTATATTGTACTTCCCAACTTCTAAAATGCCACTCAAAGAAGTTGTTTTGAAAAATATTCCAGGTAGTACTTGTGGCCATATACAGCTGCATAAATGTCAAAAGCTGTGCTGTTTATATTTGCAAATCTGAAGGCTTGACTCATAAGCAGTCAATGGTCCCATACGTTTTGAGGAAATGTAAAATAATACATGCATGACTCACAGACAAAAATACATGAAAACAACTGACCCCGACATCGTACGCGTGTACAGAATGTTTTGACCAGGCCGGCCCAGTAACCCCTGAAGGTATCAAGGGCGGTGTCTATAGCGGGGTTTCGTCATGTGAATGGGCAACTGAAAGACCAAGATTGGTCACTGGTATGGTTTCACTTTATAGCCTGCAAGATTACTACAAGTGAGCAGGATTTGAAAAGTATTCCAGGTATATCGCGGTGTGTCTGGTTTGTGCGGGAAGAAAACCCGGAGTAATGCCAGTCTCAGACAAACCTAGAAAACTTTTTTGGGCGTACCGGGATTCGAACCCACTATCACAGGTTTCTGGAGTGCCCATCACAGGTTTCTGGAGCGCCCATCGCAGATTTCTGGAGTGCCCATCACAGAGGGCCCATCACAGGTTTCTGGAGGGCCCATCACAGGTTTCTGAGGGCCCATCACAGGTTTCTGGAGTGCCCATCACAGGTTTCTGGAGTGCCCATCACAGCCCTCCATCACAGGTTCCTGGAGGGCCCATCACAGGTTTCTGGAGTGCCCATCGCAGATTTCTGGAGTGCCCATCACAGAGGGCCCATCACAGGTTTCTGGAGTGCCCATCACAGAGGGCCCATCACAGGTTTCTGGAGTGCCCATCGCAGGTTTCTGGAGGGCCCATCACAGCCCTCCATCACAGGTTTCTGGAGTGCCCATCACAGGTTTCTGGAGTGCCCATAGCAGGTTTCTGGAGTGCCCATCTCAGGTTTCTGGAGTGCCCATCACAGGTTTCTGGAGTGCCCATCACGTGTGTCTGGAGTGCCCGACACAGGTTTCTGGAGTGCCCGTTACAGGTTTCTGGAGAGCTCATCACAGGTTTCTGTAGGGCCCATCACAGGTTTCTGGAGGGCCCATCACAGACTTCTGGAGTGCCCATCACAGGTTTCTGGAGTGCCCATCACAGCCCTCCATCACAGGTTTCTGGAGGGCCCATCACAGGTTTCTGGAATGCCCACCACAGGTTTCTGGACGACCCATCACAGGTTTCTAAAGGGCCCATCACAGATTTCTGGAGGGCCCATCACCGGTTTCTGGAGGGCCCATCACAGGTTTCTGGAGGGCCCATCACAGAGTGCCCATCACAGGTCTCTGCAGGGCCCATCACAGGTTCCTGGAGTGCCCGTCACAGCCCTCCATCACAGGTTTCTAGAGGGCCCATCACAGGTTTCTGGAGCGCCCATCACTGCCCTCCATCACAGGTTTCTGGAGCGCCCATCACTGTCCTTCATCACAGGTTTCTGGAGGGCCCATCACAGGTTTCTGGAGGGCCCATCACTGCCCTCCATCACAGGTTTCTGGAGCGCCCATCACTGCCCTCCATCACAGGTTTCTGGAGGGCCCATCACTGCTCTCCATCACAGGTTTCTGGAGGGCCCATCTCTGCCCTCCATCACAGGTTTCTGGAGGGCCCATCTCTGCCCTCCATCACAGGTTTCTGGAGGGCCCATCACAGGTTTCTGGAGGGCCTATCACAGGTTTCTGGAGTGCCCATCACAGATTTCGGGAAAGCCCATTCCAGTTTTCTGGAGTGCCCATCACAGGTTTCGGGAGTGCCCATCACAGAGGGCCCATCACAGGTTTCTGTAGGGCCCATCACATCCCAGGTTTCTGGAGGGCCCATCACAGGGCCCATCACAGTTTCTGGAGGCCCCCAGGTTTCTGGAGGGCCCCCATCACAGGTTTCTGGAGGGCCCATCACAGGTTTCTGGAGGGCCTATCACAGGTTTCTGGAGTGCCCATCACAGGTTTCTGGAGTGCCCATTACAGGTTTCTGGAGGGCCCATCACAGGTTTCTGGAGGGCCCATCGCAGGTTTCTGGAGGGCCCATCACAGGTTTCTGGAGTGCCCATCACAGGTTTCTGGAGTGCCCATCACAGGTTTCTGGAGCCCCCATCACAGGTTTCTTTAGGGCCTATCGCAGGTTTCTGGAGGGCCCATCACAGGTTTCTGGAAAGCCCATCACATGTTTCTGGAGGGCCCATCACAGGTTTCTGGAGGGCCCATCACAGGTTTCTGGAGGGCCCATCACATGTTTCTGGAGTGCCCATCACAGGTTTCTGGAGGGCCCATTACAGCCCTCCATCACAGGTTTCTGGAGTTCCCATTACAGCCCTCCATCACAGGTTTCTGGAGTGCCCATCACAGGTTTCTGGAGTGACCATTACAGGTTTCTGGAGTGCCCATTACAGCCCTCCATCACAGGCTTCTGGAGTGCCCATCGCGGGTTTCTGGAGGGCCCATCACAGGTTTCTGGAGGGCCCATCACAGGTTTCTGGAGGGCCCATCACTGCCCTCCATCACAGGTTTCTGGAGGGCCCATCTCTGCCCTCCATCACAGGTTTCTGGAGGGCCCATCTCTGCCCTCCATCACAGGAGGGCCCATCACAGGTTTCTGGAGGGCCCATCACAAGGGCCCATCACAGGTCTCTCGAGGGCCCATCACAGGTTTCTGGAGGGCCCATCACAGAGGGCCCATCACAGGTCTCTAGAGTGCCCATCACAGAAGGCCCATCACAGAGGGCCCATCACAGGTTTCTGTAGTGCCCATCACAGAGTGCCCATCACAGGTCTCTGGAGGGCCCATCGCAGGTTTCTGGAGTGCCAATCACAGAGGGCCCATCACAGGTCTCTAGAGTGCCCATCACAGAAGGCCCATCACAGAGGGCCCATCACAGGTTTCTGTAGTGCCCATCACAGAGTGCCCATCACAGGTCTCTGGAGGGCCCATCACAGGTTTCTGGAGTGCCCATCACAGGTTTCTGGAGGGCCCATCACAGGTTTCTGGAGGGCCCATCACAGGTTTCTGTAGTGCCCATCACAGGTTTCTGGAGGGCCCATCACAGGTTTCTGGAGGGCCCATCACAGGTTTCTGGAGGTCCCATCACATGTTTCTAGAGGGCCCATCAAAGGTTTCTGGAGGGCCCATCAAAGGTTTCTGGAGTGCCCATCACATGTTTCTGGAGTGCCCGTTACAGGTTTCTGGAGTGCCCGTCACAGGTTTCTGGAGAGCCCATCACAGGTTTCTTGAAAGCCCATTACAGGTTTCTGGAGGGCTCATCACAGGTTTCTGGAGTGCCCAAAGGATGCAAATCTGCACGGTGAATTCTAGTCGCGGTTGGCCAAGCTTTTTGTGAGTCATTTTGATTATAACAGTAGTCTCTGCTAACTGTGATAATGGTGACACGTTTTTAACAGGTATACTATGTATGTCTCGCTCCTGCTTCGACACAGATAACGCTCTTCGTATACAAAGGTTACTTGGACTATAGACGTCCAGTGATTGTATGGTCTATAGATTGTAGGGATTGTATGGTAGTACAAACTGTAATGGCTTTGGCAGGTTATAATTCAGCGTCATTTCTACACTAAAACATGCCCCACACGTTGACGTAGATGAGTAGGAGGCCGCAAGCTGAGTGTACAAAAGGACATGCGGTCATTGGCTTCTCCACGGCTCACCCTGACCATGTCGGATCTGGTCAGCTTCTGCCCTCAGGCCATGCGGTGCAACAGATAATGAGCTAACGCCGGTCACTCAATCATTCGCCTCTGACTGGGTATCTCACGTGAGCCTTTCGACATCTACCTGTCACGTGACTCGTTTCCTGAAGCAATAGCCTCCTTGTTCCATTAATACAACCACTCATTAGTCCCACGTTGTCGCCACTTTCTATATATATACACTTGTTCATTAGAACGACGTGTGTGAGTGAGTGTGTGCGTGCGTGCGCACGTGTGTGTATGTATAAGCGTCTCTATATATGTATAGTCATACACTTTATACACGTATGTATGTATGTATGTATGTATGTATGTATGTATGTATGTATGTATGTATGTATGTATGTATGTATGTATGTATGTATGTATGTATGTATGTATGGATGGATGTGTGTGTGTGTATGTATGTATGTATGTATGTATGTATGTTAGTATGTATGTATGTATGTATGTATGTATGTATGTATGTATGTATGTATGTATGTATGTATGTATGTATGTATGTATGTATGTATGTATGTATGTATGTATGTATGGATGGATGGATGGATGGATGGATGGATGATGGATGGATGGACGGATTGGATGGATGGATGCTGTGTGTGTGTGCGTGTATGCGTGCGTGTGCATGTATGTATACATGTATTTTTAAAAGGAAATAGTTAAAACTCATTGCAAGCTGATCAGTCGCTATGGTCGCCTACTTTAAGTGACATTCAGAAAAAATCTCTTTACAGCTATTACCATTGCTCCTTAATTTTTTAGTTTAAACATATTTTATTCACAATGTGAAAAGGATCGGGGACAAGTTCTTACAAATTATAAAACCCCTCTCCAAAGATATTTACAATAACTAATTACATCACAAGCAATTCGTAGAAACAGAGACAGAGAAAGATTGACAGTTCAGGGGTAATGTTATACTACAAAAGGTGTATCGAAAGTCTTCTTGAATCGTTTACATTTGCTTATATACTGATGTACATTTTTAAAGAACCACTAAACTTTGTTTTTTGTTACTCTTTTAACCATTACATATGAAAGATTTGTGGCTAGTCTTATGCTGAACACCAAATTTATTCTTTAAAAACTTGTGGTTAATTAATACCGAGCGATTAAAAGTGGCCAAAAAGTCGCCTGCTTCCCTCTCGCCCGCCAACGAAACCACAGACAGGTTACGTAACTCTGTCGCCAGAGCACTGCAGTGACGTCATATGAGGAACGATTTTCAGTTAGTTGTATAGAAAATGTGTAGCACGCTCATCATTTTGATGATTTCTCGACATCAACGACGACATGCCGAATCGTTGCTTTGTCGTCAATTGCTCCTAGGGGTCGGGCGATGGTGTCCCCATGCACAGATTTCCACAGGACCCGCAGTTCGTGCTAAATGGGTTATGTTTGTGAGTGCGAAGCGAGCGTTGTGGAAGCCTGAAACGATATCTTACTTGTGTTCAGATCGCTTCACGGAAGTTAAAGAATCAAAACTACTTACTAGTTGTAGTAAAATATGCATATGATTGATGACCATAAAGATTTTCTATGACACAACTTGTAACATAACGATTTCTTCCTCGGAAGTGAGGTTGTGGTCGAAGTAACAATAATATTGTAAGTAGTATTATATTGACACCCACCTCGCTGCCACGAGAGAAATTGTTATGATATACGCTATGTCATGCAAAATCCTATTGGCCATCAATAAAATACATATTTTACTACCAGTAGAAAGTAGTTTTGATTTTATAACTCGGTGAAAACAAACCTAAATACCATTTATCCTCAGACTGGCGGATGTTCCCGACAGAGTCGCCGCCATTTTAAAATAAAAATCTGTTAGAATTAATGAGATTATAGTTTGTTTTCATCAAGTTAGAAAATCAGGACTACTTTCTACTCGTTGTTAAATATGTATTGGAATCATAACCAAACGGATTTTGCATGACACAACTTATAACATAACGATTTCTTCCACGGAAGCGAGGTGGGGTCGAAGTCACAATACTGCGCGATAAATTTCTTGCTACATTCCATGGTTAATGTCCACTCACCAGTATGTAGATACTAGTCAATGTGCGTCTTTATATTTGGTCTTATAATCCTAATTAGTTTATTATCACACTTGTATGCATTTTGAAACTAAAAAAAGCAGACGATCTGCTGATACTTATAGTGAATTTATAACAGAACTGTAATATCTAGACATTTTATAGTTTGCCAATGTGAATCATAATTCGCACACACACCCTAGTGCATGTTGTCTGTCTCATTACACTTCACGGCGAAAACAATGATTCTGTTGAATGCTACGACAAATGAATAAAAACAAAATGCAAATATTAAAATTAAAACAGATTAAAGTTAAAGGAACAATATCAGACCATTACCTTGTTCGAGGAATGTATCCATCAATATCCACAAAACTGTTCCAAATGATGTGTCTTTTAACAGTTTAATATACGAAAAAGTGATAAATCTTTTCAGGTATTGGTGTATAGTCTCATTGGTCACCCAAGATAGCACACCTGGCAACTAATTGCATAATGTCCGCCTTTCTTTAAAAACAGTAATTTAGTTAGCCAATAATGGGCAATCAATCAATGTATTGCCGGTTAATCCTTTGAAAGAAGGACGTTGTTTTTACGCAGACACCGACACGACAGAGTGTATTCAGTATAGATTAGTAAATCTACATACATAAACACTACCTTTTGACAATTCCGCTGTGTAAGATAAAGTAATTAATCAATCAGCGTGTTATCGGTTAATCCTTTGATCGATGTTTATAATGTTGAATATTTACTCCAGACACAAGAAATGCCAAATGGGAACCTTTGTCGGGTAATCTAAGTGTGTTACCACTAATTATACCTGTTATAAATTCATTAACTGACCATCAAGTGAATGATGACAAATAACATGTGTAGGTTTATACCACCTAACACGGGTTACAACGAGGGAGTATTAATTGCTGTATTGCATGTGAAAACTTATGGGCCGACACTGTTTTGAGAATACAAACAGATTTTTACATGACATGATTAAATATCGAGGTAAAACAACACAGAAATGGGATCAATTTGGATCAGTCATTATACAAATAGGGCCTAACGACACCAATCGATTTTGACAGAATCGTCTATGAAAACAAGTTGTAACTCGGAAACTAGGCAAAGCAGGAGACAAAATTAAATGACAGTAGATTGTGAGAACATATAGCTTTCATTTTCCACAACAATTGTCACGATTTCAGGTTTATACAAGCCTGTAAACACGATAATTTACCCCCCTAAAATGTAGATGAATTCTGCATCGGCCCTCAAAGCTATTCCTCATATGACGTCACAGAGGCGCGCCGCTCTGATTGGTTGAAATTTCGTTCGCGGGTGAGAATTGTGCACTGTTGTCAAAAAAGGTCGATTTAAGTCAATTAAAGGTCGAAATGAGTAGTTTTAATGACGGGGTTTCATTTATAACGATGCCAGTTAGTGATTTATGTATTTGTACCCCCTAGGGTTTATGTGACCTTTAAATATAATTCATTTTTATGATTTGTCAGACCTGCAATGCCGTTTAAAATAACAGATAATGTAATCACAGAATTAGTACCACATACATCTTGAATAGCTTTAAGCATGATCTTTCTATGTTGATTGTATAAAGCACATTCTAAGAAATAGTGATGAGCATTTTCGCATGGGTTTCCACATGCGCAGGATGGATCAGTGATTAGCCCTACTCTGTACAGATCGGAACTTAATCTACTAGCTCCATGAAGTAGTTGCATATGTAATATGTTAAATTTTCTAATACCGTAAGAAAAGTACAGTGGAGCTGAGTTATATGATGTTATTATGCTCGATTTAAAATTTAATAGCGAAGTACAATTTCTTACCTCTGTAGATACATTGTTCCACAATCTAACAGTCGACTCGTGAAAACCTTATATTCTTGTTCTTGGCAAGCAGATATTGTCTGAATTTCTTAAATTATAATGACTCCTGGAGCCCACGTACTGAAGGAATTTTTCTTTTTGGTATATTGGGCTTTTTTTGTTTGAATATTATAGAACAAGGACAATTGTCTTATTCTTCTACGCTCTCAAAGTACTTCAAAGCCTGTTTCACATAAAGTGAATTAAAAGAAGAATATTTGAGAAGTCCTGTAGTAATTCTTGCAGCTTCCATCTGGAGCCTTTCCAATTTTAAACTTAAGTCTTTTCCGCGGCCATCCCAGACTTCAAAGTGAGGTCTTATAAACACTGTGTAAATCTTTAGAAGTGTATTTCTATCAAGAAGATAATATTTATTTGTTCTCATTGAGTAAATCATTTTCGAGGTTTTGGAAACAATATTAGATACATGTGAGGACCATTTGGCGTTCGATG
Organism: Haliotis rubra; assembly: GCF_003918875.1. Classification (NCBI taxonomy): domain Eukaryota; kingdom Metazoa; phylum Mollusca; class Gastropoda; order Lepetellida; family Haliotidae; genus Haliotis; species Haliotis rubra. Next base: position 1,845,635 of record NW_025767157.1, read on the forward strand.
AGAATATTATTCCCAAATGTTTATGATCTTCTGCCGTTTTAACAATCTTATCGTCAAATAATAAGTACAATCGAGCAAATATCATGTTTAAGTGAGAAAAGTACTGATTCTGTCTTATCTGGGTTGTATATATGATATCAACCACTTGTTTCCCCAATCGTCTAAGATTTACGTTTAGTGAGGTTTCTATTCTGTTAAGATTTCTAGAAGCCTTGCCTAATGATGTGTCATCTGCAAATAATCGCGTTGAGCAATCTAAACCATCAGCAATATCATTTACATAAACAACGAATAAAAAAGGACCCAACACTGATCCCTGTGGGACGCCAGCTTGGAGTAACCTTGGTTTAGACAGGGCTCCATAACAAAAACTTTTTGATAGCGATTACATATGAAATTACATAACCACTCTAACAATGCTCCTTTATAGATTGTACTGCCTGTGGAATTCTTTTGAATTAATTTGTGTAGATTTGTTAACTTAATTTGCGAGTACAAATGCTTGTGGTATAATACACTTCTTTGTTGTTTGTGGGTTTGGTATTAAATTCATTTTATGTACAGATTTCTAGATTAAGTTATCTTTTCAATTTGGAGATCAAACTCATAAATCCCTTCTGATATGTGATATCATAATTCAGGGTATGCTCATATGCTCAAATGAACCATGACATAGTGCGTTTGCGAGTGTATGAAAGATTTCTGTGACGGCGTCGGAGACCGCGTTGTTGACGTGGTCGTGCACTACCCGACCCATACATAAACGATCCTAATTGGATAGAAAATGATGCGCTGTTGTGTTAGTGAGTATCGATTTGATAGGTCGGTCTGTTGTGTTCTATTGTAGCGGAGTCGCATGGGCCACTGAACCTCATATACATGTGCATGTCTTCCATGAGATGAGCAGTGAAGTGGACAGACATCTACCGAACGTATTCATAAAGAATTTATTGACCTGTAAAGGCGATCAATGGCCGTTTTATGTCCTTTTGGCTGTTACTGGTGACCGGTTTTATAAAGGTGTAAGTGTGATATACTTTCATTGGGAGATCTGATACAGAAAACGGGTTTGAGCATGTTAAAGGGAGACTTTACTTTACTGTGTCATGTTCTCTTCAAGCCCGAGGTGCCGTTGTTGAACAAAAGCTTAGCGCTAAGACTGTTGTAAGTCTATGTTAAGATATGGGAGTTCTGATCACCTTAGCGCTAAGATCACCTTGTACAACGACACCCAGAGGCCCTGTTGTACGCTGTGTATCCCTACAAGCTACAGATCTCAGCGTCAAGCACCCTATCAGTGCTTCGGACACGTAAACCTACAAGCTACAGATCTCAGCGTCAAACACCCTATCAGTGCTTCTGACACGTAAACCTACAGGCTACAAATCTCAGCGTCAAGCCCCTATCAGTGCTTCCGACACGTAAACCTACAGGCTACAGATCTCAGCGTCAAACACCCTATCAGTGCTTCTGACACGTAAACCTACAGGCTACAGATCTCAGCGTCAAGCACCCTATCAGTGCTTCTGACACGTAAACCTACAGGCTACAGATCTCAGCGTCAAACACCCTATCAGTGCTTCTGACACGTAAACCTACAGGCTACAGATCTCAGCGTCAAGCACCCTATCAGTGCTTCTGACACGTAAACCTACAGGCTACAGATCTCAGCGTCAAGCACCCTATCAGTGCTTCGGACACGTAAACCTACAAGCTACAGATCTCAGCGTCAAGCACCCTATCAGTGCTTCGGACACGTAAACCTACAAGCTACAAATCTCAGAGTCAAGCCCCATATCAGTGCTTCGGACACGTAAACCTACAAGCTACAGATCTCAGCGTCAAGCCCCCTATCAGTGCTTCGGACACGTAAACCTACAAGCTACAGATCTCAGCGTCAAGCCCCCTATCAGTGCTTCTGACACGTAAACCTACAAGCTACAGATCTCAGCGTCAAGCCCCCTATCAGTGCTTCTGACACGTAAACCTACAGGCTACAGATCTCAGCGTCAAGCACCCTATCAGTGCTTCTGACACGTAAACCTACAGGCTACAGATCTCAGCGTCAAGCACCCTATCAGTGCTTCTGACACGTAAACCTACAGGCTACAGATCTCAGCGTCAAGCCCCCTATCAGTGCTTCTGACACGTAAACCTACAGGCTACAGATCTCAGCGTCAAGCCCCCTATCAGTGCTTCCGACAAACCGTGTATCCCTACGACAAGCTACATATCTGAACGCCAAGCCCCATATCAGTGCTTCTGACAACCCATGTATCCCTACGACAAGCTACATATCTGAACGCCAAGCCCCTATACAGTGCTTCTGACAAGTCTCAACGTCAAACTCGCTATATCAGTGCTTCTGACAAGCCATGTATCCCTATGACAGGCTACAGATCTGAACGTCAAGCCCCATATCAGTGCTTCTGACAAGCCATGTATCCCTACGACAGGATACAGATCTGAACGTCAAGCCCCTGTATCCGTGCTTCTGACAAGCGATGTATCCCTACGACAGGCTACAGATCTTAACGTCAAGCCACATATCCGTGCTTCTGACAAGCCATGTATCCCTACGACAGGCTACAGATCTTAACGTCAAGCCCCTATATCAGTGCTTCTGACAGGCCATGTATCCCTACGACTAGACTAAGGCTTAGTCTCTGAATATATATAATTTGGATAGTAACAAACAAGCCCATTTATATTGAAAAGGAGCCCTAGGGAGACCAGAGATTCAGAACCTGAGGAAATCTAGACTTGCTTTATTTAGGGCTTTAGCACTGCAGAGAGGGCTAGGCAGTAGGGAAAATAATGTTGTTCAGGGACTGTGAGACAGACTACCCTACGACAGGCTACAGATCTTAACGTCAAGTCCCTATATCACACAGTGCTTCTGACAAGCCATGTATCCCTACGACAGACTACAGATCTTAACGTCAAGTCCCTTCAAGGCTCCTGGCGTCTATACCTAGATGATATAGAACTGTCAAGCCACTTGTCAATACTTACAGCAAGCCCTACGACAAATTACAGATCTCTATACCGATCCGTGCGATAAAATAACTATCTCCATGATATGCTACTTATCTTGACTACAAGCTACATATCTAGGCGACAATTTAACTATCTGTCCCACAGATATCCAGTGTTTGCCATAAATTACCTAACTGCATGTGCAACAAGCTACCGATGTATGCCACAAGCTACCGATGTATGCCACAAGCTACCGATCTATGCGACAAGCTACCGATGTATGCCACAAGCTACCAATCTATGCCACAAGCTACCGATCTATGCGACAAGCTACCGATCTGTGCCACAAGCTACCGATCAATGCGACAAGCTACCGCTCTGTACCACAAGCTACCAATCTATGCGACAAGCTACCGATCTGTGCCACAAGCTACCGATCTATGCGACAAGCTACCGATCTATGCGACAAGCTACCGATCTATGCGACAAGCTACCGATCTGTGCCACAAGCTACCGATCTATGCGACAAGCTACCGATCTATGCGACAAGCTACTGATCTATGCGACAAGCTACTGATCTATGCGACAAGCTACCGATCTGTGCCACAAGCTACCGATCTGTGCGACAAGCTACCGATCAAAATGTAAGAAGAAGTTACCTCCCAGTGCAAAAAGCTATTGATCTATGCGACAATTTGTGTATGCTACCTATCTGCATACGACGATATGCGGCTTCCCACCTAGTGTAGATTTAGTCAAAACCAAAAGCGCCATGGTGACGACGGTACACGTGACAAACTAACCCAGGTTGAAGAGTATATTTTCTGTAACCTCATCTTCCTCTCCAACAGGCGCAGATGTGGACAACTGACGACCTCCAACAGACATAACTCCCTTAATTTGCAACGCCATCGTATTTTAAATTCGGACAGGAAATATACAGCACTCTCCTCAACCTCAATGACAAACGCAAGCACTTGTTACAAATCACCGCCATTGCGATGTCCTCCTAGACTAAATTCGGGTCATAATTTCATATCTGTGCCTGTCAGAATCTCCGGAAATCGGAACACGTGGAGGTATGATACACTTGTTGCGCGAAAAATTGGCGTGAAGTGCTGATCCGTTCTGCCATCGATTTCCTGTCTGCTTTCTTCCGAGTCTGATCCGATACTCCGCCAAATCTCCGCTATACCAGAAGCCAATCTAGCGTCGGCAACTGCGGCACATCGCCTGTATGCGCCAACACGTGTCCTTGATTGCCACTCCACATCGTTACCAAGTGTCTTCGTAACGTCATTTACCCCGAGGAAACATCAGCCCGATGTGGCGAGGGTGGGGGTGGAGTGTCATATTTAATAAGATCAACAAATTATCAGCGACACATACAGACTGTGTAGTTTATAATACAGCTGAATCTGTCACGGCAAAGAATACGTTTGTTAATCGTTACAGCGCTTAGCTTGATTTCTCGAAATACTTTGCCCATTCTGGACATTTCTATAAAGTGGCCCTGCGGTGACTGTATATACATGAAATACTTAAGTTATTACTGTCTCTACTTACAGCCTTCATGACGCACCTGTCTATTCTGAAGTCAGTATAGAAGATATAAGTATAGGAGATAATGCACACTGATTTAATCATACGCAATGTATGATATATATATATATAAGGTCATGTGACGCTTGTGGTTTTGAAGTCTCTATTGAAACTATTTTAAGGAGTCTGACGACATGTGGAATTCAAGGAACCGCCCAAACAGGGCATTACGCAAGTACCAGTTCACGACTTGCGCAATCCACGGAGAGGACACACTTCATTGTGTAATCCCACAGAATACGTTACGGGCACCGCTGATGAATACACATCTTATATTGTAAAGTTCAAGGCATTTGTGTACTGTAATGCAAGACGATAACTTCTGAAATTCAATTGCTAAAATGACTCAGGAGATGATAATATATAGTATAAAAAGTCTCGATTTTCCGCTGAAAGAATTCCATTGGGTGTGTGTGACAAAACAACAGGATTTCAAGTGAGGGACTGGGCAATATGGGAAAATGGTGGAGGGGGCGCCTGTTGTATTGGTCTTTGGACCATAAAAGTAACACACACACACACACACACACACACACGCACGCACGCGCGCATATTTTATCTAACATGTATTATATCTTCCTCTCCTCCTGACACATGTAATATTTATAAATCGCCCATTAAAATTACCAGTATTGAATAAAAACAAAATGGGTATAATTTGAGATGTTACACTTTTTGAGTGTAAGTTAATACTACCCATAGGATAGTTAATGTTGGTTTGAAATGGATAACATATTCGTTATACCCTTACCCATACGTAGGGTTATCCTATAGAGTCTTTTCTCCAACCGGTAGCGCCTGGTCCGACACTAAACATCACGTGGCTTTAACTAACAAATGAATTACTTTCATTCCAGATATATTTCAACAATTATTAGACAAATGTCATCCACAGGGCCCAAGGGAAAACACATTTCTGATTTCAACTCTTGAAACAACCGAGGCATGTTTTGACTGGGAAGGGTTACGTCACATACTGGAAGGTGCTTACACCCAACTTTAGGGCGGACATCTGCGTTATTAGCTGAAGTTAAATTAAAGAAATTGTACTTATTGTTACTGCTTCAGAAGCAAAATTGAAATTAGACTCTTGACGACTTATTTGTTTCTAGATCACCCAAAGAAAGAATTATTTGTTTTCTCGCATGTACAACACAGACATAGCTCCACCATATATCTTTTATCTAGAATGCCACGAATGAAATTTGCGAGATCAATTTGTGAGAGGCTGTGCAACCAGGCCGTGGCGGCAAGGAAAGCCAGGCTGTGCAACCAGACCCTGCCGGCAAGGAAAGCCAACAACTCACAGCTTGGCCTTGTCCACAACTTCAGATCACGTGACAAGAAGTTACACCGTGTCGTGGGCAGCAGCCTTGTAATTCCAATTTCTTTTTAAAAAGTCAAAATAAAGGATTTTGCAAGGAATGGGTTTAGATTTTGAAGACTCCGGATTATATTCATGGATTGGGTGCGACTTAAAAATTAGACAAATCCACACGTTTAAGAAACGACTTGACGACAAAACTATGCTGGAAGGTTCAAGACCATTGTTGGCCCCAACTGTAGCCCCGAACGACTTTTGATCCTTCAGTACATCACAGCCAGGAGTTGGCTGAACTAATCCTAGATGCCAGAAGAGAAGGTATCACAGTTTAAGGAGTCCCGGCTCATCGGTGTCACTGGCTGCAGCTATCTGACGATGCTTGGTTCCCCTTACTAGTGAGTGAGTATAGTTTTACGCCACTTTTAGCAATATTCCAGGAATATCACGACGGGGGACACCAGAAATGGGCTTCACACATTGTACCCATGTGGGGAATCGAAAGGGGGTCTCCTGCGTGACGAGCGGACGCTTTAACCTCCCGGCTACCCCACTGCCCCGTTCCCCTTACTTAGAGGTACTACACCGTTTGCTCTGAGTTAAGAGGTACTATACCGTTTGCTCTGAGTTAAGAGGTACTATACCGTTTGCTCTGAGTTAAGAGGTACTACACCGTTTGCTCCGAGTTAAGAGGTACTATACCGTTTGCTCTGAGTTAAGAGGTACTATACTGTTTGCTCTGAGTTAAGAGGTACTACACCGTTTGCTCTGAGTTAAGAGGTACTATACCGTTTGCTCTGAGTTAAGAGGTACTACACCGTTTGCTCTGAGTTAAGAGGTACTACACCGTTTGCTCTGAGTTAAGAGGTACTATACCGTTTGCTCTGAGTTAAGAGGTACTACACCGTTTGCTCTGAGTTAAGAGGTACTATACCGTTTGCTCTGAGTTAAGAGGTACTATACCGTTTGCTCTGAGTTTATAAGTAGTAGTAGCTTTGACCAACACAAACATATAGCTGCAGAACCAACCTCCAGCCTCTGCAGCAGGAATCAAGGGGAACTGCGGTACCTGCCTGCACGGTACCCCAGCAGGTTTTACAGCACCCCGCCTGCTTCTGGCGATTGTTGGCAAGCTAAGTAGACAGTGAAATGAACAAAACAGTATGGTTATTCTCAAATCTAACTATGCAACTGACATCCACATTTGTCAGAAATATAAAATTGTGTGATGAATTACACAGATTTGTAAAATTATACAAAAGTTACTAACGCACGAAACGCACTGGCGATAGCAAGCATCCGGTCAGGATCTTTATATACATGTCTATAAATGACAGAACGTTGTCCATGAGTATTGGAGCTGAGTGTTGGTGCGTGATTGGGAGTGTTTGTATGGGTGGGAGCTGATTGTTGAGTGTGTGTGTGAGAGCAAGTGTGAATGTTTTCATGATAATTGGTGTGTAAGTGAGTTGGGATATGAATATGAGTAATAAATGTGAGTGAGTTTAGTTTTACGCCGCACCCAGCGATATCCCAGCTATATGGCGGCGGTCTGTAAATAATCGGGTCTGGACCACACAATCCAGTGATCAACAGTATGAGCATCGATCTACACAATACAACTGGGAACCGATGACATGTGTCAACCAAGTCAGCGAGCCTGATCACTCGATCCCGTTAGTCGCCTCTTACGACAAGCAGGAGTTGCTGAAGATCAAATCTAACCTGGATCTTCGAGTGATAGGTGTAGTGAAGGTGTGAGTTTACTGATTCAGTGGTTGTTAAAGGATATGTATTGACTATAAACTTCTTAACGCACGTGAAATGGTCAAACAAAGTATATCTATCCACACAAAAGATTTCATAAGTGATTTCATTGTTATCTAAAAAGCAGCAAACAGCTGATCTAACCCCACTTGCCTGGATGCATATCATCATCCCCGGGGCTGTGGGGTAGCCCAGTGGTTAAATCGTTCGTTCGTCCTGCCGAAGGTTCGATTCCCCATATGGATACAATGTGTGAAGCCTGTTTCTAGTGTCCCAGCCTCGGCAGAGCTCGGACTCATCACAGTTGAGAGACGTCTGTCATTCCGTTCATGTACAAGACGATGATGTGATTCCCACGTTATCCTCGGTGTGTGATTCACGCGAGATCGGATAGTCTGTTCCGTGGAGGTGTCCCAGTACGTCATAAAAAGGTACCAAATGTAATTTCTTCAGACTTCCAGGCGTGAGGACAGGTTTAGCGGGAAGGAAACTTTGGACACAGCAATGTTTTGTGTTCCTTGCATTTTGAGAGAGACAAACTTGGTTCCCAAAATGCAAGAGCAAAACTGAAATAAGATACCGTGCTAAGTGTGAAAAGAAAACAAATTGAGGAAGACGATTTGTCGACGATAAAACGTCTGTGATTATGTTCAGGGTGAATTTATATGTTTATAATCTATCAGTAATGGTCAGTCGAAGGCGTATAGGTGTTTCAAATGGATTATTATGAAGGTATTATGGGACAGAATTCGAACAATACCACTTGGTGGTATTGCATAATAATATTATGTTTCCCTGGCTGGGAACCCGAACTTACCTCGTACCGCCTCGACGATACGCGGTTACAATTTATCTTTCCTTGTTATACGCGACCAACGGGACCAGGTGAACTGAGTTGTCATCGTATCCAAATTGTGGAGATCGATGTTTATGTCATCAGTCACTGGATTGTTAAGTCAAGTCTCAAGATTATTAACAAACGGCCTTCATATAGCCTGCAGGCGTGGTTAAACAACAAACAACCCATTTTATGAAATCAACAAACTGACTTTTACCCTTAAACACTCTTCAACTCCTTTGAATTAACGCATCTGAAGTTCTACAGTTTTATTAAGGGAGAAGACTTATGACAAGTGTGTCATCGCAGGCTGTTTACGAGACCACTTCTGTGACACAGGAATAAAACGAGTGATTGGTTCTCTCTTTAGGCGCTCTCGGCCCGCGTCATTCCCATTGAAAATGCCATGTCCATTTTAGAGCGTTATCGCTAAATATACACCGTGTTGACGATGCGCGGTACAAGGAGTGACGTCATGAAGCGCTACGAGACTCGAAATGGTAAATTTCATCCTCTATAAATCTTACATGCGTCCACATATTTGTTTCAAGAAGACTTAAAACTTGAGAAAGATAGATTGGTAGTAATCCTTGATTGGACATCACACGATAATGAGATCGTAGCAGTATGGTATCTACTCGGGGGTGAATCGGTAAACTCCGGAAAAGATCGCGTAATGACATCCATTCGTGACCAACTCGTGGTATTTCGGGAGTAGCAGTTTAGGGAAATGGTCAAGTGATGACGAATGAGGTAACTCGTAACACGATGCAGCGGCTTGAAGGACAATGCGGCTGTAGTGTACCTCGATTATCTCGATAACCTAGAAACATATACAATGTAGATGCAATGGAAAGGTTTTACCGCAGTTACCTCCCTTCTCAGGAATGTAGTCCACCAACATTTCCTCAGAACCGGCAAATGTTTGCCGATAAAGGGTATCAAAACGGCAAACGCTAAATTACTGAAATCTATCTGTACCGTGATATACTAGGTTACCAGGACAAAGAGCACGTAATGGCTCCGCTCATATACACTAGCCAGGGCAGAATGGTACTGCTAGAGAAATCGGTGTGGCCTAATTCCTGCTTGAGGTTACCCCTGACAGGCGTGATCGCAGGTGGAATGCTAGACTAACAACTACTCTCTGAAATCAACATATTTTACATAAAATAAATAATAAAATAAAAAAATACCATGTGAAGAAGCCCTGAGGCTTTCTTTATTTCCTGAAACTGTGGAAATCTATACTTGCCACATATTCTAGACTTGCATGGGCTTTCTTGGATATGTTTGTTTCAAGATCTGTAGGACAGACTAATGGAAAACGACAAAGTCCAAATGGCGCGTTGAAGCCCGGTTGCCTTTTGGTTAATTTTCGACACATTTTTCTGTTTATTGTATGGGCGATATCCTAGGATTCCACACGATCTGCTCGAAGGGCTGTAGGATTCCGTGTTAGACTAACGTGCAGGCAGAATCGGAGTGTAGACACTTATAGGATACAGAGTCCGATGCGGGCACACAGGTCGGGGGGTCGACCAGTGATACCAGGAGATATCGAACTATGGTATTTGTTATTACCCTGACTTGAGGTAGGCAGTAAGGGGATTAAACCAAGACTGGCCTGCTCTGAGTCAGTTGACCGGTCTGAGTACGGTGTGACAGATGACTATTGGCAAACGGATACATATATCTACCGCATACAGATGGCTATTGGCTAACGGAGGCATTTGTCTGCTGGCTGACAGGTGACTTTTATCTAACGGATACATATATATATCTACTGGCTAACAGATGGCCATTAACAAACTAACAGATGGCCATTGTCTTTGGGTAACTAACAGATGACCATTGTCTATGGGTAAACTAACAGATGACCATTGTCTATGGGTAAACTAACAGATGACCATTGTCTATGGGTAAACTAACAGATGACCATTGTCTATGGGTAAACTAACAGATGACCATTGTCTTTGGGTAACTAACAGATGGCCATTGTCTATGGGTAAACTAACAGATGACCATTGTCTTTGGGTAACTAACAGATGGCCATTGTCTATGGGTAAACTAACAGATGACCATTGTCTTTGGGTAACTAACAGATGACCATTGTCTATGGGTAAACTAACAGATGACCATTGTCTTTGGGTAACTAACAGATGACCATTGTCTATGGGTAAACTAACAGATGACCATTGTCTATGGGTAAACTAACAGATGACCATTGTCTTTGGGTAACTAACAGATGGCCATTGTCTATGGGTAAACTAACAGATGACTATTGACTATGGGTAAACTAACAGATGACCATTGTCTATGGGTAAACTAACAGATGACTATTGACTATGGGTAAACTAACAGATGACCATTGTCTATGGGTAAACAAACAGATGGCCATTGACTATGGGTAAACTAATAGATGACCATTGTCTATAGGTAAACTAACAAATGACCATTGTCTATGGGTAAACTAACAGATGACCATTGACTATGGGTAAACTAACAGATGACCATTGTCTATGGGTAAACTAACAGATGACTATCGGCTATCGGTAAACTAACAGATGACTATTGGCTATGGGTAAACTAACAGATGACCATTGCCTATGGGTAAACTAACAGATGACCATTGTCTATAGGTAAACTAACAGATGACTATTGTCTTTGAGTAAACTAACAGATGGCCATTGACTATGGGTAAACAAACAGATGACCATTGTCTATGGGTAAACTAACAGATGACCATTGTCTATGGGTAAACTAACAGATGGCCATTGTCTATGGGTAAACTAACAGATGACCATTGTCTATGGGTAAACTAACAGATGACCATTGTCTATGGGTAAACTAACAGATGACTATTGGCTATGGGTAAACTAACAGATGACTATTGGCTATGGGTAAACTAACAGATGACCATTGTCTATGGGTAAACTAACAGATGACCATTGTCTATGGGTAAACTAACAGATGACCATTGTCTATGGGTACACAAGACTGTTGGCTTAAGAGAGCAGATGGCGATGGGTGGGAGGCTCTACCCCACTACTGGCTAACCGATGTAAGAGGCTGACGAGTAGCCCGTCGCATTTTGATTCTCAGATGTCTTTAAATATAGATATAGCGATGGTAATGATATCGACAACGCACGCACAGAGCTCCAAGCTGCAAATGAACTGGGCAGGTCTTTGTTCGGGCAATGCAGTCTTACAGAGTCTGAAACGAAGGTCGCACTGTTCCATATCAACCCGCTCACAACCAATACAGTGTTGCTGCTGACCTCCTAGAATACACACTTATACAGGAAGCCATTAAAGCTTCACCAAAATACTTTGTTTAAACCACCGTGTTTACTGTGGGGTCTAACTACTGGAGTGTCAGAAGACGTAATGTATCCAAATGTGCTCGGGCAACACGTGGGATAAAGACTGTACATAGCTATGTCGCATGTCAATATGATCTGTGGAGTCAAATCTAATTTTCTGCAGTGACTTTATAGATCAAAACAAATGCGAATGACTGACCCTCCTGACACCCTGTGGGTATCGAGTTTACCTGAGACTCCCGACACCCTGTGGGTATCGAGTTTAGTGGAGACTCCCGACACCCTGTGGGTATCGAGTTTTGTGGAGACTCTCGACACGTTGTGGGTATCGAGTTTACCTGAGACTCCCAACACCTTATGGGTATCGAGTTTACCTGAGACTCCCGACACCCTGTAAGTATCAAGGTTTACCTGAGACTCCCTACACCCTGTGAGTATCGATTTTACCTGAGACTCTCGACACCTTGTGGGTATCGATTTTACCTGAGACTCCCAACACCCTGTGGGTATCGGGTTTACCTGAGACACCCGACACCCTGTGATATTCTAGCCACCACCAATATAACCATTTTGGGGGTGTTTCGTTTTAGACACGTTGTCTTGGTCAGCATTGTGCTTCAACGTTGCATTGAAGCTCTTCAATTTTACATTCACATGCAGGCAAAATCAATTGCAAACATGAAATCATTTCACTCTTGGCGTCCTACTATGATCAAATATATTGAAACTCTTACATGTAGTGTTGCTCCTTAAGGGACCATGTAACGTAAACAAATTGAAGTTAACAAATCGTTTGAAATGTTTGAAAATGCGTTCGTTTTCGTCTATTCCCCCACTGTTTCCAAAAACGGATATCTAGTGTATCATAACCAGATTGATCACCGCCAATGTCAAGTTCCCACAAAACCCATTAAACCCCAATGTTTGTTCCATTATGTGATCACAGTGAATATTTTCATCTCATTATTCTCTTGTTTTATTTAGAATTAGTGTTCATAGAGAAGCGAATCACAAAACAGCTTTTATTATACTACATAACGACGTGGGCACTACAGGGGCTTTGAGAGCAATAACGCTCGCCCTACAGGGAGGCATATATAACTATGGAGGACTTGGTTGCGCAATTGCGGCTCCCTGGAGGGTTTCAGGCAATACTGTGCTCCGTATACTAAAGAATCTGACGTGATTAATGTAATGTTTCAATCTCCAGAGCTCATTGCCAGTTACGCGATCACACAGCAGATCTAACATTTAGCAGCAGATGAAACGACCACAGTCGGCCATTACGTTGGTCTAAATGTCACTTTCTCGTGACAGGGAAAACGGAGATCCCAATCCATTGCCCAACACGATGGGAACCCAGTTGGATGAATGAATAATGCCCGAGATATAGATCTTGATGAAAGAACTCAAAGTATGTTAGATTCCTACTCATCTTTGGGAAAATATGCTTGTACATATGTCACTGTATTTGCATTACAAAAGGTGAGATTCTTGGAAGCTCTCCAAAGCAGCGTTTCCAGACCTCATGTGACGCTGTTACACAAACAGGAGACGTCATTTGTTTCAGGTTTACGTTTCTTGGTTCAGCAAAGAAAAGAAACGGTAATTAGCGACATGGTGGAAGTAAACTTTTGGGTATACTTTATAAGCATATGCTGACGTCAGAAAAGCTGAAAGGACTCCAAACTCGTCGCACGTCGACCTCAACCCTCGCGTTTTACCCACCAAGATAACTTGTTTTAGGAACATTTAAAGGAAACCTACGAGGGTATCGAGCAAATGACCATCTCTGGTTGTGAGAGTCATGGATTGCTCAGCGTTCTAAAACGCCACAATTCGCTGACAGTTACTTCCCTTAGTCGTGCAAAGATCGAGTCCTAATTTCACCTTTTGTACGTCATCACAGTACTCGATATCGAAATGCTAACTGTCCTTGACCTTTGAGTACGTGGGTCCTTTGGGTATGAGGCCAGCTTGTTCCCGAGATCCCTTGAGTGACAGTATTGAATTCAAAACCTCACCCTGTCTATCTATAATACCTCGAGGAAACCGAGCAACTATTGGGAACGTTACTCTCTTAGTAGACTAACAACTAGTCTCTGTAATGAACATATTTTACAGAAGAAAAATGAGAAAAAGATAAAATATAATGAAAAGGAGCCCTGAGAATTTCTTCATTTTCCTGAAACTGTGGAAATCTAGTCTTACCACATAATATAGATTTGCATGGGCTTTCTTGGATATATTTGTTTCAGGGTCTTTATAACAGACTATCTCTCCAGTAACCCAAGCACTTCCGTTCTGGAGACCTCGGGGAAAAGTAACATCTCCAGTCTCAACTTGTCTCTCTTTTGCAAACAGATCCATGAAATTGAATCCATAACACATGACACTTCTATCAGTCAAACACATTTTTTCTATTTATGTTCTAGCAGTACATACATCACCATTCGACTACATCAATACTTGTAGAACACCCCGGGTATGACATCCCCTACAGAGGACTCCATAGTGTGACTGCTTCTTGTCCAGGAGGGCCAAGAAGCCCTCTACGACCATGACACGGGGAGGCAGCGGACCAGCTAGTGTTCCAGCCGAAGGATGTGTCAAACTCGACACGCCCTAATGTTCAACTCTTATTAAAATCATTAAATGTCGACCGGCTTTCCTTACATATATGGTACATCTATGAGAGACAGGAATGTAGCTAATGTCCCCCACAGCCCCTGACGTTGAAATACAATGCCCCATTATTCTCGACACGTTCGCGTTAATGGCACTGGGATAGAAGCTATATCAACTGATTAAACTCATCAATACATTCCCTCGGAGATGTATAGAGCCGCTACGGCAGTCACAGTCGACTGCTGACGATGCTTTCCAATACCACTGGTGATGTTGGTGATGCAGATGCAGCCTTTCTATGTGAATAATGGTTGACGCTTGTCCTAATGTCATGGTGTGCAGGGATAACAACGCTTCATTGCCTGCATGAGAATTCGTGAGATGGAGGGAAGATCAAACTATCCCTGGCTAGGAGTGAGTGAGAGTGTGAAAAAGCGGATGAGTGAGTGAGTGAATGTGTGGAGGAGTGAGTGAATGACGGAGTGAGTGAGTGAGTTGTGGTTGGGTAGCTGAGTGGGTGGGTGCGTGAGTTAATGAGTGATGTTACAATTATTCAAGCACAATTGAGATGGTGAACGAAGAAATGAGCCCAAGGATTGTATCTACCAGATACCTAACCACAATGCTATCGCGCACGAGTAACTGCCAAGACATATTACATAACGAAAACTATTTGCCCCAGATTATGTCGTAACGACCATCTGCTCTGAGTTGGAGGTGAGGTGAGGTGAAATTGGGTTTAACGTCGTGCTTGAGAATATTTCGCTCATATGACGGACGTGCATGCGAGTGTATGTATGTGTAAGTTCGGCTGCTTGTACTAGCCCAGACTGAAGCTGGTTTTATAGTGCTAGCCCACTGAGATACCATGCCGCAGTGAAGCATGAATACCCCACTCAGACACATTATACTGACTCCGAGCCGACCAGTCCTTGTTGTACCCATTAATGCCGAGCGCCAGGCAGGGACCAACAAGTACCATATTTTAACGTCTTTTGGTATGACGCGGTCGGGGATCGAACCCGCGACCTTCCGCTCTCCGGGCGGACGCTCTAACCACTACACCAGGGAGGCGGTCGGCTCTGACTTGGAAGGCAATAGCGGTAGTGTGTTGGAGGTCGATTTAAGTAAATATTTCAAACCTTCCTTCACTTAACGCGGCTTTTCGGCGAACTCTTTGAAACGAATTATTGGAATTTGTTTGGAATTGAATTATTGAAACGCACATTCAGCCGTCGGTGTTCCTTCAAATGTACCTGGTTTATGTACAACCTTTTAGCTGCACATGATTGACGTGGACAACAGCAGTGTCGTTACGTGATGTGTAGTAGCCGCGCCATTCCTAAACATCGAGACTCAGTTCCACAAATGGCAGCATATCCCTCAGTGGTCATGTTACGTATAACAGTCCACTAATCCTACCTCACTCACTATGGTTAAGTCGAAGCGGTTAGAGTCGAAGCGTCCAAGATGCAGCTCTATGACCTATGGGCCAATCAGGTACAAGCGAACAACGTACAACTATTGCATGTCTGTTGTACATGTTCTGTGAATTAGTCGATCACTGAATGTTGATTGGTTAAAGTGGATCCTGTTTGCGGTGGCTCGTGTATATGGCTCTGAATTGTATATGCATTAATATATACACCTTGTGTAAATATACATCCGTACTATTTGTATAATTACCCTATATATGCCCTATTATGGCTATTATAATGGACGGGGAAATCGTTTTGAAGGTTAATATATTTTCCCGATAACTACGACGGAGAGATGACTCGCCCCCGGGAGACGGATAAACAGACTGAACAACAGTGCTTTAGAGAGTGGGTGAGTTTAGTTTTACACCGCTTTTAGCAGTATTTCAGCAATATCACTGCGGGGGACACAAGAAATGGGCTTTACACATGCGGGGAATCGAACCCGGGTCTTCGGCGTGACGAGTGAACGCTTTAATCACTAGGCTATCCCACCGCCCAGAGTTTTAGAGAGCATAATCACGTTTGTCAGGCTAAATCGAAACAAACAAGATAATGTCATTCAGTGCTGATGTATGATGGTATGATAGTTGCATGTTGGACATAACGTTTGCGGTGTTAGTAATAGTAACGTTCTGATAACGATTGTACTTTGTATTGTTTGGTGAAACACAAACTTCACGTGCACACGTGCACACGCGCGTACCTGTTGTTTACGTCACAGTGAAAGGCACGCAGGGAACATGCAGATCACTACATACATGAATATAATCACGACGGCATGAACGTCATTCGTTTACATTAAACTTGTACACAGAAGGACATGTTGGATTAATACAACACACCTCCCGGAATCATTCAAATATGCAAATTTTAATATACAAACATTAAGCCGTTTAAATGTCCATGTGGACGTATTAGATGTGTGTATCGACATGCTGAAGAGACATCAAGCTTCTGGCGGTTGGTCACATTAGGAAGTAGGTAGGCCCATCTCAAACGTTTGGCATTGTATTTGAGTTCACATTTGAAATATGAACGATAGCCATCCCCTGTGGTTCTAGCACGCCCCCGGTGTGTTAAATTACAATACCGAACCACATGCATACAGTTAAAATAACATTAATATATGCTACATATATATACGTTCGGCTTCAGTGATCAATAACTCCTCTACTGTGTTGTAAATGTGGACACTGTGAGGAGAAGTTGGTTGCGATGTCATGAGCTGGCGAGAACGGACAGTGCGTCTACGGCGTTGTGGGTTTCTCAGTCCTGATTTCGGAAGGTGGCGTCACAGCTTTAGTTCTAGCCTGTCTCCCTGTCCCAGAACTCAGATACCACATCGGTATATGGTCTCTCCTCAACCATGTCACTTCCTCTTCCAACCAAGCCTTTCTGTAAAGGACACGCCCTAAATGAAGCAAGTGTATATTTTCCTCAGGTTCTCCATCTTCTTTTGGGCTCCTTTGTTCTTTGTTTGTATAAGGGTATGTATTTTCAAAGACTAAGTGAGTGAGTGAGTGAGTGAGTGAGTATGGTTTTACGCCGCTTTTAGCAATATTCCAGCAATATCACAGCGGGGGACACAACAAATGGGCTTCACACAATGTGCCCATGTGGGGATTCGAACACGGGTTCTCGGCGTGACGAGCCAACGCTTTAACCACTAGGCTACCCCACCGCCCCTCAAAGACTAAGCGTCAGTATACTTTAGTTCGTGCCTGATTCAGTTCTCGCGCAGAATCAATAGAGCTTCACACAGCGATCCACACAAGGTAAGCGCTGCATTGAGTAAAGTGGCTGGAACAGTCGCGTGTTGGACTGAGTGAGTGAGTGAATTCAGTTTTACGCCGCTTTTAGCAATATCACTGCGGGGAACACCAGAAATGGGCTTCACACATTGTATCCATGTGTTGAATCGAACCCGGGTCTTCAGCGTTACGAGGCAACGCTTTAACCACTAGGCTATCCCACCCCTCGCGTGTTGGACTGTCTCACACTCCACATCCATCGACATGCACGTCTTAAAGTCAGTAATTATTACTTTAATTCATATCTGCTAGATTATATAAATAACATAACGATAAAGAACAATTTGTCTCTTTAAAAGACTGGCGTTCTGTACTTATCTAGACTTGTCTCTTCGAAGGATACACATCCATATATGATCACCGTTCAGTCCAGCCTTGTAGCAAGGCTACATCTTCCTAAAGGGATAAGAGCATGGGTGTTTTATGCCGCAGTCAAACATGGCTCGGGCTAGACCATAACATCCCGTTCGTTGTCAAGTTCAGACCAGGAGAGCGAGTTGCTGAAACCATGAACCACACAATCCACGTACATTGACCCGCAATATGTCACGTGACAGGCTAAGCCTGACAATCACGAAGTACCTCCAGAATAACCAACGAGTAATAATGAATTATGGATGATCTTTCCAGAGTCAGTCATTTGTGTAAACCAGAGTCAATGGTGAGTGTCTTCACAGCACTCATTAACAAGCAGCAGCTGTGTCCTTAATTTCGAGTCGGTTATTCAGTCTTACTCAGTATCTTTCACTGCAAGAAAACGAAGGAAAACCTGTGACAATTGGCATGTCATGATCAATAGAACATAAAGAAATTATCATGATATGCTCACGAGCATATATCAATCTTTGAACACATGTCGGCAATATGTATACGTGTATGTGTAAGTGAAAGTCTGCGATACTTTATTCATTGTTTCATGTTGGTTATATTTCAGATCTCGCTGCTCATCAAGGAAGGAGATCTCTGTTTCAGACTTGGCCTTCCTTCTCTGTAATATGAACTGATCGACTGATCGGAAAGATGAAGATTTTAGTGAGAGATGGCGTCCCGTGACGACCCGTTACGACAGCTGCTCGCAACTACATCTCGTGCTGTATTGTATAGCTTTCTTCTACATCCCTCCTACTTCATCGACCAGTTCCCCCTCTCCAACAGGAAGATGTAGATTTGATACTGACGCTGACTTAGCGAGGACTGAGAGGGTACATCTGTTGCCATTGCGATGGTCGAATTGCTGCAGTGTTGCAATACTTTTGGAATAACAAACTAATTTCACAGGTATGGAACACTGTATGGGACATGAGCAATCTCGCATTCTCGACCTTTTGAAACGAGCTGATTACATGCATGCCAAAGTGCGAGTATGCGAGGAGCTGATTACATGTTTTTGTAGCCTGATTTCACAAATCGAGGATGCGAGATCTTACTACATGCCCAAATTAATGTCGTATTCGCGCCTTACCGACTTTGACAAAAGTGCAATGAAAATAAACAACGAGAATACCTCACTTTGGCCAAATCCACCATTCTCACAATTTTGGCATATTTTGTTTCCATAGGTTGAACTCGCGAGAATGCTGCATTGTACATGAACGTGCGAAAACTCCCGAGAACGCGAGCATGTCCTTGACAGAGTTTAATCAAGTAGATATCACTGATGCATTCACATTTGTTTGTATACATGTTGTTTAACGCCGAATTTGACAATATTCCACGTATGTGCCACCTGTCTGTAAACAACCGTTCCTAGATCAGATTATCATGATTTACACCATGAGCATCGATCTAGCAATGGGATTAGTTGAACCGCTACGCCGGTTCCCGGCTTCCTTTGCGATATATGCCCATATTTGCCAACTTGCGATATGCGAGACGGGACCCAGCTTACTTCCGGTATCCGATTTCCGGTGAAACCAGACTCCGGCACAGCGATGACTTAACATAACTTACTATGCCGCATGGAACTCTGGGTAGGAGAGTGCGGTGAAACGCGTATATTCAAGAACCAGTTCTGGTTCCTAATTGCGCGACCGCCAAAACTGACTTTATACTGGACCGGACTAAGTGTACGTTGTTCGTCACCGGGAGTGCCATGACCTACTTACGGGCCCTATACATGTTTTTGAAAACAAATGCTAATCCGGATCTCCTAAATGGGACAGAGAGAGTGAGTGAACTGGGATATATGCCTCATTATTTACTCCAGCAGTGGGATTCACACACTGTACCCATGTGAGGAATCGAACCAAGTCTTTGGCGTGACGAGCAAATGCTGTAACCACTAGGCTACCCTACCGCCTCAACTTCATAGATATCATGGATGTGTGGTTAGATACACCTGGTTAAATACTGAATTCTGCGTATACAAGGCAAACAATTTTGTACTATGATATCACTTCGACTTCGTTAGTAAAATCAGGTGAACTAGTCCGAGCAAATGCTACCCCCAAGTTTGACATGGATACCCTATTCCAACACGGCATATATCCTGGTTTCGACACAACCAGTCCTTGACTTATCTCCTTAGTGTCCAGACTGACTGACTGAGTTTAGTTTTACGCCGCTTTTAGCAATATTCCAGCAACATGGCGGAGGACACCAGAAATGGGCTTCACACATTGTACCCATGTGGGGAATCGAACCCGGGTCTTCGGCTGACCAGCCAACGCTTTAACCATTAGACTACCACGCCACCCCCTAAGTGTCCAGAGTAAGGCCGAGTTACAACAACTACCATCCAATAATGGTGTGTAGTGGCCAGGGATTGAACCACCAGATAGACGTTCTACCCACTAGGCCACACCAGAAAAACACATTTAACGTATATGTTGGCATATGTTGGCATTCTCACAACAGAACATAAATCTGAATATATGAATATCATCAAATGTTTGAAATGTCATTGTTCAGTTTGAGAATTGCTTTAAATACGATCTTTCTCCACCAGTGACGATCCTCTTCTCCCGCGTACAGCTGTATCGCGACAATTTTTCGCAATGAAGCTCATCACAATCCGTTGTACTTCCGCCATGGCGGTGTTTTCGGCACGCTCACGGCACGTGTTTCTTCTTGTCGACGTTGTGTGTGAGGAAATGTCACCGATCTAATGGTGTGGCGTATTCACTCCCGCCGGCAGGTGGCGCGCCAGGGCGGGTATATTTCTGGACACGAGCCGGAACTACAAGACTAAATACCCCTGAGAATGGGGAGCTGGAACAACGTAGATCAGGTTGGACTAGTCTGTCTCACAGTCCCTAAACCACATTATGTTCCCCACTGCCTAGCCCTCCCTACAATGCTAAAGCCCTAAATGAAGCAAGTCTAGATTTCCCTGGTTCAGGCTCCCTCAATCTCCCATCTCACTGGGGCTCCTTTTCAATTTAAATGGGTTTATTTGCTACTATCAAAATTTTATATAATAATAATAATAATAGTCCACTTATATAGCGCCATTCCAGGATGAATATCTTGCTCAAAGCGCTGAGAAGGAAAAGGAGTTTTCAGGCAAATGCTTGACGGAACAAGTGATTTTTTTCAGGGACTAGGCGTTAGTCTAAGGTTGGAGACCCTGAATTACCGTTTCACCGACAGCGTAACGGTAGACAAGGTGCTGTACTTTCCAAACAAAGTTTGTAACTTTAATCCGATATGCCCTAACACTACATGTATGTTTTAAGGTGGCCGCTACACAGCAGATTAAATTGCTTTGGAAAAAACGTTTGATGGTGGCATCTTGACACAGAATTGTATTGTTATAGAGGAGCCGATATTGTTGGTATCTCGACACGGTATCTCGACACGGTATCTCGACACGGTATCTCGACACGGTATCTCGACACGTGACTGTTTACTTATACAGCTGCATGGTATACTGTATGCAAATACTTGATTCATGATTCAGTTTAGATTCTTAATGAATGTGTAGCTTTCCACCAGTTACAAACATGTCCCGGGTGTGCCCGTCTGCCTGTATAGACCCAGTCGTTTATTATTTCTTAATTCGTCATGGAGAGTTGCATCCCTTGAGCGTGTCAGGAGCCACGAATTGCCTTAAATAGTCTGTCAGCGCTACCCCGAGCTCATGCCTTTCATGAAACTGGTAATCACCTCCACCCTCCGTAACTTCCTCCAAGCCAAACTGGCACATCCTCATATAACTCAGTACTCGTCACTCACCTACGCACTCACTCTCTCTGCGACATTCTGGTACAGTCGATGTGATTCCTCACTCGCTCGCTTGCTCACTCACTCACTCACTAGGGACATTCTGGTAGTCCATGGAATT
The DNA here is from genome assembly GCF_003918875.1 of Haliotis rubra. Lineage (NCBI taxonomy): Eukaryota > Metazoa > Mollusca > Gastropoda > Lepetellida > Haliotidae > Haliotis > Haliotis rubra. The sequence goes on from NW_025767157.1 coordinate 1,867,675, forward strand.
CATCACTCGCTGGCTTGCTCACTCACTCACTCACCTACGCACTCACTCTCTCTGCGACATTCTGGTACAGCCCATGGGATTCCTCACTCACTCGCTCGCTTGCTCACTCACTCACTCACTCTGCGACATTCTAGATCTGGTACAGTCCATGGGATTCCTCACATTAAAGTGGAGTTTTCACGTGATACAGGGTTGTGACCCTGGTATAATCTGTTGGATTCCTCACAATACAGCACATTATTCTCCATTCCCCCAATATTTGTCGTACTCTTTTACCATTGATCATTTTCTCCCTGACCCGAATTCCAAACAGTAGTCGATCGATCACTCGCAGTATGCGCTCAACGTCTAACAGTGTTGAGAGGAGGCCATGCAAGGCGACTGGGGTCACAATACAGAAAGGCTATGTTCACAAACGTAAAATGAATTTCTTCCTTCATCGTGTTTCATCATTCTTGCCAGTTAATATGGGGAATCAGTGTTTTTTACTATAAAATATATTTTGGAAACTATAAAATAGATATTTAATGAAAATTGCCAGGCAAAAAAAAATTATTTGCCATGTTTGATGGTGTCTAGAAATTAAACAAAAACGTTATCGGGATGTATTTGATGCAGCTGTCATTGTTATCTTTTGGACCTTAGGTTCCAAAATTTCGGCGACTGTTTTCAGTGTAGTAGCTTTTGTAGTGTTTGTAATATATTTTGGTAAAATGCAATTTCAAGCGTAAACTTTCTTTTGCTCGTCAGTGTAACTTAATTGTCGTGGAAGTTGGATGCAGAGTTAACATACGAAATGAATCGTTCTTGGTCAGCAAGCTGTTTCCTTGGCAGGATGCTTTGAGGCCAGATGGATCAAACAATGACGTTTTCCCATTTTGTATTGTTTGATACTGTAAAGAAACCAACAGTAAAAAATCATATCGTAAGGGCAGCACAGTGGAAGAAAGAACATCGTACGTTTTGGTGTGGGATCACCTCAGCGCTAAGATCACTTCGTACGTGGGCACTCAGGGTGTTCATGTGCTACGTACTTTGGTCAAAGCTTCAGTCATTGAGTAATGGTTTTTTGTAGTTTTGCAGATATTCATGAAATACATATTCTCTGTGATGCTGTAGGTCGCTTGTTCCGCCATCTGGGGCGGTGGGGGTAGCCTAGTCTGTCTCACAGTCCCTGAACCACATTATTTCCCCCACTGCCAAGCTCTCTCTGCAGTGCTAAAGCCCTAAATAAAGCAAGTCTAGATTTTTCTCAGGTTCAGGGTCTGTTAACATCTGCAAGAAAACTAACTCAATTTAGGGGTCGGGTTACAAAGTAAACATATCTAACTACCATGACTGGCTGGACCAACATCCTCACCAGTGGTCTGGAATCTTGCCTCACATTTTCATCTGTCAACTCTTAATCAACAAGCACATTGGGTGACATGAAGCTATAGTGGAGGCCCTAAACGAAACAAGTCTAGATTTCCCCAGGTTCGAGTTCTGAATCTCTGGTCTCCCTGGGGCTCCTTTTCAATTTAAATGGGCTTGTTTGTTACTATCAAAATTATATATATTCAGAGACTAAGCATTAGTCTAGGGGTAGCCTAGTGGTTAAGTTTCGCTTGTCATGACGAAGACCCGCTTCCCGACATGGTTACAGTGAGTGGGTGAAGCCCATTTTTGGTCACCCCGCTGTGATATTGCTGGAATATTGCTAGAAGAGGCGTAAAACTATGCTCACTCACTTACTTGATCCACCATCTTAATTGTATCTGGTTTCCCTGTCGAACACTGCTCATCTACTGTGTAATAGGACGCCATATATATGGCGACAGCGCGAGGGCACTCACGAAGGATAATATTTCTAAAACACGTCAAGCGTGTGAAAAAACAAGCTGATACCTGACGACAGTACCTAGGGAGGAGTTGTTAATGAGCGAAAAGGAAATACATTTGTGTAAAACTATATCTTAAGAACGCCAAATTAAACAGCTTCTTCAACATGTACATCAAACACTGAAATATGAATATGCCAAGGAATGGTTTTTATAATGATACATTGAAGGCTTTCTCAAAGGACAGTAGATCAGAACGGCGACATGATGTAAACGTGATAGCTACACTAGAAACATGAATTTGTAATTAGATACGATATGAGATCATTTTATAAAATGAAAATACACTGAAATAAACTTTGAGAGCCCTTTGAGACGCCACAATCACACATTGAAACTGTATGATAGCCACACCGTCAGCAGCCACATGACCGCGATGTTATGCCAGAGAATTAGGTCTGATATATTGACTAAGGGGCGGTTGGGTAGCTTGGTGGTTAAAGCGCTCGCTCGTCACGTCAAATGTCTGGGTTCGGATCCCCACATGGGTTTACCGTGATATTGCTAGAATAGTGTTAGTGGCGTAAAGGATTACTCACTCGCCAATTTCTAAAAAGGTATGGTAATGTTTTGACAAATCTGAATTTAAAAGCATTAAAATTTGAATATGTTTACAAATCTGAATTTAAAAGCATTAAAATTTGAATATGGGGCATGGTGTTGCGAAAGGATTTATCCTGTTTTGAGGATCTTTATTGTTAGAAATGTCTTCCGGATTACTAGCGAGTAAGTAATTCAGCCATTAACCAGTTACCTAAATGTTTTGTGTGAAAACCAGGCATGTTTTAATAGTGGCCAGGTTGTACAGTCAGATTTCATATTATTTATACATGAGCTGGACCAACCGCTGAGGGTTAGCGCTACCAGTGAACAGAATTGTTACAGTCTTTTGTCAAAATATGTCACATGGCAGCAAGGCAACCGTAAAGTCGACGGATGGAGAGGAACACATGTCGGTATGTCAATTCAGATAAAACTAGAGTTATATATATCTATGTTAAGCTATCAAAATAGTCGCCATTAAGTCTGGAGCCGTGACTCATGTTGTATTCATTGCAAGTATTTTCCACTTTTTATGTTTGAAAACAATTATATAGAATTTGACTAAGAAATGTTATTGGCATAACGTATGTTGGATAGAATTGATCGTATCATAATATGTGTCCAAGCGACTAGCAACGAAATCCTTTCCATCAGTAACAAGAACTCCGTGATAACATGAGTCAATTGAATGATAACCGACTTCTTCAGAGGCATGTTAGACTAACGCTTAGTCTCTGAATATATATAACAAGCCCATTTAAATTGAAAAGGAGCCCCAGGGAGACCAGAGATTCGGATTCTGAACCTGAGGGAATCTAGACTTGCTTTATTTAGGGCTTTAGCACTGCAGATAGGGCTTGGCAGTAAGGAAAATAATGTGGTTCGGGGACTGTGGGACAGACGAGAGGCATGTGATCATGAATCACTGTCAGATACCAGGTGTCCGGGAGGGGTGAGCGTAACCCTCCCCAACTGTGCCAACCCTCACAAACACATACAAAGCATGTCAGTTGTTTACTTGTGACAAAACTGATGTCCGATGCAATTCCCTATATTTCAGGTGAACAGTTGACTAGACTTTGTACATGTTTATGACGGATGCCCCCCATGGGGCAGGATACACTCACCTATTCGCGAACACCTGGTATCATCACTATTTCATAGTGATTCATAAACACATGCTCTGTCATCGTATCGCATGGTGACAATCACTGGATTGTCTGGTCCAGACGCGATTTGTTTTCAAATGACAGCATACAGCTGTAATGCTGCTGAAACAAATATATGCTCATGATAAAGTCACAATTGTACAATTGACTCTGCTGTTAACAGAGATTTCTTATGAATGTGGAAAGGGTTTTGTCGCTTCTATTGTACAGCCGGGCGAACATATGGAACAACCGTCAGAGTGGGGAATTACATCAGACATTATTTTCAGTACCAGTGCTTCAAATTTGGGATGACCTTAGACGTCCACCATAAAACCTTTAAAGGGGTTTACATTAGGTGGGAGTAATGTAACCCAGATCAAATAACTTTTGTCGCTCTTTGAACCTTCGTTGACTGTACCTGAAAATATGGGCTACCCGCCTTATCATACAGTCAGGTGGATGTGTTTTAGACATTCAGATATCTACACAAGAAACAGATGTGGCGCCATCATTTGTCTCTGTTGTTTCTAGCTCTGGTAGGAAAACTAGCGGAAAGTATCTGGGTCCCCATCCAAAAAGTCGTAACGCTATAGTTTATCATGACCTAATGCTACGAACACTTTGTGGATGATGTCCCAGGATATTTGACTTTTATTGAACGATATCATTTCATAGATATATCTTATCCTTAACGTGTAGTTCTTGGCTAAATTCTTGTGTGTCGATTTCCAATCCAAGCAGAAATTCTGAACCATTTGCATAAGGAAACAGTTCAACCAGAAGGTGAGCACAATTGATGCTCAGGGGGGAATGATTAGCCGGCATGTCCATCCCTAAATAAATGTCATCTGTGAAGGACTCCAGCATTGCACAAATAGTCTTTGTTCAGTAAATTTGAAATTTATGACATACTTTCGTGCATGGTAAATGCGTAAATGGATGGAAAGGAATGGGGAAATTGAAGCCCCCCTTCCTGTCACACAGGCTTGTAGAGGGGGATGTGTTACTCGTAGTCTTTGTGAATCGATCTAAATATGAAACGCATGAGACGGTCTCACTGGCCTCCTTTATTTCAAGTCCAAGTGGGAAAATCGGTCAAAGGGAATTGTATATTTGATGGCTATTGAACGATATCAGTTCATCGATATACTTGGAGCTCATTAAAAAGAAGCGACAAAACCCTTGTCACATCTGTATGAAATCACTGTTGAAAGCAGAGTCGATTGTATAATCACCATAAGTAAGTGTTTGTTTGTTTGCTCGTATCCTTGAAGATCCGGGTAAGAATTGATCTTCAGCAACCCATGCTTGTCGTAAAAGGCGACTAACGGGATCGGTCGGTCAGGCTCACTGACTTGGTTGGAACATGTCATCGTATCATAATTGCGTAGATAGGTGCTCATGTTGTTGATCACTGGGTTGTCTGGTCCAGAAGCGATTATTTACAGACCGCCGCCATATACACGATGCCGGTACCCACGGAACCCTGTGTAGGTGGGATATTGGTGAGTGCGGCGTTAAATAACAAACAAATCAGTTGTTTGTTCGTATGTCAGACCTTTGGCCGAATTCCTTCCTTTCGACTTTGCCATTTCAAGAAGAAATTCCATCATTTGCATAAAAGACGGATCCGCAAGACTGAGAGCACAACTGGTGTCGATAGATACGCATACTTTCAGTCCAAGTGTCTTACTTCCGCAATTCTTCACAGACGCCATAAAGGAAGAAGTCCATCGTTTCACAAATTATTTTCGGAATTTTCAGACGACGTATGCTTTAATTTTTTTACCAATGGTCCTGAACCACAAGCCCTCGTGTCTTTGCGAGGATTAAAGATTTTATATAATATATACAAAAATTTGAGATAACCCCTGACTCGAAATGCTTCACAGCATAATACCATATGATGTATTGTACTATGAAGCATGTCGAGTCGGGGGTCATCTCAAAAACAATATTGTTTTAATCATTAATCCTCGCAAAGACACGAGGGCCTGTGTCCTGAACCTGTGAAGATGGATATGTGTTTATGGTCACCATGTTTGGTTGTAAAAATAAGAAGAAATATGGTAAAGAGAACATATCATAAGAAAATATTTTATAAGGAAACCATGTTGTAGATATTATTGTAAGGAAAGCATATCGTTAGGAAAATATTTTGTGAGGAAAATATATTGTAACCATTATTGTAATTTATGGACACCATATCGTAAGGAAAACGTTTCGTTAGGAAAATATTTTGTAAGGAAAACATATTGTATCATTATTGCAAGGAAAACATATCGTAAGGAAAGCATATCGCTAGGACAGCATATCGTAAGGAAAGCATATCACTAGGAACATGGTTTGTGTGAAAAACGTATTGTAATCGTTATTGTAAGGAAACCATATCGTAAGGAAAGCATGTCGACAGGAGCATATTTTGTAAGGAAACAAATCTTAAAGAAACCATATCGTAAGGAAAACATATTGAAAGGAAACCCTATCGTTGGGGAAACCATATGATAAGAAAATCATACCGTGAGGAAACCATACTGTTAGGAAAGCAAAATGACGGTCCACGTGGGACAAACTGTGAGGCACGTGGGAAGCGCGTGCATGTCGGTCGAGGGAAACATACCGACCTTGGGAGCAAAGAGTTTATATAATACACCATTTCAACTGAAATCTGAGAAGCTTTAAAACATTTTCCAAGACTTTTGACTTTTTTCGGAAATAATACATTTTCATGTCAATTTTGACGCCAAGACAGATTTTAAATGTAACGTAATAGATCACGGCAAACAGTGAGCTGTGTATAATGACTCAGAGGCTAAGCCGCCATCCACTCAATTACCAGCTCTGATATTCAGCTCTCATTTGATATTCCGCTGCCATCGGGAAAGTGAAAGTGCATACATAAGTACATCACATGTGTCACCAGTAGAGGCCTTGTTTGATAGACTCATTGTCACCAGATGTGACAATGTCCTCAGCGACGGACACAAGTCATATGGGCTCATTCCCTATGCATACCCTGTTTCCCAAGCCATTGCACTAGTCATATTACCATCTCACCATTACACGAATATGTTCAATTAAGTCGACCGTGTCACACCCAATTGAAGGGCTACAATCAGAAGGCAGTCAAATCTCGAAACCTGCATCACAGGAAGGACCTTAATCACCCACAATACGACAAGCGTTCCAGCACGGTCCAGCCTATGGTAGCCCCTCACTATAATTGCGCTCAGCCGTCAGATCGATAGTCTATTCCGACAGACCCCATTATAACGGCTGACCCATATAAAGGAAGGAGATTAGCTTTACATAGTGCTGTGAGGAGCACAGAGGACCGAACCCTCCTGAACCAGATAGCATCTCCAGGAGCTGCTGAAGAGCTATCGTGTGTGCCGTGAGCCGCCTTTTAACAAGGATCAGGGGTCACAATGGGAATCAGACATGCATGTCCCGGACTCCGACTGCGTTTCCATATATTACAATACTCTGGGCACATACGACAGAGCTTTGATGAAATTTGGCCGTCAGAGAGCGTTATTTCTTCGTGATTCTTATTCAGACCGGGAACGAAAGCCACTGCATACGAGGTTCTGAATCACATTGCTTGCTGGTGTATGAGTAATAGAAGACCAATATGGGTGTATCAATAGATCGACAGACATAGCATAGACAGACCCATGTTGTTTAACGCCGTACTCATCTATATACCAGATATACTATTCCAAAAAAGAAACGCATAACCTGGAAATCTGTTGCAAAAATTGTGTATTTTCAAACATGCAAACTCGTCCACAAATAGACTTTAAGAAATGAATTTTTACATCAGTTTAGAAGAAGGTAATGTCTATACAACCAAGTGGATAATTTTCGATAACGGAGACGTTGAGCGCGATGGTGACCACGTAGCCGACGTCGAGTCTCTTGGCTCTCAGTCCAATGTCTCTCAACCTGTTCCGTGCAGTTTGACCGGATATCCTCCAAAGTCCAGGCACCTTGGCTGCTGTGCTCTCACCCGCGGCAGTACGATCCCGCAAATGTAGTACCCGGATGTACCGATCTTGGGCTGCAGTGGTGACTCGAGGTCTGCCTGTACGGGGACGGTCATTTGATATACCTGTTCTGTTGTAACGAGCTGCAAGCAGTGATATCGTGCTCAGACTAACATTCAGACGCCTGGCAACAGAAAATTGGTAATCTCCAGCGTGCATGCTTTCAATGGCGATGTTCCGTGTCGCAGCGTCAAGACTTGACGTAGTGATTTGACCTTGAAACTCCTTCAAAACGGATGCCGATTTCCGAAAGTAATCTGGATTTTTGTAGCCAGACAGTGCATGCTCTTTGCTGCACAATTACAACTGGAAGGTGATTTCTGTTGCGTTGTGGCGATGCCATTTTAATTATTGTAAGAAATCGCATCAAAATCAACATTTTCAGGTAAAGTCGACTTTTCACTCGTGCAATTGTGTAAAATCTTGTTATCAACACTTTTGCTACATATTTTGACGATGGTTTGAACACAATAGGTAATTAATAGATTTCTAAAAATACAAAACACCTATGCGTTTCTTTTTGTGTGTGGATAGTATATATGATGGCGGTCTACATAACCGGGTCTGAACCAGACAATCCAGTGATTGACATCATGAGCAACAACTTACGCAATCGGGATACGTGCATCACACAAGTTAAGGCGTCTGACCATCCAATCAGGTAGTCGCCTTTTTCGACAAGTACAGGGGCCCGTTTCACAAAGCGATCGTAGCGCTACGACTGTCGTAAGGAGTTACGATCACCTTAACACTACGATCGCTTTGTGAAACGGGCCCCAGGACCAATTGTAACCCGGATCTTCACGGCGTACAGTGCCACGTAAACGTGTGACGTTAAATAAGGTGAAGGTCATCAAACTTCATTAGACACTAAGTTGAGACAAGGATGATGTATTGCAATTGGTCCACAATCGTCAAATAAGTAATTCCTTTCCAGTGATTTACCCACCTGAACGAGAAAGATCAGGGACCAGTGAAACAACAGAACACAGCCAACCTTTATACTTTTGACCGCCATATAGCTGGAATATTGCTGCGTGCAGCGTTAAACAACAGAACCATCATACTTTGACTGACTGAGTTTGTTTTTACGCCGCTTTTAGCAATATTCCAGCAAAATCACGGCGGGGGCCACCAGAAATGGGCTTCACACATTGTACCCATGTGGGGATTCGAACCCGGGTTTTCGGCGTGACGAGCCAATTCTTTAACCACTAGGCTACCCCACCGCCCCATCATACTTTGATGCAGATGGATATTCAGAGTAGCATGAAACTTACCAAAAGCATGACTAACTTTTCAAGAGTCGACTTTATGTTAAGGAATATTCCAACAGCTCCAGTTTTCAGTGTCAACCTTCAACTACCTGTGAGGTTCTATAAGCATACTCTTTCAACGATGATATCAAAGAGGGTCATAAGAATCTTGCTCAAAAGATGTTAGAACAGGTTCAAACATGCAAGGTCGTAGAGTTGCTTTCAAATATTCTGTTAAACATGTAGAGAAACTTTTCAAATTTGACGACCAGTGACAAAAGTAATATTTTATTCCCTATTTTGACTATTTTTCTGTTGGGTTGCTGACTTTCTTTTGCGTGGACCTCCAATGTGGCAGGACATATTCACATTATACTCGCCTTCACTCCATAATACTGATTCATAAACACATGCTATTCATATTGTCCGAATCGTAAAAAAAGGACTCAGATATTAGCAGAGACTATTTATGCTTAAGTGAATTATCTGTGCCTTTGTCTACCTATTAATCAGCTGTGCCCGACTGACCTGTACTAACACCAGAATCGGCCGTTCTCCAAACTATGATGGCCCCATAATCCTTAGACGTCAACTCCACTCTGCTGAACCAAAACATACTGACCTCAAAAACAAAAACCGTTCTTATAATCATAAACATGCTTGGTCAGTCATCGAATTCCCCCTGTTAACCAAACCATGTTGATGTCAAACCCTTCCTGTTATCCTAAACATGGTTGTCCCGACTTTAAAGACATCGCCCTTGTTATCCAAAACATTCTAGTCCAGACGTTAAATCGCTCCTGTTAAACTAAGAACAACCCCACTCTAATATCTACTTTATATCAATATGATATCTACAACAGGCAGAGAGAAGAGTGCTTAAACACCCTCCCAATTACCATAACAGAAGGGTTTGGTCAGTTGATAAATAACTCAGTATGCTGTCAGATGCTTAAAGCCCCCTGGAAATGACAATGATAATTTGAAGTATATCACCTGTTTAAACACCCGTTAAAGAAACTGATTGAATTGTTACAAAAGGCGTCGTCTGCCGGGTACAACGGTAAATCACGCCGTCTGCTAAACGAAGAGGTTGTTTGACTTCATGAAGACACCAGACACCAAACCAGATACCCTCACGTCTACCGTCGCATCACATGAATACCGTCATACCGGCCACCTCATCCGTCCTCAAGCACAATACATCCCCTCCACCAACACGTTCTGGAAGCTGGTCTCGAGAGGTCCTTAGCAGCATGACGTCTTATACCCCGAAACCCACACCGAGCCCTGTTCAGTGGAGCAGATGCAGCGTATACTGAGATCTGACGACAGCGGATGGGCAAGCCTTCGAGGGGGATGATCTTGATGGAGCTAAATGAGCTCATCATATTGTCGCTTCCAGTCACAGGCGCGCGGAAATAGACGAGTGTGAAATGACGGACCGCAGCCTTGTAATCATCGCACAGAAGACGATACAGCTTCTGGGGTAATCTCACCGGCCGTTGTGTTTCAAAAGAGGTGGGTCGCGGCGAGCAGAATTGGTTAACTGACCACACTAAAGGGTCAAGTGGTCGCCCATTGAGTCCATTCAGAGTAACCATTCTGTAAGTGGGTGACGAGGATTTTTGTAAAACGAATTAAATGGTGATTATCTCTGGCGCGTACATGGCAAGACAGGTCCACATTGTTAGTTGCACAGGGGCCTGTAAGGCTAAAAACTGCCATCAAGGTATATGCTGTCACCAACGGGGTATTAGCACTATATACAGTCCAACAAGAAATTATTGAGAATTTAAGATTGTAATTATTTTTGTTTTTTTCACTCATTACTCACGTATTAAATGTGAATATTAGCAGAACATAACTCCAGATTCAAAGACAGGTGAACAGTTAGTATTTTGTCAAAGTCACCATGGGCAGCAATGCAGGCTTCAATGCGGCGGGGTATCAAAGAAGTTAGAAAGTCGTGGTCCATGCTGTCCCAATATCGGACCACCTCTTCTTTCATTTCAGCAATATTTGTCAGATTTTTCTTATTGGCACTTTCCTTCATAAGTCCCCAAACATTTTCTATTGGATTTAGGTCAGGGCTATAGCTTGGCCAATCTAATAATGTCATATTTTGGGTCCGAAACCAGGCCTGTGAATGCTTTGAACGATGTTTTGGGTCCAAAAATTCCACAGAACATGTGAGCAGATGGAAGTAAATGTCCCTCGAGAATATCTGTGTAACGCTCACTGTTCATATTCCCTTCAAATACACAGAGGGTCGTTGCCCCTAACACAGATATGCCACCCCACACGTTAAAATTCGGACTGTACTTTGGGCGCTGATACAAAGGTTTTTCAGTTTGTTTGGTCCAGAATTTCAGTGCTTTAGGAAACAGCCACCCAGAACATTTATCTGAGAAAATCACATAGTCCCAGTTACAATTTCTATGCTGTAAGCACCAGTTCAATCTTCGCTCCTTTTGTTCAGGTTTCATGATCGGTGAATTCCTCGACTTTTCTGCCAACCCATTGCATGCAGCTCAGTTCTAATTGTCTCCTTACAGAGAGCCACAGTTCCTCTATCAATCATATCCAGCCTTAAGTTTTCTAAACTCCTTCGTTTGTTTTTAGAAACAAGAATACCAAGCCACCTCCTGTCACCGACAGTCAATTTTCTGGGCCTACCTGCGCCTCCCCGGTGCTCAATGCCATATCCATTTGCAATATCTTTCAAAACACGATAAACAGTGGACAAAGGGATGCCTGTTCTACTTGAAATCACTTTAGCTGATCTGATGTCCTTGTTATAATACTCTAAGATCAACTTCCTCTTCTCTAAATCATCCATACTGAAGATCACTGAAAATGTCGTCTGCTAGCAAGTAAACAAAGGGGGATAACTCTTCACAAACTAATGAAAAAGGATTAACGGAGTTGTCTCTCTTGAATGAAATCAAGCACTTGATAGCTGGTCAAGGTTGTTTATACTAGAAATCCAATAAAACATATTCCTAAAATTCTCAATAATTTCTGGTCATACTATATAAGTGGATATACCTTGATGGTAGGTTTTAGCATTACAAGCCCCTGTGGTTAGTTCCTGGAATGGGCACAATGTGTTAAGCCCATTTCTGGTGTCCCCCGCCGTGATATTGCTGGAATATTGCTAAAAGTGGCGTAAAACTAAACTGAGTCAGACAGTCAGTTGCTGGAACCTTTGCGTAGTTGCATGTTAGCAATTTTGTCATCAGTCGGAATCATGCTGTTCTGGCTCTTTGTGGGCTAGCTCAGTGGATAAAGCGTTAAAAGCTTACACACCAAACGTCCTATTTCTATTCCAGGTATGTGTACATGTGATTAAACTGGCAAAGAGGGGTTAGGATTTTCCTTATCCTTTCATCGTTAATTTCGTGCTACAACTAGGGGTAAAGGATCTTCCCGTTAGACACATACAGCGTTTCTCTGCATCTCCGCTTGGATAAACATCATAGATATTCTAACATATACATCTCCAAATATGTCAACCTTATTTCCTCGAAACTGAATTTTGATTAAATATTCTAGATTCAAAACTATACACTGTATACTGAAATAAACTCGCCAGGTTATGGGCGAGTGATCCATTAGTAAATATCGAACTTGGGAGAAGAATTATGTTCCAGACATCAATATCAGAAGAACAATCAGTCTCGAATCACCTGCTGGCTTCTATAGCCTCCCCCATCATTGTCGTCGTATGAATTATTTTGGGAAACACCTTTACAGAAAGATTTCTCATCTTTCAGTGAGCCAATCGAAATATCATCGATATGTTACCACGTTTATATATTTTATACAACTGACATATCATTTATCTGATCCGGTTAGAATTGGTCTTCAGCAACCCATGCTTGTCATTAAACGCGACTAACAGGATCGGGTGGTCAGACTCGCTGACTTGGTTGACACATGTCTTCGGTTCCCAATTGCGCAGATCGATGCTCATGCTGTTGATCACTGGATTGTCTGGTCCAGACTCAATTATTTACAGGCCGCCGCCATATAGCTGGGATATTGCTGAATATGGCGTAAAACTAAACACACTCACTATCATTTATCTCCTTGTGTGGAATGTACAATTATGATGTATACAGTGGAAGCTGTCAAAACCAGCAGTTGTCCAATCCGGCATAAAATGTCAGTCCCGTCCGTGGCTCGTGCAATTATCATCATTTAAAAGCTCTGCAATCCGGCAGCTGTCAATTCTGGATCTCGGCATGAAATGAGCCGCCCGAATATGGGTTTATACTGTAATCAGCGGTGTCTAATCCGGCGCGTGGCGAGGATTCGGACTGATGTGTATTGTCACCAATTAAACTTGTGTTGAAACTACATGGTTGCCGACAAAGACATTTTAATCTTAGTTCAGCATTGGTATACTTGTACATGTAACTGGTGAGTTGACATGTTTTATTGTGATAGAACAATGTATATGAGAGTGACAAAACTTGTTTACTTCTAGTCGGAGGTAACCGTGTCATCCGTACAATCCGGCACGCTGTCTAAACCGGATTATTTCTTTAGTCCCGCCGAGTGCCGGTTTAGACAGCTTCCACTGTATTGCCAAAAAGAATTCAAAGACCCCTCGATTCTTTCACACTGCCACAGTCTTGTCGAGGAGTTGAATGTTAAATTTGCTGAAGTACTATACTGTGGTGTGTATGTATCTGAAGTAGTCTGTGCAACAAAATGGCACCAAACAACACGATTATATCTTTAGCACAAGTATATCTTTGAATGACGAACCGGCCAAGTAATTTATCTTGTTGGTGATTCGGTTTTGACAAACCCTCAGGACCGCGTTCGACCGATACTGTTCAGGAACACACATGTGTTCCTTGTCTTAATGTCCAGGAAGACATATTTTCCATCAAAAAGATAATTATTAAACGCATTCAGGACACGCTCGTTTGGGCCTCTATTTGAAATAAGGACAATGGAGCATCGATTGATTGGTAGTGATTTCAGGGCCAGGAACGGAAGAAATTGCAAGTCTGGTTGGAGGTGGAGAAGGTCCCATTAACGCGACAAAACAATACCGTGATTCTAACGGAAGAAACCAAACCAAACGTAAATGTTCGCTGATGATAATTTCACGACAATGACTCCGACGTATTCAGATCAGTAATTCAAGTGATAACACAAGAGGTTTCTTATTTCCTATGCAACCATTGCAGAATAATTGTCACGTAAAAATGTTTATCGTCATTTACCGGATTACAAAAACATATCCAGTGGCTGCGGGCAAGATATGGATGTCTTAGTGTCTCGCATGCCGACACATACACACAGCCATCCCAGGAATTCTCGCTGCAGGCATTTCTGGAATACAATACATATTATCTATGAGAATTGAACATACAGGTGAGAATAAGATGGTGATACTGAAATACAGGTGACAATATCATGTGAATATTGAACGTACGGGTGACAATATCATGGGTATATTAATCGTACTGGTGACAATATAATGGGTATATTGAACATACGGGTGACAATATCAAGGGGATATTGAAGGTACGGGTGACAAGATAATGCTTATATTGACCACACGGGTGACAATATTGGGTATATTGACCATATGGGTGACACTATAATGGGTATATTGATGTGAGGTGAGGTGAAATTGGGTTTAACGTCGTGCTTGAGAATATTTCGCTCATATGACGACATGCATGCGTGTGTATGTGTATGTGCTGATGCTTGTACTAGCCCAGACTTTAGCTGGTTTTATAGTGCTGGCTCACTGAAATACCATGCCGCAGTGAAGCATGAATACCCCACTCAGACACATTATACTAACTCCGAGCCGACCAGTCCTTGTTGTACCCATTAATGCCGAGCGCCAGGCAGGGACCAACAACTACCAGATTATAACGTCTTTTGGTATGACGTGGTCGGGGATCGAACCCGCGACCTTCAGCTCTCCGGGGGTATATTGAACATGGCAATATAATGGGAATATTGAACATACGGGTGACAATATAATGGGTATATTGAACATACGGGTGACAATATCAAAGGAATATTGAACATACGGGTGACAATATCAAGGGATATTTAACACACGGGATATTGAACATACGGGTGACAATATCAAGGGAATATTGAACATACGGGTGGCAATATCATGGGAATATTGAACATACGGGTGACAATATCAAGGGTATATTGAACATACGGGTGACAATATCAAGGGAATATTGAACATACGGGTGGCAATATCATGGGTATATTGAATATTGAACATACGGGTGACAATATCATGGGAATATTGAACATACGGGTGACAATATCATGGGAATATTGAACATACGGGTGACAATATCATGGGTATATTGAACATACGGGTGACAATATAATGGGAATATTGAACATACAGGTGACAATATCATGGGAATATTGAACATACAGGTGACAATATCATGGGAATATTGAACATACGGGTGACAATATCATGGGAATATTGAACATACGGGTGACAATATCATGGGAATATTGAACATACGACGGTGACAATATCATGGGAATATTGAACATACGGGTGACAATATCATGGGAATATTGAACATACGGGTGGCAATATCATGGAATATTGAAATACAGGGGACAATATCATGGGAATATTGAACATACGGGTGACAATATCATGGGAATATTGAACATACGGGTGACAATATCATGGGAATATTGAACATACGGGTGACAATATCATGGGAATATTGAACATACAGGTGACAATATCATGGGAATATTGAAATACAGAATATTGGGACAATATCATGGGAATATTGAACATACGGGTGACAATATCATGGGTAATATTGAACATACAGGTGACAATATCATGGGAATATTGAATATACGGGTGACAATATCATGGGAATATTGAAATACAGGGGACAATATCATGGGAATATTGAACATACAGGGGACAATATCATGGGAATATTGAACATACAGGGGACAATATCATGGGAATATTGAACATACGGGTGACAATATCATGGGAATATTGAACATACAGGGGACAATATCATGGGAATATTGAACATACAGGTGACAATATCAAACGGGGAATATTGAACATACAGGGGCAATATCATGGGAACATGAACATACAGGGCAATATCATACAGGGAATATCATGGAATATTGAACATACGGGTGACAATATCATGGGAAATATTGAACATACGGATGGCAATATCATGGGAATATTGAACATACAGGTGACAATATCATGGGAATATTGAACATACAGGGGACAATATCATGGAAATATTGAACATACGGGGGACAATATCAAGCATGGAATATTGAACATACAGGGTGACAATATCATGGGAATGAATTGAAATACATGGGAATATTGATACAATATCAAGGGAATATTGAAATACAGGGGACAATATCATGGGAATATTGAACATACGGGTGACGATAAGAAGAGTATTGAACATACAGGTAACAAATACGACTGAAATACATCTTAGTTTCAATTATCCAGATTTATGCCGATTTTAGCATCGTTGCAGTTAAAATTTAATTGCAGGAATTTCATTTAAGATCAAATATAAACAACCGCAATATTCTGAAAATCTTATTACAAGAAAAGATACAGAAGGAACACGAGAAGTAATTCTTGACACAAGAAAGGAGACAAGAAGAAAATCTTGTCTTCAGGACAGAAAGAAGACAAAACTTCTTCACGCAGGAAAAGGTACAGCGACAGAGGAACTTGACATAGGAAAGAGGACAAGAGAAGAATACTTGACACAGGAAAGAGGACAAGAGAAGAATTCTTGACACAAGAAAGGGGACAAGAGAAGAATTCTTGACAAAAGAACGAGGACGAGAGAAGAATTCTAGACACAAGAAAGAGGACAAGAGAAGAATTCTTGACACAAGAAAGGGGACAAGAGAAGAATTCTTGACACAAGAAAGAGGACAAGAGAAGAATTCTTGACACAAGAAAGAGGACAAGAGAAGAATTCTTGACACAAGAAAGAGGACAAGAAAAGAATTACAAAAGAACACAAGAGAAAGGGGACACAAAGACAAGAGAAGAATTCTTGACACAAGAAAGAGGACAAGAGAAGAATTCTTGACACAAGAAAGGGACAAGAGAAGAATTCTTGACACAAGAAAGGGGACAAGAGAAGAATTCTTGACACAAGAAAGAGGACAAGAGAAGAATTCTTGACACAAGAAAGAGGACAAGAGAAGAATTCTTGACACAAGAACGAGGACAAGAGAAGAATTCTAGACACAAGAAAGGGGACAAGAGAATTCTTGACACAAGAAAGAGGACAAGAGAAGAATTCTTGACACAAGAAAGAGGGACAAGAGAAGAATTCTTGACACAAGAAAGGGGACAAGAGAAGAATTCTTGACACAAGAAAGAGGACAAGAGAAGAATTCTAGACACAAAGAGGCGAGGAGAAAGAAGATTCTTGACACAAAAACGGGGACAAGAGAAGAATTCTTGACACAAAGAGGACAAGAGAAGAATTCTTGACACAAGAAAGGGGACAAGAGAAGAATTCTTGACACAAGAAAGGGAACAAGAGAAGAATTATTGACACAAGAAAGAGGACATGAGAAGAATTCTTGACACAAAACAGTAACAATGACACGACAGGCTTTTTCAACACAGTATTAGCACCAAGAGGAGTCTCAATACAAGTACAGGAACAAAGACAGACATATTTCAATGAGTGTTACCATCGTTGTCCCCGTGTTATCACTCAGAAACCATGCCCTTGACTGGCATTGTGGTATTTCTTGTTGAGCAAAGCACTATATAGAAGAATCTAGTCGTTGGAATTAAAACACGCTTACTCTGATTTCACCTGATTAAGCAGCCCTGAAATGGCTTTAGAAACATTGCTGTCATTGATAAGCGTCTCACGTGTCCAATAGCATTACAGTGACCTATGTCATTCAGAAGGGTGGAAAAAGTACCCGTGAAGATCTGGGTTAGAATTGGTATTCAGTAACCAATGCTTGTCGTAAGAGGCGACTTATGGGATCGGGTTGTCAGGCTCGCTGATTTGGTTGACACATGTCATCGTATCCCAATTGCATAGCTCGGTGCTTATGCTGTTGATCACTGAATTGTCTAGTCCAGACTCGATTATTACAGACCGCCGCCATATAGATGGAATAATGTTGAGTGCGGCAAACAAACAAACGAGAAGGGAAAACGAGTGATGGAGACAGTTGTATCAAGGGCTGATGTGGACACACTGTTGGAGCCTTACTGGAGGAGGAAGCAAGTGGGTTACTCCTCCTCCATCACATCTCACACTGAATATATTGAATCATCAGTGTATTAATAGAGAACCTATTTGGGTTAATTAGTCTGTGGAGCGAGAGAGACATTTGAAGCAACGTAATCTCATCTGCAGCACGCCCACTGTATGCTCGCCAGGATTCAGGAATCTGTGGATTTCACATATAAAACTAGGCATTGACAGAGGTTCTGTTAAATTCACTTTAAAATCACTTCCTAGGAGCTTGTAGTTAGTAGAGTGGGTAAAGTGTTTGCTCGTCTCGCTCATGAATTGGCCTCGAATCCAGAAGGAGACAACGTGGTTAATTTTAAATGTGTGCTAGCTGCCTTCATGTTGCAGCCCTACGTCACGTCACCAACTTGAACAATTAACATGCCTTTGCGTGCATTTCTGACAGGATACTCTCACCTCCTCGCGTTATCATCACCATTCGATTTAACACATGCTCATGACCCGTGAAAATCCGGGGTTAGAATTGTTTATCTTCAGTAACCCATGCTCGTTGTAAGAGGCGACTAACGGGATCGGGTTGTCAGACTCGCTGACTTGGTTGACACATGTTATTATATCCCAATTGCGCAGATCGATTATTTACAGACCGCCGCCATATGGCTGGAATATTGCTGAGTGCGGCGTACAATTAAACTCACTCACTCACATGCTCATGATACATACGTTTCTCTTCGCTGTAGAATAAGATGTTGACCTCTCTCAAATAAAAAATCTAACCTAAATGCAACCCAGAACAATGTTTAACTTCAGAACAGAGGCAAAGCCAGACTTTGCAAATTAATCTAGATTTGAGTTGGATCCACATTTCAATGTCTAGACTAGACTAGACGTTGGTATGATGTGACTACTGAATTGTAGATGGGGATGAAAAATAAACATTGTCGCGTAAAAACGTATCCGCTCACACTCATTTCCAGTCGAAACTTCAAATGTAAGGTTTGAATGAACCATGTCAAGGCTCAGCTCGCCGCCCCAGACCAGTGTATTGGATGCAGGTGCCGGTCGGTACGTGACCTGTGATATTTGCAAGACAAAAGATATGTTCAGGTGTGTGGCACGGCGCCAACAACTGGCCTGGCACAGACACAATGTGTGAAACTTCTCACTCTCTCTCACACGCGCACGCACACACGCGCATGCACGCACGCACGCGCACGCACGCATACACATAGATCGGACATTAACTTCAGTGAATGAGTGAGGGTTTGTTTGCTTGCTTGTTGTTTGACGCCACAGTCAACAATACTCCAGCTGTATGACGGCGGTATGTATATACTCGAGTGTGGGCCATACAACCCAGTCACTGACACTATGGGCATCCATCTGAACAACAGGATGCAATGTCATGCACAACGAGGCCATTGAGAGTGACCACCAGATTCAGTTAGTTGCTTGTTTGTACCAGTAGGCTGTCGCGAATAGCTGCAAACTTGCTGATGCGGCGTTAACCAATCTTCTCTCACTCACTCACTCACTCACTCACTGTCAGTGGGCGAGCCAACCGCCCTGTTAATGAATGAAGCCCTAAGCTGACAATGATATCAAATTTGAAGTCTCATGATTCTCAAGCACAGGCAGTCCACGAAGATACACGTATTGTGCACATGAAATGATGATGATGATGATGATGATGATGATGACGATGATGATGAAAGCTGCTGACATCAACTGGAAGTTCATTCCATACACAGAGCAGCTTCAGTGAAACCAGCGTTGTTGTCTGGACTGATGGCACCGTTATGTGTTGTTGGTATACATATCGTAATGTCCGTTCAGGTTGGTAAACCATGTTGTTGGTAGCCAGACGATGATTTGTAGACACATTCCAGCAGCTCGAGCAGGATTCTCTGTCTCCCAGGTAGGAAGCGCAGTTCCTTGAGGGCCGGTCTCACATTCGATGTCGTGGCATCATCCTGGCAGTTGTGTTTTGCACACCCCGTGTCTCGTCTAGTGAATTTGTTGACTGTCTAGTCTAACCCCGAAGTGACGAATACATTGACTTAGCATCTGACACAGTTCATTCACATATCACACTGATTTGTCCGTTATTCAGATGAACCTTGCCGAAGTTATTCACGGTTTATCAAACAGGAGTCTAGCCAATGGTCACACCTAGATTTCTTGCATGACTGCTTAGTTCAGCAATACTGTCCCGACAAGTATATTGAGAGTTACGTCCCTTATGCATACCAAGATCCGATAATAGTGGAATCTCACCACCTCATTTAAAGAGATTATGATCTGCCAACATCATGCACGTGATCACTAGTAAACGTTAACGACATGCATCACGCGACAACCCTCCTCCCCATCAAGCAGACCCACCGTGATACAACAGAAGTACTGGTCAAACTCACTCCAGCTGACTGTAGAATATATGAGGAGGTATATGGGCGCTAATCCGCCTTAAATGTTAAATGCATATGTTAAATATATGCAACTGTCTCATCAAATACGTTCTCAACAAATCACACCTCTCTGCTCGTGAATAGGGACACGCGGTGATCCATGCGTTTTATGACCATTCAGGAATATAAAACCCCAGATTCAGTGAAGCATGAGAAACGAGCCTCGTCGGGCAGCTATCAGCTGCACAGTGCATGTCAACGAAACTTCAAGGCATTGGTCACAACTTTGTGAAGCTACTTTTCTCATCATGTAAACAGTCTCATAGCCAGTATACGCCATACATGCCGGAGTGCAACTGTGTCAACTCTCGCTCCACCACCGAGGCAAGCAGGAGGTATTAACCGCGTGTAGAGTGGAACGATGCAACCTCGCGTCTGTTATAGCGTTCTATATATAGCACAGCGCTGCCGTGTAAGGGTTACAGGGAAGTGGGCCGTTTAGGGGTGAGGCAACGGCAACCTCCTTTAACTAAGCATTTACTCGCACCAAGGCCGCTAGCTTCTGTGTTACCTGTTACCAATCTGTTTACATTTGGGCCAGCTCAGGACGTGATTCGCGTCCATGTGTCCTCGACAGGTCGTGACCTGATCAGTTGTTTCATAAGCTATCCGTTATCGGTTGTCTTGGGAATGTAACAGTGGTACACGACCCATGTGTGTGTGAGTTGAATGATTTTACCAGGTGGTACACGACCCATATGTGAGCCAGTTGAACGTTTTTCCCTGGTGATACGCGCCCCTTGTGTGTGTGTGAGTTGAACGTTTATACCTGGTGATACGCGCCCCATGTGTGAGCCAGTTGAACGTTTTTACCTACTGATACGCGCCCCATGTGTGTGTGAGTTAAACGTTTTTACCAGGTGATACGCGCCCCATGTGTGTGTGAGTTGAACGTTTTTACCAGGTGATACGCGCCCCATGTGTGAGCCAGTTGAACGTTTTTACCAGGTGATACGCGCCCCATGTGTGTGAGTTGAACGTTTTTACCTGGTGATACGCGCCCCATGTGGGAGTGAGTTGAACGTTTTACCTGGTGATACGCGCCCCATGTGTATGTGAGTGAGTTGAACGTTTTACCAGGTGATACGCGCCCCATGTGGGAGTGAGTTGAACGTTTTACCAGGTGATACGCGCCCCATGTGGGAGGGAGTTGAACGTTTTACCAGGTGATACGCGCCCATGTGTGTGTGTGAGTTGAACGTTTTACCAGGTGATACGCGCCCCATGTGGGAGTGAGTTGAACGTTTTTACCAGGTGATACGCGCCCCATGTGTGTGTGAGTTGAACGTTTTTACCAGGTGATACGCGCCCCATGTGGGAGGGAGTTGAACGTTTTTACCAGGTGATACGCGCCCCATGTGTGAGTGAGTTGAACGTTTTTACCAGGTGATACGCGCCCCATGTGGGAGTGAGTTGAACGTTTTTACCAGGTGATACGCGCCCCATGTGGCAGAGTTGAACGTTTTTACCAGGTGATACGCGCCCCATGTGTGTAGAGTTGAACGTTTTACCAGGTGATACGCGCCCCATGTGTGAGTGAGTTGAACGTTTTTACCAGGTGATACGCGCCCCATGTGTGTGTGAGTTGAACGTTTTTACCAGGTGATACGCGCCCCATGTGTGTGTGAGTTGAACGTTTTTACCAGGTGATACGCGCCCCTTGTGGGAGGGAGTTGAACGTTTTTACCAGGTGATACGCGCCCCATGTGGTGAGTGAGTTGAACGTTTTTACCAGGTGATACGCGCCCCATGTGGAGTGTGAGTTGAACGTTTTACCAGGTGATACGCGCCCCATGTGGGAGTGAGTTGAACGTTTTACCAGGTGATACACGCCCCATGTGTGTGTGAGTTGAACGTTTTACCAGGTGATACACGCCCCATGTGTGAGTTGAACGAGGTGATACGCGCCCCTTGTGGGAGGGAGTTGAACGTTTTACCAGGTGATACGCGCCCCATGTGTGGAGTGGAGTTGAACGTTTTACCAGGTGATACGCGCCCCATGTGTGAGTGAGTTGAACGTTTTACCAGGTGATACACGCCCCATGTGTGGAGGGAGTTGAACGTTTTACCAGGTGATACGCGCCCCATGTGGTGTGTGGAGTTGAACGTTTTACCAGGTGATACGCCCCATGTGTGAGTTGAGTTGAACGTTTTTACCCACGCGCCCCATGTGATACCAGGTGATACGCCCCATGTGTGTGTGAGTTGAACGTTTTTACCAGGTGATACACGCCCCATGTGTGTGTGAGTTGAACGTTTTTACCAGGTGATACACGCCCCATGTGTGTGTGAGTTGAACGTTTTTACCAGGTGATACACGCCCCATGTGTGAGTGAGTTGAAATTTGTTACTGGATGGTTCTGTGAAATGGGGTGTAACGTCGCGTTGAAGATTATTGCATATATATGTCGACGTGCACGACGTGCTGCTTGTGAGTGAGTGAATGAGTGAGTGAGTGAGTCGAATTTTGCGCCGCTTTTTAGCAAGATTCCAGCATATCACGTCTGGGGACAAAAGAAATGGGCTTCACACATTGTACCCAACGTGGCTGATTGTACTGATGCGGGCTGACGCAGGTAATACAGTACCAGCCCACAGGTTATACCATGCAGTAGTTTAACATAGATACCCCACTCAGTCATAGTGCACTGTCTCCAAGCCGACCAGTCATTGCTGTATCCCTTTAATGCTGATATTCAGGCACGGAAACAACAAGTACCCTCGCCATACGTGACACTACTGGGGATCGTACGACTGACTTCATGGGAATAAAGACTGAACCAGACTGGTAGTAACTGAATCTAGAAACGATGGATAAGTGTCAGTATAACACAAAATTATAATTACTAACATCAGAAATTATTTTGTGTTCATGTTTCTGTATTAAGAGTGATTGATTGATTGTGTTCTGTAAGGTGTGTCAATACACGTGTACAAACATCAGTATTTAACAATGAACACTTACACCGTGGGCGGGGTTACAACCTGTTCTGACATACCTGGATGATGGGATGTAGTGTACTGTACGTCTGATGGTAGCGACCCGTGAAGATCCGGGTCAGAATTGGTCTTCAGTAAGTCAGTCTTCAGGCAAGTAACGGGATCGGGTGGTGATCCCGAGTGTAGTGACTCGCTGAATTGGTTGACACATGTCATCGTATCCTCATAGATCGATGCTCATGCTGTTGATCACTGGATTGTCTGGTCCAGATTGGATTATTTATGGAAGGCAGTCCGTTAATACCCCAGTCTGGGTATGTCCATCTGCACAACGTGAAACGATGACATGCATTAACCAAGCCAGCGAATCTGACCACCCGATCCCGATAGACGCCGCTTACGGGCATGGGTCGCTGAAGACTATTTTATACATAAAACAAGAAAGCCTTTGCAGTTTTGATTGTCTCTGTGAAGTATACATATACTAAAAACAAAATTCGGAGAACAAACAACCTTCAGCAGTGTATATGAGTATGATTATTAAAATCACCTTTCGCTATATGGGTGTCCCCAGATATTCACCAAGAGACATCGTAATGCAATAAAAGGTATCTTCACACATTGTACCCATGTGGGAATCGGTTTTCGGCGTGACGAGCGAACGCTTTAACCACTAAGCTACCCCACTGCCCCTTTTTCTATGAACTAGGGACCGACTGTTGATACTGAGGATGGCCACTAGTAGTATACAGAGCGGAGTATGTGGGGATATTCTGTCCAGGTCCGGAGGGTCTGCAGATATATTCTGGAGGGTATTTTTTAGATATCCTGGAGGGAGTCTGTTAATTTTCGTTTTCATTTTCATTCAACTCTTCAACGAAAGCCAAGGGGTTCTCTGAAACATGAACATTATTTTTCAGAAATACAGCAAATATTATCGGGGACAAGGAACAGACTATGTGCCATAAAACTGTTTGTATATGCATCACACGGATTCGCGAGACTGTTGTCATACACGCATGGCATACACGTCCATGCCATAATCTCTATATGCACCTCGTGTACTTGCAAGTATGCACAACATGTTTCTTCCCCGTTGATTTAACAATGAGCTTCCTCGTCATAACATGTAACGTCACAATGCATGCTTTGATTTAATATTATTAAAAGTGCAATAACAACTATAACTTCACAAAGTGAGTCGATCGTCCCTCTACGAAATAACATGACACCACAGATTCGGTACGGATCTCCTCCAGTGTAAATCAATATTGTATGAACGGAATGAGAAGATGACAGTTGAAAGGCTACGTCAACTTGACAAACTTCTTCTCGAGAATATTAACATACTCCTGGTGTGGGTAGCAGTCAAGGGATGACGTCCCCCTCAGTTTAACCAGGGGAAAGGTCATCTGTGAGTGGTTCAGTTGTAAAAATACGGAAAATCTAGATTGGGGACCCGGATTAGAATCTGACTTGGTCGAAGACCTGCTGATTGCGGGCAGCGAGCGCTATTTGTTTCAGGCGATAGATTCGGTGGAAAAGTCTTAGTCAGAAAATCACTATCAAACACAATTACAAAGTCACTAACCCACGTTAATCGTAGTACTGGCAGAGATCATTTGCCAATCGTGTCACAGCCACATATAGCTGCATATATCCGCCAGATTCTAAATAATCCATTCAACAGTGCGTGTGTACCATGGCCTCTTATACACACGCGATACAACACAAGCGCTCAGTGTGGCTGTGGTAGCTGGAGTGTCGAGGGAAAGGGAGCTGTTAAAGTGCTAACATTGGTCAATGCTGTACTGGGAATAATCGTGCTTATCAAATCTCTTCTCAATAATAACAGTTAATAGGGCCTTTCCGGTATATATCTTCTCCTCCAAAGGTACAGACAGATGAAGACTGTACACTCTTAGAGTAAAACAGTACATGTACATTCTCACAGAGTAAGGAATATAACTAGGAAATATTTCCAAAATTGTAAGAGGAATTAATTTCCAGTAATAATTTCAAAATAATGAACGAAATGGAAACACATTTCAACCGATATCAAAGTATGACAGTAGACACTGTGACGGCCAGCGGGCTTGAAACAAAACAGGGGTAAGACAGCTGAAAATGTTAACGTTTTTCATTTTCAGTAGTGCATAACGCGATCAGACTTTTTTCAAATATTTATTAACTTAACGACGCATACTGCGCATGTCTCCCAGTATGTCTCTGTTCAACTCCTCATGCAGCGCCTGGCCAAGTTCAGCCCACGTGATTGGCGGCCTATGGCGCTGACGGACACATCTTCATATCATGTTCAATGGGGAAAGGTCTCGAGTCATTGATGGCTATGGCTTTCTATTGCTGATGTGCTGCTTGAGGTGAGCATTGGCGACTCGTACAAAGTTACTGTCGTCCTCAAAGATATATCGTTGATCCACACGTCTTGGCAACGTGATAAATAAGGGTGTCAGTATGTTACCCCCATAGTACTGTCCAGTGACCCGTCGTTGCACAACATGGAGTGGTGTCATCTCAGTTAAAGAAAAGCCCAATCTGTCATAAGACATTGAATTGACGTTCATTTGACGGCGCAAACAAGACAAGTGAATCGCCACTCATCTAAAAACACGACGTGTCCAGCGACAATTACCCCATCTTCCATGCTGTCTACATCATTGACGTCTGTTGGCAACCTGGCAATTTGTCAGGGGCGGTAGGTGCTTGGAGATGAGCTGTATGTAGATAAATATAGGTAATTACATCCTTTGACTCGCGACTCGTAGACCGCCTCCGGGGTGTAGTGGTTAGAGCGTCCGCCTGGAGAGCGGAAGGTCGCGGGTTCGATCCCCGATCGCGTCATACCAAAAGACGTTAAAATATGGTACTTGTTGGTCCCTGCCTGGTGCTCGGCATTAATGGGTACATCAAGGACTGGTCGGCTCGGAGTTAGTATAATGTGTCTGAGTGGGGGTATTCATGCTTCACTGCGGCATGGTATCTCAGTGGGCTAGCACTATAAAACCAGCTAAGTCTGGGCTAGTACAAGCAGCCGCACATACACATACACACGCATGCACGTCGTCATATGAGCGAAATATTCTCAAGCACGACGTAAAACCCAATTTCACCTCACCTCACCGTAACTCGTATTGTAGTGGCCTCATGAAAGTTTGCAGTAATTTGATCAGTATTTTGAGGTCGGTTTCGATGAGCCTTGTATCAGATCCATCAAACCCTTGACTTTGATTCTTGTTGATCGGGGTTAATTTGGGATTTGTTGGTACCTGTTGCTCATCACAGACATTGACCGTATTGACCATTGCACGCTGTCTGCCAAGTTTTCTGCATGCCAATAGCCCGTAGAATCCCCGCCCGCCGCAGACACCGTGTCGCTAGTTCGTACACTGATACTATATGAAATAATGCCAATCGTATTTTATGATAAGCAGAATCAATAATAATAACGTAAGTAATGGTCAACAGAGTTTTATCGACCTTCCTGGAAAGTTTCAGTCATGACTGACAGCCTACCTCCTGTGTGTGTTTTGCAGTCAAGCTTTACATGCATACCTTGTAAAAGAAGTTTTGTCGTCAACACTTATCTTTGCTTACCCATGAAGGTCCGGGTTAGAATATTAATCTTCAGTAACACATGCTTGTCGTAAGAGGCGACTACCGGGATCGGGTGGTCCGGCTCGCTGACTTGGTTGACACATGTCATCGGTTCCCAATTGCGCACATCGATGCTCATGTTGTTGATCACTGGATTGTCTGGTCCAGACTCGATTATTTACAGACCGCCGCCATATAACTGGAATATTGCTGAGTGCAGCGTAAAACTAAACTCACTCACTCACACTTATCATTGCTCCAATACTTGATATTAATATCTATATCCTGTACATTTTAAGAATACATGTATCGTCACGTCACCTCTTTAGTCACCGATTCCTGTGGCCTGTTCACTATCTCTCCTCCTTTGTTGCATACACATCTCCATAATAAAGAGCTCTTGTGGGCTGTCTAGCATATATGTTTTCACTGTAGTTGAGTATATCCCTTCCCTTCTATGGTTACAGGCATGTATAGAAGCTGTCTTATCATCTGTAGCCAGAGACACCCCTAAAGATACGTGAATTGGTCTCAAGCAGCCCATGTTTGACAGAACAGGCAACTAACGGGTCAGACTCGCTGACTAGGTAGATGCATGTATAGAAGCTGTCTTATCATCTGTAGCCAGAGACACCCCTAAACATACGTGAATTGGTCTCAAGCAACCCATGTTTGACAGAACAGGCAACTAACGGGTCAGGCTCGCTGACTAGGTAGATGCATGTATAGAAACTGTCTTATCATCTGTAGCCAGAGACACCCCTAAACATACGTGAATTGGTCTCAAGCAACCCATGTTTGACAGAACAGGCAACTAACGGGTCAGGCTCGCTGACTAGGTAGATGCATGTATAGAAACTGTCTTATCATCTGTAGCCAGAGACACCCCTAAACATACGTGAATTGGTCTCAAGCAACCCATGTTTGACAGAACAGGCAACTAACGGGTCAGGCTCGCTGACTACGCCGTGAAGGTAGATGCATGTATAGAAACTGTCTTATCATCTGTAGCCAGAGACACACCCCTAAACATACGTGAATTGGTCTCAAGCAGACGCGCCCATGTTTGACAGAACAGGCAACTAACGGGTCAGGACTCGCTGACTAGGTAGATGCATGTATAGAAACTGTCTTATCATCTGTAGCCAGAGACACCCCTAAACATACGTGAATTGGTCTCAAGCAGCCCATGTTTGACAGAACAGGCAACTAACGGGTCAGACTCGCTGACTAGGTAGATGCATGTATAGAAACTGTCTTATGTATAGAAACTGTCTTATCATCTGTAGCCAGAGACACCCCTAAACATACGTGAATTGGTCTCAAGCAGCCCATGTTTGACAGAACAGGCAACTAACGGGTCAGACTCGCTGACTAGGTAGATGCATGTATAGAAGCTGTCTTATCATCTGTAGCCACAGAAACCCCTAAAGATACGTGAATTGGTCTCAAGCAGCCCATGTTTGACAGAACAGGCAACTAACGGGTCAGACTCGCTGACTAGGTAGATGCATGTCATCGTACCCAAGATATGTAGATCGATCATCGCAGTGTCAATCACGTGATTGTTTGATCCAAACCGGATTATTTTCAGACCGCTGTTATACAAAATATATATTTCTGGAATATTTTATTTAAAAATCCAAACAACACGTGTACGGGTAACATCTCTGGCACACTTCGAACAACACGACGTACGAGGTGGTCAGTTATGTACGGACATCTATGATGTTCCTTGATATAGACTCTCAGTTCATTTGTACTTTGGACAAGTTCTTGTGAACTAAGTGTTTATCGCGTTGCGTTGAGGTGTCATGACGGGGGACACCAGATATGGGCTTTACACAATGTGCCCATGTGGGGAATCGAACCCGGATCTTCAGCGTGATGAGCGATGGCTTTAACCACTAGGCTACCCCACCGCCCCTTCCTTTTCTGAGCGTCCCTAATTAAATATTCTTTGCTGGAATGTTTAACCACTTAACAGGTATTTTCCGAGAGCCAGTCACACGTCTGTGGCGTTTTGTGATCGTGCGCACACTGGCTGCATGCAGTCTGACTGTGTGTACAGCACGAAACACCCTAGATACTGTTGCCATTGAAATTAACAGTGTGTCTGATGTTGTCACACCTACTGAACGGTGCACGTTATAAATATAGATTTCTCAACTGATGATTATTACACCTTTGAAGAAACAGAAGTCTGTATCTCGAACTTGTCCAAATATCTACATTAAATAAATCTCAATATCATAAATGACCAAGATACACCACTTCTATTGGAAGGGGCAATGGTGTACAAAGTGTTCGCTAGTCACGCCGATTCTCCACAGTGGTACCGGTTCAATGTGTAAAGTCCGTTTCTCATATTCCAGAAGTCCAGGCATTGAGTAGACTAAAGTTAGCTGCACTTTTGAGTCAATTACTGAGTAAAATTATGGCAGCGAGACGCGGGAACCCGGAAAAGGTTTGTTCTTTATCAAGGCAGTGCGTCTGTGTGGAAATCGGGTATTGGTATGGCCTCAATCCACGATTGTGGTGTTGACGTCCTTCAGGATCCATCTTATTCGCCTGATCTAGCTGTGTCTGTCAGACATCAGTCGGATAAGAAACGAAGAAATGTGACAATATGTCGGAAATATCCAACGTGACAATATGTCGGAAATATCCGACGTGACAAAATGTAGAAAATATCCGACGTGACAAAATATCGTAAATATCCAACGTGACAAATGTAAGAAATATCCGATGTGACAAATGTGAGAAATATGTCGAAATATCCGACGTGACAAAATGTAGAAAATATCCGACGTGACGATATATCGTAAATATCCAACGTGACAAAATATCGGATATATCCAACGTGACAAATGTAAGAAATATCCGATGTGACAATATGTCGGAATATCCGACGTCACAATATGTAAGAAATATCCGATGTGACAATATGTAAGAAATATCCGACGTCACAATATGTAAGAAATATCCGATGTGACAATATGTCGAAATATCCGACGTCACAATATGTAAGAAATATCCAACGTGACAATATGTCGGAAATATCCGACGTGACAAAATGTAGAAAATATCCGACGTGACAAAATATCGTAAATATCCAACGTGACAAAATATCGGATATATCCAACGTGACAAATGTAAGAAATATCCGATGTGACAATATGTAGGATATATCTGACGTGACAATATATGGGAGGAAAACGTAAAGTGTCGCAGGTCGAAGATATTTACTTCGATGAAACCGTACGGTCTTGTACCAAAATACCAAAGATCATAATCGGCGAGGGAAAATATGGGCTTCGAACCAACCCCAAAATGAATAACATAACGAGCATGACACAAACTACCAACGCATGTTTGTTCCAGTGACACATCAACAGTGGTGACTCAGACTGTAGATATACAGGACTACAAGCTAGAACGTCCTTGCTGTATATTTAGAACAATTTACTAGTGATAAAGTCACAAAATATAGATGGTGTCTGGAGGTTTTAAGTTTCCAGACAGCTATATTGCCAGGATATAATTGCCGTGACATATCCCCTCGTTGTTATATGACATTCTCGCTCACGCTGCATCGTGAAGCACTCCAGGATGTATTGAAACACGTTATTGACAAATACATCCTCGTGTGGCCAGGGTATAATACCTCCATTTTGTGGTATACATGTATATACCCTGGGCCTATTCATCATCAGTGCTCCGTACCGGAAGTGACGTTAGTTTTTCCATCGCCCCTATCAATATCAATATTGAAGGCTTCTCGCCTCGTTCAGAGAGTCCTTTGAGAGTTCAGCGTCGTGCTGTTGGAATTCGGTTCAAAACGAACGAATAGTAGTGAAGGACTTCAGGGTATTTACCACAATTGAATTGTGATGTAATACAATGAATAATCGTGCATCTGACAATGAAGACGTTAATGAGGCGACAGAGATGTTTGTTTTCAGTTGCTTATTTGGAACAAAGCTACAAGCAAGGATGCATTTCGAGTATACATTAATAGGAACATAGAAAACAGTACATATAGACACATTTATACCACATACAATCCGGCGTTACAATATGTCCCTTGCAACCTTCGCTAGCTGCTCGGGGCAACCACACGGCCCGAGTGGACAGACTCAGTGGGTCGTTGCTCGCAATATAAGCCACTCGTTTGTCTCGTCCTGACTCAAGTAATCACTGGTCGTCGTCAAATAACTGGACTTCTCCTGAACTCTTATGTCCCTGGGGCGTTGGGGTAGTCTAGTGGTTAAAGCGTTCGTTCGTCACGCCGAAGACCCGGGTTCGATTCCCCACATGGGTACAATATGTGAAGCCCATTTCTGGTGTCCCCCGCCGTGATATAGCTGGAATATTGCTAAAAGCGGCGTAAAACTAAACTCACTCACTCACTCTTATGTCCCTGTGACTCGGCACGCCATCCATGAAGTACCCCAAACGAATCACGGATCAAGAGACTCGTATGACAAGCTTATATGGATTACCAAGGATCTTTCTTACCCAGAACGCCAACGGGAATATGTCCACGGTCGGTCAGGACTATGATGTGTCTATAAACATGGGATATCCTATCTGTATTCTTACACCCTGGAATAATGTCTCGCTCGCCACGCCGAAGACCCGGGTTCGATTCCCCACATGGGTACAATATGTGAAGCCCATTTTTGGTGTCCCCCGCCGTGATATAGCTGGAATATTGCTAAAAGCGGCGTAAAAATAAACTCACTCACTCAAATGTTTAATACTTCTTACATATGAGTGAGTGAATAAGTGGGATGAGTATAACGCCGCTTTGATCACTGTTCCAATTAAATCAAGGCATGTCGATTCTTTTGTGGGAAGAAAGCCCGATCAAGGCTAGCCTTAGGTATTTACTACTTTGGTTAAATCCACGAGCAGGGGCATGGTGCTGGCGAACTTTGACACAAATAGAGGCCATTCGGGATTCGAACCGGTGTGCCCAAAGGAAGCAACCCTGGCCACCCAACTACAGACACATACATATGAGTAAACAGTGAGTTTGGCGCCGTTTTCAACTGTATTACGGTTATATCATATCCCCGTCTTTATTCTATACCTTCATTCTATCCTCCTTCATCACCTCCATAACCACATTAGTGCAACACCCATGAACACCACATGGTGTTGATGTATAAAGGATCGTCGCTGTTACGAATCTGGTAATCGACTACAGTCCGTTTGAGACAAAATGATACCGATGAATTGCAATCTAACACAAACACAAATAGACATAAAAGAATCAAACCAACGCGGAGTGCAATAAAAACAACAGACCAACTCAAATTGCATATTTTTTGTCACAAAAATAAAAAAGTTGAAACTGTCATCATTTACTTGTACGTTTTCCCAGTTTGTTACAGGGGCGCAGTGGCAACTAAAGGAACAGCGCGAAAAGCGAGATGCACGTGCTGTAACGCAACAGTGGATGAGGGGTTGTGTCAATATCTTGGTGGTGAAATAAATAGAGACTGGAACAACTACAATGTGGTTTTGAATTTATGAATATGCGCTTTTGATACAATCTTTGTTTTCGTTAAAATTAAACTGGACAGACGGCATTCTCTCAGTGATGATTTTTATTGAATAAAGCCGGGCCCAAGACGTATTTAGAAGACAGAGGAAAAGACTAGAATGGCGACACGATTTCGGATCAAATCCCATCAGAGTGGGAATCTGAATCCAAATCTGACTCAGTACCATTGCTGTTAGTCTGTCTCACAGTCCCTGAACCACATAATTTTCCCTACTGCCAAGCTCTCTCTGCAGTGCTAAAGCCCTAAATAAAGCAAGTCTACATTTCTTCAGGTTCTGAATCTCTGGTCTCCATAGGGCTCCTTTTCAATTTAAATGGGCTTGTTTGTTACTATCAAGATTATATATATTCAGAGACTAAGCATTAGTCTACACAGCTGTCTGAGTCCACTCTAGCTATAACTGGCTTTATGGAAGGTAGCATGGTCTAGACCACTTTGTGTCCAGTACTGGTTCTCTACCTCACTCTCCACTTTCTGTATTCACTCTTGCCAAGTCTCTTGTGAAATATTTTGCATGGACTGAATCACTAGGTTTTGGACGTCACTTAGTTTGAAGGTTGTGTTTTGCCTACCAACATCTGACTTCAAAATACCCCAGATCAGCTCAATGGGATTCAAATTACAGTGGTATGGCGGCAACCGCAAAACTTCATGACCTTCGGCTGTAAGAAACTCGTCAACTTTATATACAGGAGCAGTTTTATTAGATTTGATGATCTTGTATATAATAGGTTTCGTCGATTTGTCAGGAAATGGTATGCTGGTTTTTTATCCAGCCATGATATCATGTCCCCCTTCCTGGTGTTCGATGTAGGAGCTTTAGTGTCCGGTTCCTGAACACTGTGATAGGGAGAGTTGTCCATTACCACTAAGCTCTGTGTAGGCAGGGCTGGAACCAATGGGGTTTGTACCCATTCTAAGAATACCTCACCATTCATTTCCGGATGGTGGTCTCTACTGTCCTTGGATTTTGCTTTGAAAACTAGAGAACAACCAGGTAAGAACCCGACACTTTTGCACCCTGAGTGTAGTATAATGAGTCTCTCCCCCTTACCTAATGGCAGTTTTCTAGCATATGTGTCAGTGTTTTCTTATTGTTCGCAATTAGGTGTTCCTCATTCGGACAATGTCAGATCGTTCGCAAGTACCCTCCTGTTTTCACCTTGTACCTTTTGTAACTGAATCCAAATTAATGTAGTAACTTCCAAAGCTGATACTTGGATATATGGAATTCATGTTCTGAAACAATGTGTTTCTGCAAAATACGCAAAGAAAGAAATTCATTTTTGGCATAAAATCCTCTGATAACGTTCTTAACAATTTGTCTCTGAAATGAATCAAGTTTCTCAACTTTCAAAGTAATTGCATACTTGGGACTCCCCTGTCATTTTCATCCTTGAAGAAATCATAGACTTTGTAAATAATAGACTATACGTCGGCAGCAAATTTCATTTCCTCTCACATTGTCAATCAGCAGTAATCACATGTCTCTGATGTCACTAATGCACGTGCATCTCGCTTTTCGCGCTGTTCCTTTAGTTGCCACTGCGCCCTTGTAACAAACTGGGAAAACGCACAAGTAAATGATGACAGTTTCTTAAACAACTTTTTTATTTTTGTGACAAAAATTATGCAATTTTTTTCTAGAGTTGGTCGGTTGTTTTTATTGCAGTCCGCGTTTGTTTGATTCATTTATGTCAATTTGTTTTGTGTTAGATTGCAATTCATCGGTATCATTTTGTCTCAAACGGACTGTAGGGGTTCCTGACATGCGTAAGGGAGGAAACTACATTAGTCAACTTGGCCACACTTACCTTCTTGCACGTACCTGCAACTGGCGGGAGCATAATCGCACATACTGATCACAGAATTTATACATTTATACTCACTTCAGGACACTATAGCTCTTTCGTGTGAAATTGTCACATGGTGCATGACAACCTACAACTGCCATCTAGGAATGAGGCACAAATGGTCAGGTCCTTTAAGATGTTGTTTGCCACTGTGCAGAGTTGTGTCTCTTCGTTATGCAAGGGTCGTACCCGAATCCATAGGTGTTGATTGTGTTCTTCGGTCTGTAAGCATTGCACCAGACAGACAGACAGACAGACAGATTTTATTGACGCAAGCCACATGGGCCTCTGGCCATACATACAATACAATATAGATAATATTTATGTTGGATGGTGAGGATGACATTATTAATAAGTTAAAAGTTGTTTCTTAAACGGAATGCTTCATACACATATCTGCCTAGAGAGCGTTGAGTATTAATATTTTCTGATGATAATAACTGTATACATTTGTAAACTGAATAATTTTTACAATAATATTTCTTTAAATGAATAGATCTTAGGTGAGTGTACGATGGACACTTGAGTGAAATTCGTCTTCTATGTCATTAAGATTACAATTAGTACAAATTCTTTCATTCTGTGGGATTTTATTACTACCATGTCTACCAGTTTCAATTAATAATGTATGAGATGACAAACTTAATTTACATAATACAGACCTGTGGTTACAATTTAAAACATTAACTAAATACATTTCAAAGCCAAAGTTTACCTTAAATTGTTTGAATAACATATAAGTAGTAGATTTCCTCATCTCCTGGTACCAATACGTAATGAATTTATCTTGTAGTCGTTGTTTTAAAAAAGACATGAAAACTGGAACATTTACCTCAAAGGGAGACAACCATGCATAATAAAAACCGTCTTTTACTTTAGAATACCAGCCAGATCTTTCATCTAAAATAGAATACACTTCCCTCATAATGCAATTCTCTCATTGAACAACCTTAAACCAAAACTTAACCATCTGTAATTAACGCTGTATGCCAAGAGGAATCTTCCGAGTTCACCGTACACTAATAAATTACTTGTACTACTTTTAACGCCGAGAATAATTTTACAAAATCTACGATGAACTCTTTCAATACATTCTGCCTGTTTCCATCCCCAAATCTCACAACCATAATGCAAAACAGGTACAACACACTCATCAAATAATTCTAACGCAACTTTCACATTTATCTTATTGGTCCTAACTTCTCTGAGTAAAGCATTACACGCCTTCAGGCCCCTATCTGGTAATATTTTAATAGCTGGCGACAAGTTTCCATTAGATTTAAATAATAAACCTAAATAATTAAATTCAGCAATGGGTACATTACCATAATAAAAAACCTGCTTTGATAAAATATATGACTTTTGGAAAGTAACTACTTTAGTCTTATCGATATTTACAGATAGGCCCCAAATATTGCAATAGTCTAATAAACTATTAAGTTGAGACTGTAAACCAGTTGCAGATTTACTCATGAGAACTATACCATCTGCGAAGAGAAGTAAAAACAGCATTATATCGTGTATATCGATACCAGAAGTAACATTTTCCTGTAACTTTAATTCAAGATCTTCTATGAATAAGGAAAACAATAATGGAGAGAAAATTTCGCCCTGACGTACACCAGTATCATATGTTGAAACATCGCTAAGCTCATTATTATATCTAACACACGACTTAACATCCTTATACATGGCCCTGCATATGTTGAGAAACTCCCCCCCTATACATAACTTGATTAATTTAAGCCACAGTCCGTTACGATAAACACTATCAAACGCCTTCTGGTAATCAATCAAAGCACAAAATAGTTTCTCCTTTCCCTTAAACACATGATCTATCAATCTATCTAAAATAAATATAGCATCTATCGTACTACAACCTGCTTTGAATCCGAACTGAGCGTCAGAAATCATATTAAACATATATGTAACCCTACTTAATCTTGCATTAAGAACTTTAGTAAATAATTTACCAAAACTGCTGAAAAGAGTAATGCCTCTATAATTATTGGCGTCATCAACAGAGTGTTTCTTGTGAACTGGTACTATAAGTCCAACTGACCACATGGTCGGGAAACATCCTGAATCTAATATTTTGTTGAAGTCTTATTATATCATTGTCCATTATCTCTAGCAAATGGTCTACATATTCCAGTAAGAATTTATCTTTTCCCGGTGATTTGTTTTTCTTTATATTGTTTATAGCTGCCTTTACTTCGTCGAGTGTTATTGGTGTATTTAGGGTTTCGTAACAGTCACTGGGTAAATGTTCACTTAATTCTTCTTCCACTGTTGGATTGCTAACGTTATGGTCTGAATGGATAAGTTTGAAGTGTTGGTAGAAGTCTTCGAGTGTTAAGTCAGACTCCACAGAAGACTTTTTATTCCTGTTGATGAATTTCCAGAATTCCCTAGGGCGTTTCTTTTTAAGAGCACAGAGTTCAGCTGCTATTCTGGATTTGTAATGTCTTTTTTTCCTTCTTACACAATTTTTATACTGTCTCTTACAGTATAATACATGTATTCTTTGATGAGTGGTCGGTGATTTTTGGGGGCATTTCCTTTGTAATTTGAATTCCTTCCTTAGTGAATAACATTCTTAGTCAAACCACGCTGCTTTATCCTTATCGTCAAATGTGCCACTTTTACGTTGTACAGTTTTCTCAAAGAATGTTTTTGCAATTTCGACGATTTTATCAGTAAAAGAACTTAAAGTTTTATCTACAGTTTCTTGATTCCAGATCTCATCATCATGGTTCAACAGAGTTTTTAGTAGGCTTAGTTCTTCCACTAGATCGTCTTTAAATGACACTTTGTGGTCCGCGTTCCATTCTGAATATGTAAACTGTTCATCTTCCATGTCGTTGTCCATAGATTTACTTTCGGCAAAGTTCAGAAATATAGCACTATGGTCTGAAAACTCATTTATATCCCCAACTTTAAAGAATGATATAAGTTTAAAATCCTCCAGGTTCATCAAACAAAAGTCAACAACACTTGATCCTAGTGCTTGATGACACGTATATTGGCCTACCCCAGCGTCCTCTGAGCATCTGCCGTTAACAATACGGAGACCTGTTGCTTTGCACAGACGCAGCACACCCGTTGTCAAGGGTTTCTCAAGTTATTAAAAACCCACCACACTGGGCAACATTGAGCTGACACCTCGTGGACGTAAATACGGTTCAGAGTAGCTTTAACACAACTCACTCACCAACACGGGACCTGGCTGATTCAGTGTGTCCCAATTCATACAATGTCGCCAAATGATATCACACAATAAACAGGTGATTTATCTGTTCCGAGCGCTGTTTAATACAACTGGTCGACATGATTCAGCTATATTTAGAAGTCGCGTGTGATTCTACAAGTGCTCTTATACATACACACCTTTCAGTACTGCAATGCCCACACTCTCGCTTTGCTGCAATTTGGGATCAGTGACATGAAGGTAAATGATTCCAGCCCACGTGATTCTTTTCATTTTTATAAAACAAAAAAAAAACAAAAGGATGAAGGTAAGAATTATCGCACTGGCATAATGGAGTGTTCATGACAGAACCGGCCAAATCTTGTATCATGAAAAAGAAGCACGTGCAGCCTACTCGCTTACTAAGTCAAGAATAATTTCACTCCCGACAGAGTTCCGCCAGTTTCCTCGAGCCTCGTAGCGCTGCCTGCCCTGATCGCTGGTGCAATAAAGGAAGTGATTGATTTGTTCACAGCAATAGCATCGATCTGGTTGGAGCCGGTTCCAGTACAGTCTGCAGAAAATACGAGGGCGCTGCTTGCCTCAATAACCCCCGAGTCTTTTGTACTCGTAAAAAGTAATTTACCAACATGAAAAAACAATAAATAGATAGAGCTAGGTAAAGATCGCCATATCGACTGTTCAGTTGACTCCCAAGGAGCTCAACACGAAGACTCACTGATGGGCAAAACTAAACTTGGGGGTTGAGGGAACTTAACTTTTTAATTTACGTTTTGTTGTACAAGCTACAGGTTCTTTGAACGCAGACAAATTCAGTGAAGTTCATTATTTCGTTTAGCTAGCCAGATTATGTGGTGGTATCGTTCGTTCTCATAATCACCGACTGTACTGGATACTCTACTGTTAAAATTTAGAATCCCAATGCGTGTTGCACCACTTTGCCGATTGGGTTCATTCGTACCTCCGATCCTTGTAATTACAGTGTTCATTATAGCAGGGTGTGTCCAATACTTCTGTCTGATTATATCAAAATCAATTAGATATGGTCACATTTCTGACAGAGGCAGGCTCCTCAATTTTCTCAAAGGTCTTTGTGCTTCCTGCTCATACTGAAGCCTGACGCCATCACTCCCAACAGCACCATGACAAGCGTGAAACGGTTTATCATTTGGCAGCGGTTTTGAGAAGTCCATACCATGGACACAACGGACACAGAAATACGAGGGTCCAACATACCCAGGCATAAGCTCACTTGAGTTCATTCAGATGAGCTTATACACATTTTCTTCAGCAGACTTAAGAGGTACCAACTAATATCGAAACTAACATCCAAAGGCCACCTCACATGTGATTAACACACAAATAAAACTTCTGCAACAGCCATACATGAGTAGTAACAAAAATACGGCTTATTCCTTTTATGAGTTTATTGAGCATGTGACAATAAAACAACAAGCGAGCACAATGTTGATATGTTTCCTTTCTGCGAATACACTTGGACTGACTCTAGGACAATGGGAGTAAGCCGGACTGGACCTAATTAACCTGTTCTCAGTACACTACACTAGCACTGGGGATTCAATATCAAATAAAACACATGTCAGAATTACATGTTACATTAATAACATTTCAACTAAAAAGGTTATGATAGAATAATAAAACTGAACATAATGAATGCAATAAGATCCCTGTTCTAACAATGCTGGCATTGTCAAGAAAACAGAGCTCTGAATGTGACACTACTGCGGTAAGCATGATCATAAACTCACTTTGTACAATATAATCTTGAGTCTTTTAGACCAACACATATTACACATCCTGCTGGTGCCTCACAGGAGTGTAGCGAGTCAAATCTCAACATGCCTATGATTTAGTTACATGAGGAATATCTATAGCTGTTCTATAACGTACTTAATCACATGAACATCCCACAGAACAACATTCCTCAAACTCTGCAAACTGAACAAATTATCATGTACATCGTACGCAAAAATATATTTATATATATTCATATGATATACTGTATGTTAGGACATGGGAAGGGCATCATCTTTCAAAAGACTTCAGCAAATGCCCAATATATAAAGAAAATAAAAACAATCTCTCTATGATTTCAACAGAACACTTAAAATCTGAACTTGATTCTAAAATATCACCAAGATAAAACACATGCTACCATTTTGATAGCAATGAAAATATTATTTTTAGTTCTGATACAATCAATTCGAAAACTGACTGCAACCCAAACAATGCAAAAGGACAGCTCCAGCATGAATCAGTTTACCCTAAACCAACAAAGGTCGACGGATATCACTGGTAAATTAGGTAAATTTATTCTTCAACAAATATTCTACTGATCAGAAATTTGGTAACTTCCTTTCAATTAAACAAAGATAATTTGGTTTAGGGAAACATGCATGTAGAGCAGACCTGTAGCATGTACACCATCAAACAATTGCTAAAGGTATCACTGCCTTGAAAGTTTCTAATTCAACGTGACACCATATGTGATAAATCAAGAACAAGGCACTAGGTATTGATTACCTATCACATTAATGGATTAAAAACAGAATAAGTTGTCTATTACTCAAATGACCGATAATATAACGATCAAATGCTTTATGTTAAAGGCAGTCATCATGTCCTGAGATAGTGACCAAACAGATGAAATCTAACAGCAATATGAAACAACAGAATTTCAATTCATTTTCTATAGAAAGTAACCTTTTACAAGGGCATATGGTAATGCCTGTTACTGTTTTATAAGTGTCAATCCTGTCCCCCAACAAAGAACTTTTTTTCAATACCTAAGGTTTGACATCACAGAGGAAAATATTTTCACAAAATGTCAAATGGCCAACAGGAAATGATTTAAATCACTTGCCATTATTGTGTATGGCACTACCAGAATTCTTTACTTATCTGCAGTTTGTGGACAATATGGTTAAGTCGTAAGTTTGAAACGGATAGTACAGTAAGATAGGATTATGCTATTTTACTTGTGTGCAGTTGTATAGACAAGGCACAATCTTAATAATTTTACTTCAAGATCACAGGTACTGTAACAGATGGAGGGGGAATCTCCCACACAAATGCCAAATAAACATTTACTAGGTCTAGCAATGCTGATCAGTCATGGACACACAGTGACATCTACAGTAGTAATAGGACCAAGACATTACAAATGAGTTAGAAAAATAACTAAAAAATGTAATTGCAGTGTTAGATATTTTTGGCATCCTTGGGACCTTGAGTTTTTGGTTATTATTTGTATGTGAATCCCTACAATGTTATTATTTACACTGGGATCATCAAAAAATGGACATCTGTGATGTTGAGAACTAATTTCAAATAAATAAATAGCAACTGATCAGGTGGCACTTGATTGACTGAACAAACAGTATGTTTTTCATTTACGCTTCCATGTGCTGAACAAATATTAGGTCATGACCACTGACTGACTACTGTTACTTGATTGGCTGAAAATAAATTGGTCAGGGTTTGCAATACATTATTGAGCTGAACAATGTTGCTGATATTGTGTTGTCTACTTTTCTGTGCATTTATGATTAAATATGCACTCTGTGATGTATTTATTGTCGACACATCTATTTAAAAAGAACTGGCTTCTATACTGCTATGCAGTGTGCACACCAAACTGAAGTTACACCTTTCTTGCGACTACATGTTAATGAGAAGGCAACCCAAAGACTACATAGCTCAACTGGCTCATCGGAAGTATTGCTGACCCAATTCGGAAGTATGCAAATGGTAAAGTGTATGCATAGACATTGATATTTTAGGAAAATTTTGTGTTTAGTCTTTATCAGGGTGACTGACTGTTACGGACAAATGGTGAACTATTTGATGTCTAGCTTCCTGGTAAGGATGACCTCAGCAGAATATTTTCATAACCAAAATGGCTATCATTACAAATAGACATCAGCTCTTAAGCAGTAAAATAGATTTTACCAATTTGGTTAATATTTTAAAGATTTACAGCCATTTGAAATTCAGCCTATCAACTGACAGCAGGATTGAATTGTCAATTCATACTGAAATGGATATGTAAAAATCACAATGACAGTATGCACAAGTCTGGAAAGCTATGCCTGTTTCATATTATGATACCCTGAATGAAAAAGACATCCCCCACTAATCCCCTGTGGCCAGGAATACAAACACCAAGATTTATCTTGATGTGTCAAGCAGTATGGAGAAGAAAGAAGTACAAGAGAAGAAGGTGAAAATGCAAGTTTATGGCTTCCAAAGTTTGGCTCAGATGAGCCAAATTTCTGGAGTATCCAAATTTCTTTCCATAGTTTCAGTGTAAAAGCTGTAATAAATTTGTGAAGCCAGAAAATGTATTAAGATCCACTGCAATAGATATGGAATACAACTACAGTAAAACTAGTGATATTTGAGAAGCACTATATTGAAAGTAGACACTACTGGGCAACATATTGATAAGTTGATGAAATAAAGTCTTCAACAATAATGAAATGCATTTATTTCATTGCAGTCCTAATGTAACAAGTAATCATGTTCTTAACTAATGTTTCAGAATGTGAGCATTCAGAACTTGCAAGTCCCAGTGTCTGTGTTTGTCATGATATTAAACAAAATCTGGTATAAAGAGGAAAATGTGGAAACCATGTTGCTTCATTAATGGAGGGGATAGTGCTTCCATCTATCACAATATAATTTCATGACTACAATTAGATTTGGTGAATTCTGTTTAACCAATGGATAGTGGTATGCTAAGTATACAGCTCATGTACATTAATTCTCAACTGTCCTGAATTCTGGATCATGCACAAGTCCAGTATAGAAATGATACATCAAAAACATTTTTGCAAATAACCCTACTATTTATGCAATTATTTATAAACATGTTTATTTTAAATGTTTTTATCAATTTAACCTTAAACAAGAAGCTGTCTTTCTTTGACCGTCAGGTGGTAGAGAGGATACTAGTGAGTCAACTGCGCAGACACTGATGGCGTGATTGGGGTGGGACAATCGGAAACTTGCTGTGGAATATCACCAAATACTGACCATCTTGGTATAATATCGTAACAATATAAGGCTTTAAGAAGTCTCGTACCATTCATTCCATTGATAGACACAAAGACAAAAGACACTTTCCATATTATGTTCATTTACCTTACTCATTTTGAATGGCAAAATGACCTAGCACTGCATTTTCTACATCAAAACAAAAACGACAAATCATTAACAACTAATAATAAATTTAACTAGTGAATGTGTGATAAGGGTAGAAAAGCCTGGCTATTCCTCTCAGGTTAAATAACAAAACTATATAAATATATACTCACACCTCATTCAAACACTCAAACATCACAGGTTGGGATACTCAGTCATGGAGCTGATCCACCATTTAAACAATTATAGCTATGAGTTAAGAACAAGAAGTCAGAAAATCAACTCACTTTAAAAATGTACACCTTATATACACTGATATACAACAGACAAATCAACAAACAACGTTTTCTTGTATTCATTAATGAGAGAGAAAGGAGAAGAGTCAATAATTTTCCTGAGAAATATCTGAACCTATCTGCATTTAACTTAACACTGGCTTGGACATACATATCAAAGAAAGAATGTCCTTACAAACCTAGTAGACTCATCATCTATACTTATCAGATGTGTCCACTCATCAGAAATCTTTCCCCTTCCCCTACTTGATTAACTGTTAATTCACTACTGGAAGAGCACCAGACCTAGACAATATATCAGTGTCATGAGAGAGTGACAGACTGACACTGCAGGTGACCCCTTTGTCCTACAGCTACATTATCTTTGGAGACACCAAGTACCAGCTGTAACTTTGCTGTCTTCAAGATGATAAAGAAAGCTCATTTTGTGGTAAAAATAAGAATGGCCCTAAAGCCACCGAACATGTCTAACAGAACTTGAAATACTAACTTCAGAGCACCTATGCAGTTAGATATCCAGTGTTAAGTCAATTGCTTCAGGTACAGCTGACCTCAGTTGCAACAGGTAATCGTGGAAGCAGGTAAAAACTCTGCACACTAAATCAATTGAGCATCAAAATGTCATAATGTTGAATTCAGCAAAAGCAACTTCCAATTTGATCCTTCCAAATGTCAAAAATATATTATAATGCGGATAATTTCATTTTCCCTCTGATCCAACAAAACTGGCAAATAATGCTCAACTATTTGAAATGTCACCTGTTATACTAGTTGACTTCATTATGCGCAATGAGTAAAAGGTACACTGATTTCCAAGGGCGCACCTTTGTTGATGTCACATTTGAGTGACAACAATGAGGTATTATGGTTAAAATCCTTAATTCTAAGGAATTAACCTTCTTTCAAAATTACATCTGATTAAATGTTTGGCAACTATTACAACAATCATATATGAGTGAATATTTGTAATTATGATCGCTTTTGAACGACACAAAATCCTCCAGGTCATATTATTTCTCTTGGCACAAGTCTCTTGTATTGCTAAATGCTATAAACTTAGTAACATTAGAGAAACATTCCTTCATGCACATGTTGACATGGCCCTATTTTCTGAGCCTGGCTTGTCACCTTCATAAATGGTTTTGAGATAACAGAACTGATGCTCAGTCAAAACATTCAATGAAAAATGAAAAAAACTTTGAAAACACTGATAATGGAAACCAATTTTTTAACGTTCTGGGAAAGAAATTATAACAAGAATCTCAGTCAAAGTTTACCCCATCCACTAAATATTTAGAAATAATCCCCTGCTTTCAAAACATAACAACTTTCAAAAGCTTAGACTCTTCTGTGATTCACAATAATATTA
Organism: Haliotis rubra; assembly: GCF_003918875.1. NCBI lineage: Eukaryota > Metazoa > Mollusca > Gastropoda > Lepetellida > Haliotidae > Haliotis > Haliotis rubra. The sequence goes on from NW_025767157.1 coordinate 1,912,332, forward strand.
GTAAAAATCCATTGACACTTTAAACAATAAAAGTCTGTATAGGCAGGAATGTTCCTCCATAAGAGACAGGTTTACTATCACATCCAATTTTTCCATCCAGCAAGTGGCATCCCTGTTATAATTCAGGACATCGACAGACAGCACTATATAAGACACCAATGCAACAAACACTTGGTTGCTTAAAATTTGTACATGTAACAAAGTATGTATACACTGAATGCAGACTTTCATAAATTATCAACAAGCATCAACCATATCACAAACTGTTTCAATACTACTTCAAATTGTGATTCTTTAACATGCCTAATTTCAACAGAAATGTATTTTTACTACCTTTGGCAGTTTCATGCCATTGAGTTATCTCATACTGGCTTGATTGGCAGCCTTGTACAACAAACCAATTTGTTTAAAAGATGTATTACAAAAACTGACTTCCTATCTTAATAATTAAGTATCGAATCTTTGCAATACATGCAAAATGTCTTTTACTCTTGGTTACAAATGAACACATACTTCAACTGACTGTGTACAGACAGGTTCTTGTTTCAACACAGTGAACATTCACATATATTTCAAATGAAAGTGGGAATCTACATGATGCTATGAACATTCTCATTTCTGAATAGGGAAGTTGGCTGGAGCAATGATGAACAAGATCCACTAAATGTCTCATCTCTAAGACAAACTACTGGCAAATGAAACAAGAAATTCATCAAATATATAAATTAGATGTCAACCACAATATTATGAAGGTGATCAGTTCATTATGAAAAATGTGTGAATCGTCTGGATGCCACATCCCAATTCTGTTGACACATGAATGAAGGTGTTCTTAGTCACTGGCAGAAGTATGTACATTGTCTAGTTTATAGGGAAATAGTATATCCTGTAAAATAGCCACCTTCAGCTATTACACGAGGTAAACACTGCATTAGGCCTGGCTCTTGACAACACTTGATACAGAAGTCATGGCCTGTATTTCTCAACATTACTGTATCTTGACACCCAAAGGGAACAGTCCTTGTGTACTTGTTTCATATGTAATCCAAACATGCACTAAATATACATGTCATACAACCGTAAGTGCATTCATAGTGCATGTAATCTATGAATGTATGTTGATTTGACATTTGTAGCAGTAGAAGTTGGTTTCTTGTATGTATCCACCTGTAATATCAGTCTCATGACCGACAACCTCCCTGATCTCCAAATGTCTCTGCTTGCCTGCTAGCAAACAGGCATGCTGCCCTATATAGCTACCATTGCCTCACCATCCTTGTGCCACAGAATCCATACTGGTTTCACATTAGCCATGGTTCCTCATACATTGTCACATCACAATACATCACATCACATAAGTACAGCACTAAGATGTTATAACGCCACCATGAGTATCATCAAACAGTATTCTTATTTGTGGCTGGAGGAACATTGGCACTCCCATCAAAGTTAAAGTCTAATTTGCCTTCTAGAGACAACTCTTGTTTAATGATCTGATCAAGATCACAGTCCAATCCAAATATCAAGTTTTCTATATCTATATCAATAGGTACATCTCCTTCCACAGGTCCAGTGTTCATGTTGCCAGAGCCTGTGTTTGGAAAGCTTCCCGACTGTAAATTTGTTTGGCTTCTCTGGTTGTTAATCTGCTGGCCAAGCTGAGTAGCGAGGACCTCATCCATGTTGGAGTCTTGACTCTCCATATTGTTACATGTGGTTGAAACTGGGCCATTCAATTGGGCACGGGAGTAAGGCATGTTCATCTGTGAGAACTGTGAGTGACTGGCAGTCGTGGTGGGCAGGGTGTAACTCATGGCTGCCCCTCCCTGTGTGAGGGCTGCTCGCAGGATGGAGTCATTGGAAGTTTGGAGCTGCTGTTGCAGCACCGTCCGGGGCTGGGCAGTTGCTGAGCCAGATGCTGGGGATCCTGGAGCCTGCTGAGGAGACATCTGCTGCGGCTGTGGGGAGAGCTGGCGCGGTTGACCTGGGTGGGGCTGAGGGGAAACACTTGGACTGAACCCATTCCCATATCCAATTGGGCTGGCCTGTTGTGGAGATCGAGAAGGTGATGTCATCTGAGGCTGTGTGTTGATGGTCAGCTGATTGGTTGTGTTTAGTTGGGCTGCCAAGTCCTGGCTCATGCCAGAATCCTGCTGGTACAAATCTTGCTGCCTGAACAGATTCTGTCGTAAACCCAAGTTGTTGAAACGACTGTTAGAGATGGCTACACTCCAGGTTGCTCATCACTGTTTGAGGCACAGGCTGCTGGGCAGGGGATTGAGTGTTGCGTTGCAATGACTCAGGGTAAGGTGGTGGGGCTGGGAGGTTACCAAACTGACCACTGAAACTTCCATTTTGACTATAATTTGAATTTTGATTGAAATCAGACATAGTCAAATCATTGTTAGAACCATTCTGCATGAATTGTTCTTGCAACCCATTCCCTACCAAATCTAAACTTTCAGAACCTGTCAAACCTATGTTATTTGGTTCTGCTAGTTTCATACTGTCCACTAGAGTGTCCACTAACTGATCTGTAAATCCATCAGAACTATAACAGAAATTCCCTGAATCCACTTCAGGTCCCCATGGTATAGGAGACATTGGGGGTACCTGGTTATCATGTAAATCTGGTTCTACAGCAGCCTGAATGGGAGAGAGCCGGCCACAGCTACTAGCATTAGAACTAGCTCGTGGTCGAAAGTCAAAGCCAAAGGTTGTATCTAAAAAGTCCTCTGAAGCTGATGATGGACTGCCACCAGCTTCTAAAGCAGCTCTTAGAGCTTCCACTTTCTTCTTAACACGACCACGCTTCTTTTCATAGTTTTTGGTTTCCATGCTACCTGCCCTCCGTCTGGGAGTCTTCCCTGGCTTGGCATCTGGGTTGATAACCCACCAAGAACTCTTGCCTGTTCCTTCATTCTGAATACGCATGAAGCGACTGTGCAAGGACAAGTTATGCCGAATCGAATTCTGGAAAACAAAGCATACAAAATGTAAGTTAAATTACAAATGCAAGTAACAATGAAAACATTGAATGGATGCAACGATATCTAAATGTTATTTTTACTTTTGAAGTCTTGCACATCTTGCAGTCTGCAACAGAAACAGTTGGTCAATAAATATAACCATGATTTATCTAGGACTCAAAACATGTTAACCACATGGCCTTTGACAGGCAAATTTGGGAAAACACAGGACACTGGTCAAAATTTGATTTGTAATAATGTTCTTGCTTTCATAACTCCTGTGAAAATTAACAAAATTCATATTTGAAATGATAATTTTTATTACTCTTTGAGGCAGTCTTGGGGTTGAATATCGGTCTCGGACCAGGCCTACATAAATCCCACTGTATACAATAATTATATGTCTTATCATTATACAGTTTCTACTTTTTCATGATAATAGATCTTTACACCTTTGCAACATTAATTCCTTCAAAAGAATCAAACACCTCCTTATTTCATTTGAACAAATACCCATTAATCATAAATCCAAGGACGTCCTCTGTCATACTGATCTTTATGCATCATTGATATTAAATTATTCTTTTTATGTTATTTACATAAAGAATATCCTGATCTCATATCCTGTTAATGAAAATTAGTTACATAACCATGAAATGTATACTTAGTGTAACTACTGAGTTGTCATGCAGATAATAGGAGATAAAAAGTTATAAAAAGTTGTCAAAATACTCATGACCAACTGTTGTCTGTCATACAGATCCTGAAACAAATATATCCATGCAAGTCAATATGTGGCAAGTCTACATTACCACACTTTCAGGAAGAAAGTCTCTGGACTCCTTTTCATTATATTTTATGATTATTTGTTATGAACAGTTTTTTTCTGTAAAATATGACCAACTGATGCTTGTTGGCGTACGTTCATGTTTGACACCTCACACACCTAGGCAACCCTTCAGTTTGTTTGTTGTTTAATGCCTCACTCAGCAGTTTTCCAGCTATATGACAACAGTCTGTAAATAATCAAGTCTGGACCAAACAATCCAGTGCTTGATGTCATGAGCATCGTTTTATTTAGCTGGCATACCATGGCATACATAAACCAAGTCACTGAGCCTGACCAACCGATCCCAGTAGTTGGCTCTTATGACAAGCATGGGTTGCTGAAGACCACTTTTAACCTCCGTTGACCCTCCAGTACGCTGAGTATATATCTCAGAGTACTTAGTTTGTTGAAAAAGACAACTGCTACTAACTGTCAAAATACAAAAATTTATAAAAGTAGAAAATTATTGCTACTTTTCACTCAAGATAGGAAAATGAAAATATTGAATAAAAAAAACCTTAAACACATTTTTAATTATGGTCAAGGCAGGAAAGTAGATGTTCAGAAACATGAATGATAACGTAACAAAACATGTCATACTTCCTCTTCAGCTTTGAGTGAACGCTGTAAAAGTACACAGCTATTTCATGAGACTCTGTTTCCCTTTATTGGCCCAGTGCCAGCTCACAGCATGAATATTCAACTTTATTCTCTTCCTCCTCCCTTGCCCAGCAATACTATAAGCCTTCAACGGCCGCTCGGACAACAGTGGCCAAAGCGAGCATTCTATGGTCAATGAACATTTGCATTTCTCACACATCTATATACTGGAATAACAATATGCATCAGTAATGTCAATACCAAATGTTCATTCCTAGAAAGTGGGTTAATAACGCTGACCCAAGCCTGCTACAATGTCAGCCTATATATAGCAGCCTGACTGGGAGTGCTCTCAAACCAGTATATGTGTGCTAACACTCAGCTCCACACAGGGAGCAGTACAGCAGGGTCATTCACAATGTACAAGAGGTACTGAATCTCTTGTGCAATTATATAATACAACCATAAAAGACATGTGTGAAAATCAATGCCAGTCTGTCCTTACAGATTTCTCTTTACATTTCTTTCATAACAATTTCTATCAGCTGTCATTTGTGGTTTAACACAGACTACTGACACCAAAAACATTGTACATGAGCAACCACAACAGGTTGTTGGTGATCAACAGGTGTAGGATCTCTTCAAGATGCATCATTCATATCCAAAAACCTCTCGGGTTTCTAAACAATATCAAATACCATGGAAATGTGATTGGATATGTAACAACAATACATGCATTTAACTTCTCTAAAACAGAACCTTTGTGAGTTGTGGATATATATTTCTCAAAAATGTGTGATTCCTTTGAAGGATTTTATAGCATGATGTATGTCCTTCAGAATAACCTTAGAAGTAGATGCATTAATGTTGACTGGCTTATGTCCCAGCAAGATTGATTGATGTCGCTAACCCAGACAATGGCACCTACAGCTGTTACTGAAGACTTGTTTCTTTTTCCTCAGCAGTGTGTACGTGTCCGGTACTGGAAGCTACTTCGCTACTTGTCATGAAACAACCCCTTTGGTGCATGTTATAAGTTGTTCATCAACATTAAAGTATTGGGGAGCTGAGAGGTATTTAGCCATGATAAAGAAACTGATCAAAGTCGCGATATTGAAACTATGAAAAGACCTACTCCATGGCCTTCCCAGCATGCCTTTCACATAGGTAAACTGCCTTCAGCAAAAATGCTTGAGTTCACATAAATCTAGTATCTCTCAATTCACACTTCAGAAAATGCTAAGAATTTGTCACAAGAGCTAAAAGATAAAAATGAGGGATTATAGCATTTCTATCAAGTCAATAAAAGAAATGTCCACATGGCGTAAACTGACATGTAGGATAGATGTGTCTAAATCTTATATTGCATAATGCACCTAAAGAAAATATGTCCTTTTTCATTCAATGTTCATAGGAAATAGTAAAACTTTGGGACAACTACTTGCGGTTTGAGTATAAGATTTTGGTGATACATGTATCAACTTCTTTATTTGTTAACTACAATGTTTCAGTGTTAAATATAACTCCTTCTTCAGGATAACTTCATGTCTTAACAAATAATGAAGTTGATATCCAAAACATCTTTTGTTAATGTTCATCACTTCTAATTGTCCTTCAAAGAACATGTGGTTTATTGCATTAGCGATGTTTTGGTGTAGCTTCTTATACTGTTCTCATGCTTGAATGATACTGACAAGTAGACATCTTATTATTTGTTTGAATGGCATTCCAGAAGGTGGTGTGTAACTGAGAAAATATATTTTATCGATAACATTTTCAGGTTATTTAAACCGGAAGTTCCTCCACAATGACATACATTTTGTTATTTACTCAACTTCTAGAAATGCCAATCAAAGCATTTCACTGTGTTGAATATATACACTGTGTCAGCAGTCAAATGTGGATGTTTAGAGGCCACTCACATACACAATTGTTCTACTTTATATGAGTTTTTTTGTAATGAGATTACTCACTTCTGAAGAAAATAATGTAAACTTGTCGAAATTAGTACTTGCATTGGATATGAAGAATTATCTGTTTAATTGGCATTATAGAAGCTGATGAGTAATAAAGTATCCCACCTTTTTGATATTTTGTACATTGTAATTCTTACACTTTTGCAGGTTTGATAAATTTCCTTCAGTAGCTACACCATGTAAAACAGTACTGATGTTGTGAATTGTCTCACAGAATGTTTTTAGAAGAAAAATCAATTTATTATTTTTTGTGTAATTTATGAACAAAGTTTGGACAAACTGAGCTGGATATGACAAGTGGAGTATCTTTAGAGCCAAAGTAACTGTAATTTAAACTACAGTGTGTTTAATAAAAATGAAGAAAAAAGTATTCTTACAAAACCATACACTTACATTAAAATATATATAAACGTGCTTGTAAGTACCAAATTTTTAACAACTGAGGGCAATCCAAGAATCACTCATGAGCGCACATATCATGATGAATACTCAAACAGTGTTTGGAATACAGCAGAGTAGAGGGGTCACTGAGGTTTATGGTCATACAGCATATTATTACCACTGACAAGATCAAATTACTGCCCTTTTAAATAATCATTTGGTGAATTTAAATGCAAGATTAACTGTAGTCAAGAACAACTTCATTTTGATACTTAGTAAATAAGACAGCTATCAGTAATATTTGCAGACAGATTAGGGTAAGTGTTTTGCTGGAGTGGAGTGAACTGTACTCTGTGACTTCTGTGGGAGTGTCTCCTATTCCTGCCTAGTAGCACTTCTCACCTTGCCTGTCCCTAACGCTGGAATGAGGACAAAAACATAACAAATATGCCAAATATCCACATGCATCTGGCAAAATTGGTTTTTCTCTTTCACCATTGTTTTTGCAAAATGACAAAGGATTTAACTTCAGTTTTACATAAAACTTGTATGCTTTCCAAAACATTCAGTTACTTATTTCAGCATGTTTAAAAAAACAATGAGACTTCTTTGACTTTGTGAAAATAATCAAGTCCTTTTGTCATAATATTGTTTTCATGTATACAAATAGAATGACAAATGAAGCCAACACAATGAAAGCATTATTCACATTCCGCACCATACTCTCATTCTTAAAAAGGAAAAGAAATTCGGTGAAATTGATTAGCACATGTCCTAACTAGTATAATATAGTTGCTAACTTTCACTGAGAAATATGGAAGGGTTTGACACCAGTATAAAACATTACCCTAATATGAACTAACTGCTTTGGACAGAAAACAATGCAACAAAATACATCAGAGGTGCTGCTTCTGAGAATACTGGTTTCCAGTTGGGTATAGTGCAGGTACTTAGCCACTAGTCACGGGAAATAACACATTAATATATAAATAACCACTGCCGGATTTTGATCCCTATCAACATCATTCTCTTAACACTATCTTTATATTCTTTACAGATAAATAAAAACACATTAACACGCCACTAGTAACATCTGAATAAGCCTAAATCTACTTCTTACATTGCACTTTGTGGAAGTGGATGATAACTATTCTTTTTGGTGACATAAATTCCTTTGAACTACATACACTCTGATGAAAGTCGTACTACTTTTGAGTGACTCTTGTGGGGAAGTAATTGTTGAAGCATTACAGGAAACTCTTTCACTCCAATAGAAATTCATTAGTCTTATAGCTACACACTTTAAACAGGAACAGCTACAAACATTACAAACAAGACACAATCCCAGTAACATCTGCATCACAACCATACAATCCTCCACATTCTTAAAGGAACCAAACACAGTAAATCAAACGTGTGTATGCTTTCAGTTTATCCCGGTCTCCACTGACAATAATGGCAGGTATTAATCATGATGCAATGTGTACTGCAACAGTCAGTAATTTGTGGGATCATATTCCATAGTTTGGTTGTTCTCTACTGGTTTTCTTCAACAGGCCTGTAGAGGATGTTTTTCTGATCTGTCAACTTTACATTTTTTTTAATAAAGATTCAGTCAGGTTAACATCTCTGATTCCAAAATTTCAGAGATGGCATCCTAAAGTTTAGAGTTGACTAAGTTCTGTAAATGGAATTGATGATGGTCCCAGGCTACGATCTCACCCATGCCTTGGTGAACAGTGATGGGAAACATTAATTCCAATGATAATAATTCTTTTAATGTAGTTCAATATGCTACAAGGGGAGACCCAGAAAAACAACCAAAGATATATATACTTAATTAAGTGAGTCAATTAACTTGAAAATATATGTACATACATGTAATTAAAGACAAATGAGACTTCATACAATTAATTATTATACTACAGTTGCCACCGACACATGCATAGCCAACTGATACAATATATATATATAAATATGCATGTACAAAGGCACAGTACTATGGAGCACTCAGATGTACTCACTGTTCTACCTACAGAGTGTGTACACACCTCTGAAGTAGCCATGACCTCAGGGGAAACAAGCTACTTTCCAACATCTATTATAAATTATTATTATTCTCGAAGTAAAAGGAAAAGAGGTCAGGTGTTAGATCAAAGTTGAGTCAAAGGGAATGCTGTGAATTATGTATGATATTAAATCACTGGAGTGCAACGAAAGTATATCGGGCATGCTTGAGTGATTCAACATGTTCATGACCTGGCAAAATACCCTGCCAGCGCCATATTCTATACATTAAAATAAGTAATCAATTTCATTCAATTCCTGAAGGAAAAGAAACTTTCATTACTGTTTGGATGATCAAGAAACAGTTTTGATATTTAATATCTAATACAAACTTAAAACATATGCTGGAAACTACTGTTAACAAACTCAAAGATACAACTAAATTTAGTCAGTTATAACCATAGTTTGTATTTCACATTTCAACTAAATTATACAAGAGGCAATGACCAAAAAAGAAGTTTGTTATATCTTTCAGTTCATTATAAGTATGCTTGTTAAGAACATAGTTTATAGTATTTTAGAGAATCACAAATCGAAGGCTCTTTCATCATACAAACTGTAAAAAAATAAATAAATTGTACCATATAACACGTAATATTTGGGGTTACACTTTCTCAGTAAAGTACAGATTCTAGTAATCTTGGGAGTCCCAGTGAGGATTTGAACCCACTCTCTGAGTGAGTCACCTAATCGCCAGCACTAAAAGCACCGCCTAGTGTCCTTGTCATAATATTATCATAGCTCCATAAACAAAGTTTTCAAGTATCTTTGAAAAAAATGGAACAGATACCCTTGTCAAACATCCAATACCTGAATTACAGTTTCTCAGCAAAAGACATTTAACAGTACCATCAAGTGTTTGTAACAAGAACAGTCCTCAACAGGTTCTGTATCATGTCCCACACATGAAAACAATTAAAATTAGGTGGTCACCTCAATTCATATACGGTAACAGCAACCTTCAATTAACTCACATTTCAATTACTACACTGCCATCCATATGAATAAAAATATATAAAAATATATTTTAAAAACATATAAGGTTTCATCCAGTTATTGAATATGAATCTAATTTGAACTACTAAATGAAGAAATAATTTTACAGGAATCTGTTACCATAACATTGGAATTCACAGCTGTGGTACAAATGGAATGACTCATTCGAACAAGTTTGCGTTCCGAAAAACTATCATATTACATATTGTATAAATGTAGGTTAAACCTGCCAGTAGTTGAGTGAAAGGTGGGAAAAAATGGATGTCAACAACCCTTATATTTCAGTTCATAATTCTGACACATGTTCATCAAGCTATCATGCTTTCACATGTTATATCTTCGACAAACAACAAAGTGTTGGACAACTTGACACAATAAGTGTTTCTAACTGTTAGCCTATGTAATGTTTGCTTACAATTACTACATTGTATACATTGGGCACCCACGTGACTTATTCACGCTAATGTTTGTAAACAAAGAGATGGGAATTTCCATGTTAGCTTCACAAGCGGAGAGATCCCGTTAGCCCGTGTTGTTCATGTAACGAATTGTTAACGCAACTGAAATCACACATTAATTACAATCTGTCACGGCTAATTAACGGGCAGTGTTGCAGGTGACGATCATGACAGTCTGAACGCATTATCTCCAACGACTTGATCAGAGTAACCGATGTGATATAATCGGTTGATTAATGAGTGTGACAAACGATCAATTATAAACTCAAGAGGTGTCTTTACAAAGGGAAGAGTTAATTTTAGCGTTTGAGGAGACCTACAGCGAGCGAGGGGCGTTCTCTCCAAACATTCTACTCACGTAAACTCGTGTCCTGCAAGACGTGACCTTTAACATAATACGGAACCTGAAAAGTGACGCACATCCCCCAAATCGGAAGTAGTGGTGACAGAATGCACGCTACTGTTGTTTTAGTATATACGACTATAACTGTCAACCCGACATTTTCATAATATACAGATATATAAGTCACTGGCCTCTATGCAAACCTTCACAACCGTACGTTAGCTAATTAGGTCGGATAATATTGCACATAAAACTAACCTTCCAGCCAGCTGAGCTCGTACTGTCGCCTTTATCTTTGAAATAAGGAACATTTTGTACCATCCAGTCGTATATTTGAGATAGAGTCAAACGCTTTTCAGGTGAACTTTGGATAGCTTTCGTTATCAAATCCGCATATGATAAGTTTCCCCACGCATTTCGTCTTGACCCACTCTTTTTAGTGTTTAATCCGAGTGGATCTTTCTCCTTGTGATTTTCAGTGGAAGAATCCTCTGACACGGGGCTATTCTGGGCATCAAGAATCTCCCGATTCGGTCGCAGAGGCCAGGTGTTAGATCTTGCCCTAGTTTGAGGCTCAAAATTAGGATCTATGTCTGCAGCGTCCATCTTGCGTTTTGCAAATGAACGTAACACTTAATATCTAGAACACACCGTGGTATTCGTCCTCAGCCCACATATTCCACACTTCAGACAAAGTTAAACATCCATAGGCTCACGTAATGGAGCTGCCAACAGTCACTGACACTCCAATCTGCGATGTAATATGGTATCCTAATGCTGGCTAGTGAGCTATCATCCAACATACCATACGGCCATTACTTTACTCTACTACCTCGCTCCAGATCTTGGGGAGACCTGATGACGTATTTGTTGTCACGGGTGATTTGCATACATGTGGTGGTGATATCATGCGCATGTGCGCAGTCGGTATCTGCGCAGACGGGAAACTTCCTCGCTCCGAGCTCGTCCTAGTTTCTCTCGCAGCTAACGTGACATTGGCAAATCATAACAGTAAGTTGGCGCGTGTTGCACGCACAGATTTATGCCGCCAAAAATGTGTAAACGTTATTGGCCGTGTGCTGCTAGGGGAAAGGATTTCTTATATTCACTCGTGATAGTCCTTGAGGCTTTCACAATAAGAAAAAAAAAAAAAACTTGTTGCACCCAGACTTAGTACCTTTTGCAGTAAATATTATGTTAATGAAGAAGCATCTACCAAACTGCGGAAGAACAGATATTTTTTTAACAAAGATACGGTAAATGCACAATAAATTATAAGATTAAGTTCAAAGATTAATCAAGGTTCATATTTGTACCAACAGCATACACAAGTGAGTGAGTTATATTATCTTAAGCGGTGTCAGCAATATTTCAGACATAATGCGACTTGAACAATTTAAACGTAAATATTACTTTAAAAAACGTCCAACAAAGGACAGAAAAACAACCAGTAGTTTATCACAGAATTTAAAACTAGTTTAAATACTCGTAACAAGTTAACGACATATATGTATCGATCTACAACCCTACGGAACCGTAGACTATAAATCACCAGGAAACTACATAAATAATGTCATTAAAATAACCAGCATATGTGTAAATTCTTTAAAAAGTGCGTTCTTGGGTTATTTCAGGGGTTGTTAATTAAAACTACAAATGCACTGCGATTTAAATAACACATATATGACGAAACTGATTTAAAAGACGTACATATGAATATGGTCAAAGATATTGAATTAGGGCAGCCTATCAGACACATTCAAGTGTTACAAAAACAATAAATTACATGAGTAAATAAGAATAATTATAACGTAGCGCATGCACATTGTGTCCTCTGAATTGTCATATTTGGGATGACAATGATTTCTTTTCCTGCAGTTAAACTTCGTTCCGCCGGGGAAAAAAACAACAACTAAAAAAAGAAAAAGAAAAGAAAAAAAAAACACTACCAGGCTACAAAAAAGGTCTTGCAACGGTCACATGCACCTACAGCCCATGTATATTCAACCAAAATGCCCTTGTTGTCGGACCTTTGACAATGTGACCTTGTACAAGCACATTATTAGTGATATAAATACAACATAGTTGTGAACATGTATTGCTGTCAATATCACCTTTCAATGATGAATACGGCATTGGTCCTGGATCCAGGATTGGACAGTTCGTGAAATGAATATATTTTGTTGTCTTCTGTTATCTCAGTCATGATATTTACTTATTTTTAGAACTGAAGAAAGCAAATCTATTTTAGATATTTCAAAAGGTAGGAATCACTAACGGCAAATTGCGTACTACCAAAAACCACCAAACAAGTCATATCAAAATGTATCCAACATTCCGGCCGTAATTACATGTAATAAATTACATTTCATTCCTCTTTTGTTTTGTTGCTGTTTGTCATGATGAAAACATATTTAATAAATAATTATACATAAAGGTTAACTGCCAGGCAAATGAAAGTATACAGTTATGTAGCTAAACATGAATCAAACACGGAATGGTTATTCGATGGTGATGTATTTAGTTAAGTTTTGGACCTTACGTTTGCAGTTTTAGGGGACTGTTTTGAGAAAGTTAACATCTTGATAAGGTTTTTATATTTGGGTACATCGCATTTTCAAGTGAATACTATTTAGGACGCAGTTAATATACTCATGCCAATAATGGGTGTCACCCCCTCCCACCCCAACCCCCTCCAATTAAAATTGAAGGGGGTGACAACCATTATTGGCACGAGTATAGAAACGCGATCCCCAGTTTCAGAAGGGCATACGGGTGATAGCGTCTGCCTACATAAGTGCCCGTACGTCTTAGATCTATTTTACACAATAACAATAATGTTCAAGATGTACATAGCAAGGTAAGCTGATTTGATGCTCATCTGATACAGTTTTGCTTCCTTCTGTTACAAGATCGTCTTGTTGAAACACACGTACAGACAGGCAGTACTGGATGGGTGATGTCTCTGACAGAAATGAACTGAAGATTATACGTTTGCTTCATATAATACAAACACACACACACACACCACGCTTTACAAATTTATTGACCAGTAAACCTTCGACGTTAACACTGCACGCAACAATATATCAGCTACATGATGGAGGTATGCAAATATTAAAATCTGGACCAGACAATATAGTCATCAACATCATGAGCATTGAACATAATTAGGATGCCAGCCTGAAAGTATCATCATAGTGAAGAGCATTTTCTACAAATGTTTCTATAGTTATTAGATCTACTTAAAACAACACTGAAAAAAGTCTATTGTGTAAACAATGATAATGAGGACTTACATACTCTCTCAGACAGTAGTAAGAGCTGGTATATTTCTTAAAATGTAAGATACAGCACTTCTATCTTCAAAGTCATCTCAATTACACATTGCATAATCAAATTTTGAAATTGCATTTGTTTACAGTTATTGTTTGTTTATTCAATCTGTATATTAATGACACATTGCCAGATCCTCAAATATACCATATAGATCATAGAGATTGATAACGTTAAATACATATCAATCAATTATTGATAAATATTGCAAGAGTAACTCTGTGGAAAATGAAAAAAACCCTGAAAAACATAATTCATACATCACTAGTGAGTGAGTGAAGTTTTACACTGCTTTTAGCAATATTCCAATAATATCATGGCAGGGACACCAGAAATGGGCTTCACACATTGTACCCATGTCGTGAATTGAACCCAAGTCTTCCGTGTGACAAGAAAACTCTTTAACCACTGGGCTACCCCACTGCCCCATATATCACTAGTGAGTGGCGACACATTATTGCATGGATTACTAATAAAAACAGGGATCCAATCAAAATTGAGAAGCAGCCAATGAAGAAAGACATAATTGGAAATTCAAAACTTTAGTTCATCACAATAGTTTTTGTGACATAATTAGAATATTGATAATAGTTAATGATATTTGCCAATTCACAATATTTCTGTTATCAATATTTCTAGCAGACCCTATATGAACCAATACTCACCGATATGTTTGATCTACCTGTGGAATTAAGTGCTGAACTTGTCTTGATGTAGTAGTGATGACAAATCACAAGACAGTGAAAGGAGTTCAATCAGGAGCTGAGTTCTAACATCATTGTTGAATTGGAACTCCCTACCCTCATTACTGTAAGACAAGTGAACAACTGATGCCTTTAATTCCTACTTTTATTTATAAGTTATGATGTCAATAGTTCTCCAAAATGTTATGTTTTTAAGACATGAAAGTAAGGGGCCGTTCATAATTTATGGCCGGGGAGGAAGAGATGAATGGAGAAGCATGTACAAATGAATTAAACCCCCAATTTATGTACAAAGTAAGTGACACCCCCTGCATGTCACAAAATCAATGACCCCCTCCAATATTTTTAAGCATAATTTTAAATATTATTATGAACAAATTTGCTGACCCCCTAGAAACGAGTACAAAATTGATGACCCCTACCCCAGAACCTCCCCAGAACACACATGGGTGACACCACCCCCACACACATCATCACCCCCATATAAATTATGAACGGTCCCTAATAACAGCCAAGACTGTGAACATCTTAGCACAAGGAATAGAAAACAATAACTGAAAGTTGGGGATAACACAACCACATATCTTTTCCAGGATATGTCTATGAAATGATGAAGTTCAACAAAAGCTACATGCTCTCTTTGACATTCTCAAATTGTCTCTTTGGTTTGAAGCTATGTAATGTGATATTTAAGTATGAAATGCCTAGTGGATTTGATTATCACCCCTAAAAGAGTA
The DNA here is from genome assembly GCF_003918875.1 of Haliotis rubra. NCBI lineage: Eukaryota > Metazoa > Mollusca > Gastropoda > Lepetellida > Haliotidae > Haliotis > Haliotis rubra. The sequence continues at coordinate 1,927,728 of NW_025767157.1, forward strand.
AATTCAGTTGTAACTTGAATCCTAGGTGTAGGAACACCCTGCCCTGTCAAACTTACTGCACATCCAATACATCTGTGGTCGATTTCAAGGTCACATCTGCAGCATAGTAAAAGTGGGAGAAGATTTATAGGAAGTAAAACTACAGCTGTGTATGTTTCCAAAACAAAATGGCATAATTTCTCAAAGAGAAGGTTGTACACAACTAAGACTTAGGACATAACATAACAATACAGAATTGAAACTTTGCGAAAAGTTCAGGTCTTCTGATTCTAGTTTTCAGTAGATCAGTGTTGAACTTGTTTCTACAGGAGGCTTGTTTTTGATAAAGTATGTGTCAATGGCCATACAAAATCCAAGAAAGCAAAGGCATAATTAGGGAATTTTTCGAACTGGTTTGCAATAAGGGATCATTAACAGTGCTTATCTGTTTACACAACATAATTTACACTGAATGTACTGACTAACCTTGCTCCTCCAATTCTGTCAGTAAATCTCCATCCTATAGAAGAAATACACATGTGTAAGGCCACAAGTCCTTTCAGATTCTTCAGTTTCTCTTTAGATAAAGATATCATAAATCATCAATATTTTTCAAATTTGTAAATGAAAATGAAGAGTTTCTGATATTTTTAACTGAAACATCAACCAGAATGGAAGCTATCTATCCCAAACTCTACTTTCTTAAATGAATGTCTAGGTTTGACAATTTGCCCTTCCCAGAGATAAATCAGTATTCACGCTTGCATACATTTCGTTATCATTAAAAATAACAATATCTAATAAACATTAATAATGAATATGTGAAAGAATGTACCTGGTACCCATGACCATGAAATGTTGAATTAACAATTTGTCGTACATGGATCTGTTGCTCAGAAAACATAATTTGCATAGATGTTGTAAAGTCCTTGACATGATGCTCCAGCTTTTCTCTGAAAAACTTTTCTGAAAACATAAAGACACACTATCAGATTCATCAAATGGAAAACTCCTACAATGATATTGTCGGTTTTCTATGAGAGAAAGTTAAGACAAATGACATATTTGCACACTTCTTCAAACACATCTATCCTTGATATTCCAGTGTTAAAAATATACAAGGGCATCCTTGAGTCCTCAAGGTTTGCTTCAATACTATATTAATTTCGACGCCCAGAAAAACTAGGACTTTTCATGTTATGCTGAGTAAGGACGCCTGACTTTCTTGAGTAATTTCTAAAGAAATTAATATCATAAAATAATGAAAACAATTTTATTATTATGAGAACCTGTGTGACATTAAGCAATTAGAAGGTGTCAGTTCCTCTGGGAGAGAATGAATATCTTCCCATGGGGAGCCCTAGAAGAAAAAAACACAAAACAATTGTAGAGCACTGAATTTGTCAAATGTCATACCAAAGTGATAGAGAAGGTCCTCCACTTCATCCAATCCTTGCATGCTGTCATCTTCATTGTAGCTCCAATCTATGATAGGCTCAGATGGAGAGTCCTCACAGCTCACATCCTTTGAGACACCTTGAGGATTCTGTCTCCAGGATTTGTCAGAACCATCCTCTTGAAGACAACTACTGTCATGGCTAGAGTAGCCTGTATCATTGTCAAGCTCAGCATCACAGGAGGAATTCATAACCTCACTGATTTCTGGAACTTCATGAAGATCAGCTAAAAGAGATGACTGTTTCTGAAAATGACATTATTTAAAGCACATTAGACTGAGGGCAAGAATGTATGGATGTCAACTATTTGAGGAACAACATTTCGGAAAATACTCTTATTCCTTTATCAAGTGAATATTTGGTGATTAAAACAATGTTTTTATTTTCACAAATTATCAAAAAATATCTGCCGTTGAGTGGTCTCAAAAGACATGGTAAAAGTGGTAGTCCATAAGGAAAATTCACACTAACCTTTCCTGACTAACAGACTATTTACGACATGATGACTATGTGTATTTTAGGTGTGAAACTTAACATGTCATTATCAGAACTTTAATATATATAAAAGGAATACTTACAATAATCACACAAAATTGTCTGGTCATTAAACACAAGATGACACAAGGAAACCGCAAAGTCTAAATATGTTCTCTATTTCAAGACACTGATAAACACCTGACAATATCATTATCAGGGTCATTTTCAAAATTGGTAGGATTTTCAATTCTTTATTACAGTAAAATCAAACTCCTCAAAATTGATTTAATTTTTATTTAAATAAAACCTCAAACACTTAATTATTCAAAAATACCAACATGCAGACTGAAATGTACTAATTGACCATTTAATTGATACATAAGTAATTACAAGGGTGGGGGACTGTCCTGACCGTTACCACTTCTTAGTCAGAATATGGATTTTGAAATATAATTCATAAAAATCTTTTAAAGATGGCAGACACAGCTTTTACACAGACTTAATCAAACTTGAAGATAAAAACTATCATCATGAATCTTGAAAGTGTTATTTTGTATCTTTCATTTATTTACTACAAAATGATAGCATTTTTCTAAAACATTATTATGTATATAGCTTTCAACAGGTAAAATTGTCTAAAATAAACATCAGCTACTAAGCCCAGAACATCTTTTAATGACACCAGCATAAAGAGGAGTGTTTCATGTATTATCATGAATTAATTAGAGCAGTCAATTAACACAGTAACGGTTAGGACAATAGTGGTAATGGTTTGGACAGGAATGGTAACGGGCTGGACATAAGCCTTAAACAGTTTAATTCCACATAGAAACAGTTAACATGAAAGGAAAAATATGACATCATTTACTTGAACTGCTAACCCTATTTTGGACAGACAGTGAAATGTGTAATAGAAATTGTAACTCGTAACTAATATGACATGTTTTCTTCCATGCTGTGGTAACGGTTTGGACATTTGTTATATCAATATAAAACTTGTCAATGAATTTAGGCTTTTGAATAAAAACAAACTGTAGCTTCTAAAGAATAGAAAAACATACCTGTCTAGACTGAAAATCACTTATAATCTAAAGAAGAGTGCAATTGGGGAACGAAAATTGAATGAATAGTAACGGTTGTGACATTATTGGTAACGGTCAGGACATCAGTGTAACAAACAAATGTTATCCCTCTAAAATGTTGCAAAAGATTAAATTCTGAAAGGTACTGCAACAACTATGATACTGTACACATGGTCATGCTACACAGGCCACTGCATAGCTATCATTTTGCTGTTGATATTATGGTGCAATATTAGTCTCCACGAAATATACTTCTTTCATTCACTTGGATACCTTTAGTTTTTGTTGATAGTGAGATGGTAACACATATTTATCAAATACAAAGGCCAACATATTAGCACTTATCAATATTCTAAGTAAATGGTAGTCTTACATATCTCACAAAGTCAAAACAGACTACACCAAAATAATCTTTAAAGGTTGAAATACAATTGAGTTGTTTACCGTTACTACATTTTGTCCTAACCGTTACCTTTAATTCATAAAGACTATACATCTTATAGAAAATAGAAATTAACGTGATAAATTCGTTTTGGTTTTTATTATCAAAAGCAGATAGACAAGTAAATAGAAATTTATTATCACACCATAGAACATATGCTTCAAAATTGAAATTTATTAAAGAACTGTCCCGACCGTTACTATTATTTGTCCAAACCGTTACTAGAGACTGTGTTTTTTATGCTACTACATCAAAACTCCTTTGAATAGTACAAGTCCATGCTTAAACTATCTTAACTCTTAAAGAAATTATAAATTTGTTATACTTCAAATATTAATGAATAACTTTTTGAAATGCAAATCATTTTGTCCTGACCGTTACAAGGACTGTCCAAACCGTTACTTTGCAGAATGGTAACGGTTTGGACAGTAATGGTCAAGACAATTTGTAAGTAAATCTTAAATAAAAAAATGAATGATCCCTAAAAGATTTCAGAGGACATGCCTTCCACCTCTTCCATTTCTGGGCACCATATCCATTGAAATTTAAAAAAAAAAGAGATACATATTCGTAACATTTATACTTATTTGACGGTGTCAGTTTTCTTCAAAATGTATTGAATCTCTTTATTTCATCTGCTGTCACATCCACAGGGGCTAGCTCAAACAGACACAGGAAGTAGTATTACAATCCAGCTCCAGGGAGATATTATTGCAGGAATTTCATACACTGGTAACAGTCAGGACACAGAATCACAGGACAAGCATGTGACAATTTGTAGAAAAAAACTTTTTTAAGTTAAAAAAAAATTAAGTGCAGTGTGAGTATGCTTGATCAATCCTTATTGGCATAATATGAATTAATTTGTCTATTTGCATTTATATTTACATTATTTGTGAACATTGATATTAGGACTGTCACCTCCAGACGGAGCAAATCTGTCAATTTTGACTCCAAAATGTGGTTAAGTGTAAATTTCAAAATGACAAGACTAATGATATACCACATTTACTGACTAGTAAACATCTAAATATGTTTTTTTGAACAAAAAAATCCTTTTAAACTCACAGATTTTTTTTATATTCGGAACGGACAGAAAATCCTACCAATTTTGAAAATGACCCATCAATACGTTAAGTGAATGGAAAGATATGTTTTAGGTGAATAATAAATATGTACCAAATGTACCAAAATGTATCATAATGTGTGTTCAGTTGTTGTCAGTACTATGTACACAGAAGTTGTCAGTACACTCAAAATTAAAATCTACCAATACAAGCTATTTGGAGGCTGTGCTGAAACGTATGTTTGGATTTTCCCAAGTCTCTTTACTAATAATAATATCCCCGGATTGTTAAATAGAAAAGTAGTTAAAACGGTTTTGCGTCTATTTCTGTAAAATGATAATACCTGATAAATCGGATTCTGTCGGCTAATATCCAGACTGTAACTTTCTTGTGTCATTTTCCTTCAGGTTGAAACTTTGCGAACATCTGTGAAAAATTCAGTGCAGTATATTGATAGTGCTAATATCATTAACATGTAATGTAAAACAGTTATTCATGGAAAACATGATGAAATCTAAAAACATTAATGGAACAATTAGGTAATACCATATATGATCATCCGAGCAGCAGCCGTCAAAATAATTTTCGTCTGCTATCCGTGACCTTGACTAAGTTCATTGGTCAAGTTCAAGGACCTTTATACTTACAGTAATAACGAAATACAATCTGTACATACCTAATGCCGAAGTTTAAAAAACGCGAAGAGAGCTAATGTGAGTAATTTAAAAAATAAATGTTAACGCGTAAATTTGTGACATACTGAACCGGAAGTGCAGTCACGCACCTGTTGTACATGCGCAGTAGCACAAGTTACAGTGGCGCTAAATACGATCGTCTGTTGCTGAATGAAAATCATTGGATTGTAAAGGTAATTTATTACATGACGATGCCAAATAACGATACAGATTGGGTTGCGTTTTCTCTGACGAATACACAATTACGCCAGAGCTATAAAATGTCCTTGACACATTTGCGTTCAAACGAACAGGGAAAAACTTGCATCTAATTTGACTGGGATTTCATTGTCAATGTCGCCTAATATTCGAAATTCAGTGTGTACCACAGATAAATTACACTCATAATGTGGTAGTTAGAAAACTTTTCATTTTGTTACATACATATATATGTTATGAATTTTGAAGCACACATTGTGTATATTTGTAACTGGTTATTAAAACAGCCTATGATTCTGGTAGTTGCCACCACCTCCATAGAACTGCAATGCTTGCTGGGGATGTGCATACACTGTATAGTGCTGGTGAGAACGAGAACGTGGCCTTGCTAGCATTCGTATATCTGTATGTATATCAATATCCAATCCTGAAAGAAGAGTTTCAATCTAGTTTCTTTTGTAAATCTGTCACTGTTCAGCAAGTCTTAATTATTTATGCTTCAGTCTCTTAAGAAAACGTCTAATATCATATGTTTTATCAGATTTATTTTTCAGTTAATGGACATGTCAAACACTGCTGAAGAAATCATTCGTGAGTAACAATATATATAAAACAGCTCTTAGAATCATTTCCAATGAATTATGGGGCAGTGGGGTAGTCTAATGGTTAAAGCATCCGCTCCTCAGCAGAAGACACAGGTTCATTTCCCAACATGGGTACAATGTGTGAAGCCCATTTCTGGCTCCTGCCATGATGTTGCTGGAATGTTGCATAATGGGGTGTAAAACTAAACTCACTACAATGGATCATAATGTTATGATGTGGATTATTATTGGTTGAGCTTACCAGACTAAATATAAACTATGATCAAATGTCATCTAATTTTACAGAGATAGTTGACAGCATACTCAAAAAAGAGAATACAGATGATGGGGTGTGGCTACAGTGGCTGGATGAGGCATTGAGACTGATTAGTAATCTCCACTCAGATTACCTTGGAGGAATTGAAAAAACAAAATGCATAACTGTAGGTACTCATCTTGTTTCTTCTTGTAAAGCTTTTCACATTTATTGTATCTTGAGAGCTTATCATTTGATGTTCTGTGAAATTTAGAAGATATTTTGATTTTACTGAAAAGAATTAATTGTTAACGAGAGATACTGGAAGTTTTGAAATAAATGTGTTGTGAAAAAAAATTAAACATTTGGGGGTCCTTTCAAGGAAACAAATTTGGTGTTTCTAAGGAGGGACAAAAACAAGATACTATCTCTAAAAAAAAATCTCAGGCTCTCATAAGATATCAGTATTGTACACACAGTGTTTCAAAATTAAGCATTAAAGTCATGGGCACCCTCTCATATGCCTAAGGTTTAATGTTTAAGGTTTGAACTATCCCAGACTGCCCAAATGTGCAAGTATTATTTTTTATTTTGAAGAGCATTTATGTATAATACAAGTAATGATATAGTCATTATGCTATATTTCAGCTGGAAACTAATGGAGTGTCTTTGTGGAATCATGCAGTTGGGCTGAAGACAAAAGGTTGTTTGTCCACTGTTACCAATGCCAAATGTAAGTTCTTTCTACCATTATTAAATTATTAAATTGTTGTAGTGCCAAATGGCAAATTTTCAAAAAACATTTTGGGAAAAGAACATAAGGATACAATATAAAACAGTAACCTTGTAGATGTATTTATGTCACAGATGGGATGGCAATTTAGCCCAGTGAAAGGCTCATCAGGCTGATTTTTATTGTTTGAGTCAGTGTATGTACAACATGTGCAGGCCAGTCTGTGATAAAAATGGAATTTTGTTGAAAGCTGTCAGTGTAAAACTCAAATGGTTCACTGACAGACAGATGTTTAATTTTGTTTGAAAATTTGTATCCCCAAATTTATCTCTTCTTGCATGCAGTAATATTAATAAGTACAGTTTTATGAAATTAACTGTACAGTACTAATACCTGATTTCATTTAGGTAAATGCTGAAATATTGCTGAATGTTGATATACTAACAATATGCACTTCTTGACTCCATTCATTTCAGTGAGGCACTTGTCCTTCATGATAGTGGCATTTGCCAACCAAGGAGTTAAGGATGAAGAAACCCTGAAAAAGCAAATTGTGGTAAGTACTAAAGTCTCAGTCTTCTAGTTTTATTAATATTATAACTATATTAGACACCAGTTTCCTCAATAGGCATTAAATATTGTGCAAGCATGGTTTAGTTTTTAACCATCAGGAGGTACATGCATATTTTATGAGTGCTTGCCACAATTATGCTATATATCTGGTCTCACACTTTTAGTAAGACACACCTCTTCAGGCAAGCCTTTGACTAGCTATTCTTATCTCACTGAATGACTTTTCTTATATCTCCTGTAAACAGCGCCACTGAGCAACCTGTATGGATGGAAGTTAGGCACTATAGAAATATAGTAGTAGTAGTAGTAGTAGTAGTAGTAGTAGTTGTTATTGTAGTAGTAGTAGTATAATATCATTTTGTTTCTATGATCTCTAAATATACCCAAATATTGTGCCCTATGAACTACAAATAGTTTCTTGCTCCAGATTTCTTTGGCTTTCCTCACTAGCCAAAGTAGGTTATCCTCAGCTTGCATTAAAAGCCCAGCAAATAATGCATGTAATGTAGTAGATGAACCTAAATGCATCCAGAAAGTCAGTGAAGCATTATGCCTCTGTTACAAAAGTGTATGGTTTTCAAAATTGAATTCATGACAAGTTATTTCTCTTTCACAGATGGGGATGAAAACAGGAAGAGCATGGATAGGTAGTAACGTGGAAACATTGCATGTGTAGTATTGAAATAATAAATTCACCTAAACATTTCTCTCTGTTTCAAACCCTGAAAGGGCGAAACAAGACAATTCAGCATAACATGTAAACAATATATACCAGATGGTAGGCAGAATATGTTTGAATTAGTGTACTTTTTTATAGATAAAACCTTTGTAGCATTTAGCATAAATCCTCAGCCATAATTTAGATCATTTCACTGTATTTCTTCAAAGGAAATGAGGGGTGATGGGGTAGCCTAGTGGTTAAAGCTTTGGCTCGTCACGCTGAAGATACAGGTTCGAATCCCCACATGAGTACAATGTGTGAAGCCCATTTCTGGTGTCCCCCGCCGAGATGTTGCTGGAATATTGCTAAAAGCGGCGTAAAACCAAACTCAGTCAGTCAGTCAAAGGAAATGAGAGTTTTCAGTCAAGACTTGAATGTATTGAAGAAATATGTATGTATAAATAATTATTTAAGTGTGTGTCTCATGTTTTGGTATTATACACTTTAATGTTAGTTTTCTTTACATCAGCAATGCTTCATTACAGATGCACATCAACCTGAACAAGCTGAAATTGTTTTGAATATTTCAAATCAGGTACTGTAGGTGTTGTGCATGGCAAAACTGTTTGAAATAGGATTGTAAATCACACAGAACATTACAAAGACAAATGATATCCATCATATTTCAAAATATTGATTTGTTTAACTTTTTAGAGCACATAAATAAGTTTATAGAGACATATTTGGTTCCAGGTTCCCAGCCGATATTAATTTCCCTATTTATGTTTATATGGTAATAGTGCTTTTACTTTTATTTTGACTGATAACAAGACCAATAAAGAGAAAAAAGCCTCTCTCTCTTTTTTTGTATAATTTTTACATCATTGTAGCAGTGCAGTGCTTAAATACAATGTGAAAATTTCTCGGAAACTCCGAAAATAAGAGGTTAAACATAACTGCCATTTCTTAATATATCCCCTACATACTCTTAGGAAAAGGGTGTAAAATATCTCTTGCTGGCATGAGGCTACTTGGAAAAACAAGATTCTGAATTGGATTTTTATTATCAATGACTCTGTAGCCAAGAGATTCACACACTGGACTACAGATTCAAAGGTCTCATATATTCATTTCCAGAAATATAAAAAAACATGTGTCAGGTGATTTTACTTCATTCCAGACATTTAATTATGTGCATTGTGTTCACAGGCACAACAAATATCTGGCAAGAGACATGTACATGTTGCAGTATCAATGGAACGTGTGTAAAAGAGATCAACATGAGAGTTAACCCAATTTGAGAACATCACTTTTTAAAGATTTAATATCACTGGATGAAATTCAAGTGTTGATCACCATGTGAAAACTTTCTTCTGTTGATAAAAGTGTGCCCAGAAGCTGCATTCCACTGTAATAGAAAGAAAGAATGAAACTGGTGGGGGAAATGAGGTGATGGAGAGACAGAGGATGGAAATAGAAAAGGACATGTTTAAACTGCTGTGCTACAAGGCAGAAGTGGTGAGTGATATAGACTTCAGCGACTGCTACAAGGCAGAAGTGGTGAGTGATATAGACTTCAGCGACTGCTACAAGGCAGAAGTGGTGAGTGATATAGAAGTCAGCAACTGCTGTAAGGCAGAAGTGGTGAGTGATATAGACTTCAGCGACTGCTACAAGGCAGAAGTGGTGAGTGATATAGACTTCAGCGACTGCTACAAGGCAGAAGTGGTGAGTGATATAGACTTCAGCGACTGCTATAAGGCAGAAGTGGTGAGTGATATAGACTTCAGCAACTGCTGTAAGGCAGAAGTGGTGAGTGATATAGACTTCAGCGACTGCTATAAGGCAGAAGTGGTGAGTGATATAGACTTCAGCGACTGCTGTAAGGCAGAAGTGAGTGATATAGTGATTAAGGCAGAAGTAGTGAGTGATATAGACTTCAGCGACTGCTGTAAGGCAGAAGTGGTGAGTGATTAAGATTTCGGCAATTTCTGTAAGGCAGAAGTGGTGAGTGATATAGACTTCAGTGACTTTTCACTGTCATCTTTTTCAGTTTATGTAATATTAATAAATAGACAAGTATCAATGTGTATAGGAATAGTTTATTATGAAGAAGGATTTATCATTGTGAGGCTTTTATGTATTATGTCAGTGTATAGAAATGAAAGCTGTTGGTTCTGGAATGGAATGGACGTCTACAAAGTATTTCTATTTTAGGAAATGTTGCAGTGTAGAAATGAAGCAACTGTAAACTTGGTACAGATGGCCAAACAGATGCTCACAAGATTCCCACGAGAGGTATGTGTGAACAAACATCATGAGCTAATCATTGGGACAGCACAAGCATAAGTTTGGCAGCCTAATTGGGCCTGCTGTCATTTAACTCAGTTCAATTCACTGTGAAGGTTGGTATCTCTTGACACTGTGATTACAGGCTCAGATCCCAGATTTGTCCTGGCTATGTCTCCAGTCGGTCAGGATTATACACATGCTAAAATGGTAACCGTATGCATTGCAAATTTGCATTACTCTGAGTCTCCCTCCAGCATGATATCCCCTGTAGTATAACTGGAATATACTCATCTCCCCTCCAGACTGACTGACAGACATGCATGTGCACACGCAGATACACATGCAGATGCACACATAATTATGCACACACTTGTATGTGCTTATGTGGATCTTTAAAAATTCAATTATATTTGGATGACGACTGGTTAATATCATGTGTTTTGGTCAAAATTTGGTAACACACCACTATGTTGTCTCACTAAGTTATGGTACTCTCTACTGCCTAATAACAATATAGTCAGTATACATGTACTATAGGCCTGTGGCCTCTTAAGTGCAAATAAAGACTTAAAACTATTTACCCGTGAAGATCCAGATAAGAACTGGTCTTCAGTAACCCATGCTGGTCGTAAGAGGCGACTAACAGGATCTGATAGGCGACTATCAGACTCAATGACTTGGTTGACTCATGTCATTGTATCCCAAATGTGTAGATAGATACTCATGCTGTTGATCTCTGGATTGTCTGGTCCAGACTTGATTATTTACAGACCGCCGCTATATACAGCTGGAATATTGCTGAGTGCAGCATTAAACAACCAGCCAACCAACCGATCTTAAACCTATTTTTTGCATTGTAATGTTTTTATATAAATTAAGTCAATAAAGTTATGTGTGTCCTGTTGTTGCTAACACAGAGTGGGTTCCTTAGCATGCTGTGTTACAACTTTGGAGTAGACCTGTATCAGAAGAAGAGGCACAATGAAGCCATCCACTGGCTCCGAGAAAGTTTTGATCTCAGCAAAGAAAGGAAAGGAGTTATGCCTAGAAACCAGGTACTTTTTGTGCTACAGGCCTACCTTTGCCTATGAATGCTTTATTCGGTTAAGGGACCACCAGCACATTATGCAAATTGCAGCATTGCATAATAACATACAAGACAGTGTCACAAATATTGGGCATTGCTTTATTCAAGGGAAGATAGTTTGGTTTTGGGGTGTGTTTTTCATTCACTCAGTACCATACTAATCTTCACTAATGTTAGGAATTTGGTGCACTTTTTAGTGGTAAGGAAACTAGACTTACCTAAACATTTTGTGTTGTGAACATATGCTGAAGTTAACAGTTTCATTTTTAATAAATTTTGCTTCCTGCAGGTTTTTCCCAAAACAATTGGTAGAATATGTTCTGAGATATTTTGATAAAAAGGACAGATTAGACAGGAGTTACATTTGTACAAGTCTTCTTAGCATTTGCCTGAATAATTATTTCATATAGACAAATTATTAAAATGTGAAATGTTCTCACCAAAAGGATATTTTGTGTTGATTGTTTTGCTTGAGGTGAGTGCCTAATTCACAAAACTCTTTCCACAAATTAATAGAATGCTAACAATGCTAGTAACCCCTGATTTCCAGCTTTGTTCAAACAAAATCATCACATGAACAGATTGCACATGGACCTAACATTACAAAGCCCCAAATATTGTCTTGAAGACTATCTGATTTTAAGATGCTGGAAACAGAGTGATGGATATCATTTATATTAACTTTTTTTCTATATATAAGTGAAAAAACATCAATGCAAACCCAACAAGATATTTATTTTGATTAATTCCATTCCAGGCAAGAACTCTAAGACTCTTGGCAAATGCCTACATTGAGAGTAACCCCTCAGAACACTTTGAGAAGGCCTTGAATGCAGTGTCCCTGGCAAACACAGTCAGTATTTCTTCATTTTGTGTATACCTTTCGAATATGTTGTGATAAAAGGTAATCAGATTATCCTGTTACCTGATCCTAGTTTTACCAATTACATAATCGTCAGTTACATGTTTTGTTTATACATTTTGTTGGGCAAAAGACAGAATACACCCATGTTTGGTCATGGTTACAGTTATACAAATAGTAGTTGTTTGATTGTGATGTATGGGATATAGGTGTCATAGCTGTGCTTTTGACCTTACATTTGCAGTGCTTCAGTAACTGGAGTGTTTGTAATTATTTGGTCAAATCCAATTTTCAGTGTATTCTTTTTTCGCCAAACCATTCTGTTATTTTATCAGCTTGCTGAAAAACATATTGTCACATAGTAAAATAATAGGGATGTCATGATACATAAGTTTCATGAATCGATACGTATCACGATACCCATGTCACCATTCGATACGTATCACGATACCTATTTTTGTGGCATTATTGCGTAAATTTTGTTACATTTTGAACATTGACATTTCATATTTTATAATTGTCCATGAAGAGATCAACATTTTTGATTCTCAGAGATTAAAAAGTTTTAATTTCTCATCTTTGTGCACCTCACATGGGTACAATGTGTGAAGCTCATTTCTGGTGTCCCCTGATGTTGCTGGAATATTGCTAAAAGCGGCGTAAAACCAAACTCAGTCAGTCATCTTTGTGCAAAAAATATACAGTTTGCACGTGTTATCTGGCTGATGTTGTTTTCTAATGTTGAATACATATATGTGAGGCTTACAGGAGCACTGCCACCCTGCCGGTCTCTACCTGAAGCTCAGAGTACTGCTGATAGGAGGAGAGAAGGGGGCACCTGTCTCTGCAGGTGAGGCACAAACATTCACTTGTGTATTGTTCTTAGGTTCTTAGTGTTACTGGCTTCCCTGTTTATCCAGTGAATCATAGTTCCATTCACCTTTTCCCCAATACCTTTGTTTTGAAGCTTGAGGTACATATTCTGTATCACTGGCTTCAATTGCTTGTTGGCTTGAAATCAACAACCTATCAAAATGTGATCTTCTAATGCCAGCCAAAGTCAACATATGAAAATTCAATTCAGCCCCATGAGAGCTCAACATTTAAACCACAACATGTTTATCTCTTTGCTTAGTTTGGTGAACGTATTAAGGCTCTCAGGCTTGTAATAATTTCTATCTCTCCTTGTTGAGTGTAGAACAAATTTAGACTCCGGCTGTAGTCTGTTTATCTGCAGATGGTATGTTTATCTAACAATGATCTTTGAGTGGTATTTAGAAGTTTGATATGTGATTCATGACAATGTAGAATGATGATCAACTTCATATAACAATTGTAGTCAGACTTCCTTGTCAGACCTGACACCGGACATTGTAGTAACAATGTGTATCATACATACAATCTTGCACTAGCTAATTGCCCACTTTCTGTTTATCTCCATATTGTGGTATCAGTTATGACTAACAAGGAGAAAGTGAAATCTGAGATTAAAAATGCAGATTGTATTGGAAAAGATATATGTAATCAAATCATACAGAAATTCCAATCACAGAGATTTCCTAAATTCATAGAAATTCATATGAAGCTAGGGCAGCATGCAGGATGAGTTAGTGAGCATGCATACATACATACTTGGTCATTTCATTATGTGGGTTTCTTGAGCAACCAGCAATATTCCAGCAACATGAGGGCAACCTGGAAATAATTGGGTGAGGACCAGACAATCTGGTGATTGAAGCTGTGATTAACAATCCATGCTGTCAAGATATAAAGATACCTCATTTAGCAAGCCAACAAGTCGGACCAGTCTGTGAAGTTGCCTGTTACAAGTGGCATAGGTTCTGAGGGACCTAACCTAAATTGGAACCCTTACTGGTTCCCAGAATAGTCGTCTCTTACCACAAGACAGGTCCCTTAGAGTTACTCACAGAGGTACTCGGAATATCATAATGTCATTAGGTTCATCACCAAAACTGCATTATCAAACACATCAAACTTCTACAAATGTAACAATTACACACAAAGGTTTCAAAATTGTGAATGAGTGGTTTTGAAATTATACATTTTCAGGTACATGTTCTATCCCAATGAACAAAGTAAATACTTGTACAATCTGCAAACTCTTTTTCAGTTTTGGATGACATCATTAAGCACTCAGATTGCACCCTAGAGCTAGGACTGAGCGTATTACAGCTGTTAAAGCAGTACAAATGGTAACAATTATTGTTTGTCCAAATTTTCCATTTCAACGATGTTTGATTTAAGTCAATAAATTGTACTGTTATCACACTCCTCTCCTAGACCAGACAAAAGCAGTGTTTGATGGTATGAGCAACCATCCATATTTTGAAGGCATAGAGAGCACAATCAGACTTGTCACAATTTGTAAACCCAGACCAATCCCTCTTTGTTTGGTCAGGGTCAGTGAACACATCTCACAATTTTAGAGCAATCAGTGTTTGAATCCCATAAAACACATCCACACATGTTTCTGAATATCATGACCTGAGACATCTCACCTGAAATGCTTTATATCAATGTTTATTACAGTTTTGATAACTGTATGGACTTTCCATCCAAGTTGAGGAAAAGGTTTGAGCAGTGTCCCGATGTTGGTCGGCTCTTCATAACCCAGCTCCAGGCCTTGCTGGAGAGTGACCAGTCCCAGCAGGCAAAGCTTTTCTCTGAAGAATGCATCACAGGTACCTGTTTGTGTATGTATGTTGTATAACACTGTATTTAGCAATATTCCAGCTGTAAAGGTGGCTGTATTTAAATGGGTTAGGACCAGATAATCCCATGATTGATATGAGCAATGATTTTGATATGGTGACTACTGTTACCGGTAATATAGTGACTGAGTCTTCTAACCATCATAGGGGGCGGTGAGGTAGTCTAGTGGTTAAAGCGTTGGCTCATCCGCCGAAGACCCGGGTTTGAATCCCCACATGGGTACAAATAGTGAAGCCCATTTCTGGTGTCCCCTGCCGTGATATTGCTGGAATATTGCTAAAAGTGGTGTAAAACCAAACTCAGTCAGTCAGTCTAACCATCGTAGGACATAGTACTCCTACTGTAGTGTGTCTACCAGCATGGACAGTTATACTTGTTTAATATAGTATTTTGCTACTGAGGTATGAACATGAAAATCTGATATCCATAGCAAAAGGCATTAATCTTGACTATTTAGGCGATTTCACTGGAGCAATAACTGCCAGGATTATATAGTTTCACTAGTGCTGGTTATCACTCACAATATGTAGATCGATGATACAAGCTCGCTAATAGATCAATAATCGATTGTAAATAGTAAACCCCACCCCAAACTCATGTGGGCAATAACAGGACACAATCATAACATTTTGCATTAGTTGTTCATGTCTTGATTTAACAAACATAACAATAAGAAACATGCTTTCTAAAGTTTAATTTCATGTTTCATGAGTAATATTCATTAAATACATATTGTCACGTGAATTCTTACTCCACTTTCTAATAGCATATTACCTTTGCTATTATTAAGAGAATGAAGATTCTATTCTTAAAGTCAATATTTGATGTCCAAAAAATGGTACCATCGGCAGCAGAAAGACATCAAAATAATTTATCACTGAAAATTAAAAGTCTCTTTTATGCTGCTTGCTTCCCTGTCACACCAGAAATAACATCATGGATGCGGATATTAATTTTAATTACATTTTTGACAGTCAGACTGACATACATAATTAACAATGTATTTTTCTCACATATTTTAATGGCTATAATGTACAACTGGAATTCATTAAACATACAATTTAAAGTTACCCACATTTTAATTATGCCTTCAATCTTATTCTAATGCAGGTTTTAAAAATGCTCCAACCTACTGTGCTCTGCTGTGTTTTTGCAGAGGTGTTTCAGTGTGTGCCCACGTCTTGTTACTTAGGAATATGTAGTACTTCTCTTCCCTGTTTCTGTGTCTAGCTCACAACACAGGAAGGCCACTGGACATAAACACAAGGAAGCAGTTCCACTTGGTGTTTTGGGAGAAGGCTGGAGCTGCTTTTGAGGTAAAGATTGTATATTTGAGCTCTAGAACAAATCACATCTGATTGTATAACTAGTGTTATGTTGTATTTCAACATAGATATTTGTGCATACACATCGCCTCCTTAATAGTCTTCAAAACCTACCTTTGATGATTAATAATGAAGAAAAACAGACCACAAGAACTGACTTCATTCAGCTCAATAGTATATTCTGTCTGAACTTCACTTCACTGAGACCATCAGCATGTTCTGTCAAAACAAGACTTCACGGAAACCGACAGTATATTCTGTCTAACAAGACAGCTGAAATTTGTCTAACTCAGACATACATTGTACTAATGTGTCTAAACTATACATCTTTGGGACCTACAGTATATTCTGTCTAAAACAGCATTTTTTGAAACCAACATTGAGTTCTGTTTAAACAAGAAATGTTTAAGACCAATTTCTTATGCAGAGGTCCGGATTAGAGCAATTCTGACAGGAGACAAAAATATGGGAAGTAATGATGAATTTGAAAGAAATGTTATTATTTATCAGAATATCCTGCACCACAAATATGGTCTGTTTTTCTAGATTCAATTGTGCTTACATTCATCACAAAACACTATTCATTTGGCTAATTGTCAATATCCATCTGTTTGTATAATTGTCGCACACTGTATGCATACAGGGACTACACAGATAATTAATCATATTAATTGGACTGGCACTCATCTTTAGGAAGGAGATCACAATGTCACAATAGATGGGCTAAATATCAATGAGCCTAAATTAAAGTTTAAGGTTATGGTTATTCTAATATAGCTGATAATAGGTTTACTTATATGAAATAGTTAAAGACAGTCTGTTAAACTGTTAAACTTTCCTCTGGACTTATTGAATAGTATGTCTGGGAGATGAGTTCTTGTTATTATGTTAGGCTAACTAATATTATGCATCTCTATTTTAACTGAATCATTTATGTTACTTGCTGTGGATCTATGATTAATAGAAACATTTGTATAAATGTCACTCCATGATAGTTACTTCATTATAAGCTGACTTCATCAAACCAGTGTGTTCTGTGTTCCCAGAGTAAAGAGTATGGCGAGGCCCTGACATGGTACAACTACTCCCTCAGTTTGTTCTCTCCCAGCGAGATGACCAGCATCAACATGGCCAAACTCCAGAGGAACAGGGCTTCCTGCTTTGTAAACCAAGGACACCTACCACAGGTAGATATCCGTTGGACGACTGAAATCTAGCAGTTGCTTTACACACATTTCCTACCATAGGTGGATCCAGAGGGGGTGCGCACAGTTTATTATATGACCTGTGAAACACAGGTGAAAATGAAGTGTGCATTCCCCTTTCTAAAAAAGCTGTATCCGCCCCTGCCTACCATTCTATCAGATTCAGTTTCAGTTATTTCCAACTGCATAATGCTAACTATATTACATATATGTAATTTTCTGGCATTTTCAGTTATCACATCCGAGCAGACAACTATATTACCACAATCTACTGACACAGTGACATATATTTTCAGGACAGTGATTGTTAAATTGCATTGTAAATGGAACATATGTTATATTTGGGATTACACTTTCTTTGGTAAAGTATAGATTCTCACATTTTGGGAGATTCTAAACTACAACCTCTGAGGCACCAAATCGCCAGATCTGGATCACATACGTTTTGCATCCCTCTGATAAGTGTAAATTGGTATGCCTCCCATGGCTGAAAGCTATGAAAGTGGTCAAATGTAGCAAACTTTATATATGGGATTACACTTACTTAGTAAACTACAGATTCTAGTAGTTGTTTAGGGTTGAGTCTCATCCAGGAGTCAAACCAACACTCTAAGAGTAAGATTACCAGTTGTCAGACTTCCATCTTTGTGCCGCCATATAGCTGGCATACGGCATTAAACAACAACAACCAGTCAGTCCAACTTTGTGGAAGCCTAGGTGGCTGAGTGGATTAAATCATGGACTTTGTGTACTGGTGATTTAGTTCCTCAGTCTGAGAGTGTGTGTTTGAATCCCAGATGGAACGCCACCCAAAGAGTTCTAGAATCTGTACTTTACTGAGAAGTGTAATCCCAAAAATGTGTTACATTTGACCACTATTAAATAACATTGTGTATTCATGCATTGTAAATGTATTCTACGTGGAAAAACAGAGATAAAACACCAATGGTTTGGGTGGCCTTAGAATTGATAAGATTACAAGCTGGTACAGTAATTATAGTGAGTGAGTGAGTTTAGTTTTACGCCGCACTCAGCAATATTCCAGCTATATGGCGGCGGTCTGTAAATAATCGAGTCTTGACCAGACAATCCAGTGATCAACAACATGAGCATCGATGTGCGTAATTGGGAACCGATGACATGTGTCAACCAAGTCAGCGAGCCGGACCACCCGATCCCGTTAGTTGCCTCTTACGACAAGCATGGGTTACTGAAGGCCAATATTCTAACCCAGATACAGTAATTATACATACTGGACATTGCTGTAAATTAAAGTGTCCCCGTTATTGGTAATTCACAATTTTATTCCCTTTTTCTTTTCATATGTAAAACATCATTCTGTTAGAATACAAAAGACCCATTTAAAGGCAAAAGAAATGTGTTTCCTCTCGCAGGCAAAGGAAGCAATCCAGCAGGCTGAGAAATGCAGCCCAGATGAGGCTCACACCCAGTTTATCATCTACAAGATAGCACTGGCAGAAGATGATCATGATACAGGTGAGCCACACTTATTGGTTTGCTTTTTCTGAATCAGTATATATGCCTACATTTGATTTTGATTTACAGAATAAATTCAAACATACTGATTCATTACTATCAGTTAACTTGTAGCATTAAATACAATTATTTAATTTTTTCAATTTAAATTTTATTTCTGAATCCCTGTTACAGTCAAAACTAAGCAGCCAGGGGACAGCTCAGTCTGAAGATGTACAGTAATTTAATGGGATACAGGTGGAAATTTTTACGAAACAAGACAATCCATTCACTCACCATTCACACAAGTACAAGATTATTTTTAATTATCAAACAGTAATAATATAATTAATTCAGTCGTCTTTGAATAAGCCATGATATAAGAGCCATTTCGAATAAAATTCGGCATTACAGTTTTTGTTAAAGAAAATACATTTTTCAATACTATATCTCAATCTCAACTCACTTCTGAACTGAGCAATATTTGGTAAAACAGAATTGAGCTTGCATTTGTACAAATAATATTTTCCCAATAATATGAACAAGTCAAAAACAGAGTTAGTAAAAACATTTTTCTTACAGCCAAAAATTATCAGTTCCATAGTGAGATTGAGATCATGGATGTGGTCACAACCTTCTGTTAACCATGATAAAAAATTTGACCAAAAGGTTTGCACAAATTCTCAATAGATTCCGTTTCTTCATTACAGAATGAACATAAGTCAGAATCTTTTATTTTAACTTTTTAAGAAATGTATTGGTAGTTAAAATTCTATGGAATATCCTGTACTGGAACCATCTCAATTTGGTGTCTTGTGTTGATTTAAACGATTTTAGGAAGATACAGTTCCAGTCAAGACCACACTGAAAATCCTCTTGCCACTTTAACTGTGCTCTTGATGTCCTGTTTGAAGAACAAAGGATATAGTAATAGGCTTTGGAACCTTTATTAATTGAAAGTAACAATCGAATAAATGGTGTATTTCCTGCACATTGTCCAGTGTTTTCTCTCACAATTGACAATCCAGCAAAATATTTTCTTATAGAGCTAATGACACCATAGTATTCTAAAAAAGATACATTCAATTGATACCTTTCATTAAAATCAACCAGAGACAGATAACTGCCATTTTCATCAACAAAATCACAAATTTGAGAGATACCCCTTTGAAACCACCCTTCATAAAAATGGTTTTCTTATCAATAACAATATTGCCATTATAAAATATATGATCAGAAAAGAAATCTTCAAAATTATCAAGTTTAATTGAAACAATCAATCCAGAAGGGATTTTTCAGATTTCTGACAATTTTTTTCAAATATTCTTTGCCATGCTTAATATCAAATTCACTACATTTACAATAACTAGCATTTAAAATATATTTCAACTTGGGATCTTTAGTAACTAGTTTTCTCATCCAAGTGACCTTCAAAGCTTTGACATATTCAAATATATTAATCATACCCAATCCACCAATTAAATCCAATTTGTATGTCACTGATAAGAGGAATAATAGAGAGAAAAATGTCTGAAATAATAGTTTTATATTGTTGCATTGAATGCAGATGTATCATACCACTGAATGGCATACAGATCAAAATCCTCGATAGATCTCTGTCAGAAAGTTTGTTATATCTGATGTCTTGTCCAACCCATGGTTGCTCTGATGATACTTAATGTACAGCTACAGGTAAAGTGAGTGAGTGAGTGAGTGAGTTTTATGTTGCTTTGAGCAATATTCCAGCAATAACACGACAGGGGACACCAGAAATGGACTTCACACATTCTACCCATATGGGGAATCAAACCTGGTTATTTGACGTGATGAGCGAATGCTTTAACCACTAAGCTAGGCCACGATGGGCTGCAACTCCATGGCTTATCTGTTGATTATGTTTCAGCCAGCTCCAGTCTACAGAAGATGGTGACAGGGGGTAAGGATGGGCCAAATGTCAGCCAGTCTCAGACCTTCGGTCTCATCTGTCTAGCTGCTCAAATGGCTTTAGAGGTAATGCTTAAATGTAAATAGCTCACCATATCTGTTTACTTGTACCATGTTTACAGTAGTAAAGTTTCTTTGTTCAAACATGTACCCAATAAAACACCTTTATTCATTCATACCGGGAGGTCATTTAATTATTTTATCTAATCTCATTAATAATCTTTTGTGGACTGTATGCTAGTCCACTGGGTAGTAATATCTCCATCTGACTGTCTGACTGCAGCACAACCACTGTGACACGGCCTGTGTGGCCCTGGACTTCCTCATCACACACAGTGCTGACCATCAGCAAACCCTCATAGCTCTTCGCTGTCTGGTCAGACTCAGGCTGGGACAGGCCGATAAGAAGAACTACTGCAGGTATTCTCGGAGACTAACTTTTAGTCCCGGAAATAAAGTGTTATCCATATGTTGAATCTACAAAACAAATCCAAATGGAGCTGAGAACAATCCTCAATTTCACAAGAACAATCTTAACATGCCAAATCATCCTAGACTTGAGTACGACTCCTATCTAAATTATTTTCCAGGATCTGGGAGACTGACCAGTATTCCTGCAGAAATGATATCATTATTTATGTATTTTTCCATGATTAATATAACTGGCTTGTCTCAACTGTAATCAACAAAAACTGTGAAGGCAAAGTAATACCTTACTGGCAGAGATGTAGCTGTCTTTGTGTGCAAGTAAATCCTTATGTTACTTCACACTTTGAAAATCTGCTATCAGTCTTGCCAGTAATAACCACCAGATTTATTCCTATTACTGTAATTAATCTATCATTGCAAGAATTTGGTATCCTTAATCTCTTTTGAGTAGTATATATTGTGTGCTAGAAACAATAACAAGGAAATTTGGCAGTGTAGTGTACAAAACGTTCAGTGTGTAATAACATTCTTTTCTGTTTCAGTGAATCCCTTCAACCTATCATACCACTGATCAGAACAGGTAAAGTTTCAGGCATCTACAGTAGTTTGTATAATTTGAAACATCTTTAATGGGAAATTGGATGAATAATCTTACTCAGATGTATATCTTTTTGAAAATATTGTGATATGAGTTTCACACAAAAGCACTACATAAGCAAATGAGCATTACTACAGATATAGATTTTTTTTACGTGGTGATTGCCAAACTCAGGCGAAACACAGAGGTTAACTAATAAATTGCTTTGCACAAAACTAAATTGTCAAATGTGAAATCATTTAATGACCACAAAAGATCAATGAATGCTCAGTGGATTATATTTAAACACACAGTTTTATGTTTACAATAAAAAGGCGATACAGTGAGTGAAAGAAGTAGCAGCAGCAGCAGCAGCAAGATAGAGGCTCTAGAATTAATGTTTAGAATATTGTTCCTGTTAAATGTCTTGAAGGAGGCATGATTCTGTTCTTGAATCCAGAATGGTGTTGACAGCTGGCAGGAACTAGGTTTTTCTTAATAGGTATCCAAACTAATTGGCAAAAGGATAAAGAATATTTAGGCAGGTTGATAAAGATCTCTAATTGCTCATATAGGTACTTTCATATCCAGGCACTTCTAGAATGATCAATACTGTTCATGGACACCACAAGGGGAAACAACTCTAGTTCTAGGACATAATAAGTCTTGAAAGCTCTACTTTCAGCTGTGGACTGCTGTTCAAATCTTGCCATGACAGCACTTAGTATGTGTTTCAGTTGTAGTTCATTGAATTCTTGCCATTAACAGTTTATACAAAAAGTTTCTTCTGCCTCTAATATAACTCACACACACAACACCTTGCAGTGTAATTGGGGAGGTTGGGTTGCCTAGTGATTAATGTGTTTGCTTGTTATGCCATTGGCCTGGGTTTGATTCCCCACATGGATCCCTTGTGTAAACCCCATTTCTTGTGTTCCCCCAAACCCCTTCATGGAATATTTCTAGGTTTGGCATTAACAACAAACAAACAACATAAGACAGGTTTACAGAGGTGTTCCTATGTTATAGCATACAACAAACTGCTGATTCTTGGGAAACAGCCATCAGGGGAGGGAACTCTGGAGGAGGCCATGTGGTTCATGAAAATAGGTAACAAGATGACATTTCGGTCAATGTACTACACCTGCTGTTCTTACGTAATCAAATGAAATAATAAGGAATAATGTGTCTATCAATACTCAAAGATGTTTATCAATTTTTAGCTTCCATTTAAAAGTAGGCAATTTATTGAAATAGAGGGTTCAGCTTTTCCTGAATTCAACATTAATGAGGACTGTCATGAGTTCATATGATAAACAAGCATTTTGTGTGTTTGTTAGCATGGAACCTAGCCTTAAAGTGCGAGGATGACCCATTCAGCTTAAAGGACCTCTTCAGTCTCTGTTTAAAGGTACCGTACATAGCTCCAGATATATTTATGTTTTTGAATAACTAGTGAGTGAATATTGCTTTATGCATGTAAGCAATCACTCAACTATGCACTGCAAGTAGTTGTTTAAAAACATCAATAACTGCAATTAACTATAAATTTGTAAAAATAAGTAAATGGAAAATAGTGTTTTTATTAGAATATTACATCCCCTTATTTCAAAATAAAGTATTTATGAAATCTATGAAATGTATATATTGGTCTTACTTGGTGTGCAAATTTGTGAAAAGTTTTCTTTTTTCTTATCTCTGAGTCAACAAGTTTCAATTTTTTTTAAAAACTTCAATTATCATTGGTAACTGTAATTAAATGTAAATTTGTAAAGCAAGAATAAAAAATATAGCCCATAATGTCAAAGTAAAGAAGCTATAGAATATATAGAGAGACCTTGGTATTATTACTTGGTTTACAAAATGTGAGAAGAGTCTCTTTTTCTTACCTCTGAGACAAGTTTCATATAAATAAAACACCTTCAGTTAGGCTAATAAAGGAAGGGCAGTGTAATCCCAAATCATTTTTACATTAATTTTCTCAGACCATCAACATTTCTAGGGGATCATTTTGTTTTAAATTTTAAAACTCTAGGAAACAACTGGAGAATGTTGACTGTGTTTTGAGTGTACGATTGTATATATTTGTAAATGCTAAAACTTAAATAGTGTTAAATCTGGCACAATACAGAAGAATAGATTAAAATGAAAAGAAGAGCCTGTATTTCTGTATGAGTTTCTCCTCCCAGCTGTTGTCCCTGCTGCCATCAGACAAAGCACTTACATGTCGCCAGAAGACATGCACACTGATGGCTGTTGCTGGTTGTCTGCAGATGGCTAGAGCTCACCCAGATGATGATAATATGGTAAGATGGAAATTCATTCTGTCGGTATTTGTTCATCTGCTAATTCTTAAATGTTATGTGGAAAATATATGAAGATATGCTTGGAATAATCAGTTTACATAACTGTTAATGGTTTTATGACATACACAGGACTCTTGGTCAGTTTTTAAACCATGGAGTACATGCTCAGATTTATCACTGGGTAATTCATCATTTTCTTCGGATATTCAGTGTGTAGAGCTTAACCTTTTTTTATCCAGCCTAGTCTGTATCTTTGAACCAATGCTTAGATTTTTGTTTTGAAAAATTCTGCTTAAAATATGCTGTTAATTTTATATATGCTCAAGTAACGTTTAATTTGTTCTTTTGATGTTCTGCCCAATGTTGCATTAATTTACAATACCATTGCATGTCTCCATTGCAGTAAGCTATATGAAGCACTTCAGACATAGCTGTTACGAATCATTTGCATATTCCATGAATCAAACTGCATCCCTTCATGAATTTAAATCTTTATTTGCAGACACTGGAATCTAATATTCATACATGTTTTCGAAAGGAGTGAATTTACCTGAATTTGGGTGTTATTTATCAAAATATCAAATATTCAACACTCTTATATATTAAACTGGACAGTAATGTGGTAATTACCATGATGAATCAACTCTGTCAACATGGTTAAAACATGTCAAAGAATTTATTTGTTGTTCCAGTGAATATAATGAATAATGCACCAACTGCTTGACTTGTAGTTGTTACCCAATATTCCAGTATGTATTGTATTCACGTCATAGTGGATCCATTCCAGCCCTGTTGTTGGTTATTATTCACGACATGTATGTCGTACCTACATTCAATAGTACTTATAAATGTATAGAGATGTTTTTTCAGTTATGTAAGATGAAATTTATGCACAGTCTTCTTATCCTGTTGTTTTTTGTAAATTTCGTATTTCAGGGTGTTACTGGCATACCGCAATATGCTTTTTAAATGATACATGTTGCAGTATTTTTTTGTGAGAAATAGTATATTGGGTAAAAAATATGACAAAGTTTTGTGAGTTCTGTTTAGAAAAGAAACTAGATTCCCGAACTATGCAACCTAATTTTGAGATTGCTTTTATCAGAACCATAGCATTTGTTTTTATGGCCTTAGTACGTAGAAAATATGATCTACATGTACAATCAGTGTAGCTCCCAATATATTGCAATACAGGTACCTGAACCGCTATATATTGCAATAGAATCTATTTACCAATACACAGCTGTACAAATATGCATCATACATTAACCTTTGCATTTGGTATGAGGAACTAAACCTATTGAAATATGTTTAAAACAATATTTCTACATAACAGTTTTTTGCAAATTGTATGTATATACCTATTTACCTTGTACCTGCTGTAGGTCTAAGAGCCAATACTTCACAGATGTGGTTCGTTATGAACATGTCATGTCAATAGTCATTTTGCATAATAGTTATCACATACAATGTAAGGTATTCATTGTATTCAAACTCTTGTGAAGTTATATGTACAACATGTTTAATTAACTTCTATTGACAAACATAACACTTGTTTATCATTGTTTATGATAACAACTGTTCACATTTCCTTTACAGTAGGGCAGTGGGATAGCCTAGTGGTTAAAGCATTCACTTGTCATGTTAAGGTCATGGGTTCGATTCCTTTCAGGAGTATGCATGTATCCAATTTCTGGTGTCCCCACACTGTGATATTGCTGGAATATTGCTAAAAGTAACCTAAAACCATAAACTCATCTACTTATCTTTTATAATGATTGTTTATTGATCAGAGAGATGCACTGGAGGAAGCCCTGTGCTACATTGAAGAATTCCAGTTGCTCCAGAGGGATCAGAAGAGTGTTACATGGACACAGATAGGTATCATTCACCCACACTTCAAGCACAGTAGTTTAGGGGTGTATTACACTACACAGACTGACACCTATACTAGGTAGGAGTAATTAATTACCATCAACAATGGGAATTATGCCTAAACCAAAACGATGCAATATTAATGGGTCTAATCCACAGGGGTGGTAGGGGAGTCTACTAGCTTAAGTGCATGCCTTACAACCTTGGTTCAATTTCCCACATGGATGCAATGTGTGAAGCCCGTTTTCACTCCCATTTTAGTGATATTACAGGTATATTGCTAAAAGCTGCATGAAACTTCACTCAAGGAGATACACTTTTTAAAACAATCTAAAATTTGCAATTCATAAACAGAAAGCTAACTAAATTATTTTGTGATATGTTTTAGAAAACTAACTTTTTACCCAATCGAAATTGTTTTGTATGTGACACTGTATATAGGGATGGCTGAAAGAGGCCCATATAAAGGACACTATACATTATAAAGTAACAAAACTTGTATGCCTCTCAGAATGCTTGTGATGACCAAGTATCATACTATGTAATTTATTTTGACAGAAGACACAAAAGGTCCTGATACCACCGACATGCTGCTATTGCTGTATGAGTTTGAAGCCCGTGTTAAGTTACAAGACAATGGGGCTGAAGCATTGCTGGAGAAAGCTCTTACCTTACCTCAACCGGAACCAAAGACTTTTGAGGCTTTTGCAGGTTTTAGTTTTAATAAATCTACGTTCATTTCAAAAACAGAAAGGTCAGGAATCTGCATCAGTTGTTTATGTGGTGATGTAACAAACATAACAATAAGAAACACATGTTCTAAAATTGAATTTGATATTTATATTTTCGATTATTCTCCTGAACCCATTGATGCTGACACAAGCGAAATCCAGTGTCCAGTTGTCTTCAACAATAGCTGTTGTCTGTTCCAGGGGTGGTGGGGTAGTCAGCTTAAGTGTTCAATTGCCTTCTATGACCAACAGTCAAATTCCTACATGGATGTGTGAAGCCCATTTTCACTCCCATTTTAGTGATATTACAGGAATATTGCTAAAAGCTGCACAAAACTTTGCTCTTACTTACTCATTCATTCACTCACCAACCTACACACTCACTCACTTGCTCTCTACGTTCCAGCCCTCGCTGTGGAGCCACCTGCCTGTGACAGAGGTTTGAGTATCCGGGCACTCAAGGTGGCGATCAGAACACACCTGCAGGTGGACCAACCTGACTTCCACAGATGCAGGTGGGCAACGCTACTAGATTCTGTAATCATTGAACTGCATGGGTGAATAATCTGAAATACAACATGTGTATGTCTGTGGACTGCAAGTCATTTTATGATTGAAAGACTCAGAAAGAGATGTTAACAGTTGACACAGCCATGATATATGACAGCTGTTGATTTCGTTGTCAGAAGTACTAAGGTTGTAGTTTAAGTGTAAGGTGGGGTATGAGGTCCATAACATGTGTTACTGGGATGTGGTTTAGAAAAACAAATGTGACAGTTGAGTGTTGGTCAGGGTACTATTTAAATAACTGCATACATAGGGAACCGTGTACAGATGATCTGTATCATGACTATTCGAATAAAATTTGTGTTTGTTTCATAAACCCTTTTCACGTTGTGTATGTTTCTTCAGCAAGGCCATACACAGCCTGATCCAGCTGTCGCTGAGCACAGGCCAGTCCAGCAGTAAACAGGAGACGTACAACTACTTCAAGGAGACAATAGATGTCATTGATAAAAAGGCAAAGGTACATATATTCCTCATTGGGCTGCCCAAACTGAACACAGTTGCTGCTCCATCCTCATTTATCCTGAGTATTATTATTCAACCAATGAAGATCCTGGTTAGAAAAGGTCTTCAGACACCCATGCTTGTCGTAAGAGGCGACTAATGGGATTGGGTGGTCAAGCTTGCTGACTTGGTTCATTGTATCCCCCTTGCAAAAAGTGATGCTCATGATGTCGATCACTGGATTGTCTGATCCAGACTTGATTATTTACAGCCATCATATAGCTGAAAGATTGCTGAGTGTTGCATGAAACAAAAAACTAAAAACATCAATACCTATATATACTGAGTCAAAATAAAAACTTAGACAGTTTTTGGATATCATAATATTAATCCCCTAGTATCGACTCATCACAGCACATTGAAGTCAAACCAAACATCGTGCACCCCACAATAGTGCTAAAACGTGTTTTTCACGCGCTACTGGTCACGTGATCTTATCATTGCACGTGCATTCGATCACACATGTTCCCCATCAACTGCACAAAGTGCAAAAAACACTTTAAAGCACTAACAAGAACAGCCAATTCTTATGCCGCGCCTCTCAAATGTGCAGCAGTAAATGGGGTGCAGCCGTCAGACTGTGATTTACAGACACAACTGCAACAAACTGGCACCACTGCTGATTGCCCTAGGCCAGGTCAACCACGTGCGACGTCACTCGCGGAGGACCGTCAAATTGCGTTACGTCACCTCCACAATTGTTTTTGACGGCTACAGAAACTAGAAATGAGCTGTTTAGGGGTCGATTGTCTGCACAAACCATCCAAAACTGGCTGCGAGCTGCTCTCCCTTCGTGTTCGACGACCGTAAAGCGGAACCATTTTGACGTCAGCGTTTGCTCAGGGCCCGACAACACCTCCGATGGACTCAGAGAGACTAGAATGGAGTTGTCTTCAGTGATGAATGAAGATTTACCCTCAAATTCACTGATGTTAGGATGAGAGTGTGGAACAATCTCACTGACTCACTAATAATGTGTTTACACGTATCAGATAGTCCATGAGGTGGTGTTGCTTGGCAGTTGTAAAAGCACGGCGAGGCCATACATGCTACTGAACATTTGAAACATTAGATTTAGTTTCTTGTGACTTGTTTACGCTTTTATTGATAAATTCTGTAAGCATATGGAACCGATTTTTGGCATTGTTATTATTCTCAGTTCATCCTATCAACCTTAACAAATAAATGATAACCTCTATACCACATTCTTGTGTCCTTTCTTTTATATATTATTTATATATGATTGTGAAGTTTCTAGTTTGACTCCGTCATGTGTTCCTGGCATGCCCAGCCATGCATTTGTTTGGAGATTTCTGGTGCCTATAACAACCGAGTCCCCCATGCCCCCAATGCCTCAATACCTGTAATGATATAACATTTCTGTAAATTCAGGGACATTATCCTGAACTGGAGATTGTTTGGTTGATGACAAGGGCATGGAACTGTGGCATCCAATTCTACAGGTAATAGTTGGACATGTGTACATAGACAAGACGTAAAGGCATGGTACTAACACAGGATACAGCGTTGATATGTTGTATTTCAAAACTTCCCTGAATTAACAAATTGGTTTATGCTATTAAACCCAATCATCTTGCAAGAGGCACAAGTCAAAATATAATATTTATAAATAACATTTCTTATGTTGTTTGGGTAAAGGAATACTTCCTAAAAACAAGCTGTGAAATGTATCTTTACGTAATTATTTTGTAAAATATGTTATATTTTCAATCAGTCAGCATGTACATTTTGCATAATTTTTAAAAAAATTACTCTGCAAATATATGGATATGCTCATTTTTAAAAAAGAACAAAAATTGTTTGGTTTCGAAGTGAAAGAAAATAAGTACTCTTTCTTTGTTTCGTAATTATCTCCACACTGATCAATGTCCAAATATCAAGTGTGTTGTGTTAAGCATCACATTTTACATTTTACCCCAAGTTCCACAGAGTACGATGAGGCAGAGAGATGGTGCAGTATGAGTATGGGACTCCTCAAGTACTTGACAACCATGAGGCCCAACTACGAGGATCAGGTAATCAATAAACACTAGCATTCACTGCGGGAAGATCCATGTGGACAGTGTGTCATCTTACAGTGATCATGTGAAGTGTTTCACAAAGTCAACTAGATTTAATTTTTTTATCATGCCACAAAGATATTGATCTGTTATAAGAAATGAAGGATACTTTATGAATGACAACGTCTTTATTATATTATGATATGACGTTTTGTTGTAGATTCTCATACCATTGTCACACTCTTGTTTGACAAGAGTTACTTTACTGTTTGTCTGAAACTGTCCCTGCATATTCCTTATTCAGTCATCATTTTGAGGTTAAGTAAAAAATTTGATAACTCAAAATTATTTACATTTGTCCTTTCAACTTCGACACACCTGTGATTGACTGTAGATATAGGTATCATAATTGTTTGCTGTGTTTCAGTGAAGTCATGTTTCGATAATATCGGTAATTTGAGGGTCACATCCAGTTCCCACTGTATACTTCTTTCCCTCGGCAGTGGATATCAATAACGCTGTTGTAGATGAACTCAGTGTATGGCGAGATACTGGACAGGATAGAACAAGCCCGAGGTCAGCCATCAATGGAGGAGTAGAACACTGACTACAATCGGTCACTGGACAAGCTGATCTCTACAACAGTTGGTGCTAAGCAGACCAGCTTGATAAATGACTGGCTGATATATTCCTTTTTGTCTTCCTTGACAGTATTCAGTGTTTGTGTTGAGATAAAACATATCATTGACTAAAGCTTGTTTTCTATTTTAGAACCATTTCGATGAATGCACTGGACTGGGTCTGGTGATATTTGTATTCAGTTAAATTAGATTGAACAATAAACAGCAGCATTCATATCATTTTTCAGCAGAATGATTGTGTATGAGATTACTCTATTCATGGTATAAAATGGTGGAGTAAATATCTCTTTCAAATGTACCTGAGCAACCCTATGGTTTTTAGGCTGTCAGGTTTTCATTGAAACATGTTTGGCAAGATGAAAAAGTAAGGTAATGACTGGCCTGAGAACTATTGTGGTGAGGTGAAAAACAATCCATATTCATTCACCTTTTCCCTTAATTGTTAAGTCCATTATCATCTGACACGTGGAAAAATACATTATAAAGAAGGTCATCTGGGATGGGAGAATGTGTTGATGGGTCCATGGAGAGTATCTATTATACTGAGTGTCGTGGCTGTCAGAAGAAAAGAGTTGGGTTGTATGCTGCTTTGACCAGTATTCCAGTGTGTCAAGCAGGTCTTGGATGTTTACCACACAGGCTTGGAACGCTAAAAACTGCCATCAAGGTATATACTGTCACTGACAGGGTCTTAGTACCACAGGGGCTTGTAACGCTAAAAACTGCCATCAAGGTATATACTGTCACTGACAGGATCTTAGTACTATATAGTACTTCCTATTTTATATAGTACTAAGACCCCATCAGTGACAGTACCATATAGTACTTCCTTCTATATAGTACTAAGACCCCATCAGTGACAGTATATACCTTGATGGCAGTTTTTAGCGTTACAAGCCCCTGTGGTTTACCACTTCCATGAAACAAACAAGCACAGGTATGGTACTGACAAACCCAGAAACATAAACAGGGGAAACTCAGATCAAACCCATTGTCACATGTTCCTGGCGTGCCAAGGGATGCAACTCTGTTCGTTGATTTGCAGTACCGAAAACGACTGAGCCTCCTAAACTAGTTCATGTCAGTGAGTGAGTTCAGTTTTATGCCTTTTTTAGCAATATGACGGCAGGAGACACCAGAAATAGGCTTCACACGCTGTGCCCATGTGGGGAATTGAACCCAGGTCTTCGGTGTGACGAGCAAATGCCTTTACCACTAGGCTACCCCCCATGTCAGAGATGATACATGTTGAACTACGCATCAAAACTGATGCTGTTAATTGTTGTGTTTGCTCCATATCTGTTGCTGTATTCCTTATAGAGCCAATTGTCAGTGTAGTGTAGGGGTGTCATGATTAATCAAATTATCAATGCATTTGTCCCCAGCTTGGTGTCTAATCATCCAAGAATGTCTACATTGTACTCATCTTGCTACTGCAATACTGGTTCAACCATCAAAATATTATCTGTAGTGTTCTGAACCATTGCAATACTAATGAAAATATTTATCATGCACCTTTTTCTAGACATAAAGATCACAATATGATCATATTACCCCAGATAACCCAAGCTGCCCCTTAGGCGCTATAAGGTTAATAGTCTCATGACTTATTTCACCGGGTACCCATTTTCTGATGGGTGAACTGGGGCAATTTTGAACAAACTCACTTGCCTAAGGTGAGACCACAGGTATCACATGTGCCTCTTTATGTAAAAGAGTGAAATATCAACACAGAAATCTCTAAACTAAACAAAAGTATCTATCACAGATCAACAAATTGGCAAATGCCTCTAAAGTGGCTTCATATAACAACGCACCATTCACAACCGGTGCATACAAATACTACCCAAAACTGAAGTCCTAGAAACTTTCAGTAGTCAAGCTGCCAAACACGGTCATCCATCCAAGGACTCTTTGCGCCCAACGCTGCTTAACTTCATCTGATTTGTGACCTGAGTGCTATGCACAGGACCACCACAATAGTATTTAATATATAATACTATTGTTGTAATACACCTGAGCCTATAGTATTTACTATATAATACTATTGTTGTAATACACCTGAGCCTATAGTATTTACTATATAATACTATTGTTGTAATACACCTGGGCCTATAGTATTTACTATATAAAACTATTGTTGTAACACACCTGAGCCTATAGTATCCATAATACAATGGACAACAAGCAATAACAAGACATGAAATGGGAGGTGGTGATGTTTCATGATATGATGGAATGAAAAGGAACCACAAAGACAAAAATATAAGAGATAACTACTTACGGTTGAACACATTTATACACATTCATAGGCATATAACAATTATGTAAAAAAGTGAAATATCAACACAAAAACTCTAAACTAAACAAAAAATATCATGTATCACAGATCAACAAATTGGCAAATGCCTCTAAAGTGGCTTCATATAACACCATTCACAACCGGTGCATTCAAATACTACCAAAACTTGCTATTGGTGGTACTTTCATGTTAGTATTCCAATAATGTTCAGAAGTATCACAGAAATTCAGTACTCCATTTCGTTCCATGACGCATACTGGACGGACTTCGTTACATTGACAAGTCACATCCAGATATCTAGAGTGTATAGAAATCATAAATAAATACTATAAACAGATGTAATTTGCCCATGTCATAACTTACACAAAATCCCTGAAATCATCAAACAGACATGTTTAAAAAAAAAAATGCTGACAGGACTAGCTATCCTTTGATTAGACAAGTCATCCTGCAAACACAAAATGACTTGAGAGACAGATTGTTCCAACAGTGTTGATTCAACAAAACTGATTGTTCCAGCGGTGTGAATCCAACAATACTCATTGTTCCAACTGTGTCAGTCCAACAATACTGATTGTTTAAACGGTGTTGATGCAACATTACTGATTGTTCCAACTGTGTCAATCCAACACTACAAATGCCTTCAAATATATCATGGTAGAGACTCCATGAATTGTTTGACACAAATTTCCTCCCTTAATAAGTCCCTGACTCATGAGGATGATGTGAGGAAGACATTTCTGCCAGCATGCATATAGTTTGGCCAGAGTGAACTGAGAGCCTTCGCCTCCTGCAAGAAAACAGTTAAGGATGACAGTGGAACTCTTGATCAGACTTTGCGTTAATTGGGTATTTATTAACATAAATAATAATATCTAGATTTATCAAGAGCTGCCCAGAGTCTGATAAATGACAGTTAAGATTACCAGTTCAAATGAAAAAATATTCCCATGTAAAAACAAAATTCAAAGAAAATAGAAAAGAAAAATTCCAAATTTTCCTGACATTTTCCCAGTTTACCTTCTAAGGGTATTTAGTTTCGAATCCTAAATCAATCCCTGATAGTATTGGGATGTAAATTAGCTGGCATGCTTGTATACTCACAACAATCCTGCTTTTATCACGGACTTCTTCCATAGTAAGTGGGAGAGGTTTTGGTGGTTCATACACAACAAGCTGATGCTCCGCTTTCTTCTCTCTGTAAAGATTTTTATTTTCATTGAAGAAATGGTGTTCCTTCCTTTCTAGATGGTGAATAAAACTCCACAAGGTCATTACACAGTTACTCTTCACATGCTACACACAGCTCATTCAGTTGTTACACATTCAATAAAAAAAGAGTCGCATCACAGTCAACAATATTTCAGCAATAATGTGATGGCCTGAATCTGAGCCAGGCAGAACTATACACTGAATGCATAAGCAATGATCTATGTAGTCTGGGTAGCATGACATGCATTCAGCCAGGCGCCTGATTCCCATGTAATCAGCTCGTGACAAGCAAGAGGTACAGCAAATTCTCATCATGTATGAAAATGGGAGCAGAGTTGTGTCCGTTGGGCATGACAGAAATCTATTATAGGTTTGAATCCTGGTTTGCCTCTATTATATTTCTAGGTTTGTCTGTACCAACTCATGCTTGTGGGTTTCAGCAAAACATGGTATGACTAGAATGCTGCATTAACCAAACTGCACTCACTCATAATATGGGACACAAGATTTAAGTAGGTTTAAACACAAATATAACACTGTAAAACGATACTATTTGTAACAATACAACTTTCACTTTCTGGATTTTGTTCCACACTGACATATTCCCACACAACAGTCATCGTAGCTGCCCAATAACCATTTCAGTCTGGCGATCAATATACGGTTAACATATCTGTCTTGGAGAAATCGTGGAGGTTCAACAATCTGGTACTCACTGTCTGGGTGTTGTTGAAACAGAACTCCCTCTGCTATGTGTGCTGTGCTCGGCCATCATGGCCACCTTGGTCATTGTCGGCACACCCTCCCTCTCTGATTCACGACCAGAGATAGGTGGGAGGCGCTGGCTGGCAGGGGGTAGGGACGGGGCAGCTTCATGAGTCTCCCAGTAATAATCTGATATCTGAGCAAATAAAGCATATCATAGCATGACATGACGGACACAGATGGAGTAACATGTATAAGTATAACATCCACACATCCTTATCATCTTTGAATACATTGGTTGTGAAATATTTTGAAAAATGAGCATGAAATGGGAAGGAGTCAATGCCACATTCAAGAATATTTCACTTCCATAGCGATGTGCATGTGTAAGTCTGGCAGCTTGTACTATTCAGGACTATTCCCCTTTATCCTTTGGTATGATGTGACCAGGGGATCACGCCACCAATCTTCTTCAGACAGGTGCTCTATGCACTACACTGAAGGCAGGTGTTCTGTGCACTACACTGAAGGCAGGTGCTCTATGCACTACACTGAAGGCAGGTGTTCTGTGCACTACACTGAAGGCAGGTGCTCTATGCACTACACTGAAGGCAGGTGTTCTATGCACTACACTGAAGGCAGGTGTTCTATGCACTACACTGAAGGCAGGTGTTCTATGCACTACACTGAAGGCAGGTACTCTATGCACTACACTGAAGGCAGGTGTTCTGTGCACTACACTGAAGACAGGTGCTCTATGCACTACACTGAAGACAGGTGTTCTGTGCACTACACTGAAGGCAGGTGTTCTGTGCACTACACTGAAGGCAGGTGTTCTATGCACTACACTGAAGGCAGGTGTTCTATACACTACACTGAAGGCAGGTGTTCTGTGCACTACACTGAAGGCAGGTACTCTATGCACTACACTGAAGGCAGGTGTTCTGTGCACTACACTGAAAGCAGGTGTTCTATGCACTACACTGAAGGCAGGTGTTCTGTGCACTACACTGAAGGCAGGTGTTCTGTGCACTACACTGAAGGCAGGTGTTCTATGCACTACACTGAAGGCAGGTACTCTATGCACTACACTGAAGGCAGGTGTTCTGTGCACTACACTGAAGGCAGGTGTTCTATGCACTACACTGAAGGCAGGTGTTCTATGCACTACACTGAAGGCAGGTGTTCTGTGCACTACACTGAAGGCAGGTGTTCTATGCACTACACTGAAGGCAGGTGTTCTATGCACTACACTGAAGGCAGGTGTTCTGTGCACTACACTGAAGGCAGGTACTCTATGCACTACACTGAAGGCAGGTGTTCTGTGCACTACACTGAAGGCAGGTGCTCTATGCACTACACTGAAGGCAGGTGCTCTATGCACTACACTGAAGACAGGTGCTCTGTGCACTACACTGAAGACAGGTGTTCTGTGCACTACACTGAAGGCAGGTGTTCTGTGCACCACACTGAAGGCAGGTGTTCTATGCACTACACTGAAGGCAGGTGTTCTATGCACTACACTGAAGGCAGGTGTTCTATGCACTACACTGAAGGCAGGTACTCTATGCACTACACTGAAGGCAGGTGTTCTGTGCACTACACTGAAGACAGATGCTCTATGCACTACACTGAAGACAGGTGTTCTGTGCACTACACTGAAGGCAGGTGTTCTGTGCACTACACTGAAGGCAGGTGTTCTATGCACTACACTGAAGGCAGGTGTTCTATGCACTACACTGAAGGCAGGTACTCTATGCACTACACTGAAGGCAGGTGTTCTGTGCACTACACTGAAGGCAGGTACTCTATGCACTACACTGAAGGCAGGTGTTCTGTGCACTACACTGAAGACAGGTGCTCTATGCACTACACTGAAGACAGGTGTTCTGTGCACTACACTGAAGGCAGGTGTTCTGTGCACTACACTGAAGGCAGGTGTTCTATGCACTACACTGAAGGCAGGTGTTCTATACACTACACTGAAGGCAGGTGTTCTGTGCACCACACTGAAGGCAGGTACTCTATGCACTACACTGAAGGCAGGTGTTCTGTGCACTACACTGAAGGCAGGTGTTCTATGCACTACACTGAAGGCAGGTGTTCTGTGCACTACACTGAAGGCAGGTGTTCTATGCACTACACTGAAGGCAGGTGTTCTATGCACTACACTGAAGGCAGGTACTCTATGCACTACACTGAAGGCAGGTGTTCTGTGCACTACACTGAAGGCAGGGTGTTCTATGCACTACACTGAAGGCAGGTGTTCTATGCACTACACTGAAGGCAGGTGTTCTGTGCACTACACTGAAGGCAGGTGTTCTATGCACTACACACTGAAGGCAGGTGTTCTATGCACTACACTGAAGGCAGGTGTTCTGTGCACTACACTGAAGGCAGGTACTCTATGCACTACACTGAAGGCAGGTGTTCTGTGCACTACACTGAAGGCAGGTGCTCTATGCACTACACACTGAAGGCAGGTGCTCTATGCACTACACTGAAGACAGGTGCTCTGTGCACTACACTGAAGACAGGTGTTCTGTGCACTACACACTGAAGGCAGGTGTTCTGTGCACTACACTGAAGGCAGGTGTTCTATGCACCACACTGAAGGCAGGTGTTCTATGCACTACACACTGAAGGCAGGTGCTCTATGCACTACACTGAAGGCAGGTGCTCTATGCACTACACTGAAGGCAGGTGCTCTATGCACTACACTGAAGGCAGGTGTTCTATGCGCACTACACTGAAGGCAGGTACTCTATGCACTACACTGAAGGCAGGTGTTCTGTGCACTACACTGAAGGCAGGTGTTCTATGCACTACACTGAAGGCAGGTGTTCTATGCACTACACTGAAGGCAGGTGCTCTATGCACTACACTGAAGGCAGGTGTTCTATGCACTACACTGAAGGCAGGTGTTCTATGCACTACACTGAAGGCAGGTACTCTATGCACTACACTGAAGGCAGGTGTTCTGTGCACTACACTGAAGGCAGGTGTTCTATGCACTACACTGAAGGCAGGTGTTCTATGCACTACACTGAAGGCAGGTACTCTATGCACTACACTGAAGGCAGGTGTTCTGTGCACTACACTGAAGGCAGGTGTTCTATGCACTACACTGAAGGCAGGTGTTCTATGCACTACACTGAAGGCAGGTGTTCTGTGCACTACACTGAAGGCAGGTGTTCTATGCACTACACTGAAGGCAGGTGTTCTATGCACTACACTGAAGGCAGGTGTTCTGTGCACTACACTGAAGGCAGGTACTCTATGCACTACACTGAAGGCAGGTGTTCTGTGCACTACACTGAAGGCAGGTGCTCTATGCACTACACTGAAGGCAGGTGCTCTATGCACTACACTGAAGACAGGTGCTCTGTGCACTACACTGAAGACAGGTGTTCTGTGCACTACACTGAAGGCAGGTGTTCTGTGCACTACACTGAAGGCAGGTGTTCTATGCACTACACTGAAGGCAGGTGTTCTATGCACTACACTGAAGGCAGGTGCTCTATGCACTACACTGAAGGCAGGTGCTCTATGCACTACACTGAAGGCAGGTGCTCTATGCACTACACTGAAGGCAGGTGCTCTATGCACTACACTGGGAAGGCAGGTGCTCTATGCACTACACTGAAGGCAGGTGCTCTATGCACTACACTGAAGGCAGGTGCTCTATGCACTACACTGAAGGCAGGTGCTCTATGCACTACACTGAAGGCAGGTGCTCTATGCACAACACTGAAGGCAGGTGCTCTATGCACTACACTGATAATCTCAGTGAAACATTGTATGCTAGGTTTCAGTTGATGACAACCATTAAGTTTGCCTGACCGTGAAATTCAGCTAAACCTGAATCGGTTTAAATGTTAATATCCAAATACAAATAACTTCTAACTCACAAGATCTGTTAAATCAGGTCCATCCAACAAGAAAGCAAGGTCTGAGTGCTTGTCTAAGATTCTGAAAAAACAAACAATAATCAGTATAAATAACTTCAGATACATGTTACACATATCATAAGGTCTACAAGGAAGGAAGCAGAAAGATTGTTTTATATCTGACTTCTTTATATCACTTTAATCATATGTATCTTATCAAATATAGGAAGGGAGAACAACAAAAAGTTTCAATGATAATTAAAATAATGTTATGGTAATACTGCTTTTGGATACATTTCTCCATTTTTAAGGAAGTTCTTTGAACATAACTGAAAATATAATATACATATGAGTACATATTAGTTCTGACAAATTGAAAATATAGTTAAGCTCACATGTAGACTAGGCTCTATAGAGCTACTATACCCATATATTAACCATATTATGCAATACCCAGCACTATGTTAAAGTAAAATGCCTCTATCTGACAGTGTTAGTAGTCTACAATGTTCTGTTACCTGTACCCTGCATACCCTCTTGCATTACTGCACACTAATACCGGTTTTCTCAGTTTAGAAGACAAGAAATGTCTACAAGTCACTAATGGAAGCAATCTGATGGCACATGTAGTAGGAATTTCTTGTGTATTAACCAATCTGCTACTAAACAATATTCAGTGGATGAAGGTCAGCTCAGAAAAATCATACATGTCATGTGTTCTACGAGAAAGCTGTTTATATTTGTAAAATAATAAATTTCGCCCCTTCACCGTCATTGCTTTCAAGAATTACAGTAATTATTTCTTGAATTCTTACCAATATATCACATACCATTTCTTAAGATCACTATCTAGATGTGTCCTTTGTTAGAGAACTAGCTTCTTAGACTAAACACAATGCAGTAACCAAACTATTACCTGACAATTCCACAGTTTGAACCTTACAATTCTAGCTAAACATGGATAAACATGATCTACATCTATTTAGAATTGAAGCACATCTGACCTCACTAAGACTTCTGAATACTCATAAACCACCGGCGGAACCAGCTTGTGGTGTGTCAACACACACACACACACACACACGCACACGCACACGCTGCACTTGCCTACACGCACTGCACACCACACACACACACACACACACACACACACCCACACACACACACACACACACACACACACACACACACCCCTTTCTTTCCCGACTCCTCAAATGTTCCCAGCATCCTTGGCCAGGTCACATCATGACTTGGGTATTATGTGCACCCACCCTTTCTCAATATCCTGGATCCGCCTGTACGAGTTATTACAAAACTAAGGACAAGTTATCAACTAAGCAGATTTAAACTTCACCATATGGTACCAGATACCTCAGATTCTTTAATGAACTGAAACATGGAATACACTTTGTTAATTTCTTACATTCTGAGTATTTTCAGGTATACTCTGTCAGCTTGAGATTTTAAATTACAAAAAAGGTTACATGCCAAGAGGAATGACAGATTGTTTTAATTTTAAGAAGGAAAGTGATTTGGTAAAGAACTGACAGTTGCTGTCAGCATTCATATTCAAATAAGTTCTACATAAATACTGAGGACTAACATGAACGAGTATGGTTTTATGCCACTTTTAGCAACATTCCAGCAATATCAAGGTGAGTGACACCAGAAATGGGCTCCATACATCGTACCCCTGGAGGGACTTGGACCTGAGTCTTCGATGTGACAAACAAACGCTTTAACCACAAGACTATCCCAACATCCCACTGAGTACTAAATAACAACACTAATTCTTTAACAAAATATAATTTCATCTTAAGGAGACACATGCATGAGGGCTTCCCATGCTACATCATGGTGACAGTCAGTCATTAGTGAGTGTTGTTATAACACCAGCAGCAGTCATTCTGCTGTATAACAGCAGTTCTGTTTGGTGTTTAATGCTGCACTCAGCAATAATTCAGCATATAATAGAGGTCTGTAAACAACTGAGTCCAGACCACATAATACTGACTGACTGAGTTTGGTTTTACGCCGCTTTTAGCAATATTCCAGCAATATCATGGCGGGGGACACCAGAAATGGGCTTCACTCATTGTACCCATGTGGGGATTCGAACCCGGGTCTTCGGCGTGACGAACCAACGCTTTAACCACTAGACTACCCCACCGCCCCAGACCACACAATAAGTTATTTATGGGTAAACTGACTGCATCAACCAAGTCTGTGTGCATGAAATCACATGTGACAAATGACCCATTTAGGAGTTGCTTGGTGATGATGCTTTCAGAAATTACACTGCTGTGTTCCACCTGTGTGTACCTGTACAACAGTACAGGTAAATATAAAGCCCATAATCTCATCCAAAAATATATTTTAAATGAGTGAGTTTAGTTTTACACCACACTCAGCAATATTCCAGCTACAGTCAACTCTCGTTAATCCGACACTCATTAATCCGACAATCACGTTAATCCGAAAAAAAATTAGGGAACCATTTATGCTGATATGCGGTAAAAACAAACGTGAGTTTTGTGCCAATGTGGTCATGAAATAGATATGAAACTGTTCGCTTACGTGATTATATATGTATGTTATGCCATCTATGAATGTTAATAAATGATAACAAGTATGTATTGTAAGTATTTTTTATTTCTGTGAATATTTTTACGTACGATGAAGATAACTAGATCTGCCATTTCTGATATGCATGCAACAGTAGGACGATCATGACATTTAGTAAACATTGATATTTTCACACAAATACATTAATCCGACATTTTCATTAATCCGACATTTCCGTTAATCCGACATATTTCTCTGCAACCACAAGTGTCGGATTAACGAGAGTTGACTGTATATGGTGGCGATCTGTAAATAATCGAGGCTGGACCAGACAATCCAGTGATCAACAGCATGAGCATCAATCTACGCAACTCGGATACGATGATGGGTCAACCAAGTCAGCGATCCTGACCACCCGATCCCGTTAGTCGCCTCTTAGGACAAGCATGGGTTGGTGGAGATCAATTCTAACCCGGGTACATTTTATATGACAGTTGCAGAACCTGTTTTGGCAAAAACTCAGCATCTCATCTCATGAATAACTGCATACCGTACATGACTACAGATAAACTGAGGCATTAACTTGACTCTTAAAACCTCAATCCAAACATTATGTCCCTAATATAAGCCAAACTGAGTAGAAGTGCAAACTCGGACCGCAAGACGACTGACAGTTATTCACGAGTATATCATGTAAAACAAAAGCTTCTTCAAAAAGTGATAACATTCGTAGAGGACAGAGGTTGCAATGCCACCTGTGTTTACCTGGTTGCTGCAGCACTGTTGGCCATGGCAAGCTGGTGCA
This sequence comes from Haliotis rubra, assembly GCF_003918875.1. Lineage (NCBI taxonomy): Eukaryota > Metazoa > Mollusca > Gastropoda > Lepetellida > Haliotidae > Haliotis > Haliotis rubra. The sequence continues at coordinate 1,969,986 of NW_025767157.1, forward strand.
TCTTGTGTAACTTCTTCAAGAACTTGCGTCTCTGTTTTTCCTTTGCCTTCAAGTCTATCTTCAGTTGTATCTGTCATGATGACATGGAGAGTTGTGTGAATACACGACATATATGTATATTGACAAATTATGTGCTCAGGATTCCATCTATCGTGAGATATTCATGAGAACTGAGTATGTACTGATTGGCCAAAGGAACGTTTGTATAATTTCCTGTTTGTTTGGGGGTCAATATGAGCTGGGCAAGTGACATTTTCATGTGGACTATCACTTTCACCTTTATTTAGATGGCAACACTGTTGTAAATATTTTCAAACCCTGATGTGGCAGACAAAAACAGTCATCACTACATTCCATCAAATAGTCAGCTGCCACTAGTCTAATGCTGGTGTAGACTAATGCTTTTCTCTGAATATATATAATTTTGACAGAAACAAATAATTCCTTTTAAATTTAAAAGAAGCCCTAATCGGATGGGAAGTTTAGGAACCTGGGAAATCTGGATTTGTTTCATTTAGGGCTTTAGCACTCCAGAAAGGTCTAGGAGTAAGGAAAATAACATGTTATGGTTCAGGGACTGTGAGACCAGTTAACGCTGCTGCAGCAGCCAGGCGTACCTCTTCGGGGTCTGGTGGCTTCTTTCCCAGGTCCATGGTGAAGCAGTGGAGGGGCGGCATCTCCAGCTGTGGGACAGAAGGAAGCAGACGTCACAACAGTCATCATTGGGGTACAAACCGTTCATGTATAGACATGTCACTGACTAATGGCAATTCTTTTTGATCATAGGGATTTTGAGTAAAATCTAGCAATTATTAAAAAAGCACCATGCATTAACAAACATGGAAACTATATGGTCTGGATGTCCCATATCAAGCTGACATGCAGTGACATAAATGTTATACTGTTCAATGTGGAAATAAACTCAACTCACTCCCATGTTAAAACATCCCTTGTCAGACAACTTTCTCTTATATTTGATTTTTTGGGCCTCTTTTAGCATAACTCCAGAAATGTGGCAAAGACACTAAGAATGACCTTGTACCGTAAGGGACCAAAATATGTCTTCAAGAGACACAGAATGCTTTGGCCACTACACGTCTGAATTATGTCCTACCTTGGGAAACCTCTTCTCCAGGTCGATGGCTGCTTGTCTGGAAGGGCTGAGTGATGGAGACTCAATAGCCTGGCCAGGGAGAAACACAATGTCACATCCTTGCTCATTAAACAATATAGCCATATGATTGGCCAATCTAGCCATATGGTTGACCAATCACTGTCTTATACCGATATCCTGACATCACTATGTTTGATATGACATCACTTGTTTACCATCACTATGTTTGATATGACATCACTTGTTTACCATCACTATGTTTGATATGACATCACTTGTCTACCATCACTGTTTAATATGACATCGTTTGTCTACCATCACTGTTTGATATGACATCACTTGTTTACCATCACTATGTTTGATATGACATCACTTGTTTACCATCACTATGTTTGATTTGACATCACTTGTTTACTATCACTATGTTTGATATGACATCACTATGTTTGATATGACATCACTTGTTTACTATCACTATGTTTGATATGACATCACTATGTTTGATATGACATCACTTGTTTACCATCACTGTTTGATATGACATCACTTGTTTACCATCACTGTTTGATATGACATCACTTGTTTACCATCACTATGTTTGATATGACATCACTTGTTTACTATCACTATGTTTGATGACATCACTTGTTTACTATCACTATGTTTGATATGACATCACTTGTTTACCATCACTATGTTTGATATGACATCACTTGTTTACCATCACTGTTTGATATGACATCACTTGTTTACCATCACTGTTTGATATGACATCACTTGTTTACCATCACTATGTTTGATATGACATCACTTGTTTACCATCACTATGTTTGATATGACATCACTTGTTTACCATCACTATGTTTGATATGACATCACTTGTTTACTTTCACTATGTTTGACATGACATCACTTGTTTACCATCACTATGTTTGATACGACATCACTTGTTTACCATCACTATGTTTGATATGACATCACTTGTTTATCATTTCTCCATTTGGACATTGACTTGTTACTACACTTTGTAGCTACAAGTTAGTATCAAAAACTTTCCTATCAAGCATCACAGAGATAGTGTCATTAGAGCTATGAAAGACCCTGTCTGAACTTTGAGCTTCTACACTAAAAGTCTAATTACAGTCACACAATGGATCTAACTGTCACACAAAAGAATTCCACCAAAACGATTCCTTGTAACTTCTGAGTGATAACTTTTGTTATGTGTCAAAAGCAAGTTATACACTGTTTTAGGGGCTGAAAGTTCTTGTACATGTGTCAACTTTTAGTCTTGTGGTGTTAGGCCTATTCAGCTGGTAAAATCCTGTACATCTCAGAACACTATCCCGACACATAATGTTAATCTCATGACCTTCTATGAAGGAACTGGCAGGTCCTGAGAGAGGAAAATATAGAATAAGAGTAAGAGATATTTTTGGAAAAAGCACTATACACCAGAAAATAAGGAAGTATACGATCGTCCCAAACTGTTCTGCTGACCTGGTGTATGTGGCTATATCTCTGTGTGACGGCCCAGGTGTCGTGAGTGGTGGGTCGCGACGATTCCTTCGACTCCGCAATCTGACTGAGAGAGCGAGTGTGTTCCCTCGCTGGGGACTGCGTGGCAGACGTCACAATGTTCTGGTGGAAGCTGGAGGTGGCAGCAAGACCGTCTACATTCAAAAACAGAAACACTCACTTACAGGAGAACTAGCTTCGGGCAAATGGCAGGACCTATGATGTTTCAATCAAGGCATACAAATAGTACCATGTGTGATAACTCAAATAGTGTTTGTGTATCAACGCACCAGCTGCAAATTATCGAGGCACAATGTGTCACCTCACACAAAGCATTAGCTTCAATATCTAGACACCAAATATGGTCAAATGATCATAAAGAAATTGTTTCTAACCATAACTGACCCAGGAATGAAACCGGTCTTTGACATGTCAAGGAAACTGAAACCACCAGACTCCTCACCATCCACCGCCATTAGTCTAAAACCTGAGTTGGTAAAAGTATGTTTGGGCTACTAAGCTCAACTAATACTATTCCATACATTAAAAAGGAAATTCTAGATATGAAGGCTCAGACGCTTGCCCAGACCTGGGAAGTGAGAGAAGAAGACTTGTGGTTTCCTCATCTCCAGCCAGAACCTGTCCAGGTCGTCCTGACCTCGTAGCTTCCCCTCCTTCAGCATCTTCTCCTGCAGGCCGAGGATCTGGAGGAGAGGACATGGGATACAGTAGGGGGACACTGACTGGTAATGAAGAGGAACACTAGAGGAGAAGACATGGGATACAGTAGGGGGACACTGACTGGTAATGAAGAGGAGGTGGGGTGGGGGTGGGGCAGGGGACACTTTTAAAGGTAACTGGTTTTGAGGGAAAGAGGGAATGTTGCAGTATCAGCAATCCTGGTCCTGCTCTCAGTGATTAACCTAACTTGGATAATTATGTCGGCTTAGTTGTGAGATCAGTTAAACTGGTCAACCCAAAGTGATGCAGGCCACATCTGAAGGATACCTATATATTCAATGGTCGGAAGTATTGACAGTCCAAGGATCAAAATCGGGTCAATCAAGGATTCAAACATTTGTAGTCTAGCATGATGAAGGTAAGCCAGTCTGTATGACAAATTGTTTCACATAGGCTACATTTGACCACTTTGTGTGTTCAGATTGCTTTAGCTCAGACACAAGAACCATCCACCAATTTCCATTCTCCGTGGACTATTCCATGTTGCTAGTGGTGTGGAGCCCTCTTGTAAGACATTGATAGTCATATGATTCACTCATGGCCTACTGTTTGGAAAAAAGACAAGCAGCAAATAGTTATCTCAACTCAAGTTTAAACTTTCAAGATAGACATCTGACTTGGGAATATTCTTCATGTAACTGTCATCATGCTGCAGTTTGTGATGCTCGTGACGTTTTTTCACATGATGATTTGCTTCTCGCTGCAATAACAAAACAATCTCTTCATATATAACCTTTTCCTATCACATGAAGGGAGTAATCCTTAAAGGATTCTGACCTGTCAGACGTTGCAATCCAAGGAAAATACCTCAATGATACAGCCCTGTCTCCCTTACTAAAGGAACATCTTCCCCAAGGGTCTCCCCTACATGTCAGTCATGCATGCCATGCTACACTATGTCATGGGTACAGACAGATACTACAGAATTTGGTCCGCCATGTCACAGCTATGCCTACTTCCTCTAACCACCCACCATCATGGCTACAGTTGCTACAGACTTCAGTCAACTTGGTAGGACAATGCCTCCCCCACCCACCCATGGCTACCTACAGACTTCACCCCAGGGCCTCCCACCCACCCACCATCATGGCTACAGTTGCTACAGACTTCAGTCAACTTGGCAGGGCTATGTCCTACACCCACTGTCATGGCTACAGTTGCTATAGGCTTCAGTCAACTTGGTAGGGCAATGCCCCCTTCCACCCACCCACCATCATGGCTACAGTTGCTACAGACTTCAGTCAACTTGGTAAGGCAATGGCCCCCACCCACCATCATGGCTACAGTTGCTACAGACTTCAGTCAACTTGGTAGGACAATGCCCCCCTCTCCTCCCACCCACCCACCATCATGGCTACAGTTGATACAGACTTCAGTCAACTTGGCAGGGCAATGCCCCCACGCACCATCATGGCTACAGACTTCAGTCAACTTGGCAGGACAATGCCCCCACCCACCATCATGGCTACAGTTGCTACAGACTTTCATCAACTTGGCACAGCAATGCGCTCCCACCCACCTCCTTGTCCTCCTTTAACTGCTGTTTCTTCAGCTGAGCCTCGTTCTTCAGACGGATGTCTTTCCGTTGCTGTGTGACCTTGGTGTCCAGCTTGTCCCTGTACTCCTGGTAGTAGTAGTTCCTCAGCTTCTTCAAGTCCTCCAGCACCTGCATGTGCTTCTGCAACACACACATCCCTAACATTACACCCGTAGCCTGTCAGGATCATTGAGCTCACACACTTCCCTAACATTACACCCAGAGCCTGTCAGGATCATTGAGCTCACACACGTCCCTAACATTACACCCAGAGCCTGTCAGGATCATTGAGCTCACACACTTCCCTAACATTACACCCGTAGCCTGTCAGGATCATTGAGCTTCCACACGTCCCTAACATTACACCCAGAGCCTGTCAGGATCATTGAGCTCACACACGTCCCTAACATTACACTCGTAGCCATTTCAGGATCATTGAGCTTCCACACGTCCCTAACATTACACCAGTAGCCTGTCAGGATCATTGAGCTCACACACGTCCCTAACATTACACCCGTAGCCTGTCAGGATCATTGAGCTCACACACGTCCCTAACATTACACCAGTAGCCTGTCAGGATCATTGAGCTTTCAGGGGCGGATACAGCTTTTTGAGAAAGGGCCGAGGGAGTGCAGGATCTTGAGACAGCGGAGGGGTGCACACTTCATTTTCACAAGAGTTTCAGAGATGCACACCCTACATCCCCATTCTGAATCCGCCTATGGCTCCCACACGTCACTCTCATTTCCATTTTAGAACCTATACAACACAAACAGTCTAGAAGACCATCACATGTTCATGAGTTCTCATTTAATCAGGACAAACATATTTCAAGAATGTATACAATGAAATAGCATAAAAGAAAACAGTAAAAAAAAACTTTTCTTTATTTGTCCTAGTATGAGTGAAATACATGGTACTTCTACAAAGCCATAAACTTTGTTATTACTTGTATTGGGTAATGTATTTTTCCAATGTGGCAATATTAACATTTGCTGCAGACTTGGGGCCAAACATCATCCCCTGAGCAGTCTGGATAAATCACTGCAGAAACTACCACTGGTAGTCACTGCCTGAGAGCTGACCATATTATTTTCCACTCTTATTTTCATTATTAAAAGGACAACTGATAACGGTGTGAAAAAATGTAAAATCTTTACTATTTTGGTTTAATGCACACACTAAACATGCTAAAGATCACAAAAACTGGCTGTGGTGCACCGATAGACGGATATACTTCAACCCATCAAAGACGGAACTTTGTAAGCATACCTCCTCCTTCAGTTTTTCCTTCTCTCTATCCTTCTCATCATCACTGTAAAATGTGGTTGATCTCTTCCTCTTCTTTTCCTTTTGTTCCCTTGCAGCTCGCGCCTACAAATAACATAGTGAATCTGGATCAGGTACAGTCTTTTTGGTGTAGATGACAGGGTGTATGAAATATTCATGACAATATATCCATGCAGCTATATTTGTTTGCATTCGGAGGTCCCTGGTTCTATCTATACAGCTCTGATATTGTAGAAGCCTCCTCACTGACAATGTGACACAACTTCAGGCAGAGGCATCCTCAGGTCTTTATGCAGAGGTGTGTCACATCACAAGCCAAAATGTGGCATTAACGAAACTGTATATTTAACAAATAAACAAGCAAAAGGTTGATGGATGAGACCATGAAGTGCAATACGATTAAATGGGGTTTAACATATCAGTCAGTATTATTACACTGCTACAAATATGTGCATCCACAGATGTGTATGTGGCTGCTTGTACTGGCCAGGCTAATGTCAGGTGTAGTTTTAACTCATGCTGCAGGTAAACATGGATACCCAACTCAGACACATTATAGTGACCCTGAGCTAACCAATTCCCTTGTGTCCCCACATGGAGACAAGCATGGATGTAGCCTGTCATGAGGTTATTACCTTAGCTCGTGCCTGTTTTCTTTCATCCAACCCGTATTCTGTGAGGGGCGTGGGGAGACTTGGCTTGTGGGGCGATGGCCTTCTTTTCACTTTAGACAAATCTACCTGAACTGCTGGTCTGTTTGACTTCCCTCTAGAATGTGCCTTGAAGCAAAGGAAATACATATTGTAGAAAACAACTTCTAAATACTACTACTTTGCAGGAAATTACATGTCATTGAGAATTAATTAAATAAGTCCTTACCAATAGAGAAAAACTTTCCACATTTTCTACTTCTAAAAGAAAATTCAAATTTTTTTTGAGGATATTCCATATTTGAAAAAATGTTTTAAGAAAATAGATATTGCCTAACATACTGTTTATAAGAAGTTATTATGACAAGGATTTAAATGATACCACATGGACAAAGTCCACAGACGAGATTTCCCAAATCCTGTTAACAAAGTTATAATCAATGTTGTGGCTTTGTGGAGGTGGTAAGTATTTTACGCACAAAAGGATCTAAAAAGTGGATAAAGTGTTATTGTATAGTTTTGTATACAAATGTATTATTGCATGATATCCAATGTAAAAACAGATTCAAAACAATCCAATAAATTAGCATCCACACCGAAACATCACATCTATTGCAATAAAGTAGTTGTCTAACCACAAAAATTGTTCCTCCTCATTTTTAAAGAAGTATAGAGTACAGAGTTTAAGAGTTGTTGTTTTAAGTGAAACCAATGTTGATATAAACATGTGTATCATGTGTATACTCAAAGCCTACAGTACAACATCTTTACATGAACAAGATGAATTATGGGACATTGTAGGTTTTACTATTTCTTCCTGCAGAAGAATACATCATCATCAGTAACCATCAGATATAGTAACATATCAAATTCTTTGAAGTTCAAACATTCCATAAATATAATTATGTTTATGAACTGATATACTAAGATTACAACACTTTTCTATTAACCTCTTTTTGACAGAAACCTATTCTGAGACAGACAATATTTACATTCTTAACATTTTGATGAATTCTTACTTTTGATGAATAATTAATTTGTATTGTTCAATTTGTCGACTCATCCAATTTTCAGAGAAATTATCAGCCAAAATGTTTGTCAATTGATTGATGTCCTTTAGGCAGATGAGCATAGTAGAATTCAGTCATCCTTTGGAATTAAGAGGGGAAAAAAAATCTTCCTAATCATGCTAATGGTGCTCGCAATAATCATGGCAAAAATATTCAACGATTATTGATATGACCAGAGTGTCACCAATAATATCTAACATAAACTATTGTGATGTCTGAAGTTTAAATTTACTCACACAAAACACTCTCCATCTGTATTCAGATTATTTAAATTATGTTCTGATTGTTGTCATTTTAGTAATGCATAAAAATGTGTCACCACTCACCAGTGACCTGAAATCCGAAAAATGTTGATTTCTTCGTCCTTCTTTTGCATTCTAGCACCAAAATATTTTCCCGATATTTATTTAAAATCAATGAATACTTAGTTATCGATACGTTATTTAGTTTACCTATCTGTGTAATCTGTGATGTATGGTCTGTATCAATAGCCAGCTAATGTAGACGTTTCTTGCATATGTGTTTGTTTACGTTATCAGGCTAGGTTTGGCGAGTCAAAGAATCAGTTCGTTCTATGTGTTCGTCTTGTGTACTCCAGAATATCCATCACAAACGAAGCTTCGGGTTACCTTCTTTGGCAATTGTGGTTTCTGTCCTGGGCTCTCTGCATTCTTGTTATTTTCTGCATCTGGTGATAGATTTTCATCGTCTGTTTTGGCTAACTCGTCCTCTGAGTCCGCCATTTTAGTTGATACAGTTTCCCGGACTACAGCCTCGCTTTGAAAACAAGGGCCATAACTACTATGCAACTGAAATTTTGACGACTTGAAATTACAAGCATCATTATTAACAGTTCGAGCCATCGTATCCGATGTCTCGGTAAGAAAATGTTTGGTTTGTATATATTTGAAAATATATGGGAACGCGTCATCAAATAGTTCAGTATATATACAGTGACTATCTTATTTGGCATGGCCAAGCGGGAGTAATTATGTTTATCGTTTCAGATTAATGAACTGCTGTCTCTACAGTTGTTATCACCCACTTGAAATATAATCGAATGATCGTATAAACAATACCAGTGATGTGCAGTGATTATTAACACTGAAAACTCTGTCTGGACCTGACTAGCAATCGAAATTAGAACCGTTTACGTTCCTTCTCCTATTTGAAGCGCTCGTAAAATACCCATTTCGACCCATCTTTTTAACCAAGTATAACCAAACATATTCAATGAAACAAACATAATAGCTTTTTTAAATGTACATCTATACACATTAACTCACAGAAATGAAAATGTTACCATGAATATTTCTTTTGAATTTTTCTCCTCGCCGACACCATGATATATGCTGTTCTTCCTTCAGATTGCATTTTTCCCAGCTTGATAAGAGAGCGTTTCTTAGAAAGTGTTTCACGGCCTGAATTCCATCAAACATGATTATAACACCCACACTCTCACTGACGTTATATTGGGAATATTGTTCAGATATGACGTTCTCAAGTAAAGGCTCTTGTCCACCGTTCATCCATGCTTTCTTCCATAGCGACAGCTAACAGCCAGCGACAATGAAGTGACCATCGACATTGCATGTTTTATTGCTGTAACTAATTTATAAATTACCTTGACGCTGTATATATAAATAAAAAGAAAAACATTTACATTTTAAAAATATATGCGCCAATTACTTCTTCATATTTTGAATCGATCAACTTACTTTTGCAACATCGTAAAAGCACATCCTTACAAAATCATACCTTTATGATAATCTTAGCTTTCAGACTGACTGGATGAACAAAGATCTAAGTGCTGTGTTTAGTTATGCCCATAAATTTCTCCCCAAAATTTCAGTAGCTTTTAACTCAGTAAGACACAACGTCTTTACCTGTGTTCCTTCAAGCGTGACCACGAGGCTGCGCCGTATCACTGTGTATACGCGAGATCTGAAGAAAAGAGACGCACTGACACCTCCGGCGCTTACTTTATGAGTGTTTAATATCTCACATAATATATTCGATCAGCTTGACAAATTTCACCCAAGAAGCATGACAACTGCATCTACCCAACGTTGTCATTTATCAAGCGTTTTGCTTGTCACGTTCTTCAACGTTTTTTACGTCACACGATTGGGACGCTTTAAAAGAGCCACGCGCCGTTGAATTGCTATCTGTCAGGACGATAATGACTCTCGCCCATCCGAATGGTTTTATGCGCGAGAAATGCCTTTTGGAATGCTTGGCTATCATCACTGTTGTTGTCAGTGTTCGACTTAGCGAGAGCATACGGCACATCTGGGTCAGCGAACAGCGGTTCCCGGACACAATATTATTACTTAGATTCAAAAGAATCTCTCATGCATATATATTGAGATTTTCATCTTTCGTACGGTGAGAAACATAATCCGTAAGAGTTATCTTTCTTTGGCTTATTTGTGTACAAACCGCCAGAGGGCATTACATGATTGCGTCGTCTGCTCTTTCCCGCGCGTGGATCTTGTAGCCCAAGGCATCCTGAGTTATTAACACGATTTATGGCAATACTTAAATCAAGTTTTAGTTTAAAAGTTATTTTTTAAATATACCCCTTCATATCTCAATGCTGCTGTTACATGATTTTGAACAGAGTTGGGTGAAGCACTTCTCCCGATGAAGCCGTCTAGCAGCACGTGACTGACAATCCAGTTATTGATTTTGAAACAGAGGAATAACGACAGTAGGCTTGTTGGGAAACAAATCATTACGAACGATACATCTCAATTACATTTGTATCCCAAACAAACACGTGCTCCTGTTTGCATCATATATCAAATCAACGAGTAGGCAGTGTTTGCTAAGAAGTTAGAAGTTTCAAAAGTTTTGGTGAGTCGAGCTGTTGGGTGGATTATATAGTTGTGGTTGAGAGTATGGCTGTAATTTGTCGTTTAGCATGTAGAGCGTGGAAGATTGCAGTTGTCGTCTTGTGAACTGTTTGTGCTCATCTGATGCCGGTATAGAAGTTTGCGCCTCCTCTAGAATAGAAGCTGTGGACACTTGTTTGTCGTTCTTTGACTCCAGGTTCCCCTTTCATACCAATCGCCCGCCGTAGGACGAGCAAATAGGTTGCAAAGAAAGAACCGGAATGGTCCGCCTAAATGTGAACAAGTTTGAATGAATACGGCCATTATTACGATGGAAGAATGAGTCCCCGGTTGATCAACGATTGAAAGGCGGTAGTCGAGAAAAGTGGACAGAGGCAGTGATTGACACATAACAAGGTGAGTGATGGGCCTGGCTGTGTACGCTGAGAGGGAAGGGGGCGGAGCTACCAAGAATAACACTAACGCTTATTGGCTCACAGCCGTGTGAAACCGAGCACTGATGAATCCGACAGTGTAGCCTGTTTTCAATGCATCCACGAATGATTCTCTCACAGATTTCATGTAGCCTCGGTCGATGCGGTGCGTGTTTTGTGTCCCGTCTTCATTGAGAGGGAGTCCTAAGTTAAGGACCCGATGCATGGATGTACCCTAAACGCCGTGAGTACCCAGAGACCATCATGGAACTCGCCATGACAGCGTTAGAAGAAGAGGTCGGGAGCCCCGCGGTCTGTTAGAGAGAGAGAGACAGTGAACGAGGCCCCCTCTCTTTACAACCGCTTGACTAGCAGTTTATTATTGCGTTTACGGAGTACACTATCAGCAGAAATGGGCACTTACTTGGCAGTCTACGTGTTGTTAGTGGTCTTCCTGGGCCCGGTACTACTGACCAAAGTGCCCGGAGTTGCTACCTCGGAAGCTGTGAGAACGTGTGAGCCCATCAAGTTTGACATGTGCAAGGGCCAGGGGTACAACGTGACTGGCATGCCCAACTTGGTCGACCACAAGGACCAGAAAGACGCCAGCCTTCAGTTACAAACATTCACCCCACTCATACAATACGGGTGCTCGAAGAAACTCAAGTTCTTCCTGTGTTCAGTGTACTTGCCCATGTGTACAGAGAAAGTTCTAACTCCGATCGGTCCTTGTCGACCTCTGTGTGAGAGTGTTCGGAAACGCTGCCAGCCTGTTTTGAATGAGTTCGGCTATCCCTGGCCCTCGGCTCTCAACTGTTCCAAGTTTCCAGTTCGTAATGACCAGAACCACATGTGCATGGACGGTCCAGCAGGGGAAGAAGATGACTACCCAGGTGAACCCACGAGAATGAGACCCGAGACAAGTTCAAATTACCCCCCTCAACATACACTAACACATGGGTCAAGGAACTGCCAACACTACAGACACCCCAAAAAGTATATATATATAAACAGGACAGAACGATGTGCTTTAAAGTGTTCGGAGCATGATGCCTTCACAACTGAGGATAAGTTTTTTGCTGACGTTTGGATGGCCATATGGGCCGGGCTATGCTTTGTCGCCACTCTGTTTACAGTGCTTACCTTTCTTATAGACTCTCAGAGATTCCGGTACCCTGAGAGACCCATCATCTTCCTATCTATGTGTTACAATATCTACAGTATTGCCTACATTGTAAGACTTATTGCAGGACGTCAGTCTATATCGTGTGATAGTACGGACACGGAAAGTCAGAGTGATCAGGGAATTCTCATTCAAGAAGGACTGGAGAATACTGATTGTGCTATAGTGTTTTTGTTGTTATATTTCTTTGGCACAGCCAGCTCGTTGTGGTGGGTTGTGTTGACGTTTACATGGTTCCTGTCGGCGGGGTTGAAGTGGGGACACGAGGCAATCCAGCTCCACTCTAGTTACTTCCATCTGGCAGCGTGGGCCATCCCTGCCATCAAAACTATCGTCATCCTCGTCATGAGAGACGTGGACGCCGACGAGATCACAGGGATCTGTTACGTAGGGAACCAGAACACTAACACCCTGATGGGGTTCGCCATTGCACCCCTGATCGTCTACCTCTTAGTAGGAACGTCCTTCCTAGTGGCTGGGTTTGTGGCATTATTCAATATCCGGAAACAGGTGCGTGGGGATGGGGTGAAGACTGACAAGCTGGAGGTCCTAATGGTCAGAATTGGCATTTTTTCAGTACTGTACACTGCCCCGGCCACGTGTGTGATCGGGTGTCTGCTGTACGAGTACACCAATAGGACATCATGGTATTTTGCTGACAGTACCAATACCCCCAATATTGAGGTGTTCATGTTGAAACTATTCATGTCCCTTGTTGTTGGGATTACAAGTGGCATGTGGATGTGGTCAGCCAAAACAGTCAGTTCTTGGAGAAATTTCGGCAAAAAATTGTTTTCAAGGAGAAAGGACCGCAAAAACTGGGAATACGCAGTCCCTGTTCACCACTATCACCAAATTCCTCTGAAACCCTCGAATAACAGGACAATACGAATGCAAGAAAAAGCCAAGAGAAATATGAATAAGTCTGACAATGAAACTGTGGTGTAGTTGGAACTAGCCGCGTCACCATCGTCCTCGTCGTCGTCATCGTCGCTGCTGTTGTTGTTATTGTTGTCACAGTCGTGCACGTCATGACGGTGACGGACCAAGCTCCCTGCGCCGATAGTCCCATGTGCGTGTGGTGTATGTGCTTTTCATAGTTGGCGAATACTCGGCGTTAGAGAAACCTTCTACAGCAGGCCAAAAGGACCAACTTACATTTGTATAGCTCTGTGAAGGAAGTGGATTACGGGTAATTCTTTATTATTGTTGTTGCTGTTGTCCCAAAGAGGGATGTGTATGACAGGGAAAGGCGTGCAAGGTTCAAGATATCTAAGTCCTTACTAGCAAGTATTTTGTAGTGATTGTTATGTGTGGGGTCGGGAGTTGCTGAGGGGCACCGCCCTGACCCCCAGCTGAATGTTGTACCTGTACACGAGAAACTGAAATCCTAAGTACATATGCCCGAAGGTTCACTGTTGTTGATGCTGAAGCGATACCAAAAAGAATCCTATACGTTCGTTGTTTTCCGTCATGAAAATAGATTTGACTGTTTTAAGACTATGAAATTATATGTACTTTTGTTGTGTACCAACTACGGAGAGTCCCATATTAAATGGCCTACATCTGCAAAAATGTGTACATAATTTTAAACTGAATGAAAAATTGAAAACTATGTCAGATATTTGTCTTTTGTCACCACGTACTGCGTACATCCTAAGGAATCTGGTTTATTGTGGTAGGAGCTAGGTGAGATTGACATGGTGGAATTAGGGATAGAAAGTGCTTCCAATCGGCGAAGTGAGCAATTTCAGTGGAATTCTCTTTCCTCGAATTTCAAGTAAGCGTTTTCGGGTTAGGGACTTGAGCTTTCAGAGGACGCTATTAGCCAGCCTAAAGTTAGCAAAACACATGGACATTTGTGTTGAATTACATGCATTGGCCTCGGCGTTGAGCGTTAAGCCTGGTCTCACAGGGCCACGCCTGCGCTGAAGTAGAGGGCCCAGGCGCAGATGTGGTCCACCCGACACCTGATATCATTACAAGCCAGTCCACCTGAAATTCTACAAGGGTTCCCTTTCCCGAGGCGAGCATACTCCAGAGGGGTAGACAAATACCCGGTTATTCACTGATGCAAACACTTAGCGTATTTCCCGTAGTTCCTCTGTCCTATAGCTTCTGTCAATTACATTATGGCTGTGGAGAGGGGTCTGGACATTCCGTCCGGCCCAGCTAAACAATTTAGCTATCTGTCTGCCACTCACATGTGTGATAAAAGATTAATTTCCAGATGAGGTTGTACAAACATTTGATTTGGCGCGTGTATGTGTGGAACAGCAGCCCGATCTGTGAATGCCGGACCTCCATTTACACGGATAATGGAGCCAAAGGGAGATGTTGATAAAGGTTTGGGACTGGTTTACGCTGCAGTAGCCCGCGCATGTTGGAAAGAGAGAGGGAGGGAACGAGCGCAATCACTTGTACTCACGACGCTAAGAGTAGTCAGAGATAAATCTTCCCCGGAAAGGTTAAAGGGGGAGATTTATCAGCCATGCTTGACAGCAAGGCGAGCAGCTAGCCCGATTTTCTTATGGCGGGAGCTTCGACCAAAATATCGTCTGCTCTTGAAAGGCTATCGTTTTTCAATCCCCTTCTTTAGGTCCTGGGTCGCTTTGTGGGTTTCCACACCAGGGCAGGCAAGAGAGTATGCTTGATTGCTACTGGGAACAAACCGGTAGTTATTCCGCGTGGTACTGTTACAATAAGGTTGGGGGGAACGTGAGGATTCGGGACCTACTCGACCATGGCATCGATTCATATCTCTAAATATTGACAAATTACTTCAGCATAAAGAGCAGATCTAACGGCTTCTGAGTGTGAGTCTCCACTTGGCGTGTGTGATAATGAGCGATATCATAACCCGACAAATCTGAGTGGTGTAATTAACTCTACTTCTATACAGTTAGTCGGACGATGAAACCACACCATCGTACACAATTCCCTCCAACATGCTTGTCGTCTGCTGTGGCGGCTACGGTTCAGAACTGTGCTTAAAGGGAGACTGGACTAAATATAAGCAGTACGCTAGCAGGCGGGCCAGTCGGGGTCGCCATAAACATTTATTACCCTTTATTTCTTTTCTTCCCCTCATACTCCGTGGCTACATGAACTGTATTAATGATCCGCATGCGACACCTTTTAAACCATCAAACATTCGCCAGGATGGTCTGTTGATTTGGGCTGAAATTTACATACTGTGTTGGCGTTGTCTAAAACAACGTGTTGTAACCTTGGAAGACAACTTGCTTGCAAACGTGTAGAATGGAGTGGATTTATTTATCACTGCATTATTGATTTTTTTATGGAAGCAAGGCGCCTAAGTGGATAAACCGCGCCAAAACTGACTGGTAAAGAGGACCGGATACAGGTATGTCTGTATGCCAGATATACACGGCCTTATCACGTTAGGAGCAGCGACACTGTCCGTGACTCTCGTAAAATGCACGTGCATTCTGACTCTTGTTTAGGTTGAGCTCCACGCGGTCTCAATGTCCCAGAAGGTCGTGCATACACAGCACAGCTAGCGGCCTTGAACGCATACCGGACATTGCTTCCAAAATACCTCTGTACAGTCAGTTATGTGGACGAAGGAGAGAGCACAACCACATTTCAAATTGTTCTAATCGAACGGCGTGGGTCATGCTTTTTTCCAGCTTGTTAAAACCTCGTCATCTACGAAAGTAGTTTATGGCTGCAAAGCATATGGTAGACATTTTTATTTTAAAAAAATACCAGTCTGGCAAACTCTTCTGTTCAAATGGCATTTGCCCTACATAGTGGAAGCGCTGTTCCTCTGAGACAAAAAACTCTGAACCTTCCCGAGGAAGTTCTAAATACATAGCTGGTTGTAGGCGAGTCTCCTCCTGCTCCGCCTGGGCGGTGCGGGGATTAGTCGAGTGGGATGAGCAGAGTAGGGTAGTGTACTCAACGGCAGGCCCGGGGGTGCCGGGGGACGAATCGGGGGACCCATCTGCCGATGAAGGCTGAGTCCATCTGCACCGTTATCTACACGTGACGGCGACAGGCACGTCAGTAATCCCCCTGTAGAATCCCCGAGTTTTAATCATCTGTCCCTATTCATCACCAGACCGATCTGAACCCACAACACTGGTGAAAAATATCGACACCAGGGACAAAGTATCATCCTGTCCGTCGATTTAATTTCAATCTTGTTTCAACAAGGGATATTGTAATCACATTTCACCTTGTCTAGTAGTTCACTCATGGACACATGGACACTAAAGTTGAAAATCGCCATACAAACAAATTCATTTGCATTGTTACAAATGACGAACGCCAGTATGCGTGCGTTATGCCCTACTTGTTGCAATATAAGTCGACATGCATTGACCAGATTCGTGTGTCCACCTCAATCGAGAGGTACCAAGAACACGTGTTGTATTGTAACCATATGTATACCTAAGTAATATATTTTATGTATAATCTATTGTACACTGTTGAGAAAGTATTTTGATTTTTAGAATTGAAAAGAATTCCCCCTGCATTATTTTACCTTTTTAAGTACCCAGTAATACAATACGTTAATTCCGACCCGCTGCTGAGTAAACCCATGGTTTCAGAATATCGCAAGATCAAATACACTTGACAGTTGTTGCCTGAGCGTATTCCACGGAGCTGTAACCTGTTCAATGTCACATAAATCACGGACTGTGCACATGTCACGCGGGTTGTATTTGTGTAACTGTTTAATACTACAATGTGCATATTGGTGCATGATAACGCATTACCGGCGTTGAAATATCTGTGGTGCATACGCTGTACAGTAGACATTCACGAATTGCATACCGGTGTATACTTGTAAGTCGTAATACAGTACAGACTGTACACAGATGTACAGTTGTAAGTTATAACGGTATATAGATTGAAGTTTTTGAAAGTATTCACCTGATGAAGGAGCAAGAATTAGCTCAGAAACGTCGTGTAAAGAATAAGAAGAAGTTGTCCATAAACGTGTCATGTATTCAGGTATATAGATTGTACATCGGAGTGTAATTGTAAGTCTTCTTTTTATTCGTGAGTGCGACGTTTCGATACAGATTCTTGTACCGTTGTCAAGCATAACATGAACAAGGAGGAAGTATATATATACTGGATGTAACAATGTAAACTCTGCTGTATAAACATCTCATTATTATTTGTACATCATTGGCTTCCACGCCTGTCCTTTGTCTACTCTCTGGCTTCATCAGCTTTCTGCCTAGCCACTTATGTTAATTATGTTGTTTTCTTTGTTACATTGTTACATCCAGTATATATACACTTCCCCCTTCTTCATGTTCCATTATGCTTGACAACGGTACAAGAATCTGTATCGAAACGTCGCACTCACGAATAAAAAGAAGTTGTTATCCATAAAGTTTGTTCTATATTGTACTTCCCAACTTCTAAAATGCAACTCAAAGAAGTTATTGTAAGTCATGATGCAGGAAAATATGTGCATCGTTGTGTAATAATTGTAAGTAATAATACAGTACATATTGTACATCGATGTACAGTTGTAAGTTATAATGGGCATACAAAATGTACATCGGTGTATTGTTGTAAGTCATAATACAGTACAAATTGTACACCGAGTACAGTAAAGTAGCATTTAGCACCGAATACGTTACACACCGATTGCATGTAAAAGTAAAGCATAACTACACTTCAAGATGTACATGTGTATATATTAATAAGTTATTATAGCAAGATGTAAATTTGTGTTTATTAAGACATAACAGAGTACCAGTTGTACATTGGTGTATAACAAGGCATTATTTGATATACAATGCCTTGTACGCCACTGTATAACAGTTAGTTTTCCCCCCAGAGAACAAGTTCTACGTCGGTGTTTAATAATGTTAATAATTTATCGCAAATAATACAGGTATGCAATATATAATTTAACGTCAAGTCATACCGATGAATACATATAATTCAGCTTTGATTAAAGAACAGGAGATTGAATACAAATTATTTACCAGTGTATACCAATCATTACTGTCAGCGCGGGAGAACACGTTGTACAACGGTGTTTAAAACTTGTCTTTTCTGGAGAATAAAAATCTACATAGGTTTTATATTTTGGTCTAGTCTAGAGCCCTAGTTTTTCCCCAAATGATTCCATGGTCGATACAATGTTATAATGCTATAAGGAGTGTATGGCGAGACATGTCACTTTTATAGCACAAGTTGTTAGTGTTGACATGGTATAAGCTTTATAAGTGTACATGATGATAAGATGTATATACTCTGACCATGACACATGTTGGCTGGCAACTAGTCTGTCGTACCGACCTTGAAGCAAATATATCCAAGAAAGCCCACGCAAGTCTAGAAAATGTGGCAAGTCTAGATTTCCTCAGCTTCTGAAAATGAAGAAAGTCTCAGGGCTCCTTTTCATTATATTTTTTTTTTCACTATGAACTTTTTTTCAGTAAAATATGTTCATTTCAGAGACTAGTTGTTAGTCTAGCTGGCAACCTCACTACATCGTTACACTGCTCTGTACAGGTGTCTGCAACCAAATGTAACACAGCAGGTATATTTACACACATATTATTACTGTTTGTCTTTAAAGACGGAATCGTGAACATGGCAATACTATGTCATTGTTTTAAGCGATAAACAAACAGTATTTTCATCTGGAGTATACAACACTATATGTATATGTGTTTACGTTCTCGAAACCTAGATTCCAAAGTATATATCCTACCACATAATAGCAACGTGAACTGAAATATATTCGCATAAAGTATACCTCGTAGTTTACCCTTCACTGTAAAAGTAATACGATAGATCATTTGGTAACAAAACTAATAAAGACTGTACAACTAAATAAACAAAATGTTATGATTTTACACAAATAACACATTTTGACAAGTTAAGTAATAAAATTAATGATAAATTGAATGTTATAAAAGGAAGAGTCAGAAGCTATCATATCTGTGCAGCGCCGGCGATCAATACCTGTTTTACTGAAGGTCTGAGCAACTCTGAACGTCTTAGCGATAACAGTAACAACACATTCCGCTTTCAAGAAACGGAGAGTACATTTTGTGGGGTTTCTTAATTTGTGTCTAGTAAGTGTGTTATTATGTTGGAAATATACTACCAGGTGATTTGGTCAGTGTCTTGTACTGTTAGCACCATGGGATTTGGTCAGTGTTGTACTGTTAGCACCAGGGGATTTGGTCAGTGTTATTTAGCACCAGGGGTTTGTACTGTTAGCACCAGGGGATTTGGTCAGTGTTGTACTGTTAGCACCAGGGGATTTGGTCAGTGTTGTACTGTTAGCACCAGGGGATTTGGTCAGTGTTGTACTGTTAGCACCAGGGGATTTGGTCAGTGTTGTACTGTTAGCACCAGGGATTTGTTAGCACCAGGGCTTTGGTCAGTGTTGTACTGTTAGCACCAGGGGATTTGGCCAGTGTTGTACTGTTAGCACCAGGAATTGGTCAGTGTTGGTAGCACCAGGGAGTGTTGTACTGTTAGCACCAGGGATTTGGTCAGTGTTGTACTGTTAGCACCAGGGGATTTGGTCAGTGTTGTACTGTTAGCACCAGGGGATTTGGTCAGTGTTGTACTGTTAGCGCCAGGGGATTTGGTCAGTGTTGTACTGTTAGCACCTGGGGATTTGGTCAGTGTTGTACTGTTAGCACCAGGGGATTTGGTCAGTGTTGTACTGTTAGCACCAGGGGATTTGGTCAGTGTTGTACTGTTAGCACCAGGGATTTGGTCAGTGTTGTACTGTTAGCACCAGGGGATTTGGTCAGTGTTGTACTGTTAGCACCAGGGGATTTGGTCAGTGTTGTACTGTTAGCACTGGGGATTTTGGTCAGTGTTGTACTGTTAGCACCTGGGGATTTGGTCAGTGTTGTACTGTTGCACCAGGGGATTTGCACCAGTGTTGGGTTAGCACCAGGGATTTGGTCAGTGTTGTACTGTTAGCACCAGGGGATTTGGTCAGTGTTGTACTGTTAGCACCAGGGGATTTGGTCAGTGTTGTACTGTTAGCACCAGGGGATTTGGTCAGTGTTGTACTGTTAGCACCAGGGGATTTGGTCAGTGTTGTACTGTTAGCACCAGGGGATTTGGTCAGTGTTGTACTGTTAGCACCAGGGGATTTGGTCAGTGTTGTACGGTTAGCACCAGGGGATTTGGTCAGTGTTGTACTGTTAGCACCAGGGGATTTGGTCAGTGTTGTACTGTTAGCGTAACAGATAGCTATAATCAGTCTGCTCCTAAACAATGTGATAGAACGCCATCACTTGACCACCACCTCTCCTGATTCCTCCGGTTGGAGTGTGCGACATTCCCACGCTAATTCCCTACTCCTAATGTCCCGCTTTATCTGCTGTCGGTCAGTTAACCATCTGTGATAGCTCAATCAACTCAATCCATGGCATGTCATCTCACGCTGTGTGAACTGGCCAGTCTCTGACCTCACCGACCCTCCCCATCATGCATTTCTCATACATCACATCCGCCCGACCCGTATCACCCTGCACCAACCACCTGCTCCCCCAAATATACTGTTAAACTTCAACTCTAACCTTCAACCTCAAACGACCCCGACATGAAATGTGCTTCGTTAAGGCGACGTAACAAAGGCGATGGTTTGTTAGTTTTGGCTATCATAAAACCCGTAATTCTTCATCAAGAAATTCCAGAGTTTCATCTTTTGTATCCGGCGTTTGTCCCCCATTGTACTGCACGTGCTTGTGTTAAAGGGCACGCGATCAGAATTAATGTTATTAGGGCGGGAGTGGAATAACTATGATCTTTAGTCCCGCGGACGGCGTCGGCGTCTTATCTCAAACAAACAGAGGATGAAAATCTACCCGTATACACGCTTAATTACGAAAACCTAATCATGTCTTCCTGCACCCCGGGCTCGGTCTGGGGCGTACCCTCGGCTATAAAACACAACTCAATGGCGGCCTGGCCCAGCGTCCAACTGTCCGACATACAGGGCGGGGAAGAAAGTTTATTGATGATGTCGCTATTGATTTCTACATGGTCCACTGTGCTCTGTAATGCAACACGACTATGACTAACGCCATTCATGGTACTAATTTCTTATCGCGGATCTCTACGCCTGACAGAGGCGTTTTGGAGCTAATGGTTTTCGCCGCATGGAGTTCGTTATATTCCTTCGTCCCTATACAATGTATAACCGAATTTATATGATAGCCAGACTCCAATTAATAGTTCAGTGTATGATCGGACTGAGATAATATCTTGAATGCTCAGTACGATATTTTCAGTAAATCTGTTTAATATATTACACGAGACAAAACGAGTTTTGGTATATTCATCGTATGTATCTTGTATGTGCTGTTTGTATATTACATTTAACGCAGACATAAAGAGAGAGAGGGGTGGGGGTTGGGGGATTTGAAGTCGTAAAATTATGATAAATAAGACCACAATCACCGGGCAGCAGTCAGTGACAGTGATTTGAGTTGGAATGGTACCGGTTCGGATTGACGAGGTTCTGATTGGTTTTCATAAATGGAGTGACACCAACTGTCAACACGTTCACGTACATTGGGTCAGTCCAAAATACAAGATGGATGAAACAACACCAGATACATGAAACAACACCTGCAAGAAACAACACAAGATGCAAGACTCAACACAAGGTACATAAACACGCACTGTGTTTTGATGCTCGCTATTATAACAGGACATTACACCAGTGGAAGGAAGCTACCACTGTGCATGTTTCATGCTTATTGTCGGTCACAACAAAGGGATTACAAGGTCTATATATGATTGAGTCTGGACCAGACAATCCAATGACTGACCATAAGAGCATCGGTGTACAAAATTGGGTTTCATGAACCACATCTGCGAGCGTAAAACAGACACACGTGTGGCACATGTGTATATACTATATCTCTACCTGAAACTGGTATAAAGGGGTGTCTGCCTGACTTACCTGATGACACTTGTGACTGCAGTGTATAAGCAAAGAAGGAATCACACAATCGGTCGCCTCCCACAGAGGTAGTGCGACCATGATGGGTAACTCCAGTAGAGAGTATTAGTTGGGTCAACGACATTAACAGTTATGAAAATGTCGTTTTCTATTTCGCGTTTACGAGTGAAAGATTAAAATCATCACCGGAGGAAATTGCCGCAACGAAGCCAAGGTTATTACAGATACACGCTAAGGCCATTGCACACACACACACGTGCGTATCGTTGTCTTCAACACGTGTACTGCTCTTGTAGATCTCAGACGTACTCTCCAGCGACACGGTATGTGTAATTGTGTGTGTGTGTGTATGTGTTTGTGTGTGTGTGAGAGAGAGTCGTTACATATCCACACAGGACCCTGCTCAATGACTGGAGTTGAAATGATACTGTCCGGATTGAAGAGGTTCCACTCTAATGGGTTGTCATAAAAGGGATGACAACATCTGTCCACACACTACTTCTGGTATTCAGAATTTTTCAGCTGTATCACGGCGGCATGTAAAAACAATCAAACAATCCAGTGATCGATGTTATGAGCAGCGTCCGTCGCCATCGGGGTAACTAAGACACTCAACCAACCATTTGACCACCCGCTCCATTTTGTCCCTGATACGATCGGGGGTTGACCGATTCCAGCCCGGAGAACCCACGGAGGTTGGAGCACGGCAGCACGTATACACATACATATCATTACCCATCAAGTCATCAATAATACTCATTTTTAATATAACCCGTGAAGATCAGGGTTAGAATTGATCTTCAGTAAACAATGCTTGTCGTAAGAGGCGACTAACGGGTCAGGTGGTCAGGCTCGTCGACTTGGTTGACACATGTCATCGTATACCAATTGTGTAGATCGATGTCCATGCTGTTGATCACTGGATTGTCTGGTCCAGACTCGATTATTTTACAGACCGCCGCCATATAGTTGGAATATTGCTGAGTGCGGCGTAAAACTAAACTCACTCATTTCTATTGTGTGCTCGTTATACACAGAAGACATACATACACAAGCAGTGTCAATGAATCTGAAAGGCTAGATTAATTACGACTGATGAAATTCTGTAATATATTATGCGAGGTTTAAATTATCAGAACCTATATATATCAGCAGACATTGACGCAAGTCAAATTAAGTTAATAGCCTCACAGGCATTGTACGTTGTCTTGCGTCATGTTTCTGTCTATAAAGGACTCAAAACACACTAACCTGTTATATCTGTACGTGTTTGTGAAAGAAATACAAGCATGTCTAGACTATCAGTTACAGATCTGCCCACAAACATCTACAGTGTTACCATACATATACAGGGACTGAGACAACTCGCCGTATGTTTCACTGCTGGCTGCCCGATAGGACGATAACCATCAATATTACATCCAAATACGTCGTAATATAGAACATATACTCGTCAAAACAAGTAAAAGAACACCAGATTCATTCACGTTGATATAGTAGTTAATCTGTCAGAATCGGTGGTACTTTAACTTCTTTTATTACCTTTGAGTAGAATGTGTTTCTAATATGTCTAATATTTTTCCTTCCATGAATTGAAATAAATTGTATTATATTATTATATATATATTATTGCTAAATTTGTATCGCAAATCATCATAAATATGAGTGCTTTACTTAGTTCACGCAACATTGTTCTTCCATCTACCTGGGGGCGTGGGGTAGAATAGTGGCAGTTAAAGTGTTCGCCCGTCAGGCGGAAGACCCAGGTTCGATTCCTCACGTGGGCACAATGTGTGAAGTCCATTTCTGGTGTCCCACGCCATGATATTGGTAGAATGTTGCTAAACGCGGCGTAAAACTAAATTCACTGCTACATCGATAATCACATCAAGGGATTCGAAATGAACAATGCAAGTGCCTCATGTCTGAAAATGAACGGATATTCTCTTGAAACTGCAGAATTGACAACGCTTCATATATTTAGGCACAGTGCGTAGTATGTCCGTCGTAGCTGCGAAGAATGGGAGTGTGACAGTGGGAAGGCCCAGCAGGTCTGTTGACTGACCACTGCCGAACACAAGGCTGTCGTTATCAAAATCAATTTATGGCGGTCGTTTCCACCCTGTTGGTCATCACTCTGCAGACATGCAACAGCCACCTGTCAACCTACACTTCCATTTGTTAGTTGTAAAATGTCCTCAAGTGTTTACCCGCTGTCACAGCCGCCATCTTGATTTACACCGATCTATATTCTCATGACGGCGGCCATCTTGACATCTCTTGTGCCCTCAACTCGGAATGCTGTTTTGGGTAGAGGACAACAAGATACTATTCTATTCCAACGTGATTGGGTATTTGTTCTACAATTGCTTTATTTCAACCTGATGGAAGTGCTTCATTTGTTTCCACATGCTACACGTACGTGAAAGTTGTGATGGCTGCCCTGTGCCCTGCCAGACCACATGCCCCGTTCCCCGACTCTAGACAAACATCCCTTGAAGCAACTGTTTACAGGAATCGACAGCCTTCAGCATCGTGGGCAAACCACGAGAACCAAATGCAAATATTTTGCACCTAAATATTTGAGCGGATTTGCTGGACTTTGAATAAACAAAATACGGTTGCCCGAGAAGGCGGTATCGGATGTGTTCGGTCGGAGTCTTGTGTATGTGGACTATCGCGTTCTCGGCTGACCTGTATCCCTGACGCCACGCCGCTCCATCAATAAGTGCAAGATTGCTGCGCTTTGTTAACACATCCACCGTCATCAAATTAAAACCATTGATGACCATGTGGATGTCAACAGCACATGCTTTAGACGACCCTTAATGAACTCACATATTGTTGAAATCAGCGTCTTTACTATTTTCTAAGCTTGAATTAATCAACTTTATGTGTTTCGTGTGCTGGTTTTCGGGATAGTCTAATATGCTCATATTGTTGTATTTAAATAAAACGGAACTATTTTCCCGGCGTATGAGTAAATGTTGGGACGTGTGATTATGGCATGTACACATCCGCGGATCGTGACCGATTTCTGTATCATCATTACATTGATTACGTGTGAATTATACATTCACGGGCCGCCCTCGTGCCATTGTTTTATTTGCTTTCACGTTGCTTATGTTACGGTGAAATAAATACCCTGCACCGGTCGACACGAGATGTCACACTGTTGTCTAGTAATTGAAATTCCAAATCAAAAGTCTCAGAAAGAAAGTGAAACTTTCTTGCATCTTTTGTGCATTTATAAAAATTATATTCTAAAACCTACACCAAACATTCCTACATGTATTTTTCTATCTGTTCCTATAGATATATTATAGCCTGTGCTTTGGCGCAGTCTGCGTCGGGAATATCGATTAAACAACAACTGCTTTCCTGAAGTTTCCAGCCTATTTTATTCAGTACGGATAAGGATCTCGCAAAATCTCATAACTTTCTATTTACAACAAAGGTATACATGTTGACCAGAGATTTAAGAAATAATTTATGTGAGTGTTTGGAATTTAATGCTGAGTATAAGTCTGTTAATCTGTTGTGCCCTGTGCCGAGATATATGAGCTTCCCACGGTGTGTGTCGAGAGAATTCCGAGTGAAACTATAGGTAACTCGCGAAGGCTATATCTACACCGCCATAACCTGGACACTTTGATTAATGATGAAGACTACATCTAAGTCATGGACAGCAAGAAATATATATATTTTCAAAACATAGTTTGACAAAGCAAGGTTGGTGATTCAACAATGATATATTCATTGAAAACCTGGAGATTTATTACTTCTAGTATAGAAATGGCCATTTGTTTGATTTGTTCCATAATAACAGTCAGCCTTGTTTCAGCGGGTATTGTTCCGACTGGCCCAGTTTCACCGTGAAACAATGTCCAACCTTGTAGCTGCGCGTCAGACCTTCGCAGCATGCCCGCCTTTCTTTCACTGCCACAAATCGGTGGAATTTTTCAGTTCCCATTTGCCGCCATTGTCGTGGAGTCGTTGACGACGATGTATATCGGGGTTGTGCTGGTTATAAGGTTAGATATGGGATACCAGCACGCAACCTCCTGCTAATGGCTAGTGTTGATGTGACTGGAATCGCCGTACACACTGTTTAAACTACCAACAAACTCATGTACATATCGCAGCTACAGAATATACAACACGACAACACAATTCTCAACAATAAAGACCATTTGTCAAGGACGTTGTTTGTACAAAAGTATGAATGGGCAGTGGAGCAACTTGTTGACTGTAACACTTTTATACAAAAGACGTAATTAATATTTGACTTGATACAGATTTCAGAATTATATTAAATAGAAAGTTGCGTACGTGTAATGCATCTAACTGAATATCAAAATATTATTTTAAGAGCGCATTTATTGTCCGGGATAATCATAGCGAAAAGTGTTCGCTGGATTCGTCGGAGATGCTCAATATTTTAAGTAAATGTACCGTATATCGCCTATTAGACGCCTTGTCACCGATAGGCCTGGTCTACCATTTGATGAATTTATGACTCCCGTCACATTAGCTAATGGTGTGTAATGATTCCTCCCTTGATAATGACCATTTCCTGCAAATAATTATACCGTCTACTGTCTGTAGAATTTGGAATTCAGTATGGAAATATGTTGCCTGTGTACCAGAATTAAACAGCCATTTGGTCAACGACTTGCGAAATTAATAGACGCTCCGTCGTCTAATACAGGAAACCCGACAATACAAGCCACCCACTTACATAGTGAGTGAGTGAGTGAGTTTAGTTTTACGCCACACTCAGCAATATTCCAGCTATATGGTGGCAGTCTGTAAATAGTCGAGTCTGGACCGGACAATCCAGTGATCAACATGAGCATCGATCTACGCAATTGGGAACCGGTGACTTGTGTCAACCAAGTCAGGGAGCCTCACCACCCGATCCCGTTAGTCGCCTCTTACGACAAGCATGGGTTACTGGAGATTCATTCTAACCCGGACCTTCACGGGTCCAACTTACATAGAATTACAGGTCTTTTAATTAGGAAACTACAAAATAAAACAAATTTTCAGATGCTTCTCAAACAAGGGACCCTTCTATACCACTGCTGTAGTATCCTGACTTCTGTATTAACGCACAGCCTCTGGATATATATAGTTACTATACATGATATTAGAAACAACAAGTTGGTTTAAAGGAGCCCCACTGAGGTGTAAGTACATGTATGTATATCATCACGTGTAACCAAACATACGTCTCATTTGATTATGCGTCATGTTTCACTGAGATCCAGGACGGTGGGGTAGCCTAGAGGTTAAAGCGTTCGCTCGTCACGCCGAAGACCCGGGTTCGACTCCCCACAGTTTGTGAATCCGAATTCTGTTTTTCCCCGCCGTGATATTGCTGGAATATTGCTAAAGAGACGTAAAACCCAACTCACTCACTGAGGTCCAAACCTTATTTACACACAGTGAGCGTGATGATGGTGGCCAGCGTGTGGTCAGGGAGATATTGTTGAGTTATGAAATACAGTCAACCCTAACGTTAACACCACTATGGGCATAAGTTCAGTTACTTCCCGGAATACCAGCTTTGTGTGAGGGGACTCCAGTTTGGCCCAGACAATCCAGTGATTGACATCATGAGCATCGTTCTAGGATTAGGATACGATAACATGCATCATGAAACTCAGATTCCGACACCGATCCCGTTTATCGCCTCCTACGATAAGCGCGAGTTACTGGAGACCAATTCCGACCGGATCTTCACAGATTCACTCAACCAATTGCATACGCTGGGTCACCAGATGCATTGCCTTGAATGCAATAAGATTATTTGATTAAAGAGAATATGAACCTATATACATAAGTAAATAAGTGGTAAACGCAATTGCATAAAGAAGATGAAATTCACAAATCCCACGAAATCTTCTCTTTTCTGAAAAAACCCAAAATGGCCCAACTGGTAACCTTGGTCCTGTGGAGGAAACCCACAACTTTTGTGTTTGCTGTGTGGAAATATCGGACATGTTGGGTGATGTAACCGGGACTAAAACATCAACGATCTCAAGTCACTTGTTGCTTGCAGATTTTCAAAATTGAAGAACGAGATTTTCATGCAATGAAATTTTGATCAATCACCCCCGAGTCTACCTCCATGTGTAAAGCCGTCATTGCATGAAAAGACTAGGAGTCGAGGAGAGGCGAGACCAGTCTTGACGGGGTGCCAGTTGCCTAACACTGAGACGCACGGGGCGGGAGGGGTTCCCAGCAACCGGGCTGATAATACAGAAAACTGCTTCATTTATCTTTTACCGCTGAATGGATGTATTGTTAATTGGGGCCGCAAAGAAAGGACCGTAATCTGGCTGGTGTGGGCCACATCCACGCCGTGCGTTCGTTAGCCTGTGATAAATGGGAAATCGGTTTGTTCCTTTTCGAAGAATTGAAAGAAATGTCGAAAGGAGGATATTATTTTATCCGCTCCTATACAGACGTCTGATAAAATTTTATCCGCCAACCGAGGTTTGGAGATTGGCAACGGGTGGCATACCTCGTCTGTCATAGTCCGACTGGGACCCTGACAGTTGGAGACGGGTTAGGCTTCTCTATCTAAGGCCGAGACCGGAGAACCTATTGTATGACCGTTTGTCAGCCCCAACAACTTACAGCTAACTCCATCTGCACTCTCGCCAGATTACAACGGCGTCTCGCAAATCAATCCCCCTCCTATGACAGGCTGAAAACATTTTAATTGAGAAATTAATTATGTGTTGTGGGATCCAGCCGCGCTTCTCGTCCCTGCCCCCTTCACGGCTCCCCCGCCTCACTCTCACCTCTATAGGAATGTTATCTCACTCGCCGCCCGACACCAAAGCTTACCTGTCGGGGAGATCAAAGCCCCTAAAACAAACGTCATCGACCCTGGGTTAGCGTACAGGCAGGTAAACACCCCAGCCGCACGCTCCTCGCTACTGCTATCTGCAGGCTCACTGCTAAGTAGCTGGCGCTTCAACTTCTAATGTTGGTGATATTCTAAACCAAACTTGGCGTGGTTTCTCCCTCCTTCAAGATAAGCACCCTCAGAGAAGATACGCAGTGTCACAGACGGGGGGCGTGGCCCTGCACCTGACCCCCAACTGTTTTCTTGATTGAACCTGCTTGGCGGCTTTCTATATACCTGGTAAAAGGGCAGATGCCTAATGTCTTGCGTGTTGATACTTGGACCACTGTCATACGTCATACGTGTTGGTACATTGTCCACTGCCATACGTTATACGTGTTGGTACATTGTCCACTGTCATACGTCATACGTGTTGGTACATTGTCCACTGTCGTACGTTATACGAGTTGGTACATTGTCCACTGTTATACGTGTTGGTACATTGTCCACTGTCATCCGCCATACGTGTTGGTACCTTGTCCACTGTCATACGTTATACGTGTTGGTACATTGTCCACTGTCATACACCATACGTGTTGGTACATTGTCCACTGTCATATGTCATACGTGTTGGTACATTGTCCACTGTCATATGCCATACGTGTTGGTACATTGTCCACTGTCATACACCATACGTGTTGGTACATTGTCCACTGTCATACGCCATACGTGTTGGTACATTGTCCACTGTCATACACCATACGTGTTGGTACATTGTCCACTGTCATACGCCATACGTGTTGGTACATTGTCCACTGCCATACGCCATACGTCATACGTGCTGGTACATTGTCCATTGCCATACGTTATACGTCATACGTGCTGGTACATTGTCCACCGCCATACGTCATACGTGCTGGTACATTGTCCACCGCCATACGTTATACGTCATACGTGCTGGTACATTGTCCACTGTCATATGTCATACGTGCTGGTACATTGTCCACTGTCATACGCCATACGTGTTGGTACATTGTCCACTCTCATACGCCATACGTGTTGGTACATTGTCCACTGTCATACACCATACGTGTTGGTACATTGTCCACTGTCATATGTCATACGTGTTGGTACATTGTCCACTCTCATACGCCATACGTGTTGGTACATTGTCCACTGCCATACGTCATACGTCATACGTGCTGGTACATTGTCCACTGCCATACGTTATACGTCATACGTGCTGGTACATTGTCCACTGCCATACGTCATACGCGTTGGTACATTGTCTACTGTCATACGTCATACGTGTTGGTACATTGTCCACTGCCATACGCCATACGTGTTGGTACATTGTCCACTGTCATACGCCATACGTGTTGGTACATTGTCCACTGCCATACGTCATACGCGTTGGTACATTGTCTACTGTCATACGTATTGGTACATTGGACCCTGTCATACTGGATGATGGGCGCTTGATATAGTCATACCTGTTGACAGACGTTTGATATGGTTATACCACACGGTCGGCGCTTGACGTTGTCACCTGCACTGATAGACGCTGATATTATCATACCTGTTGACAGCCGCTTGATATTATCACACTGGATGCTTCCCTTAGCTGAAGTAATCGAGGTCGTATGGCATTGTCTTTCTGCCTCTGTACGCTTGTCATTGTCTTACCTGTCTCCGGACCTTGGTCATTGTCTTACCTGCCCCTGGACGCTTGCATTGCCTTGCCTCTGGACGCTTGCATTGCCCTACTGCCTCTGGACGCTTACATTGCCGTACTGCCTCTGGACGCTTGTTAATGTCATACCTCATGATAGACGCGTTACATCACCATACCCGCGGACCGACGTCTCATATTGTCAAACTGACCATGAGCGTTTAATATCTATTTGTTATTTTGCTGTTTAACACTGCACTCTGCAATTAATCTTCCGTACGACGTTTGTCTGTGAATAATCGAATCTAGACCAGACAACCTAGTGAATGAGAGATAATGGGTTTGGAATCACGCATTAATTTATAGCTTATGCATCGACCAAGTTGACGAGCCTGACCACCCGATTTCGTTAGGTACGGATGGATGAAGATAGGTTCCAATCTCCAGCTCATTGAACAGATGCCAGGCACCTGTACCTGACGACCAACACCTGACGCCGTCATACCTGTCAATACGCCTGGCAGTGTCATACAGAACTAAAGGCGCTGCACAGTCATACCTGCCAATACGCCTGGCAGTGTCATACAGAACTAAAGGCGCTGCACAGTCGTACCTGACAGCAGGTGTAAACGTTGTCATATCTGAGTGAGTGAGTTTAGTTTTACGCCACTTTTAGCAACATTCCAACAATATCACGGCGGTGGACACCAAAAATGGGCATCACACATTGTACCCATGTGGGGATCGAACGTTTTAATATCTGATGACACATACCACTGTCATACCCCAATGAATGGCTGGTATTGCTGTACCATTGAATGTCTGGTATTGCTGTACCAATGAATGGACCGCCTCCGTGGTGTAGTGGTTAGAGCGTCCGCCCGGAGAGCGGAAGGTCGCGGGTTCGATCCCCGACCGCGTCATTCCAAAAGACGTTAAAATATGGTACTTGTTGGTCCCTGCCTGGCGCTCGGCATTAATGGGTACAACAAGGGCTGGTCGGCTCGGTGTCAGTATAATGTGTCTGAGTGGGGTATCCATGCTTCACTGCGGCATAGTATCTCAGTGGGCTAGCACTATAAAACCAGCTTAAGTCTGGGCTAGTACAAGCAGCCGCACATACACACACACACGCATGCACGTCGTCATATGAGCGAAATATTCTGAAGCACGACGTTAAACCCAATTTCACTTCACCAATAAATGGCTGGCTTTGCGTCAGTAGTTGTTGACCCCAGATGGTGCTTGAGATGACCGTCCCTGATTACCTTGTCATTTCCATACCAGAAAGCGAGCACTTATCATTATGATAACTGACCGAGGAATATTTGAGTCGTACAAATAGACAAGTCCACTGCGGATATGTTACCCCCTATTAGACTGATATTTAATTATCTATTTTTAAATATCTTGCAATTCTGCAAAGGGCTAAATGAAAACTTAAGGTTGATTAAATCTTCTTGAATTGATAATAAAGTTATGTACTGATTTGATAATATCATGATCTATGTAATTCTAGGTTATACAAAGCGTCATTCATGTTATATCCAAGTTTGAAATAAAATAAATCGTTTCTTATAACATCTATAGTTGGGACATACAAAAATATATTGAAGGGTGTCCTCGAAGACAGCACCACAAGTACATGATGGGTTATCGGATAAAAATCTATTTACTTAATGGGCATTTAAATAGCTGCATTCAAATCTGACTAAAGATTTAAGTAGTATTCTCCATAATGTGTTCTCAAGGGTCTGGCAGATCAACCGTCAGTGAACACTTGGCTTTTTATGAAGAACAATGACTGTTTGCCTATCCAGCCATAATGAGACGCAAACAAACTCAAATCATGTTTGTCAGTTTGAATACCACCGGCCCTAATAAAACACACTTATATATAATAATTAATGTACGAGAGAAGTACAAATTCAAGATAATTACCCCCAGTTATTAAGTAGTAACAGTTGATTATAATTATGATTTGTCTAGATACAAGTGCTACGTAGTGAACTCGAAGATTCACGATATTTGATTGCACAAAACAACCTCGGGGGGCATCAGGTATCTACACTACAAGTATCACGTACATGTATTGCACATGGCCCAACGTAGTACAACATATAACTGCACAAGTAGATAATAAGCGACTAATTACAGCATTTAAATGGATAATGTAGCATCAGGTTATAAATTAATGGAGGCAAGTTTATCATAACATATCATAAATTATGTTACAAACATACTTTACATTCTTTTCAATGCGACCACGGGTACACATTTCACATATGAAAAGGTAATCATACAAAACTCTTGGTAAGATAATGTATCTGTTAGTAGATGTCTGACAGTGTCATACCGGATATATGACCATGCCATTTACTGCAGATGTCTGACAATGTACCTAATTGTTGATGTCTGACAGTGTAATACCGGATATATGACCATGCCACTTGCTACAGATGTCTGATAATGTACCTGATTGTGGATGTCTGACAGTGTAATACCGGATGTAAGACCATGCCACTTGCTACAGATGTCTGATAATGTACCTGATTGTGGATGTCTGACAGTGTAATACCGGATGTAAGACCATGCCACTTGTTACAGATGTCTGACAATGTACCCGACTGTGGATGTCTGACAGTGTCATACCGGATATATGACCATGCCACTTGCTACAGATGTCTGACAATGTACCTGACTGTTGATGTCTGACAGTGTCATACCGGATATATGACCATGTCACTTGCTACAGATGTCTGACAATGTACCCGACTGTGGATGTCCGACAGTGTAATACCGGATGTAAGACCATGTCATTTGCTACAGATGTCTAACAATGTACCTGACCGTGGATGTCTGACAGTGTCATGCCGGATGTAAGACCATGCCACTTGCTACAGATGTCTGACAAAGAAACGGACTGTGGATGTCTGAAAGTGTCATACCGGATATATGACAATGCCACTTGCTACAGATGTCTGATAATGTACCCGACTGTGGATGTCCGACAGTGTAATACCGGATGTAAGACCATGTCACTTGCTACAGATGTCTGACAATGTACCTGACTGTGGATGTCTGACAGTGTAATACCGGATGTAAGACCATGCCATTTGCTACAGATGTCTGATAATGTACCTGACTGTGGATGTCTGACAGTGTAATACCGGATGTAAGACCATGCCATTTGCTACAGATGTCTGACAATGTACCTGACTGTGGATGTCTGACAGTGTAATACCGGATGTAAGACCATGCCACTTGCTACAGATGTCTGACAATGTACCCGACTGTGGATGTCTGACAGTGTCATACCGGATGTAAGACCATGCCACTTGCTACAGATGTCTGACAATGTACCCGACTGTGAATGACTGACAGTGTCATACCGGATATATGACCATGTCACTTGCTACAGATGTCTGACAATGTACCCGACTGTGGATGTCCGACAGTGTAATACCGGATGAAATACTATGTCATTTGCTACAGATGTCTGACAATGTACCTGACCGTGGATGTCTGACAGTGTCATACCGGATGTAAGACCATGCCACTTGCTACAGATGTCTGACAAAGAAACGGACTGTGGATGTCTGAAAGTGTCATACCGGATATATGACAATGCCACTTGCTGCAGATGTCTGATAATGTACCCGACTGTGGATGTCTGACAGTGTCATACCGGATGTAAGACCATGCCACTTGCTACAGATGTCTGACAATGTACCCGACTGTGAATGACTGACAGTGTCGTACCGCATATAAGACCAAGTCATTTGTTTTACATCTCTAATACTGTCGTTCTTGACTATGGATAAACCTTCCACACCTTTCACCAACACAATACGCTTGCCATGCCTATGGTTATAGCATAATAACACAACGAGTGGGTTTTACGCCGCTTTTAGCAACATTCCAGCAACACCACGTCGGAGGACACCAGAAATGGTCTTCATACATTGAACCCATGTGGTGAATCGAACCAGGGTCTTCAGCGTGACGAGCGAACGCTTTAACAACTAGGCTACCCCACCGCCCCCATAATAACACAGTCACGCGAAACCACTAATGTTTGACTTTACGCTGAGTTCCAATCGGAAGTGAAGTTTGGATGTCATTACTCTAGTCATGATTGACACGGTTTTAGCTCCAATAAAGCTTGACGTCGTTTCCCCATCTCCACACGGACCTCCACTAATATCTCCTGACGTCCTACACGAACCCCTGACGTTAACCCACATAAGACCTGACATTCATGTTCAGCCACAGCACGTCAACGACGGCAACTACGAAAAGAATGTTGACTTTTACGTATTTCAAATGTGAGCCTTGCAAGGAAGTAAATACTGTTTTTTGAGACTTGCACACACATATATCAGTCATTGTGCTGTGTTCACTGTTTAAAGACGGACGTACCGACGGACAGCGCTATGGCTACCGACAAACATGGCATAGAAGCAGGATCATATTGACAAATTGATCTTTGAAAACGTTTTATAAGAGAAACGTCTGTCACGCGAGGTTGCGATGTTAATAGGTCTATGTGAGGCAGGCATGTCAGCAAACTGGAAGACGGTTTCAGGGTTGGAGCTTTTAGACAGCCTCCAGGATTGCTGTCGCTGTTAGAAACTTTTTTTTTACAACCTGAGTAGATCATGTTGCGTGCATACTGCTTTTTGTATGAAGGGACATCGATGTTTCCATTTTGACATATATCTTGATATGGATTAATATTGAATTTTAAAAAATGGTGTGGGAATCTAGCGACGCTGGTACGCGTTCGCTTAAATTGTGGGAACGACAAATACAGTGATCTTTTTCTGTGTAACACACAGTTACGGCACAGTTACACACACAGATACAACATAGTTATACACATACAGTTACGGCACAGTTACACACACAGACGCAACGTAGTTATACACACTTTTACACGAGGAAACAACGCAGTTACACGCACAGATACAACACTTATACACGCAGATACAACACAGTTACACACACACAGATACAACATAGTTACACACACAGATACACACACACAAAACAAATACACACAGAGTTACAACACAGTTGTACACAAACAGTTACGCAGCACAGTTACACAGATACAGACACAGCACAACACATTGCACACACAGATACAAACACAAAACAAATACAGACAGAGTTACACACAGCTACAACACAGTTAGTTACACACAGCTACAACACAATTACACACACAGGTACAATACAGTTATACACACAGATACAACACAGTTATACACACAGTTACACAAGCAGATACAACACAGTTATATCCATCGATACAACACAGTTATACACACAGAGGTACAACACAGTTACAACACAGCTATACACACATACAACACAGTTATATACACCAATACAATACAGTTATACACACAGATACAGGAAAATTACACACACAGTTGCATCAAAGTTACACACACAGATGCAACAAAGGTGGACACACATATGCAACACATTTACAAACACAGGCACAACACAGTTACACATACTTATACAACACAATTACAGAAACAGTTACACCACAGTTGACCCTACGGTGACCCTACAATCACCACTGCCACACACTGCTTCCAAGGATAGCGATGGCCCTACTACCATCACTGCCACACACTGCTTCCAAGGATGGCGATGAACATACTATCATCATCATCACTGCCACACATAGCTTCCAAGGATGGCGATGGCCCTACTACTATCACTGCCACACACTGCTTCCAAGGATGGCGATGGCCCTACTACCATCACTGCCACACACTGCTTCCAAGGATGGTGATGATCCTACAATCATCACTGGCACACACTGCTTCTAATGATGGTGATGTCCCTACTACCATCACTGCCACACACTGCTTCCAAGGATGACGATGACCCTACTACCATCACTGCCACACACTGCTTCCAAGGATGGCGATGGCCCTACTACCATCACTACCACACACTGCTTCCAAGGATGGCGATGACCCTACTACCATCACTGCTTCCAAGGATGGCTATGATCCCTACTACCATCACTACCACACACTGCTTCCAAGGATAGCGATGGCCCTACTACCATCACTGCCACACACTGCTTCCAAGGATGGCTATGATCCCTACTACCATCACTGCCACACACTGCTTCCAAGGATGGCGATGGCCCTACTACCATCACTGCCACACACTGTTCCAAGGATGGCGATGGCCCTACTACCATCACTACCACACACTGCTTCCAAGGATGGCGATGACCCTACTACCATCACTGCCACACACTGCTTCCAAGGATGGCGATGGCCCTACTACCATCACTGCCACACACTGCTTCCAAGGATGGTGATGATCCTACAATCATCACTGGCACACACTGCTTCTAATGATGGTGATGTCCCTACTACCATCACTGCCACACACTGCTTCCAAGGATGACGATGACCCTACTACCATCACTGCCACACACTGCTTCCAAGGATGACGATGGCCCTACTACCATCACTTCTTCCAAGGATGGCTATGATCCCTACTACCATCACTACCACACACTGCTTCCAAGGATGGCGATGATCCTACAATCATCACTGCCACACTCTGCTTCTAATGATGGTGATGTCCCTACTACCATCACTGCCACACACTGCTTCCAAGGATGACGATGACCCTACTACCGTCACTGCCACACACTGCTTCCAAGGATGACGATGGCCCTACTACCATCACTGCTTCCAAGGATGGCTATGATCCCTACTACCATCACTACCACACACTGCTTCCAAGGATGGCGATGACCTTACTACCATCACTGCCGAACACATTGTGTTTGCTTCCAAGGATGACGATGGCCCTACTACCATCACTGCCACACACTGCTTCCAAGGACAGCGATGACCTTTACTACCATCATGCTGCCACACACTGCTTCCAAGGATGGCGATGACCCTACTACCATCACTGCCACACACTGCTTCCAAGGATGGCGATGGCCCCTACTACCATCACTACCACACACTGCTTCCAAGGATGGCGATGACCCTACTACCATCACTGCCACACACTGCTTCCCAGGATGGCGATGGCCCCCACTGCCATCACTACCACACACTGCTTCCAAGGATGGCGATGACCCTACTACCATCACTGCCACACACTGCTTCCAAGGATGGCGATGGCCCCTACTACCATCACTGCCACACACTGCTTCCAAGGATGGCGATGGCCCCTACTACCATCACTACCACACACTGCTTCCAAGGATGGCGATGACCCTACAATCATCACTACCACACTTTGTTTCTAATGATGGTGATGTCCCTACTACCATCACTGCCACACACTGCTTCCAAGGATGACGATGGCCCTACTACCATCACTGCTTCCAAGGATGGCTATGATCCCTACTACCATCACTACCACACACTGCTTCCAAGGATGGCGATGATCCTACAATCATCACTGCCACACTCTGCTTCTAATGATGGTGATGTCCCTACTACCATCACTGCCACACACTGCTTCCAAGGTTGACGATGGCCCTACTACCATCACTGCTTCCAAGGATGGCTATGATCCCTACTACCATCACTACCACACACTTCCAGGATGCGATGATCCTACAATCATCACTGCCACACTCTGCTTCTAATGATGGTGATGTCCTTACTACCATCACTACCACACACTGCTTCCAAGGATGACGATGACCCTACTACCGTCACTGCCACACACCTGCTTCTAATGATGGTGATGTCCCTACTACCATCACTGCCACACACTGCTTCCAAGGATGACGATGACCCTACAATCATCACTGCCACACTCTGCTTCTAATGATGGTGATGTCCCTACTACCATCACTGCCACACACTGCTTCCAAGGATGACGATGGCCCTACTACCATCACTGCTTCCCAAGGATGGCTAAGTGATCCCTACTACCATCACTACCACACACTGCTTCCAAGGATGGCGATGACCTTACTACCATCACTGCCACACACTGTTTGCTTCCAAGGATGGCGATGGCCCTACTACCATCACTGCCACACACTGCCTTCCAAGGACAGCGATGACCTTACTACCATCACTGCCACACACTGCTTCCAAGGATGGCGATGACCCTACTACCATCACTGCCACACACTGCTTCCAAGGATGGCGATGGCCCCTACTACCATCACTGCCACACACTGCTTCCAAGGACAGCGATGACCTTACTACCATCACTGCCACACACTGCTTCCAAGGATGGCGATGACCCTACTACCATCACTGCCACACACTGCTTCCAAGGATGGCGATGGCCCCTACTACCATCACTACCACACACTGCTTCCAAGGATGGCGATGACCCCTACTACCATCACTGCCACACACTGCTTCCAAGGATGGCGATGGCCCCTACTACCATCACTACCACACACTGCTTCCAAGGATGGCGATGACCCTACTACCATCACTGCCACACACTGCTTCCAAGGATAGCGATGGCCCTACTACCATCACTGCCACACACTGCTTCCAAGGATGGCGATGACCCTACTACCATCACTGCCACACACTGCTTCCAAGGATGGCGATGGCCCTACTACCATCACTGCCACACACTGCTTCCAAGGATGGCGATGACCCTACTACCATCACTGCTTCCAAGGATGGCTATGATCCCTACTACCATCACTACCACACACTGTTTGCTTCCAAGGATGGCGATGACCCTACTACCATCACTGCCACACACTGTTTGCTTCCAAGGATGGCGATGGCCCTACTACCATCACTGCCACACACTGCTTCCAAGGATGGCGATGGCCCTACTACCATCACTGCCACACACTGCTTCCAAGGATGGCGATGACCCTACTACCATCACTGCTTCCAAGGATGGCGATGACCCTACTACCATCACTACCACACACTGCTTCCAAGGATGGCGATGGCCCTACTACCATCACTGCCACACACTGCTTCCAAGGATGGCGATGACCCTACTACCATCACTGCTTCCAAGGATGGCTATGATCCCTACTACCATCACTACCACACATTGTTTGCTTCCAAGGATGGCGATGGCCCTACTACCATCACTGCTTCCAAGGATGGCGATGATCCCTACTACCATCACTGCCACACACTGCTTCCAAGGATTGGTGATGACCCCTACTACCATCACTGCCACACATTGTTTGCTTCCAAGGATGGCGATGACCCTACTACCATCACTGCCACACACTGCTTCCAAGGATTGCGATGGCCCTACTACCATCACTGCCACACACTGCTTCCAAGGATGGCGATGCCCCTTCTACCGTCACTACCACACACTGCTTCCAAGGATAGCGATGCCCCTACTACCATCACCCTCACACGACCGTTCCTAGCTACCACGACTGCTACTACCTTTTACGAAATATTTGGTTTACGGAGTATAAACGAAGCTAGCATTCACGTAGAGTGGATTTTACTATCTCCTTGTCTGTCTCAGTCCCTGAATCACATTATATTCGACACTGCCTTGTCCTCTCTGCAATGCTAAAGCCCTAAATGAAGCAAGTCTAGATATCCTCAGGTTCTGAATCTCTGGTCTCCCTGGGGTTCCTTTTCAATTTAAATGGGTTTGTTTGTTACTATCAAAATTATATATATTCAGAGACTAAGCGTTAGTCTAACCATCTCCCTACCCTGAAACATACATCTAACGAGTGACTTAAAGCACGTGTCGGCTGCGATTAGAGTGCTGGTGTGAAAGGTCCTGGTTTAAAGAAGAAGAAAAGAATGAGCAGACTAGAAGGAGAAAGAGAAGAAGAAAATTAAGTAGCAGAAGAATAAAAAAATAAAAAATAATGAGTAGAAAGAGAAGAAGAAGAAAGAGAAAGAGAAGACATAACTAGTTATGGTATTTGATGTCCACCAGGAACTGTTATGCGTTGTTTGCTCGCTCTCTCTCTCTCTCTCTCTCTCTCTCTCTCTCTCTCTCTCTCTCTCTCTCTCTCTCTCTCTCTCTCTCTCTCTCTCTCTCTCTCTCTCTCGCACGCACGCACGCACGCACGCACACACTCTAACATACCCTCAGTGTAGACTGTAGCATCATCTCAAGGTGACTACAGTCCTAGTATCTTCAACAACACCCAGAGCATATTTGTTTAACCAAATCTCCTCTAGCATATTCTAATCCCATTTTCAGCTCTAATAGGTCATCATCATCAACAATATTTCATCTGAAATATGACACTTGAAGGTTTCTTTAATACTCATGGAATTCCTTGAAGAAACATAACAAACATTACATGCATACGTAAGTACCTACCTACCTCCAGACATTACATGCATGCATACGTATATACCTACCTGCCTCCAGACATTACACGCATGCATACGTATATACCTACCTGCCTCCAGACATTACACGCATGCATACGTATATACCTACCTGCCTCCAGACATTACATGCATGCATACGTATATACCTACCTGCCTCCAGACATTACATGCATGCATACGTATATACCTACCTACCTCCAGACATTACATGCATGCATACGTAAGTACGTGCCTACCTCTAGACATTACATTCATGCATACGTATATACCTGCCTGCCTCCAGACATTACATGCATGCATACGTATATACCTACCTACCTCCAGACATTACATGCATGCATACGTATATACCTACCTACCTCCAGACATTACATTGCATGCATGCATACGTATATACCTACCTGCCTCCATGACATTACATGCATGCATGCGTATATACCTACCTGCCTCCAAGACATTACATGCATGCATGCGTATATACCTACCTACCTCCAGACATTACATGCATGCATACGTATATACCTACCTGCCTCCAAACATTACATGCATGCGTACGTATACCTACCTACCTAGACATTACATGCATGCATGCGTATATACCTGCCTACCTCCAAACATTACATGCATGCGTATATACCTGCCTGCCTCACATTACATTGCATGCACATGCCTACATGCATGCATATGTACGTCCCTACCTCTAGACATTACATGCATGCATAAGTACGTCCCTACCTCCAGACATTACATATATGCTTACTTAAGTACGTGCGTACGTGTTCATCTTCAATAATCCCACAACTGGAACACAGCCTTACATTAAAGCGTACTGGAGATCAGGAGCGCCTTTCTTCATGATTCTTGTTTTAGTTCATGGCCACTTCAACATATTTTAGTTTAGTAAGTGAACAAAATCTAGAAGAAATAGAGAAAAAGGATATTGAATAGAGACTCATTTATATCTATTTTGAAATCAATGAACATTGGCTAATGTTAGCAAGGAAAGTGTTGACTGTATCAACCAACCCGTTTCCGTAACATCGCTCTTCATTCAGAAAGTGGATTTGAACATTGTTGTGTACGTATGACGGTGAACTTGTGTCACCTTTTTGCGACTAT
This sequence comes from Haliotis rubra, assembly GCF_003918875.1. Taxonomy (NCBI): domain Eukaryota; kingdom Metazoa; phylum Mollusca; class Gastropoda; order Lepetellida; family Haliotidae; genus Haliotis; species Haliotis rubra. The sequence continues at coordinate 2,012,290 of NW_025767157.1, forward strand.
ATATAACTTTCCTCATTTTAAACACTTGCCCCTATGTAAGGAGTTTCTTCTTAGTCATGAAAAATATTTAGAAAAACGTTTTTCTTTCATATGTTTATTCAACTCTCTTTAAAGGACTGTGTGTTAGCCTGCTTTAATCCGCGTGAAACAGTATTTTCGGACATTTCATAAATAAATGAGATGTTTATCTCTAAAAGGGTGAGTTGCAGACACTACACACTGGCCGTGAAGCGCCAACGCATCGGACCCCGGCAACCAGTCTGATTTGGAGATACTATTTCCTCCATTACATATTTCAATAACAGCTTGCAACAATTTTGTTTAGTAAACCCTAACGCCAGAATATCAGACGGTTGGCACTTGGAATAAGGACAAACCCTTATTTTATTTAAAGTTTAATTTTGTAAGTTTGCAGTTTGTAATAAGGGTTAGAACTGCCCCTTTCCCTTTATGTTTTATCACATACCTTAGGCATACCACTTAATTTGTCGTGGCATCCAATTAGCTAAGGCCCCTTGAGTCATAGCAGAGTGCGCAGCTGGTTCAATTAAATCAGACTGGGATGCATCGCCCTTCTAATAAGCTGAGGGCTAAATATTTCGTTGCTTTGTCACTCGTTGCAAGAGAAAATAAAGAAAAATAAATACATTTTAAAACTGAAGCATTGGCATCCATGCACCAGATCGACGTTCCCACACTGGCATCCGACGCACTGCACTGTGGCATCGGTAATACCACCTAAACAGGGCTCGGCATCCATGGTACCAAAAGGGGGTCGGCATCATCAGGAATAAATATAAATGGACAAGGGTTCTTCACCTATTGATCTATTTTAACCAGTAATGCATATTACAGTGATAATGTACTGATTCATGTACAACTAATCTAGTAAGATTAAACGTTTGGTTTAGAAACGTTTCAGTGAAATATCCAAATATCTAAACATGTGTCCGGTTCATTCAACGATTGCCTTGAAAACTGGCTTTGCACGTGCCTCTGCGTTGATCTGTTACTTCCGGACATGCGCAGGAGAACAACCTGCATGGTCATAATCGCAACATTCTTCATCGATTGAACATAAAGTCTGTTTATTAGGAGCCGGCACTGTCAGTTTTATGTGGACGTTTATTTCTGGTGTCCTGACTAAGTGTGTCAGGGTTTAATTTAAGAGAAAAAATAACGTCAGAAGGAAATAAGAGAATTTAAACAATGCATAACTGGGTTTATGGCAACCTCACTGATAAGTCAAGGCAGGGAAACGAGCCAGCACCCGTGTTTCATCACAACGTTTCGTTTAATTTCGTTCGAGTATTATGCAAGGCACACGCGGGTCAGATTGGGAGTTTACGACTAGACGAGATCATTTTATCGCCATAAGGTCGAGGTATCGTACAGGCACGGTAGTCGAGGTCAGCGTGGCCAGTCTGGAGCTTGTGTCGCGGCGTGGGCCAAGGGGGATACTTGCAACATTGGGGGGATCGCCATGTAAGATGTGTGCTTTATGGCGACACCTAGTGAGTTTATTTCTCAGCCCTTCATCATGGCTTGTCGTTCACCAGTGTTCCGATAATTTTCTCTAATGTTTACAGGTTGTTTTGATAACAATAATTTCACTTGCAACAGGAAGATGGATCTGTATTGAATGTTTGATTGTTTGCTTGTTGTTTTACGCCGCACTTTCATGACGGTCTGTAATACTCGAGTCTCGACCAAACAATCCAGTGATCAACAGCATGAGCATCGATCTATACAATTGAGATACGCTGACATGTGTCAACCATGTCAGTTAGTCTGACTACCCGATCCCGTAAGTCGACTCTTACGACACGCATTAGACTAACAACTAGTCTCTGAAATGAACATATTTTACTGAAAAATGTTCATAGTAAAAAAAAATAAAAAATATAATGATAAGGAGCCCTGAGACCTTCTTCATTTTCAGAAGCTGAGGAAATCTAGACTTGCCACATTTTCTAGACTTGTGTGGGCTTTCTTGGATATATTTGCTTCAGGATCTGTACGAGAGACTAGACACGCATAGGTGGTTGAAGACCAATTCTAACGAATTGGTTTAGCTGTGTTCAGGCTTTGATTTGGAAGAGAAAGCCCACAGTCCCTTATGCGGAGTCTGCATAAGGTTATAATGGAAATTAGGTACCGACCAACAGGGCAAATGGTATGTTGGGATATTTCGTGATATTCTGCTGACGATTCAGTAGCCTTGTGGTTGATGCGTACATCCGTCACACCAAGGATCGATTCCCAATATGGGTACAATGTTTTTGGCCTATTGCTGGCGTCCCTCGTGATATTGGTGAAACCAGTGTAAAACAGTATCCACTCACATTATTGAAACTTATATGCTCATCACGGGGGGAATACGGTTTGATGTACTGTTTGTGCAGGCGAGGGGTACAGGTCCCCACATTTGATACCCTTACCCGTCTTCCCCGACGGGTAAACCAACAACAAATGTATCTTGCTGTAATGTGTATTTACCAAAATGAAGAAAACAACCGTAGACCTACTGCAGATGATCTCCAGACGACAATATGTTCCTGTTAGACTGTGCATTGCGTACATCGAAAGTCAACGCTAAAATACATTACACGACGGAGGTTCGCCGAAAGGAGTTTAAAGACGACGGGTAGATAGCACAGGCCCTCGTGTCTTTGCGAGGATTAAAGATTTTGAAAAAAATATATAAAATTTGAGATGACCCCCGACTCGAAAGGCCTCACATTATGGCATTATGTATTGTACTGTGAAGCATTTCGAGTCGGGGATCATCTCAAAAAATTATTTTTCTTAATCTTTAATCTTCGCAAAGACGCGAGGGTCTGTGGTATATAGTTCCAGGGTATTGTACACGTGAGGTAAGATAATACGTGATATCGCTCTGTTGCATCGTAATATCGCTTAGTATGGCAATAAACGACCGACCCTCTCGGCCACCATAAGAAATGGAATGGCAAGTATGTGGAAATTCCGGGGTTGAACAGGTTCGCCGAACACCGTGATTGTTGCAGGGCCGACCAGTTCTTATCTTATTGCCACAATGTGTAACCTGGCCGATAGTGGGCCGAGGAGGTGGCAGAAAGGAAGGGATCATTGCTTCCCCAAACTAACATTTTTCAATTTATTATTCAATGTGGATCGTAAACGATAAATTGGCAGCTGCTTTCATTTTCAATACAGAATCCTTCTTTTAGTTGGTGAAATAAAATGTACATACTTGGAGGACGTTAAGGAAGAGATAGGTATGTAGTTTCTAAAACAAATTTTCAGAATAATAGTCTGAGCGCACTGTCCTCTGTCTTAACTGTACTGCACGCACGCACGCACTCATGCACACTTTCCCTCCCTCTCTCTCTCTCTCTCTCCTCACACACACGCACGCACGCACGCACACGCACACCTGATACATTGAATTATTGTAAACCTTTTGCCTAATTCATATGCATTTTGGCTATAAGTAAATTTCACAGGAATAATAATTTGTTGGCGCAATGGTTTGCGCGTTTACAATGTTTTATGTGAATTCGTTGTCTGCTGAGACATACAGACCGACCTGGAAGCCCTACTTACTGCGGTCATCGACTCCAGTGGAGGTCAGATATGTGTCCATACAGGCTAATGGTCGCTTCAGCTTGTTCAGCCATTGAAAGCAACAGATCTAAGGCTTAGTCTCGAATATATTTAATTTTGATAGTAACAAACAAGCCCATTTATATTACAACAGAGATTGACCTGAAATCGGGACTTGCAGGGCAAGAGGGCTTGGCATGTGGTTCAGGGACAGACTACAACAGCAGCAGCAACAGCAGCAACAGGAAACAGGTACTTCCGGTCACAGGGCCCCTCGTGCACGTGCGTCAAGGATGCTGTCAATCAGGTGACAAGCTGCCTTTCATTTCTCTACATTTAGTTTTAATGTACCAGAGATGAACACTGTAATAATAATCAAAACTGTCTGAGACGATCCGTTAAAAGGCCCAATATGACAAGTGTGATATTTTTGTGCCTTGTTCTGTCTCTATGACACAATAATGATTGTATTTACTTTGAAAGGACTAGATTATGTTTATATATATGTATTTAAATATGAACTGGTTATAATGTCCCTCGTCTGCATGCGATGTACCTGTGTGTTTTGAACTTAGTCTGCATATATCTGTAGTTTGTAGGGTATCACCACTATTTCTTCTGGAATGTTAATAAATATTTTCTCGGTTCTTCCCTCTCTTCTCTGCCATTGTTTAAACAGGATTACTCGTGTGTGAACAAGAAATACACACCGACTCATACAACCATGTTGGCGTCTCCCGCCGTGATATTGCTGGAATACTGCTAAAAGCGGCGTAAAACCCAACTCACTCACTCTAGAACTTTGGCGGAGAGACCTCACGAACACTGGGAACAAAACAAATTATATCACTTATCCAACCATTTTCTTCAGACAGTCCTCTCTCTGCAGTATGTTTTCACACCTTTGTATTTTAGAAAATATAAGGCAGTTCGAATCGACATCATGCACTGCAATTCAGCATCGAGAAAATTAAAAACTTTCAATAATTATTATCTTTGCACGCAATTTAGTAGGAATTTAGTTGAAACATTTCCTGCAAGCCAACATGACCATGCTTATTATAAAATCTCTTGCCCTGGTAAATATTTACTAGCCTCTGTCTTCTTGACCAGCGTGTATATCGAACCTGAGCTGTCCGACAGGGACAGAAAGTGTGATGCGTCACTTGCCTTCACTCTAATGCATAAAGAAAGCTTCGCGGGCTACAATGACAAGTGGTAGGGTAAAGTCATTGTTGTTGGGAGTGGGCTGCAGAGCCACGGGTCGATAACTGCCAAATTACTGTTAGAGTTCAATTATAAGTTAACGAGCATGGTTATTATGTATACGATGCTGTCAATAATGCGAAAGTCTGTCGTGACTTACTGTATTTGTGTGAGTGTAATGAATTTACATTTAACTTTCGTCAGTGCTCTAATTAACCTCAGTTATCGAACCCGTTAACCCGACAGGTGGCGCTCGGTCGGTTTGCGTGCACGTGCTGATGTGCATATAGCACGTCATTGTGGGTTTCGAGTGGTCAGCTTTGACTCTGACTAGGAACTGGGCTCAAGAAAGTAACAAGAATCAATAATATTAATTTACAATTCATAAATTATGCTGTGACACGGTGTGAATGGCGGTGTCTAACGCTTATTTTCAGTTGGTTGACATTTGTGACATTTGTGAAGAGTACTGTGACCAAACTGAGTGTTTGTCGGCCGGGTCTGCCTTTGTCCGGGACTCCGAGCTTATGCTAGGCCCTGAAACAAACTTAATATTGCTTTTATAGAGTCGTTCTGTTCTGACCTCTCTCTGCTCGTGCTCACTCATCTGAACGCCGGGACATTGTGTATTCAAATAATTACTACACGATTGTTATCCTGAACGATTTTGATAGAAATTCGAGAAAGAAAATAACTTGATACAGACTAAAGCGTCACCGAAGACAAAGAATGTATGGAAGGGGGACCTCGGATCGATAAGTGATCAGAACAAAGGGGAGATAGGAACCGCTCTGATCAGTCTAACTACTGCTCTCTTCAAGCCTTTGTGTGTACTGACTCAATCCGTGCATATCACTGCATGTCGTATATTCATAGCCTGTCGTGGAAAACTCCCACAATATTTACTTAAATTCCAAACAGTTGACATTGAGCCTGTGATAAGCATGTTAAATTTATGGTAATATTATAAAATAGGTTTTAGCAATTTTAATATTGCAATGTGTTGTTTTTACTTTATTGTGTATTTTATTATATTTTTATATACAATATTTTTTATGCTAATAAATTCCGCTCTTTTGGTTGTTTTGTTATTTTTATCTGTTTAGAGTTGTTTTTGTTTTTTTGTTATTTTGTCTCTCTGCTTTTCTGTTTACTCTTTTGCGGTCTTAAAACCCTAAATAACTCGGTATCTATATAACGAAAATAAACACGATACGACGATGATACAGGTAAATGTTTTGACAAGAACATGGAACCGGTTCAGCCTCCTCTGAAGCAGAGTGTCCGAGTTCTAGAGCCTCCGTGTGTGTCTCTACATTGGTATCGATCCGTATGGCACTGTACCAGGAGTGTGTGGCACCGTCTTCTCCCTGGGACCTCCACAGACGCTCCTCGGAACTGTTCCCTTCGCTGCGAGACCCTCTGTCATGGGCTCGCTCCAAATTGTCTTCGGAAATAAAAGATACCATGCACCGTGTCGTCAGCAGTTTGACATCTGTAAATGTTTTATGACATTAATAACATAGAATCAATGATCAAATTCGATAATTGCGTTCGTTAGTACAAAGGCGAGGCCGTGTTGTTGGCATCAGATAACATGGCTCCCTGTCGCAATGCTTTAACAGCGCCGAGCACCACGACACACGGTACACGACGAGAAGGCGTCGTACAATTATGAACTGATTACTAAGCGATGTTAGCATGGAAGGAAACTAATATTATTTCTCAGGCTATTTAAAAAAACGAGTTCTTCGCATGTGACGTCATACAGCGTGACGTGGGATTTATGGTTACATGGTAACACGCGCAATTACTGCCGGTTCGATGTGCGAACTCAGAAGGTAGATAATTGCACGAGAATAACGTTGGTTCTCTGCAGGATTTCACACTAACTCTTGATGTGGGAGTCACAGAAAGGTTTATTACAGGATATGTTAGACTTCGTGTCTCTACGCTACAACTATATACTCCAGTCATGGTGTGAAATCAGCAATTTCCTGAAACTACTACACCTTTCAGGCATATATTGAATTGGCTAAGACATAAGTTGTTTCATGAAAATGTATGATTTTCAGTCATTTCACATTCCACACCCGTTATTCACATATAGTTGTAAGGCAACAATTCGGTAGTTATCTCCCCTGTTTTTGTGACAAACGGAACACTCGCGCTCAGGGTTTTGAGACAGGCGTCTTTGCAGTCATGTTGTACCGTTATTCACATAAAGTTGTAAGGCAACACTTCGGTAGTTATCTCCCCTGTTTTTGTAACAAACGGAACACTCGCGCTCAGGGTTTTGAGACAGGCGTCTTTGCAGTCATGTACCGTTATTCACATATAGTTGTATATGCAACACTTCGGTAGTTATCTCCCCTGTTTTTGTGACAAACACTCGCGCCCAGGGGTTTTGAGACAGGCGTCTTTGCAGTCATCTTGTAACTGTTCATTTAATGTATCAGTGTGAATTTGAAAATACGTGTGATGTGGGTCTCGAATGTGAGCTACAAAGATCCTTATCTCTCTTTCTACCAAAATCTAATAACTCCATCATTGACAAAATAGGTGTTCTTCAAGCATTTAGGTATATACAGCATTGTCCCTTAGCAGCTTATGTTTCTCGTAAGGGATGAAAATATAGATACAATGGTCTTTGCTGGCCTGAGTTACATTGCATCCCTACAATCACTGGATTGTGAGGTCCAGTGGTCCATACCCGATTGTTTACAGAAGCCTAAATATAGCTGGCTTATGGACGGGTGTCAAATAACAAAGTAAATTGACAAAGAAAACACTTCTAAACAACCATGTTTAAAACTATTCAGCCTATATGTATCTAACTCTGAAAGTGAAAATAAATTACAGTATAGTATATGCAAAGAAGGGAACTTGAGACAATGGTGAGCTCGATATCTCCAGCAAACCTACAGCAATCACAAATCACATCAAATCACAAGAAATTTGTTAGACTAACGATTATTCTCTGAAAATATATCGTTTTGATCGAAACACATATCTCCAATTGTATTGAAAAGGACTGACTGACTGACTGAGTTTGGTTTTACGCCGCTTTTAGCAATATTCCAGCAACATCACGGCGGGGGACACCAGAAATGGGCTTCACACAATGTACCCTATTGAAAAGGACCCCAGTGAGCTCGGCGACTGAGAAGAACCAGAACAAATCTAGCTCTGGTTCATTTAGGACTCTTTCACTGCTGTAAGTGTTTGACGGAAGAGGAAATAAGATGGTTCAGGGACTGTGAGACAGACTTGAAAGATCTGTTCCAGACTTGTTACTCCAACTCCAACGGTGCAGGAATCTATCTCGAAACGTTGCTTTCATACACCGGAAGTAGTCATCCACACACTGGAAGTAGTCATCCATACACCGGAAGTTGTCATCCATACAGTTATCATAGCGTTGAAACAACGCCTATTGGACATCAAATTAACTCGTGCTCTTTATGAGATACCTAGGTCACCTTTACCTAACTGCGTACATAATGGTATGTAGTCATCAACTGGCGTCTTGAAACGGGAGATTCAATCACAAGCCGACATCAACTAAAGCTTGGTTCTGTTAGTCTGAGTGATTGTCATGTGAGCATCTCCGAGGTCAAGTGGTACAGTGTAACTTGATGACAAATACCCAAAACATGTCAGACCGGGGACGAATATGCGAGACATTAAATATTAATTGTTTAAACTGAAATTCTGGAATGTTGCGCCACAGATGTGATAACAAACAGCCTCGTTTATTCATCCTTAACGTTCACGTTTCGGGGTATAGATAACCTTCCCGAGCTAGGCGGGAAATGAAACCAATTTGACAATTACTGTGTTTCTACCGAGCACGTTAGGCTGCCTTCACCTCGACTACAAGCATCCAGAAATACCAGTGAACCCATTTGAGCAGAATTTTCCTAATATCTCTATTTATTAGATAATTTATTAGAGTGCGTGTGCCCAGCTTTGAAGACTTTATCGTGTTAGTTAGGACACTTCGCTCAGTTGTAGATTCGAAATCACTGTACGACTTGAGGGTACATGACCAGTCACGTGACCGCCCAGCTCGGGCCGAGTAAGAGAGGGGTCACCTCCAAGAGTCGCCGGGAGACACAAAATCAATACGGGGAAAAAAACGGAATGTAAATGATTCAGCTGTTGTTGGCGATGGATCGCATTACAAGTGGAGCCCAGCTCTTGGAGGACTTGAATTATTCATAGAAAGAGATTGAAGGAAAGGAACAATAAGATTAGGCACCCTTTACTCTCACCGGCTCGTTCCATGCGGGGCACATCCACCACTCGCATTACACATTACATAACCAGGCAAAACTTCAAATCAATTTATATGTAATTTAAGATAATATATTTTCTTAAAATTATTGAGATAAATGTGATATCATTTGAATATCATTTCATCATAAGGGATATTTACATGCGCTACTGTAGTGCTGAACAGGTCGCATTATTCGCTATACTTTTTATATTATTTGTATATGCTTGATAAAACATTTCAGTTTGGGTTTTTTCTGTCTCAGTTTATAGATTGCGCTGTTATATACATGTAGTTGAAATAAACAATGAAATACTGTCATACCTGCATCGGAGAGATACACCTCCTCGTTCAACTACAAACTCCGTTTCAGTAAACGCATCGTATTTACAGTTATGTCAAGGTAGAAAATGCTTGCTTGGCGATTCAGGTGACATTTACTAGAATATATTAAACACATTCAGGTTTGTAGCTATACCTTGGTTTTCTCAAATCTCTCCTTTGAGCATTTTGAGAATGTAAGGTTGACTTGTATTGACTGTAGTCGCTGAGAATGGTCCCAGTGATTAGTACTACCCACCAACGGAGATCGGTTCAACCGCCCAGTATAATTCAACACTCGCAACGGCATTATACGTTCTCGAAATTTCGAATTAAACTTTTCCCTATAAGCGATGTGAGTTAAAAAATCGAATTGGTTAGAGAGTAAAATACTTTTTATGAGAGTGTTGAGACTAAGAACGCTGCGAGAGTATAGAGGCGAAAACGAGGCTGTCCAGCGAATAACCCACACGCTCGTTTAAACGAAACGACCGGCGGGGGACTGAAATCGATTTCTTAAACCACTTTAGAGCCAGGTTCGGGAATTAAATTTTGTACACTAAGAATGCTGCAGAGATTGAAACATCAAGTTTGCCCGACAATTACCGTACTTTAGAAGCATCCTCGTTTTCATCTGTCAAGCTCTATACACGGGTATTGGATTACGCGTCCCCATTTGGTGGCCATCTTGCTTTACAGCGTTCGCCGCACGTGCGTGCATAGACGTCATTTTGGAGCACGCTGCGTGCGAGACTGTCGTGCCGTCTGTTGTCGAGAAATAAGTCGAAGAAATTTTATGAGCGACTCTTAGTGGTTTTCCAACAAGCGTCTCCTACCTACACACGTTTTGCTGCGAGTATTAAGCGCCGATACGCGGAGAATTACGCTTACATAAAATGACGATCTATAAATCACGCGCAATTACATTTACTCACGTAAGCGATCTAGCGGCTGGCGGGAGAGGAAGGGTATGTGCTCTGCTCTGTTCCCTTGCTGGCCAGCGACCTGTGAAGCACGCTATTCATAGACCCCTACTTTCTTCACACTAACGCGCTATAGCGGCTCTAGACCCTCACACAAAATCAATGTATTAGCCGATTTACGGAACATTCGGGTTTTCTCGTAAACTTAAATCGTCCGTGTCATGCGACACGGAGAAACCTGGTCCTCACCGACGTGTTTTCCTTATTCAATGGAAAAGGGCCTGGTGGATCCTCATCCGGGAATCAAGGGAGTCGCCCCAGGGGGCGGGCGGAGGCATCTAGGTCTGGGGATGAGATTATTCATCTTTAAGTTTTGATGGACAGGGAGAAAGAGTTTCACTTGAGACGTCAGGAAGTGTGTAACGTTAACCCTGAAAACTTTCCAGTGAAGTAAGTTAGGTTCTGCCTCCCTTCAGGATGTTTGGATATATTCTTTATCACTCAGAGATGGAACTGAGGGCTGGGGGTAGAAGCCGAGGGGTGGGGTAGGCGGGGTTGGGATGAGTCAGACAGCAACGGCCACGGTCACTACATTCCGTCAGGTTTACAAAGATTATGAGGGCAAGGAGCTGGCCTGAGAAAGCGAGATCAGATATCTGTGAGCCTGACAGACTCGAGGGAGAGCCAGAAGACAGCAACATGCCTGGCCCCTAGGTCTGGTTAATATCACCTCATGGGCACAGTTAACTTGGCAGGTCTGAGAGGCCCAGTCACTTCTCTCCCCGATGCCGTCTCGGCCAACTGTGCATAGGCCTGACGACTTATCGATGCCAGTCTGCCAAATTCCTCGTTTCTCTTTCTGCAAGAAAAGAAATTCCTCAAACCAGAAACATTCTCCCCGCATCTGCCACATCAGTTATAGTTTACATAATACCTGTCAAGATTGCCCGCGTACACAAGCAGCTCTCGCTACACACACTACGAGGGATGGCTCGGCGTGCAGCTTACCTACTTCCGGAACAAGAAAACGATATATTTTTTTTCAAGTTGCCAGCCCGGGTAATACGAAACTCGGGTGTCGGGTGTCGGGACGGGAATCGTGGAATAAAAAACTGTATAAACAAACAGCAAAATGCTGTTGAATCAATAAATTGCTCATCCACAAATAACACATTAAGGATGTTCCGTTGGATAAAAGATAAACACATTATGCAAAATATTAACCTTTTTCCTGCAAATGTCTGGAAACTATTTTTTGTGATGCTGGTTCTTCTGACGTGAGAACTGAACACAAGAAACCTTACAATTATGTTGTTAACCTCTATCTAAATGAGGCTAGAACTAAAAAATCCTGACATTCCGGTATCGGCCGTGGTTAACATCAACTGGTTTCTCTGTCCGTGAGCGCAACGAGCTTTGCGCTAATAGCTAATAATGATTGGTGTAGACGGGAGCTTAGTTTAAATCTGAGACGGGGGATTGTTGGGGAAGCGTTTCCATCAAGTTTAGACTTGTGTGAAAACCTAGGGGACAATTCAGAGCAAGACATTTCCTTAACGACCTGAAAGCCCAGCTGATGAGTTAGGTTCGCCTCGTGACTAAACCACATCCCAGAAATGATTTGTTGGTGTGCACACGCACGAGGGCGAGGTAGCGCGACTACAGCTATCGATACTGTGTCGGATCGGGCGGTCTGGGCCCAACCATCTGATCTCCGCAATCTCACTCTCAGCCACAACCCGACAAGACGCCAACGGGAGGATGGTCTCATCTTAGGCGATCAAACTTTTTTTCTGATTTTAATTCAGATCTAAAGCTTTCCGTTTGAACAGAAATTGGAATTGAAATTGTTCTTTTTTGCATGTTTCGCTCTAAATGCAGACAAGAGAAAAATGTCTGAAAGCCCGAAGCCTGAGTTGTGTCTCCGTGGAGTGTTGGACGGGGACGCAGTATATGGTATTTACTGGCGGTAGCCCAGCGTTCGATCGGGCAACACTGAGCTCTTGGTCCGCAGGCTTGGTGGCAGGAGAACACGCTCAAACCATTAATGGCACTTGGGGCAAAGAATTAAAGTTTATGTTATTTTCTCTAGCCGATTCTGTCTCCGACTAGATGATGCAATTCCCTCTAATCGCTATAGCGACTTTCTGGATAGGCCATTACGGTGAATTAAGACCAACACGAAATGCCCCTCTCTCTCCTCCATCCCATAAATACTGAGTCACGGCCTCAGGGTCTGGCAAGTTATGAAGGTGAGCAGCCTTTCCTAATGGTAATCTTGAATATAGGGGATACGCTGCACTTCCTCGCTGTAAATCAATTTTTATTGCAGAAATTCGCAGCCAATTGTAAGATGGCCGACACCCCTAATTATTCCTTACTGTCAATAGTTTCGCCCTTCACTGGCATGAGCGACTCCTAGTCGACAACAGGCTTCGATCTCCTCTAATGGATCGCGCTTAGCTAAAATTGCTTGAAGAAAAAACCCTAGAAATTACAGACTTGGACTTGAGTTTTCACACGAGAGAAAAGTGTGGATGAAGTCCTCATTCTGTGATCATCTGGATATAAGTCCACCGTTCTGGAGTGTCTAGATGAAATCCTCTGCTCAAGGAGTGGTTGCAGTAAGTCATTCGCTCAAGGAATGTTTGGTTTACGTCCTTCTGTCTTGGAATGTTTGGATCAAGTCCTCCTCTCTTGCAATGTTTGGATCAAGTCCTCCCCTCTAGGAATGTCTGGATTAAGTCCTCCCCTCCAGGAATGTTTTGACCAAGTCCTCCCCTCCAGGAATGTCTGGATCAAGTCCTCCTCTCTTGCAATGTTTGGATCAAGTCCTCCCCTCTAGGAATGTCTGGATCAAGTCCTCCCCTTTAGGAATGTCTGGATCAAGTCCTCCTCTCTTGCAAATGTTTGGATCAAGTCCTCCACTCTTGCAATGTTTGGATCAAGTCCTCCCCGTCAGGAATGCCAGAATCAAGTCCTCCCCTCTAGGAATGTCTGGATCAAGTCCTCCCCTTTAGGAATGTCTGGATCAAGTCCTCCTCTCTTGCAAATGTTTGGATCAAGTCCTCCACTCTTGCAATGTTTGGATCAAGTCCTCCCGTCCAGGAATGTTTGGATCAAGTCCTCCTCTCTTGCAAATGTTTGGATCAAGTCCTCCACTCTTGCAATGTTTGGATCAAGTCCTCCCCTTCAGGAATGTCAGAATCAAGTCCTCCCCTCCAGGTATTTGGATCAAGTCCTCCACTCTTGCAGTGTTTGGATCAATTAAGTCCTCTCTAGGAATGTTTATATCAAGTTCTCCGCTCCAGGAATGTTTGCATTGGGACATGCACTCCGACAATGTCACATCCTCCTCTATCTGGATGTCTGGATCGTCCTCCGTTCTAAGAATGTCTGAACTAAGTCCTATTCTCTAGGAATGTCTGGATTAAGTCCTTTTCTGCAGGAGTTTCTGGATAGCGTCCACCTGTACGACGAACCAGTATCCCGACCACCCAAGCAACATGCTACATCTGTGCTAGGTAAAATGGTAACTTTTATCCATGGCACTTTGCCCTCTTTAATGCTTTGCACTGATGAGACTCCAGGGAAATGGCAAATCAGGCACAATTGTGTCAAAATCCCGTCTTCCAATTTCATTTCCAGTTGCTTCGCTTCAATGACCATAGACAAAGTGATCACGAAGTGCGCAAAAACACAAGAACTTAAGCCGAGAAGAGATGCATATCTACTCGCGCCTGTCGTGTTGCAAATAAAGGATTGCTTGAAATCACGCAAACTGGACCTCGGATCTCTGATCGCCCATTGTGTGACTAACAGTGACTAACAAACCTCCCTGTCTCGTGAGATCTCGCCATACACGCCAGCAGACGACAACCCATGTGGAAGAACAAGTTGGAACCGGACCTTCCATGGGTTGAACCACAGATGGTGGGCTTCGCAAAATGTCACCTACCTTATCACGAAAGGTAGCCCGCGTTTGTCACCTGTTTGGAGCATGTTATATGTGATACCCTCACATCACAATGAAGTTGCGTCGTTGTCTATACTTGAGGGAGAAGATACGTTATACAAACTTCATATCATGGGTAAAAGTGGAAAGTAATTGCCAAGATTACAGGCTTGCCTCGACGGTCGCCATTGAAAGGAAATACCACAGTTTGTGGTACAACATCTAGGTGATTTTGTTGTTTAACGTCGCACTCAGCAATATTCCAGCTATATGGCGGCGGTCTGGAAATAATTGGGTCTGGACCAGACAATCCAATGAGCGACATCATGAGCATCGATCTAAGCAGTTGGATACGATGACATGCATAAACCAAGTCAGAGAGCCTGGCCACCCGATCCCATCGCTTCTTGGGACAATTTGGGTTGCTGAAGATCATAGTATCAACTAGTATCATCTTCACAGGGACTTATTGTTAATGTTGATCATGATCAAAATAAATTCAGCATCTCATAATGTTGCAGATTGTGCAACTACGTGACGTTCCACAGTCTTACGTTATACCTTACGTAGTTGAACAACAGGGGCGGTGGGGTAGCCTAGTGGTTAAAGCGTTGGCTCGTCACGCCGAAGACCCGGGTTCGAATCCCCACATGGGTACAATGTGTGAAGCCCATTTCTGGTGTCCCCGCCGTGATGTTGCTGGAATATTGCTAAAAGCGGCGTAAAACCAAACTCAGTCAGTCAGTCAGTCAGTTGAACAACAAGACATCAGTGGTGACGTTGGTTTAAGCCAAACTGTTATCAACTGAAATGTGGGGTGTTGAACTATCCTCATGGTTTAAGCTCATCACATCGAAGGTCCAGGTTCGATTCTTAACATGGTTACAGTATGCGAAACCATACCCGCTGCTACGTTTCAATATTGATCTGGATAGCGCTGTCAGATATAGGCCTGTATATTGGACCATGCTCACCGTACGATACAACTTACTGGATCAGGTTCGGAAGACGGCGTGTGAAATTCCCACGTTATCACCGGTGCTCACAGAATCAACCACTCGATTGTCTGGTGCCCGTTTCGAGTGAGTGAGTGAGTTTAGTCTTACGCCGCTTTTAGCAATATTCCAGCAATATCACGGCGGGGGACTCCAGGAACGGGCTTCACACATAGCAACCATATAGGGAATCGAACCCGGGTTTTCACGTGACGAGCGAACGCTTTAACTACTAGGCTTCCCAACCACCACTGCACGTTTCGATCATATACTGTACGCCGTCAAACAAAGCACGCACGTATTTGACTAGATTAACGTTTAGTCTCTGAAATATATATAATTTTGATGTAACAAATAAACCGATTTAAATTGAACTGAGACCGAGGAAATCTAGACTTTTTTCATATAAGGCTTTAACCCGTGAAGGTCCGGGTTAAAATAATGCTCTTTAGTAACCCATGCTTGTCGTAAGAGGCGACTAACGGAATCGGGTGGTCAGGTTCGCTGACTTGGTTGACACATGTCATCGGTTCCCAATTGCGCAGATCGATGCTCATGCTGTTGATCACTGGATTGTCTGGTCCAGACTCGATTATTTACAGACCGCCGCCATATAGCTGGAATATTGCTGAGTGCAACGTAAGGCTGTAAAAACTAAACTCACTCACTTTTCATTTAGGGCTTTAGCATTGCAGAAATGGGAGGGCTAGGCTGTGGGGAATCGAAATTATATGAGCCAACGCTTTGACCACTAGGAGACCCCACCGCCCCTAGGCTGTAGGGAAAAATTATATGGTGCATTGACAGTGAGACAGACTAGTATTTGACTAGAGTAACAACTAGTCTTTGAAATGAACATATTTTACAGAAAAAAACAGTTCATAGTGAAAAAAATGAAATATAATGATAAGGAGCCCTGAGACTTTCTTAATTTCTTGAAACTGTGGAAATCTAGACTTGCCACATATTCTAGACTTGCATGGGCTTTTTGGATATATTTGTTTTAGTATTTGACCAGCAATGGCCAATGGCCCTTACACTGTTGAGTCACTGTTGGGACAGCCAGTCATAAAGTCGGCTAACCACCGTTCTCGTAAAATGATATAGACGTGCAAAACAACCGATTTTTTATATATACTCATGCCAATAATGGTTGTCACCCCACCCCCCACCCACCCCTCTCCAATTAAAAGAATTGAAGGGGGTGACAACCATTATTGGCATGAGTATATTTGTAACAAAAGCTTTGATTGTCTTGATCGCTGCCTGATTTCAGTAAATGACGTCATACCCGATCTTATACACAGCAAAGCCTTACAGATAAGTAGGTCAGGTTGTATACATTACATCGTAAAAGACTCAAGTTCTAAATCCACATGAATTAACCGTATTTATAAATATACACATTCATATGTAAGTTGAGACTCTAATCGTCCATATCTGATTGAGAATATTAAAATCATAATTAATTCATAATAATTGCAGACTCGAGCATAACTAGTAATTCGTGTTACTGAATACAATACCACAGGTACCTCGTGGTAAATATGAGTAATTGTCTAGACGAGACACACCAGCGGTCGAGATGATGCAGATGAGGCAGTAACCCTCAATCAAAGTGGTTTGGTCCCCACTTCCCGAAGATCCGACAACCCAGTGTTGACTGACAATCGGAATACAGGTTGACGTGTTCGTGCATCTCTGCAGCCGAATGCACTCATATTGTTTGAGTTAAACAGATCGGAATTGTAATAGCATTGGATCGTCGGATTGATACACCACAACTCACAAACACACAGTTGTGCTATATGGGGTGATTGTGACAAAGCGTATTGTTTCCACTCCCCTGATCCCGAAGGGGTCCGCTAACACATAACCACCGTCGAAGTCTCGCGTGAAGAAGGAGGTCGAAGGTAAGGAAACCTGATACCTTTTAGGCAGGTTTTTGACACTCAGGACGTCGCTACACACGCGATGTCAGATCCAAACTTCCCCCTCTCACATTACAACGACGCCGTATTGTAAATCACGTGACATGGGAGAACTAGCAAATCGTGCTTGCGGATCACTCGTACTTTGTCGACTTCTCTCTCGAGATTCCACGCACGACAGCACGTGCATGTGTGACGTCATTCACAAATTAAACTGTTTCATCAACTGATGAACTAATTAGATTTATAAAACAAGGGTCGTGTAGAGTGTATGGGAGCAGAGGCGAACCCAGGATTCAAAAATGGTGTGTGCGGGGTGGGGGTGGGGGGTGGTGGTGTTGTGGGGGTGGCTTGGGAAGGGATGTGGATAACAACACATTATACTCATTCCCTGTACCCCCAGCACCAGCACCACCCCCAACCCCCTTCACACCACACACAAACGCCAATGAATACAGACGCACGGGGGACAACGACCGTTTGAAAACATCGCATTTAAAAAAATCCGTTCGTTGATGCAGATATCTCTTCAAATTGAATTTCAATTAAATCACATGATGTAGCATCGTCGTATTGATTAACAAGGGACAGTCTGCAGCACACGAAATACACCGAAATTACGAACAGACTTTGTAACAGCGAGTCGCGGGATGGTTAAACCTTGGATCAGATTGCATTCTCTAAATCTGTCATACAATGTGAATTGATATCAACTATTTAACCCACGTGTTCAGCCGACCTAATCAACCTGAGTGCACTTATGGCTGCTCAGATTCGGTTATCCCCTGATTGAACGCGGTCACTGACAGCACGGTGAGTGAGTGTTCCGAAGTGTACAACGGTTCTATCAGTACTGCAGCAAAGTTGATGGTTCAACGTTAGGATTTGTCTCATTTGTTTAAACTGGGATTCGAACCAGATAGTTGATGTCCATGCATCAGTGAAT
This sequence comes from Haliotis rubra, assembly GCF_003918875.1. Lineage (NCBI taxonomy): Eukaryota > Metazoa > Mollusca > Gastropoda > Lepetellida > Haliotidae > Haliotis > Haliotis rubra. The sequence continues at coordinate 2,030,434 of NW_025767157.1, forward strand.
GAGTGAGTTTAGTTTTACGCCGCACTAAGCAATATCCCAGCTATATGGCGGCGGTCTGTAAATAATCGAGTCTTGACCAGACAATCCAGTGATCAGCATCATGAGCATCGACCTTAGCAATTGGGAAACTATGACATGTGTCAACCAAGTCAGCGAGCCTGACCACCCGATCCCGTTAGTCGCCTCTTACGACAAACATGGGTTACTGAAGATCAATTCTAACCCGGACCTTCACGGGTTTTTCCATTCATCAGCAGAGCTTACACGGTATTGATGTCTGGTTGAACGTATTTAAATACCCAGCAGTAACTAACGAGGAGCTTCACCGCATTACGTTTTACTGACTGACTGAGTTTTGGTTTTACGCCGCTTTTAGCAATATTCAAGCAACATCACGGCGGGGACACCAGAAATGGGCTTCACACATTGTTCCCATGTAGGGATTCGAACCCTGGTCTTCGGCGTGACGAGCCAACGCTTTAACCACTAGGCTACCCCACCTCCCCGCATTACGGTTTAACCACTGCTATATATGAACAATGTGTGGATAATGTAAGAACGATATGTACACAATGTGTAGACACGTGAACAATATGTAAACATTATGTTGACAATATGTGAAACACGTGGACTCTATGTGGACAACGAAGGGCATAATGTTGACAATATGGTGTAATATATGAACAGTATGTGAACAATGGTGAACTATATATATACAATATGTGGACAATCTATAAACCATATATGGACAATATGTGACGTAAACAACACGTGAGCAATATACCATCACTATATAAAGAAACGGCGAACAAAACATGCAGCCAACCAACAGTTGGTAACCATGCAGCTTTGAAGCCACCAAACCAGTGATCAATAACGCGAACACAGAATCACGACATCGTCGTCCACATAGGGTGAAACAACCAGTTACTGGCCAGTTCGGACCACGATCGTCGCATGCCGGCACTGCTAAGGGAGACAATCTGCACACCTTATTGCGACACCTTAGATGGCTGTTCACCTGTACCCCAGTATTTCACACAGACCAAAATGAGAAGCTTATACAGCCTTTAATCTATAACAGAACGTATTTTTATCTTAAGTTTCTCTTCATTTGAAACCCATTCAAAACAGGTTTATATTTAATTCGAGAAAGAATACTCTACTCGTGATCACCAGCGCCTGTTAGCTCAAACGTGTTCACGGTACTGACACACCCTCAACAGGACAGGCATCGTGATCAGGACACACATGAGTGCCATTCACATTCGTCACAAAACCAAACCTACTCCTAGACAAGCCGAACGGAGACCTTTTATTTCACGGAAGGTGCGAGTGTGGCGACGAATGTTGCCTCCAGTGAGGAGGAATAGCCCGGATATAACGCTGTATCTTCTGACGTTATAGCGTTATCTCCTGATTGAGATTTTCCACAACAATTGCACCAAACTTTGCCGACTGTATTAAAACACAATAATCAAGTTGTTATACAAAGTGCGTTCGTGCTGCCCGCCCTGCTCGTGACTCGCCTATTGATTGCACCAACGTGCTGCTGATCAGAGGCAGGTTTGTGGGGTAAATCTCCCCCAATAAGTCCTGCTTTGTACAAAAACTTTTATTCCCACTGTGTAATATTCTCGCAAAGGTTGCATTCTTCTCGTTTATATCCCATGCTAAGCCGGAAAAGCAATTCAATTTGGATAAGATATTTTTTCAATGAATTAATGGTCACCCATGATGGCAGGACGACCTTCCGTGGGTGTTTTGTGCTGGGGTGTGTCACCCCCGGCTGACGAATCATCAGTGAGCCGTCTCTAGGCAAGGGAGGGGAAGGTCAGTTGACAGTTGTGGGTCTAGGCTGGGGTATGGGGTGTGGTGTGTTGGTGTGTTATGTCACTCCCACAGTCAAGCCTACCACACTAGGGGTGACGGATGTCTTGTAACGAAATAACTATATGGATTTAATTGAAAGGGTATATATGCGGGGATTGATTAATTAAGTGAGTTAGTGAGTGAGTTTAATTTTACGCTGTTTTTAGCAATATTCCAGAAATGCTACGGCGGGGGACAGCAGAAATGGGCTTCCCACATTTTATCCATGTGGGGAATCGAAACCGGGCATGACGAGTAAACGCTTTAACCACTAGGCTACCCGACAGCCCCCGGGGGCTGATAGAGATTAGGGATAAGGATTAGGACGGGAATGCAAGACAAGGTAGGCGGGATGAGTTAATACGTGATGGGGGGAGGAGAATGGGGATTTGAGGGCGGAGGCTGGGAGAAGATGAGGCTGCGAGGAGATAGAGAGGTATTGGCGAAGACTGGTTACACCGGTCTGGCTAAAGTATAAACACTAGGGAACATAGATCAATCCAACAATTGATTCTCGCAACTGCCAGATACTGCTAAGGCGGCTATGATGCACCAGATCTTCTGAAAATATAGTCAGTCAATATTTCCTTTGCAGTCCAGGTTAAAAATGTTGGCTTCGGAGTGTAGCCCCGACCCACAACCAAGACACTTTGCCCCAACCTAATCCCAACTCAAAGCCGTTCCGACACCTAGTCCCGTCCCACAACCTAGACACCCGGTGCCCTCCACAACCAAGTCCATCCCACGTCCAAGACACCACGTCCCGTTCCACAGCCACGCAGATACGATTGTCACCCAGACATCCAGCCCCACCCAACAGCCGTTCCGTCACCCACCCCTCCAACACCCAGACACATGGGAGTCCAGACTAAGGACCCATAACGACACTAGTCTAGCATTAATGTAAAACCCTCGTAAACATCGCCCCAAAGTGCCAGGAAATGTGACAGTTCTGTACACACTACAACGCTCCCCAATACCCGGAATATAATCAAATCTCACCTGCTGAATAGCCCTGGCCCTCAATGACAGCTAACTTGGCCATAACAACACGCATATACACTGACTTAAGGTTTCGCGTCACTGAAATAACAAATGGAACGAATCCATATAAAATGACATTAAAAATGTCGGCAAGTTATCTGGCAGGTTTTACTGGCTGTGTATGTTTGAAATACGCTGCGGGGAGTCGAAGTAGCTGACTGTGATGGAACCTCCGCAACTGTCGGCGAAACAGATTATCTAATAGCGTAGAAAAACTTCCAGGCCTATAGATGATCGTTAGACCATGGTCTCCTAAACATCCACATTTGTCGGTAATGAATACCGTAACACTCAGGATGTGTACAGGAGATTTTTATCTAGTTTGTCAATAGCAATAAATTCGGGTTGGTAAATAAACAAATATGCACAGTAAATCATGGAATTCTTTTCAGTCAATTATAGCGGGATAAAAATCTTTAAAAGCTCTCAGCGTCTAACTGGCCTCGCTTATACCCGCTCTCAAACCTTCCTTTGCTATCAAAATGTTTACAATCGGATATGATTCTGGGGAGACCGTTAAAACATACTATTTTGAACTGGACAGCAGTGCCTAGACCAACGTCTAGTCTCTGAATATATATCATTTTGATAGCAACAAACAAACCCATTTAATTTGAAAAGGAGTCCCAGACATTCAGAACCTGAATGAATCTAAAATTGCTTCATTTAGGTCTTAAAGCATTACAGGGAAGGTTAGCCAAAAGGGTAGTCTGTCGTACAGACCCTGAAGCAAATATATCCAAGAAAGCCCACACAAGTCTAGAAAAATGTGGCAAGTCTAGATTTCCTCAGCTTCAGAATGAAGAAAGTCTCAGGGCTCCTTTTCATTATATTGTAATTTTTTTACTACGAACCTTTTTTAGTAAAATATGTTCATTTCAGAGACTAGTTGTTAGTCTACCAGAAGGGAAAATAATGTGGTTGAGGGACTGTGAGACAGACTAAACAGGGCCCTGTACTGATTGAGTATCGCTTTTAGCAATACTTCAGTAACATCACGACTGGATACGCTTGAAATCGCATTCACACACATTACTTATGTGGGGAACCGAACCCAGAACTTCTGTGCGATGAGCAAACGCAGCGCAATTCGCCCAAAACAAGTTCCCTACCAAAAGCATCTTGTTTTGAAATTGAATAGTCCGCGGGTCCGTAACATGTGGTGATCGGGTCTTCCAATGTTCCTCACCCTTTGTCCACAAACATCAAAACCCGTAAAGATCTGTGTTAGAATTGGTCTTCGGTAACCCATGCTTGTCGTAGGAGGCGATTAACGGGATTGCGTAGATCGATGCTCATGATGTTAGTCACTGGATTGTCTGGTCGGTTATTTACAGACCGCCACCACATAGCTGGAATATTGCCGAGTGCAGCGTTAAACAACAAACCAACCAACAAACAGACATACAACCTGGCTGGTACCTATAACCTGGCTGGTACCTATAACCTGGCTGGTACCTATAACCTGTCTGTCATACAGACCCGGGAACAAATATACCCAGTACAACCCATGCAAGTCTAGGGTATTTGGCAAGTGTGACTACTGTAGATTCTGGTCTAAAGTGAGGAAAGTCTCTGGGATGTTTTTTATTATATTTTATCGAGGTAATTTAAGACGTTTTTGTAAAGTATGAGACTAGTCTAGTGCCTACCCAGTATAAGAGGCACTGAGTTTTTGCATCACAAACATTTTGTATTCCCTTGAAAAACAACCCAGTCCAAATTGACCTGTTGTCTAATGAACCGCGACAGGCACTGGCTCCAAACAACACACAGCTATGCGATGGAAGAGCTTAGTCAGGGGGGTATAAGATTACTTGATTTTCAAATATTTTTTTTTTGTTTTCATGGGAGTAAAGTGAAGGGGAAGGCCCCCCTGGTCGAGGAGTCGGTTGTGTTATCTCATCTAGAGCACACCTCTACCACAACCAGCTCACTAGCTTCAGTCAAGGTCCGAACGTTTTCACTGATTTTCACATTTACCTAATAGGAATTTTGCCCATCATTTGCGATGGTTTTCTCGACTGACCTCCCCTCGCCGCCCGCTGCCTATCTACGCGCAAGCCATCCATCTACGATATCAGAATCTGTCCAGCTAATAATGATTACGGTGATTTCGTCTGTGCCCTTTGACTTGGTAATTACCAGTTGCAATGGCGCGCTACGGCTCGGGACGCAACTGTAGGGGATGGGGCAGAGGTCGCCACATTGGCAAATGAGGAGAGACGAGACGATTCTCCCTGTTAACCTTTGACCTGTCATCGCCGCTCACATCGACGTTTCAGAGCTGGCAGACCTCGAGAGGTATCTGGTATATGTTAAAGTGAAATTAAATCATTAACAACATGATTAGCGATATCACGTACACATTGGGTAATCTTATCTGTAGGGCGGTTCATGCCGTGAATAGAGCTGACAAGATACTGGGGACTGATCTGAAAATTCAACGTAATGTACCCAGAAGTTATCTTATATTAAATATATATCTCCAAAAACCCAATCCAAAAGGGGTCAAATACTATACAAATGAAATTAATATAATGTAACTCATTAATAGGAGGAATGAGTATGTTTGTATGTTAGGTTGCAGGGGTGCCTATCCCCTTTTCCCAAAAAAATAATTACCTGAGGAGCATTTCCCCCTAACCTTTGGACTTCATGATTTATGTGCGCCCCACTTTTCCATAATGCTGGATCCGCCCCTGATGTAAGCTCCACAGTTGGTGTTGGGCATTTTGGAGATGAGCACCAATGGTCAAGAACAATTCCGTATAATGGAATCTGATTTGAAAAGCATGTACATCGATACTCTTGAAACTATGTACTGATGTGGTGTTCACTTCTGCTGCGACAGTAATCCACCATTGTCTTGGCCACCCAGGCAGAACTCGCATTCTTTCTTAACACAAAAAGGCAAATAAATGTTCACGGGTAGTAATTGCTTCAGTATAAATTTGCACTGTCACCGAGCCTTTACCGTTTAATGCCTAACGCCCAATGAAATAGCCGAGCCATTTCAATCAACACGAAACCCAGTGGCGCTGATTGGCAGGCCGTGAATTGGAATACCTTGTAAAACACTAGGTCGCTTGTGACAGGCAATCAGGTAAGGCGCAGTCATGCCATAGTTCCCCAGGGGGGCCCGGGACATGCGGGAGGGTGAGGTCAGATCTTGATGCAGGGTCGAGGGTGGGATGGGTGTGGGTGGTTCATGAGACAATGGACGACGGTGCACCGATGGGATGGGCAGATCTTAGAGTGCTGAAACGATACTGTTGTCATTCAGCGCTGTAAAAGTGATCGAAATTTCAAGGGTTAAGCGTTCTTGGACGTTTTTGATCAAGTATATTCCTATACGTTCTTCAACGTTCTAAGTTGCTCGGGCATGTTAGTACGTTCTTGTACTCTGTTGTTCCCGCATATTACTACGTTCTTGTAGGTGAGGTGAGGTGAAATTTGAGAATATTTCGCTCATATGACGACGTGCATCCGTTTGTATGTGTAGGTGCGGCTTCTTGTACTAGCCAAGACTGAAGCTGGTTTTATAGTGCTAGCCCACTGAGATACCATGCCGCAGTGAAGCATGAATACCCCACTCAGACACATTATACTGACTCCAAGCCGACCAGTCCTTGTTGTACCCATTAATGCCGAGCGCCAGGCAGGGACCAACAAGTACCATATTTTAACGTCTTTTGGTATGACGCGGTCGGGGATCGAACCCACGACCTTCCGCTCTCCGGGCGGACGCTCTAACCACTACACCACTGAGGCGGCCACGTTCTTGTACGGTCTTACTCACGTGCATTACTGCGTTCTTGTACCCTGATGTTCACGTGCATTACTGCGTTCTTGTACGCTGATGTTCACGTGCATTACTGCGTTCTTGTACGCTGCGCACGTATATTACTGCGTTCTTGTACGCTGTTGTTTCCGTATATTACTGCGTTCTTGTGCGATCTTACTCACGTATATTACTGTGTTCTCGTACGTTTTTGCTCACGTATATTACTGCGTTCTTGTACCCTGGTGTTCACGTACATTACTGCGTTCTTGTACCCTGGTGTTCACGTACATTACTGCGTTCTTGTACGCTGATGTTCACGTACATTACTGCGTTCTTGTACGCTGCGCACGTATATTACTGCGTTCTTGTACGCTGTTGTTTCCGTATATTACTGCGTTCTTGTACGATCTTACTCACGTATATTGCTGTGTTCTCGTACGATTTTGCTCACGTACATTACTGCGTTCTTGTACGCTGATGTTCACGTACATTACTGCGTTCTTGTACGCTGCTGTTCACGTACATTACTGCGTTCTTGTACGCTGTTGTTCACGTGCATTGCTGCGTTCTTGTACGCTGCTGCTCACGTACATTACTGCGTTCTTGTACGATATTGCTCCAGTATATTACTGCGTTCTTGTACACAGTTGCTCACGCATATTACTGCGTTATTGTACGCTGCTGCTCACGTTTATTACTGCGTACTTTCATTAACCTTGTGTTACCTCAATGACATGTAAAGGGTGTTGCACTATCAAGAATGTTGGTGTAACCGCGTCTTTCTGTCACTAGCACTAGCTAGCGCTTTCTAGGGACAAAACGATAGCTAAATATCACCGAATTGGGTCGCTTAATTGCCAAGCAACTGAATTCAGACAGGTACCATCTCTGCTAGCGGCTACAGACAGGTCAGCAGAAGCTTCCAAAATCCGCTCGAAAGGGTCGTATTTCCAGATCCCTTCACACTGGTCGATAAATGTATTAGAAGGTGGTGCTGACACTGTGGGTATGCTAACATGAAGCTGGGCCATGATTATACCTACTGGAAGTACACTGCATACATTGGTTCAACTTGGCGGACTACAGGCTAGATGGGGTTGTGTGTAATGGTGTGTAACGGTGCGTTCAACATTATTGCACTTACAGAACGGAGTACATGCATGGTTGCCTGTATGAGTCCATATAGTCTGTCTCACAGTCCCTGAACCACATTTTCCCCACTGCCAAGCCCTCTCTGCAGTGCTAAAGCCCCAAATAAAGCAAGTCTAGATTTCCTCAAGTTCTGAATCTCTGGTCTCCCTGGGCTTCCTTTTCAAATTGAATGGGCTTGTTTGCAACTATCAAAATTATATATATTCAGAGACTAAGCATTAGTCTAGAGTCCATACTAATGCCGGTGTTATAGTGCTAGGACATTTAGATACCGCAGTGTTAACATTGGCACCATGCTCTGATTCAGTATACCGACGTGCAGTCGCGCAGTTCTTCTTTTATCCCATTAGTGTCGAGCGTTAATCAGGGAAACAAGGGGCGGCGGGGTAGCCTAGTGGTTGAAGCGTTCGCTCGTGACGTCGAAGACCGGGTTCCATTCCCCACACGGATACAATGTGAAGCCCATTTCTCGTGTCGTGGAATATTGCTAAAACAGGAGTAAAATCTAAACTGACTCACGGGCAAACAACAAGCACCATTTCATGATCTGTTAACGTTTTTTTGGTAGGGCGCGGCCAGGGATCGAATAACCGACAGAGAACTCCGGGCAGAAACTCTCTAGCTGGACACAGATCAGCCTTGGCTGTTTGCAGTGTCAATGTGGAGTATTGATGGGGTATGGAGTTTCCGATTGCAAGTCACACTGGAGTATCAGACGTCACACCTGAACTGGTACTGCACTTGCTTCGTGCCAGACGCCGAAAGAACATCCGGATAGACGTGTCTGTACACAACACCCGGACTGTTCCGAATGCTGAGAATGATTGCATCGGGATATAAACATCAATATTGAACTGAAACAGCACCCGACTGCTTCCAATTACTGAGTGCACAAGACATCGTGGACATGAGTGCAAATATTGGAAACTGCGCCCGATCTATGCCGAATGCTGAGAAGGTAAACGGCCTGGTACATATGTGTCAATATTGGAAACAGCGCCCGATCTATGCCGAATGCTGAGAAGGTAAACGGCCCGGTACATATGTGTCAATATTGCATTGACACATGACCTGATCGGTGTGGAGGGCTGGGTAGGGTGTTTGCTGTAGGTTCAGGGATATGTGAGTGATAATTTTGTTCAGTCACACATTAAATCCGCCTCCATTATTTGCTATGCCTTTGATGAGTGTCTGAGGCTGTGGGGGTAATGTCCCCTACCCCGACATCACCGAACACGAGACGGACGTGGTAATGTCAGCCCCCACTGAGCCACAGAGCCATCCACAAAGGGAGCGTCTCACAACAACCGTTAACCTTTTTCTAACACTCCTGTCATATTACGCATAAATACATACAGCTTTATAAGAAATCCAGGTTTTAGGAAATCACGGTTTCCATGGCCATGGTAATACCTGCCCATAAGGAGCATCGTTGTGTTAAAACAAAATCTGATCTTTAATAAATAATTGAAATGTATTGTATAAAAAATATTACCTTGCAATGATAATGTACACCAAATAACGTTTGCACCTATCTTTTAACCTATATGTGCCAATATGCAAGCGCATTGTAACTGTACCTCGGTAAAAAAAATAAAAACATTTTTACGAGACAGTCCCTATACAGATGAAAATGTCGGCATTTGGTTAAACCTGATGGGCGCTGTCGCGGTGGGGGTCGGGGACAACCTTTGTTGTAGACGCTCCACGACATCGTCGTCTGTGTATACCTCGCTATTGGAAGTAAAGATGATTTACCTTTGTGAATCAGTAAAGAGGTGATCCCTGAGTGCCCGATATCCCCGGGCCGTAATGGCTTTCGGTATGATCATGCATACGCAGAGTTTCACACTCGCCCACCAAAAAGGGCGTTTAAAGAAATGTTCTGACACAGGAGAGAAAAGTTGATGTTTTGTAAAAGATCCCTCACACCACACATGTTCGCATGGTGAGAATACCTCAATATGTAAAAGAGCGGGTAATGAAATAACTTGGATAAAAATTAATTTTGCCCGCATGTTGGGGTTAAAGATTAATGGTATGTACGGTTTAACGTTGTTATCCAATAGACAGCAGCAGGTGCCCGGCGGATCAGTGATATCTCCACTCACTTCCTACCTGCCACCACGTTACTCTAACAGTTCCCCTCCTAATCTGGGATAACACATGGCAAGTTCCTGGATTCATTGGCGTCAAGGTATAACTAGATGAGGTATCGGGTGTGTTGTTTCATTGGCGTCAAGATATAACTAGATGAGGTATTGGGTGTGTTGTTTCATTGGCGTCAAGGTATAACTAGATGAGGAGGTCATTGGCGGATATAACTGTGTTGTTTCATTGGCGTCAAGAATCAGGTGTGTTGTTTCATTGGCGTATATAACTAGATGAGGTATTGGGTGTGTTGTTTCATTGGCGTCCAGATATAACTAGATGAGGTATTGGTGTGTATTGTTGTTTCACTGGCGTCAAGGGTATGACGCCAAGATCAGTATCAGGTGAGGTTGTTTCAGATTTCATTGGCGTCAAGGTATAACCAGGTGTGTTGTTTCATTGGCGTCAAGATATAACTAGATCAGGTATCAGGTGTGTTGTTTCATTGACGTCAAGGTATAACTAGATGAGGTATTGGGTGTGTTGCTTCACTGGCGTCAAGATATAACTAGATCAGGTGTGTTGTTTCATTGGCGTCAAGATATAACTAGATCTGGTATCAGGTGTGTTGTTTCATTGGCGTCAAGGTATAACTTGATCAGGTATCAGTTGTGTTGTTTCATTGGCGTCAAGGTATAACTAGATGAGGTATCAGGTGTGTTGTTTCATTGGCATCAAGAAATAACTTGATCAGGTATCGGGTGTATTCTTCCATTGGTTTCAAGTATTAACAGGAGCAGGTATCAGGTGTATTGCTTCATCTGAGTTATTTTTATTTTGATTTATTATAGGATATTTATATAGCGCACATATCCAGGCAACTAGTGCATGCTCAAGGTGCTGGTATTTTTGCCCTCGATCATTGGATGTCAATCTCAACGGCACATCGTATTATCAATTTCAACTCCCTGGGGATTATACAACTCTTGCTGCCACAAGGCGCACCGAGTTATTGTGGTTTTCTCATCCTAATGAGGTACCCACTCACAGCTGGGTGGACTGGGACACATAGTCATAGTACTTTGTCCAAGTTCACTGCACGTTGCTGTACCCGCAACTAGGTGTTTGCACGTATTCATGTGGCCACCATCTGGTCATATACCAACGGATTATTCAGAACTTTGAGAATCAAGAGTCGTTTCATAGAGGCTATATAAGGACCGCATTAATGGGAATATACTGAAAGCCATTAAAAACGCGATTGGTATTTGTTGTCCTGAAACTTACAAAAGTTCTATTGAAGATTTTTTCCTGCGATACAGAGGATGTAGGGATAAAAGGCTGTTATTCTGGCCCATTTCGAGTTCGAGTCCCGGAGCATTCCTCTCACATGAACTTTGATACTTAAAACTGAACCTTTGACATTTCTCGTAAACACAACCACATTCATGAAACACGTTGTGCACATGCATTACCTGCACCCAGGCCCTGTAAAAGCACAAGGAATTGTGGAACTCAATCACTTTGAGAAAATGCCACACTTGACACAAGACGAAAGGAATCAGGTTATCGGTATGGTCAGCCAAGGTGCTTCAGATATGATGATTGCCAGGCACTTTAATGTGCATCCATCCACTGTAAGTCGACTCAGACAACGTTTTCGGGCTACCGGAAGTGTTGCTGTTCGTCCGCGACCTGGTGCACCACCTGTGATAACAGCTCGACAAAACCGCAATATCCGAGTTTCACACTTGCGAAATCGGTTCCAAACAGCTGATGATTAGGCAAGGAGGACAATTGGGACAAGTCAGCGTCATTTTCAGCGCCCAAAAGGTGCAAGGACGCCTTTCTGCCTTCAACATCCGGTGTCGTTACCCGTACCTTGGTCCAACCTTATTGCATCGCCACAGACTTGCCAGACAGCGATGGGCAGCAAATGGGGCCAATCTTGGCAACAGGACATGGTCAGATGTCATTTTTTCAGATGAATCCAGGTTTAACTGATCCTTTGCAGATGGACGTCAACAGATTTATCGACGTAAAGGAGAAAGACTTGCGCCAAACTGTGTCCTTGAACATGATCGTTTTGGAAGGGGTGGTGTCATGATCAGACAAAAGACCATCAGAGGCTGCAGACCATCCAACAACTGTTCCTGAAAAATGTGTGCCTTCAATGCCCCAAAGACTGCGAGCATGTCTTGCAGCGCACGGTGGACACACACGATATTGACTGCAAGTGACCCCTCCTTTGTGTGATGTCGTTGTTGCGTCACTGATGTCGTTGTTGCGTCACTGATGTTGTTGTTGACTTGACATTTTCAGATGAAATTATTCACAGATGTTCACTTAAAACATATCTGCCAGTTAGGTTTATATATGTTGAAATTAGTGTGAGTAAAGAAAGTATGAATGTCAAATTGCATTTTTAATGTCTTTCAGTATATATTGGGTTGGGCGGAATACAAGGACCTGTGAGATAGACAGGTGTTCCTACACAGGTACAGGCACCCTGCACACCTTGCACAGTCCTGCACAACTACAGACGTAGTACACCTTATTGGTGCAGTGAATCATAAGCTGTACAGGTTTCATAATCTGTTTGTACAGGTATCATAATTTGTTTGTACTGTATATCATAAGCTGTCCGTACAGTGTATCTCAAGCTGTTGGTACAGTGTATCACAAGCTGTAGATACAGTGTATCACAAACTGTTGGTACAGTATATCACAAGCTGTAGATACAGTGTATCACAAGGTACAGTGTATCACAAGCTTGGTACAGTGTATCACAAGCTGTTGGTACAGTGTATCACAAGCTGTTGGTACAGTGTATCACAAGCTGTTGGTACAGTGTATCACAAGCTGTTGATACAGTGTATCACAAGCTGTTGGTACAGTGTATCACAAGCTGTTGGTACAGTGTATCACAAGCTGTTGGTACAGTGTATCACAAGCTGTAAATACAGTGTATCTCAAGCTGTTGGTACAGTATATCACAAGCTACAGTGTATCACAATACAGTGTATCACAAGCTGTTGGTACAGTGTATCACAAGCTGTTGATACAGTGTATCACAAGCTGTTGATACAGTGTATCACAAGCTGTTGGTACAGTGTATCACAAGCTGTTGGTACAGTGTATCACAAGCTGTCAGTACAGTGTATCACAAGCTGTTGGTACAGTGTATCACAAGCTGTTGGTACAGTGTATCACAAGCTGTTGGTACAGTGTATCACAAGCTGTTGGTACAGTGTATCACAAGCTGTTGGTACAGTGTATCACAAGCTGTTGGTACAGTGTATCACAAGCTGTTGGCACAGTTTATCACAAGCATGCACATCTTCCATTAAAACAGAAACATACATTATAATGTACACATGAATGCACCAGGGAGCATGCTTATTTCATGAATATTTTTTCATTCTTGTTGATGTATTATTGTGTTCCTGTCGTGACGTATTCTAGATGATTACATATGTATTTATTCATACATGTTTTGCTCATTCGGAAACTTCTCTTTATTTGTGTGAAGGGTTGGTTCCGCTTATTTGGGTATGATTTTGTTTGAGACCGATATAAGCTGAATTAGAATACAAAGTAACCCTCGACATGCTACATTCGATCCTGGTTTCTATTATTAATGTTAATTCATTAGCTTTTGTTCAGTGCATAAAAGATTCATAATTAAAATACTGATGGCAAGGATATACTCGAAGATCGATCGATGACAAGTGCAGTTTTTTATATATTTTTTCAACGCTTAGTAACCAATAACACACTGTATATATAGAACAGTTAATGGTAAACAGTATATCTGCTTGCTGTAAGGTGCGTGTTGGTGGAGGCGCAGGTAAGTACTCCGACATGCGAGACGGTTGCATCAGGTATGGAGACGGAGGCTGCTTCGGATCAGCGTGACACTGTACACTTCATCGTAAATAAAACATTGACAAGCGATCCAGGGATCCGTATCGCATGAAGTGGCTGCAGACCGGGCTATGACAACTTGTATAATTGGTCGCGAAAACAACAGCACGTCACCATAAGCCCGTGTCACCTTATCGTCGACTCAATAATTCAGAGAGATATGTTAAGGGGTTGGTTACTTGTAGATTGTATCTCTGTATACTCAATTGACTACGTATAAACAGGCTATAAGCGGTGTTCAGTAAAACATGACTAAATGGGGTCGCGCCGTAAGGAGTCGTTGCTTGGCCTTACAAGATTGTATCAATAATAGACGCTTTGGGACGCACTCGTCGTAATGGCTGACCGCACGTGAGGGATGACCAAGACCACTGTACCTGGATTTTTAGACTAATTAGAAAATTACAGGTGTTCAGTTTATGTCAAAGTTTTAAACAATTAATAAAATTGATTATTTAAGAACGACGGTTATTGATTTGCCAGCCGGAGGTGGCATCTGACTGGCTGGTTTCTTTGACGGAAATTACGTTAAAGTAGACTTTTCTTTTGTGTAAGTAAAAGTACATGAAATTACGTTTTTTGTTCTTTTCTCTCGGGAAATATTACGTTTTGTTTTCTCGGTATTTTGTCTGCAGAGAGAGATGTTTCTTTGAACCCATGGACCTCCATGGAACAAGGGATGTTTGGCCTGCTATTATCCGTACCACAGAGGGCGATGGGGTAGCCTAGTGGTTAAAGCGTTCGCCCGTCACGCCGAAGACCCAGGTTCGACACGCCACAAGGGTTCAATGTGTGAAGCCCATGTCTGGTGTCCCCCGACGTGATATTGCTGGAATATTGCTAAAAGCGGCGTAAAACTAAACTCACTCACTCACGTATCACCGTCCCACACATGTATATGGGTAGATAATCTCGGAGTGACAGGCGAACACCTTTACCAGCTATGAACACACTCTGTCATTTAGAAAGTGGTTAAATATAACGCATGTTATGTTTGGGATTACACTTTCTCTGTAAGGTACAGATTCTACTTCTACTACCTTTGTTAGGTTGAGTTCCGTCCGGGATTCGAACCCACACTCTCAGAGTCAGTCCACATCACGTACGTGCGCCCCTCTGACAAGGGTTCTAAATGGCATTGTGTGTGTGTGTTCATAGCTTTCGGTCGTGAGAGCCGTCCAATTAACACTTGTCAGAGAGGTACACAAAGTACATAAAATAGACTACAAGTTGTCCGACTTTCATTCTTTTGGAAGCCGCGGTTTCAGAGTGGATTAGATCACTAACTTCGTGTGCTGGCGAAAAGGCGTCTGAGTTTTTTCAGTTCGAATCCCGGAAGGGATTCAACCTTACAAATGCACTAGAATCTGTACTTTACTTGAGAAAGTGTAATCCCAAATGTAACTTATGTTACTTCAAATATTTTAACAGCTGCATCGTGGCCGTAGACTCCCGAGTGGGCTGAAGGATCACTATTGCCTACTACAGTACAAGGACTACCATTACATACATGTATACGTATATAGAGGCCACATTCACGAGTGTAAGTAGCACATATATAATGACATTCACAAAGTAATTCTGCTTTATCCTCAGAATGAATTAAACATTAAACGTCCACAAAAATATGATGCGATATGCCTACACACGAATTCGCTGGATTTAATGAAAAGAATGAAATAATACTTTGACGACAAAATCCTGTAATAATGAGACTATATGCATGGCGTATTTCACTAATAACATGTTGACACACAACATGCGGTGTTAACACGCTATGGCAGCAATGTTTCCGCTTTGGAATAACAATAAAATCTAATTTTATGGCTGCATAATACACTTTCTCTGTTTACTGTAAAAATATGCGTATTTTGAAAGAGAATATGGTATTTGTTTCAATATTTTTCAATAATTATATAGCTTATGCATATCTTGCAATGATATGAATTATTTATCAGTGTTAAATAACATCATACATGCATGGTAAACGTCCGTGCTCGGCAGCTGTGCCTTCCATGCAGAGAGCTGCGATAGCCCAGTGACTGTGTGGTATTCTATAGTATTACCGTATACTAATTCTGTGTGTCGGAGCTCCTGTAACTCCACCCCCAGGCCCGTTACTCCCGCCTCACCGTTATCAAATTGTTTGACCTTGTAATTGATCTTTCAATCTGAACACTCATTACTCAAGTGATTACGGCAATGATACGCCTAAGTGACTTCCTAACTTAAACTAACCCGCAACGAACACTCTGCCTCCAGCCCCCTTCCTGATTACCCTAGTGATAGACCAATCTAAAAATAGATTTCTCGGGATTATTTCTTTCCTCGCATTATACAGTCAGTTAATGCTATGTGCAACGTGTAAGTGACGGTAATTATGTATAATATAGTGGCAACCTCCGCATCTTATCGGCGTCATAAACCCAGCGAAGCACGTAACGGCAACAACATGCCCCAATGTTCCTAGTTACGTCACTCAGGCCTTAACAACCAGTCTCCGTAAGAAAGGTAGGCTATATAAACCAGTCTCCGTACAAGGGGAGGCTATATTAACCAGTCTCCGTCAAAAGGGTAGGCTATATCAACCAGTCTCCGTAAGAAGGGTAGGCTATATAAACCAGTCTCCGTACAAGGGGAGGCTATATTAACCAGTCTCCGTACAAGGGGAGGCCGTATCAAAGGGAGGCTATATTAACCAGTCTCCGTCAAAAGGGTAGGCTCTATCAACCTGTCTCCGTAAGAAGGGTAAGCTATATCAACCATGCAGGCTTCCTAAGAAGGGTAAGCTATATCAACCAGTCTCCGTAAGAAGGGTAAGCTATATCAACCAGGCTTCCTAAGAAGGGTAAGCTATATCAACCAGGCTTCCTAAGAAGGGTAAGCAATATCAACCAGGCTTCCTAAGAAGGGTAAGCTATATCAACCATGCAGGCTTCCTAAGAAGGGTAGGCTATATTAACCAGTCTCCGTAAGAAGGGTAGGCTATATCAACCAGTCTCTGTCAGAAGGGTAGGCTATATGCAGGCTATAAACCTAGTCTCCGAAGGGGAGGCTATATTAACCAGTCTCCGTCAAAAGGGTAGGCTATATCAACCTGTCTCCGTAAGAAGGGTAGGCTATATAAACCAATCTCCGTACAAGGGGAGGCTATATTAACCAGTCTCCGTCAAAAGGGTAGGCTATATCAACCTGTCTCCGTAAGAAGGGTAAGCTATATGAACCAGTCTCCGTAAGAAGGGTAGGCTATATCAACCTGTCTCCGTAAGAAGGGTAGGCTATATCAACCTGTCTCCGTAAGAAGGGGAGGCTATATCAACCAGTCTCCGTCAAAAGGGTAGGCTATATCAACCTGTCTCCGTAAGAAGGGTAGGCTATATAAACCAGTCTCCGTACAAGGGGAGGCTTTATTAACCAGTCTCCGTCAAAAGGGTAGGCTATATCAACTAGTCTCCGTAAGAAGGGTAAGCTATATCAACCATGCAGGCTTCCTAAGAAGGGTAAGCTATATCAACCAGTCTCCGTAAGAAGGGTAAGCTATATAAACCAGGCTTCCTAAGAAGGGTAAGCTATATCAACCAGGCTTCCTAAGAAGGGTAAGCTATATCAACCAGGCTTCCTAAGAAGGGTAAGCTATATCAACCATGCAGGCTTCATAAGAAGGGTAGGCTATATTAACCAGTCTCCGTAAGAAGGGTAGGCTATATCAACCAGTCTCCGTAAGAAGGGTTGGCTATATAAACCAGTCTCCGTACAAGGGGAGGCTATATTAACCAGTCTCCGTCAAAAGGGTAGGCTATATCAACCTGTCTCCGTAAGAAGGGTAGGCTATATAAACCAGTCTCCGTAAGAAGGGTAGACTATATCAACCATTCTCCGTAAGAAGGGTAGGCTATATGGACCAGGCTTCCTAAGAAGGGTACAGACCAGTGTCCAGGGATACGTTATATCCACAAGCATCAGATAATTCAAGACTGGGTTGTATGAACTGTAGGGAACAGAAAGATATCTGACATCTATGTTTGATGGGGGCAAAACATAAAGCATACAAGAAATGGCTATTCGTCTGTGGTGCTATAGATACGGCTTTTCAATATATATTTTGTACCATATGTTTGCATTTGTCTGCAACCTTTTTCAGCCTAATAACGTTTGTATTTCATTGGGGAAATTTCCAAGCATTACTTTCTCTTGCCCGGCAATTCAGTCGGGGTGGGGATCCTCGTGTACGCCGTCGGTACCTGGGTAGATGCTTCCCTCACAGGTATGCGTACATACCATACCATACCATACCATATCGTACCGTACCGTACCGCAGAACAGGGAATATAAACGCGCAGCAAGAATATCAAAGAAAGTTGCAGCATAGCATGAGACGGTTTACCACCTCAATACAAAATAACATAGTATAGCATTGCTTCGCAACATATAGCAGACTGCAGCTTAAGAAGCAGCAAAGCAAAGCACTATTTGTCTTCTCCACAGCAAAGCTGTGGGGAGATGGGAGGACTCCGAACGCTCAGATTTGTACCCGTCAGTCCAAGGTCATCCTTCACCATTACGGATTAAGGTACGGGTGAATGCAGTCACAAGAAATGAGGATCAACGGGAGTGATAACTCTTTCCTATACAGCTTTGAAATGATACCTCAAAAACATTTATAACTTCTCCAAACTGTGCAGCCAAACACCAACTTCGTGAATTTTACACAATACGTGCATTCCGACCTGGTGATGTTGTATTGTTTATATTTCTACTTGTCAAATAGCAGGCATACCAATGTAAACATGATCTCCTCGCCACAAACACATGTAGGTATGTCTGTGTCACACATACAGGAAGTAGAATTTCAGCCTTGTGCTTCAGGGGTCAGTATTGACGATACAGACACACTGGAGATGCCATACACACGGGAATTATTATATAAATCTGCAGAATGTAGATAGGCTTACATCGGCTCAGCACCACCTACGCCATACGCCAACACTTTCTTCTTAAGGCGCAGCTCGTCGTGCATCTAACCTGCTACATCAGCTTAGTGACACTAACTGTATTCGCATATTAAACTGAGAAAAAACATCATTCATTTATTAAAACTCGTCAGATGTGCGTACAATGGCAATTTCATGCTTATTCTGGTTGAGAGTTTATAACATTCATTTGGATTATATGCGTTCAAGCCCAGGGTTCAACAATGTTTGCAACAGGTGCGCGGGCTGGGACCTTTTTTCGGAAAATGCTTTCTAGAATTGACCAGAAGTGTTAAAATTTTCATTTTGTATCAAAATACAGTATATAACTGTCTATTCATCCAGTAATTCATATATTTTATCTAAATGCGATATGCGAATTAACCAGTGCAACCTCGTGATATTTCACTCACCCTGTAGGCTACAGCAAACCTAGTATTACTGAGTGAGTAGGCTTTTACGTCGCTTTTAGCAATATTCCACATAGTACCCATGTGTTGAATTAAAGTCAGGAACTCGGCGTGACGGGCGCTCTAACAACCATAATAACCCACCACCCCACCTTCCATTTGTTGCATTTGTATGCAGTGATTTTCTAGGCTGCAGCAGTTTGATAATTTACTTACTTTCCCTAAAAATAGACCCTGGTTAATTAAAGCACAGCAAAAGTGAAGAAAATTAAATCCTAAACTCTAAAATCAATATCTATTACCAACGGGGGACGGGAGAATGGACGTATTAATTCTGATGTAAATGCACAATGGGTATTGCCACTTAATGGTGTTACCTCGGGGCATTGGATTGTTTGAATAAGCTTTTACGATACAGTTCGAAGTAATTGTTATGTCACGCCGTTCCATTCTGCATATGACTCCTAAACAAAATAAACCCTGTTGAAAATGATGGAAAAGAATGTTATCTGTCACAATGGGACATAAAAAGAACAAATAGCGGAAATATTCAGCCAGTACCACACATAACTTTATATGTCCGTCTGACTGGCTTGCGTCGTAATAAACTAAAACTATCTAAACTGCGAGTGATATATAAAAATATATCCGAGACAATTGCTAATACCTTGTTGGTTGGTTATTTTTTACGTCGTCACCATTATTCCATCTGTTTCACGACGGTCTGCAAATAATTAAGTTGTCAAGCCAGTGATTGACATCGTGAGCATCGATCAACGCATCTAGGGTACGATGACATCAACCATATTCTCGTGTCTTACAACCCGATCATAGTCGAATCCTACGACAAGCATGGGTTACTAAAGATAAATTCCAATACGGATCTTCACAAGCAGTCTGTCCTAGGGACTGTAAAGAATGTACTAAGAAAATAACCAAACTCAAGTCGAGAATGAATTGGTAAGTTTAGACTGCCTCATAACTGAAACTAAGCACGCACTTGCATTTTCTTTTCACTATGCAGATATTTACATGTATTTTCAAAAAATAATCTTTTTCTTAGAAGAAATCTTAGTTTACTTCCGGGAGTCAGTTGTATGTACAGATATAGTAGTATGGCAAGGGAAATCAATGTATATAGAATTAAGCAGACTCATGTCTTGGTGTGCATATGCCTCAAATGTATGAAAATTGTCGTCTTTTTGTCCAAAGAGAAGAATTGTTCATTGTCAGGACCGGCGTGGTGACCACAGTGACAGCAGCAGACGGGCTACGCGGAATAATGCATAAACTCACCCCAGCGAAATCAGGTTAATACCACATTATCTCATCAAGATACTCTGCCTTTCCGACTGACAAGTGAGTTGTTGTCTATATATCCGAGATGTAATTTAATTATGTATGCAAATATAACAACCACCTCTTGCTGGTGCAGCTGAAACCGAGGTTTGTCCTTGACCTTTAGTTAATTATGACGTCAGCTTTGATATATTCACAAGTACCCAACAATACCTCAAGCTCCTTCTCAATAACACTGACATGCTGTTTTGACGTCCAGGCTCCGTTAGTTGTGGGTTCGAATCCCAGGTTCTCCATGCTAATGGCCCTTGACCCGTTAGCACCCTTGTCCTAGGGTTCACGTCATCATGCGCATCGCCTTAGCTCTCTCGTGCAACAGACAGCCACCAAGAAAACATACTCCAGGCTGAAACCGAATAATTAAACGTTATACGTAAACACCAATAACAAACAGTGTCCACCTGCTTTGAGAAAGTTTTAGTATTCTTCATAGCTAATCAATATCAATTTTGTCATTAATAAAAGAAATCGTTCAACGAATCTTTATTTTTTCTGTTTTGGTGTTTTTATTCAACGGCAAACTGGTGTGTCTGGAGTGAAGTTGCGGTAGTGTGTTATACGTGAAATGATTCTACAGGCGGACCCTTTATGTCCGATCTGGAAAAAACCCGGAACAAATTGAGTTGTGAAAATATGCATTAGCTCAGTACGTGATTATAATGGCTTGGCAGCTCTGTCCCAAGTCGCGCGCGTGTGCAGTAGCTGCACATCACACCTCGCTGAAAGTACGATGTTGACACTTGGCGTAAGAGAGATATTTACATTTGTCATTTCACACCTGTTGGATCCCATAATAACGCTTGTTTATTTATCAAAGTGACCTAAGGTGCTTCCCGTCAGTGGTAGTAAAGTCCACACAGCCCCGCCTATAGTGAAGTCGTCGAGTGTGGCCCTGGGTGCCATCTCCCCCGGCCCGCTAGTGTGACCTCTAGCCCCTACTCACTACACTAATGGGGTTGATGTTTACCTACTACAAGCTCCGGTCTCGCTGTTTATTTTTATGATTAGGGGAAAACGATGTTAAGAGAAAACTATTGTCATACAGATTTTATAGCCACGACAACGCTCCCTTCCTCACGGATGCTAAATACCGGTATGAGCGGCCCATACCAGGCCAGAGCTTGTCTCAGGATATATGCATAGTATATTTGGCTGTTTTATGTACGGGATGATTAACCGTTCTGAGCCGTGCTGCTCCCTGACGTGTTCCATACTGCATGATAGTCCCAGCCGGCCGGCTACCATACACTCAACAAAGACGTAAGCTTGTAGTATTCTTTCTTAAGACGAGGTCTGCAGTCCCCCCTCGCTGTTGCTATGTAAAACACGAGTACATGCCTCTCCTCTACCAATGCGGATCTTGTTTCGAGGCCTCGGAATAATTGGTCCATATCATGCGACAAAACGCCTCTAGAATCACGTTTTGTCCCCCGAGATGTTTCAAATGAACGCGGACAATACACGGAAATCTATTCCCCCAAGTGATAAAGTAGGTAGACTGCCTGCCCATCGCTGTGGCGCCTCGCCTCCGTCCCAACTCAACTAACTGCAAATATTTGAGGCCGTCATGATGGAATTTCGTCATTTTTTTGGTCCGGCAATATTTATTCCTTGCTTCAATAAATGTAAAAAATGTACAAGCAACCTTTTCCAAGTACACAATGGCTGCACTGGCGTTTCTGAAGATCCGTGGAAGGAGGAAATACTCTTGGAATGGAATCCATCTTTGGTTGTGTCAGAGTTGTTACAAGACGTTCCCGATGCAAGTCCTCCCCCTATACTTATATATGATATATATCTCGCCCTAGCACAAAACATGCGGGATGGTTTATGGTCAATACACGAGGAAACGCATGCACATGTGAACTACACACACACACCACACACACAAAACACATAGATACACAGACGCACACGCGCGCGCGCACGCACACACACACATACATATGCCACGTCTATTGTTCTGTGAGAATGAATTAGTCTATCAGCCTTGAGGCTCCCGGGATTACATGCACAATGAACGCATGTTTATACTGCTCGCTAACAGTAAATACTTTCTAAACATACTGTGTTCCTCTCATGAAGACTGTCACCAATGACGATGCTATATCAGTAACTATGAAACTGATAAAAGCATTTATCATGAAATTGGAAATAATTTCCCTTATAGACCAAATCAAACTCATATTTATCAGCAACTCTGCATCTGTCCTATAAAGAACCATATTTATCAGCAGCTATATTTTAAATTTTTCCTGCATTTATCCAAACCGGGAATAGACGCCATATCACGTTGACAGTTGGAAACAAATTCGCGGCGATGATCGTTGAACGTTTCAACTATGACACACACGTCAAGACGGTAGTGTTCCATCAATGCGTTACTTGATATCATCAGGCAATTACAGTAATCTCGCTGATTCCCGGTCTGTTTCAGTCAGTCGTCCACCCGCCTTTTGTTCTGTAGCCGGGTAGATCTACACCCACCAGTGTGAGGGGATTACGGTGTTCTGCTGTGACTACAACCAGTATGTTTCTGCATGAGCCTGTGTGTAGAGAAACGACAATCAGGACTATCCAATCACTGTCAGCGTCTTTGCCAAACCGATATAACACAAGGGATCATCGAGAATGGTCCAACCCCTTTTTAAAGCCTAAATACAACCTATTTTGATTAATATAAAACCTCGGTATAAGGTGACTAAATTCTTTGTAATTACCTCAAATCAAGTTCAGCTACTTTTAATGGTTTTTGATCGGTGGGTGGTCCAGTGGTTAAAGCGATCGTCGCGCTGAATTAATGGGCGGCAGTGGAGGTAACAGTAGCAGTAACAGTAGCAGTAGCAGTAGCAGTAGCAGTATGGTTGTTTACCATCGACGATACCATTACTTGTATTGCGTAAGTAACATGCGAGTAAAATTTTCATTTTAACGATTATCGTCGACCCTTTTCCTGACACGAGATGAGGCAAACATGAAACGAAACAAAAAAAGCCATTTTTTAAAATTTCATATATATTTTATCTCTTGTTTCACGTGTGTTTAGCCTGTAATATATTACGTCACGTGGGCCGCCTGAAAGTAGTTCAATCATAAATACAACGACTCTGTCACTGGAACAAAACATCGATTATATTGTTTTAGAAAAACAAAAAAGTTTATCACTGATTAAAAAACAAATAGATGTACTCCTCAATCATTACATCTATAGAGAACTTCATTACTATTTTGTCGAGCGATGATATGCACCAGGATGATCTGACGTGGGATTAACGAAGTAATACGATATCGTTGTCAATGTTCAATCATTTCCACTCCAACATACAGTTGCTTTATGATCATTTTGCGGATTCAGAATGCCAGTGGAGGGATGCGTACACACGTCTGTGCCTTTAACCAGTGTTTGTATCTCGCTTTAATCAATCAATGGTTTTGTATGTACAAGCGGGTTACATGGAAATACAGTTACAATAATAGATATAGTAGAATGAGGAGTGTCAAGACAACAGCAGCTGACGTAACATAACATCAGAATGAACGTATAAAATACTTGTGGTGGTAAGATATAACAGAAGACATACAGACTGTTTAGTCTGTAGATACATATGAATTTGACAGGGCGGTTTTATAATCAATTCCTATGTTGTTATATTTAGGGGGCGGTGGGGTAGCCTAGTGGTTAAAGCGTTCGCTCGTCACGCCGAAGACCCGGGTTCGATTCCCCAAATGGGTACAATGTGTGAAGCCCATTTCTGGTGTCCCCCGCCGTGATATTGCTGGAATATTGCTAAAAGCGGCGTAAAACTAAACTCAGTCAGTCAGTTGTTATATTTAGGGGAAAGATATGATTGTGTCTTTATCACCAAGGTAACATACGGGGAAAATACTTATTGACCTTTCTATATTTTAATGTCTTCTTTTTAGTACCCATTAAAAATGACCTAGTTCATAAATATTGTATGAATTAGGGCAAATAAAATTCGCACTAATGTAGCGCGTTAGCGTATGGTTTACGTACTGTTGATGCCATTCGATTTTCATTTTTTAGTGGCGTAAGGTTGGAATGACGTGACACAAGAAACGACGTCGTATGTGAAGTTTGTTGAAGACATTTGAAAATTACCTAAAAGGATACATTTGTTTGTTTATTTATTTGTTGTTTAAGGCCGCACTCAGCAATATTCCCGCTATATAGTTTCGGTCTGTAAATAATCGAGTCCTGACCAGACAATCCAGTGATCAACAGCATGAGCATCGATCTACGCAACTGGGATACGATGACATGTGTCAACCAAGTCAGCGATCCTGACCACCCGATCCCGTTTGTCCCCTCTTACAAACATGGGTTGCTCAAGATCAATTCTAACACTGCAAAACATGGTCGTGTCATAATCTCTATTCATTCCCTTTCAGATCCACCATCCATCACTGTCAACAGGCTAGTCTGTCTCGCAGTCCCTGAACCACATTATTTTCCCCACTGCCAAGCCCTTCTGCAGTGCTAAAGTCTAGATTTCCTCAGGTTCAAAATCTCTGGTCTCCCTAGGACCCCTTTTTTAATTTAAATGGGCTTGTTTGTTACCATCAAACTTATATATATTCAGAGACTTAGCATTAGTCTATCAACAGGTCTACCCCACCCTGCTACCCAGCTCCCCAACACCCACCACTGTCATCTGACCTACCCCTACCTTGCCTAGAGACTAAGCATTAGTCTAATCACCTGGATGAAAGCGAAAACACCATTGGCATTGTGGAAGTGTTTTGGACATTTGAAAGATATGAGTCAAGGAGAGACATAATGTTACAGCATGTATCATATCTGCAACTTTCTGAAGTGTAGGAAGTTGTAAAAATTGTACAAAATATTGTTGCAACAAAACAGTTTAATAGTACTAATATATAGATGAGATCCAACTATTTTGTCCCACGTTATGATTGGTTGGTTGTTTGGTTGGTTGGTTGTTTAACGCCGCACTCAGCAATACTCCAGCTATATGACGGTGCTCTTTAAGTAATCGAGACTGGACCAGACAATCCAGTGATCAGCATCGTGAGCATCGACCTTCGCAATTGGGAAACTGTGTCAACCAAGTCAGCGAGCCTGACCAACCGATCCCGTTAGTCACCTCTTACGACAAGCATGGGTTACAGAGGAACCATTATAACCTGGATCTTCACGGGTCTATAAACGTTATGAAATCCCCATCCTGGCAACAATTGCCGCCTTCGTGGTCTGAAGGTTAGAAGGAGCGCGGAGAGGGCTCGATGGTTCGATTCTCTGTCAAAAGATGTTAAGGAGGTGGCATTAATGTCACCCTGTCTGGCGCTGGGGGATAAAACAACAACTGATTGGTTTGGAGTCACTAAACTGTTTCTGAATGGGATCCATGCTAAATGATATGTATATAAAACACGCACGCACGCACGCACAGGGGACAAGAAAATATAATCTTTCACTCGCTTCATGATTACGTTAATGTGTACGTGTACAAGGTGCCAACTCCACGCCATGAAACATGCTGAAAACATTATTAACGATGTCAGCGGATCAGCGAGCACCCTGTTTTCGTTCTCTCCACCACACGCTGTCTACTAGTGTCTTCTGGAAGCTGACTGAACACAATACACCGCATCCAGGTCAGGGTATCGTGCAAATACACAGTTAACTCCACCAGCTCCAGATTAATGAAGGCTGTGTCACGAAGGTACTTTCTGACAGTCGCGCGATTTCCGTTTCCGTAACGAGCTATGACGAGTAAGCTAGTACGAGTTTAGCTACAGTTGAGACGTGTGTACCTACATTCCAGACGGGTTTAGCTACAGTCCAGACGGGTTTAGCTACATTCCAGACGGGTTTAGCTACAGTCAAAAGTACTAATATATAGATGAGATCCAACTATTTTTTCGATGTTGGCCACGTGTGTACCTACATTCCAGACGGGTTTAGCTACAGCCCAGACGGGTTTAGCTACAGCCCAGACGGGTTTAGCTGCAGTCCAGACGGGTTTAGCTACAGTCCAGACGGGTTTAGCTACAGTCCAGACGGGTTTACGGGATCCAGACAGGTTAAGCTACAATCCAGACGGGTTTAGCTACAATCCAGACGGGTTTAGCTGCAGTCCAGACGGGTTTAGCTACAGTCCAGACGGGTTTAGCTACAATCCAGACGGGTTTAGCTACAGTCCAGACGGGTTTAGCTACAATCCAGACGGGTTTAGCTACAGTCCAGACAGTCCAGACGGGTGTACTGCTCCACAATAGCTACAGACGGGTTTAGCTGCAGTCCAGACGGGTTTAGCTACAATCCAGACGGGTATACCTACAATCCAGACGGGTTTAGCTACAATCCAGACGGGTTTAGCTACCATACAGATGGGTTTAGCTACCATACAGATGGGTTTAGCTACAGTCCAGACATAACACAGTCTGATATAGAAGAAATAGCCTTCAGATATGGTACACATGTGAAGATTCGAACCCGGGTAGTCGCCGTCAGTGATTTTTAACGAGCAAGACTACTCCAGCAATATCAAGGCGGGGACACCAGAGATGGGACCCTCACATTGTCCCCACGTGAGGAATCGAACCCAGTCTTCGGCATGTCTGGTGCTGTTGCATCCCTAGAGCTTGCGTGTCTCACAGTCCCTGAACCACATTATTTTCCCTAAAGCCTAGCCCTCTCTGCAATGCTAACGCCCTAAATGAAACAAGTCTAGATTTCCCCAGGTTCGAGTTCTGAATCTCTGGTCTCCCTGGGGCTCATTTTCAATTTAAATGGGTCTATTTGTTACAATCAAAATTATATGTATTCATCAACTAAGCGTTAGTCTACCCTATATTAGTGCCACAGGGTAGAAGAGTAGGAGAGGAAGCAAAATGTTCACGTGTTGCATGTATTACACCGTGAGTGAGTGAGTGAGTCTAAAGCAGATTTCTGGTTATATCAGGGCGTGTCAGCCCAAGTGATGCAGGTGTAAGACGTCTACCAGTTTGGTGAGACCCACGAGCATGACTATGGAGCAGACAAACCTTGAAACATAAAGGGAGTGAACCGTACCTTTCTGGCGCGCCCGACGAACGCACAGTTCCCCCTTCACGTAATTACAAAGGTGTACCCAAATGTTTGGGGAAGCTGGAGTAGTGTTTGAAGTAGGGTAAACCCTATTCACTCACTCACTCATGTTACGCGATGTGATGACGTGGAGTGTTTCTACAGGGATGTTGGTCGGGGTCACACAGTTGGTCGGGGACGTGGACAAAGAAGGGTATCGGGGCGCTGAAAGCAAATACTGTGTTGTCGTTCGATGTCGATCGTCACGCAAGTTGGGGGAATGGATTTCTCACGACCGAGGCTCACACACACACAATTCAACTGGGCTAGCGTCCGAACACAGTTCTCACTCGACTGTTGAGGCTGCATACTCAGTGGCGTGGGACATTCCCACACTCAGGCAGTTCGTGAAATGTATACCTGTATAATACATGGAAATAACATTTGTCAACTTCAATACACTCCTATCAAGAAACTCATTTAGTAAGCAATAGATCACTTGATGCCATATGTCATACATTTTATATGCCATATGCCACACATTGTCATGCTATCCATTACACTGCACCAAAAATGTATGCAAATGCATAACGAGAGTAACTGCATCTGAATACTTCTAAGATTGTTTTTTCTATGGTATGCATGCTAATACACAAACCTGATCATACCGCAAGAGAGCTAATATATCAAATACGTATGTGCACCTTAAACACACCAAATATCAATAACCAACAAAATAATATCAAATAAAGTTCTAAAATGCACCAGCATTATCTCTTCTCAGGTATGCGAACGTGCATGGAATGATATGCATCTCTACAACATTGGAAGTGTGACAATGGCCAACTCTCATTATTAGATAAATGTTTTGGCGTTTGCTATTGTTTTTCAAGCAAGTTGTTTCAGTCTGTCTCAAATATGAAGTCTTTTATGGCGATATTATAAAATAATTAAAAATATTTTTTATATATTTGTGTCGGGCTTAATATAAGTAATGTGCTGAAAGCTAAGTGACGTGTGCGACTTTGCGTAATCCGGCGTGTCTCATTTTCTGGGGTTTTTTTTAAATCATCAAACTTAGGTCAGTAAAAAAATGTTAGACTTTAATCACTCAATAAACGCATGGTGTGATGCATTATCATAGTTGTTTGTTTATTATAGTTTATTTATACACATTGTGTAAATACAGCTCAAGTACAGGAGATTGGGCGAAATATAAAGACAATAAATTTCGTTTTCACTGACAAATTTATCAGCGTAAACGTGTGACTGGTTTATAAATGATACAGAATTTGCGATTGTAACTGCTACCATTATTTCTATGTTTGTCTATTTCTGCTCGAGAGAATGATGTAACGAAGCGATGTGCATGTAGTACAGCCTTTCAATCTAAATGATATGTTTCAAAAATCGATAAATAACATTTGACATGAAAAAGATGTTCCAGAGGAATTTAATCAACATTGATTCACCTACTCCGTGTTTGAGCCCGCCTCGATTCAGATTCATGTCAACATGCTTCAAGACGTAAGAAGCACGTGGTTTTGTTTACAGCGGAAGTAGGGGAATCTTTTCCCGAGGTGAATATTTACCGTACTATTATTGGTTAAAACTGCGTGAGAACCAACATGGCGCTGTTCAGTAAACCTATAGTTGTACATAATACTTGTTATGAAATTGGACATGGCTGGACACCGTATTGTGTTCAGGCATCTTTGGATGTTTCAAAAATCGTGTTTCAAGAGGCCTTTAAACTCTACGGCTCTCTTTACTTGGTGAGTTCTCAAATGGGGTCACAAACACTCCGAAAGCGAGTCGGTAAACAGCTAGCTCACTGCACTGACTTGACACAGATGTTTTCATTCCTTAACAACAGGAAAACTGTTTTATAGCTCGTTGGATTTAGCAATTGTTGTTTGTTGCAATTGATTGGATATACACCAGTGTATGTTTATATGCACGTACATCACTGACTGTGTATCCGTGAGTCTACAGCTGGACTATGATCGCCATCAGTGACGACATGCATTAGGGGCATGTTCATTGTGGACTTTGAACGCCATGTAGAAAATTATTTAGTGTCACACTCAAAATGTCGTCCGATATGATTAAGTTTGTATTATTTCGCACATATGCATTAAATAATCCAAGCAAGACATTGTCACCCGATATAATATCAGAGATATATTTATGCCAGGTGTCCATCGTTTTATTTTGTTTGGGATAGTCTTTCACTTTGACGTTCTTTTAAGGATTTTTTATTGATATAAAAAAGACAATTATGAAAAATGATGCTTGAAAAGGACCTAAAAGACTGGCTGGCCCAAAAGACTAAAAATATACTGATGACCAAGTGAAAAATAGTTTAAATTGATGCCCAAAAGTCACCTGCCTTGTTTTTCATGTTCGTGAAATAAAACAAATCACACCCTTCTTATCTTTAGTTCTCTGATTAATGCCCATGAATTAGTGACTATTTGGTATAAAAATTATGTGCAAATAAGTTGACCTTTGACTCCCAAGATAATATGCATGTGTCGTGCATTAGATTGTCAACTTTAGGCCATTTGGAGGAAAATGATTGATTATGGTGAGCATTTTTTAAATAAAATTTGATTTTATCGGTTAAGTGAGTGTGTTTCAGTATTTTGCAAAACTATTAATCATTGATTTATTGAACTATTATGTTCTTTTATTCATCACATGTTAAATATTATGCAAATATAAACATTTACTACATGTAGTGTTAGACATAAGTCAGGGAGGTCCTGATGCCCTAATGAATCAGCATATGTGGCGAAAACTGTGTAAAGTTACATCATTTTTACCCAGTTAATAACCAATACACATGAAGACACAGAATACTCCATGGGTGTAACAATGTGGTTGCTAATCACTCACTGTTGTCATTTCAGTTTTGCTGCAGGTAATTCCTCTGGTATTTCCTGATTAGGCCAAATAAAAAATATGTTGTGGTTTTGATTACACCTCTTTAAAATTTAGGGCAGGTGGGTAGGATTTTTTTTTTTTTTTATTTTTTTTTTAGAGATAAAGTGCAAACTAATAACACATTTATCAATGTGTAATTGTTTATTCAATCAAGCTTGCGGCCATCTTGTCGACTTTCTCTATCAGAATGACTGATGTTGTCGGTGCTGGGAAAAAACAGTGGTATCTGAAAGCTTATTTTATTCATACCTCTTTAAAAAAATAGGGTCAGCATCAATATTCAACATTGTTTTAGGCCTTAAATGCAGGCATCACATACATGAACTCCACTGTAGTAAATAATTAATAGGGTGTTACCTCTCACTGTTGTAATTATGAAATGCAGATCACATGATTTCTTGTCAAAGGAAACATTTCTACCAAATATATGTGATGCACAAAAATATCACTATATTTGCCTATGTAAAGGCATCAACACAAGATGAGGCCCTTAAAATTTGTTGAATTCATAATTGACAAACTTTAATAATTTTGTTTAGAATTAGACAAAAAGTGAGGACCCAAAGGAATAACAATATATTCAATACCTAAACATAAATAAATTGAAATACCTTTTTGGAATATGGTATATAAGTATATACATATACTTGATGACTCAACAAATTAGCTTGAGCAAGTTTTTAATCTTTGGTCCAACATTTTAACTTTGAAATATTTCACAGATTATAATATAAATCTCATGTTTAGAGATAAATATGAATTATTTCTTCTAAAGGCTGATCTTAACATGAATATAATGAGTAATGAAGTATCACCCACCCATCACTGAAAAAAAAAAGATAAACCAATAACAAGAAAAGCAGAACCCCTCCATTTCTGTCATCACACCTCCTTCCTACCAATGTGATGTTGCTCAATCTGAAAAAACATCAGTCACTGCTCTTTTAATGGGAAAAGATCATGTGTTGAGGTCTCCCAAATCTTGCTTGAATCCTCTTTGCAGAGAAAACAATTGCATGTATGTTAGGTCAGGAAAAAGCACACGTAACTGGAGAGGTAACAGCCAAGCTGGTCAGAATCAGTATTTGTAGGAAATGTGCAGTAAGTGTTGCTGATCAAGGGGTAGTGTGGTGGCCTTGTTGTCAAAACTTTCACTCATCACATGTTAGGCCTGGGTTCCATTCACAACTTCAGAATGATGTGAGAAGACCATTTCTTATTAGCCTTGCTCTAAGGCTGTGCTTACTGAAAGCTAAGCTCATGGATGTATAATAATTCTATCTTTTCAAGATGCAAGTCTAGACAAGAAGACAGTACAGTGTCTCATTGCAAATCTGGATTTCACAAGTCTCTAAGGATGCCAGTCTGTTGTAGGAACAAGTTTTTCTTTGTATTAATATTTTCTAGAAATTATAATTTAAACTGAAAATATTGCCTAAGTTCAGGTCTCTCCACTTGGTATTCCTGGAATGTTGCTGGAGTAAAACCATGCACACATACACACTGATTTAAAATTCAATGTAAAAAAATACTACATGATCAGATTTTCAGAATAATCTTATAGTTTCAATGAATAAATGAAAAGGAATGCATCATAAAATGAAACTTCATATCCTCTATTGTAATACATGAGAATCCTCACGTTGGTGCTTCAATGTTCATGCTACATTTGCACTAGCCTGTATATTCATGCTGAATGTGCATTTTATGATTTGATGGTTGTAGCAAGTACATTTTAATGCTAAGAATTAGTAATTAATGAAAACAATTGTGCTGCTAAAAGTAGGTCAGTAAAGTGTAAGCTGATTAAGTTTTCTTCAAGATACCAGGCAATACAAATCATATACAGTGTTTTTAATAGTTTAGTAACAGGCTGATTCCAGGACCATCAAAGTATGAAATCATATCTTGAGCTTTGGAAATATCTTTGATCCTGACCATCCAAGATAGACTGACTGTTTTCGTCTTAGGCAGAATGTTTATTAAATGTATGCCCAATTGTTACATAGGCGGATCCAGACAGGGGTTGCAGGGATGCACACACCCCATTTTGTCCTGAAAACTTATTAAGTGACCATTGAAACTCTTGTGAAAACAGGTGAAAATGAACTGTGCACCCCCCTTTCTCAAAAAGCTGTAATCGCCCCAGTGTTGTGTTAATATTTTAAAACCTTAAAATTTATTTAGAACTCATGTTAGCTAAAATGATGATCTGCGAATACAGCCAAGCGACTCATTTGCGACTGCATTAAATATTTCTGTAGGCAGTGCTAACATTCCGAAAAATCTATAAAGATTTAGCATGTATGCCAACAACCATGCAATAATGCATGGTACCTGTGTGACATAACAATGTAAGGCCATCAAAATAGTGTGTTGATTTTAACTATTAACCTTACTGGCTTTGTATTATCATTTACAAAGATTTGATTCTTAACTTTACAAAACCAGGGCTGTCAACATTCTATGGGCAGATAACATTTTTTGCTGGGCCAGCTGTCTGTCGAGGTGTTTTGTGAATATTCAACTCTGTTATATAGAAACAATATGGATATTGTGTATATTGCAGCTGCAGGAATAAATACAAACATATTCCTCTAATGTGACTACATGCATTTGAAGACTGTGTATTTTGGACAATATAAACTGAAAAAAGACAAGTATTACATTACCTTCAGATACCCCGTGGAGAAACACAAGGAGGGTATTTTTCATGTGGTCTGAAATGGGTGTATTACAATTTTGTCAACTATAGGTGGAGATACCTTTTTGTTTGATTTTGTTGTAAACAATAAAAGCTTGTATTTGTGGCCCAATTGTCGTATTAATACAATTACCACTGGCAACAGCTGAGTGTCTTTGTTACTGAAACATTTAATCAGCTACAAAATGCTGGAATAATTAAACTGAGATGCACATTTTATTATTTATGGTCATAACAGCATTATGTGTAACTGAATAGAAGTCTATCTGGCCTGACGTAACATCCCATTTTTTTACCGGATGTTTGTTATATTTCTCCTGAATTACCTGATTAATTGACAGGTGTTGCATATGTTATTTTGTTGTGTTTGTTTGGGACATGTTTGTTGTTTGATGTTTCTTGTTCATCAGACTTTATAACTGTTGATATGTACAAAACATACATAGATCAGTGCATAAGATTTTGTACAATGGTACCAAGTGTATTTCTTCATTGGTAAAATATTAACCTTTGCATATGTACCATGTCAAGTTTTATATGGGTACCAAACCTGTGAAGATCTGGGTTAGAATTGGTCTTCAGCAACTCATGCTTGTCAAAAGAGGTGACTATCGTGATCGGGTGGTCAGGCTTGCTGACTTGGTTGACACGTCATCATATCCCAATTGCATAGATCGATGTTCATTGGATTGTCTGGTCCCGATTTCATTATTTACAGACCGCAGCAAAATAGCTGTAAGATGCTGAGTGCTTCATTGATCTACAAACAAAAATAGGTACCATGTTCATTTTCACAATGGTAACTTGTCTTTCTGTTTTCATACCATGTCAGTGTTTATTTGTAGTTGGCTGCCATACTTCGGAAGAGGGGCAAGTCTTACTTTGTAAAGAGACTACTTCCTGAGACCTTGCAGTCCAGCATCTTCCTATCTGTCAATGGAACCTTGTTCTTGACGTTCTTCTGTTTGTGGAGGTAGGAAAGTCATCAGTTTGTGTTCCATGCCACCGAGGCTGCCATCATACATGCATATTAGTCATGCTCAGTAAAGTCTTCTAGTCTTCTAGTGCATTGAACATTGCATGACTATTGGTATTTTAGTGGTTTAATAAAGCTGAACATTTGGAGAGGGAAAAATGATATATATTTTCCAATTTTGTAGCTATCATGGCTTTTATATGCAAAACACACTTAGAGCCAGCTGGTTAGTGTCACAGTATATCACACATGTTATACATCATCAGCTGAATTGATAGACCTATGATATGTCACTGACACTTTGGGCATTAAGTGGGATATACATATACACATTGTAGATGATGAGATAATTAAACTTATGCAAATAGATATGACAGTGTATTCCAGTAGGCTACTAGAGATATACAGTGTAGGCTACGAGATATGCACAGTGTAGGCTACGAGATATGCACAGTGTAGGGGACAAGATATGCACAGTATAAGCACTAGACATACACAGTGTTGACCACTTGACATACATAGTGTAGGCTACTATATATGCACAGTGTAGGCAACGAGATATGCACACTTTAGGCTATGAGATATGCACAGTGTAGGGTACGAGATATGCACAGTGTAGGGTACGAGATATGCAAAGTGTAGGGTACGAGATATGCACAGTGTTGACCACTTGACATACATAGTGTAGGCTACTATATATACACAGTGTAGGCAACGAGATATGCACACTTTAGGCTATGAGATATGCACAGTGTAGGGTACGAGATATGCACAGTGTTGACCACTTGACATAAACAGTGTAGGCTACTAGAGATACACAGTGTAGGCTACAAGATATGCACACTGTAGGGTACGAGATATGCACAGTGTAGGGTACGAGATATGCACAGTGTTGACCACTTGACATAAACAGTGTAGGCTACTAGAGATACACAGTGTAGGCTACAAGATATGCACAGTGTAGGCTATGAGATATGCAGTGTTGACCACTTGTCATACACAGTATAGGCCACTAGATATACACAATGTAGGCCTGAGATATGCACAGATTGTCACTAAATATCCACACTGTAGGCCCTTGATAAACCCATTGTAGACAACTAGATATACATGTTGTAGGTACATCATATACACATTGTAGACAACTAGATATACATGTTGTAGGTACATCATATACACATTGTAGACAACTAGATATACATGTTGTAGGTACATCATATACACACTGTAGACAACTAGATATACATGTTGTAGGTACATCATATGCACATTGTAGACAACTAGATATACATTAACACGTGGTGTTGTAGTTTAGACTACATCATACAATCAGTAATGCGGAACTGCCAGCCGTCTCTTTGCAGCCACTAATGTGAAAACAAACAGACAACTGTAGATATACATGTTGTAGGTACACATCGTTTACTATGAAAAACACACAGTATTATGTTGTAGACAACTAGAAGCTCTTTATTTCAAACATGATGAGATGATTAGGTACATCATATACACATGTCATAGACAACTAGATATACATGTTGTAGGTACATCATTTATGCTACATCATATACACATTTTTGTAGACAACTACACATTGTAGACAACTAGATATACATGTTTGTAGGTACATCAGGTACATCATATACACACTGTAGACAACTAGATATCATATACACATTGTAGACAACATTGTAGACAACTAGATATATACATGTTGGCGGTACATCATATACACATTGTAGACAACTAGATATACATGTTGTAGGTACATCATATACACATTGTAGACAACTAGATATACATGTTGTAGGTACATCATATACACATACATGTTGTAGGTACATCATATACACATTGTAGACAACTAGATATACATGTTGTAGGTACATCATATACACATTGTAGACAACTAGATATACATGTTGTAGGTACATCATATACACATTGTAGACAACTAGATATACATGTTGTAGGTACATCATATACATCATATACACATTGTAGACAACTAGAT
The DNA here is from genome assembly GCF_003918875.1 of Haliotis rubra. NCBI lineage: Eukaryota > Metazoa > Mollusca > Gastropoda > Lepetellida > Haliotidae > Haliotis > Haliotis rubra. The sequence continues at coordinate 2,066,743 of NW_025767157.1, forward strand.
ATACATGACAACTGATATACATGTTGTACATCATATACACATTGTAGACAACTAGATATACATGTTGTAGGTACATCATATACACATTGTAGACAACTAGATATACATGTTGTAGGTACATCATATACACATTGTAGACAACTAGATATACATGTTGTAGGTACATCATATACACATTGTAGACAACTAGATATACATGTTGTAGGTACATCATATACACATTGTAGACAACTAGATATACACATTGTGGGTACTAGATAAACAACTGAATGGCCTCAAGATATACATGTTAGAGGTCCAAATATTTGGGCAACAAGCTGTTGTTAGGAAGTAATGGATATTGGGGTGCTGGGGTTCCCAAGTGGTTAAATCGTCCGCTCCTCACACCAACGGCCCGGGTTCGATTCCCCACATGGGTGTAATGTGTGAAGCCCATTTCTGGTGTCCCCCACCATGATATTGCTGGAACAATGCTAAAAGCAGCGTAAAACCAAACTCACTCACTCACTCTTTGGATGTTATTTTACATTTCACACAGGAATCACTCAGAAAGCAAGGTTTCAAGACTAACAGGGCATCCCTATATTTAATTCCACTTGACAATATTTATTCCTTGTGTTTGTAAAATAGCTCTCCTGGACTAAGGACCAATAGAGCTTGTGTTGTGTCCGTTGCATGTCATTATCAGTTATCATGCAGCACCATGTAAGTAGGGACGAATGAAGTTTCGTCAGAATTTAACCTCCACTGATTTGTGAAAATCTTAATGTGTTGGGAGCTATTTTTTACCTCTACGCTCAAAGACTTGACGAGTAAATGGTCAACTTGACCATAATCGTTCCTGAGCCCGCGTATATATTTATAATGAAGTATATTTGAGTCACAGGTATGAGTCATGTCAAAGTTAAGGTCTGGGTCAAGTCATATGCCTGGAAAAAAGTTAATTTGAATAGTTCAAGAAGCATCTGCTGAAGGTCAATGAACCTATTTTCTGTCATATAAAGAGCAGTCTGTAATGTCAATAACTGACCATAATGGTTAATCTTACACTGAAGGTCATGATTTATAAATACTTGCAGTTTCGTCTGCAATGCCTTTTCATGTACATAGTGGTTAGATAATTTGACAAGTTATGTATGACGTGATGACAATGTTATGACATCAAGTACAGGTCATGGCGACCTACTTTCAATGAATAGCATGTGCTGTTGCAGTTGGAAGGACTACTACTTGCAGAAGGTTTTCAAGTTTTCTTTACAGTAGTTTGTTCACATCAATCAGGCTCATTATGTGCCACACTGGCTGTCGTTGAACCCTACATCCAACGACACATGCAGTCTTCTTTCACAGTATTACACATGGATCAATCTGGGCCCTACAAAGTCATGCCATCAATCATCTGTTTATTCACCTGTTATCAAAAGGTCTAAAACTTTGCAGGTTTAATTCCAGCAAGTATGATTTTAAGAATGATTTTAAATACCAAAACAATAGCAACCATACTGTAGGTTCCATATTTGTTCTATATACAATTATTGTATCATTTTTAAATTTGATGCGTTGTAAGTACTTGCTGAATAACAAGGGCTGTTGAGTTTGGACACATATTTCATATTTGTGTTGACAAGGTTTTTCTTCATAACTACTGTCTTATTGATCCAGACTCAATTGTTTACAGACCGTCGCCATATAGCTGGAATATTGTTGAGTGCGACGTAAAACTAGACTCACTCACTCCTATTGAAGTTTAGATAGTCTAATGTTTATTTCGAATGTTAAGAGGGGCAGTGGGGTAGCCCAGTGGTTAAAGCGTTCGCTCGTCACGCCGAAAGCCCGGGTTCGATTCCCCACATGGGCACATTGTGTGAATCCCATTTCTGGTGTCCCCCGCCGTGATATTGCTGGAATATTGCTAAAAGCGGCGTAAAACCCAACTCACTCACTCACTCACTCGAATGTTAAGCTGTTTATTTAAAAAAGGTGAGCTACAATGTTTAGTGACATTGTTACTTTTGATCCAGAGGATGAATAATTCTTGAAACTTGTGATTGTAACATGCTTGTTGTAAGATACGACTATGCTTGTTGTATGATACGACCATGCTTGTTGTAAGATACGACTATGCTTGTCATAAGAGGCGACGATGCTTGATGTAAGATACAACAATGCTTGTTGTAAGAAACGACCATGCTTGTTGTAAGATACGACCATACTTGTTGTAAGATACGACTATGCTTGTTGTATGATACGACCGTACTTGTTGTAAGATACGATTATGCTTGTTGTATGATACGACCATGCCTGTTGTAAGATACGACCTTGCTTGTTGTAAGATACGATTATGCTTGTTGTAAGATACGACCATGCTTGTTGTAAGATACGATGCTTGTTGACCATGCTTGTTGTAAGAGATGCTTGTTGTAAGATACGATTATGCTTGTTGTATGATCGACCATGCCTGTTGTGTATGATGCTTGTTGTAAGATACGATTATGCTTGTTGTAAGATACGACCATGCTTGTTGTAAGATACGATTATGCTTGTTGTATGATCTGACCATGCCTGTTGTAAGATATGACTTGACCATGCTTGTTGTAAGATCACGATTATGCTTGTTGTAAGATCACGATTATGCTTGTTGTAAGATCACCATGCCATGATACGATGATGCTTTGTTGTAAGATCTGACCATGCTTGTTGTAAGATACGACCATGCTTGTTGTAAGATACGATTATGCTTGTTGTAAGATACGACCATGCTTGTTGTAAGATACGACCATGCCTGTTGTAAGATACGACCATGCTTGTTGTAAGATACGATTATGCTTGTTGTATGATACGACCATGCCTGTTGTAAGATACGACCATGCTTGTTGTAAGATACGACTATGCTTGTTGTAAGATGCGACGATGCTTGTTGTAAGATACGACCATGCTTGTTGTAAGATACAACCATGCTTGTTGTAAGAGTCGAGTATGCTTGTTGTAACAGGTGACTATGCTTGTTGTAAGAACCTACTATGCTTGCTGTAAGAGGCTTGTTGTTTACATTATAACAGCAAATATATATCTCTTCCCTCTCAGAAATTTAGTTGAAGACAGGTGAGCTGCAGAGCCCGGGTTTTGTTTACAGATGACAACAAGTTGTTTACATGCTCTTCTGATAACATTTCTTTATTTTTTGTAAGAGCATTTTGGACATGTAAAACTAATCCTGTCATAAACTGAATATCAACTTCAGAGATTAACCAAACTTGATTATCCACTGACTTCATTTTGCAGAAAAAGCAAGCTTGGAACGTTAAACTTAAAGTTACATTTTGAACAATTCAGGTGTCTGTTCATTTATATTCTTTCATTGAAATGCAACAAACTTTTCAAACTGATTAAAATTTAATCATGTTCAGGTATTCAAAGAGGTCAGAAAGATGTTTTCTATCTCCAAACTGGAAGAGCATGCTATCAATTTGTAAATAATGATCTGTTTGAATGAAATTATTTGTTTCAGGAAATTAGCTGGCTGTTACAATTTCTACAATGCATTTATTTGTGGAATACCTGCGTGCACAATGTCGTTACTGATAGAAAGAAAAGACAGGTATCATACACTCATTCCTTCATTATCTCCTGTAGCCAAGTAGTGTCTGTGTTGGCAGAACACAGGCCACCACAAACAGGGGGGCAGCTCATGGGGGGAGCAATTCACTGACCGCGTCTTGATCTGGACCTAACAATCTGATCGAAAGTAGTTATTGGAACGTTAATGATTTGATGAACATAAGACATTTTTCAGTTATTTGGGTGGAGGCATGTCAAGAATACCAAATTTGGCGGGCGACACGGTAGTACAGTGGGTGCTGCTCCTGTTGGTATGCCCCCCTGTGTGTTCTGTTCCTGAATGCTTGTGTGATGTGGTTTCCGACAACAAACCAACCTGCTGTTGTGTAACACAAGATTCAAAGTCCCTGTAATATTGTTAGGTCCCAATCACCAGCTAGTGATCCCAGTCTCATATTGGAGATGATAGTGGTTGAGGGTTCATGCAGCTGGTTTGTTGTCACTTCTATTTAGGAATGTTGTTTCACATATTTTTTACCTCTTTTTGTAATAGAAAACTTATTTTGTTTCTTTTGACTCTCCAGGAAAATCTTGGGCGGTTTTTATTGCATCAACTCTGCTTTTCTGTCGGCGTATTGTGGCGCCTTTATAGCTATTCTAATGGAACGGAAATCCAGGTATTGTGAATGTTCAAATATCTGGCAATAATTGGCACACACTAAAATAACTGCCAACTGTGTTACACAAAGTACAAGTGTAACATAATCATTTAAAAATAAAATCATTCCTAGATTACTACAGCTTATTGATAGCTTATGCAATGATAAATAATTTCTCATATGCATTTTGGGGGAACAATGTGACATATCAAAATTGACTTTTCATGAATGCTTGGCCTCATTAAGGAAGTTGATACTTTCACAAGATGCTTACCAATATAATGTTTACTACCTATCTATTTAGATGTTACAATTGGCAAATTTTTATGTTTATTGTTCTGTTAAGATGACCAGGATTTTGTTGGTTTGTAAGATTCAGTTATCCAACAAAACTTCTTCATTTAAAAATTATGAGCAACACACTATGCCGTGAAAATATAAGATTTAATATCCCCCATCTCCCCACATGCACAACTTTCAGAAGAGATAGTTTGATGCATGAAAGTGACAATAAGCAGTAATCCTTCCTAAAATCAGATCTCTGCTAAAATATATGTAAGGTGCCTATCTACCAGTTGCCTAACTACTACTTTCAAGTCCATTCATTTGGAGGCAAAAATTGTCAAAATAGGTCATCAGTACAATCAATGGAAATTTTTGTTTTGTCAATAAATTATTTTTTTTCCCTCCTAATTTTTACCTCATGTGACAGAAAGTCAGGTGAGCTTGTATTGTGGTGTTTTGTCCGTTGTCTGGTTTGGTTATCTGTCCTATATTACCTGTTTGCAACTTCCACATTTTTCAATTTCTGCTGTCCCCAACCAAGATATTGCTGGAATATTGCTGAACATTGTGTTCAAACTCACTCACTCACTCACTCTCACTCAATGAGGTCTTTAGTCAATTTCAGACCACCCCCCATCCCCCACCCCCAGTGAACTGTTAAACAGTAACAATTTGGAAATCTTGTGTTAGAGATATGTGAAATTAAAGCTTCACTCTTGATTAGTGTCATATTATCTCTCTCAGAATCCATCATGATTTTAAGTATTTAGTTGACTACTAATTTTATGGTCAAACTACTGATTTTGATCCTTGACACTACTATTTCCAACACTTTGGGGTTGGCATCTCTGGGTACAAAGTGTGAAGCCCATTTCTGGTGTCCCCCACTGTGATATTGCTAGAATATTGCTGAAAGCTGTGTAAAACCAAACTCACTCATCACGTTAAATACATGCACACATGAAGTGTCCCAAAAATATTTTTGTGTATGTGAGGTGAGCTACAGTGCCTAGTTTTTGTATGTATGTTGTACATTCATTTACCTTAATGATTCCTCCCTGATTCTCTCCTCTCCCACCTATATAAATTGTATAGTATAATGAACAGCAGGCCTATAAACCATATCAGTCTTCTTATTACACTTTAACCTTTATTACATTTTGCAAACTTATTAACACTTGTCTTTCTCGCCCCTTTCACACACTTGTACTAAATAATACTAGGATCTTTGTTGTGTAAATGGCTGTCGCTATAAAGATACAGGATATAGATATATAGGTGTATGTTTGTTTCACTGGAATTAATAATCACTGTCTTTATCACTCTCTGCACTTAATCTGTCATTTATTATTTTTTTCTGTATAACATTTGAAGCATGAGTTTTCAACATCTACATTTGATCTAATTGGTACAGGATGTTTGATCTAATTGGTGCAGGATGTGTGTACGATTTTTAAGCATGATTTTTATGTCTTCTTCTAGTATGTCTCATGCCAAATATACATCTCAATTTTTGATAGGGAAAATCAGATGTGTCATATTGTTATGTATACACTTAACATAATATGATCATCATTTTTGTTCATCATGAAAAGAAGAAGAAAAAATATCCCTATGAAAAGTGGAGTAGTATATGTTTTTATCTTGTAACAATTTATGGAATATAACTTAATGTATTTTATTAACATATATCTTAATATTATTGATAGCTGTGTGATTGGCGTAATGTTCTTCCTGCCCTAGCCACGTGATTCCAGCGGAAGCTCTCGTCTTCCATGATAACTAGGTTTAGTATTACTGTGATTGCTTGGAGAATAGGTGTGTGTTGAATACAGAGACACAAGGGAGACAGGAGTTAGATGTAGCAAAGGTAAAATGTTTTAATTATTTAGCCATCATATCAGCAACCTACCCAAGTAGCCATGTCCCATCCACACCGGTACCACTGAAGATCTGGGATAGAATTGTCATAAGCTTTGACTAACAGGGTTGGTGGTCAGGGCTGCTGTACTGGGTGCCGTTGTACAAAGCGATCTTAGAGCTAAGGTGACCGTAACTGCCATACCTTAACATAGGCTTAAGGTAGCCTTAGCGCCAAGGTTGGTTTGTACAACGGCACCCTGGTTGATGGATGTCATCCCAACTGTGTAGATTTATACTCATGATGTCAATCACTGGATTGTCTGGACCAGACTCAATCATTTACAGACTGTAGTCAAAGAACTGGACAAATGCTGATGAAATGTTGAAAACAACCATACAAACAAACCACTGGTACCATATACGTCCATCTCATCTATGTTGGTACCACTTCCATCCATTCCAATACCACCCTGGTACCACCCAGGTACCACCCATTACCAAACCCTGTACTTAGTGTTGCAACACCCTATCAACACCCCAGCCACCCTGCCTCCATACTCTACCCACCCAGGTACCACTGAGTACTATACCCGGTGCTATACCCTATCAAACCAAGTGCCAAACCCCCCAGGGTTAAACTAACACCCATAATCACAAGAAGCACATGTTGACCATACGCTGCCATGCCTTCCCTTTACCTGTCACACCTCCAGCCCCACCCAGTTACCTGTATATGATTCTCTAACATTTACATTTGGTAACCCAACATCCAGTGTCGGTTTCCCATGTCTGTGTATGAGCTGAGCGTGGTCATGTGCACATGATAAGCCTGGCAGCCGGCGCTGTACCATGGGATGTGGATATTACTGAATCTGCCTATGATTTGCTACCGATGTGCAGCGAACAGAGCGCGATAAACTTTCAGCGCTTGCACTATTTTGGGAACATATCTTTAAGCCTGCGACCTGAAGCCATATTTGTAGTGACCAAATGATTTGTGGGAGCAGTCAGTCAAATGCCATCTTGTATTCATAGACAGTTGGTATTCTGCTGGAGCTGGTTATGTGTCAGACTGGCTGGTCTGTCGGAGATAGGAATTTACTTGTGTATAAAAAGTAAATCAGGGAACATGTTTTGTAAGTGGGATGTAACTAAGCGTCACATTACCTGCCTGTGATAGATGACACTGAGTGATGTGATGGATAATGTTTCTACATTTACGTCCATCTTTTGTGATATACCACAGTTTCCTAGGTTTTTATATACACAGTTTGATTTTTCTGGGCTACAGTTCTATCGGGCTCAGGTGCTCTTATCTCCACTCCATGAAAAGATGGCTCTAAGAAAATGTTCATTATCTTTTAATGTTTATTGAAATAATAAATATACATACAATTTGTTGGTTTAAAATATTCATCAAAACTGATATTCATAATAATAATAATAATAATAATAGGCCATTTATATAGCGCCTTTCCACGTCACAGGGATATGCTCAAAGCGCTTCATTAATGAGCACTTATGACTGAAGCTGAAACTCAAGACATCCCAGCTGTATAGTTATTGACTGTGAATAGCCTACACTTGTCATTTGAACAGTTAAGCAGTTTGGTAGGTGTTCAGCCCCGGGAAAGCCACATTTGAAAAATACCATTTGCCGCTAAAGCCACATTTCAAGTATAAACCGAATCGCCGCGAAAGCCACAATGAGTAAGGGAATCAATACCGTTTTTTTTCAAATAAGCGTCACCCATTGATCACAATGGATTAAAATTGTTTCAGTGACTTGTCCTTTGTTTGTTTAGTTAACATATGATGGGCGGCTTCTTTATTCTCACTGAAGTTTTTAGTTAACATATGATGGGCGGCTTCTTTATTCTGGTTGAAGTTTTTAGTTAACATATGATAGCATATGTTCAGAGATAAAATGATACATGCTAATGGGTCATTCTATGGAAAAGGGCAATTTCAGCTTTTGCTCTTAAGAAAATTTTATTTGTATTTTTTAGTATTTTTTATGTCTTCATGTAAACTACTGTGGTTTGTATGATTGGTATATTGCATCAGCAGAGAAGTTTGGACAAGAATTTTCCTTTAAATTTATTGTGACGTTTCAACTTGAAATCAAAATGTCATTACTGCAACGGTGGGAAAAATACAGATTTTGGAACAATAACTAAGGCAACAACAGCATTATCAGAAAAAGATAAAACATTGAATTGACCCTCCCATAAGTTAAAATGCTTCCAAGAAATAATTGGTTTCATAATCATAATTTGACATACATGAAGGTGTTTGAGTACCTACGTGAGGCAGCTAGCTTGTGTGACATGGACTTTTCTCAACAAACAATTCAACTAGATTTCTAAATTTTACATAATGAATATTTCACGTTATTTATGGTAACATGGATTAGCTAATAGTGCATTGCCGGGAGAGCCACACCATTTTCAGCTCTGTTTTTCTTAAATGTGTCTTTCCCAGGCTATAACCATTTGGTAAGCAGAACAATGATATCAGGTATAAGAATGATCAGGCAAGGCTAGTTTTGGTATTTTAACGAATATTCTAGATTGCTATGTCAAATGAGAGGCCAAACAAAAAGAATTATTGATGTAACATTGACTAAGATGGAAAAAAATCTTAAGCTGAAAGTTATAAAACCATAAAAGCAAAACCATGTAAAAACCAATAATTTCAAATTACATGTACTTTTAAATTTAAAACTTTTTGGAAAGGTAATTTATTATAAGAAAATAAATTGGAAGTGGTCTAAGCCTAGAGGTAATGTTTTAGACACCACAGACATGGGGTCACTATTAACACACACAACAGCACTGTGGGCATAGATAAAAACATGTGTTGTCATCAGAACAAAGGACTTTCAAGGCAACAAATATCCCCAGTTTACAACATGAATTACTACATTAAAAACTGGTACGTTAATGGTGTGAGCATCCTATTTCCATGTGATCTGCTGTAAAACGGCGGACCTGGCTACCATGTGGAACAATGTGACATACGTTTTGTGACATTTATGCCTGTTTCTATTAAACAACACCGAAATGCTAATATGCATTACACACTTGGCTGGGTTTGTTTCAGCTGGTGAGCTTGCTGCAGTGCATTGTGCAGTGCATTGCACAGTCTCTGCCCGCCAGAGCATGAATGTATTATGAGGGTGCATGTTTGTCTGTTGTGGAGTTAAGAGTGACATCCTGCACATGATAAGCAGGTGAGGTGCAGTGGGTTTTTAACGTCATTTTCGTGATGGTGACGTGCATGCACATGAGTGTGTGTGTGTGTTTGGCATATACCAGTTCAGACTGACGTCGGTTAATGGTGCTAGCATACAGAAATACCATAATGCAGTTTAACATGGAAACCTGACTCGACACTATATACTGACTTTGGACTAGCCAACCCAATGTCTCTTTAATGCTAAGAGCCGTTCCTTGTCCCCTCAAAGTTAAGTGGGGCGGTGGGGTAGCCCAGTGGTTAAAGCGTTCACTCGCCACGACGAAGACCCAGGTTCGATTTCCCACATGGGTTCAATATGTAAAGCCCATTTCTGGTGTCCCTCGCCGTGATATTACTGGAATATTGCTAAAACTAAACTCATGTAAAACGGCGTAAAACCAAACTCACTCACTCAAAGTTAAGTGCTGGACAGGAAGGTACCGTTGACTTCCAGCTCTCAGGGTAGACACTCTTTCAGTTTGACCATTGACACAGTCCATGAGTACAGGAGCATGTCATCAATATTGGAGGTATCCACATGTGGGTGGACAGATGCAAGTTACACTCTAAATATACCAGGAACAAATATATATTGTCTGAGTTGTTTGTTTCTTGTTTAATACAACAATCAGCAATATTCCAGCTGTATGATGGCAGTCTGTAAATAATGGAGTCTTCACCAGATAATCCAGTGATTGACATCATGAGCATCAATCTTAACAATCAGTATACCATGACATCCATGTAAGACCAGATAATCCAGTGATTGACGTCATGAGCATCAATTTTAACAATCAGTATACCATGACATCCATGTAAGCCCGAATCAGCGAGCCAGACCTCCCTGTCCAGTTTGTCGCCTCTATGGGTTTGGAAGAGCAATTCTAACCTGTATCTTCACAGATTCTGTCAAACCACTTCATTAAATGATAACAACTACAAATATAAAAAAATGTGTTGCCCAAATTATTATAGAACATATAACATTGCCTTGTATTTTACAAAACTATTAAATGGTATGATTTGTTCAATCCCTAACCCTGGATGCTGTGGCTGTAAAGCTGCCTCCAGATCAGGGAAACCTTGCCGGGGATAATCTCTCACTTCCTGGAATATGTCTTTAGTCCAAATTGAAATATCTTCAAGAATACACTTTGTTTCCAAAAATAATTAAAAAATACATTTTGGATTCTTAAGCAATAGTGCTTTGTCAATTTGGTCCAATACTTGCAGACTTAAGAAACAGTAGTGGGTACAATTTATGTGAAATTATGTTGTCCCTCCAAGTGCAAACTGACAGAAAGATTATTCATTCATAGATTATAGTATATTTATACTGTCAGACCAACAAGACCCGCTTATACACTACATCATGGTAACATATTCGCATGAAATTTTTGAATTTCTTTCTATTTTAGATCTTTCTTCACTCCATAAATTTGAAAATCTGAATGAAAGAAGTGTATTACATTTTACAAGAAAACTGAACGGAAATGTTAACAAAGGATCCACTTGCCTGTGTTACTCAATGCTTTGTTGGTGATAATTGTTTTTTGGCATCATTTGTCAACTGTCAGATAAGTATATGATACAAATACTCTACAAAAGTTTACTTACCTAGCTGTCTTTTAACATGTACTTGTGAGTCTTAATTTCATGGCTACTTTTCTTTGTTTGAAATGTGTATCATGCATACAAACGGCTGATTAAACTTTGAAAAAATATCATACATAGAATAATTATGGCATTCAACATGTTTAATACAAATGAATATTGTAATTAATGCGAGAATTAGTGAGATAATGTGTAGCAAATGAAGCAAACCTTATGTTAGTTTATAGGAGAAATATACAAACTGCTGAAAATATTACCAAAATATTTCCGTTAAATTTTAAGAGAATAATTACTAAATTTGATATTTATCATGATTGTGATCAGTGCACATTTGGGATGAAGGGGACATAATATATTTATATTAATTTTATGGAAATATAATTTTTTTAAGATTAAACATTCAAAGTGCTGAAAATATAACAAAAATGTTTCATGTTGATATTACCAGAATAATTACAGCATTGAACATTAATGAAGATTGTAATCAGTGGCCATGTTGTGTAATAGAGCATCTCTCTACTGGAAATGGTACAGCTGCCCGTCAGTTACAGGCAGCAGAAGTTGAGGACATTAAACTGAACTTACTGTCTCATGGAGACTGGAAGCAGTAATATCTGAATGCCGTTGTCCGTTTTTCTGTGACAGTTTTCTTAACTGACATTACTACTGCTGTATGTTGATTATGTTCGCCATAAATGTATTGAGAGTTTTTGGAATACAACAAAAACTCTGATTCAGGGAGGTATTTATTACCTATTTCTTTTAACAGTTTTCACAGCACCATATGGAGATTTGGTTGATAAGATGAAGTTGAAAATGGGAGATTTATAGCAGTTATGATAAGTTCTACTTGTTTGGTGTGTACAGGCAGGGCTGATTATACACAGGTAATGCATTCAGCATGAGAACATTCCAGGGGCTGTATTTTTGTAGGAATATTTAAGCGAGGTAAAATTGACAGTGACATATAGTGTCGTTTTTAGGGTAGTGACAAGAATGCTGTGGTAGATGATATGTTTGTTTTATTTTCTCCGTGATAGATGATCTGCAAGAAGGGGCTGGAATGAAAGTGTGTCTGAGGGGAAATATTGCTGTTATTTGCTGGTAATATTAGTGTTTATTCTATGTCTGTTGGTCCTGCTTCTCATGGCCATATGTAACAAAGTATGGAGACAGCATAGAAAAGGTGACTGAAACTCTACAAGATGCAGAAACGTTATACCCTATACCTCAACATCCTTCTGTCATCCTTCCTCCATCGCCTCCGTCCCCAAAACACTGGCATAGAACATGCTGTGTATGAGTTTTATAGTCTGAAAATTTAATCGAACTTGACACAAGCCTAATGCTCCAAGTCACAGAATGCATTAAATCCTGGCCTAAATGACTTGTTTTATTGAAGGCTTCGGCAACGGTTAGCCTGCACGAGACTGATGCAGATCGCTGCTCCTGTTGCAATACCAACGTGCAGTCATCCTCCCCAGACCAAAACATGTCGTGCCTCCATTCGAAACACACTGCATTAATCTCTGTCATAAACATTTAGTTTCAAGCAGAGAAGACGAGGAATAGGGCTCGTTGTTGTTCATCATTTTCAAAGCATTTGGAGCAAAAAGTTATGATATATTGAATCGCAAATTAAAAATTGAGATAAATGCAGTCCGGAAACGTGGAAGAGTCTGGATTGTATCAAGATTGTGCATGGAGTGATGGCAGTGTATGCTGGCGACGATCCGTGGTAACACAGACGGTAACGTCTGACTCACCCTCATCCCTGACCCATGCAACATCATCACCAGGTCGGGTACTTTGTGTACGTGCTGCACGGCCTTTGGAAAATCTCAGAATTATTTTTGACTCTTCAATGTTTACAATGAAAAAATAGCAGTTGATTTATCATATTTATGTTGAGAGATTGTGGTATCTTCACAGCAGACTGCTTTTGGTTTGATGTCAGTCTTGGACACACAGATAGTGAGTCAGGCTTTCTGTAATTTGTCTCCTGGATGATAATTGCAACATTGGATCTGGCAATGAGCGATCATGTAGGATGGTGGTTTTAGAAGATAACCCAGGTTCAGAGCACTGACACCTTCACCTCCCATCTCGTCCTCCTCTTGACAAATCAGTGTCACACAGGCAGTCTCAATTGCTCAGTGTCACATCAAACACACTGACGTTTCTCCTGCTTATTGTCTCATCATACACAGGCTGTCTCACCTGCTTGTTGTCTCATCATACACTGATGTCTCACCTGCTTATTGTCTCATCATACACAGGCTGTCTCATCTGCTTGTTGTCTCATCATACATAGGCTGTCTCACCTGCTAATTGTCTCATCATACATAGCCAGTCTCACCTGCTAAGTGTCTATTCATACAGAGACTGTCTCACCTGCTTATTGTCTCATACAAAGGCTGTCTCACCTGCTTATTGTCTCATCATACACAGGCTGTCTCACCTGCCAAGTGTCTCAGTATACACAGACTGTCTCACCTGCTTATTGTCTCATCATACACAGCCAGTCTCACCTGCTAAGTGTCTCATCATACACAGACTGTCTCACCTGCTTATTGTCTCATCATACACAGACTGTCTCAACTGCTTATTGTCTCATCATACACAGACTGTCTCACCTGCTTATTGTCTCATCATACACAGACTGTCTCACCTGCTTATTGTCTCATCATACACAGACTGTCTCACCTGCTTATTGTCTCATCATACACAGACTGTCTCACCTGCTAATTGTCTCATCATACACAGACTGTCTCACCTGCTTATTGTCTCATCATACACAGACTGTCTCACCTGCTTATTGTCTCATCATACACAGACTGTCTCACCTGTTTATTGTCTCATCATACACAGACTGTCTCACCTGCCAATTGTCTCATCATACACAGACTGTCCTACCTGCTTATTGTCTCATCATACACAGACTATCTCACCTGCTTATTGTCTCATCATACACAGACTGTCTCACCTGCCAATTGTCTCATCATACACAGACTGTCTCACCTGCCAATTGTCTCATCATACACAGTCTGTCTCACCTGCTTATTGTCTCATCATACACTAGTGCATTTGGGTGCACAGGTGACCACAGGACCGATTCATCTAAGACGCCACAGTTTGCTGTGTAGAATTACTTCCCTTGAGCACACTAAAAACCCAGTATTGAGGGTTTGAATCCTGCTTCACCTGATTATGTTTTGCCAAAACCTTCATTCACTCTAATACACCCTATTTGTAAGGGAAATATGAATTTTACAGGAATTTCTATATTATCAATTACATTGTCATCTTCCTTTTGTAGTCAGCTTTATTAGAAACATACAATGTGACATAACATGGTTTTCCGTCTTCTTGAAAGTATTGGGGCGGTGGGGTAGCCTAATGGTTTAAGCGTTGGCTCGTCACGCCGAAGACCCGGGTTCGAATCCCCACATGGGTACAATGTGTGAAGCCCATTTCTGGTGTCCCCCGCCGTGATATTGCTGGAATATTGCTAAAAGCAGCGTAAAACCAAACTCAGTCAGTCAGTCTTGAAAGTATCTGTTCTTCATTAAGTTAGAAAAGGGTTTCATGTTTCCAGATATGCAGAACAAACAACTGATATGTTGTCAGGGAAAACTGAACTTTACAAACTATGCAGGAAATTCCCCAGTTTATTATAAGTGGAGTAGCCTGAATGGTGATGAGGGAGTGATGTTAACACTAACTGCTTGGATGAGGCTGGGTGAGACATCTGGTGGGTTGTCACCAGGGATAAAGAATTATCTGTCAAATAGGTGTAGCCGATAATCATCAGAATATTGTTCAGACTGTTACCTGACACAACTGATGATCTCAATCAAGTCAGGTGATAGATAGTCGTCAGGGGACATGTATGACTTGTTGTCGATAGCTGTCTTTCCAACCATTATTGAAATAACTGATGATGTGTTACCTGTATTGATAACTAGTTTTCAGGAGACATGTATAAATGGTGTCGTTAATAACTGTCAATCAAACTGACAAATTGTAACAGGTCACATTGATAACCAGTGTTTAGGAGACATGCATCACTGATGGTGTCAATTAATGTCACACCAACCGTGACTTGACGTAAATATTGAATTGTTACATACCCATCATGTAACATACATTCACTTACCGGTCACTTTGTCTAAACTTGTCCACATTAGACATGCATCCCTCATAGTGTCAATAACTGTCTCATTCAAGTCACAGTGATGACTTGTTTTCAGGAAACATGTATCACTGATGTCAGTAGTTGTCACTCCCACTGTCATACGTATGACCCTGTATAGAAGATACATGTCTTAACAAGAAGGCAGTATGGAACGATGTTCATATGTGATCTGCAATTATCATCCTATATAGCCGCAGAATATAAATGCAATTTAATATATTTAAAAATATAGCATACCGGAAGCCGAATGATACTTTTAGTGATATACAACTTCTTTATTGTACTGTGTATCCATAAAAAGTATCATCAATATTCATCACTAAAATGCCCATCAAGTTATACCAGAAGCAGTCATCGGAGAATATATTGGTAGAAGTGCTGCAAGACTTCTATGGTATTCCTGTTACAGCTGCTCTGCAAGGTCATGTTTTCTCTTCATAGACATGTCTGTTTTTGCAATGGTTTGTATTAAGGGTGCTTTGTTTAACCCAAGCAGCTGTGTTAAATTTCATGTGAGAGAATGCACATTATGACCAAAATTATAACCATTTGAAATAAAAATTGACTTCAGCGTGATAAACATGATTTTTTAAATACTTTGAATGCTCTCATTCTTCAAATGTTTGAAAGAAAATGTTGTCAGTAAGATTGTCCGAGTCTTGAAATACAACAAAGCAGACAGTGTACATTTCTACAATGGCTTATTTTAGAAAAGTGTCAGGAAAACACTTATTTGTTGTGAACAAAATTTAGAACATTAGTCAAATAATCTGTGAGCTGTTGTGCCATATGCACGTAGAGGCATTCTGCTGTGGTTGACACGGGAATAAAGTGGAGCCAAAATACATGGATGGGGGTGGGATTTCACATGCAAATAAACATTTATTTTTGGATGTGTTTGAGTTAGGGTTGAGGCAGGCTGCAGTGTGAGTGTAGAGAAACAGGCAGGTGGGATCAAGGTAATTAATGTTAAGGCTTGTGTGAACACTGGTGTATCTCACTGGTACAAGACATGCCTTACACTTACTAGGTGCCTTGGAGAAACAGGCACAAAATAGAAATAGTTGTAGATCGGAATTATCAAGGATTTAAAACATATCATTTGACCAAGATAGTTCTTCAGAAAATAGAAACAAAACTGATTATAAGAGCTTGTTTTACATAAGTAACATCAGGTCATTTATAACACTGATAGGGCCTGACACTTGGATAATCTGTGAGTTGTTCACTGGACCTATGGGTTGTTTTCTATTTACATTTATTATGAACCCCCAAACATTGTCTGATTCTTCTTTTCAGAGAAAACAGTTTTGTGATTTTAGTAAAAAATATTTCTTGAACAAAACCTCCCAGACTCACTTTAGAATTATTAAAGGAGACATTGGACCATAAGGACATGAGACCTTAAGGTAGCATTATTAGGATGTGAGACATTAAGGTAGCACCATTAGGATGTGAGACATTAAGGTAGCACCATTAGGATGTGAGACCTTAAGGTAGCATTATTAGGATGTGAGACATTAAGGTAGCACCATTAGGATGTGAGACATTAAGGTAGCACCATTAGGATGTGAGACAATAAGGTAGCACCATTAGGATGTGAGACATTAAGGTAGCACCATTAGGATGTGAGACATTCAGGTAGCACCATTAGGATGTGAGACATTCAGGTAGCACCATTAGGATGTGTGACATTAAGGTAGCATTATTAGGATGTGAGACATTAATGTAGCACCATTAGGATGTGAGACATTACGGTAGCACCATTAGGATGTGAGACATTAAGGTAGCACCATTAAGATGTGAGACATTAAGGTAGCACCATTAGGATATGAGACATTAAGGTATTACCATTAGGATGTGAGACATTAAGGTATTACCATTAGGATGTGAGACATTAAGGTAGCACCATTAGGATGTGTGACATTACGGTAGCACCATTAGGATGTGAGACATTAAGGTAACACCATTAGGATGTTAGACATTAAGGTAGCACCATTATGGTAAGAGACATTAAGGTAGCACCATTAAGATGTGAGACATTAAGGTAGCATTATTAGGATGTGAGACATTAATGTAGCACCATTAGGATGTGTGACATTACGGTAGCACCATTAGGATGTGTGACATTAAGGTAGCACCATTAGGATGTGAGACATTAAGGTAGCACCATTAGGATGTGAGACATTAAGGTAGCACCATTAAGATGTGAGACATTAAGGTAGCACCATTAGGATGCAAGACATTAAGGTAGCACTATTAAGATGTATGACATTAAAGTAGCACCATTAGGATGTGAGACATTAAGGTAGCACCATTAGGATGTGTGACATTAAGGTAGCACCATTAGGATGTGAGACATTAAGGTAGCACCATTATGGTAAGAGACATTAAGGTAGCACCATTAGGATGTGAGACATTAAGGTAGCACCATTAGGATGTGAGACATTAAGGTAGCACCATTAGGATGTGAGACATTAAGGTAGCACCATTAGGATGTGAGACATTAAGGTAACACCATTAAGGTGTGAGACATGTAGGTAGCACCATAAAGACATCACAGGCAATACCCTCTTGTAATTCATAGCGGAAGAGTTACTTTAAGGGCCTTTGAATGAATCTTTCGAAACAATAATGGTGGATAATGAAAGCTTCAAAAGATTCTGCCTTATTCCATGAAGCTTCACACCATGAAATTGAGTGTTTGTGATTAATTGTGATTCCGACATGTCAGACTGATACTGTATGGTGCTACATTAAACCTAGCACAACGTTGTGACATAGAGTGTGTACAGTTCTCACACTGGGAAGGAAGGGAGTCTGTGAGTCGGTGTGTTTGTCTGTCATGGTGTCAGCGTGACACGGCATGCCAGTTACCCTCTCCAGGATGGAAGGTCTCAACTCTAGGCCCAGGTCATTGTCAGCCTGTCAAGTTGAAAGGCAATCCGTGCACCAGTGAGACATTAAAAATTATACAGATTCATTGGAAAAAAATAATTTAAGCTTTGTAGTTTGATTACCATACCCAGGTCCTTCTCTGTGTCAGATAAATATTGTTGATCAGACAAAGTAATCTGAATGAGACATTACTCTGAATGTTCATCTCAAGTTTGAGATGGTGCTTTTCATTGGGTGTTGGTTGGGTTAAGGAGAGGGAGCTTAAGCATTAACATTGCATTAACATTGCTCAAATTCTGTTCTCCTCTCTTTGAATGCTGTAGCTGCAGGGTAATAGCTGTACAATTACTGATTTCACTACTGAAGAACATCTAACTACTGATTATTCCTCAAGTTGGCTGCTGGAAGGGTGGATGATACAGGGACAGTGATGTGGATGGTGGCTGCAAGGAGGGTGGGGGTTACAGGAACAGTGATGTGGGTGGTGGCTGCATGGAGGGTGGGGGTTACAGGAACAGTGATGTGGATGGTGGCTGCAAGGAGGGTGGGGGTTACAGGAACAGTGATGTGGGTGGTGGCTGCAAGGAGGGTGGGGTTACAGGAACAGTGATGTGGGTGGTGGCTGCAAGGAGGGTGGGGATTATTACAGGAACAGTGTGATGTGGATGGTGGCTGCAAGGAGGGTGGGGTTACAGGAACAGTGATGTGGGTGGTGGCTGCATGGAGGGTGGGGGTTACAGGAACAGTGAGTGGATGGAGGATGGTGGCTGAACAGGATGTGGATGGGGTTACAGGGTGGGGAACAGTGATGATGGGTGGTGGCTGCATGGAGGGTGGGGGTTACAGGAACAGTGATGTGGGTGGTGGCTGCAAGGAGGGTGGGGGTTACAGGAACAGTGATGTGGGTGGTGGCTGCAAGGAGGGTGTTACAGGAACAGTGATGTGGGGGTTGCAAGGAGGGTGGGGTTAGGAACAGTGATGTGGATGGTGGCTGCAAGGAGGGGTGGGGTTACAGGAACAGTGATGTGGGTGGTGGCTGCATGGAGGGTGGGGGTTACAGGAACAGTGATGTGGATGGAGGGTGGGGGTTACAGGAACAGTGATGTGGATGGTGGCTGTATGGAGGGTGGGGTTACAGGAACAGTGATGTGGATGGTGGCTGCATGGAGGGTGGGGGTTACAGGAACAGTGATGTGGATGGTGGCTGCAAGGAGGGTGGGGGTTACAGGGACAGTGATGTGGATGGTGGCTGCATGGAGGGTGGGTGTTACAGGGACAGTGATGTGGATGGAGGGTGGGGGTTACAGGGACGGTGATGTGGATGGTGGCTGCATGGAGGGTGGGGGTTACAGGAACAGTGATGTGGATGGTGGCTGCATGGAGGGTGGATGTTACAGGGACATTGATGTGGGTGGTGGCTGCTAGAAGGGTGGATGTTACAGGGACAGTGATGTGGGTGGTGGCTGCTGGAAGGGTGGGGGTTGTAGGTTACTAGACTGTTGGACTTCCGTGGTCATGGTGATGACTTGGAGAAGAGCTGGATGTATTGTGGGGAGGGGGTGGGTTGGGAAGGTAGACAGACCATGCCCCTAACATCCCCTTACAGCAAACACCACCCACCTGGTCATCCCTCTGACACCCCCTTACAGCAAACACCACCCACCTGGTCATCCCTCTGACACCCCCTTCCAGCAACCACCACCCACCTGGTCATCCCTCTGACACCCCCTTCCAGCAACCACCGCCCACCTGGTCATCCCTCTGACACCCCCTACATCAAGTAGCCACCATCCATGTGACCAGTCGCCAACCCTAGCCCCTCCCCCTAGTCCAACCCCTCCCCTAACACTGTGTGGTCCAGCACCATCTGACATATGTAATGACACAAGATTACAGCCTGATCTGCGCTGCTCCTTGAAGAATGTTATATACCACAGATGTCCTTGGTAAATAATACCAACTTGTTTGTCTGTTTTGCTATTTATAATGAGGATCAGGGTTAGATAGGCCTCCATTGGGCCAGGTCAGTGTCAGGGGATATATAAGTGAGGTAGATAGGTGTAAGATAAACTGGCAGATCAGGCAACATGGTGACACCAAGGTGAAGATTTGTTTGTGGGAGGAGGATCGGTGTCAGGGAGGAAAAATACTCTCTGAGGCTTGGTGTCAGATGTGACAGTCTACCTAGGATCATAGCAGATTTAGATGGCAGCTGAGAGAACTGTACACCTCTACCTGGCCAGATTAAAGACAGGGATTAACATAGCCTCATTGACTGACTCCTGTCCTGGTTTCATGCTAGTGTGGTTAGGCAGGATGGTGAATGTGATAGGTCAGCAACTGCCATGTGGCAGCTCACACCGGGGGGAAGGGGCCTTGATTGCGTGACATCTACCTGTCATACCCAGATTATGCACACATAAGAGGCCTGGATTAACTGGGGGGTCAACACAGGGTCTGCACACCTGGATGGTTGTGTTGACCAGGGATCTACTAGTGTGACTTGGGGTCAGTGAATCGGATTGAAGCCAGTAGATCTAATGTAGGGGATCAGCGATTCTAAAGTGGGGTTGCCTGCTGCCATCAGCCAAAAAGACATGTAATTACATTTGTCCAAAGGCCAAGTATGTTACTTGTGCCTCTTCATGTCAGCTGGTAATATACTGCTTGGCTAATTCTATACCCCCAACATTACATGGCCATTAGAATACAACAATCACATTAGCATGTGCCACCATTGTAACATTAGTATATCTTTTAGTGTATACATCTGTTTGTGTTGGTTTGAATAGCCTGAATGTGGCTCACGGTGCTCTACATACAGTGTGACAGATTGTTATTATTTACTCTCCCTTGACATGCTAGCTCCGACATCAATCACTCCTATAAACCCCATGACTTGAATAACCCACAGGACATCCCACCTAACCTCATTACCACCTCTCTAAGCCCACTGACCACGTGTCTAACCCCCCATGACAACCCACTTAACCCCATGACCACCTCTCTAACCCCCATGACCACCTCTCTAACCCCCATGACCACCTCTCTAACCCCCCTTGACAACCCACCTAACCCCATGACCACCTCTCTAACCCCTCATGACAACCCCATGACCCCCTGTCTAACCCCCATGACAACCCACCTAACCTCATGACCGCCTCTCTAACCCCCATGACCATTTCTCTAACCCCCATGACAACCCCCATGACCACCTCTCTAACCCCCCCATGACAACCCACCTAACCCCATGACCACCTCTCTAACCCCCATTACCACCTCTCTAACCCCCATTACAACCTCTCTAACCCCCATGACCATCTCTCTAACCCCCATGACCACCTCTCTAACCCCATGACAACCTCTCTAACCCCCCATGACCACATGTCTAACCCCCAATGACAACCCACCTAACCCCCATGACCACCTCTCTAACCCCCATGACAACCTGTCTAACCCCATTACCACCTCTCAAACCCCCTCAAACCCCCATGACCACCTCTCAAACCCCATGACCACCTCTCTCTGACAACCTCTCCCCCAATGACAACCTCTTTAACCCCCATGACAACCTGTCCCTAACCCCCATGACCACCTCTCTAACCCCCCATGACCACCTCTCTAACCCCCATGACCATCTCTCAAACCCCCATGACAACCTCTCTAACCCCCATGACCACCTCTCTAACCCTAACCCTCTAACCCCCATGACAACCTCTCTAACCCCCATGACCACCTGTCTACCCCCCATGACCAACTCCTAACCCCCTGACACCCCAACCTCTCCTAACCCCCATGACCACCTCTCTAACCCCCATGACAACCTCTCTAACCCCATGACCACCTCTCTAACCCCCATGACCACCTCTCCTACCCCCATGACCACCTCTCTAACCCCCATGACAACCTCTCTAACCCCCATGAGCCTCTCTAACCCCATGACAACCTCTCTAACCCCCATGACCAACCTCTCTAACCCCCATGATAACCTCTCTAACCCCCCATGACCACCTCTCTAACCCCCATCTCTAACCCTATGACCCCATGATCCCATGACAACCTCTCTAACCCCCATGACCACCTCTCTAACCCTCTAACCCCCCATGACCACCTCTCTAACCCCCATGACCACTTCTCTAACCCCATGACCACCTTCCTTATCCCATGACCCATGACCCTCTCTAACCCCCATGACCACCTCTCTAACCCCCATGACCACCTCTCTAACCCCATGACAACTTTTCTAACCCCATGACAACTTTCCTTATCCCATGGCAACCTCTCTAACCCCCTTGTCTAACCCCTCTCTAAACCCCATGACACCTAACCCCCCACCTAACCCCATGACCACCTCTTTAACCCCCATGACAACCTCTCAACCCCCATGACCATGTGTCTAACCCCCAACCTCTCTGACAACATGACCACCTAACCCCCATGACAACCCACCTAACCCCATGACCACCTCAACCTCTCTAACCCCCATGACCAACTCTCTAACCCCCATGACCACCTCTCTAACCCCCATGACCACCTCTCTAACCCTAATGACAACCTCTTTAACCCCCATGACAACCTGTCCAACCCCATTACCACCTCTCAAACCCCCATGACAACCTTTCTAACCCCATGGCCACCTCTCTAACCCCCATGAAAACCAACCTAACCCCATGACAACCTCTCTAACCCCCATGACAACCTCTCTAACCCCCATGACCACCTCTCTAACCCCATGACAACTTCTCTAACCCCATGACAACCTTCCTTATCCCATGACAGCCTCTCTAACCCCCTTGACCACCACTCTAACCCCATGACAACCTTCCTTATCCCCATGACCACCTCTCTAACCCCATGACAACTTTCCTTATCCCATGGCAACCTCTCTAACCCCCTTGACCACCTCTCTAACCCCATGACAACCCACCTAACCCCATGACCACCTCTTTAACCCCCATGGCCACCTCTCTAACCCCCATGACAACCTCTCTAAGCCCATGACCACCTCTCTAACCCGTGACGACCCACTTAATCCCATGACAACCCCATTACTACCCTCCTAACCTCATGACCATCTCTCTAACCCCCATGACCACCTCTCCTAACCTTATTACAACTCTTCTAGCTCCATGTAACCAAACCCTCCAACCATAGCCACCCATCTAACTCTCATGACAACCCTTCTAAACCCATGACAAACCTTCTAAACCCATGACAACTCTTCTAAACTCATGACAACCCTTCTAAACCCATGACAGCCCTTCTAAACCCATGACAACCCTTCTAAACCCATGACAATTCTTCTAGCCCAATAATACCAAACCCTCCAACCCCCATGACAACTCTTCTAAACCCATGACAACTCTTCTAAACCCATGACAGCCCTTCTAAACCCATGACAACCCTCCTAAACCCATGGACCCGTGAAGATCTGGGGTAGAATAGGTCTTCAGTAACCCATGCTTGCCACAAAAGGCCACTATGCTTGTCGTAAGAGGCGACTAACGGGATCGGGTGGTCAGCTCGCTGACTTGGTTGACACATGTCATCGGTTCCCATTTGTGCAGATCGATGCTTATGCTGTTGATCACTGGATTGTCCGGTCCATACTCGATTATTTACAGACCGCGCCATATAGCTGGAATATTGCTGAGTGCAGCTTAAAACTAAACTCACTCACTCTAAACCCATGACAGCTCTTCTAAACCAATGACAACCCTTCTAAACCCATGACAACCTTTCTTAACCCATGACAATCCTTCTAAACCCATGACAATCCTTCTAAACCCATGACAACTCTTCTAGCCCAATATGACCAAACCCTCCAACCCCCATGACAACTCGTCAAGCCCAAATCCAAGACTGAAAGCGGTCACTTGATTATAGTCTACGTGATATTGATTGGGGAAAGGAAAATAGAAAATAAAAAAATTGTCCAGCTATGTGGAATAGGATCAGCTGGAGCAGGAAGGAAACATTTGATGATAATGTGGTCTTGTATATCAGAGATTCAATCAGGCATGCCCGTAGAAAATAGTTCCTGAAATATATACTCCCCATCAAAAGTTTAGACACACTAGTGTAAATGTAGCCATTTACTTAAGTCAACTGTTCTAAAATAAATTTTGAAAACTTTCCATACTGTTTAAAGGTACTGTTTACACATGAACTGATGTATTGAAAAACACATTTGTAACATTGAACAGATTATTGTCATGAGTTCAATAAATGATGAAACTCAGTGAAAATTGATGAATTAGTAACAAAACTGTACACCAAAATGCAGCTGTTCACATGCATGATATTTGCACAGGCTTTACAGCAATTTGATGCATGATTCTCATGCAATTCATCTGCATAAGGTTTTCAGTTGGTTCCCCCAAGTTAGTGGAGAAACTCATCTTCAATGTAACCATACATATATACATAACATATAGTGAGTTCTTTAAGTGAGTCTAAACTTTTGATGAGTAGTATAGTAAGCTTTCTGTATTCTGTATCTGTTTATATTATTATCTTCCTGTAATGACAAGTGTCATCTGACAAAATTTACACTTCAGTTCCTATGAATCAGTACAATGACTGGTGTTGTTAATCAGGGAATATAAACTTCATCAAGCATTAACTTGTCCTTACATAGGCATCAAGTGTCTTGGTTTAATCACTGTATGTGGTGGAGTGTTGTATGCATCCTCCAGGACTGGAGACACACTGACTCGTCACGTCGTCCTCGCAGCCTGTCCATTCCAGGCATTCATCATACCCAGCAACAAAGACATGATCTCATCACTGCCTTTCATATTATTTGAAGGACTTTGTTTTTTAGGAAATACTTGTGGGGCAAAAATAGCCGTCTATTTTCTGTATCAATCACATCAATGTCCACCTGTTTTTCAAATGGAATTTTGTTTCAAGGCCAGGGCTTTTTCTGTAAAAAAAACAGAAACTTCTTTTGGGGGGCTAGTAGACACATTGTCACCACAAGACCACATCTGAATAGCTATGTTTTGTTTGAAGGGATTATGAAAATCCTGACTGACAGAGAACCTGATTTCTGATATGAACATGATCAACTTTCTTCCATCAAGATCTCAACTTGGCAATTTTGGCCAGGAATGAGTGGAAGGGGGAAAGAGATGCTACCCATTGATTGAGCACTTTCCCTGTTGTATGAATGCCTCTTTCACTTTTTGGGGGAAAAAATACAAGTATCTGAGCAATTTTGTATGTTCTTGATTTGCAAGCATCAGAATTTGTTTGATATGGCTAGAATGAAGGATGTAAATAAAACTCTGGTTAAATATAGTGTTGTCAGTAGAGGGAGGGAGAGGTGTTTGCCAGGCTTTACCTGGAATCTCGTGGCAGGTACTTGTTTTTGTGGGCAAATTACACACTTCCCGGCAGTTATTTCATGAATGTGTGACAAGCTAGCAGGGGAGAAGGGCGTGGGGGCTGATTGTCACGATTACAACACTATATCAACTTATCTGTCGAAATTCAATTAGCATCGGTTGTGTGATTGTTTGTACATTTAATGTTGATTTGCTGTGTCCCTTGTAGTCTGTGGGCTGTTGCGTCATGTACTGCATCCTGTCATTGTCCCTCTGTCCACAGATCGACCTTGTGCCCCATGCTTTGTGGACAATGATGAAGACATGTTCACAAATACTGGGGACGTTTTATTTGCTGATCTGACGTGATTTTTTGGTGTTTCTTTTTTAGGCGGGGACTGCTGGCTGTTTACCTTACAAACTTGGTGAGTTGCTTGCCCAGTGATGGCCTCGCTGCGCGTCTGCTTCAGGCACAGTTTGGAACCACATGCAAAACACAGCACATGACTGCAAAATTCAACATGGCTGCTCCTGCTGGGTTTCAGCAGGCCACAATATTTGCTTTGACCCCTGCCCATTTGAGCCAACATTTGGCAGTAAGGCTACTGACCTCTCCCAAACCCATCTAAACAAAGCTCCCAGTTTCTCTCCAATAATTGCTTCAAACTGGCAGCCTGTAGAAAATTGCCCAACATTTGTCAGCATGTTATTTATAGTGTTTTCTCTATTTGTCCACAATCAATCTGACATCTATTTCCTCTCTTGGTGTGGGAATGTGGAACAATTTTAAAATCCTTTAGCTTTTGCTTTATTGCTGGCTGTTTGATAGTATGATATAGTGTGTTTCATGTCAGGCAATCTCCCCATGTGGCTGGAACCTGTCGTCCACTGGGCATGAAGGTGTTGTGGTTGGCACAGATACTGCAGCTGAAGGGGTACTACAGATGTGTACCCTGGATGAAATCAAAATATAGAAACGTACCCTAGGACGATTTAATTCCGCACTGAGTCATATCTTGATCGGAACTGTCATACTATTGTATTAGATGCATATGATTGACCATGCACAAAAAGATATATTTCACGAAGCACAATACCACTCGCAGTCAGGTGAACAGGAACTACTAAATGCTGTTTCGGTTTTCGGTTGCGGAATATGGACTCGTCCGCCTTGTAGGGTACCGGCTACGTTTCTGTATTTTGACCTGGGGTACATATCTGTAGTACCTGTGAAGCCAGTGACCCCTTCAGCGGTACTACATGCTGAACCCAATCAGATACAATGTATCAGTCTGTGGTTTCTTTGGTACGTTTCTGTATACAGAAATGTACCTTAGCCACAATTAGAATACAGAACAGTACTTGATACCCAAACTGCTGGATGATTCTATATTCCTCAACATGAAAACAAAACTAGTTCATGATGTAGTTTCACAGTGCATGGTGTATAATGCTGTGCACTGCGGAATATAAGAGTATTAATGTACATCATTGAAGATGCCCGTTTATTTTTATTAAGGCTCATTTGAAAGCCTTTCATACAACAGTATGAAATTTGAATTTTTCTGTGTCTGGTAACAAGGACCTTTATAAACACACTGCACATTGAGGAATGGACGCATCAGTGGGTACTATTTGTATTCTAATTTTGGTTAGGGAACATTTTTGTATATAGAAACGTACCTGGGATGCATAGTTGTAGTACCTGTGCCGAAAATGCCCCTGCAGCCCTACTATGCCTGCTGTGCCTGCTGTGTATTGCTGTAGCCTGCTGTGGCCTGCTGTAGCCTGCAGTGTCTTGCTGAATCACCTCTGTAACTCTTCTGGCACCAACCATGTTTAACACACTGATGCTGATGTTTCAACAACTGCTCCATATTACTACAAAACTAACAATCTGTCTCTGTGAGAAAAAGGAACACAATGCATGAAATCTGAAAAAGAAATTTCAAAAGGTTTTGTGTCGTCGATACTTTACCAAACTGATTTCACTACAGTCATGTAGACTTCCTTACATATAGACTTAATTAGGGATCCTTTTTGTAACACCCAATAGAGCTAAAAAAGTGAAACAGTTTTAGGAGCCTAAGCCTAAGCGGAATATAAGAGTATTAATGTACATCATTGAAGATGCCCGTTTATTTTTATTAAGGCTCATTTGAAAGCCTTTCATACAACAGTATGAAATTTGAATTTTTCTGTGTCTGGTAACAAGGACCTTTATAAACACACTGCACATTGAGGAATGGACGCATCAGTGGGTACTATTTGTATTCTAATTTTGGTTAGGGAACATTTTTGTATATAGAAACGTACCTGGGATGCATAGTTGTAGTACCTGTGCCGAAAATGCCCCTGCAGCCCTACTATGCCTGCTGTGCCTGCTGTGTATTGCTGTAGCCTGCTGTGGCCTGCTGTAGCCTGCAGTGTCTTGCTGAATCACCTTTGTAACTCTTCTGGCACCAACCATGTTTAACACACTGATGCTGATGTTTCAACAACTGCTCCATATTACTACAAAACTAACAATCTGTCTCTGTGAGAAAAAGGAACACAATGCATGAAATCTGAAAAAGAAATTTCAAAAGGTTTTGTGTCGTCGATACTTTACCAAACTGATTTCACTACAGTCATGTAGACTTCCTTACATATAGACTTAATTAGGGATCCTTTTTGTAACACCCAATAGAGCTAAAAAAGTGAAACAGTTTTAGGAGCCTAAGCCCTGTACAGATACAACAGACTGGATTATGTTCCTTCCAGAGAGTCAGTAGCACTCCAAAATGGTAAATGGCAACTTATTAGAAGTATATTTTTGTTGTTGTAAAATATGTTTGAAAATATATAAATGTTGTATGAGGAAACAATTGTCTTGGTGTAGACATTAAAACATTTTTATACAATATGTCCTTAAAGGGGACATTTGGGTAGCCTAGTGGTTAAAAGCATGTCAAGCCAATGGCCGCGGTTTTCTTCTGATGTGGAAGGGTTAAATTCTAAAATGGGATCAGAGTGTGAAGTTCATGTCTTATATGCCTTTACTGATTTGATGGAATATTACTTAAGCATAAAACCTCACTCACTAACTCAAACAAATCACCAAATGAAAACCTCACTTACCAACTAAAAAATCACTCACAATTCACTGATGACCTTGGCTACTGTTTGGTGAAGGTCACTAATAACACTGTCCAAAGCATGTGTTTATCAGTCTTGACTTGATTGCATTGTGATGCTCGTTTGTGTTTTAAATCATTAATCCCTTAAAATGTCTTGTTCTAACAAGTTCATGTGTGAAGCTCATTTCTGGTGTCCCCTGCCGTGATATTGCTGGAATATTGCTAAAAGCGGCGTAAAACCAAACTCACTCACTCACTCTAACAAGTTCATCTTTGTGGTAAACTTGAGTTTATATTGATTTTATGTTTGTTTGGATATTGATTTTCAAGGTTTTGAAAGTAGACCACAGTTCTATGTAATTGTGCTCACAGGATTTATTTCATTAGTAGATCTGAGAGAAGTACAGAGGCTTTGGTGAGCAAATTAAAAACATCTTCCTTGAGTAAGACTTTCATTTTAAAATGTGATTGGAGATATTGTATTTCTAATGTATTTTTAACCAAAGACAATATCTCACTGAAAGGGATGTTAGTAAAATTGATTGAATGGTTTTGTTATAAAAATTTGTTTGGTGAGCTGACCATTTGAAAAAGATATGGCCTCACATGTATGTTAGTGAAGAAGCTCTGAGTTCACACTGCCAATCAGACTTTGGCAATGCGTTGTTTGATTAAATTTACATACACAACAACTAAATGTTAGTTTTTAATGAAAAAGATGTATCTGTAAAGGGATATTTTATTGGGGTTTTTTTAACGTTCATTTAAAAAATTACATATTTTAAACAAAAGATCTGGCCCCAAAGCATGCTTTAACAAGGAAGCAATGAAACACATTTTCAGTTTTCATTATTCCTCCTATTGTTATTCAACAAATCTCAATACTAGCGAATGAAAATAAGTCTTAGATAAAGTAATAACAACCTAGAGTGGTTGGATTCTGATCGGACACAGCATTTATCAGGTAGCATTGCAGACATTGAGAGGTGTAAATAGAAAGACTCAGGAGATACCAGGTGGGTGGTATCTGGTTGACAGTGAGTTCTTCCTCCAGTGCCTCTACACAGTGCACTTTTCTTCTCCCCAACCCCCCAACGGCAGCGGGCAGCATCACAGTAATGTGAACTTTCCATCCCCCTAGAACGATAGCGCTGTGCACTCACCCCCCCCATTCCCTTTCCCTCCTTAAAGTATCACAAGACACACTTCCCCAATCAGTAGTCATTATGTTCTTCTCCCACCCTACCCCCACCCCCAAGAAGGGGAAGTGCTCCTACTCTCTAGTGCTGCCTCATTGCCCTCTTCTCCCACACCACCCCATCAGTACCACCACAGCATGCTCCACTCATCCAGTACAGCGCTATACGTTCCTCCCCTGATAACCACAACACCACTCTCTCCTTCCCTAGGGATCGCAGCTACAGTCCTCCACGCACCTTGTCGGGCTGTTGTGCCGATACTCTCTCCTATAAAAATTAATTAGATTGAGACGAAACTAAAATCATTGCTTTAATGATGGGTTATTGATAAAAATAAAAAAGTAGCTAATCTTCCCCCTCGTAAATCTGTCAAGTGAGTTGCAAATTATGTGGGAGTGATGATTTTCTCTTGTTACCGTGGGTACGGAAGGGTTGAGGAAGGGTAATATTTCTGTGTGCTGATTGTTTCATGGAGGATTTAATTACATAGATTCTAGGCTAAAGTAGCATATTTAGACTTGGTCTTCATGGGGCATGTTTCAGGCAGTATCCCATAGGTGCAGGGGCTATCAGGGTAGTAGAGTGGAGTATGTTGGTGGTAGGGGTGGGAAGTCAGGTGGAGGAGATGGTAGTAGAGGTTTTGTAGAGTGGAATAGATGGGTTCCAGATGGGTAGTAGAGGTGGAGGAGATGGGTAGTAGAGGTGGAGCAGTAGATGGATAGTGGAGGTGGAGCAGTAGACGGATAGTGGAGGTGGAGCAGTAGAGCAGGATAGTAGAGGCAGTAAATGTAGAGGGGATGGGATAGTGGAGGTGGAGTAGAGGTGGAGCATGGATAGTAGAGGGGATGGGTGAGCAGAAGAGATGGGTAGTAGAGTGAAATAGTACAGAGATGGATAGTAGAGTAGAGGTGGAGTAGTAGATGGATAGTGGAGGTGGAGCAGTAGACGGATAGTAGTGGAGAGGTGGAGCAGTAAATGTAGAGGTGGGAGTGGGGATGGAAGAGGTGAAACAGATGGATAGTAGAGGTGGAGCAGTAGATGGATAGTAGAGGGGATGGAGTAGTAGATGGATAGTAGAGAGGAGGAAATAGTAGATGGGTAGTAGAGGTGGGAGTGGATAGTAGAGGTGGAGTAGTAGATGGATAGTGGAGGTGGAGCAGTAGAAGATAGTAGAGGTGGAGTAGTAGAGATGGGTGTAGAGGGGATGGGTAGTAGAGGTGAAGCAGTAGATGGATAGTAGAGGTGGAATAGTAGATGGGTAGTAGAGGTGGAGTAGTAGATGGATAGTAGAGGTGAAATAGATAGATGGGTAGGAGATGGAGTAGTAGAGGTGGAGCAGTAGATGGATAGTAGAGGTGGAGTAGTAGATGGATAGTAGAGGTGGAGTAGTAGATGGGTAGTAGAGGTGGAGTAGTAGATGGGTAGTAGAGGTGGAGTAGTAGATGGATAGTAGAGGTGGAGTAGTAGATGGATAGTAGAGGTGGAGTAGTAGATGGATAGTAGAGGGTGTAGTAGTAGAGAGTAGTAGTAGAGGAGATGGGTAGAAAGAGGTGAAGCAGATGGATAGTAGGGGTGAAATAGTAGATGGGTAGTAGAGGTGGAAATAGTAGATGGATAGTAGAGGTGGAGTAGTAGATGGATAGTAGAGGTGGAGCAGTAAATGTAGAGGAGATGGGTAGTAGAGGTGAAATAGTAGATGGGTAGTAGAGGTGAAATAGTAGATGGATAGTAGAGGTGAAATAGTAGATGGGTAGTAGAGGTGAAATAGTAGATGGATAGTAGAGGTTGAAATAGTAGATGGATAGTAGAGGTGGAGTAGTAGATGGATGGGTAGTAGAGGTGAAATAGTAGATGGGTAGTGGAGGTGGAGTAGTATATGGAGGTGAGAGGTGAAATAGTAGATAGTAGAGATGGGTAGTAGAGGTGGGTAGTAGTAGATGGATAGTAGAGGTAGGAAATAGTAGATGGGTAGTAGAGGTGGAGCAGTAGATGGATAGTAGAGGTGGAGCAGTAGATGGATAGTAGAGGTGGAGTAGTAGATGTAGAGGAGATGGGTAGAAGAGGTGAAGCAGATGGATAGTAGGGGTGAAATAGTAGATGGGTAGTAGAGGTGAAGTAGTAGATGGATAGTAGAGGTGGAGTAGTAGATGGATAGTAGAGGTAGAGCAGTAAATGTAGAGGAGATGGGTAGTAGAGGTGAAATAGTAGATGGGTAGTAGAGGTGAAATAGTAGATGGATAGTAGAGGTGAAATAGTAGATGGGTAGTAGAGGTGAAATAGTAGATGGATAGTAGAGGTGAAATAGTAGATGGGTAGTAGAGGTGGAGTAGTAGATGGATAGTAGAGGTGGAGTAGTAAATGTGGAGTATATGGGTAGAAGAGGTGAAGCAGATGGATAGTAGAGGTGAAATAGTAGATGGGTAGTAGAGGTGAAGTAGTAGATGGGTAGTAGAGGTGAAATAGTAGATGAGCAGTAGAGTGGTGTAGATGCATAGTAGAGTGGAGAAGAAGGATAGTAGAGGTTGAGTATTAGAGTTGAGTGGTTGGTAGTAGAGGTGGATAGTAGACTGGGTAAGTGGATAGCAGAGGTGGATAGTAGAGTGGAATAGGTGTAAGTTTGGTAGGTGGAGTATCAAAATGTTTAGAAGCAGTATAATCAGTCACTTTTAACCTGTTTATAGAAGGAGCCAAGCATCTGTTTATAATAGGCCTGTCATTACCATGTTTGTTGCTATTTATGCTACACTGATTACACATGCTATTCAAACTTGAAGGAGCCATTACTTGAAGAATGTGCGCTTTTTGCACCCTCACTCATTTGAATGAGAAATGTGACATATATATCCTGCAGGGAATCCCTGCTCAGACACACGGAGGATGTAGATAAAGCTGTCAGTATGTATAATACCTAGACACATAGGCCAGGTGGGGGAACTCACATTAACAACACGACCAGCTGAGATGAACCCTCATAAGTGAGGGTTTATGGCAAGGTGAGCTGAATGCAATTCAAACGCTGGAGACTGATCCTACTGGCTGTCATGTAATTTACTGATCAAGAAGCAAGCTTGTGTGCTTCCTTATGTGTCCTGTTATTATCACGTATTATCAGACTGGAAAACAAAGACAAAGTGGTTTGTGATGAAAGATATTGTAATGCATTTCGAAAATTCAATAGTCAAGGTGTTGTTTTCAAACCTGAAACACATGGTAGCAGCTGTAAAATTGAAGCTGAGCTTCTTGTAGGACTATGAGGTCATAAGGCTAAGGTGTGTACTTTTGAAATGGTGTACATGCAAACATTGCTTCATCATGATAGTGAGCAATGTACATTTACCTGATCTGGAAACACACCTGAGCACTGGTAGATCAGACAGCCAGGTAAGCTTGATATCCTTCCAGACATGATGTAATCAGTTATTGTTGTAATTAGAATAGTCCACTGTAGAAAAAGCTCTGAATTGGCTCTCATGTTCTATTTATTCAGTTTCCTTAAATATTTGTGGAGTTTGATTAACTAATGTAACTTTCAGATATTTTTTTTCTACTTAAATCTCCATAAAAGTTTGTTTAAATCTTTGTACAACATATCTTATTCATGTCAGTTTCTAAGGAGTGGGAGGCGGGGGTGGGGTTAGCCTAGTGGTTACAGTGTTCGATTGTCACATGGAAGACTTGGGTTCGATTCCCCACATGGGTACAATGTGTGAAGCCCATTTCTACTGTCCCCAAACTAAGCTCACTGACACTCTAAGGAGTGATGTCTACATGTATCTTAACAAACCCAACCATGTGAAGTGTCAGTTGCAGGGTTCCTTGAGGTCATTGAAAAACATGGTTCATGTCATCAGTCATTGCAAGTTATTTACAGCCCTCAGAATTGTGTGAGTGAGTGAGTATGGTTTTATGTCGATTTTAGCAATATTCCAGCAATATCACGGCAGGGGACACCAGAAATGGGCTTCACATGTTGAGCCAATATGGAGAATTGAACCCAGGTCTTCGGCATGATGAGCGAACGCTTTAACCAGTAGGCTACCCCACCGCCCACTCAGAATTGTTAGTTGTCTTAATTACCTTCAAGGTTAGGACATAATGTTTCAAACTGAAAGAGTGAGTGAGTATGGTTTTACACCGCTTTTAGCAATATTCCAGCAATTTCACGGCAGGGGACACCAGAAATGGGCTTCACATTGTACCCATGTGGGGATTCAAACCTGGGTCTTTGGCGTGACGAGCAAACATTTTAACCACTAGGCTACCCCACACTGAAAGAATATAGTTATATGTTCGGTGTCTTTAAGGTAACCGTGGCTTCTGCTTTCAAAGCACTTTTAGTACCTCTAGTTTGTGAACATGCTATGCCTGTTGTTTTCTTGGAATGAAGGTCAGAAAGTGTGTATATATTGAACATTATTAAATCTCTGTGTGACTCCATCATCTAATCCTAACAAGGGGTATGTGCCAGGTGACAGACTGATTCAATTGTGCCACTAATATAAGCCATGGTTCAATTTCTTGTTCACCAATTGTCCCACAATTGTTGTCAGTGAATAGCTTTTCTTAGAGAGTGTCGCATTCATACGGATGAGATTATCGTATATTGTGTCGGAAAGGACTAGGAGTGGAGGGAGGAGGGGACGTTCAAGGGACAACTGCTGGGTATTTGCAACAGCTTGTGCCATCCTATGCCAATGGAGCTCCCTTGTATTCATATAAGTGTCATTTTCTTGAGTTATCTGCCCTTTAGTTGTAGCGATTTCAGTAGTACTGTTGTTGTTTACTCAGTCCTATCCTAGGTGGAAATGCTTGTTTGTTGCCCAGTGTGGAAGGACTGTAGTATTTCTATTGTACTTTGTTCCAGCTGTTGTCTCCAAAGGTCACCAGGTACTGATACTCAGTCAGGTGTGGCTGAGAGATTGGTATTACCAGATCTGATCAATGGCAAGCCAGAATGTCATTCTCACCTCAACAAAGAACGTACTTTGTTATTCTCCCAGCGCTGGGTTAAGTAGCTGAATTACTCCGTAATTCCGAATTAAAATCTGATTATACTTGGAAATTACAAAGACATATCACAGCTGATTTGTACGTTGTCTGTGTGTAACTTTGTAGTACGTGACTTTGAACCCCAGTCCCTGTGTCAAAAGTCCTAAAGTAATAATTTGCTTCAGTCAAAAGCATGGACAAGCACACATCTTGTTTATATGGTAAATACTTTTAAATGCGACAAGGTTCAAGGAAATTCAAGGGGAATTATTTATGATTAGGTTTTTGTGAGATTGCTTAGACTGTGTAACTGAATACATACTGAGGGTGGCCTGTTTCTCCAGATAAGACAGGGTAGCAGTCTTCAGGGTAGGAGTCAATCACAGCCTCGTCAGGGTACAGGTCTGAACACAGAACACTTTCATGTTCTCACTATTGATCCCAACTAGTCAATTCTAGCATTCTGAAGTAGAAGGTGTGTGACAGAAGTCTCTGAATCTGCTACTTTCAGTGCTAATCCATTCTCATTACTTCAACAGCAGTTTTAGAATGTAATTTAGGGGATTAAATGTTGGATAATCATTCTGAGAGGAACTTGATCAGAATACTGAGGTCAAACACAAGGAACACCATCGCGAATGCGGACTCCAGCTTTGAGGACCCGAGTATACTCATGTTTTCTGGGAGTAAAGGCGGCAAGCTGTCAACTTCACTCACGACGCGGGAATGAGCTTGCATATATTATAGACAGAAGAAGGAGAAGGCTGTCAGACATCAAAGTTAAACGATCATAATCTGCTCTGTGAGTGCCACCGATTGAAGAATGTGCACTTTGTACTGTGGGAGTGATTCGCTAGACCTCCCCACCTCCTTCTGTTGTTGATGTTGCATCAGACTTCGCAACAGACTGCTTGTTGTCAGTATGGGGTGCTGTGCTCCAACCAAGGATTTGCTTCTTCCTTCAACAGATCATAGACCTGAAAGATACTTGACTTACATATGATATATATATATATGAAATAAGTATGAAACAGAGACCAAATACCCTAGGATTTTATTTTGTTAAAATTTGTAGCATAAATTGTAGAAAAAGGGTGTGAAGGTTATTAAATGTGGTCATATATGTTGGCGTGAGTGAGTTTAGTTTTATGCCGCTTTTAGCAATATTCCAGCAATATCACGACTGGGGACACCAGAAATGGGCTTCACACATTGTATGCATGTGTGGGAATTGAACCTGGGTTTTTGGCATGACGAACAAACGCTTTAACCACTAGGCTACCCCACCACCTTCATATATGTTGGACGTGCAGTGTTTAACATAACACTTAAGTTGGGCAGTGTATTATGTGCTGGAATTAAGATTACCATGTGTATTTGTC
This sequence comes from Haliotis rubra, assembly GCF_003918875.1. Classification (NCBI taxonomy): domain Eukaryota; kingdom Metazoa; phylum Mollusca; class Gastropoda; order Lepetellida; family Haliotidae; genus Haliotis; species Haliotis rubra. The sequence goes on from NW_025767157.1 coordinate 2,103,078, forward strand.
TGGCATATAGAGCCTGAAATAGCAATCAGCTGCGCACACGTTTCCAGTGATTTAGTTGAAACATGCCCAATAATATAATGAGCTGAATTCCGATACAGTGGTCGTGAAAGTATCTGAAAGTATTATTTTATCAAGAGAAATATAGTAATTTGATACAGTACGGCACAGCTGTGTACCACAGAAGGGGTGGATTATATCTTTTACTAGGCAGCATAGTGATATGAGTTACATCGATGTACATGTAAATGTTATGATGCAGTATTTTTCATGCTTTGGGCTATTTTATCATACCAGATGATACCCAGCAGAATGGTAGAATTTCATTGCCATAAATACAAATTTGAAGTTTAGGCCAGACCAAATTTATTTCTTGTTTACGGATATTTGTCATCAGAAAACCTAAAGGCAGGAGGGAAAAAAATAAAATAAAAATCACCAGTCAAAGTAATATTCCTTTTAAATGCTAAAAGTATTTTACTATTGGCAATTTATGAAGTTTATATGGGGCAAGAAACAATCTGAAAAAGAAAATCTTGTAGGTTTACATTTATGGCCAATAATAACATTAGGATTTTATTTTTTGAGTGGGGGGGAATTAATTTTTATTTTTATTCTTATTCTTGAAAAAATATGACCGGCGGATCCGTAAACAAGAAATAAAATTGGTCTGGATTGTATTTAATATGTATACATCAGAAAGGTCTTACAGTAGACTCCATATCATTGACTCTTCAGGATCACAGAGCTGGTGATGCTGGTGTCGTTGACCTATCATTGACTGTTCAGTGATCACACAGCTGGTGATGCTGGTGTAAATAGAATCCTGATGATGTGACCTATCATTAGATGGTACTGATGATGTGACATAGTGGACGTGACAACCACCTGTTGATGACATGGTTTGTGGGTAGAATGTTTGATGGTAAATGTGATGTTACATCTCATATTTGACACAGTTAGAACTCTGAGGATACTGTGGCACAACGTTTGATGTTAATGTAGCTGTTATCATCCTTGAGACAGTCTGTTCTCAGAAGGAGTTTCAGGACAGACTGTATGTTGGCATCCTCAGAAGGAGTTTCAGGACAGACTGTATGTTGGCATCCTCAGAAGGAGTTTCAGGACAGACTGCGTGTTGGCGTCCTCAGGAGGAGTTTCAGGACAGACTGTGTGTTGGCGTCCTCAGAAGGAGTTTCAGGACAGACTGTATGTTGGCGTCCTCAGAAGGAGTTTCAAGACAGACTGTGTGTTGGCATCCTCAGAAGGAGTTTCAGGACAGACTGCGTGTTGGCATCCTCAGAAGGAGTTTCAGGACAGACTGCGTGTTGGCATCCTCAGGAGGAGTTTCAGGACAGACTGCGTGTTGGCGTCCTCAGAAGGAGTTTCAGGACAGACTGTGTTGGCGTGCTCAGAAGGAGTTTCAAGACAGACTGTGTGTTGGCGTCCTCAGGAGGAGTTTCAGGACAGACTGCGAGTTGGCGTCCTCAGAAGGAGTTTCAGGACAGACTGTCTGTTGGCGTCCTCAGAAGGAGTTTCAAGACAGACTGCGTGTTGGCGTCCTCAGAAGGAGTTTCAGGACAGACTGCGTGTTGGCGTCCTCAGAAGGAGTTTCAGGACAGACTGCGTGTTGGCGTCCTCAGGAGGAGTTTCAGGACAGACTGCGTGTTGGCGTCCTCAGAAGGAGTTTCAGGACAGACTGCGTGTTGGCGTCCTCAGAAGGAGTTTCAAGACAGACTGTGTGTTGGCGTCCTCAGGAGGAGTTTCAGGACAGACTGCGAGTTGGCGTCCTCAGAAGGAGTTTCAGGACAGACTGTATGTTGGCGTCCTCAGGAGGAGTTTCAGGACAGACTGTGTGTTGGCGTCCTCAGGAGGAGTTTCAGGACAGACTGCGAGTTGGCGTCCTCAGAAGGAGTTTCAGGACAGACTGTATGTTGGCGTCCTCAGGAGGAGTTTCAGGACAGACTGTATGTTGGCATCCTCAGGAGGAGTTTCAGGACAGACTGCGTGTTGGCGTCCTCAGGAGGAGTTTCAGGACAGAGTGCGTGTTGGCGTCCTCAGAAGGAGTTTCAGGACAGACTGTGTGTTGGCGTCCTCAGAAGGAGTTTCAAGACAGACTGCGTGTTGGCGTCCTCAGAAGGAGTTTCAGGACAGACTGCGTGTTGGCGTCCTCAGAAGGAGTTTCAGGACAGACAGACTGTGTGTTGGCGTCCTCAGAAGGAGTTTCAAGACAGACTGCGTGTTGGCGTCCTCAGAAGGAGTTTCAGGACAGACTGCGTGTTGGCGTCCTCAGAAGGAGTTTCAGGACAGACTGCGTGTTGGCGTCCTCAGGAGGAGTTTCAGGACAGACTGCGTGTTGGCGTCCTCAGAAGGAGTTTCGGACAGACTGTATGTTGGCGTTCTCAGAAGGAGTTTCAGGACAGACTGTATGTTGGCGTCCTCAGAAGGAGTTTCAGGACAGACTGTATGTTGGCATCCTCAGAAGGAGTTTCAGGACAGACTGTATGTTGGCGTCCTCAGAAGGAGTTTCAAGACAGACTGTATGTTTGCGTCCTCAGAAGGAGTTTCAGGACAGACTGTGTGTTGGCGTCCTCAGAAGGAGTTTCAGGACAGACTGTATGTTTGCGTCCTCAGGAGGAGTTTCAGGACAGACTGTGTGTTGGCGTCCTCAGAAGGAGTTTCAGGACAGACTGTATGTTGGCGTCCTCAGGAGGAGTTTCAGGACAGACTGTGTGTTGGCGTCCTCAGAAGGAGTTTCAGGACAGACTGTATGTTGGCGTTCTCTGAAGGAGTTTCAGGACAGACTGTATGTTGGCATCCTCAGAAGGAGTTTCAGGACAGACTGTATGTTGGCATCCTCAGAAGGAGTTTCAGGACAGACTGTATGTTGGCGTCCTCAGAAGGAGTTTCAAGACAGACTGTATGTTTGCGTCCTCAGAAGGAGTTTCAGGACAGACTGTGTGTTGGTGTCCTCAGAAGGAGTTTCAGGACAGACTGTATGTTTGCGTCCTCAGGAGGAGTTTCAGGACAGACTGCGTGTTGGCGTCCTCAGAAGGAGTTTCAGGACAGACTGTATGTTGGCATCCTCAGAAGGAGTTTCAGGACAGACTGCGTGTTGGCATCCTCAGAAGGAGTTTCAGGACAGACTGCGTGTTGGCGTCCTCAGAAGGAGTTTCAGGACAGACTGTATGTTGGCGTCCTCAGAAGGAGTTTCAGGACAGACTGTATGTTGGCGTCCTCAGAAGGAGTTTCAGGACAGACTGTATGTTGGCGTCCTCAGAAGGAGTTTCAGGACAGACTCTATGCCAACACAACACAGCATACAACAGAGGTGAAAGATCATGGAGCCTGACTGTTGGTACATCGTCTTACCCATAGGTGTGGATCAAAGCTGCTGACAGATGTGCTGTAACTGTATCTAACTACATGCAAGTCTGAAGTGAATGGAAACTCGACTGTCTAATGACTAGATCCATATATTGTTCACTCTGTGGTCAGATGAGACTGGACAGTCAAGTGATGAGTTTCATATACCATGCTCTCTGGTCAGATGAGACTGGTCAGTCTAGTGATGAGTGCCATGGGCCATGCACTCTATGGTCAGATGAGACTGGTCAGTCTAGTGATGAGTGCCATGCACTCTATGGTCAGATGAGACTGGTCAGTCAAGTGATGAGTGCCATGGGCCATGCTCTCTATGGTCAGATGAGACTGGTCAGTCTAGTGATGAGTGCCATGGGCCATGCACTCTATGGTCAGATGAGACTGGTCAGTCTAGTGATGAGTGCCATGGGCCATGCACTCTATGGTCAGATGAGACTGGTCAGTCTAGTGATGAGTGCCATGCACTCTATGGTCAAATGAGACTGGACAGTCAAGTGATGAGTGCCATGGGCCATGCACTCTATGGTCAGATGAGACTGGTCAGTCTAGTGATGAGTGCCATGGGCCATGCACTCTATGGTCAGATGAGACTGGTCAGGGTCAAGTGATGAGTGCCATGGGCCATGCCATGCACTCTATGGTCAGATGAGACTGGTCAGTCTAGTGATGAGTGCCATGCACTCTATGGTCAAATGAGACTGGTCAGTCAAGTGAGTGATGAGTGCCATGCACTCTATGGTCAGATGAGATGGAGACTGGTCTAGTCAGATGAGACTGGTCAGTCTAGTGATGAGTGCCATGGGCCATGCACTCTATGGTCAGATGAGACTGGTCAGTCTAGTGATGAGTGCCATGCACTCTATGGTCAAATGAGACTGGTCAGTCAAGTGATGAGTGCCATGGGCCATGCACTCTATGGTCAGATGAGACTGGTCAGTCTAGTGATGAGTGCCATGGGCCATGCACTCTATGGTCAGATGAGACTGGTCAGTCTAGTGATGAGTGCCATGGGCCATGCACTCTATGGTCAGATGAGACTGGTCAGTCTAGTGATGAGGGCCATGCTCTATGGTCAGATGAGACTGGACAGTCTAGTGATGAGGGCCATGCTCTATGGTCAGATGAGACTGGTCAGTCTAGTGATGAGTGCCATGGGCCATGCACTCTATGGTCAGATGAGACTCTCAATTTTGGGATGTTCTGGAGAGCTGAAGGCATCAGAGTGGTGAGATGGCTGTGGCAGGTAATTGCCAAACCCCAACCTGACCTTCAACTCTCCAGTTTAGCTTCAGCAAATAGGGATAGTCCACCAGCAGAATTTCAACAATGGTGAAAGGTGTTGAGGAATTTGTTCTTTCAATTGTCTCTAAGGTAAACCTGAACACTGAGCTGTGCCAAGTATAAGCTTAAATCATAGCGCTGTAAATACTCAGTAAATGGCTGTGTGTTTGCGTGAAGCTTGCCGCGTTGTCCCACGCTGTCTCGCTGAGGCCAGGCAGACCAACCTCTCAGATTGTCGTGGTCTTGCTACATGTACTCACACACATGCCTGATCTGAATGTCCAGTAGTCAAATACATACATACACCAATAAGACAATGTATAAAACGTAGTTAATCTGACATAATATATCAGTTCGAAGCTCTCTTAGCGCTAAGATAGTCGTAAGTGTCATACATTAACATTAACTTACGACTGTCTTAGCGCGAAGAGAGCTTCGAAAATCTAGGCCCAGGGTATTGTGACTGGTGATACAATACACAATGACACCACAGCAATATCACAGCAGTGTCATGGCGTGACATGCCTGTGCCAGACAAACCAGTTCCTAAGTATGTAAGAATCAATACCAATGGTATTTGATGACATTCCATCATCCAAGTTTACAAAGCTGGACCCCTCTTTAGTTGACTGTTGTGATAAGCATGAGGTTGTGGGACCTTTTCTGACCTTGACCCCCCAGAGGGTGATCAAGTGTTTGAAGTGAGTGATTAAACAGGGTGTTGTAAGTGGTCTGGAGTGCTGTCTTGAAGACTGACACGTGGTTGCACTCAACTCTTCTGCATCTCACAGTGAGGAACATGATTCTGTAGTAGAGGGTCTTCTTCCCAGACAAACTATGACCTGAACATGGTATGATGCTGACAGACCATGGCATCCTGGGTTCAAACCCAGGACCAGTGATTCCTGACATTACCAGAAAACCTGGTGAGGTAGCGAGTGGTTGAGGGGCTCGTTTGTCACTCTGAAGACCCAGGTTCTATTCCCCACATGGATACATTATGAGTGAAGCCCATTTCTGGTGTCCCTCCATCATGATGTTGCAGGAATAAAAGCGGCATAAAACCATACTCACTCGCTCACCCAAGAGACCCAGCTTTGCTCAGTAGTGTGTTGAATGACCGGACCTCCTTGTCTCCTATGCAGTGAAAAAGAGGATAATATGTTACATAGTGTATGTAGTTGAGAGAGTTGACAAAGATTCCAGCGCACAGGGTTCCAAGACTTTTAAATCCTGATCTAAAATGCTTCTGGCTCACTCTTACATCGTTTTGAAGCAAATCTGACTGATTTTGTTGAGCACACTGTGACTATGGACAACACACTCCGGCGCAGTGATGACTTAGCATAACATCACTGCCACAGGCTAATTTGTATATCACGTGACCGGACTTTTCTCTTGTTTGTAAACAAACACGCATATTCATAATAAGAACAGACTGGCCTTACGCAAGCTTTTCGGCGTGCTCTTCACAATGTTTTACATTGTTACATATATATTCTTCCACAACTGCGACAGTAAGATTTATGACAGTACATATTTAGATATCAAACTGGCTGCATCATTGCTCTCCGTCGGCTTCGATGACAGCACATGGAGCCGTACAACCTAGGTTAACAAAGGATCCGCTACGCAAATCGAAATAGTGTTACATGTTTTAGGATATTTTCTCAGTGAAACTAAACCATTCTATCAAAGATGTTTAATTAGACGTGTAGACTCGTCAAAAATAAAAGAGTTAAGAAATATGTACATGATATTGAATGGACAGTGCAAGATGTGACAAATCGTCACATTTTTATGGCCTGTGGCAGAGGTACTATGCTGGCTTGCCGCATGGAACTCTGGGTAGGAGAGTGTATGGACAACTCTTTGGCTCACCTCTTACAGACATTGACTAAACAACAAGCAGTAGAAATGTCTAAAGTCTTGAAGGAAGCAGCAAAGTCTGTCCCAACAGCTGGCAGGTGATGGCTTCATTTTTCTGGAATTTCAAAGGAATCCATTCTACTGTTGACTACCTCCAGAATTGACAGACTGTTCATGGCTGATATAATAATGCCTATCTGCTTAGTCACAATATGAGAATATCAAAGCTTTGCTGCCAATGTGCTCCATATTGCTGAACATGAAATAATACCACTCACTCATTCACTCACTCACCCGCACACTCACTCACTCACTCTTACACACTTTGTGTCCGATGGGATATTCCTGGTACATTATGGGACATAAAACCTACCTCACACTGTGCCCCATGTTTTACATGCCAAAATATTGCTAACTGCATCAGTAATTTACTCACTCACACATTGGTTTATTGTGTTTGTTGAGTTTTTTCCAACCATTTCATTTTGAAGTTGTCATAGCCTTTAAGTGGCAAAAGAGCTTCGTAAAGAACTTAGTGCTCACTGAAAAACCACATGTTCGACAAGAAAACTGAAACCTGTTTTTCGTGATTGAGCAGATAAAATCGTGAGACATGCAAAGTTTTTATGTCCATTACCAAATAAAATCCTGTATTTTGTGTGTGTGTACGAGTGTTATGGTTAAATCATCATGAAAAACACGCAAGAGGCAATCTTTACCCAATATGAAATGTTATGTTCCATGCAATGCAGTTATAAGCATGGTGTGACATGAAACAGGACATAAAGGATGGGAGTAGTGGCGGAGGCAAACAAACCCACTGCATTAGAACCATCTTTGTGGCTCACGGTTTTCCTGGTATCACGCTCCACTATATAGTATGTTTTATATTTCCCTGTATGATGCTACATTAAAAACTATATATTCCCTGTATCAAACATGTTTTATATTTCCTTTTATAAGGCTCCAGCTATATGCGATATTTCCTTGTATCAGGCTCCGTCCATATTGCATATTTCCTTGTGTCCAGCTCCACCAATATGCTATATTTGCCTGAATTAGGCTTCCACCACATACTATATCTTCTTGCATCAGACTCAAATCATATTTGATATTACCCTGTATCAGGCTCCAACCATATCTTATGTTTCCTTGTATCAGATGCAAGCTAAATGCTGTATTTTCCTGTATCAGTCTCCAGCTATAAAGATTATATTTTCCTATATCAGGCTCCAGCTATATGGAGATTATATTTTCCTATATCAGGCTCCAGCTATAAAGATTATATTTTCCTATATCAGGCTCCAGCTATATGGACTATATTTTCCTATATCAGGCTCCAGCTATATGGACTATATTTTCCTATATCAGTCTCCAGCTATAAAGATTATATTTTCCTATATCAGTCTCCATGGACTATATTTTCCTATATGGACTATATATATTTTCCTATATATCAGGCTCTCCAGCTATATGGACTATATTTTCCTATATCAGGCTCCAGCTATATGGACTATATTTTCCTATATCAGGCTCCAGCTATAAAGACTATATTTTCCTATATCAGGCTCCAGCTATAAAGATTATATTTTCCTATATCAGGCTCCAGCTATATGGACTATATTTTCCTATATCAGGCTCCAGCTATATGGACTATATTTTCCTATATCAGTCTCCAGCTATAATGACTATATTTTCCTATATCAGGCTCCAGCTATATGGACTATATTTTCCTATATCAGTCTCCAGCTATAATGACTATATTTTCCTATATCATACTCCACCTATATTCTATATATTCCTTATCAGGCTGCCACTATGTGCTGTGTTTGCCTGTATCAGGCCAGCTCACACTGTGATAGGAGACAGGTTGTTGGTAGACAGCCTGGCTGTATCTCCTGCCTTCAGGGCTGCCACCAGATGTGACACACTGTTGCAGGATGAGTTGCTTTATGATGTCCCTCACCCCTCTCTGCCACATTCATCTTGGTCCCATCCCACACCAGCCAGATTTATGATGACATACCTGATAATGTTCTCAGAAACCGTTAATGCCCCTTTTATTGCTCTTGTATCATGAGTTTAAATATAACTTTTCACTTGAGACACCATGCAGGAGTTAGCAAGATTCGACTGACGCCTTCCGTAACATCATTTATGTTAATGTAGAATACCCTATGGCATGCAAACATATAGTATAATGAAATGAAGTCATTACCATATATAATTTCTACTAATCCCACAGCAGGGAAAGAATAATATCTTTGAATTTTAGTAATTGGTTGATAAAGAAATGATACGGCAAGGTTGAAGGAGTAGAATGGAGAAAACTGTGACTTGTTCTCAGGGCTTTTATTGTTGAGATTCTGCCAGAGAGGAGTAATACAAGTTGGAGGTTTTAGTCGGGAGATTGACAGTACGGCTTGCCGCCCCTGTTATCAGGCGTCTCCCAGAGCCTGGTAGTCTTTTCCTTCACCAGCACCACAGCCTTCACTCAAGTTCACATTGTCAAAGGGAGATAACCCTTGTTTGTCTCTTGTTTCAGGCACTGGAGACGGGCTACAGAATGGCCAAATACAGAGGCCTGGTGAAGCCAGTCCCACATGGAGAGGTAGGTGTTGCTGGCTCTCAAGAACCTCTCTAAGAGATGGTGTTCAATAAAATAAAACAAATAATAAAATTTATGAAATTGAAGAAATCATCATTGTTTGAATTCAACAACACTCATAGTTTTATATTGTCTTAATAAACTAGATGAATAAGGAACCAGATACACCTAATTTTCAGAACTCAGGGATCAGTGCTTGCCGATTCTGCTAGTCAACATTTGACCAAAATAGTCAAAGTTGTCCTCTTCAGCAAGTGTTGAGAAGCATATTTTAGTCTTGCTGTGTGTGAGACATACTACATGACATCACTTGCACATACTGTATTCATTCACTCACATGTCTAACACATGAATTATTTGGTTCATTTCTCAGAATTGTATACCTTTTTTAACACATACCTTTAGTTTTTGTTTGTACAGTATTTGCCGGAAGATAATCATTTCAGTATATGAATCATCTGGTTTTTGTATCATACTTGATCTTATCTCCTTGACACATCTTTTTTGTAATATTTTCAGGAATGCTTAAAGGGATTTATTTCCAAAGATACAATCTATAAAAATAATCTATTAAGTCACTGTTACAAAAATTGTAGTTCTTGAAAAATCTGTTGATGTAGAGCAGCTGAGCCTGTGTAGAAGAAGATGAATTGATGCAGATGTCTCCATGATGTGGAGCCCCTCTAGGAGTGAAGCTGTACACTAAGCAGCCTCCTGGTCCTGCTCCTTTACATAGAGTAACTGCAATCAGTTTAAACACAACCATTATCTATCTACAATACATGTTAGTCCCAGCATCAGCTCTGTCTGAAAGTCACAGCCATATAATTTTAAGTCTAGTCCTTATTGTATTGAGTGAGTGAGTGAGTTTTAGTTTTACTCGGCAATATTCCAGCTATATGGTGGCGGTCTGTAAGTAATCGAGTCTGGACTAGACAATCCAGTGATCAACAGCATGAGCATCAATCTACACAATTGGGAACCGATGACATGTATCAACCAAGTCAGCGAGCCTGACCACCCGATCCCGTTAGTTGCCTTTTACGACAAGCATGGGTTACTGAAGATCAATTCTGACCCAGATCTTCATGGGTCCTTATTGTCATGCTATAGCTCTAAATGATTACATACTCTAGTGTTTACATTTTCAACATGTTATGAATCTGGCATGTCACTGGGTTTCCTTTTCTATTTAAATTTAGTTGTTTGTTTCTATCAACATGATATATTTACAGAGACAAAGCGTTTGTCTATCTAAGCTTCCTCCGACTGTTATAATATTGTCCCTCTCACAAACCCAAGGAGATAATGTTTTACACAGTAAGAAATGGCATTCCATTATCACCTATTGGTTTGAGGGTTCCTTTACAGAATTATTTTAAAATCTTATAAAACTATATTTGTGGGACTATTGTGGTCTATCCACAGATATATTGATTGTTCCACTGTCCCCATCAGGCACAGGGGATACATTCAACTTGCACATGTCTCTCTATAGGTAATAAGCAATAGTTTAAATGATGATTTCTAAAAAATATAAATATCCCTCTAACAGACTAGCGTCCTTATTGTACTGTCCGCTTTTGTAGACTTGTCTCTTTAAGGGATAGCATTATTATAGATTCATGGGCTTAGCATACAGTACAGCCTTGGCACAAGGCTAGGGACACATGTATAGAGACTGCTGTGTGATGGGGCTTGAAGCAGTTATAGCTTGTGTTCCTATTGAGGATCCTAACACAATATGATCGACAGTCCTGAGTAATAAGTCTTAAGACAAATCCACTTACCGGGTATGTTTTTTTCATATGACAATATTTTTTTTCAAATACTCATTAGAAATCTTCTTGCACCCAATGGCCACATCAGATTTTAGCTCTCCTGGCCTAAAGTAATTTATACTGTCAGACTGTTATTATCTGCCTGTCATAAAGTTGTACAATTCTGACAACTGGACTCTGCTGAATGTTTCATGAGTGATCCTAACTGTATCTCTAAAAGGTGCTCACAAAAGGAGACCTGAATATAAATATTGCATCAGTGGCAGCCATAATGAAAATGAAATGTTGATAATTATTCATCTGCTTGGTCATTTCTTTTTCGTAAAATGGAATACGAAATTAAATTAGGTTTTTAACTTATTTTTTTATTAACTTGCAATATGCTGGAAGAATTGAGATGTTACTGCAGTGAAGATTGGTTAATATTTAGACATGATTACAGGAATTGCCGTGAGACTGTGAGCGAGATGTGCTTGTGTTGGGGGTACACAATTCGAATTTTGCTGATGTAAACTGGAGTAGTCAATATGTTTTGTTGTTCATCATATATATGTGATTCATTATATATCTTGTTTATGTAGTTTCTAGAATATTGTCACTGTTTCTATATGGAACGTTTGCACAATAAATATATTTGATTTGATTTGAAATATTTGATTTGATTTGATATGATATTTTGAAACAGACTTTTGAAATGGAAATATGTAAACAAACCAATTGACATTTACCTAACAAGAGAATAACAGAAATTTTAAAAAAAAGTTTTGTTTAGATTGAAAATGTATTTGATATACCGTTTTTGCTCCTAAAATTTCCATTTATTTGAACTTTACATATAAGACTTGAGGAACATCTGAAGAGCATCTAATTACCCTGACATTTATAGAAGATGGCAAACTTAGTGATTACCACACAAATGGATTGTCTTCCTGGCTAATTACTGGGAATATATTGTCCTCATAAAGTTGTAATGACGCGTTCGCTCATCACGGAAATGTCAGGATCCCACACAGATGTGGCTGGGGTGTGGGGGGCTGTCTAATTAATCAGCTGGCCACAAGCCTCATTTGCCACAATCATCATCTCCTCTGAAAAAAACCTTAAAGATGTTTTACTGGTCTGACAGCGTTGACAATGATGGGACGTTTCCTTTCATGGCACAATGGCAATCTATTAACAAGATCATGTGGAAATAGCTTACATATGGCTTCAGATACGTGATGGTTTATACAGCTCAAAACAATAAGGATAACCCAATTAACTGCAGTAATAAAGAAGAATCTGTGCACCTTAACTTCTTTTCGTAGCATATATGTGAGTGCATTTGAATATAAGTGTTTTCACACGTTATCTAATTACATGTATGTCTCCTGATTATCAGTTGTTATCTAAATGAGTGTTATCATCTGCTTGCTAATATTTGTTTCAGGAAGCCATTGTTTTACCAGATCTGTTTTGTCTGATAATTCATTGTCTAAATCACTGAAACATGTCTTAATGATGTGCTGCATGTGAAGAAAATGATGTCCCTTTTTAAATTTATGAGAATTGTTGAAATAAACACACAAAATTGTATCAAATTACATTCCTTAAGTAACATTTGTCTGTTGTTAACTGAATACTGAAGTCATTCAATATGAAGTAAGATAATTATGTCATATTTGCACAACTTAGTGCCCTGCGTCACTAAGCACTCTCTGACCAACTTTCAGACAAGTCTGCAAGTAGTCTCTGTAACGCTACTAAAGCTGACAATTTACTTCACAGTCCATATTTTCTTGTGTACATAATAGAATTTTTTTACACAAACCGCAGTGTCATCGATGCCTGAATCATGTTTGTTTTCTCTGATCCCTGAAACAAATTGTTTTTTCTAGTTTTGCTTTGCATTTTGGCAACAAGTTGACAAGAAAGACATGAAACTGTGACGTACCTCTGATATTAGTGTAGTGACTTGGAGGTCCAATCCTCAGTACTGACTGTATAGCCAGGTACTTGGAGGACTAATGCTCAGTACTGACTGTGTATTGACTGTTTAGCCAGTGGCTTGGAGGACCAATCCTCAGTACTGACTGTGTATTGACTGTTTAGCCAGTGGCTTGGAGGACCAATCCTCAGTACTGACTGTGTATTGACTGTTTAGCCAGTGGCTTGGAGGACCAATCCTCAGCACTGACTGTGTATTGACTGTATAGCCTGTGACTTGGAGGACCAATCCTCAGTACTGACTGTATAGCCAGTGACTTGGAGGACCAATCCTCAGCACTGACTGTGTACTGACTGTATAGCCTGTGACTTGGAGGACCAATCCTCAGTACTGACTGTATAGCCAGTGACTTGGAGGACCAATCCTCAGCACTGACTGTATTGACTGTATAGCCTGTGGCCTGGAGGCCAGTACTGACTATAGCCAGTGACTTGGGACCAATCCTCAGCACTGACTGTGTATTGACTGTATAGCCTGTGACCAATCCTCAGCCTGGAGGACCAATCCTCACTGTATAGCCAGTGTGGAGGACCAACTCAGCACTGACTGTGTATTGAATGTATAGCCAGTGACTTGGAGGACCAATCCTCAGCACTGACTGTACTGACTGTATAGCCAGTGACTTGGAGGACCAATCCTCAGTACTGACTGACTGTATAGCCAGTGACTTGGAGGGAGCCTGTGGCCTGGAGGACCAATCAGTACTGACTGTGTACTGACTGTATAGCCAGTGACTTGGAGGACCAATCCTCACTGACACTGACTGTATAGCCTGTGACTGTATAGCCAGTGACTTGGAGGACCAATCCTCAGTACTGACTGTGTATTGACTGACTGTATAGCCTGTGACTTGGAGGACCAATCCTCAGCACTGACTGTGTACTGACTGTATAGCCAGTGACTTGGAGGACCAATCCTCAGTACTGACTGTGTACTGACTGTATAGCCAGTGACTTGGAGGACCAATCCTCAGCACTGACTGTGTATTGACTGTATAGCCTGTGGCCTGGAGGACCAATCCTCAGTACTGACTGTGTATCTGAATGTATAGCCAGTGACTTGAGGACCAATCCTCAGCACTGACTGTGTACTGACTGTATAGCCAGTGACTTGGAGGACCAATCCTCAGTACTGACTGTATAGCCTGTGACTTGGAGGACCAATCCTCAGTACTGACTGTATAGCCTGTGACTTGGAGGACCAATCCTCAGTACTGACTGTATAGCCAGTGACTTAGAGGACCAATCCTCAGCACTGACTGTGTATTGACTGTATAGCCTGTGGCCTGGAGGACCAATCCTCAGTACTGACTGTGTATTGAATGTATAGCCAGTTACTTAGAGGACCAATCCTCAGTACTGTCTCTGACATCCCTCTGATATTAGAGTATTGAGTCTATAACCGGAGGCCAAGAAGACCAACCATCTCTGACTGTTATTACCCAACTGATTTTGTATATATCCAGGTAATGAGAGGACCTCACATGTTAGAATCCTGATTTTCTCTAAACACTATTTCCAGAAACTGTGACATTTGCTGGGTATAAATGCAAACTGACCCTTCTCATACACTCAGAAATTATGAGAAGTTTCCTCACTTTTTCAGTCCAAACCCAAAGTATTCAAACTATTTACAGATGTGACATAGACATGAAGCGTTATTAAGCAGGTCAATAAGTAATTATATTCCCCATCTGCTGTGAAGAAACTGTGTCATGTCTGTCATGTTTATGACATGTGTCTAATGGATACAAATTTCAAACCTCAGGTGCTAAAGGTCCATAACATACACATGCACCCAAGTCTAACACAGAACTTTTAACTTTGAGGAGCGACAAGAGAAGTTTTGCTGGCCATAAACGTACATTTGGGTTTATGGCTACTTGAGGTGATCTCCGCAGCCCCTGCCATGATGTACTTCCAGTCTTCTCTCAGTCGTGAGGAGAACCTGGGGGCATTGAAACTTATTTAGTCGTCATTGGCTTGATTTACAGGTGCACTTTTCTCCTTTAGACATTCTTACATTTTAAATCTCATAGTTTTTGAGGAAGTGGGTCTACTTGTAGCCTCTGAGTAGGTGGTATGGGAAAAGGAGTGTGCCAGTTACCTCCCCTGACAAACCTGTTTTATTGGCCATTTAATGTTTCAGTCCTAACATTAGACCAGATCAAAGGTAGTTAAGTAACATTTTTCTAAACATTTGTTTTATCTGATGCCAGTTGCTTCATGTGGTTCACAGAACTGTCAGGGAAAGTGTCGATATTTTGAACAAATTAAATAACAAAGTCTAGAGATTATGTGCAAGTGGTGCAATTGTCAGTGTGGCTTACAAACACACAGATAAAATAACATTGTTGAGGAAGGTCACTCTCCTAAACGTGGTTGTAGCTGCTCTTGTAAAGTTTCAGCGTTTGTTGAAAGTGGTTGGACAGATCCCTTTGTTAGGAACATAGAAAGGCTTTACATATGACCCTTCCTGCATAATGTATGTACCCCAGTATATGTCTTCTGTGTATTAGTTATATCAGATAGTCAGATGTTAGTCTCATGTGATCTGTGGGTCTGAACAGTAGGAAGGATATACCACTCTGTGTGTTTAAACAGAAAATATATATATATCAATACTACCATGTTTGTCTGAACAATGCAGGAGGTATACTACCCTGTGTGTCTGAACGATAGAGGTGATGTACTACCCTTTGTCTGAACAATACAGAAGATGTACCACCCAATGTGTCTGAACAATACAGGAGGTATATTATCCTGTATGTCTGAACAATACAGAAGATGTACCACCCCTGTGTGTCTGAACAATACAGGATGTATATTACCCTGTATGTCTGAACAATACAGAAGATGTACCACCTTGTGTGTCTGAACAATACAGGAGGTATATTACCCTGTATGTCTGAACAATACAGAAGATGTGTGTGTCTGAACAATACAGGAGGTATATTACCCTGTATGTCTGAACAATACAGGAGGTATATTACCCTGTATGTCTGAACAATACAGGAGGTATATTACCCTGTATGTCTCAACAATACAGATGTACCGCCGGATTATTTGAACAATAAAGGAGATAGATCACCCTGCGTGCTGAACAATAAAGGAGGCATACCATCCTGTGTGCTGAACAATATAGGGTATATTCCACCTTGGAGGTCTGAACAATACAGGAGGTATATTACCCTGTATGTCTCAACAATACAGGAGGTATATTACCCTGTATGTCTCAACAATACAGATGTACCGCCGGATTATTTGAACAATAAAGGAGATAGATCACCCTGCGTGCTGAACAATAAAGGAGGCATACCATCCTGTGTGCTGAACAATATAGGGTATATTCCACCTTGGAGGTCTGAACAATACAGGAGGTATATTACCCTGTATGTCTGAACAATATAGGGTATATTCCACTTTGGAGGTCTGAACAATGCAGGAGGTATATTACCCAGTATGTCTGAACAATATAGGGTATATTCCACCTTGGAGGTCTGAACAATACACTAGATATACCACCCTATGTATCTGAACAATACAGGCCATATACCACTGTGTTAGTCGGAACAATAAAGGTATTATGCCACACCTATGTGGGATTCCCACATGTCTCAGGGCCCACTCTCTCAGTCTGACAGAGATGTATAAGTGGATTTCTTTACCAATTTTTCTTCCTAGGGAAAACAAGAAAGTGAAATGGTTCGTGTGACACATTCTGTGTAATTCCAAGCAGTGTCATGTTCAGGAGGATAGCACATATATCACACGTAAGCTATCACTCCCTGTGTGTAATCCTTGAGACAAAATGTGGGAACGATGTTCGCTTTGCCATAGGTCATGGAAGGAACATCTCTTAAGAGAAGTAAAGAATTTCAAAACATTGCTGAAATTTTGAATATAAATCACCAGAACCTTTTTAACTGACATAGTTTCAGAAGTGATGATTGCTGCAATTTATTTTTTAATTTCCCTGTATGTAAATTTTGAAGATGGGAAGAGAAAGAGCATGTTAAGTTTTCACCATGTATGGCGAAAGGAGTAGGTTCAGGGGGGTGGGGTGTAATACAAGCCAGTGCTTCTCCTCCAGGGCTACATACAACTGGCAAGACGTGACTCTTCAGGCATATTTCTGTAACAGCTCCTAATTAACACGGGAGAAATTTCACAATGTATATTAAACACAACTTTTATGTATTGAGTCAGTGTTTATCTTACAACATAGTTTGTGATATTGGATTTGGGGAATTTAATCTACAAGGCAATTTGTTCTCTCATTTCTGTAATGGTGTTTTGGTCTTCAGTGCTGAGAGGAGCCTTGACATCACGTCCAGCCGGAAGTGTGTTTCGTGGGGCTTCACATGTAATTACACCAGTTCAAAGACTCTAAAAGCAGGCTATTCTTCCCCTATCTGTTCAGTAAGTGGGGGAAATGTAATTCCAACAGGCCTTACATTACCCTCTCAATCATGTGATGGATAGCCTTAAAGATACAACATCCCATAATGGCCGTTGCACACACAGATTTTCTGCCTTGTATCACAAAGTAAACGGCATTATTTGCGTTCTGTTTCTTCTAGTGCATGATATCATGCATGGATGCTTAGTGGTTTTCAATATCATCTTTCTTTTACTGAAGTTTTATTGTCCGATTAGTTTGAATGGTAAGCACATAAAACTTTAATGCATCATTGTCAGAATTTTATGTCGTTTAAAATGTTTTTATTGATAATGTTTATGTTTACGTAAACATGATAAATATGATGGTTATTGCATTGCAATAATTGGTTGTAGATTATGTGTATGATTGAACTCATTATGATGGGAGGTTTATGTAAACAACTAGGGTCATACGGTTAATTGCAGTATTTCATGGTTGGAAATGAAAGCTTTTAGTTGGATGATATGGGTCGTATCCTTCTGGGTGCATATGGGCCCCACACACATACCTATGTCAAACCAACCACAGCCACCCCTTCTTCTAGAGTTACTCTCACTTTGTAATGGGAACAAACACACTGTTAACTTCTAAAATTGTTAGTCAATAATGTTTATTGATTCTTTCTATCTGCTATAATTCTCTGATACAGGCCCAGTAGTACTGTCTCTTGTGTTGAAATGAACAATCTCAAAAAAGTGATTTATCAGACTTGACCAATTTATTTATATTTTCAGCCTGAATTTTGCAGGTTATAAATTCATATTTGCTGTGATTGTTTGATAATTTGTATTTTAAACATGTTTTTGTTCATAACTTTGTTAAACTACCCATAATTAAGCTTAGCAACATTTTCTTCCCATGCTGCCTATATGCCTACTAAATGAATCTTGGGAACTTCAAACCATATACAGCTGCCGCATCAATAATAATTCACTGTCTCTAAAAAAACACTCTTGTAATCCGATGTATTAAACTTAAAAACTCCAAATATTTTTCTTATATTTATAATTCTTAATTACAATAACTCATCTCTTGTTATTATTGGTGCTTTAGTTTTGACTAGTTTTATGTTCTGAAAATATCTTCTTTCAAACTGTTTATTGTGGTTGTGATTTAAACAATATTTATTCATTATTAAATGAACGGATTGGTAAACTATTGTGGTTGTCAGACTAATTTCAACACCCAGTTGTGTAATAGTCTGTATAGTCGAGGGGCGGTGGGGTAGCCCAGTGGTTAAAGCGTTGGCTTGTCACGCCGAAGGCCCGGGTTCGATTCCCCACATGGGCACATTGTGTGAAGCCCATTTCTGGTGTCCCCCGCCGTGATATTGCTGGAATATTGCTAAAAGCGGCGTAAAACCCAACTCACTCACTCACTCACTGTATAGTCGAAGGGAGGGTACAAGATCATTACCTGATCTTCATACAGTTTTACCCACAAATAATGGAGACATTTTAATGTATATTTCCCAGAAAGAATAAACATGCTAACTGGATTTGTAATTTTGGCACATATTATTTTTAAACTGTGGGTTTTTATAAGGAGTTGGCAAGGGATGATAACCTGATAATCAGTTTATACTGGCCTTATGATCATTCCAGATGAAAATAACTGATCCAAGTTTTGAGTTTCCCCATGAGTTATAGTACGGTGAAGAGAAAGTGATATCTCTCTCAACGTGGGCCCCTAATATTCATGATGTCACTGCTTTTGAACTATGCTGGCTGTAGAGAATTTTACATTGATTTGTTGTCGTGGTTTCAGGAAAAAGAAAATGAAGAAAAAAATGAGCAAATTTCCAGCCCGAGAGTTTCAGCTGCATTTAATGAAATAACTGGTGTGGAGGTGCTTTAAACAAGCAGTTTCCTCTAACATAATAGGAAATTCATTTGGTGATGTTGTTATCAGGCAGAATTTATAGTGTTAGTATTGACAAAGTGTCAGTGGGCCCACATTGTATAGTGCTTGCTCTTCTAGTGGTACGTGCCTTGCAGAGTAGAAGACGTAGTTTCCCTCAACACTGTTGTCACTGATGCTGTCCTTCCATCCCCAACCTCATCCCAGTTCTGGATACACATAAATTAACTTTCCAGAAATGAAGGCAGGAAATTGAGCAATACTACAAAATGTTATCCTTGCTCGGGACTGTCTTTTGTCAGAAGGGATGATTTAAGTCCTCGTTATCTCACTGGTAATTATCAAGTGGAATATAAAATATATGGCTGCCAATGCACAAGCCATGGAAGAGGGGGCTGTTTATGATTTCAGACATTACTGGGAGCATTGCAGTCGGAGTTATATCTTCATTGAATCTGTTTCAGCTCTTATTTCCAAATAACAGGATCACCTTGTACTTCAGTTGTATTTTTTGTGCTTTATATTTTTTAAAAAGTGGTTTGCATCTGAAATTGAGGCATTAATTATGAAAAAAAACAAATATCAAGGGTGTTTTAAATAATGCTTTTATGTTGTCGAAGAAGGTAGTCTCACATGCTGCTAATTATAGATGTGAAGCATATATGACTAGTTTCAAGGAAACTTATTTCATTCAGTTTGCCTTGATGCATAATAATATGTGAATATACATCATTCACCTGATGAAGGGTAAAAATATACTGTGAAACTTAGTGTCCCTCAAAATAAAGAAGTTGATATCCACAAATTCACCTTCACTGAACACTAGTATATCACATAGATAAGATAAGATATAGATAAGATATTTATTGCGTAGCATTCCATGAAGTAACGGTGGCAATATTCTTTAAAATACAAATATAAAGCAGGTACAACAAATACAGATATATTTCACTCATAAACCATGTACATTGTAACAATTTTTAGAAATCATGTGGTATAATGACATGGAAATAATATATGAGGAGACTATGGTAATATACCAAATTCATTTAAAGTTGTAAAGATGGTGACATATTTTGGGAATTGTGTCAGGACTTCTGTTTGTGAAAATTATTAGGAATTTTTCATTTTTAGAGAGTGTAGGAAATTCTATGTCATAATAAAGCATTGTTTGTTGAACTGATTCCCTTTCTTTGCTATACTTGGTACATGATATAATATGGTGTTGCTCATCTTCTAAGACACTGCATATTTCTCAGAGACTTGTTCTAATGGGGTTGCAGGTTTTATGTGTCTTCCAGTTTCAATTTTGAGTTCATGATTACTTAACCGTAGTTTTGAAAAATGTCATCTATGAGCTTTATTATACTATTATACTCATATTCATTTAGAACTGTTGTAACTACACGATTATTTCAGTATGGAAAATCAATTCAAGTAGGACTTTAGTAATATGTTTAACTCTTCACTAGGGCTACAGTAAGTGACTGGGTCTAAGTTCCCAATTCCAAGATGCTATGAGTTTCAATTCCATGGCAGGGAATTGGCATATCCAGATTTAGAAACAACCCTGTTGTTCTGCATTTTGATCATGGACTTGAACTATATCTGTACTGGAGCTGTGGATTGAAAACAGATGTAGATCATCAGTTGTATTCAGTGTTTTTGTTTATTAAATTCAGCATGAGAAAAAATGTAGTTGTGTATTTCATGATTTCACTGTATGTTAGTCCAGATTCGTATATGCCATAATCACTCACTCACTCACTCACTCACTCACTCACTCACTCACTCACTCCACCCTCACTCACTCACTCACCCACCCACCCATATTGTTATACCCTTAACTTACGCAGTGGAGAGCCCAGTTGTTGCCGTGTCATGCCTCCAATTCTGGTTCAACTTCTAGCATGGGTATATTGTGTGAAACCTCTTTTTGATTATGTCTGAAATATTTCTGAAAATGTAAAGCAGGACTTCATCATTCCTTCTGGACTTAGCTGAAAGGTGATCTTTTGTTTGATATTTGTGTACAAGATCGCAGAAAGGAATAAGTTTAGACATTTTCAAGGACAATTAGACATTTGAGTGAAACAGCTCAGTTTCAAAATTTCAAACTTAAGCAATTAGAAAACAGTTTTGGCTGACTATCATAGCATATCTATTATTTCAAATACTGATAGATCCAACGACTTAATTCAGGAAAACATGAAGTGTCACACTCTTCCTTACCAGGTCTCATGTTCAGTCGTTAAAAAAATCTTTTGTAGTTTCATCAAATTTCAATTTTATGATCTATTCAGTAATTACTGTCACAGTACACTCCATCATCTTATTGATTCGCCTCATATCAATATTTGTTTCAAGTGGATTGTGGATGTATAAATATTTTTGAATAATTGATCTCAACAAAGAAGTTACTTCATAGGTTTCGATCATGTTAAATCCTGTCTTTGTGATGTGTAAAGTGGCAGAGGAGCTACCCAAGGCTTGGAGGAATCCTCTTTGAAGTTAGTTTGATCTTGTGATATCTGTTGGATGATGAGGTGATGATCAGAGGGATGCAGCTGAGGTACCTGGAGGGTGGGCAGGGACTCCAAGTCCTCAAGAGGGGATATTACTGTGGTTTCATAAGCTGTCACAGCTAGATGAAACTGTTGGATTTGATGAAGCATGGAGCTTGAATAAACTAATTTTTCCTCACTCCTCTTGAACCGTTTTTGGTTGAATATGGTCGCGTTTTGCCCATGGCATTGTTTGCCTGTGCTATAATGGCAGGCGGTGAGCAAACAGCATGTGTGATGGTGTGTCATTGATTGCCTAATTGCCAATTATGAGATCGTCTCTTTGATGTCTGTCTGCTTCAGGACTTGTAGGCCACAGAACCTTGTCCAAAGTTGTTTGCAGATTTGCACACCTTGCTTCTTGCTAGCCGAATGATTCAGACAATTGTTTTCATCATCGACCTAATAGATCATTGACACAACATCCACAGCCACATCACATCACATGGTCGTGCAGCAAAAACACACTGGGACAAAAGCTGCATTTTAACAAGTATTTAAGTGGAGTTGGGAAGTTTGTGAGATGCAAGAATAAGGATTGTCAATACACTGCGTCACCATCACTCAGGTGAGGGTGTGTTTAGGCACAGAATGCTCAATACTAGTCCAAGTGTTTAGTTTTCAGGAGGCGTAGACACGTCCATTGTGGAATTTGCGAGCAGACATCCTCCAGGCCATGAGGGTCTGGCACCTCTAAACACTCGTCTACCGCCCGATGTATTATAAACTCCGCCATTGTTCCCTACCTGTGCCTTTACAGAGCCCATCTTTGATGTTGGGACCCAATCATATAATCCAATCACCATTAGAATGACAGTGTATAATTACAGCCTTGTTGTACCTTGTTGTCAGCGATGTCTTCGACTTGTTGGCAAGGTTATCCCGCTTCAAAGCTTCCAGTGAAAGGAAGTTGATTTTCCCCCATAATGGGATTCTGAGCTCAGGTAATCAGAGTCTTCAAGTCAGGAATTATCTTGGATTGAATGTTGTCCAGATGCCCTGCATCTTACGATAAACAAAACAAAATTCCAGGGCTTTGCTTTTATCAAAAATTACTTTTTCAACATGGCTGATTAGAAAAATAATTGAATGACGAATTGGGCAGTATTATAAAGGGCTGTGATGTAGGTCTTGTTTGGGAAGTCCTATTTGAGGGATATCGCTGGCACTCAAAGGAAGGATTTATGCTCAGGAAATTTCGCTCTCTATACAGTTGCTGGCTTTCATGTTACCTGCTCCCTTCATTAACTACCATGATATATGTTAGATAGTTTCCAGTATTTAGTGACTGTACAGTTTTAGCATCCATATTCATTTGTGTATATTGAAAG
This sequence comes from Haliotis rubra, assembly GCF_003918875.1. Taxonomy (NCBI): domain Eukaryota; kingdom Metazoa; phylum Mollusca; class Gastropoda; order Lepetellida; family Haliotidae; genus Haliotis; species Haliotis rubra. The sequence goes on from NW_025767157.1 coordinate 2,126,183, forward strand.
TGAGGTGAAAGGTATTCTTGATGACTCAAATTCTGAGTTTACATGAAATGGCTGTGGGGATTGAGTGCCATGTTGAGTACCAAACTGTTGTCAACATTTCTTATTCTTGATTTTGTAACAATTGTCCATTGAGCATCTTATGTATCGACCGCCTCCGTGGTGTACTGGTTAAAGCGTCCGCCCGGAGAGCGGAAGGTCGCGGGTTAGATCCCCGACCGCATCATACCAAAAGACGTTAAAATATGGTACTTGTTGGTCCCTGCCTGGCGTTCGGCATTAATGGGTACATCAAGGACTGGTCGGCTTGGAGTCAGTATAATGTGTCTGAGTAGGGTATTCATGCTTCACCGCGGCATGGTATCTCGGTGGGCTAGTAGCGCTAGCACTATAAAACCAGCTTCAGTCTTGGCTAGTACAAGCAGCCACACATACACATACACACGCATGCACGTCGTCATATGAGCGAAATATTCTCAAGTTGAACCCAGTTTCACTTCACCTCACCTCTTATGTATCCTAGGGTACCATGCCTACCATTTTTGCAAACACCTGGTGTTGTCACTGATTTTCAGTGATCCATTTGCATTAGGCTCACCACAATTTGTTCTTTTATCTGGAGTGAATAATTTTCAGCAGATAATCAAGACTGTTTATACTCTGGCTTTGACCGTATATTTGTTACACATGTGTTGTTCGTGCAACAAAGGGATCCTCCTGAACAGAATATGGCCCAATTGGAAGCTACTTTACAAGAGGAGGGGGTATGAGGAGGAGGGTGCTGGCCGTCATACAGTCACATGGAGGCTACACTCGGTATTGACCTTGAATCGTGTAAGACACGCAAATAGACATTTTGAATGTTCACATTCACCAATAAATTCAACATTAGACCATTCTTGTACAGACATGGTTTTGTATGAAAATCAGTGGGTTTTTTTTTCAGAATGAGCAATTATCATCATAAAATCAACATGGATTCCAATCATTTTGTTGTTTATTATGAGGCAAAGGATCAGAAAAACACATTTTCCCATCATGGTCACCACAAGAAGTTTTATGTACATGTTGAAAACCTGTCATTGTAAATATATAGGGGGGTGCTTCATTAAGTTCTTTGTGTATATATTAATATCAGATGGTTCTAGAGTGTTATAGTGGGGCAACTATGACAATTGTAGAGGGCAATATCCATTATGATACATGTAAAATGTAGAGTTTCTCCAGAATGTCTTGTGATGTAAATTATATATTACACAAGTTAGATAAATGTTTAAACATCTATCATTGTCCAAGGCTTATCGTCAACTTGTGCTGATACATCTGATATTAAAAGACATGAGGGATAGATTCCATTTATCATGCAACATCTTTCCTCCAACACTGTTTGAAAACAATATCCACTGTCTTTGGTATGAAAGGTACAGCCTACCAGATTCAGTGGCATAGAGATTAGTGATTTTGTTTGATTGTGATGTCATTGTAACTGATGATGTCACAATGGTTTGCAAAGTATCTCACCCTGGCAATTTCTGATGTGGAATTTAGTTTTGGAACTTAAAAAATCATTAAGTCCCAGATAGTTTTGAGAGCCTGATATCCTTTAGGTGTCCTTATGAGGTGTTACAAGCTGTTTCTTCAGATGATTCAAGCATATGATATCCACTGTGTGTCATCATAAGGTCTTACAGACAATTATATATCCCAGGTGGTGCAAAAGAGTGATATCCCCTGGGGCATTGTGTGGTGTTAGAACACATTATATCCGAGATGATTCGATATTGTGACATCCACTTTGTGTCATTGTGAAGTGTTATACAGCATTATGTCCCAGAAGATTCAAGGGTATGATATCCACTTTGTTGGTTGGTTGGTAGTTTAACGCCGCACTCAGTAATATTCAGCTACATGGCAGTGGTCTGTAAATAATCAAGTCTGGACCAGACAATTCAGTGATTAACAGCATGAGCATAATTCCAGGCTATTGGGATACATTGTCACTTAAGTCAGTGATCCTGACCACTCAGTCCTCTTACGACAAGCATGGGTTACTGAAGACCAATTTTATGATCTTCACGGTTCTTATCCACTTTGTGTCATTGTGAGGTGTTATAGAGCATTATGTCCCAGACAAGAGCATGGAATCGTGGGCATGAGGGGAAAGTGAATGATCCTGGTAGACTGTGGATGTTGGACAGAGGTGTCCGTGTTATCAGTCAGTGATGATGATGCTTCAGCTTCCCATGTTCAGATACAGTGTACTGTTGACAGATAACGTCTGGGTAATCATGCTGTCTTCATCCCAAGAGGGGAGACCCCTTTTTACACTGGCACATAATGTTTCTGGCAGACCCTATCAGTTGATCAGCTGCCTGCCTATATCATCCAAACAAATGTATGTGGCCAAGGTTTGAATGGTGATAAAACATAACCTTATCAGTAGTTTTCTTTTCCTGAAGTGTAATTTATTTACCCAAAGCTGGGCTGACTAGCATGAAGATGATAGGAGAGCCAGCCCAGGGCTTATCTAGATGTTGCTGGAGCCCTCTCCCTGCCCCCACCCTAGTTGCCAGGGGTCATAGCTCTTGGAGATGTATACTTGAAACACCCCTATAGACGCTTCCTGATGCAGGCCTTGTTCAACCTGTCAATCAAAGTCAGTGGAGAAACATGGGTATACTGGAGTGCTCAACTGGACTGATTGGAGTGCTCATTTGGACTGATTGGACCCTGAAAATATATGCATCTTGATGATCATCACTGTGGATCTTGATGATCACCTTGCTGATCACCTTGTCCATCTTGCTGATCACCTCTGTCCATCTCTGTCCATCTTGCTGATCACCTCTGTCCATCTTGCTGATCACCTCTGTCCATCTTGCTGATCACCTATGTGCATCTTGCTGATCACCTGTCCATCTTGCTGATCACCTCTGTCCATCTTGCTGATCACCTCTGTCCATCTTGCTGATCACCTCTGTCCATCTTGCTGATCACCTCTGTCCATCTTGCTGATCACCTCTGTCCATCTTGCTGATCACCTCTGTCCATCTTGCTGATCACCTCTGTCCATCTTGCTGATCACCTCTGTCCATCTTGCTGATCACCTCTGCATCTTGCTGATCACCTATGTGCATCTTGCTGATCACCTCTGTCCATCTTGCTGATCACCTCTGTCCATCTTGCTGATCACCTTTGTCCATCTTGCTGATCACCTCTGTCCATCTTGCTGATCACCTATGTGTATCTTGCTGATCACCTTTGTCCATCTTGCTGGTCACCTGTGTGCATCTTGCTGATTACCTGTGTCCATCTTGCTGATCACCTGTGTGCATCTTGCCAGTCACCTCTGTCCATCTTGCTGATCACCTCTGTGCATCTTGCTGATCACCTGTGTGCATCTTGCCAGTCACCTCTGTTCACATAAGCACACTTGCCAGTCACCTCTGTTCACATAAGCACACTCGCACACACACACTAAGGAACACAAAACCATAACTAAGGAAAGCACATAGTTATACCAAATAACTTCTTTTGAGGGGTTTAGAATTATTTTTAGGAACAAAATTTAATTTACTTCCTGGTGATGAATTTCTTGAATTTACGACATTGTAGTTCATTCGACCAGCAATATTCACTCACTCACTAGCCTTCTGTATCCTTGTTTGTCTGTCAGCAGCACATTTTGCTTGTGGTTTTTGTTTGATTATAAGACTTAGATTAATATTTATTACTTTTCTGACAAAAATTCAAAAGTAAAGTAGCAGAGTAATTATGATTGCAATTATGAATAATGATTCTACTGGTATTTCTTTTTGTAGAAAATGCAAAATAACGGTTGTTTTTGTCATGTATTTTTATGTAACAGAATTAAAATTGTCCTGTTGATAAGACAAATTATCTATGTCTATGCCCTTTAACATTGGTCCATGAAAACCACAGCATTTCTTTGCAGACATACGTGCATACAATTAAAAGCTGTAATTTCTGTCTATTTTGCGTCTTCAGTAACATAAGAAAACTGAAAAAATCTGACTTATTTTAGCTCAATCAATTATCAAAGCACAGTAATTAATCTGTCAGCAGGAGGTTCCCAGTTTTCTGCTTTTCTTGCTCCTGTTCCCAGATTGATCAGTGTGTGGTGTCAGAATATTCTGGTTACAGTCAGAGTTTGCCGTAACAGAAACAGACAATTTTACAAATATTCCATTATCTCTAACAAATATAGTTGTCATGTATAGACTATAGAGATTGTGCAATAATGGCTTTTTTCTGCATCTACTCAGTGAAGATGTAATTTTGAAACTGATATTAAATTCTTATTAGATACTTCTATCATTGAATGAGATCTCGGATTAATATTTCAACTGTACAATGCAAAACAAATATGAAGACAATATTCTGTATGTCTGGATAAGATTTGATATATAAAATATCAGATGTTAAGCTTCATGTTCTTTGAGTTATTATAAGCCTCATTTCTTTAACTGTAATGTTGTCCTAGTTTTCAAGTAGGAATTTGTGAAAATGTTTAACCGAATTTCTATATTGAAATGTCAGATTCTTTAGTACAGGCAGTCCCATCTCTCCTGTTGTATTGCAGCATATTAGTGATAGAAATTCACATTATTCAACTGATGAAGGGCGGTGGGGTAGCCTAGTGGTTAAAGCGTTGGCTCGTCACGCCGAAGACCCGGGTTCGATTCCCCACATGGGCACAATGTGTTAAGCCCATTTCTGGTGTCCCCCGCCGTGATATTGCTGGAATATTGCTAAAAGCGGCGTAAAACTAAACTCAGTCAGTCAGTCAGTCAACTGATGAAACCCAGTGTAAAACTTTCCTGATCAGAAACTGCTGTGTGTCATTATCATTTTCTGCCTCTAAAATGCCCATTTTTCAATAACTCATCATCAGTAGGTTCAAAACCATTATGTACGGGGTGTTAACAGTTAAGCTTATGAAAAGTTTAAATACACTTTTGCCCTTGGCAGTATAAGGCCTGTGTTAAAGAGTTTTCAATAGCCCAATGTTACAGTTGTGTGAAGTGACGTTGGTGTTAATTACAGAGATATCTAAAGAGACAATAACTCATCCATCCCATGACTCAGAGTCCTGCATGAGACAGTAACAGGGGTGGTGTTGGAGAGGTGGTGGCGGATGCATCAACACAGGACGGACACATAGTAACCAGATCAATCTTCAGCCTGCGAAACATTTCCTCTTATGCCTTTACTAAAAAATGGAAATGCAGGATTTTTTTGTTAATTTGTGTGGTGTTGAGCAGACGTCATATCTGCTATCATTTGGGCAAGCCAGAGAGGTCGTCCTGCGATGTTGGGCTATAAATCACACACCATTGTCATTGGATCATTCTCTCTGCCAAACTGGGGATACCGTTAACAAAGGTTGCTGTCAGAACTAAACTCCCGTCATGGCCTCTCTAAGACTTGAGGACAGGCATGGGACATATTTGATACAACTGAAGATGCCTGTATATGCATGGGTGAAGGGACAGGGCTGCGTCAGACAAGAGGATCACGTGCATCCCATAGGCCTCATTAGGGCTACAGGCACACATTCGCCTCAGTGCATACTTCACCCATGTTTTCTTTAGAGATGAAAGCAACATTAGGAAGGTTTCCTGTAGGGCTCCAACCCATAATAAGATGATCGCCAACAACTGGCAGTGTTAGCGTTAAACATTGCTCAATTTTGACATGGTCCGTTCGTGGAAAACTATTTATTTAGGCTTATAATGAATTATTAATATTCAGAGAGCTGCACTAATGCTCTGTTGAAGTGAGTCATAGTGTTAACCTTAAAATGTAACTTTTAGAATTGACAGTAAATCAATTTTAGTCAGAAATAGGAAATTTGAAATATGGTAAAAATTTGACAATCAGCTAATGAGCTAGATGTTCATTATGCCTTTGTTGATGGATGACCAACTTGAATAAAAAATTTTGGGAGTGAATATGTTTCATATCCTCTATTTCTGCTACTTGAAACACAATCTCAGCTACTGCTACGCAGCCTCTGATACAGTGTATGTCAGCCAGACTATTTATTCCTATCACTCCAGCTAGATTAGTTTCATAAACAGCTGATTATCTCTGTACATGTGTCATGTTTCCACAACACAAAATATGTGCTTTTCATTGTGTAATTATTTCTGTTCAGTTTGTGAAAAATAATCAGATGAAGAAGAAGAAGAGGAGGAAGAAGAATAATCTTTCAACGAAAGTGAATTAATCATTCCAAGATTATAGAATATTAATTGCCACTCTTCCTTCATAGAATGCTATGCAATAAATATCTTATCTTATCTATTTCTAATTATGTCGGGGAGGAAATATTAAAACTTGAATCAGAATTTTCAGGAAAGGTAATTGTGCCATACATCTGGAATGGGAACAGAGACTGGTTACTGTTTTTGTCAACACTGGTCAGGCAGGCAGTTTGTAATTTATGTTGGGTAAGCCTTGATTAGGTTCACTAGGCTTCAAATTCAAGATGTCTGACTACTCTTTCTGTGAAATAACGTACAACTCAATCCTGATTACGGAGTAATGTCCTGATTAATGTCACTGAGCTCTGACTTTTTGGGCTATCCAGTTTCAAACATTTTCGAAAAAATTAACAATTTCTCATATTTTCATCAAGACCAAGGTTTAAGATGAATAGAAGATTTGGTTCATCATGTGAAAAACATGAATTTCATCTGCATTCTGATCATGATTATATTGTTGATATTCTTGAAGTCTTTTAATTGATGCGGAAGAAAAAGAGGGCAGAGTTTTTGTGATTTTCCCAGGGTTCAAGGAATCCCGCTACTACCAGTCACGAATACCCCGTGGAAATGCTGCATCACTTTTACGTTAAAATTAAGTTACTTGGATTGCGATGTTTATACTTAGTTAGGGACTGTATTGAGACAGCAGCGAGGGGCTAGTTATATCAGATACGCAGCCCAACCCTGGCAGGCTCGTATTGGTAAATTTCATTTTATTGTATTGTGGTCATGTCTGTTCCCCATGGAAGGATATCTGTTTAAGTGGAAATTGGAAAGTTTAGATAATTGAATCACTTGGTGCTGGGTTTGTCACTTGTGAACTACTGACTCAAGTTATTTGATTAAAATGGCGTGATGTCAGGGAATTCATCAAGTCCATTGAATTACACCGACTTTTTGTGCGTTAACTTAAGATTACTTTTTGTGGCTGGACAGCTCCGATGGTGTTTCGCCTGCTGCTGATAACTAGAATGTTTCTCTCGGGGAAATATTTTAAGGTAAAGTTTGTTTTATTATGTGTTTGTTAAACTCGATCATCCCCACCCAATATAATGATGGCTTTCATCTTCAGCCTACTTTAAAACAACATTAAACCTTCGTATGCTCTATTTCTGCTCTGAAGCCATTCTCTCCAAAAGCAAAAACAGTCATATAGAAATAGAAGAACTTGTGAAAGGGACTTCTTTACTAACAATTGCTTTTATGACTTGAATAAAATACGGTCCCTCATATGCATGGCATGATCCGTGCAGCAGAATTTGATATTGATGAAAGTGCCCAAGTAGACATAAGACTGGAGCAAAATGGTAGAAATCATATATTTCTAATATAAATGCAAAAAAGTACCGCCACTAGAGTATTTTGTTTCTACAGATTACCCTTATGAATATTCATGATATAAATGCCCAATTTGAGGGTACAGACGTCTATCATGATGATAGAAGGTGCTGTTTTCAGGGGAGCAGCTAGTACCGTTCCAAGATTGAGTTACATGTTGAGGATATTCAATTCCCTGTTATTTCCTTGTCTCAAGAGCATTTCAATAGTCCGGTCACAGACCTGTGTACAGCGTCTCCCCCTTGTAGTCTGCGGTAGTGTCTCTTGTGGGGGGTCAATAGTCCCTCACAGATCTGTGTCTCAGACACTGTGGTAGTGTCTCTTGTGGGGAGTCAATAATCCCTCACAGATCTGTGTCTCAGTCACTGCGGTTGTGTGTCCCCTTGATGGCAATCGTCTTGTCAAAGCTGCCATTTCATAGTAACAAGAAGGTTAGTCAGGTAGGAAAGAGAAGGACATTATGGTACAGAGTTGCCATCATGGCTACCTGGAGCCATGTGATAGAAAGCAGGCAGTAAGGAAAGAGAAGGACATTATGGTACAGAGTTACATCATGACTATCTGGGGCCATGTGATAGAAAGCAGGCAGTAAGGAAAGAGAAGGACATTATGGTACAGAGTTACATCATGACTATCTGGGGCCATGTGATAGAAAGCAGGCAGTAAGGAAAGAGAAGGACATTATGGTACAGAGTTACATCATGACTACCTGGGGCCATGTGATAGAAAGCAGGCAGTAAGGAGAAAGAAGGACATTATGGTACAGAGTTGCCATCATGACTACCTGGGGCCATGTGATAGACTGATTGACTGAGTTTGGTTTTACGCCACTTTTAGCAATATTCCAGCAACATCACGGCGGGGGACACCAGAAATGGGCTTCACGCATTGTGCCCATTCAAACCCGGGTCTTCGGCGTGACGAGGCAACGCTTTAACCATTAGGCTACCCCACCCCCCCCCGTGTGATAGAAAGCAGGCAGTTAGGAAAGAGAAGGACATTATGGTACAGAGTTGCCATCATGACTACCTGGGGCCATGTGATAGCAAGAAGGCAGTAAGGAAAGAGAAGGTTGCAGTAGGAGTGTCCGTCTGTTGGTAGTGAAGAATCAGGACAGTGAAGAAAGGAAGGAGAGAATGATGAACCATGGCGCCCCTGCCTGCCTAAGTTGTGTTACCAGATCCTTTGTCTGTCAACACCGAGATTGGCAAAGTTGATGTTGGGAAGTCAGGGCCTGAATGAACAGAGCCTATGTTGATGGCTGATGCACTGTAAAACCTTCACTTCCCTGGATCACTTACCACAAGACCAGGCAGGAATGTTCCCCAACTCAAACTGTTGTGCCTCCAGTATTCCTTGAATGTCAGATGGAATACTTTGATGGGTCACTTTTCAGAACTTTAATGGATTTGATCCCTACAACTTAACATCTGGCTCTTTTTAACTAGGGAATCATGACCGAACAGTGGATTATGAAAGTATTGCATTTGAGCTCTGTAATTAATATCTGACACATCATTATGCTGAGGGGTCATTGTCAGTACGGGTACTACAGATATGTAAGTAATGAGAATACACAGTAACAGATGTTTTGCGATGCACATGAATACCACTCGGAGTCAGTTGAACGGGAACAACTACATACGGTTTTGGGTTTTGGATCAGGATATATGGACACGTCCGCCTTTTAGGGTACCGGGTACATTTCTGTATTGTGACTTTGTTTATGGTACATAACTGTATACAGAAACGTACCTGGGGTACGTATCTGTAGTACCCGTGCCGACAACGACCCCTTCAGCCATAATTATTAACGCTGAAGGGGTCGTCGGCACAGGTACTACAGATGTGTACCCCAGGTATGTTTCTATAAACAGATATGTACCCTAGCCAAAATCAGAATACAGAAACGTACCCTTGGACAATTCCATTCTGCATTGCGGAGTTTTCTTGATCGGAACTGTCATACTGTTGTATTAGATGCAATTGATTGCGTTATATAAGAGCGTACACAGTAATGAATATTTCACGGTGTACAACGTACACCACTCGCAATGAGCTGAACGGGAACAACTACATTCGCTTTTGGGTTTGGGTTGCAGAATATAGAGTCGTCCGTCGTTTAGGGTACCGGGTACATTTCTGTACTTTGTTTTTGTTTAGGGTACATGTCTGTATACAGAAACGTACCTGGGGTACATATCTGTAGTACCTGTGCCGACAACGACCCCTTCAGCATTATTAACAGAAATGGTCAAAGACCTGTAGAGCAGAGTATATTGTGTAGTATCCGTTCACAGTTGGCTGTCATCTGTCTGTCATCATGTTCAGTTTGTCAGGTTTTTAGATGGTAACTGTCACCAATTGTGATGTGTCGTGACAGTAGTATGTGAACATAGGGCAAGTTTCAATATCTGCCTAATTTACCAATATGTAGGAATTATATATGTTGGTTTGATGTTTAATGCCAAGCTCACAATTATTCAAGCTAAATGACTCCAGTCTGCAAATAATTGAATCTGTACCAGTCAATCCAGTGATTGACATGAGTGGGATATTGGGTTCTTGGAGACATATTCTTACCCTGATCTTCATGGGTGAATTGTAATGGTGCAACTTCTACCTCCAGGATGGGGAATGAATGTGTCCTGTTCATCTTCAGAACAACACTCGAAAGGTGCAATGACTGTCTGTCTGTCTGTTTACTGTATGGTGGCGCCACACAGAATGTGATTGTAGTCTCCTGCAACTGTAACCAGCCCTTCATACCAGTCAGGTTAGATGGTGAATACATGTGGCAGCTTGTATTAATTATTCATGTGTAATATGATGGTTATACAACTGATGGTAAGTATGACTGTCATACCATCTCCATGTCTGTACCTTGTCATGTCATTGGCAGCTAGCTAGTGTTTGGTACAAGTTTCAAGATTTCATTATTCTCATCAATCAATATTCTGCATGAATGTTTGAACATTAACAAAACACTTAAGAATGACATGTATAACTTTCAAACTTGAACAACAAGACGCATGTAGAACCTTCAAACTTGGTCTCCTTGGTACATGCATAACCCATAACCTTCAAACTTGAACACCAAGCCACATGTATAACATTCAAACTGGGACGCCAAAACATATGTAGAACCTTCAAACTTGGTCTCATTGGTACATGCATAGCCTTCGAACTTTAGCACCAAGGCACATGTAGAACCTTCAAACTGGGACACCAAGGCACGTGTAGAACCTTCAAACTGGGACACCAAGGCACATGTAGAACCTTCAAACTAGGACACCAAGGCATGTGTAGAACCTTCAAACTGGGACACCAAGGCACGTGTAGAACCTTCAAACTGGGACACCAAGGCACATGTAGAACCTTCAAACTGGGACACCAAGGCACGTGTAGAACCTTCAAACTAGGGACACCAAGGCACGCGTGTAGAACCTTCAAACTAGGACACCAAGGCACGTGTAGAACCTTCAAACAAGGCACATGTAGAACCTTCAAACTGGGACACCAAGGCACATGTAGAACCTTCAAACTAGGACACCAAGGCACATGTAGAACCTTCAAACTGGGACACCAAGGCACGTGTAGAACCTTCAAACTAGGACACCAAGGCACAGTGTAGAACCTTCAAACTAGGACACCAAGGACACCAAGGCGTGTAGAACCTTTCACCAAGGCACAAACTCAAGGCACCAAGGCATGTAGAACCTTCAAACTAGGACACCAAGGCACATGTAGAACCTTCAAACTAGGACACCAAGGCACGCACATGTAGAACCTTCAAACTGGGACACCAAGGCACATGTAGAACCTTCAAACTGGGACACCAAGGCACATGTAGAACCTTCAAACTGGGACACCAAGGCACGTGTAGAACCTTCAAACTAGGACACCAAGGCACATGTAGAACCTTCAAACTAGGACACCAAGGCACGTGTAGAACCTTCAAACTGGGACACCAAGGCACATGTAGAACCTTCAAACTAGGACACCAAGGCACATGTAGAACCTTCAAACTGGGACACCAAGGCACGTGTAGAACCTTCAAACTAGGACACCAAGGCAAGTGTAGAACCTTCAAACTAGGACACCAAGGCACGTGTAGAACCTTCAAACTGGGACACCAAGGCACATGTAGAACCTTCAAACTAGGACACCAAGGCACATGTAGAACCTTCAAACTAGGACACCAAGGCACGTGTAGAACCTTCAAACTAGGACACCAAGGCACATGTAGAACCTTCAAACTGGGACACCAAGGCACATGTAGAACCTTCAACTATGGACACTATGACTTGACTTGGCAATTTCTAGCTGAAACCAGTTGGAGTTTGGATTTTAGTTGTTTCTGTTTAGAGATGTATGTGTTGTTTATTTATCTACATGTTGTATACATGTCAATAGTTTATTTTTGTGTACACAGACACATAGTCACAGCTTAAAGTAAGTACATTTTACATTTGCAAACAAACTACAGGTGATTTACCTGCAAGATATGCTGCAATTTATGTTCACCATGATTGAAATGAACAAAACAACCCAACAGAAAAATGTGCACATGAAACATTCAGGGTTTGTGTATTTGTTACTGAAAACATGCATTCCAGCATTAATAGATAACATATACTGCTCAAAAGAAGTTAAAGAACACAATTTTTTCATATTACTACAGTTAATCTGTCATGACATCTTCAAGCTTGGACACCAAGGCACATGTATAACAGATGGCATACGTGCAATATTTGAGTTAATGACCAAAAAATCAAAAATCAAACTGGCAAAAGGAGCAAGGTACATTTCCCTAACATCATCTCACAGCAAGGATTACTGGTCCTCAATTCAGGAGTACAAACCAAAAATTGAAATACTACTATTGTTTACAACTCGGTAACTGTAGACCATAGTCTATCAAACACACAGAAGTTGCCATATATAATTGACAGCTAATTGATGATATTATAAATTTATTATATGTCTCTGATATAACCAATCACATATTCAATCCCTTTTGTAGTAATGGCTGCCAGAGATGTTTGTAGCGTATTCAAGGGGAGGTAACCATGTGTTAGACAACAGATGTTTCCATAACCAAACAGTAAGTGAAGTCAGGGTCTGTACCTATGGCAAATGTCAGATGGCATCAGTGCTGACGTGAGACTGGAAGGAATGTGGCATGTTTATGGTGGGATTGTTTACCTGTGTGTACATAGTTAAAGGTGACATGCTGTTATTCAAGAGCAGGCTTGTTTAATATTTTATGACATTTCAAGTACCCCCGCCCACAACCTATGTCTCCGCCCTATACAGAAATAACACCTTGCTAACTAGGGTTTACCATTAGCATGTGTTTGTAAACATAGAAAAGCTGCTTGCTTTGAGTGACACTTTGATTGTTTTCCTCTGTTTATCTTAATCTGGTAGTAACAGTCAGCTGTGATATATTACACCTCTAAATCTTACTGCTTTGTTTTCCCCAAATTTGCAGAAAATAAATGTCATTGTGAATGCCAATCAACTGGTTCTGTTGAAGGTGGAGATTGGTTTCGCTATCTGTTTATTTTGCTTCCATGTTTAAAATTGTCAAATGCCAAAATTAGGCTGTCTTTATTCTTCTGAATTGGGGTTCATGAAAAATATCAATAGAACTTTCAGAATTGAGAAAACAAAGTTTATCACCATTGAATGGCCTGGATTAGAGAGATATGGGGACATGACCTCCAAGTGTGACCTCGTGTCCTCGTGTGGCACTATTCCAGTATTATGACAGATGGTAAAAATCACTATCAGCCTCCCTCCAAGCCCCTCCCCCTCTTCCCTCCCCCCTCTTCCCTCCCCATGTCTTGCTGCCACTGTGATTCAGCTTCCTGTGGCACAAATTAACTCCACGTCCCTAGCAATACAAACAAAACAATGCTTTTAATGCATTCATTTCCAATGTGTTTGTTTGGAGTGAAAATCTGAAAAGTATAGAATATCATGGAGCATATTATTTCTTGTGTGGCTTCTATAATTTTGTCCAGGTTTTAGTCCAGATATTGTAGCCCATATAAAGAACAAAATGTGTTATGGGTCATGGAATAATTTGGGGGATATTTCGTCGTCGTGAAGATTCAGCACGCAATGATCCCGAAGTTTTGTTTCTATGTGTACTGCATATTTAGGGAATCAGGAATATAAGAAATGATGTCCTTAAAGAATATGACAGACTTACAAATATTAATACACCACTCAAAATAAGTTAAACAACATCCAATTCTGTCAGATTACTACCACTCATAAAGCACAGACTAGGAGATTTATGGTTGTTTTATAAGAGAATAAGATCTTTTCCTTTTTTATGCACGAGAAAATCTATTCTTCATAAAACTATTATTTTTTTAACCTTGTTTGAATGATGATGTGTCCCGAAACTCATAAGTAAACATAAGAAATATTTCCTTATATATCTTATACTTAATTTGCTGTATGCATCATTAGGAAAACGGTTGCCTATAATGTTTTTTTAAAGATATGTTTTTGTAATGTTATTACACATCCAGCTGTTGCTAAGGTCAAACCCAATGATACGAAAATGTTTTATGGATTAGGAGACGGCCCTTATCACTTGCAGGGTATACGCCGCGGTATCCACCTACTGCACGTAGCAAGTGCTAATTGAAGCTTAACGAGGGTATTAATGAATTTACAGTCATTATCTCCCCTGACAGATAGGATAAGCTGCAGATGAGCAGCAGACGTGTGTTGGAGGAAGGATTACGTGTATATCATGTCTGCAGCAGGATCGTTAAAATGTCGGCACATCGTGATATACTTCTGTCAATGTATTAACAAGTTAATTATCTGACTGAAATAATAGAATGTGGTGAATTAGAAGTATTAGACATGAAATGCCATGTTGTCTAGATTAATGCTGCACATATCGGATGTATTTAGAAGTAGTGGCATGGATTTCCAGGAAGTTGAGGACGTTGTTGTAAAGTTGGAGTGGACCTGGTGAGATAAGGTCTCATGCATATAACACAAATGATGTTGGATAAGGGAGAAAGTCAGCTGTGTCAGTGTTGGATATGGCAGTATGGGTTCGAGTCCTGGATGGACACCTCAATAACTTGTACTTTGTACTTTATCAAGATGGAATAAACCAAAATACAACATTTGTTAGGTGTGGCTTTTATCTGAAAGCACATAGTTTATGTATCTGAAGCAAACGAGGACAGTGCACAAGCACAAACGAGGACAGCGCACAAGCACAACAGTTTGTTTGGTTGCTGTGTAAGGTTTCAGTATTATTATCCTGTTGTTGTTAGTTCATCTTTCATTATCATAATCGTCATAATAATCATCAATCATCAATGGTCTTCTGTGTCAAAACTGGTTTGTTGGTTTGTGGAATAAGTACAGTTGGGATACTTTAAATGTTAGTATTTCAGTGATATTACCGGATTGTTGGGGTGGTGTTGGGATCTTTGACACCCTGCACTTGGTTTATATGTACAACTAGGCACTGTCACTAGGGACAGTGGGTAGCCTGGTGGTTAAAGCGTTTGCTCATCACGCCAAAGACCTGGTTTCGATTCCCATGGGTATAATTTGCGAAGGCCATTTCTGGTGCCCCCACCGTGATATTGCTGGAATAGTGGGGTAAAACTATGCTCACTCACTCACTCACTGATCATCATTGCTTATTATGACAACATTGGGTGAAAGAAACATCAGGAACAACAAATAGAGAATCTTACCCAATTGTCATTTGATATCAAATATGTCAAGATAGATCAATAAAAGTTCAAACCCGAGGCTTGCCGAGGATCTTGATACATTTATTGTCTTGTGTAAATGCTAATAATAACAAGTCACTCAGACGAACCGTCGACGTGTTAACTTTTGGATATCTCCGATTGAGGACAGACGTGAACAGTTTCACATAGAGGCACATGAGATTGACACAACAGTGTGTAATGTTGGACCTTTGAATAGGAATTAGCTATCATGGTTTAGTCATCTGAAAGATCTTCAGTTTTCCCACAGAGAAGGACCTATTGATATGGTCTTAGGAGTCCAGTACATGCTGACCAAGAAGTAAGAGAAGGTCAGCCCTTTAAGCCGATTGCAGAACGTACAAGACTAGGCTTGTGCCTATGATAATTTCTTTAAAAAATATGAATAAAAATAATGCATTGTCTGTCTAACAGACTGGCGTCCTTCGACCGCTTTTGTAGACTTGCCTCTTTAATGGACAGAATTACCCTACATCCATGTGCTTAGCATTTAGTACAGTCTTGGAGCAAGGCTAATCCTAATGCACCATGAGCTTGTGTTTGAATATGGTGTAAAACTCTTCATCAGAATGCTTTCATATTTATCCATAAAGTTGCATGTTTATGTATCGTAAACACCCAGAAGCCTGAATGCCATTATTCATATATCTTGATAAATACTATTTTGAATATTCCATCCTTCCCCATGTCCAAATTTACAGATCAGTAAATCAAATATATGGAAGCTGAAAACAATGGCAGAGATACTTATCACTTCTTTTACAAACTGATGCAAAAATACTTGAACTCTTGATGAAAGTGTAAACCGAGACTACACTGTTCTGTATCATTGGCCATTTCATCTGTAAACTTAAAAAACAGAAAGGGATTCAAAATACATCCTTGAAGGAGGCTGGTAAAGCAGATGTATGTATCAGATACCTCAATATTTAATTCCACAAATGTCATCAGACAAACCGATTTATTGTGGAGCCCCTGATATCCAAGTTGAAGTTCAATGGCATCTGAGGACTGACTGTAAGGTTTTTAAAATCAAACGCCTACTTGAAATCCATATAAAAGTAGCTTAAGTGTTCCCTCTTTTATTGCATCATGACCTGTATAAAGAAACATCACCCACAATGTTAGAACCTTTCCGAAAATCACTTGTATGGTATGCATCAGACCAAACCACCAATCATTGATTCAAGTCAGAGTTTGCTATCATCTGTTTGTTCACATGAATTGATGTGATGTTGTTTTTGACTGTGCGTCTTCTGTATGGTTGCCGGAATATAAGTATCAGAGTGGCAGACTTCTTGACAGATCCCATGCAGTAACAGGCTAACTAGGGCATAGGTGGAGCAGGTGTCTAAGATGAGACATTTGCTGTACACAGTTGCTGGCCTTGGACATGCCCCAAACCTCTTAGTCTGGGTTTGAATGAAGTTATATTTCTCATTGGTTTTATCAAAGTGGTCAATGTCTGAGACTTGAATCACTACAGTCTTTCCTCCCATGTTTACTGTTATGCCAAGGTTTTGCTGGAATATTGTTAAAAAGCGACATTAAGCCAAACTCACTCACTCACTCACCATAGACTAGCCTATAGTAGGAATGAAAAGAAAACTTCATGCTGTTCTTAAAGGACTAAAGAGCTTCTTCTTATAGTCATCCATTACCTGACCTCCTTCAAGGTCACCTTCTCTTCTTCTTGATTACCCCAATAAAACACTTTAGTTCTATTTTAGTCATGGTTGGTCTTGTTGAAGTCTTCAAGTGCCCTCAGACAGCCAGTAAATTATGTTTCTGCTAGCATTTATATGGCTCTGGGCAGCATTCATTCATTGTTAACTCGAGGAATGTTATCCACCGTTGCATTATGGGTCGTCAGTATCTGACTGGTTGAAGTATACTGCCCCTGGATTACCAAGACAGTGAAGATCAGAACATTGTGTAAGCATCCTCAAGTCTTGAGGTGGTGCTGTTGGACCATTCTGTTTTATGGTACTCAAGAAACGTGGAGGTACCCAACTGGCCAATTTGGTTTGGCTCGAAAGTGGACAATGCTGGTCTGTTATTGATCTGCTGAAATTGCAGACCCTAAGCCATAATCCTTTTTTAATGGAGTTGTATATTGGGTATTAGACATGACATAATATTCACACAATGGAATACTTGTTTGCCAGATCAAGAATTGTTCACCATAAATCATTGGTTTACCAGATGAAGATCTCTTCACAACATCGACCACTGCTTTACCAGAACATGGTCTGTTAACACCCTTGACCACTGCTTTACCAGAACATGGTTTGTTCACACCATCGACCACTGCTTTACCAGAACATGGTCTGTTCACACCATCGACTACTGCTTTACCAGAACATGGTCTGTTCACACCATCGGCCACTGCTTTACCAGAACATGATCTGTTCATACCATTGACCATTGGTTTACCAGAACATGGTCTGTTCACACTATTGGCAATTGGTTTACCAGATCAAAACCTGTTCACACCATCGACTACTGCTTTACCTGATGAATATCTGTTCACACCATTGACCTTTGGTTTACCAGAACATGGTCTGTTCACACTAATGACCATTGGTTTACCAGATCAAAATCTGTTCACACCATCGACTACTGCTTTACCAGAACATGGTCTGTTCACACCATCGACTACTGCTTTACCTGATGAATAAGTGTTCACACCATCGACCACTGCTTTACCAGAACATGGTCTGTTCACACTATTGACCATTGGTTTACCAGATCAAAACCTGTTCACACCATCGACTACTGCTTTACCTGATGAATATCTGTTCACACCATTGACCTTTGGTTTACCAGAACATGGTCTGTTCACACTATTGACCATTGGTTTACTAGATCAAAACCTGTTCACACCATTGACCACTGCTTTACCAGAACATGGTCTGTTCACACTATTGACCATTGGTTTACCAGATCAAAACCTGTTCACACCATCGACCACTGCTTTACCAGAACATGGTTTGTTCACACCATCGACCACTGCTTTACCAGAACATGGTCTGTTCACACTATTGACCATTGGTTTACCAGATCAAAACCTGTTCACACCATCGACCACTGCTTTACCAGAACATGGTTTGTTCACACCATCGACCACTGCTTTACCAGAACATGGTCTGTTCACACCTATTGACCATTGGTTTACCAGATCAAAACCTGTTCACACCAGAACATCGACCACTGCTTTACCAGAACATGGTCTGTTTACCAGATCAAAACCTGTTCACACCATCGACCACTGCTTTACCAGAACATGGTCTGTTCATACATTGACCTTTGGTTTACCAGAACATGGTCTGTTCACACTATTGACCATTGGTTTACCAGGTCATAACCTGTTCACACCATTGACCATTGCTTTACTGAACATGGTCTGTTCACACCATTGACCATTGCTTTACCAGATCAAAACCTGTTCACACCATTGACCATTGCTTTACCAGAACATGGTCTGTTCACACCATTGACCTTTGGTTTACCAGATCAAAACCTGTTCACACCATTGTCCACTGCTTTACCAGAACATGGTCTGTTCACACCATTGACCTTTGGTTTACCAGAACATGGTCTGTTCACACTATTGACCATTGGTTTACCAGATCAAAACCTGTTCACACCATTGACCATTGCTTTACCAGAACATGGTCTGTTCGCACCGTCGACCATTGGTTTACCAGTTCATGATCTGTTCACCATTGACCATTAGTTTACCAGTTCATGATCGGTTCACACCATTAACCATTGGTTTACCAGTTCATGATCTGTTCACACCATTGACCATTGGTTTACCAGTTCATGATCTGTTCACACCATTGACCATTGGTTTACCAGTTCATGATCTGTTCACACCATTGACCATTGGTTTACCAGTTCATGATCTGTTCACACCATCGACCATTGGTTTACCGGATCAAGGTCTGTTCACACCATTGACCATTGGTTTACCAGATCAAAATCTGTTCACACCATTGACAACTGGTTTGTCTCATCTAAATCTCTTCACTCCACCAACCATATGTTTGCCAGAGCAAGATCATCATCCATTGTTTGGGCAGATCCTGATCTTGTTAGGCCATCAACCAATGGTCTACTGCTGTTTATGTCATCAAGTATGACAAGAGCTTTTAGTAAAAGTTAGAAATTGGATCCAAGTTCCGAGTTCTCATGCAACATCTCAATCACTCCAAGAACAAGAGTGAGGTGGTCAGTGGTTCAGAAGTAAACTGTAAAAGTAAGATAACTATCAAATGATTGCATGCTTAAAGTAACTGTGATGTGATCAATCTTGGTACACTATATGCTTGTCTGGACCTTGTTCCCAGTACTGTGGTATACAACCAACTTGTGGTACCCAGTGACAGCCAGGGATCCAAACAGTGTCCAGTATGTGGGATATAATGTTCCGCACATGTCATCAGTAATGTGTTCCTCTTGGCAAGCTATTTTGCTGTTCCCCCGTCATTACCCACGCATTGTTTCGTTTAATCATGTGTAAAAAATCTTCCACTCATTTGTCTGGTTGTAGATGAAAAAACAAATGAGGGTGTTGGATTTTGCATGCAGTAAAACAAGTCCCTTAATGTGTAGGCCACGGTTAACGAGTGAATATCGTCATCTCTGATTGAGTTGGGGAAGATTTACTGCAATACAATCCTCCATAAGGCGCATTATAATCCACACAGCACAAAAACGCCCACCATTTTGATTACAAATCTGTCATCTGTTCTCCTCACTGGAATATCATTGTAGATGTATAGCCTGTTAGCTAATAAATTTATGATCTTAATGAAAATTATGTCATCAGTGAGTGAATGTAGTATGTCACAAATAATAAGGGCTGATTAGAACCCAGTAAGAGATATTCCACGTGGGATTCATGGGTCGAGTGGGAACCCTGACGGGGCATGCTTCGTCAGACGAGCCTCCTTCACGAGGCAGACACCGAGACACGATGTCGAGCTGGTCCGAGCTTCGCTGCCTTCGCTGATCATTCTTCGTGCTTCTGTGTATCAATTTGGTTACGTGATTATAGCTGGACAGAAAAGGCATCAGTCATTCACATGCGATTGTCACAGACTAATTGATGGAAATCTTAAAATGTCTGTATTTTTCTGACAATTACCATTTATAAAGTTCAATTTGAATTGGAAACTACTCTCTTGCATTTCTCAAAGACACTTTCTGCCACCATTTTCCCCAGAAGGATGCTACCGTCAACTACTAAATGAGTTTATCATTTATCAAATTTAACGTAAAGAAGTATAATCTCTGGGAAACTCTGTCTGAAATATGACTGAAATATGACCATCCTTCATGAGGCGATGTCAAAAGGTCATCAACTGAGTCCATTACATCCAAACAACTAATGTTCAGTTGGGACAGAAAATGGATATTGATGAGGGAAAAAGGTAAACAGGCATAAACTAAATATATATACAGCTAGACAGCGAAGTGACTTTGGTTGAATGAATACAGATATTGATGAGGTCAAATCTAGAACTGTCTGTCCAGTATGGCAAAACTGGGACAAAGTTCAAATAAAAAGTTGCTCAAAGGTCAGATAGTCAACTTTTGGTATTGTGAGTGAGTGAGATTGGTGTGATGAGTGTGTCAGTTATATCAGTTTTTCAGTTATATCACAGTGTATCATATGGCCAGGCAAGCTAGTGTTATGAGGAACAGTGAAAGCAGCTTGGGTCTTACAGGTTGTATGACATGATATGTGGGTCGCTATGGAGACTTGATTTTTTTCTGCTTCAACTGCAGATAGTTATTTAATCGAAGATGTGAACTCTCATTTCATTTTTTGGTAAAGATCTTGCGTTGTGGCTGGACAAGCAGTGGACTGTATGGACTAATGACATCCTGTCCTGAGTGCAGGAAATGTAGTGTACAGGGGGGACATCCAGTTGTTAGTGCAGGTAATGTGGATGTACAGGGGGGACATCCATTCGTTAGTACAGGTAATGTGGATGTAGAGGGGGGACATCCATTCATTAGTACAGGTAATGTGGATGTAGAGGGGGGACATCCATTCATTAGTACAGGTAATGTGGATGTAGAGGGGGAACATCCAGTCGTTAGTACAGGTAATATGGATGTAGAGGGGGGACATCCATTCATTAGTACAGGTAATGTGGATGTAGAGGGGGGACATCCATTCATTAGTACAGGTAATGTGGATGTAGAGGGGGAACATCCAGTCGCTAGTACAGGTAATGTGGATGTAGAGGGAAGGACATCCAGTCGTTAGTACAGGTAATGTGGATGTACAGGGGGGACATCCAGTCGTTGGTACAGGTAATGTAGATGTACAGGGGGGACATCCAGTCATTAGTGCAGGTAATGTAGCATGGGGGGGGGGGGACATACAATTGTTAGTACAGGTAATGTGGGCATTGAGAGGGGACATCCAGTCATTAGTACGGGTAATGTGGTGTAGAGGGGGCGTCCATTCGTTAGTGCAGGTAATGTATAGAGGGTGGATACCCAGTTTACAGTACAGGTAAGGGGGCATAGAGGGTGGATACCCAGTTGATAGTGCAGGTGAGATGTGGAAGAATGACATCCAATCGTTAGTGCAGGTAATGTGGCATGTAGGGATGACATCCAGTCGTTAGTGCAGGTCATCCAGTTGCAGGTAAGATGTGGCAAGTAGGGATGACATCCAGTCATTAGTGCAGGTATTGTGGCATGTAGGGATGACATCCAGTCGTTAGTGCAGGTAATGTGGCATGTAGGGATAACATCCAGTCGTTAGTGCAGGTAATGTGGCATGTAGGGATGACATCCTGTCGTTAGTGCAGGTATGTGGCATGTAGGGATGACATCCAGTCGTTAGTGCAGGTAATGTGGCATGTAGGGAGTGCATCCTGTCGTTAGTGCAGGTAATGTGGCATGTAGGTAATGTGGCATGTAATGTGGGGATCCAGTCGTTAGTGCAGGTAATGTGGCATGTAGGGATCGTTATGGAGGTAATGTGGCATGTATGGGGACATCCTGTCGTAATGTGGCATGTATGGGGACATCCAGTCGTTAGTGCAGGTAATGTGGCATGTAGGGATGACATCCAGTCGTTAGGCATGTAGGGATGACATCCAGTCGTTAGTGCAGGTAATGTGGCATGTAGGGATGACATCCAGTCGTTAGTGCAGGTAATGTGGCATGTAGGGATGACATCCAGTCGTTAGTGCAGGTAATGTGGCATGTAGGGATGACATCCAGTCGTTAGTGCAGGTAATGTGGCATGTATGGGGGACATCCAGTCGTTAGTGGAGGTAATGTGGCATGTAGACATCCTGTGCTATGGAGGGCATGTATGGGGACATCCAGTCGTTAGTGCAGGGATGACAGGTGCAGGTAATGTGGCATGTAGGGATGACATCCAGTCGTTAGTACAGGTAATGTGGCATGTAGGGATGACAACCAGTCGTTAGTGCAGGTAATGTGGCATGTATGGAGGACATCCAGTTGCAGGTAAGATGTTGAGATATGTCCTCAGTGCAGGTGATCTGATATGGAGGGAGAGAGGGGCAAGGTGAGATGAGGTCCAGTTATTAGCACAGGTATTGTGAGGTTGATGGAAGGACTGGCAGTGCAAGATGTACACATAAATCAGCCCAATTACGGACTTCTGGCTGACTCCTATGTTAGCTTGGTAATGAGACTTTAATAGCTAGTGTCAGAGTGGGGAATGGCTTTAGTATCCTGGCTGTCTCTCACGCATAGCCACAATCGTAAAATTAGCAACAGGCAAACTAAAGTGCATGAGCATTGCATCAGACTGCCTGAATAGGTGGTGTTGGTGCTGCAGTAGTGATGTAGAAGTAGATGAGAGCAGCGGCCGTGGCAGCAGCACGCTGCTGTACGAAACCAGATTCTTCCCCTCCTCTGCGGAGGTGCACTGTTTGCACACATTGCCATGTTCGCCAGAGCTGTAATTAAACTGAAATTTATCAAGCATAGGCTGTCAGACAAGGTACACTGCGAGGGAGCGAGGCTGTTGGGGATAATGAAATTCTTTTTAAAAAGTGAAAAATAAAGACTAGCTTTTAAATATTCATTTGTAAAATCATTTTACAGAATCATTTTTTTCAACATTAATCCATTAACTTGTCTCTTCTTTTCTGGCCATTGTTAAAAAACACGTCATGCTTACCTGTAGAAGACTGAAAAAACCCAGATGTATTTGAGAGTAGGTTGTATATTTAGCTCTTGCTTGTTTTGGTCCTGCATGAACAGTTCTTCATGAATCGGCGGACACATGCTGTAGCTCAGTTACAACGCTTTTCTATTCTGACACTGGAGTAATGACAAATATTCAACTATTCCAGATTATTTTCAGTATGAGATTACAGGTAGTCAGTTCTGTAACCTTGATTGTTTTCAGTTTCAGAGTGAGTGAGTATGTTTTTACTCCGCTTTTAGCAATATTCCAACAACATCACGGCGGGGGACACTAGAAATGGGCTTCACACTTTGTACCCGGACCCATTGTACCAATCAAACCCTGACCTTTGGTGTGACAAGCAAACGCTTTAACCACTAAGCTACCCAACAGCCCCTTCAGTATCAGAAATGCACTAGTTAATTCTATGTGACAGATAATTATCAGTATCACAAATACAGATAATTAATTATGTATGATAGATCAGTATCAGGAATACAGGTAGTTAAATTCTACACGCTAAGTCGTTATCAGTAACCTGTATACAGGTAGATAATTCTGTATTTTAGATCAGTATCAGAAACAAAGGTTGTTTCCATTATCTCAACATAAGTAATCATTACTTCTTTATCAGAAAATAACATTAACCATTTTGGATGTTGATTGGAACTTACTGACATTTCGGCATTTAAATCACACATGATATGATGTAAGCAATAGAAGAGAGTAAGTCAACAGAACACTGGAGGAAAGACCATGAATTAATGGCCTGATGATGAGATACTGTATCTCTGTATATTGAACACCCAATAATTAACATGTGTGAGCTGAGGACTGTCAAAATTGAGACGATGGTAAGCTCACTGTCAAAATTGGGACAACTGGCAAGATCAATTACAGAAGTGTGAAATTTCACTGTCAAAACTGGGATGGTCAAAGTTGGGACTGTCAAAATCCGGGACTAAACCTTATCCAAGCACCAAACTGGGGTAGCCCAGCGGAAAAAGCATTGACTTGTCATTCTGAATACCTGGATTCGATTAGCCACATGGGTACAATATTTCATGCCCATTTCCTGTATCAACCACTGTGATATTGTTTGCCTACATGACAGTCTGTAAGTAATCTATGTAGATACCCCGACCTGTTGTAAGCACCACTCAGCAAGACCTAGTATTTGCAGTACAGTCCAGTGGTTCTTTGTTACAGAAAACAGCAGGGCAGAAGGTGCATCCATTTGGCTGGGCACTGTTTTTTCGACAAACTTAATTTCATCAATGTTGGAATGAAGTTTGTACACTGACGTTCATTCTGTGAAAAGAAAATTGTGTATCCGTATTAATGAATGAGGTGATTAATAATCTATGTCTAACTGGTTTGTGGAATAACTACAGTTGGGATACTTTAAGTGTTAGTATGTCAGTGAAATTACCGGATTGTTGGGGCGGGGGTGTAGCCTAGTGGTTAAAGTGTTAGCACGTCATGCCGAAGACCCGGGTTCAATTCCCCACATTGGTACAATGTGTGAAGCCCATTTCTGGTGTCCACCTGCCGTGATATTGATGGAATATTGCTAAATGCGGCGTAAAACTTAACTCACTCACTCACTCACTTATAGGATTGTTACAAACAGCATGGTTGTCATCGCAGCTGTCTATCATGGAGGGGTGCAACCTTGGCCTCCTGGTGAATTATTTCACATTCCTCTTACCTATTTAATATAATTTATAACTCTCACTCTCTCTAAGATAACCACAGCCAGTTATGACAGAGCTTCCAGAATTCTGCCCAAAATATTATCTGCCAAAAATTGGTTGAAAAAAACAGGTGTATGGTGATTAAATAACACATCACATCCCGTTTTTCGCCAGTTGTAATGATAGATGCTGGCAAGGTGTTTGTTTTTGAAGCAGACAGAACATGAAGCTGTTTTGCTAGGTCTCTCTGGAGGCCATTCGCTCATCACCAGGCTATTTCTTGTGTATCTGCTGCTTACTGAAGAGCCCCCCCTGGGATCTAACATGGGAACCCCACGGTCATTGCAGGTCCCAATCCACCCATACTCCCCTACTTATGTATAGACTTATGTATATAAGTTACCACAACAGTTTGTTCTGTGAGTAGACCAATCAGAAGGTGTATTTCAGGTGGGATATCGTTGATATATTACCTATGTTGTTGCCATATCTGCCAGATGCTAATTATTAAAGATTTAGTGGAGATATACGAATCCAGTATTGTTGGGCATGATGAATATGTGTGTTCTGTTTGAAGATGTCTCTCAACATTTGTATTATTTTACTGGTTGTAAAGTTACGGTGTATATTTTGTTTTCTTTTGTTTCCACGGTAACTGTAGAAGAATATTTGCCCCCACATGCTTTGAACTCTACAAAATACTCCATATTGTATTACAGCCCACCATTAGGATGCATTACTAGCACCACAGGGAGAAAAGTATACAAGTAATAGGGTTTGAGGGGAAAAAAAGCATTATTATTTTGTCATTTTGTCTGAATTTTCCTTGCCATGTAAATCATTCAAAGGTCTATAAATAGATTGTTTTCTCCCATTTGGGTAAAGTTTCACTCAACTTTGTTGAAAATTTGAATTTGATACCAGTTGAGCTGTGTAAAAAGTGTGGTTTGGCTTCAGTACGAGGCTCCTGTGGTTTTTGTACTGACACAGGAGTAGTGCGTCTGCTCTGTGTTTTTGGGTGAGATTGTGGCAGGGAGTGTGAGTGATCGCTGGCCTGACACGTCAGACAAATGTAATGTCACTCCCGTGAACAAAAAGGAAACTCAATTTGCTTCAGGAAAATATTGGGAATTTAAAGGAAGCCGTTGTTTTATCAAGAAAAGTTTGAGCGATAACAGGACAGTGTGTTTGTATGTGTCAGCTGAAATGTTTACTTTGTTGAGGTTTTGCAATCATGAACCAAGTCGTCTTCCATCATTATTCTTAATCTAAAATTCTTACCATTTTTCCATTGCTCTAAAAACTGTTTGGACAACTGATGTCAGTTTGATTAAGTCAAACACTTGTGTTTGCTGATTAGTGGAGTTTTCATTGCAAGAAGTTGGTTTGGACATTTGATCCGGGAGAGATATTTTTTTATCTATCATCATTCTTAAGTATGCCATAACTCCTGTTTTAACAGAAGGGGATTGTTATTGAAGGGCTGACTCAGGGCTTGTTCAAGACAGCCGTTCACTTTATCCAGCCAATTTGATCTTTTCCATTTTCAGCTAGAGGGGTAATGATAATATTCCCTCTGGATACAATACAGTGTATGCTGGATGCTGGATGCTTGTACTGCGCGAGATGTATCTCATTGCTTTTACTGGAGGGCACAGGTACCCCCCAGATTGTTTGCTGCTGCCTAACTGTGGCCCTTAGTTAGACCATGATCCACTGATTCAAATTTCAAAGCCACAATGATGATGTCTGTGAGCACAACACCACAAAACACAACACAACACCACAAAACATAAAACCACTACACAACACCATACAACACAACACCACAAAACACCATACAACACAAAACCACAAAACACAACACAATACCACAAAACACCATACAACACAATACCAAATAACCATACACACACAGTCCCTTTGGACATGCCTTTGGACAGCGCACAGCACTGAAGTGGATACGGTATTTTTTTATCTTGCAGTGTTGCATGTATGGTTCAATGTTAATTTCAAGTTAACTTCATTGAAACTTTGTGTTTGCATTGATATAATGTATTGAGTAGAAGATAAAGCTACTCTGTTTTCAATTTTGCGGTCCTTTATCGTTGATTTAAGACCGCTAAACGTTTAATTTACCGGTCTTAAATCAATGATAAAGGACAGCAAAATTGAAAACAGAGTAGCTTTATCTTCATTCTAGCACAACTGATAAGCGTTTTAAAACCGAACTGTTTGGCACGCAAGAACACAAGGCGTAAAGGGGCCTTTTTCCTGGAAATCGCTTGGAATCGTCCCGTTGAGGGTCAGGTTGTGTAATGAACAAAATAAGACATTTTCAACAACATAAATGCTATATTTCAGGAACCAGTATGCTTGTATTTGTAACAAGTAGCATACATAAATAAGCAAGTACAATTATTTGATTTTTCTCTAGCAAATTATTGATATCCCCTACTATATGACAATTGACTTGCCCAAATGCAAGCCGTGAACTCACTAAGTTTAGTCGCCGCTAACTTTATTCACGGAAATAATTGTTGATAACCACCCTACTATTCCCAATTTGGAAAAGACCTGACATGCCACGTTTTATGTGGGATACATGGACAGTGAAAGTGGAAGAACTGGGCATTAGGGCCGGGACGGAAGCGGTCAGGTTAGGATGTGTGTTGTCGACGTCAACACACGTAGATATGGACCCGCTTTGAATATACTGCCGCCTTTGCGCTGCTGACGGATTTTCCAGCTTTGTAGTTTCTTCACTGGGATTAGAGTCAAGAAATTCTTCTTCAAACCATTCGCTTTTTACTTCAAAAACACCAAAGATGCTGCCGAGATAGAAATTGCCGATGTCCGACATGTTTGTTTACAAACAATAGGGTCAACGAGTTCATTGTATTCATACGCGGTGAATCGGTCACTTTAATTAGCGGTCCTTAAACTGTCATTTAAGTACGGTTTTGATGAGCTCTCAGCCAATCAGAATCGAGTATCACACATTGTCGTGCTAGAATATACATTTATGGCATTTGAAGCAGACCCATCAAGATCTGGGTCAAAATTGGTCTTCAGAGTCGACTAACGGGATCGGGTGGTCAGACTCGCTGACTTGGTTGACTCATGTCATCGGTTCCCAATTGCGTAGACGGATGCTCATGCTGTTGATCGGGACGGTGGGGTAGCCTAGTGGTTAAAGAGTTGGCTCGTCATGCCGAAGACCCGGGTTCGATTCCCCACATGGGCACAATGTGTGAAGCCCATTTCTGGTGTCCCCTGCCGTGATATTGCTGGAATATTGCTAAAAGCGGCGTAAAACTAAACTCAGTCAGTCAGTCATGCTGTTGATCACTGGATTGTCTGGTCCAGACTCGATTATTTACAGACCACCACCATATAGCTGCAATATTGCTGAGTGCGACATAAAACTAATCTCACTCGCTCACTCATTTGAAGCCATTTTAGACTTCGCATATCAAAACTGATGAGGTCTTAAGAGATTATATGCTAAGTCCTACATGACCTGGTACATTGTGAGCTGTTCTCTGATATTTTCCTGACACAGTATACCTGAAATAATGTTTGAAATGGCCTTAACGAACCAAACTCACTCACTCATTCGAACTTGAATCGTAGGATTTTCATCACCATTAAATTTGTGAAGAAAGATTTTGAACTATTTCTTTATATTTTAAACGTAAATAACCTTACTTATAACTTTGTCTAGTTATGATTAAGGTCGAAATTAAAATTTAATAACCTGATATTGACACTAATATTCTTCATGTTTGTTCAGAGACATCACATAGGTAATATTTTCAGTTCAATATTCTCCTTTAAGCTTTGGCTGAAACAAATCTTCAACGTTTGAATTCTTTCTGTTTCTCACATGACATTTTAACGGACAATAAAGCTGTAAGTGAGTAGCCTCGAGATTGATATCAAATTCATAATGCCAGCTGCTGATGACCAGCATCTTCTGGCTGATTAAGTTCTTGATGTGTTCGGGTCCATTTTCCTCATTGTATACAGTGCCTGTAGATGTACACTTTATTGATACTGGCACTACAAAAATCAAACAGTAATGTGGATTCCTTGTTTTTGCAGACAGTGAGTTGGGAACGCGAACAGTCTGGCTTGCCCCAGGCTTTGACGAAGAACTTTTATTACCAAATTTGCCTCTAAATTACAGTGTCTTCCAATTTTAATGTGTTTTTTACCTGCCATTAATGACAGTGACATTTCAGCACTGCTGGAGGCTGTATAATGTAAGGAAATATGCCGGGAGGAGATGGATGTGGAATCCCATTTCAGAGAAGCAGTCAATTATTACTCGATATGAGAACTTTCTAATTTAATTGCAATTATTAACTTAAAAACTGCATTAGAATCGTTCGTTTTACAAGATTTCAAATATGATGTTTTGAAATGAGGATTTAATATTTTCTTAGACTAATTTGTTGAGTTTAGAATCAACAAATGTATTTTTGGGATCAATATCTTCAGCAGATTGGATTGTTAATCATTCTGTATATGTTTGTGCGTATACTGGTGTGTAACATATTTATTCAACTTTTGCCATTGTGGAGCATTATCTGTGAATTTGGGGATAAATGAGCCAGTGAAATGTTCATATTGCCCTTGCTGCTCTGTCCACCCATTTCGGGGTTGGATATCAGATAAAACTGGAACCAAATTGTCTGCCGGTCTCCCTGGAGATTCTTGATGACTTTGACTTCTTCAGGAAAGATTGGGATAATTCTGGCCCCAGTCACCGTATTTCTAAACATGTTTGACAATACAAGTGTATCATTCTGACAGGAGAAAGCTCCAATGGCTGCTACTCCAGGTCATCTGTGATGCAGAACAGCTCGTATTGTAGAGGAAATTATGGGGTAATATGGTGATGGCGCCTGCACCCTTCTCACGGTGTAGCATTCTAAAATCATCCTTATTGATTGTCTGCAACATCCCATCCAAAGTCTTAACATGTCAAAGTACTGGAGTTCACCTGGACAATGCTTTGGTCCCAATTCAGGCTCTTGTTCTAATGATCTGTTCCTGTAAACCCCAGAGGAAACGTTTTTTAATCAAAAGCAATTGAATCCATTTTTTGTTCTTTTGCTATCCTTGGTACTGTTAGTCCCAGATACATCCCACAGTGTGTGACTCATAGAGACAACATATGACCCATGTGTACCCAGTAGAGACAGGTGTCCTGGCTGCCCTTTTAACCCATGTGTCTGTGTACCAACTCGAAACAGGTACCCTGGCCGCCCATGTGACCCATGTGTCTGTGTGCCCAGTAGAGACAGGTACCCTGTCAGTTCATGTGACCCATGTGTCTGTGTACCCAGTAGAGACAATGTGACCCAGGATGTGTCTGTGTACCCAGTAGAGAGAATGTGACCCATGTGTGTGTGTACCCAGTAGAGACAATGTGACCCATGTGTCTGTGTACCCAGTAGAGACAGGTACCCTGGCAGTCCATGTGACCCATGTGTCTGTGTGCCCAGTAGAGACAGGTACCCTGGCAGTCCATGTGACCCATGTGTCTGTGTGCCCAGTAGAGACAGGTACCCTGGCAGTCCATGTGACCCATGTGTCTGTGTGCCCAGTAGAGACAGGTACCCTGGCAGTCCATGTGACCCATGTGTCTGTGTGCCCAGTAGAGACAGGTACCCTGGCAGTCCATGTGACCCATGTGTCTGTGAGACAGGTGCCCTGTCAGCCCTTGTGACCCATGTGTCTGTGTGCCAAGTAGTGACAATGTAACCCATGTGTCTGTGTACCCAGTAGAGACAGGTGCCCTTGCAGTGACCCAAGTGTCTGAATCCCCACATGTGACCTCTGTGTTTCTATGCCTATATGTAACCCCATGTCTGTGTGCCCATGTGGTTGGAATACCATTTGATTGGAGCCACTCTGGCTTCTATCTTGTTCCCCGTTCTGACACGGTAGCCACCAAGGTGATCTTTTCCTTTCTGCCTTTCTAATTTAAAAAAGCTTGGTTAGTTGGTGATTGGCAGGAGCTGACATATGTGATCTTTCTCTTTTGTCTATTTGTATGTGAGAAAATCAAGATGTCAGGAAAGTGTGTATGAAAACCATACTCAGTTATGAATCCGGTGCGCCTTTGTTGGGAGATAGGCCATCTTCCTCTAGACCGTTCTTCATCATGTAGATCAAAAGCAGCTCGACAGCATCGCATGCCACACTAGAGGACTTCCTCCTCATATTCAAGCAATATCAGGACTTTCTAACCCCAGGTTCAAGAAAATAGTCGACACAGAACACAGCTCTGTATTCACCCAACCTTACATTTGTTTGATGTTTACATCTAAAGCACTTCATTTACTTCATGACAGATGAGTAAGTTATTTCTGATATTACTTTGTCAACAATCATACCCTGAACTAGAGAAGTAAGTCACACCATACTGGCCAGCAACAGACAGACAGGAACAATCAAATGAAACTTCTCAACAACAACTCTTTATTTATTAATAATGGTTGTTTTGTGTGAAGCTGTTTAACTGATATTACTTTCTTTACCACTGCTAAAGTTAATATTATTATTTTGCTTATGTAGATGGAATCACAGTGATTTATGTTGCAGTAAATTTCTAAATAAAACTGGTGTATCCAGATATTCATTTAGAATATTCATCTTCAGTAACCCATGCTTGTCGTGAGAGGCGACTAACGGGATCGGGTGGTTAGGCTCGCTGACTTGGTTGACACATGTCATTGGTTCCCAGTTGCGCTGATCGATGCTCATGCTGTTGATCACTGGATTGTCTGGTCCAGACTCTATAATTTACAGACCGCCACCATGTAGCTGGAATATTGCTGAGTATGGAGTAAAAACTAAACTCGCTCACTCACTCACTCACTCACTGTCTCTCTCTGTCTGTCTGTGTTGGAGACAAATAAATGGGTCACATGTCAGTCTTGAAATGGTAAGAGGCAGATTTGTAGAGATGCAGGCAGAGGATGCAACTTTGTCCTCCTAACTACGCAGAAGATGATCAGCCCACACTACACAACATATTCTGTTGAAAGGTATCTCCTTTTCAGTATAATAAACTCGGAGAACATGATTGTTTGGTTACAAAGATGCTGGTCCTTATTCTAAACACAGGACCAGACCATGCCAAAGTCTTCTAGTCGTGTTTTACATCATAGTGCTTCTCAAGGCAAAGTTGGCGATTCAGGGAAAATTGTCATAGTGTTCGCCTATCACCTAAGTAGCTAAGGTTCAATTCTCCCCATGGGTAAAATATGTCATATTGAAGGAATGTTGTTTAAAGTGTCGTAGACCCCACTGCTGGACTAGATAGGCTGAAGTGAATACAATGATAATTTGTGAAAAAAGGATTAGTAAGAGAGTTGGGATTTTCACCACCTCAGCAATATGCCAGCTAAACTACAGCAAGGAATACCAGAAATTTGCTTTGTAGTTTGTACCCATGTGGAGGATCAAACCCAGACCTTCCGTGTGAAAAGCAAATGCTTTAACCAGCAGGCTATCCTGTTGCCTTTCTTTTTAAAAGGAGTAATTGACCATGTTATACTCATAGCTTTGTCATCATAACTGTAATGCCAAGCTGTTTTGTCATAGTAATTGTACTGCCAAGCTTTGTCATAGTAATTGTTTATACGCGGAGGAGTTTGGCCCTTTTCAAGCAGAGAATTAATGTGTTGGATCTATTGTTTCCTAGCAGCTGAGCAGACAAGCCGTTTCACTGCAGGCTGGCAAGTTGGCCAAAACATCTGAGGCCATGATCTGGCCACCCGGTTGACACCTCATATCATCTTCATCAGTGGAGACCCACATCTTTCGTTACTTGCTTGTTTCCACAGGTTTTTTCTTTAAGTGAAGTCTTCTATTTCTGTCATAGATTTGCTCAAGAACTAGCTAATCTTGCTGCCTATCAGAACGGCAATGTACAAAAACAGCTGAAAAAAGTGAAGAATTCGGATTTGCACATGATTTGTGTGTATGTCGACAGCGAGCGACTGTTATATCTATCTACTGCTGGTGAGATCGCCTGCTGTACGACTGCCAGCAACCTGGCCTGTCACTTGTATCTGCCACAAGGGGGCAGCACCAACATCCTCTACAGAAAACACAGGTACCCTGCCTAACAGACGAACTGGGTGTGATCGCCAACCTGTCCGGGCCAGGCTTTGTAATCAGCTGAAACTCAAGAACCGAGAAGAACTTTTTCCTTTCGGTAGAAGAAGATGAATTAGTCCTTCGTAACCTCCTGGTAAAATCTCAAGAGAATGTGTCTGGATACAGAATGTATATGGACTTGGCAGTCAGTGCTAAAACAACTCACTGTGTTCCATCTTCAGCTGGCATTTCCCATTCTGACAACATGTCAGCATCCCACACTCGCCTGAACCTGGGAATTAATGACGGCATCACAAATGAAAACTATTACTTCCCCAACTGATACTGGGGAACCTAGCTTCCCTTACACGTTCTGCCCCCACGGCCTCCAATCATTAATCAACCTTAAAACCCCTGTGTTGATTTATGTGCCAAGGTTCTGTATCAACTGTTGGGTCGATGGGGAGAGTGTGATGAAAACATAAAGCCATTTTGTTTTGGGTTTCTTTTAACTAAAGCCAGGAGACGATAAATCTGTAGAAAAAAAATAGTAAATGTCAGCATGGTTTGGTTTGGGAATTATTTTTCTTGTTTTGTTAATGTGACTTAAACTGATATAATATCAGTGAACAGACAGTCCGTTTCAGGAAATGAGTGCGGGCAAGAACCCAGACAGCACTGATGATGACAGAACCCAGTACCCTCCTAGTAACCATGCACATACCCAAGTAGCCCTAAGTACCCATGTGACCAAGTAACCCAGTAGCCCCAAGTACCCATGTGACCAAGTAACCAAGTCACCCCAAGTACCCATGTGACCAAGTAACCAAGTCGCCACAAGTACCCATGTAACCAAGTAGCCCCAATTACCCATGTGACCAAGTAACCAAGTCGCCCTAAGTACCCATGTGACCAGTAACCAAGTAGTCCCAAGTAACCAAGTCGCCACAAGTACCCATGTGACCAAGTAACCAAGTAGCCCCAAGTGACCCATGTGACCAAGTAACCAAGTCTCCCCAAGTACCCATGTGACCAAGTAACCAAGTCGCCCCAAGTACCCATGCGACCAAGTAACCAAGTAGCCCTAATTACCCATGTGACCAAGTAACCAAGTAGCCCCAATTACCCATGTGACCAAGTAACCAAGTCGTCCCAAGTACCCATGTGACCAAATAGCCCCAATTACCCATGTGACCAAGTAACCAAGTCGCCCCAAGTACCCATGTGACCAAGGACCCAAGTTGCCCCAAGGACCCATGTGACCAAGTAACCAAGTCGCCCCAAGTGTCCATGTGACCAAGAAACCAAGTCGCCCCAAGTACCCATGTGACCAAGGACCCAAGTTGCCCCAGCTGTGATAAAGTAGCCGAATGGTCAAAGCATTCATAGAAAGTATTCAATCTAAGTTTAATAACTGTGAAACAGGTCAATGTGTGAAGTTCTTGGTTGTTGTTTCTTCCCAATATTTTTGTAGGCTGGTTGAGTGTCATTCTGTGGGCTTATCTCACCCAGGGCAGCTAACTAACTCACTCACTCACTCAGTCACTCACTCACTTGCCCCTTCTAAATGCAAGTGTTAAATTTCATTTTACTCAAAATCAAAAATGCATTTTCATCCCATATTGGCACAAATTGCAATACATGTCTGATGAACATGCTATTCCTTATTTGACTTGTGAGGCTTTCAACTGCTCCATGTTGAATTATGTATCAATGGGGTAGGCCGTTTGCCTGGATATCTTGCATATGCCATCCAATTACTGTGGCCAGCTCAGCATCATGGTGGGAGCTGAAGGAAGGTGAGATCCTTGTTGAGAGTGTGATTAATCAGACCAGGAGCATGTGGGCATGTTCCTCTAAAAACAATATGGCCACCTTTTCTAATGATGTTTAGTTTGGGAGATCCATGTTCCATGAATAGTTTATGTCTTCACTGGAGAAATCACTCAATTAGAGACGAGGGGGATCTCCTCTTTTATCCCGATACATATGAGTTTAAACTGTTTCAACTTTCAAGTTTGACATGTGTAAGTGACTTGTCCCACAGGGCACTAGTGACAGAGCTTTTGGAGCTCCGCTGAAATTAGCCTCATTCCTGCTTTCTAATTTCAACAAGGTTTGTTTTTCAGCTTGTCAGCAAGATAATTGAACATCAGCGAATTGATGTTTTTGGAGGTAGTGTGTCTGTGCCATGTCTAGGTAGGGTAGTTTCAATCCAAGGCTCGTGTGTGCAATGTTGATTCAGCATGCCCTGGGCCAAGGCTCAATTGCACACATCCCTGTGTACCATCCATCACTGTGACACAGTAATTGCTTTCTCGTTATGTTTCTGCATTTCTCCACATCATTACGCCACTAAATTGCCACTAATAACACGCAGGCTGCAAGTTTTGCCTGCCAATATCATGATTTTGATTAAAGTGTCAGTCTGCCTGATTAATGGGAGGGACGGGGCCAAAGACAGGTGACTTTAGTCCTGTCACCTTGAACTTGTTTAGATAACCAGATACATCCAATGAGGCTGATTGAAAGCTTTCATTACACCTTCGGCAATGTTACGCCAATTTCAAACTAAACATGGGATTACCTCCTTACACAAATGTTTCATACCTGATTACCCCTAATGAGGCAGGAGTGATTGGGGGCTGCTGTATACCTGATGCTTCAACACCGATGTTCCTCTCGTTCATGATGCTGTCGATGATGTTGTTCAGATTTCTACTAATAGCAATACATCCCGCCCCTTTCACATTCCAGCTTGTACTGTCAATGTCGATGTCATCACCAGGTCTGTCCCTGCAGACTGGTAAACTTCATTTAGATCTCCAGCAGATATATATACGGTGTATATTTTTCACACTACTGTTATTTGTAGAACTGTTTGATGTTGTGTGTGTGTCTCAGAGACAGAGAGAGTCAGGCAGACAGAGAGAGAGAGAGAGACAGACAGACAGACTGACAGCATACAGACAGAGACAGAGAGAGTCAGGCAGACAGAGAGAGAGAGACAGACAGACAGACAGACAGACAGACTGACAGCATACAGACAGAGACAGAGAGTCAGGCAGACAGAGAGAGAGAGAGACAGACAGACAGACAGACTGACAGCATACAGACAGAGACAGAGAGAGTCAGGCAGACAGAGAGAGAGAGAGAGAGAGAGAGAGATAGACAGACAGACTGACAGCATACAGACAGAGGGAAAGAGAGATATTAGTTTGTGTAACTCTTCCCTGACTCAGGGATATAATAATTCTTTATTAGTGAGTGAGTATGGTGTTACGTGCTTTTAGCAATATTCCAGCAATATCAAGGCGGGGCACAAAGATATGGGACACATTGTACCCATGTGGGGAATAGAACCTGGGTCTTCAGCGTGACAAGTGGACGCTTTAACCATTAGGCTACCCCACCGCCCCCTTTATTAGTAAATTCTTATGTGGTCTTTGTTTGACAGACTGTAATGTAGACATCCAGACACCTTTAGATCGTTGGGGTAGCCTAGTGGTTAAAGAGTTCGCTCGTCAAGCCGATGACCCGGGTTCGATTCCCCACATGGGTACAATGTGTGAAGCCCATTTCTGGTGTCCCCCGCTGTGATGTTGCTGGAACATTGCTAAAAACGACGTAAGACTCCTCACTCACTCACTCACTCACTCACTCACTCACTCACTTTTAGATCTCATTAAGTTTACATTCAGTGGTCTTTGGACTACCATAGAAGATTCGGAATTGAATGGAAGGGGGTACTACTTTTAACACCCCCAACCCCACCTGGCCATGATATCAAGCAAGAACACCAAAAGTGACATTAAAACTCACAGAGAGAACAAACCTGAACGGGTTGCAACTGATTGTGTACTTTAACAATTATTTCCTGATACTGTGTTGCGATGCATGATGTTATCAGCGGAAAGCGGTTTATGTGTGTGAGCTTGACTATGTGATTGCTTGTAATGAGGATAGATATTCGTTTGCTCAATATTTACATCTCATCACTAGTCAGCCATTCGCTCTGCCCCAAATGCTGCTTTCCAATTAATTATCTAAATTTTGTACGGCCTAAATTTCAAGCCTCATGCAATGTCAGGCATGCTATTTTTATTGAATGTATAGTTTGTAAACCATGTGTTTCTTGCCAAGTGAAGTGTGACATACCAGCAAGTGATTTCGTTAACATTTTCAGGAACGCTTACCAGTGTCAGTCTGGTCCAAGGTACCTTTTCAGCCAGAGAAGACAATGAAGGTTTTTCTACATGCAGGATATTCTTTCGCTTCATTCTGGCAACATCATTTATACACTTGACTAACTGAAAGTCGCACATGATGGTTCTTGTACCAAGTACTCTATAAACACGGTTCTTTTTTTCACTTTCCGTATTGATTTTCACACAGTCATAAGCCATTCAGGATTCATTCCTGGTCATGTCCACTGATTCTTTCAAGATGGTTGTTTTGTGGAGAAAGATAAATGTTTTGCCACTTTGTGATAGTTTGATGGAAACAGCTGTTCCAGTGATCTTTGACTTCACTTCTTTGAGGTCACCGTTTTCCAATCTAAGCCTTATCAGAAAGGTCAGCTGGTGTGAAAAACTTGAAGCTTGGATTAATATCTCAACAGATCTCAAATGTTGATATGAAACACTTTTTGCTGCAGAATCAAAGTATATTCACTCACACTTCTGGGATCACAGTGGAACAGTAAAGTGTATGTTACACCATTGTGGAGAGATTGAGTGGCCTGATGCTGCTTTAACGATATTTCATTTGTATGTCTGTGCGTCTGCTTGTGTAATGCAAGCCTGAGGTAATGTATGTCTGGATGGTTCACCTACCAACAAGCAGTAGGCGTTCAACCTTGTACAGCAAATATGGCCTTGTTATTTACTGCCACATTCAGCTTACATTTAGGTAATATCATGACAGTCGAGACTGGTACAGACAATCAAGTGATTGACATAATTTCTTATTCTGCAATCACAGAGTGATGACTTGTATCCAACTGGTCAACCATATGTTGTCTTCTGTTCAACCTTCACTGCTTCTGAAGTAATTCAGCCATTCTTTCCTCTCTCCTTGGCCAATTTCAAAGAATATAACTGAAAATTTAAATGATATTCATGCCTTAATATGTGGTTGTGGAACAAGTGGCGAATCATATTCTCTCTTTTCTGCCAGCTGAGATTAGTGTTGTTAATCATTGCCTTCTGAACATCAACCTTTTTTGAGTCTGTGTTTTGGACACATGACCCAGACTCAAAGATCAGTTGGAGGTCATAATTGAGAACCAGATTCATGTGTTTAGACATCCTTCCTTTCTTCTTCCTTTTCAATGATGACTGGCATCCATTACAGCTGAAGTCTGACAGTTCATTTACATTAATACTGACCTTCAAAATTGAAATATTCAACTTTCCTGGCGTATTGTTCTGCTCCCAGACAGATCAGAAATGAGATTTTTGGCCTCAGAATTCAGTCCATCTTGAGTCTGGTTGATGCTGATTTATCCAACCTGGAATAAAGACCATTCAATTTAGTTGGGACATGCGGAATGAGTGATGTAAGGGAGGATGGATGGGGCAGGGCCACTCTGTGTAATATATCAACATCGTAGAAGAATTGATAATAGGGCTATGTTTGTTTACACAGGGCTTTCTCATTAGTTGAGGTTGTCAGCAGTGAGTGAGGGCAAGACAGACACCCGCTTCACTTAACATAGCACCCACAGATCAGGCGGCCATCTTGTGTCTTCGGGAGGTTGGGAGCAGACGTGGATCTGTTGCCTCATCTGTCATTTCCGAGAGGAGCTTAATTTAGTATGTTTTCAAACATCTCCTGACCCTGGTTCCCGGGTTTTAGGTCAAAACTTTGCTCCGCTAATGAGGGTCACATACTCTTTTTAGCTATGACAGACTTGAAATTCTGGTCCTGGAAGAGTCTTGTGGCTGTGTTGGCAAGTGATTGATGAGAACAGGGCCAAACTAATACTATTTCTTACCTCATGTCTACCAAGTTCAAGATTTATTTTTACTTCACTCTCCAGAATGATTTTCATGGGAAATCCCAACAGCCTTGTGTGATAATGATTTTGGCAATTTTATAATACGTGCAATTCCATTGTCCATAACATGAAGGATGACTGACTACTAACATAATTACATTGAAATATTCCTTGAAGGAACATTGGCAGTATTATATATGCTAAAAGAAATAGAAAGAATAACTATACCATGCCGTCATATGATTCCGTGGTACTTACGTTTCCGTGGTATTTTCTAATGACATAATTTCTCACGAGCCACTCGCCAAATCGCGCCACCTATCGATTGTTTACGTTAATCAGTTGATCGGCACGGGTCTGAACAAAAATGTTCAGACTTTCATCAATTTGCGTACGTACAGTCATCTACTATTTAAAAACTAATGCAACTTTATGTCTAGCACGTAATGCATTTTTTGCGCGATCTTTGCAAGCATTTTCTATAAACTTACTCAGCTTCAAAGTTTTCCAAACATCGCTCGTCTGCTAGCTGATGTCATCTATAAAAACTATCACGTGACCTAAGGGGGGAATCCCAGCTCTATTTTTTAAACTATAGAAGCCCGATAGGGTCATCTCTTAAGTGTTTTTATCACTTTTCATTTCACGTATCCCGTATCAACTCTACATATTTTATGAACTGGAAATTTATGCTGAAGAAATGTGACTATTGTGTTAATTCTACAAAATCGTTTTCTGTATTACAATTTATCAACTTCGATATTTCTGTAAACCTACATTGACACTCGCCGGATTGGCTGTTGACAAGGTGTGAGATTGTGACATGTGCTTTGCGCCCGTAATTTGATCTGAAGGAAATACCACGGAAACATATGACGTCACCAGAGTCTGTGCACAATGGCCGCCTGTCGTCCGATACGGACAACAATGAACTTCAGAATGACAAAAGTGTTTTATTGACATTAAATGATACAAAGGTATGTCGTCTAACACTATGTTATGTTTATATGACTTGGCAATATGAGCGATCATATTCATAGTCGTAAATTTCTTAAAACCACGGAAACCCATGACGCCAGGGTATATATACACAGATACATTTCACATATCAATATGGTACATTATAAGAATTTCCTTGACCTTATTATTATTGTCCCCCGCCGCAGCGCGGAACAGGGGACTATGTATTCAGCGGCGTACGGCCGTACGTACGTCCCGATTCTTGTTAACACGATATCTGATGAACTGTTGTACCCAATGTCTTTAAATTTGGTGACAGCCTACATTGGGAGATTTTGCAGACACCCGTCGATTTGGGTGACCTTGACCTTATTTTCAAGGTAACCACGACACTTTGACCACTTTTCAAACTCTTGTTAACGCGATATCTCATGAAATGTTGTACCCAATGTCTTCAAATTTGGTGACAGCCTACATTGGGGGATTACGCAGACACCAGTTTATTTTGGTGACCTTGACCTTATTTTCAAGGTCACCACGAGACTTTGCACGCTTTTAACTCTTGTTAAAGCGATATCTCATGGACTGTTGTACCCAATGTCTTCAAATTTGGTGACAGCATACATTGGGGATTATGCAGACACCAGTTGATTTTGGGTGACCTTGACTTTATCTTCAAGGTCACCACGACACTTTTCACACTTTTAACTCTTGTTAAAGCGATATCTCATGGACTGTTGTACCCAATGTCTTCAAATTTGGTGACAGTTTACATTGGGGTATTACACAGACACCAGTTTATTTGGGTGACCTTGACCTTATCTTCAAGGTCACCACAATACTTTGACCGCTTTTTAAAGGCGATATCTCATAAAACATTGCACCCAATGTTTTCAAGTATGTTGACAGCCTACATCGGGTGATTATGCAGACACCAGTCATTTCAGGCATCTTGTATGTGACCCAAAAATAAAAAGTAGTAAATATAGATATTCCATTCAATAGTGGCGGGGGACATTGCCATATCAGTGGCAAACACTTGTTATTATTATTATTATCATTATCATCATGCCAAAGACCCTGGATTAGACTAACAACTAGTCTCTGAAATGAACATATGTTACAGAAAAAGTTTGTATTTAAAAAAATAAGATATAATGAAAAGGAGCCCTGAGACTTTCTTCAGATGTGGAAATCTAGACTTGCCACATTTTCTAGACTTGAGTGGGCTTTCTTTGATATATTTGCTTCAGGGTCTGTATGACAGACTAGACCCGGATTTGATTCCCCATATTGGTACAATGATTGAAGCCTATTTCTGGTGTCACCACATATTCCTGGAATGTTGCTGAAAGCGGTGTAAAACCATACTCACTCACTCACTCTGTAATGATCATTGCTCAAGATCTCTAAGACCAGGAGGCTGCAGCAGTGTTAACTACAGTGTACTGGTCTTTCTTATTTTATTTGGCTGTGGTCTTTTTGTATGTTTTTACTGTATGTTGTACAGTATTACACATTAATGGGCTGGGGATATTGTATTGTTTATCACATGAGTTCCCATTTATTAACAGCATGAGCTGTCGTTGTTATACAATACATGGTCTTAAAATGGGGAATGGCCAAAAGCCCCACAGGACAAAAGCCACCTAGGTACAAAAGCCCCTCGACCAAAAGCCCCTCTGGAAATAGCTGCTAGCTAATTTGAGAACTGCTGTCAAAAGCCCCTCTATTCATGTATTTTATGATAAAACACTTGTTTCAAATATTTCATAATAATTGACAAACAAACATTTCTCACAGCCAAACTCAGGCTTTCCCAAGGAGGAAATGGGTATAATGCAAAACAAAATATGTTTAAAATTTATTTCTTTGTGTATTTCTTGCTCTCAAATGTATGTCTTAAAAATGTAAAAAATGTATTTCTTACATATTAATATATATAGTATTTAGGGTCATTATGTTATCAAGCAATACAATGTATCATGTTGTTTAATCATTTCTTGTCTTTAATCATATTTTCCCATGAATACGTCAAGTGAGGGGCTTTTGGTCATTTTTCTAGGGGCTTTTGGTTGAGGGGCTTTTGTCCCAAGGGGCTTTTGACCTAGACCCCTTAAAACAACGTCTCTTTGAAAAAAGAGTGTATATATTTTGAGGAAACCTAATTACTGTCCTGCCTTTTCTAATTAAGGAATAAATCTTGTGATAGCGAGAAGACATTTTACAGCAACGAGTCTGTCACTTTGTTGGTCATCTTAGACTTAAGTGTTAAGAACTTTTTCAGTCGTGTTGGTGAGATCAGGCGAAACTCATCACAGGTCCCTGGTGCATGCTGGGATTAGTTAGTGTCTGTTGCAGTGTTGCATGATTGGAGCGTACTCTGGTTCCACACTGACCATGTAAAGGAAGGCTTACTCTTCATTATATACAAGTGTATGCAGTCTTTTAACATCATACATATTTTAATCATGTTGGCAAAGTTTACATTCGCGACAATATGAATTGAAATTATAATAATCAGAAAGTTTTCAGTATTTGATGTGTCTGTAACACGACATCCAACAAAATGCCAAACATGCATAAATCTGTGTCTGGGTGTGGGTGGGGGTGGGGGTGGGGGGACCACAAATTATATCTACAGACAATGTGCTCTAGTTCCTAAAGAAAATTTATTTCATGTATATCATTAAAAAAAAACAGAACAAGGTAGACATACTTAATGAAACTCGTTAACTCCCCTTACTACTATGTTCTACCTTTGTATTACTCATTAAATAATATTTCCCATATTACCGAGGCAAACATATTTCTGCAGACATGGCTTTCCCATATTGCAACAGCAGTGACCATGAACAATAATAACCTGTTCCTATGTCTTGTATATACTTCCAAATGATGATATATTCTTAACTTAACCAGCAGTCTGTGTCCCCGGATACTATTTTAGTCGGAGAAAGTGTCAGGGATATATTCATACGCATGTCATATGTCATAATAGTTATTAGTACTTAGAACATTTCACACCCTGTACAGACATGTATATGGATGTTGGGTAATAACATGAATTCTTTATGTTATAAATGTTCCTGTCTTCCTTTTCCATCTTGCCCATACAGCTGACATTTGATTTATTTGCAACTACGATTGTAGATTGTGTTAATTATGTGTCAACAGGTGCCTGTTTCGTAACACTTCTTAATGAATGACTGTGTAAATTGATAGTACAGGGGCACAGTATATCATGTACATTCCGTGTAGTTTGTCTAAATTCCTACATCTGATTAAGTGTTGGAATTCCCGGATGTCTTGCTGGTGATGGTCATTGTTTTATGGTGCTAATTGCCCGACAGGAAGTTGACAGAACACGGGAAGTACATTATGTGGAACAGGGGGAGGCAGGGGAACGGAAATAAATGAGGAGCAATCTAAAAAATACAAACAGTAAAGGAAGATGATTGTTTTGGTGTGTCCGTGTAGAGATGCATGTCTAACGTGATGAGGAGAGCGACAAGGAGCCCTCATGTGTCAAGGAGTGATGAAATTGACAGTCGGGCTCCATTGAATGTTTGTTTGTGAAAGTTTTGTGTCACTCCATCCACTTCAAAGAGCCCCATGTAAGTTTAGTAGTGTTCACTTTATCCAGTGATGAGAGCCTCATGTAACTATAGATGTGTTCATTCCGTCTTCTATGAGAGGCCCATGTGGGTCAAGGTGTGTTCATTCCATTCATTTCTAGGAGCCTCATGTAAGTCTAGGTTTGCACATTTCACCCACCAAGAGCTTTATGCAAGTCCATCTGTAGTGTTCCGTTTGTTAGCCATGGCAAGTGTTGTGCCTGGGACTGAGACAGGAAATCAGTGGAGCTACACCCATGAAGATTCCTGCTCTAGACATGGCAAGTGTTGTGCCTGGGACTGAGACAGGAAATCAATGGAGCTACACCCATGAAGATTCCTGCTCTAGACATGGCAAGTGTTGTGCCTGGGACTGAGACAGGAAATCAATGGAGCTACACCCATGAAGATTCCTGCTCTAGACATGGCAAGTGTTGTGTCTAGACATGGCAAGTGGACTGAGACAGGAAATCAGTGGAGCTACACCCATGAAGATTCCTGCTCTAGCCATGGCAAGTGTTGTGCCTCGGACTGAGACAGGAAATCACTGGAGCTACACCCATGAAGATTCCTGCTCTAGCCATGGCAAGTGTTGTGCCTCGGACTGAGACAGGAAATCAGTGGAGCTACACCCATGAAGATTCCTGCTCCCAAATGGTTCCCTTCTTCTTTTCACTAACATGGGCTCCAAGTTGTTAAGAGAAAGTAAAGTATTAATAAA
This sequence comes from Haliotis rubra, assembly GCF_003918875.1. Taxonomy (NCBI): domain Eukaryota; kingdom Metazoa; phylum Mollusca; class Gastropoda; order Lepetellida; family Haliotidae; genus Haliotis; species Haliotis rubra. The sequence continues at coordinate 2,170,918 of NW_025767157.1, forward strand.
GGAATAGGCAAGAAGAGGGAGTACAGAGAAAGCTGTAATGAACTAAAGGAATAGACATGGGAGTACAGAGAAAGATGTAACGAACTAAAGGAATAGACAAGAAGAAAGAGTACGAAGAAAGCTGTAACGAACTAAAGGAATAGACAAGAAGAGGGAGTACAGAGAAAGCTGTAATGAACTAAGGGAATAGACAATAAGAGGGAGTACAGAGAAAGCTGTAATGAACTAAAGGAATTGACAAGAAGAGGGAGTACAGAGAAAGCTGTAATGAACTAAAGGAATTGACAAGAAGAGGGAGTACAGAGAAAGCTGTAACGAACTAAAGGAATAGACAAGAAGAGGGAGTACAGAGAAAGCTGTAACGAACTAAAGGAATAGACAAGAAGAGGAAGTACAGAGAAGACTGTAATGAACTAAAGGAATAGACAAGAAGAGGGAGTACAGAGAAGACTGTAATGAACTAATGGAATAGACAAGAAGAGGGAGTACAGAGAAGACTGTAACGAACTAATGGAATAGACAAGAAGAGGGAGTACAGAGAAAGCTGTAATGAACTAAACAAATGAAGATATGAACCAGACCACCCAATTCTCTATTTAGTTCGAGTGGTTGCTCAGGATTCCTCTGATTCTCTACAGGTTGGGGCAAGTACAGAGAAAGATACAGTGTTGACAAAATGAAAAATGGAAGTGGCCATGGTAGTGTACAGTGTGGAGTGACGATTTGGGGGCCGAGAAGCAGAGGGTTGATTGGTGAAGTAGTTATTTTTGTCAGTTTTATGCTCTAGCAACATCTGTCGGTCAGAAGTGGCTGAGGCTGGTCTCAATAGAGTCTGATAAACCACTCTACTAACATACTGACACTTTTATGGCACAATTTGCTGACAAAAGTCGTAAATTGTCCTGATACTGAATAGTGTAGGCAGACTGAAGCATAAATCATGGAGTTATCATACATGTGGAGTAGAAGCACTGACCACTCAACGCCTCACTTGTTCTACCTTCAACTGGGACATGGAAGATATGGGCTGCTTATGTTAACATGCCTTCTGAAGGGGAGCCCTGAAGATAAACTTTATTCAAATTATCAAATACAAAAAGGTATATATAAAAAAAGAGTCCAGCTGAAATGTGTGAAGTATGGCCTTTGTCACATAGTTCATGTTTTTTATTCAGTTGTGACATTGGAGATGAAATATTGGTACCAGTGGAGTAGTGAAAATTAATTGATAAATGTTTCATTTAGGACAGGAACTATGTCTGTGTGAATGGCATAATTATTTTATAGTTCTCAAAAGAAGTTAAAGCACACCCAGTTTGTTCTTATGGTTGTAGTTAAACTGTCATGTCTGATAAAATTGCAACACACAGCCTTTCAATTATTTGTGATAATTTGTTCTGAACAGTATATAATCAAAAGTTATAGGTCCACAAGTTGTAGAGAACATTGTATAAACCTTACCTTAAACAGGAAATACATTTTAGTCACTGGAAACATTAAAAGTAGCTTGTTTTTGTCCATCCTAATTTTGGATCAAGATGAGGCAGATCTGGTATCTTGTAATAGAAGCTGATAACCTAATCGCTAATCATTAATCTAGTTGTTGTGGAGACAAATGACGACAATAGGAGACTTACCACTGCTGGTAGTCTGAGGGAGTCTCCATTTATATCAGGATGAAATATATTTATGATATCTAATATTTCCAAATGTCACTATAAAACCATGTAATATCTGCCTGTAAAAATTGTAACAATTCAAACATTCCAAAACCTCATTAAATTATTTTTCCAGAGCTCTTGAATCCATTCAAAGCACACCAGTGACATCTTGTCTTTTATCTTTTTTAATAATATTTTCCAGATAACTGCTTTTGGTCCACATTGCTGGAGGGATAGGTAGATTTGAGATGTTTTAAAAAATATAACATAGTCTAAAAACTCCTGGGAACAATAAAATGTTACCTCATGTTTTATAAAAAAAATGGTTATTTGCTTAACCTGCAGGATATCCTGAAAACGTGTTTGTTTTGAAGAAGTAAACACAATATTATCCTGTCACTTATACAGACAAAATTCCAGTCCCAGGACATTTACGTGGTAAGATTAAAAAGTGACAGGATTCTCCTCGGCTGATGCTTGCACTGTGTGTTTATTTCCCAATATGTTTTACAATGTATGACCTGTAAATAATCACTAAGATTAAGCACTCATGGGGTTGAACCATTTTTTGCCAACTTTGTTACCACGATGTTTTTTCTGGTTGCCTGAGTCTATCACAAAATTTCCATTAACAAATCATTTCGTAGCGAAGACGGCATTCTATAAACAAATACTGGGTATCCAATTTTTATTCGCTTCCCAAATTGTTTTTATTTTTACAAATAATTCATGAACATTTTCTCTTCATTTCTTTCCCTTTCAATGTAATGATTAATAAATGAAAGAAATTCCAGAATAACTCAAGACAATGATTCATGGCATGCCAAACATTGTTTAAAACTTGCTCTTGCAATCATGGCATGATATAACGGGGACATATCGGCAGTATTGGGTTTTTTTGTGGTGATGAAAGCCGCAAGGAATGTTCACTTGAATGTGTTGTAAGTGGTCTGTCCCTGTTATGGTGGCCCTGACAGGTAGTCATACACGAACACGTCACTATTCTGCAATCCTGAGCACCTGATGGGTTTACCAGTTATCAAGGCAAATTAGCTTTGCTATTGAACAATGATAATCTGCCTGCCATTCATGGAAATGTTTTAAACAAATAGCCCGGCGAGCATTGATTTGTCGTCTCAATGTATTAGACGGGTACATTTCTGTCAGCACACACACTTCAGGCTTGTTGTAATTACTGATCAAACAAACCTCGTAAAAACTCCATTTCAGATACCATTAATCATCAATCTTAATGCAGGGAGGATTTTTTTTATGGTAATTTTTTGTGAATGAAAGCATGCGAGTATGGACGCATGTATGGTATTTTGAAATGGGGTTAAGTGCACTGGCAGAGTATAACTTAGTTTTATTACTGCCCACATTCACAGAATCGTGGCAAGGGTTAAGAGGAGAGTCTGACGGAGAACACTTGTTATTTCGAGACAGGATACCTGTGTTTAGTCCATGTCAGCTGGGCTTTGTCAAGGTGTAAACACAGCGGCTCAGCCCAAGGGAGATAACTCCACACCTGCCAATACCACCGTTAATAGGTGTGATTTATGTGAAGGCAGAACCAGGGGGCGGGGCTAGGAAAATGACGACCTGTCAATCATTGAGCTTACAGCTACACTGATAAGTCAGTTAGGAAAGACCATATGGCTATACTCCCCACGATAACCCCTGCAATAAATCTTCACTGTCACCTGCCAAAACTGGCCTGACCTCGTTGTGTTTAATTCCTTTACATGCCATTAAATAAGAAGAGATATAATGTTTTGATTTTGATAGAAACAACGTGAGTAGGACACATGGTAGTGGTCCCTCTTGTCTGTGGTAATGAAAAAAATCAATGCATCTGAAGACCCTGTGTGATATACCCAGTACCTGTGCTCTCATGATTTTGTGCTGGAATGTCTTACAACATCAGCTTCCTCATGCAGGGTATATTCATTTGATGTGTTATTCTGAAGAAATTTTATTTATTCTGAAATGATTCCTGTGCATCTGAATTTAATATGTGAATTCATAAACATGTTTGTATGCTGAATACACTTACCTGAGTAACGTATGGAATCGGATGTGAATACTGGAATGGAATTCGGAATGAGACAAATTGAACATACTGTGGCTGAATGTATAATGTAGGATAATGAATGAGATAGGAATAGAAATGCAGATCATGCATGCATGGTAATGTTTGTGTGGATGAGGTATTTGATAGTAATGCTTAATAAGAAGGGTCCCTGGCTCTACGGGGCAATAAGCTACATACAAGCGGGATGGTTTTACGGCAGGCAGTCTTCCCAGATCACTAATAAATGCCAAGTAATTTAACCCAAACTCCCCCAAATACCATATTATTGAAACTGGAGTCATAGTGTATGTGGCTGGAAACTACCGACTGTTCTTAAAAAGCGATAATGCGTTGGGAAGTGACTGTTTCCTGTAGCTGGGAGTGATGGTCAGCCCGAGGCTGGTTATTTCATTAGCGCGGTTATCAGCGGCAAGCCGGCATCTGTAGGGTTCACTCTCAGATTTATGAGCATGTCTGCTGTATGGTGTTATTTAGGGTTAATAGGTATCAAGGTATTTCATATAATGCCAGTAATTCTGTCAGTTATTATATTGAGATCATCTGCTGTAGCCACAGGCAACATATTTTTCCGTGTCTTGCTTTGTTATATTCTGATTTGTGCTTACGCTATCAGTAACCTGATTGCTGGTGTGACGTTCAGATCACTCACAAACTAACTCTTGTGGATAGGACCCGCAGCTGTGTGTAAAGAATGGAAATAAAACAATAGATCAATTCAGGCTTTGAGTTTAGAAAATGTCTTAGAAAAACATAATTCAATAATAGTAAATCTGAAGCATGAGGTCAGACCAGAGACCATATTATATGGTCTCTGGTCAGACCTATATGTATAATGTTTAGATTTTGTATTAACTCTTATATCATTGTTGTTACAAATATAGTTATGTTCATGGGAATAAATGTGTGTACATAATAGTGTATTATGGAATAAATGTGTATACAGAACAGTGTATTATGGAATAAATGTGTATACAGAACAGTGCATTATGGAATAAATGTGTATACAGAACAGTGTATTATAGAATAAATGTGTATACATAACAGTGTATTATGGAATAAATGTGTATACAGAACAGTGTATTATGGAATAAATGTGTATACAGAACAGTGTATTATAGAATAAATGTGTATACATGACAGTGTATTATGCAATAAATGTGTATACATAACAGTGTATTATGGAATAAATGTGTATACAGAACAGTGTATTATAGAATAAATGTGTATTCATAACAGTGTATTATGGAATAAATGTGTATACATAACAGTGTATTATGGAATAAATGTAGTTTCAGATGCTGGTTTAATGCTGTCATGTGATATTGATTGTGTACTTCACTTGAGTATGTCACAGATAAATGATGTGGTGGGATCTAAAAATCATATCTTGCCATGAAGATCCGGGTTAGAATTGATCTTCAGTAAGCCATGCTTGTTGTAAGAGGCATCTAACGGATCAGGCAGTCAGGCTCGCTGACTTGGTTGACACATGTCATCTTATCCCAATTGCGTAGATTGATGCTCATGCTGTTGATCACTGGATTGTCCGGTCTAGACTCGATTATTTACAGACCGCTGCCATATAGCTGGAATATTGCTGGGTGCAGCGTTAAACAACAAACCAACCAAATGATGTGGTTGTTTCTACCAATTGGTGTGGTCGGTTCTACTAAATGGTGTAGTCGGTTCTACCTGATGGTGGTTCTACCAGATGGTGTGGTCGGTTCTACTAAATGGTGTAGTTGGTTCTACCTGATGGTGGTTCTACCAGATTGTGTGGTTGGTTCTACTAAATGGTGTAGTTGGTTCTACCTGATGGTGGTTCTACCAGATTGTGTGGTTGGTTCTACTAAATGGTGTAGTTGGTTCTACCAGATGGTGGTTCTACCAGATGGTGTGGTTGGTTCTACTAAATAGTGTAGTTGGTTCTACCAGATGGTGTGGTTGGTTCTACTGAATGGTGGTTCTACCAGATGATGGTTCTACCAGATGATGTTTCTACCAGATGGTGGTTCTACCAGATGGTGTGGTTGGTTCTACCAGATGGTGGTTCTACCAGATGGTTTGGTTGGTTCTACCAGATGGTGTGGTTGGTTCTACTGAATGGTGTAGTTGCAGTGTTTACACTGACTTAATTATTTATCGGACACTGTTTCCAGCGACCTAAAATTTTACGGGTCATGAATGAAACTTGCCGGTCATATCCTATTATCATACTGTAAGACCTAACTTACTAACAAATTCGAAATAAAGACATAAACATACCTTCAAAGATTCCTCTTTTTAATTCTGAATTGAGTTCGGGCTGTGTGTCTCTATGGCATGCAAGTTTAAAAGCATCAAGTTGGAAAGGCGATATTGTGACAGATGATTCCTCCTCGCGGTATGAATGATATTTGGAGGCTGAATGCCCTCTCTCCGCAGGGACACTGCTGACTGGAATTGTCAGTGCTATATGTGCGAGAACATCAAAATTTGGGTACACATCGGCAAAATCAGTAATAATTGCCCTACAGTTCTGCTCCATCGAAGTTGCAGCGAGACCCGCGACTGTAGTTTTGAAATGGCTAAAGTCTTTTTTTGTGTGATAGCTAGATGCTCTGACTTCACCATCGTCTTGTCCAATCACAGGGCCAAACTGTTCTAATAATAGATCTAGGGAATCCCGAACATATTGAGCCAAGTGTCTTGTGAATCGGGGTAGTGAATTGGGTTCAAAACTTTATCCAGACAGGTCATCACGTGCATGGAATCTTCTGGAAATCTTTTGTGCAATGAATCACTAAAGTTCATCTTCACCGATTTTTCCTGAGATGAACCAGGTGACTGTCGACCTTCACTCTGAGTGTCTTCATCTGTTGTTTTAGATAATGATTCATCATCATCATGTTTTCTTTTAGAAGCACCCCACTGTGGATTACTCCCCAAGAAATTTGAAAGCGTCATCTGCCTTCGAGCCATTTTGACATGTGGTTAGACAATCGGAAAAACTTCGGCTTACTCCGTTTCATTACGTTCTAAGCTGTAATCCGAGATAATAGTATTTGAACTGAAAATTCCAAATGACTGATTACATTGACCAATCACAAGGTGCCGGATCGACTGTCATTTTAAAGTTATTTTTAGCCTGGGTATTTCCGAAAAATAACATTTTTTGTGACCATGAAAGCACAGCCAAGACTGTCATTTCGCTTACTCATGATTTTATTATAATACATGATTATTTACCGGACATAGTGTCCGGCTGGCTTTCAGTTTACCGGTCCCCAACAAATTTTATGGGCGATTTTCAGGTATATACCAGAGAACAGAAACACTGTAGTTGGTTCTACCAGATGGTGTGGTCAGTTCTACTAGATGGTGTAGTTGGTTCTACCAGATGGTGTGGTCGGTTCTACTAAATGGTGTGGTCGGATCTACCAAATGGTGTGGTTGGATCTACCAGATGGTGTAGTAAACCGAAACACTGAGCGTTTATACTGGGATAATTGAAAACAAAACATTGTGCCCAATCACCTATGTGGCCATGTTTAGGACCTGCAACACTTCATGACTTCCCCAACCATTAAACTGACTTGCCATGATGTCCACAGTACTGGTCACAGCAGGTACAAACAAGATAAAAAATTATGGTTATTTTTCATTAACAGGTGATATGAAAAATGAATATATTAAGATTCATAATGTAAACTAGAAAACCCCAAACAATACTTTCAATTAATGTTGAAGCATCACTTTCTATTGATTTTATATTTTATCCAAATTCGAGCATGAATTATTTCATAAGTAAATACTTTTCTCATACATTTGAATTATCTCTAATTAGAATGTAATGTCTGTTTGGTATGTTGAAATAGCATCTAAATGGTTTGTATAATTACAAGTCACATTGTTGTCAAATTGTCACTTTCAAAATGCCAGGAATCATTTTGCGAATGAATAAACTAACAAATATTGTTAGGTTTGATTTTATTAGGGTTGCTTTCCTAAACTTGTTATGCATATTTATTTTGTTGTTGGTTTTGTGTATAAAATTAAATCAAAACAGTTTCATACAATATCTTTTTTATAACTCAGGGTAGGCTCATATATCAAATAAGTCAAGATTTGTCTGGACATAAATGAACTATTTGGAAGAAATTGATCATGTTTAGATGACATGGCCATTGGGTACGTAGTAATGGAATATGTACTACCTTATTTACAGACTTTATAAAGTCAACCTCAAACCTAATCCTAAGCTGACTGACTGAGTTTGGTTTTACGCCGCTTTTAGCAATATTCCAGCAATATCACGACGGGGGACACCAGAAATGGGCTTCACTCATTGTACCCATGTGGGGATTCGAATCCGGGTCTTCGGCGTGACGAGCCAACGCTTTAACCACTAGACTACCCCACCTCCCCTAATCCTAAGCTGAAAGGCGTTCAATGAAATATTTTACTACATTACACATTTCTCTCTTCTGTAAACATGATGAGTTTGTTTTGCTGATTTTCCTATGCTAGACTTGCCCATGTTTGTGATGCAAATTAGATTTATGTTCACTGCATTCCGCAGTCATGGTGCGGTACCGTCTGAGGTTTTACGCTAAACACAAGATTTTATGTTACAGGTGCTGCTGTTCAGTATCGCCTCAGCTGTGTACTTCTACTTCTTCAGGTAAGCTGGGTGTTTTCTATGGGACATGTAGAGTATGCTTGACCTGGTGACTGAATTATTGTTCACAGCTTTGCCGAAGTGGACACTGGTCAAAGATCTACCCCAGAATTCACTTTCTTGAAGGATACAGCAACACACTGCAGAGACATATATTTTTATGAAACTAAATTCACCTTTTACAAGGGCAGTGGTCTAGTGGTTAAGTGGCCTCATCACACCGAAGACCCGGGTTCGATTCCCCACTTGGGTACAATGTGTGAAACACATTTCTGGTGTCTGTAACTGTCATATTGCTGTAATATTGCTAAAAGTGACATACAAACTATGTTCAGTTACTCTCATTTTACATCTACAGAACAACCAGCTAACAAGTGAGAATAGACATATTGTGTCTATAATATTGTAGTATTTTCACTCAGCACACTCAGGTGAGCTTCAGCTTCAGATGGTGTCAGAGTCGTCAGGTTAAAGCGTTTGTTCATCACGCCTAAGACCCAGGTTCGATTCCCCACATGGGTAAAATGTCTGAATCCCTTTTCTGGTGTTCACCACCATGATATTGCTGGAATATTGCTAAAAGCGATGTAATTTCATACTCACTCACTCACTTACTCACTCACTCATTAGAAGAGTGTTGTATGTTTTGTTTAGGTGAGCTCCAATATGTAAGTGTAATCTAGAATCAATGTATATATGTTGTTGAGGTGAGGTGAGCTATACAAGAGTGTGATATCTACCGTATATCCCACCACTGAGTGCTCTGACCAGCTACAACACAGCTACAACAGTCATTTTGAATTTTCCCAATCTGCAGTGATCCAATCAGTTCAGATTAGATTCTGAGACACGCAGGTGAGCTTCAGCCTGCAAATGTGTGAGATTGTTAGAATTGGCAATGACAGTTTGTGTAGCCACCAGAGGTAGTTGTAGGGAAATAGCTGCAAAGTAATTGAGACTCATCACTCCTTGGGGAAATAAGTTTTACAAAAAACACACAATTCCTTTCTCAACTGCATAATTTAGTGTTAATTGGAAGTTGCATGTGCCGCTTTTTGCCTGTGTCTAAAACATGAGCGGCCGGCGTTAATTGTGGCCAGTTTAGACAGAGATAGTTTTACTGTCCGGGAAGAACGATGGGGTTAATTCCACCTGTTACATTAGCAGTGTGTGAGAGATGAAGCAGCTCGAACTGCCCGAGTAATGGATGATCCTCGGCGTCTGCTCCTCAATCGTCGTGGCGACCATGTCAGGGGAACCACCAACCTTCAGTTTAACACTGCACAAAACATCCGTTGTCACTACCACCAACACAAACGCTGTGAAATCTTCTTTCAGGAAAGACATATAATTAAATTGCAGTTTCTGGTTTTCCTCAAGAAAATTACACTTCTTTAATCATGTTGCCTTGCATTGGCCACTGACATTTAGTAATGAGTTACCAAGTAAGTGTAAGCGTTACCTGAAGTAATCACAAAGTGCTCTATATAAAATCAGTAAGACTTATTCTTACATTTCAATTGAATTTGAGTCTGTTCCACGCTGAAATTGCTCATATTTAGCTGGTAATATGAGACGATCGTGAAGTGAAAGGAGATCTGTATGAGCTATTGTGTTTGGTATGGAGGCAATCTTTAATTACAGGCTCAAAAACTCAGGAGTTAAATCATTGTGCTGCAAAATTGAATTGTACAGATTCAATTATTCTCAGAAAATTGAGAAAAGTTGCATGAGCCTGTATGAGTTCTACAGATATGGCTAGCATTTTCCACAAACATTCTGTTTATTGACTTCATCCATGCTACAATGGTGGCAGAGAACATTTACCTTTTTTCCTAAATATGCAATGAGGTTGAAAAGATTCATAACCTGTATCAATGGAGACTAATGTGTAGATTTGGTTGTTATATGAAAACTGATGACTGTGTCAAACAGGTTTTATTGCTCTTGTTGTTGACCACTGGTTTGCCTGGACTGGTCTATATTACTTACAGTGGGTGAGTGAGTGAGAGCGAGCTAGCAAATGGTGTTGCCACAACATTGAAGACAGATGAATGCTGTTTAGAACATTTACACTGTCTTCCAGCAACAAGTGAATTGTCTGTTCGGTTGAAAGACTTCGTTAAATTGGTACTGGAAATAGTTCAGCAGTTCACTGCGTATGAATACTCTTCTTGATAAGTTTTTCACAGTCCAGTATGTGGAGAAATAAACCATTCTTCTTGGTTAAATGGTTACTTTACTAATAAGATATTCGCTTTGATCAATATACATATATATTAGAACTCGAGTTGTTTTTTCCACAGTCATATTTCCAGAAGACATTGCAATATTCCTGTTTGAGAAAGCCACAGAAGGTCACTTAAAACTTTTATCTTCAACAAATATTATTTGTTTTCAGAGTTGCCTGTTTAATTGAGCATTCATTGTTTGGCAATATTAACAATGAAATCTCTGTACCGACACCATTAGTTAAAAATAAAATGTTCTTTCATCAAATACTCGTTAACACTGATCTGAAAACACAAAATGTCTTTGCATCGAGTCACCTATGTGGAAATGTCTTCTGTCAGAAGTGTGCAGGGCAAAATGGCGACAGTGATAATTGATTCTGTAAGCTGTAAGGTAAATATCGGAGGCAGTAAGCAGAGCCATGAATAACAAGCTGTTTGTATCAACTTATGGCGTATTGTTTGAGACCAAGCAATGTACTGTCTCCGAGCAGGACGAGGGGAAGGTGAAGATCCACTTACACTTACAACAAAGATTCTTTTCAGACAAAACTTCTTGTATTTCTCTAACTCTGGGCTGTGTTTGTCTTTGATCAGAGATAAGGGCTAACTGATATCTATTCTTCTAACACACCCAGATCTCCTCGTGTCTTCCCTGATTGGGCAGCACACTGCCTGGCTATCTGTTTATGCAGGGAATAACCTTGTTTTCATATGTAATTTCTGTAGTCTTTTTAGTTTGTTTACTTTGTAAGGAAACTGGATAAAAGGATATAAATTATGCTCCAGATTACACCTGCCTCTTTTTAAGAGTTGAGAGTCAGATAAATCAATAAATCTTGAAGTTCGTGTACTTGTGTTTATAACTTCCATAAACACCACCATCGTAATGTATCTTTGTTTATATGTATAATTCCCTATAAACATATTTTATTATCTTCCTGATATATTTCTTGAATCAGCTCTGGTTTTATTACGCAGCGTCATCTTAATTCTATCAGCTACAACTTCATATGCTGAGTGCAGAATACCAGCCTGTCAAGTATCATTAAGCCGCGACAGTTCCAGAAATTACTCAGTTGTTAATAAAGCACAGATTTCTTTGATTGTAAGAAAGCCTTGTGAGATTCTCCTATGACTCAGAGGAAGAGACCAATCAAGCATGGAATGGCTCCAAAAAGCAGTTGTATGGAAGAAATAGTTCGCTCATTCCAACATCACCCTTGGAACTGTGCAGTGCCAGCATACCAGAAGTGGTGTTCTCTCTATAGTACCTCGGGACAATGGAGTCCATGGGACCCATGAACACCAATGGCAGGGGGCTCTGGGAAGCTGGCAGGATGGATGGCTCCATTGTCTGAGGCAGCCGGACAGTTGTCTGTGGCTTGACTCTCTGGTCTTCCCCCGTCTTTGTTCACTAACTCACAGAATGGAGGACAATTGAGCATTTTGATTGAAAGACTTTGTTTCTGGGCGAAGGGATTGGAGTGTAGCCTTGTCTGGTTGATAACCAGCACGACAGTCTAATTAATTAATTAGAAATGGAGGAGACAGTAAGTGGTGCAGGCTCTCAGAACAGTCACACTCGCCAAATTAGAATTTGCACAATCAGGATCCTGCAGAACCTGTGAGACTCTCTCCCAACAAAGAGAGTCCCTGAGATGTCAAGTCACATCACTGTTATTGAAGTCACTCAACTGGAAATCTTGGGTCACAAATAAACTGGGATTTGAATCATTCTTCAACAGTTTTGTGCTTAAATGATTAATGCCCAGGTTCCATTTTAAGACTGAATAAAAGCTGTATTTTTCAAGATTTGATTTGTGAAAGATTAGTGCTGTATCCCCTGCGATCTGCAACATTGAGTAATTGTCCCTAGAGTAGATTATGGAGGGAAGAAAGTCATTAGGAGTTGAAGTTTATCACCTTCAAAATCATTAATCATTCTTATTAAACTGAAAATATTTAGTTTGTATCTCATTCGTCTTTATTAAACCTGCAATTAGCCAGCTCACAGGAATCCACCATGGCAAATACATCTTCCAGGCTCATTCCAGACGCCTTGAGGGCGTTCTCAATCAAGGTTCAGTTGAATGTAGTGGAAATATTTTAAACTGTCGCTTTTAGAAACCAAGAATGAATTTCATGAATAACGTTCTAATGTTATAGGATATTGTATTTGTTAAAGTTTATTTATGAGATGTTTGAAAAACGGTATTTTGAATGAGACGCACTTAAAGTGATATTTAAGATGAGGTCAGTGTATTGATTCGATCTATCTTTTGGATGTATGGAATCCCTTGGGTTTAATAAGCTAATTTGTTTTTGGTAGTGCTCAGTGGTGATATTTGTTTGGCATGTTGCACCTTGATTGAACTGGGATCAGAACTTCTGTCTGCTTACAGTATGTAGTCCTGATGTGGAGGAAATACAAAGGGAATCACAGTTAATAGTCCTTTGAGAAATTCAGATCAGTTCTTGACTGACATTCCAGAGATTTTCATATCCCGAGAGAGCAAACCTGATGGTCCTATGCATTGTAAGGGAGTTTCCTCAAAGGTTTCCCGAGTTGGCACATGTGTAGGCCACAGCAAGCACATGGATGTTGTAGTGTTGGAGCAGCCATACTGAGGAAGAAGCAGACGCAGGCTTTGCCAGCAGACGCAGGAATCTCACTGAAGATGATCCCATACATGTATGTGTGATTTAGACCAGGTGATGGGACACCAAGGTTATGATTAAGAGCCTTCCATCAAAGGTGCTAATATTAATTTGATGGCGAATGTTTTGAAGCATTATCTGAGAGTGGAAGAGTGGTTTGTAGCTGACGGATTGTCTTCAAGTGGGAGCTGTCAGAGAAGCATTATTGTCACTTTGATATAGCACCCTTGGGCTAGCCATGTTGCCGGGCTGTGACCGTCTGCTGTAGCAACAGCGATGTGTTGAGGTATGCGCATGCCCCACACCAGCCACAAGGCACAGGAAGGTGGCTGCTGGGACGACATCCCAACACGATCCCTCCAGACTGTGTGCCCAAAGTGTGACATTGTCAACAGTTGCGCAGCAAAACTCCTCCAAACTCACCTGCTAAGTTAATGCTGTTATGACAGATCTGTAATTTTGATCTCTCGTATGGATGTATACAGTACTTCACATAATCGACATAGTCGCTCCAAGGGGCAGCATTACATACAGAGCAAATTAGACCTCTTAAAATAACAGGAAGAATAGAATGAATCATGCTCTTGTTTACAGATATTATGGTTTACATGTCCAAAAATATTCAAGCTGATTGTTTGTGGGGTTCTGTTATTCCGTATGACGTGCAGCCACTCAGTGCAGGTGGTCCGCTGCCAACTGATGTCACCTTGCTTCCATTATGGACACAGATTGATAAGCGGGGAAAATGGACATTTTATTGTAAAGTGTAAATGTAAAGTGCTTTTGCATTATGCCTTTTTGGGGAGAGTCATGAAAATAGTGTACATGGGGCAGTCATTAAAACTATGATATGCAATCGTGGAGGGTCATTACTTGCAGTACATTAGTTCATAGAAAATATGTTCAAACCATCATGTCATGCAACCATACATACGTTAACACTGTCTTCTCTTGAAGGATGTGACCATGTAGCATGTGACCCTATGTTAACACCATCATGTCATGTAGGATATGACCATACATTAACACTGTCTTCTGTTGAATGATGTGACCCTATGTTAACACCATCATGTCATGTAGGATATGACCATACATTAACACTGTCTTTTGTTGAATGATGTGACCCTATGTTAACACCATCATGTCATGTAGGATATGACCATACATTAACACTGTCTTCTGTTGAATGATGTGACCCTATGTTAACACCATCATGTCATGTAGGATATGACCATACATTAACACTGTCTTCTGTTGAATGATGTGACCCTATGTTAACACCATCATGTCATGTAGGATAGGATATGTTACACCACCATCATGTAACACATTAACACTGTCTTTTCTTGAAGGATGTGACCCTATGTTAACACCATCATGTCATGTAGGATATGACCATACATTAACACTGTCTTTTCTTGAAGGATGTGACCCTATCGTTAACACCATCATGTCATGTAGGATATGACCATACATTAACACCATCATGTCATGTAGGATATGACCATACATTAACACTGTCTTTTCTTGAAGGATGTGACCCTATGTTAACACCATCATGTCATGTAGGATATGACCATACATTAACACTGTCTTTTCTTGAAGGATGTGACCCTACGTTAACACCATCATGTCATGTAGGATATGACCATACATTAACACTGTCTTTTCTTGAAGGATGTGACCCTATGTTAACACCATCATGTCATGTAGGATATGACCATACATTAACACTGTCTTTTCTTGAAGGATGTGACCCTATGTTAACACCATCATGTCATGTAGGATATGACCATACATTAACACTGTCTTTTCTTGAAGGATGTGACCCTACGTTAACACCATCATGTCATGTAGGATATGACCATACATTAACACTGTCTTTTCTTGAAGGATGTGACCCTATGTTAACACCATCATGTCATGTAGGATATGACCATACGTTAACACTGTCTTCTGTTGAAGGACCCATACTTGTCGTAATAGGTGACTAACAGGATCGGGTGGTCCGATGAGGCTCACTGACTTGGTTGACACATGTCATCGTATCCAAATCGTGAAGATCAATGCTCATGCTGTTGATCACTTGATTGTCTGATCCAGACTCGATTATTTACAGACCACCACCATATATAGCTGGAATATTGCTGGGTGCCGCGTAAGACTAAACTCACTCACTCACTCACTCACTCACTCACTCTTGAAGGATGTGACCATGTAGGATGTGACCACATGTTAACACCATGTCACGTAGGATATGACCATGCGTTAGCACTGTCTTCTCTTGAAGGACGTGACCATGTAGGATGTGATCCTATGTTCATACCATCATCTCATGTAGGATATGACCGTACGTTAACACTCTTCTCTTGAAGGATGTGACCATATGTTCACACCATCATGTCATGTAGGATGTGACTGTATATTCATACAATCGTGTCATGAAGGATGTGACCATATGTTCACACCATCATGTCATGTAGGATGTGACTATATTCATACAATCGTGTCATGAAGGATGTGACCATATGTTCACACCATCATGTCATGTAGGATGTGACTGTATATTCATACAATCGTGTCATGAAGGATGTGACCATATGTTCACACCATCATGTCATGTAGGATGTGACTGTATATTCATACAGTCGTGTCATGAAGGATGTGACCATATGTTCACACCATCATGTCATGTAGGATGTGACTGTATATTCATACAGTCGTGTCATGAATTATGTGACCATATGTTCACACCATCATGTCATGTAGGATGTGACTGTATATTCATACAATCGTGTCATGAAGGATGTGACCATATGTTCACACCATCATGTCATGTAGGATGTGACTGTATATTCATACAGTCGTGTCATGAATTATGTGACCATATGTTCACACCATCATGTCATGTAGGATGTGACTGTATATTCATACAGTCGTGTCATGGAGGATGTGACAGTATGTTCACACCATCATGTCATGTAGGATGTGACCAGATGCCCACCCCAATTCACTCTCCAAGAAGCTGGTATAGTCAGCACTCCTTGACTCATCAGTTCTTGTAACTTCCACAAGTTGAAAAACACCACCTTTCAGTGACACATTGTCAGATTCATGCTTCTCAATTGTGTGAGATTTAAAGTGTTAATTTGTAACATAAGCCTTCATTGAACGTCTGCAGTAGATTTCCATTACAAGTAGTTGATAAATTCATAACACAGGACTGCAAGAAGTAGTAGTGTATTGATGGCTCTCCGCAGGCTCCTGGCGTAGCCGCCTCTTCAACAAATGATGGCATTGTAGTGTAATGTGTCGTCTGATGGGGCACATCCTTGTCCAAACACAGGTCTACCCACTTCTATACTGACAGGCCTCATGCACATACCTTCTGAATACATCCAGTCACAGTGGGAGGATACACAGTCACACTGAGACCAACACCATGGGGACACCCACAGTCACACTGAGACCAACACCATGGGGACACCCACAGTCTCACTGAGACCAACACCATGGGGACACCCACAGTCTCACTGAGACCAACACCATGGGACACCCACAGTCACACTGAGACCAACACCATGGGGACAC
The DNA here is from genome assembly GCF_003918875.1 of Haliotis rubra. Classification (NCBI taxonomy): domain Eukaryota; kingdom Metazoa; phylum Mollusca; class Gastropoda; order Lepetellida; family Haliotidae; genus Haliotis; species Haliotis rubra. The sequence continues at coordinate 2,187,817 of NW_025767157.1, forward strand.
CCACAGTCTCACTGAGACCAACACCATGGGGACACCCACAGTCACACTGAGACCAACACCATGGGGACACCCACAGTCTCACTGAGACCAACACCATGGGGACACCCACAGTCTCACTGAGACCAACACCATGGGACACCCACAGTCACACTGAGACCAACACCATGGGGACACCCACAGTCTCACTGAGACCAACACCATGGGGACACCCACAGTCTCACTGAGAGACCAACACCATGAGGACACCCACAGTCACTGAGACCAACACCATGGGGACACCCACAGTCACACTGAGACCCACCCACACCATGGGGACACCCACAGTCTCACTGAGACCAACACCATGGGGACACCCACAGTCTCACTGAGACCAACACCATGGAGACACCCACAGTCACTGAGACCAACACCATGGGGACACCCACAGTCTCACTGAGACCATGGGGACACCCACAGTCTCACTGAGACCAACACCATGGGGACACCCCACAGTCTGAGACACCCACAGTCTCACTGAGACCAACACCATGGGGACACCCACAGTCTCACTGAGACCAACACCATGGGGACACCCACAGTCTCACTGAGACCAACACCATGGGGACACCCACCACTGAGACCAACACCATGGGGACACCCACAGTCACACTGAGACCAACACCATGGGGACACCCACAGTCACACTGAGACCAACACCATGGGGACACCCACAGTCTCACTGAGACTGACACCACCATGGAGACACACCCAGACACACAGTCTCACTGAGACCAACACCATGGGGACACCCACAGTCACACTGAGACCAAGACCATGGGGACACCCACAGTCACACTGAGACCAACACCATGGGGACACCCACAGTCACACTGAGACCAACACCATGGGGACACCCACAGTCTCACTGGAGACCAACACCATGGGGACACCCACAGTCTCACTGAGACCAACACCATGTGGACACCCACAGTCACTGAGATACACCATGGGGACACCCACAGTCTCCAGACTGACACCATGATGACACCCACAGTCACACTGAGACCAACACCTGAGGACAAGGGACAGTTTCACAGACCAGACACCATGGGGACACCCACAGTCAGGGACACCCACATCATGCAGACACAGCTGGAGGACACCCAGTTTCACAGACACAGGCAGTCCTTGTGAGCACCACATACCACATTGATACACCTGGACCATAGAGCTAACATTGATACATGAGCTGACATTAATGAGTGCCCACCCATTGATACACCTGGAATACCACATTGATACACCTGGAATAGAGCTAACATTAATGAGTGCCCCTCTTACCACATTGATACACCTGGAATAGAGCTAACATTAATGAGTGCCCACTCTTACCACATTGATACACCTGGAATAGAGCTGACATTAATGAGTGCCCACTCTTACCACATTGATACACCTGGAATAGAGCTAACATTAATGAGTGCCCACTCTTACCACATTGATACACCTGGAATAGAGCTAACATTAATGAGTGCCCACTCTTACCACATTGATACACCTGGAATAGAGCTAACATTAATGAGTGCCCACTCTTACCACATTGATACACCTGGAATAGAGCTAACATTAATGAGTGCCCACTCTTACCACATTGATACACCTGGAATAGAGCTAACATTAATGAGTGCCCACTCTTACCACATTGATACACCTGGAATAGAGCTAACATTAATGAGTGCCCACTCTTACCACATTGATACACCTGGAATAGAGCTAACATTAATGAGTGCCCACTCTTACCACATTGATACACCTGGAATAGAGCTAACATTAATGAGTGCCCACTCTTACCACATTGATACACCTGGAATAGAGCTAACATTAATGAGTGCCCACTCTTACCACATTGATACACCTGGAATAGAGCTAACATTAATGAGTGCCCACTCTTACCACATTGATACACCTGGAATAGAGCTAACATTAATGAGTGCCCACCCTTACCACATTGATACACCTGGAATAGAGCTAACATTAATGAGTGCCCACTCTTACCACATTGATACACCTGGAATAGAGCTAACATTAATGAGTGCCCACTCTTACCACATTGATACACCTGGAATAGAGCTGACATTAATGAGTGCCCACTCTTACCACATTGATACACCTGGAATAGAGCTAACATTAATGAGTGCCCACCTCATTTACACCACATTGATACACCTGGATTAGAGCTGACATTAATGAGTGCCCACTCTTACCACATTGATACACCTGGAATAGAGCTGACATTAATGAGTGCCCACTCTTACCACATTGATACACCTGGAATAGAGCTAACATTAATGAGTGCCCACTCTTACCACATTGATACACCTGGAATAGAGCTAACATTAATGAGTGCCCACTCTTACCACATTGATACACCTGGAATAGAGCTAACATTAATGAGTGCCCACTCTTACCACATTGATACACCTGGAATAGAGCTAACATTAATGAGTGCCCACCCTTACCACAGTGTTGCACCTGTCTCCATCTATGGTCTCTGTGACTGGGGTACTGTTTGTTCCCATTCTCAACTCAGTTTTCTCTTCAGAATGAACAAGATAGGTCTCGATAAAGGTACACAATTTTTTACTTCCCATTTTGCCAGAGGGGTGAAATCTTTGAATAAATAGAGAAAATCCACTCACTATTAAACAGTTTGCACTGGTGTTCTTTGTACACTGCACTCTCATATGTTTGTTTTGAGCAGCGTCAAATCTTTAAAAAATGAAGAGATTATTGAAAAAAAAAATCAGAAATTGATGTATTTGTTTTGAAAAAAGATTTTTATTATGATAAGAAAATATAAAGTACCTTTAGACTGTCATAATGTAAATATGAAGACTTTCAGTTGTTATGATAAGGACCAGCTGTTGAGAAGCAGATTGGGTGTTGATCTTGGGTACCGAGTGGCCTTTCTAACTTTCCTCATGGAGAACTCCTTGCACAGTTCTCAAGTACAATGCTATTCAAACTCAATTACACACAGACATTCACAATGTCAGAGGTAAATTTGTGTGTTGTCTGTAATTGTATGTATGTGTGTGAAGAATGGCCAGGGTATACTTGCTTCTGTACAGCCTTCGGTCAGACAATGATGGAGTTACCACCAGCACAATGTGGCTGAATTGTGGAGCAGGAAACAGTCTCTGCCACAGTTCGGGAAGAATTAGCGTTTTCCATATATCTGCTTCCTGTTTACAATCATATTCTCAATTTTCAGTTTTGTAAATAAACAATGACATTCAACACAGCATGGTTCAGAATAGTGGGAGTCTTAGATAGTTGTCTTTATGGGACCGTAGCATGTGGGGTAATACAGAGAATATAGCACCTCACCCATGCTTACCTCAAGTACAAGAACAGTGCAGGGAGTGTGAGATAGTTGTCTTTATGGGTCCGTAGCATGTGGGTAATACAGAGAATATAGCACCTCACCCAGGCTTACCTCAAGTACATGAACAGTGCAGGGAGTGTGAGATAGTTGTCCATGTAGGATCCTAACATGTGGGTAATACAGAGAATATAGCACCTCACCCAGGCTTACCTCAAGTACAAGAACAGTGCAGGGAGTGTGAGATAGTTGTCCATGTAGGATCCTAACATGTGGGTAATACAGAGAATATAGCACCTCACCCAAGCTTACCTCATGTACAAGAATAGTGCAGGGAGTGTGAGATAGTTGTCCATGTAGGATCCTAACATGTGGGTAATACAGAGGATATAGCACCTCACCCAGGCTTACCTCATGTACATGAACAGTGCAGGGAGTATGAGATAGTTGTCCATGTAGGATCCTAACATGTGGGTAATACAGAGAATATAGCACCTCACCCAGGCTTACCTCATGTACATGAACAGTGCAGGGAGTATGAGATACTTGTCCATGTAGGATCCTAACATGTGGGTAATACAGAGAATATAGCACCTCACCCATGCTTACCTCAAGTACAAGAACAGTGCAGGGAGTGTGAGATAGTTGTCCATGTAGGATCCTAACATGTGGGTAATACAGAGAATATAGCACCTCACCCAGGCTTACCTCAAGTACAAGAACAGTGCAGGGAGTATGAGATACTTGTCCTTGTAGGATCCTAGCATGTGGGTAATACAGAGAATATAGCACCTCACCCAGGCTTACCTCAAGTACAAGAACAGTGCAGGAGAGTAGGATGAGATACAGAGAATATTGTCCATGTAGGATCCTAACATGTGGGTAATTCAGAGAATATAGCACCTCACCCAGGCTTACCTCAAGTATAAGAACAGTGCAGGGAGTATGAGATAGTTGTCCATGTAGGATCCTAACATGTGGGTAATACAGAGAATATAGCACCTCACCCAGGCTTACCTCAAGTACAAGAACAGTGCAGGGAGTATGAGATAGTTGTCCATGTAGGATCCTAACATGTGGGTAATTCAGAGAATATAGCACCTCACCCAGGCTTACATCAAGTATAAGAACAGTGCAGGGAGTATGAGATAGTTGTCCATGTAGGATCCTAACATGTGGGTAATACAGAGAATATAGCACCTCACCCAGGCTTACCTCAAGTATAAGAACAGTGCAGGGAGTATGAGATAGTTGTCCATGTAGGATCCTAACATGTGGGTAATTCAGAGAATATAGCACCTCACCCAGGCTTACATCAAGTATAAGAACAGTGCAGGGAGTATGAGATAGTTGTCCATGTAGGATCCTAACATGTGGGTAATTCAGAGAATATAGCACCTCACCCAGGCTTACATCAAGTATAAGAACAGTGCAGGGAGTATGAGATAGTTGTCCATGTAGGATCCTAACATGTGGGTAATACAGAGAATATAGCACCTCACCCAGGCTTACCTCAAGTATAAGAACAGTGCAGGGAGTATGAGATAGTTGTCCATGTAGGATCCTAACATGTGGGTAATTCAGAGAATATAGCACCTCACCCAGGCTTACCTCAAGTATAAGAATAGTGTAGGGAGTGTGAGATAGTTGTCCATGTAGGATCCTAACATGTGGGTAATTCAGAGAATATAGCACCTCACCCATGCTTACATCAAGTACAAGAATAGTGCAGGGAGTGTAAGATAGTTGTCCATGTAGGATCCTAACATGTGGGTAATTCAGAGAATATAGCACCTCACCCATGCTTACATCAAGTACAAGAATAGTGCAGGGAGTGTAAGATAGTTGTCTTTATGGGACCGTAGCATGTGGGTAATACAGAGAATATAGCATGTTACCCAGGCTTACCTAAAGTACAAGAACAGTGCAGGGGTTCTGAGATAGTTGCCCTTGTAGAACCTTACAATGTGTGTAATACAGAAAATATAGCACCTCAGCCCAGCTTACCTCTTGTACATGAACAGTGGGACAAATCGGATCATATTGATAAGGTCTAACATCCATTTCAGAAATGACATCAGGAACATGACTTCAGAATCCACGGACACTGTTAAGTTGTGAGGTAAAATCAAAGAGGCAGCCATCAGCAACAGGCACTTATGACGTCATGTCACGTGATACCCCTCTGCTCATTAACTGTCGGGTGTTTCCGTAATAGGCGGAAATACGAGTACGTTTTTGTGTTTTTATTGCTATTTTACAAACTTTTTGTTCAATTTTAATCACGGAATGTGACTTTAAGAATGTCCTTTACAATATATCAAAAGTTTTGTTTTCGTTCGTATTCTCCTTTAAGCTTCTGCCAGACAAGAGTTGTGAGCTCGATCCTATACCAACTCAACTTGTGAAATCATGCCTGGAGGTTCTAGTACTTCCAATAACCTACATCATCAATCTCTCAATATCATCAGGCGAGTTCCCTAAAACCTTTAAACAACCCTGGTGAGACTCCTTCTGAAGAAAAGTAACCTGGACAAAAATACTCTGAACAACTACAGACCTGTATCTAATCTCCCGTTTGTCTCGAAGGTGTTAGAGAAGGCTGTGTGTACCCGCCTCTCTGAACATCTGAAGAAACACAAGCTGCTTGACAAACATCAATCTGCATATCGACCAAACCATTCCACTGAAACAGCACTCATAAAAGTCACCAATGACATTCTAACAGAAGCAGACAAAGGAAATGTATCAGCACTGGTTCTTCTAGATCTTTCGGCAGCCTTCGACACTATTGACCATCACATGTTGTTGTCAAGAATGGAAAGTGACCTGAAAGTCAAGGGTACTGCTCATGGTTCCAATCTTACCTATCAGATCGATCTCAAGTAGTTAAGATTGAGAGCAAATTATCATGTCCCACAGATCTCAGGAGTGGAGTCCCACAAGGTTCCGTACTAGGACCAGTGCTGTTCTCTGTGTACACTACACCACTGGGAAGAATAACAGACAAGCACAAAGTCAACCAACATCAATATGCAGATGACAATCAAATCTATTCTTCATTCCCTACCACAGAAGCCCTGCCATCTTTGGACACTCTTTCTGATTCCTGCAATGACATTCAGACATGGATGACTTAAAACCTACTGAAACTTAATGAAAGTAAAACAGAATTCCTGCTTATTGGGTCGAAAACAAAACTTTCCAAACTTGACAAGCCATCTTTCCAAATAAGGAATACTGCCATAGATAGCCCCAACCCGAAGGTCAAGAATCTAGGGGTTATTCTCGATGAAAATCTGAAAATGGACAAGCAGATCTCCAACATCATTAGCACGGCTCATATGCATCTCAGGAACATTGGAAAACTCCGCAACTATCTGAGTGCTGATGCTACTTCAAAACTTGTCCTATCTCTGGTCATGTCCCGAGTAGATTACTGCAACAGCCTTCTCATCAACGTCAACCAAGATCAGCTATGTCGCCTTCAAGCCCTCCAAAACACTGCTGCAAGAATCATTACAAAGTCTAAAGTCTTCGATCACATTACTCCAATTCTAAACGATTTACACTGGCTACCAATCACCGCAAGAATTGACTACAAAACTATTGTAATGACGTACAAGTGTCTCAACGGAATGGCAACTGACTACCTCTCAGAGTTACTGCCCCTGTATCAGCCCTCACGCTCACTGAGATCACAAAACCAAATGCTAGTGACAGTGCCAAACATCAAAACCAACTTTGGCAAAAGGTTGTTCGCTTTCAATGCAGCAATGAAGTGGAATGCGCCACCGCTTGAACTCAAAACCAGCGAGTCACTAACATCTTTTAAGACTGCCCTCAAAACATTTCTTTTCAAGTGTCCATTTCCATCTTAAGCGCACAGAGCATTCATTAGTGAATGATGCGCTATTTAAATGCAATTATTAATTAATTAATTAATAGTGCCTTCGTTATGGGAAATTCGGTAAATTTATACAACAAATTATCAGTTCATTTGGGTCCTTGTAACAGGTGAAAGATCAACCTTAACTTGAGTTTTAATGCCAAAGAAGTTCCTCTGTGAAATCCTGAGCACAGAATTTATTTATGTCAAAACTTTAACAATAAATAAAAAAAGTACAAATAGAGTCGAACACAGTCGAAGACAGTTTTACTAGAGTTAGAACTGTCCTTCTCCAAAACATATCATTTACAGTAGAGGGATTTGGGGTGCTATATTTCAAGTCTTTACAGTTTCTTGTTTCTGAACTTTTAATTGATTTGTAGGGGTGACAAAATTATATGAATTATTACTTGACTACTTCCATGGAGATCTCATTGGGATTTCCACCTCCATCTAAAATCTGATTGTTTGACAGTCTTTTTGAGCACCATAAATAACACTGTGTCTGTTAATGATCTTGAAGATCACCATTGTACTTTACAAACACTTCCTCACACTTATATATGCCTCTTAATCCTAATTCTGTTCATGATTTGCTTGATAGCTGTGTTAGAACCTACACTGAAATGTCACTCTCATTGTAATAGAGAAGTTGTTCATCCATAGATTGTTATCCTACCTTACTTCTCTATTTCCTATCAAAGAAGTGACTCTGTTTATTTTATATTGTTGCTGTTACTCTGTTACCTATAGCATCATGAAGAATAAGTGTTTTAATTTCCTTTGGCTGGAATATATTGAAAGCAAAAGATTCTGAACAGGTCTCAAATAGGTAATGAAGCACAAAAAAACATAATTATAAAAGATATGCCACCTTTGGAATGACACCATATATCTAGTCTTGTAAAACATCTGTGGTATCTCTTGTTTCAAAAGGTTATGATTGCCATTACTTGTTATACATTGTTGAATACCTCCTGAAGATGCCGCCAGCTGACTGAAGTGTCGGTGTCGGTGGATGTTATTTAAATCCAAACACATGGTGCCAGTGTACTGATCGATGTGTTTTACTGTAATAACAGGAATATGATCTCATGAGAATGTCCTGTCTCCACGGACATCTGGGGCTCTACTGACATTTTGTGACAGCCGAAACTTCTATTAGGCACTAAATACTGGATCTTTAGGGGACCAACTGGGACCCTTGTTTGTTTTTTTAGTGTTTCTTGAAATCTTGAAATTGAAAGCAATTTTGACCACAGATTTTCCCCAAAATATATATCTTGCCCAAGAAATACAGTTAGAAATTTGTTGGATGTTTCTTACTGGAGAAACAAGGATGAATCTGATACAAGGCACATGTACTTGAAATTACAAAAGATGTCTTTGTGCCTTTGCAAACACATTTAATAAGATTCAAACACATATAACAGCAATGTTGTACTTTTTTCCTTCATGCCTAAATATCCAAACTTCATTTGATATTGCTCTCCATTTTGACAAGCTTTAGAAAAGTTGAATTTGCATGTTCCAAGTGGTTCAATATACAAGGCACACATGCTGCATCAGGGGCTTATAAGAAACATAAGAGTTAACCATTGTCAATGCTGAAACACTGCCCCAGTAGCAGCATCATCCAGCTGAGCAGTGCTCCCCGTGATGGAGCATAACAGCCCTGATCACGACAGTACCCATCATGCAATATTCAGTTCTGCTCTTGCAATGTCAAACCGATTTCATAAAAGCTTTCAAATTTCAAACTTGAAAGTTTAAATTAAATTTCTGAAGTTGAAGTTATCAACATCAATGAACTGTATTGATTTTTCATTCCTATGCAGTAACTATTTTCCGTCACTACAGTGATTCACCCCGATCCTGCTTTATTTGGTTCTTGTTCTTCACCATGCATATGCAGCAGTAGATTGCCCTGTTTGATGGACTGCACATGTTGTAGCCTAACAAAAATATTAAAGGCTGTTCATGGTATGAATGGAGGATGAGCTATTGTATAGACCATACATATCCTAGTTTAAATGGACAGCAGGCTGTTTTAGGATCATGTATGGCATGACATGATTTGGGGGATGGGATCTGATGTGGATCATGCATGTCATTGCATGAATGGTTCTGTATGTTGTCGATTCTATATGTCAGCATTCCTGTAAATTTATCAGAGTGATGGTGTGTATATGCCAGTGATGATGTATCTGTCCAAGTGATGGGATGTCTGTCCCAGTGATGGTGTGTCTGTCCCAGTGATGGGATGTCTGTCCCAGTGATGGTGTGTCTGTCCCAGTGATGGGATGTCTGTCCCAGTGATGGTATGTCTGTCCCGTCTGTCCCAGTGATGGGATGTCTGTCCCAGTGATGGTGTGATGGTGGGATGTCTGTCCCAGTGATGGTGTGTCTGTCCCAGTGATGGTGTGTCTGTCCCAGTGATGGTGTGTGTCCCATGATGTCTGTCCCAGTGATGGGATGTCTGATGATGTGTCTGTCCCAGTGATGGATGTCTGTCCCAGTGATGGTATGTCTGTCCCAGTGATGGGATGTCTGTCCCAGTGATGGTGTCTGTCCCAGTGATGGGATGTCTGCCCCAGTGATGGTGTGTCTGTCCCAGTGATGGTGTGTCTGTACCAGTGATGGTGTGTCTGTCCCAGTGATGGTGTGTCTGTCCCAGTGATGGTGTGTCTGTCCCAGTGATGGTGTGTCTGTTCCAGTGATGGTGTGTCTGTACCAGTGATGGTGTGTCTGTTCCAGGTATGGTCCATCTGCCCCGGTGATGGTGTGTCAGTCCCATTGATAAGAGTACAATCCCAACTCGCTCGCTTATTAAGGTAAACTCACACTGATAGATATTTTGTTGTAGTGAAAATAGTATCCAGTTTTTAAATGATGTTTTCCTAAGTATGTATGGCACAGGAATACAGCTTCAGAAGGTAGGGCATCAAATGTCTTTATTATATACATGTATTTTCAAGGGATTGCATGTTGGTATTTGATGCCATTAACATGGAATTAGTAGAAAACTCTCTTGCAAACATCTTAAATCTAGCAGCGGTATGAGGGCTGTGATGGGACATGTTTATAAACAGTGACTTAGGTGATCATTAATCACGTAATGGGGTCAAATACAAACTGCCTTTATGGACGGAAGATTTCGTTGTCAGCCAAATATATAATGAAGAGAGATTGTGAAGAGCTGTCGTGCATCTTGGATAGGGAGGAATGAGGCCCCAGTCATGACATGCATGACGTTAAAGTCGTGTTAGTTTCAGCTTCACTCTTCGATGTGTCAGTGCACCTTTCCTCTTGGTAGTGTCAGTACGTATGCTCTTGGTCATGTCATATGCTCTTGGTCATGTCAGTACATCTATGCTCTTGGTCATGTCAGTAAGTCTATGCTCTTGGTCATGTCAGTACGTCTATGCTCTTGATGCATCAGAAAGTCTATGCTCTTGGTCATGTCAGAAAGTCTATGCTCTTGGTCATGTCAGAAAGTCTATGCTCTTGGTCATGTCAGAAAGTCTATACTCTTGGTCATGTCAGTAAGTCTATGCTCATTGTCATGTAAGTAAAGCTCTGCTCTTGGTCATGTCAGTAAGTCTATGCTCTTGGTCATGTCCATTTTGTCAGGGGCCGTGAGGTAGCCTAGTGGTTAAAGGGTTCACTCATCACACTGAAGACCCGGGTTTGATTCCCCACAGGGATACAGTGTGTGAAGATCATTTCTGGTGTCCCCCGCCATGATATTGCTGAAATATTGCTAAAAGGCAATATAATCTTCACTCACTCATTCATTCATTCATTCATTCATTCATTCATTCATTCATTCATTCATTCATTCATTCATTCATTCATTCATTCATTCATTCATTCATTCACTCACTCACTCCATTTTGTCATGTCAATGCAGCTTCACAGTTCAGTGTGACAGTTCTGAAGGAAGTAGAGATTGTGTCCCTTGTAGAAACTTAAAAGAGGCTGATGACTGGCAAAGGTTCAATGCAAAAACATTTGTTTTATGTCTCTGTTGGTTTTACTTTCATTTTCTATTACCAGAACTAAATTCCATTTCTATTTTGCTACAGGTTTTTCAACAAATTGTTCATAGTAAGAATTGTTAATTTTAGAAAACATTTAAGAAAGATTGCTCACGTAGAAGTTTAATTAACAAGGAAAAGCCAATTTATCACGTTTATTAAACATCCAGTGCTTTGCTTACAGTTGTAATTAGAAGTGAAATGTAATTTGTTGAGGTTACTTGTTCATTTATCACAGCATTCCCGTGATGCCAAGACAGGCGTGAATTGAGTAGCGTATACCAGTCCACAGGTGATGAAGGCGCAGTCCTTAGATAACCAGTGATGAATTCACTCAGACTAATGAAATAGTTGTAATAGCTTTCTTCTCTTGTCTAGATTACAGAGGAGCAGCAAGGCACTGAAGGCATGGGCCTTTACCGAGCAGAGGCTTGTCTCTGTCAACACTAAATACTGCAATAGCTTAGAAACATACAACTGTGGTATTTTATTGATTTTGAAATGATTACCTCAAATAGATTTTGATTCTTGACATATTCAATCATGAGATAGGAGCACCCCCCTTGGTGGACTATGGGAGGACATACCAGCATTACCTAGACGAAGCTTATCCTCATTAATAGTGAAGTGTCCTTAATCTACCCAGGTGGGTGGATGAACCGGTAGCCATTGTCCTGGCTGATAAGGCTGTGATATGAAGAAAGCATGGAGAGTTGGGTTGACTGCATGTCAAGAGGGCCCGGTGTGTCAGGGAAGGGGAAAAGGAACAAGCAAGAGGGGAAGGTGCTCAGGAGGGAAGCAAGAGATCGGAAGACTCTCCCAAGAGGAAGATAGCACAGGAAGAACCACTCTCGCATCTTGACCAACGGATTATGGAATTAAGATAAAGCCATTCTTCTGTAGTCAATTGCTGATCTTTTCTTCCAACCAAAAGAGAATCCTTTTCCGACATTTAATCAATATTAGCTATCACTACATCCATTGACAGGATATTGCCTTTCTTGTCTTTGCAGGTATATCCTGCATGTGTTCATGGACTGAAAACAGAAAGCTTAAAATATTACCAGGTTTCCTGCATATTCTATACACTCTTGCATGTCAGGCAAAATGGAGAAAAATGTTCAACTCTGTCCGATATGTGTGGTGTCATAATGACAATCAATAGGACGCTGTCTTAGTTTTTCGAAACAAGTACGGCATTAGTGTCCGAGTGCGATCAGTGTATTGATCAGCAATCAAGCCAGTTGTCTGTCCCTTGTGCTTCAGGCGGATGAACGTCTCCCTGCTCGGTTCGATGACATTTTGTTGTTTACAGCTCCCCTCCTCTAGAAGCTACTCTTACAAAGTTCAAAGAACTAATGCTAAATACCTCTTTTAAGCAGCATGTGTGCAAATGACTACTTAGGTATGCTACATTGATCCGAGACGGTGCAGGATGTCATCTTTCATTGAATACCAGTGACCGTGATCGCTGGAGCAAGGGTGGTTATTATTGACGAAGAGAACACTCCTCCCCGGGTACAGGTTCTGATCGAGGTCACAAATAGGATCTTCTTGTGTAGGAAAGGTGTTGGGATGCTTGTCAAGCTACTCTTTATCTCACACATTTCCAGCTGTTATAAAGTATAGACATAAAGCATCTAAGATTATGAACAATGTTAGAACAGTATCATGACGCTGAGAGGTTGCCAAAAATTTACTACCTCTTTTCATAAAAAGCTGGAGATTTTATTCCCTTTTCAGACTCATGATCTGGTTATTTTTATGGTCGTTTGGACTACCGTAAATAAAACTGGTTCGGACAATGGTATTGAAGATGGCCAGTAATTATTGTTGATGTCTCTCACACTGAAGGATGTTTAACTGTTTAACTGTGTAAATGTGTCAGACAGTTGACGGAGAAGGAAAATTTAATATAATCATGATTGTACAATATCATGTTTCACATGAAATATTGCAGACACAAACTGAAGTAAGTAACTATTGGTTGATTTCCGATGTCCATTTTGCTCAGGTGTTATGTCCTGTAACCATGGCAACATCTTATTATATGATGCTTAACCAGTATTAATTTCCCTCAAATAGCCGAGTAACACACAAAACAATATTTACCTGAGACAGTAAACATGTTTTCAGCCAAGGATTGTGGTTGAAAACCAACTTTACCAAACTTGTGGCAATGATATTTATCATTTTAAGTCCTCATTATGATTGATAACAATAATCCTAGCTCATGATACTTCACTCATTATGGCAGTTCCGCCTACTGGCAAGTACAGTAGTCATCGTCTGTCACTAAGATATACTGGAGGCAGCTCCAGCCACTAGGATGTGCAGTAGTCAGCTCCAGCCACTAGGATGTATAGTAGGCAACAGTAGGCATCTCCAGCCACTACAACATACAGTAGGCATCTCCAGCCGCTAAGATGTGCAGTAGTCAGCTCCAGCCACAAAGACATACAGTAGGCATCTCCAGCCACAAAGACATACGGTAGGCATCTCCAGCCACTACAACATACAGTAGGCATCTCCAGCCACTACAACATACAGTAGGCAGCTCCAGCCACAAAGACATACAGTAGGCAGCTCCAGCCACAAAGACATACAGTAGGCAGCTCCAGACACTACAACATACAGTAGGCAGCTCCAGCCACTAAGATATACAGTAGGCACCTCCTGCCACTGAAATATGCAGTATGCAACTCCTGCCAATAAGATATACAGTACGCATCTCCTGCCACTAAGATATACAGTATGCATCTCCTGCCACTAAGATATACAGTACGCATCTCCTGCCACTAAGATATACAGTACGCATCTCCTGCCACTGAGAGATGCAGTATGCAGCTCCTGCCACTAAGATATAAAGTAGGCATCTCCTGCCACAAAGATATACAGTACTCAGCTCCTGCCACTAAGATATACAGGTGGCATCCCCTGCCACAAAGATATACAGTACGCAGCTCCTGCCACTAAGATATACAGGTGGCATCTCCTGCCACTAAGATATTCAGTACGCAGCTCCTGTCACTAAGATATACAGGTGGCATCTCCTGCCACTAAGATATACAGTAGGCAGCTCCTGTCACTAAGATATACAGTTGGCATCTCCAACCACTGAGATATCCAATATTCAATGCCAGCCACAAAGATATACAGTAGGCAGCCCCTGCCACTAAGATATACAGTAGGCATCTCCAGACACTTAGATATACAGTTGGCAGCTCCAGACACTAAGATATACAGTAGGCATCTCCAGCCACTGAGATATCCAATATTCAATGCCAGCCACAAAGATATACAGTATGCAGCTCCTGCCACTAAGATATACAGGTGGCATCTCCTGCCACTAAGATATACAGTACGAAAATCCTGCCACTAAGATAAACAGTTGGCATCCCCAGACACTAAGATATACAGTTGGCATCCCCAGACACTAAGATATACAGTAGGCATCCCCAGACACTAAGATATACAGTTGGCATCTCAGGCCGCAAAGATGTACTGTAGGCAGTCAGCCACTGAGGTGTACAGAGATGTGTCAAGAAACTAAAGTAGTTATATAGGTATGCTTCAGTGGGTCGACCACATGCACTTCCATTCCATCAACTGACAACTTTTTCACAAATTAAAACTGATCTCATATGCATGATCTTCCTAATTTCCATGAAAGATACATTTAGATGAACCCATTATTTCCCTAGTAGGTATTCATTTGCTTTTTAATTCAAATAAGATTAGAAGTTGGAATGTGACTTTGTCTGAACATCTTAATCATTGATGACAAGATAAGGCTTCCCATGCTAGACCTGGCCATGGCTGGAGCAGTGGGTCTTCCTCCCTTGTGACAGAGGATAGTCTGCTCTATCAAACATTCATTCAGGTAGACAAACATCTGCCATTCTTGTTCCGTCCCACACCAGTCAATGCTATCTACATGATTGCTTGCCTAATCAATTTTCCACCTCAGGAGCTACCTGTAGTGAGTACTGGGATCTTGGAGGGCCAACTGGCACATGGCATCTATAATTCACACCCATGTGAATTGACGGCTATAAGGAAATCACAGGACTTAAACTATCAGCCTTCATTTCTCATGTGGAATGTCTACTGAAATATGGGTTCTTGGAGTGTACAGATTATTTGCTTGACAGGAGTGTAAGTAACTACAAGGGCACTGATGTTAGGGGCCCAGTGGTTTAAGGAACAACGGGTCATGTATGAGTTATGTCCCTTTGATGTACCAGGCTCTGCTTTTCATTGGTTCAAAACCTGGTCTGTCCCAATTTTATTCCTTGATGGGCTATGGAAGGTGGCTCAGAGAAGATCTATCCCTAGTTCTGTACTTCAGGATTCACAGAGAAGAAAATAATCGTGTAGGCTATGTAAGACTACCACTACTGGGGTACATAGGATGGGTGCAGAAGGACATTGTCCTGTGTGGCAAGTAGGGTGGATAGGGTATGACATATTCCCATGTAGTAGGTGTAAATCTGTCCTGATGGGGTGGAATTGAGTCACGTACTGTTATGTCAGTAGTGTCTAACTGCACTGTAGGGTATGTAGGGTGGGAAGAAAATGACATACCCGTAAGTGGGGTAAACAGGTTTGTAATGGAATGCCACATGCTGGAGTTGAAGTCTGCACTGTTGGGGTATGCACGGTTCATAGAGAGTGATATACTCTCAGTTTTGTGTTGGGTAAGCAGGTTTGGAAGGGGAATGCCATATACTGGGGTTGAAAGTCTACGCAGGTGGGGTATGCTGGTGGGTCACAGAGGTACATTCCAGACACATACTCCAGCATCAGGTGTTGATACCTTTCACCCAACAGAATGAGTTAGCAGATTAATTTGAAGTGACAGTGTTTTGTATCCAGAAGCTGTATAGAGCCTATTGTCTGCCTGTCACAGGTAATGGAGGTCTCTTAGTACAAACTGCCAAAACAAAACGTACACCCTTCAGAGTTCATTTAGCTCTGGTGTTGACTTTCTGATGGATACCAATGTCCCCAATTTCTGATAAGGGTCAGTTCAGTTTGATTAATGGTGACATTTGTGCCATGTGTTCACGTCAGAATGCGGCAGCCGTGAAGTCCTGCTTTCTATTATGCACTGTTCAGCTTTTATTACAAAGACTGGACGGTTATTCCCAAGCCCTTCCCAATAAAATTTCACTTTATGTCTCTGTTATGATGGTGGTATTAATTCATTCCTCACCTCATCAGGACACTGTCTGGACACAGAATGATTGGTACCATCCATCACCCCTATTTTTGTGAATGGCAGCAACTGTTCATCCAAATTTGGATTATCCTATTTGGGAAATGGGTGTTTTGATGCTATGATCAAGTTTATTTCAAGGTTTGATGGCCTCCTGGCTTAATTTGGCTGGTCATGGTGATGAGGTTGACATTTATGGGGGTTTGATGTGTCATTTACAGGCTGTGTCTTGTTGTCAATTGATAGAGTAATTCGGACCAGGTCACTTCCCTTGGCCTTTGCTGTACAATGGCTGCAGTGCAAATGGCCACACTTTGTCATATTGTGAGAAATGTATGCACTCTTTTTTTTTCACATCACGTCACCTCAATCGCCCAAATTGCATTTGCAACTAAGCAAAAGGCAGTGACATAAAAGACAGAATCAGCTGAAGGTTGTAATGGCTGTCTCCTTCAAGTAACATGTTTCTGTCTCAGTTTTCACAAGTGATGCTAATTTATCTCTCCACATTGTCAATGAACAGTGAACAGTTATGAAACAACTTTTGAAAATTACAATAAATTTTCCTCCAACAACAATGTTTTGTGCACCCCAAATACCCCAGGAACTCCAATATCAGACTTACTGAGGATTAAGATAATTCTTTCCTGCTTTTATTGATAGGAAAAATCTGATATGAGATTATTTGTCTGCTGCAGATAAATCTCAGATTCCAAGAAAGCCTGAGCTAGGTCCCTTGGGCCCACAATGAAGGAAAGCGCAACTGCTCTCCACATTTCTGACCATTTGGTGGCACTGGTGTTATCAAGGCGTATCTGATTGGCCAGCCTCCAGGGCATTTACATACTCTCTGACCCATGTGTGCCTGTGTAAACATGCACTCGGATCCTATGAATACACCCAAGAGTAAAACACACAATTTCAGTCGGCTCCGAGGGGGGCCTCTCAATTTGCTGTAATTGCATACATGATGACTTAATTCAAATATTCTAAAGATTGATAGGAGAAAAACTCAGATGTTTGTCCGCATTTTTCTTTCTGCTATTATAGTTTGTGGATGTTGTTTTCCCTGTGCGTGTGTTTAGGGGATGACTGCCCGTTAGCTATATGGACCAGGTCTTGGAGTGCAGGAAACCTAATGGTGACTGCTAGTCACACTGGAGAGTATGCAGCCCTGGCATGGAAGCTAATCTCGTTGTCAGACGTTTTTGACACATTACACTATGATCATTCCATTTAACATTTAAATTATTCATTTGGTCCATGCTAACACATTTTTCTTGGATATTGCAAGTGTCAAAAGACTGCCATACGGAAAAGGCTGCCCGATTATTCGTCAGGCTGGGCATTTTATGGGCTTTCAATCATGGCTTACATTCCCTGGAGTCAGGAAAGTTAGAAATGAATCTGACGGAAGAAACCAGTTTGTTTAAATTTTTTAATTTTCGCATTTATTAATATCATTTTGGGACAGTTTTAGATATTATATGTTATTTTCCTTGTTTAATATCTCTTAGGGTTTTAATTTAAAACATTACAAGGGCAGCTGATGGGTGGCTGTAATTGAAATATTCAAAATATTTGAGCTTTGTTTTCACATTTAATAGCTCTCCTGGCAGATTTAAATTAGGAAATAACAAATACAAGTGAATCGTGATGGTGAAATTAAACACAGTAGTCTTGATATTACTGACTTGAGCTTTTAGTTCTCGTTCTGATAACTACATACATGCACAACTTGATTCTCCCGAGAAGAGCTTGGTTAATTCTGTGTATTTTAGATATAAGTGTCTGTTTTATGAATTTTAAGGGAATGATTGTTTTTCATGCAATAACTGTCAATACCAGAGCATATTCATGTGCACATAATATTGTAATATCAAGCTTTGACATTTGTTTGATGACACACAAATATTAACTGTTTTTCAGTCTCAGTAGCCATTATGCCATCAGGGCTTGCTGACAGAATTGTGGTCATCATGCTACTTATACATTCCTTATGCTAAGTAAACTGTTGTAGTTTCTATCCCCTGTAGACTCTCAGTTACAATGATTACAATGATCCCTCCATACGGAGGGAGAACAGACCAGGGTGCTGTTGAATAATAAACCTTAGCGCTAAGACTAGCATAAATCTATGTTAAGGTGTAGGAGTTACGATCAACTTAGAGATGAGACTAACATAAGTATATTTTAAGGTGTAGGAGTTATGTCTAAGACTGACATAAGTATATGTTCAGGAATGGGAGTTACGATCACCTTAGTGCTAATACTAACATAAGTATATGTTCAGGAATGGGAGTTACGATCAACTTAGAGATGATTCTAACATAAGTATATTTTAAGGTGTAGGAGTTATGTCACCTTAGCGCTAAGACTAACATAAGTATATGTTCAGGAATGGGAGTTACGATCAACTTAGAGATGAGACTAACGTAAGTATATGTTAAGGAATGGGAGTCATGATCACCCTAGCACTAAAGTCAATTTATACAAGGACACCCAGGAGTCCCATGATTAAGTGACTGATTATATTTCACCATGATGCTCATGTCATCAACCACGGGTTGATGAAGCTGGGAAAATGCTCCATGCTTTATAAAATAACATCCAGTCTGTTTCTCATGGACGGCAAAAGAAGGAATCAATTGACTCACACATGTTAGCCAGTCTGCTGACTACCCACAAGACGACATGCTGAAGACACCATGGTTTACCAGCTTCCTTCTCGGGGAGAGAGAACCTCGTGTGTAATGACTTCATTTATCAGAGCAAGACAATTGAAACATCATGGTGAGCACCAGGTGTCTGAGATCTGTGGTAGGCGGGGTATGTCAAGGATGATATTTGAAGGGGTGTTTATTCAACTGGTCAGATGTGTGTTTGACTCATGTTGGAGAACCCCGTACCTACCTCAACATCTGTCAGCTCACAACACTACTCGGGGGTAAAATACACACACGTTTGCCCATACAAATGTTCTCCAGGTTGGGAAAAGAAAGTTTAAAAAGAGTAGACCCAAGTGACATGGATAAGGATATTGTCTTTATGCACAGTTTATTTTTTCTATCACACGATGTGTATATATACATGATAAGGAGACAGCACACGATCTACAAACATTGCCAGATTCTTTAAAAATGGTTAAAAATTCCCATGCAGTAGTTCTTGATGTGCACAATTAAATGAATTTCTCATGGAAGGTTGTAGTTAGGAAAACAGGCTTGACATTAAATGTCTTTCTACAGCTGTATACCAAAGGTGAGGTAGGAAAGGAATGTAGGTGGAAGTGGCAATATTTTGCTGATACCCTAACAATTGGGACGACCCCCCTCAGTCATACACAGTGCATAATTCCTGTACTGGAACCCCGAACAAATACATCCACAGCGTCAAGTTGAAGAAAACTTTATTCCGGTTCTCATCTTCATCCAGCTATCGAGATGAAGCCAGAGGATGCAAAGGCAACTAAAAATTCAATTACTTGCATTGGCAGTGTTCTAGACGGTGGGCATCGGTGGTGGGGTGGGATGAGAGTGCTACTGGGGAGAAGGGTTGATCTCGGGATGAATGTCAACTGAGACAAAATTGATGAGCTGTCAATCATTGTATTTCACACAGAGGAAGTCTGCCACTAATTAAGAAGCAAAGAGCAATGTGTCAATCCGTGAGTGTTATGGGGTGTTTAGCTGACCCCAAGCTTCTTTATTTTGTAGATCACAGCACCCTCTGGTGTAGCCTCATTCAAATGACTGCGTGTGAGCCTGGTTGCACTGGGATCCACTACAACACTATCAAATAATTGATCATGATTACGTTCATTGATTTTTATGTCCACTTTCATCAGATAAAATTCAAGTAAATGGATATTTTCGTCTTGAATCAATCTTGTTGAGAATCTTCATCAGATTGCCGATCCAAATTTTTGTCCTCCAAGTGATGTGAAAAACTTAAACAAATGTGAAAATACAAATAGGGAGTATGCGTTCACATTTCTCACCCACTATCAGCAAGGTTTTCTTATTGGAAGAGATTTGTTTTGTCTTAATCATTAGGTTGTGTGAATGGGTGTACTTGTGGTGTGTCAGGCATGCAGTTCTATTCCTCTACAGTTACAGTGGCTGAATATCTTGTTAATTTCTTATCCAATATGGCCACAAGTGGAGATAACAAACTGTTTGAAAAGTATTCTGTAAAATTACCTCTGTGTTAACTGTTTTGGTTTTTTCAAAGTGTAATTCTGGATCAGTCTCTCAGTGTGATGATGTGGAATAGGATAGTATTAATAGCTGCTCTCTCATTTCAAGGAGGGTTCCACTTGCAAACCACTCCCTGTCTCCAACAGAACTGTCTCAACCCCTAGGTCAGTTGTTCTTGAGAGCGTTCCACCCCAAATTGGGTTTTTCTTCTGGAGGTTTCACCTCTTCCTGGGCTGTTCTTTTGAGGGTTAAAAATATCAACTCTCTCCTTGGTTGTTCTTGCCTTCAGAAGATTTCAGCCTACATCTTAGCTGTTCTATAGGAAGTTCCACACACACCTGGGCTGTTCTTCAGAGGGTTCCATCCCTTCCTTGGCTATTCTTTTGAGGGGTAAAAATGTCCACACCCTCCTAAGCTGTTCTTGACGTCAGAAGGCTTTAACCCTCACCTTTTAGTTGTTCTTCAGAGGGTTCCACCTCCACCAGGGCTGTCCTTCAATGGGTTAACAATGTTCATCTTAGCTGTTCTTCAGAGAGTTCATTCCATCCACCTGGGGTGTTCTTCTCAGGGTTTCCAACGAACACTCAGGTTGCTGTGTAGAGGATTTCCAACACAAATTCCCAAACTTCCCATCCCTAGACTGTATTTTAAAGGGTTTCCTACCCACAACCTGGGCTTGTTCTGTGGATATTGTGAACCGCTCTCCTTGGCTGGTTTCAAGAGAGTTTAGTTTATATCCCTCAGCCCCCCCCCACCCCATCCTACACCCCACTATCCACCTGGGCTGTTCTCCAGATAGAGACGAGTTGGCCACAGATGAGAGGGCAGAGAAAATAGTCCCAGATGGCTTGTCAGAATGTTGTCAATGGAACAGACAATGCCAGTGTTATTGGCCAATCACACAATAGACGGGATAACAAAACACAACTAGTCCAGGGTCACTGGAGGTGATGGAATGACGGGAAGGGTGTGACTAGAAGATTGAGCCGCAGATTACTGGCAAGAAATGCATACACAACCCAAATTGCATTTAATTCATCAGTGTTGATGAGTAATTTGGCTGCACGCTAGGGGATCAACTGAAGATGGATTAACTGCAAGTGATATCAAATCTTGAAGCCCTGCAATAAAATTCATGTCATCCGTGAGACAGTGTGTCTATTCTTAAGTGCTGTCTAAAACTAGGATGTTTTCTTGAAAAGGAAAACGCTCTGGAGAATATCTGTTTCAGAGCTGAAAGCACTGAAATGTTTTCAAAAGTAATTCTGCTTTGAGAAATGTACTTTTGTGATTTTGAGGTGTGAAAGTTTGTCTCCTGAGTAAGGTACAATTTCTAGGCACTTGAGGGACTCTGTTGCTGTTGGTGTAGGCAGGCTTGCACGCCAATGTACAGAGCTTGCATAGTTTGTAGCTTCCAACTGGAAGACATTGATCAAGGTACAGGAGAAAATTCAGTTAAAACAAAGAAGAATTAACGAAATGTGTTTGTGATAAAATTAAAAAGATGTTTTTCTCTTTGTATATTGAAACAAAAAGATATGACTAAAGTCTATTAAAGAAAGGCCATTATGGAGAAATTAACTTTAACTCTTATGTAGTCTGTTGCTGTTTTGTGTTTCTGAGCTTGGTTTGAGAATAGACAGATGAACCATACATAAATATTAATGTAGTTAGTCATTCCCACAGGACATGAAATTGTCATGAACCATCCCAAACCATTTCACTATTACTTATTCTTGGAATCACTGGAATCATGTTGCTTGATCGATTGGCAGATTGTCCTCCAAGTTTGAACCTAGAGGATTTATGTGTACAGTTCTTCAGGAAATAACTTCTCAAGAAGGAAATGTCTACCTCCAAGGCAGTTCAAATGATAACTCTGGCATGTTTATTAAATTTCTTTGTCCCTATCGGCCTTCCTCTACGCCAGTTGTCCTTCCTGTGCCAAGTAGCCAGCAGCGTGCTGCGCCCCACTCCCCCACCCCACTCCCCATCCCTGTCCCTACTCCCAACACAATTCCCCCACCTGGCTTCACTCCTCCACGGGGGGTCCAACCTCGGAATGCTTAAATATATTCACTCAACATCATGGAATCACCTTTCATAGAATATCAGTAATTACTGCTCAGTCCTTGAAAGACACTTTGTCAAGTCTTGTAATAAATATATATTGTAATGTAAATCATTCCCTTTTTTATTCCATTTCCACAAAAATTAATATTTTGAAAGTTTAACCATAACAGAAAAACATTTCTCAAATAATTTCTCTGTATTATATATAATCTTACAATCAATCAAAACAAAACAAACTTGTATCGTTGTCTTGACAGTGTTTATATAGTTTATAATATGCTACAGTTTTAACATACTTTCGTGTTATGGTGTGGAAGGAGAGTGATGCAGGTTAGAGACATTTAAACTTTGCTCCTGTAGACCAAGAACCAGTCAGTGAACCTGGGATTTAAACCCAGAACTATAGGACCCTTACACACCTGTGATGATGACTGTAGTAAATGTGTGCTTCTGTGTTATGTTATGAGGGCCAAGATATTTATTTATGAACATCGATTGGTAGTGATCGGACTTGTGGCTTGTCAACTTGATTTGGGAAATGATTGGACTTATGGCTTGTCAACTTGTTTTGGGAAGTTATTAGACTTGTGGCTTGTCAACTGGATTTGGGAAATGATTAGATTTGTGGCTAGTCAGCTTGATGTGGGAAGTGATTGGACTCGTGGCTTGTCAACTTGTTTGGGGAAGTTATTAGATTCGTGGCTTGTCAACCTGTTTGGGGAAATGATTGGATTTATGGCTTGTCAGCTTGTTGTGGGAAATGATTGGACTTATGGCTTGTCAGCTTGATGTGGGAAATGATTGGACTTATGGCTTGTCAGCTTGATGTGGGAAATGATTGGACTTATGGCTTGTCAGCTTGATGTGGGAAGTGATTGGACTTATGGCTTGTCAGCTTGATGTGGGAAGTGATTGGACTCGTGGCTTGTCAGCTTGATGTGGGAAGTGATTGGACTCTTGACTCTCCGTGGCTTGTCAGCTTGATGTGGGAAGTGATTGGACTGTGATTTGTCAGCTTGATGTGGGAAAGTGATTGGACTTATGGCTTGTCAGCTTGATGTGGGAAGTGATTGACTTATGGCTTGTCAGCTTGATGTGGGAATTGATGTCAGCTTGATGTGGGAAGTGATTGGACTTATGGCTTGTCAGCTTGATGTGGGAAGTGATTGGACTCGTGGCTTGTCAGCTTGATGTGGGAAGTGATTGGACTTATGGCTTGTCAGCTTGATGTGGGAAGTGATTGGACTCGTGGCTTGTCAGCTTGATGTGGGAAGTGATTGGACTTATGGCTTGTCAGCTTGATGTGGGAAGTGATTGGACTTATGGCTTGTCAGCTTGATGTGGGAAGTGATTAGACTGTGGGAAGTGGCTTGTCAGCTTGATGTGGGAAGTGATTAGACTCTTGGCTTGTCAGCTTGGTGTGGGAAGTGATTAGACTCGTGGCTTGTCAGCTTGGTGTCGGAAGGAGCCTTGAAGTGATGAAGGTATAAGAAATTCAGGACTGTTGAAAAATGTGAACAGAAGTATGACGTTGACAAACCAAGAATCTTCTTGAATCTGGGATTCAGGACTCTCTGATGCCCAAAGAATGCAGTTCAACACACTGAAATGCATCATCATAGACAAAGGCTACCTCTGCACCTTGTTTGAGCTAAGCATCCCGCAGCAGTCGTTAAACATTTACAGTTGGAGGGCTGTTTGTTCTTCAAATATACTTGATTGTTATCATATTTGTTTAATTTTCATTTTTCTTATTGCAGTATGGTCTCAAGTAGATGTTGTGTTTCTGTAAACTATGAATAAACTTGATGAGGATAGGTTTCAGCTGATGAACCAACCTGATCTTGACCTTCAGAGAAAGGACACAGATTGTCACCTGACAAGGACAATGTCCAGACAGGAATGTCCTGCATTGTCCAGCAAGCTCCATGGGTGGCCCCAGTGTGACAGAGAGACATGGCTTGCCATGTAGCTAGCCACTTGATGCCGCTGACCTTCAGGACATCCTTGAGGCAGAGCTGAAAGGTTGTCCATAAGGAGGCGTCTGCTGCCACTTGTCTTCTGCCAGGAGGCAGTACCAGATGAAAGGTCGACCTGAGAAGATGTCTGTTAATGTATAAATGTAGATATGTCACGATGAAGGAGGGTGGCAGACACTTGGCTTGTGGCAGCTTGGAACACATGGCCGGGTCACTTCCAAGGAGGACATACAACCTCCAACATGGCTGCCAGCCATCTGCAGGAACATTACACGCAGTGGTCAAATGTCATACAAATATTGGCAATTGTTCCCAAGGCAACTGAGGAGACTGTAAGATGTTTCCAGTGATCACATGGGGTGGATCAGTATCTTCAGTGTAAACACATCTGCCCCGGAGGGTCCCACAGGAGGAAGTTTACAATGCACTTAAATACAGTTATTCCTAGAAGTTTGTCGTAGCCGGTGTAATTCAATTATCTTTTCATAATTGTTAACATACACATGGAGACATGTTCTTGTGTGGGTATATCAGACATGTTTGAGTTGGATCGACTATTTCTTGCCTTGAAGCATCTGACTGAATCATGACGTCCTTTCCTGTTGATTGTTGTAGCAAGACATGTTTGCATGTGTATGTAAGAAATGTAACACTGCATAATGAGCAATTGAGTAGTGATTAAAGTTTAGTTTTGGATCCAGATTATTGCCACCACCACTGCCATGCTCACCACCACCACAACCCAGCCACCCAAAGCACTGCAGCTCCCTGTGTACAAGAAAGCAGGGGTGTTATCAAAACTTGAGATTAAATTTGATATGTTTTGTTGCTGACAATTTGATTACTGGGAGTGTAGGGATTTTTTGTATCTCTTCCACATCCCAGCGAGTAGTATCAGAGGCCAGCCTGTTTCCATTACAAATATAATACAGTTTTCCTGCTTTACTGCAATTGAATACACTGTATCATATTTAGCCGTGTTCAGCCAAGTGTGACTTGCTGGTGGGGCCAGGCAGAGGCTTGCAGGCACTCAAGTGTGGATGATTTATTACACAATTGTTCGACTTAGTTCAAAATGTCCTCCTTCTAATGGGCTTGTGTCAGGGAGGGGACTTGGCTGTCTAAGCAGGCCTAGTCTGTCAATGGAGAGATCCCTTGAGGAAATGCTGTTAAAGTAGTAAGGTGCCTAACATTGAGCCCCAGCTTTATAACGTATTTGTACGATGTTTGTCCCTGGTGTGTGGTGGTCACCTCGCAGAGAGATACAGACTCCCGACAGGCTTGGTCTTCATGAGCACATGGGCATGGCTTGATGCCTTCAGCAGGAGCTCAATAGTTGGGCGGAAGAAGAGGGCCATGGAAACTTTCAATCAGTTCACTCATCTAGATTCAATTTCCTGGAAATGCCAGAGAATGTTTTTACCATTACATTAATGTCCCTCAGTACATCTTAACATTGTAATATTTTCTATTCAAAACTTCTGTTTCATTATTTATGTTTCAAGAATTTGTCCACAATATGTTCCAAAATTTAAATAAAAATTTAAAATATATTGTGACAGACGAAAAAATGTCAGTTTATATAATCTTCAATAAGCTCAGTAATTTATTCTTATTTCTACCCATGTTTATGTATTTATGATATTTATGACATGGGTGTGTCTTGTACAGTAACGGGGCGGTGGGGTAGCCTAGTGGTTAAAGCGTTGGCTCCTCACGCTGAAGACCCGGGTTCGATTCCCCACATGGGCACAATGTGTTAAGCCCATTTCTGGTGTCCCCCGCCATGATATTGCTGGAATATTGCTAAAAGCGGCGTAAAACTAAACTCAGTCAGTCAGTCAGTTGTACAGTAACCATCTTCTCAAAACTGGTTTCTTTAAAACTAGTTAAAATAAGTCTGGGTATATCTTGGCAAGACATTGATAACTGATGAATGAAATCCTTGTGTATTTAACTCATAAATATTCACCAACCCATGGGATTGTTATTGTCAGATCCTGCTGGTCTGTATGCATATTGGCTTGGCATTAGACAATGGTTGATCAAATCGCTGTTAGGGGAAGTATTAGTCATAATCTGTTTCAGATCAGTAATACGCTATGGCACTAGGTGTGTGAGCTGTATTCATTCAGTAGGTGTTCCCCAGACTAATGCAATGGACTGGTAAAATGGTAAAAAGATTACTCAAAAGCACTCCTTGGAGCTATCAATTTGACATATAACATCAGACTTATATGAGCCAAGACCTTGTTATGGAAATACATTCAGGTGTTTATGGTTGGGTTTATTGAACGTGTTGCGTGTCAGTTTACAGAAACGTCAACAGTGTGACAGTGTACGAACAAATGCTCCCTAAACCACTGCTGTAAGTCAGAGGCCATTGCCGGCATGCATGTAGGATTTCTATACTAAACCTTCTCAATCTCCTGCCGGCTGACACTAATCACTTGTATTGATTCCACAATTGACTAGCATTACTGGCCTTCTCAGACAGTGCAAGAAGGTGTCACAACTCACCTAGTATATCGCTCAGGTAACATGACCGCCAGGTCGTGCCTCTGTTCCGTGAGGATTACGTGTCGCGGTCATATTTCAGATTATGACAGTTGACATAATGATTGATCGGCTGTCAGTCCCAGTGCATTCAGATGTCAAACCATCCATGATGCACCATAGCGCCCTCACAGCAATGCAGAAGACATTATGCTGCGCAACACAGTAGCAACTCTGGCGGCTGTATTCTCTATTATACCACACTGCACACATGATAAAGCAGTCAAATTCAATTCAATTTCTAGTTGAGATGACTGGTCTTGCATAGGAATGTAGGGGGCACGTATGCCTGGGTAATCAGCTGGAAATGATTAAAGTATTAGAGGTTCACTTGCCTACTTTGGTAAAGCTATTTCATGCATGTGAGTTTAAATTCTGTCAAGCCTAAATCATTACATCAAGTATTTGTCCAATTTGTTTGGCCACTGAGTCGAGTAGATGTCGGTTGCGAGTTTCCACTGTGTTTGTCAGTCGAGAAAATACTGACACGTATTGATGTGTTATGTCATTTCTCATTGCTGAACTTGCCGTGATGACAGAAAGAGAACTGGTAACTTCAGGCTGATTTTTTTCTTGAATTAACTACCGTGCAAATGAGAAATACATTAAAAGCCTACGTTTGCTATCTTCTTTTGCTGATTGGGCCATTTAAATGTTTAAGTGATGATATATAATGTGATGGTTGACAATTGTGTGACTAAAAACACCAGGAGAAATAGTTGTCTTCGAAAGTAATTTTCAGTTTTTACTGCAAAACAAATATATTTTCCAACCATAAATGGCTACTTTAGATAGGCCTGTCTCAAACTCACGGCAATGCATGGATGAGATGAACAGCTATTGTCGTGAAATGGAATTAGAGGCACTAACCATTGCTTGAAAAATGTATTTTGTTCAGCTGTAATCTTATGATAAAATATTTTTGAAATATTTACTGGTGATCATTGGTATTACAGTGTTTATTTGATTATTGCTTTTAGATTTTAAATGAAAACTGCATTTCTAGTCCATCCTTAGACTATTTTAATTTATTTTCCTGAAAATATTTCAGCAACAAATTTTCATGTGCCTACCAACTAAACTGACATGGCTGAAAGTGCAAATTGGGATGAGTCCATCAGCCTTCAATATTTGTTCTTGTCTACCAGCCTGTGACTACTAACTTCTACTTAGGACCACTAAAAATTCAGTGTTATCCTCAGTGACAAGTAGCACTTGAGGTTGATAATTCTTAACCAGTTTTCAATGAGAAAGTAAGATTGTTATGGATAACAACTTCTTTTATTATAAATGATGCGACGTTTCGGTATGGATTCTTATACCGTTGTCAAGCAAAAGTGTATAATATATAATATATAATAAAAGAAGTTGTTATCCATAAACAATCTTACTTTCTTATTAGTCACCAACTTCTAAATGCCAATCAAACAGATCAGTTTTCAATGCATCAGTTTTGTTCCAAATTTAACTGAATAAGAAATAGCAAATTTTTTCTCATGCAACAAGACTAGCTACTAACTCTGGGGACTAGTGAAATAGGGTTTACACTGGTCCTGTGGACTAGTCTTAGAAGAACGTAAGATGCTGAGGCTGTGTCTCACCAGTCACGATACAATTGTATTTTGCTGATGATACAGAATACAAGGTCTATATTCCCATTAACACCCACAGTGGGGCACGTAGCCTAACAACTAGTCTCTGAAATGAATATATTTTACAGAAAAAATAGTTCATAGTATGAAAAATATAATATAATGAAAAGGAGCCCTGACACTTTCTTCAATTTTCAGAAACTGTGGAAATCTAGACTTGACACATAATATAGACCTGCGTGGGCTTTCTTGGATATATTTGCTTCAGGGTCTGTTGACAGACTACGGGGGAGGGTACAAAACATGAAACAATGGCTAGCTGTAAAGGAAGCACAGTTATATGAGATATATCATAATGATATAACCTTGATCAGGTTAAACTTTAACTGTCTTACTATGGTGTTAGTGTAAGGTGTAAAACTCTCCATCACTGTAGACGTCATATCTTCTGAAGCCCTGTCATCTACATCAACTTAACTGCAGAATAAATCTTAAAATGTAATTACATATGTTCTTATGTCAGGCTGAAAACTCCATGCGTGTGTTTATGAAACATGTTTTGTGATACCAACATGAACACTGTCACTCTTAAGATACATGTTTGTGGCCACATGGCTTGTCCGCCAGATAAAACCCAGTCTCCCTCTTGAAGGTGGCCTCTCGGTAATCAGATCATTTTTCTGTGGTGTAGCAGGGAAGGTTGTGTATCAGATTCTACCCAGCTATCTTGAGCAAGTGCCCACCTGTTAAAATATTATGATTGAGGTGATTATTACAACCCCAGAAGCAGCGGGGATGGAGCAAGCATCAGCGTTCTCTCCAGTGTTTCGCTGAGATTGAAGGTGTTTTATGTGTTTGGACATCTCTGGCTTGCGGGTATTATGGATTATATGGACTTAGCTAAGTGTGATAAATGAGACCGTAAGATAATTGTCCCACGCTGACAACCTCTTTCGGGTGATTCTACAGCCTTCCAAATTCAAGAGGTATAATTTATCACCGCTATCAAAAATCTATAAGGTTCACACAACAAAACATGTTAAATTGATGAACACGGCCCAAACAAGCAGCCAAGCTGGTGTCAATTACTAGTGAATAATTAGGTAATAACGATTTACTGATGGGATTTTAAAGGTTTTATAGGAAAAGATTTGTTGAGGTTAAAATATGTGGCTAAGCCAATCTGGGTGCTGGTGATAATGTTTCCGGCATATGCGCAATTGATACATCGCTATTAAATATGATTAGACCTGAAGGGTGACAGTGTTATACATCACAGTTTAATCACATCTACATTAAGTCGGAATTAATTTTCCATGACAGGGTCGTCAGTGTTGACGGCAATCCATCATCTGTCGCTGTCAGCGATACAATGAGAGGTCAGCTCCGTGGAACATCCTTCAGTGTTACCCCCTACCTACTCTGTTTTCTCGTGACCGCAGCTCCCTCTGTAGACAAACTACATATATTGTCAGCTCTATGTTTCTCCAATTTTTGAAAAAGCTTTTGTTTTAAGTCACTCGTCTGTGTTTGGGCTGTCTAAGTGTATCATTGTTGCATGTCCTTATACTTTAATTTGCTCCAAAAAATTCAAGGATTATGTTCCGCCATGAATTGGATTCAGTCTTGCATAGGACATAAAACGGTCATAAAAGTGTCAGCATTCTTTCAACGAAAGCCTCATCTGAAAAGTCAATGATTGGCCATAGAGAGAAGTTATCCAAGCATTCAGTGCCACTCGCCACATGGAATAATGCTTATTGGTCAAAGGGAGATAACTCCTCTAGGTGAAAGTCATTTTTACTCAATCCTGGCGTGATTTATGCAAGATATGGTCATGTGTTAGTAAATATGCACACAACATTAAGATGGGGTTCTTGTGGGGAAGGGTTATTTCATGCCATCATGTAGCTGTATATATTGTATAGGAGTTGGTTCTGATTATGTTTTGAAGATTTTTGTTGAACTACAGAGAATGTTTTCTTTTTACTGTCTAGAAAGGTGAAGAGCTGGCAATGGGGAAATGGCTGGAAATTGGAGAAAGTGAAAAAGAAGTTGTAAAAAGTTGATGGCAGTTGCAAACAGATATCAGACGTAAATTCCAAATATCTGTAACATTCGTAGTTAACTGGTTAGCCACATGTTCGTACAGGGAGAAATGGACGAGACTGTCAGGTCGGAGAATTGTGTTTCACTTTGTTTTGTTTTGACGTGGTTTTCGCTGTTGTTTCCTCCAATCAAGTTGGAAGAAGTTTTGTTCAAACTGTTTCCCATACTTGTCTACAGAGGCTGGGTACCCTAGCCAAACCTTTTCTTCTTATGAACATGACATGCCAACTGCACATCAGCTTCAAAGAGCCTTCGCAGGTTGCCGTCTCTAGAATTGCCTCAAAGCCCTTTGATGCTTTCAAGTTTGGACATTTATCAACACTCAAATAATGATTCACAACAAAAGTGATTTTTCATTTGTTCAGGTGAAAATATATTTTGCCATCTGTTCTGTATACGAAAGGTCAAACCACGTACTACTGTGTCGATGTGTGGGACAGAAAAATCAATGTATTCATTTTTGGCATAAAAAAAATAATTAAGAAAAACATTTTTATGTCTCAAATTGTTTAATTTAAGTATTGTTTTATAAAAAAATTAAATCATTTCCATCACAATTTCGTAGAAAATGAAACAAAGAAATTCAAAATTAATACTTTTTAAATCTCTAGCCTATATTCATTCATTGTATGAAAGTGTTATGGGAAAGATTTTTCATTCCACTTTGTGCGTTGGGAATTACCCAGCATGGTAGTTTTATACAAAAAAGTGAATTGAAATTGAATTTTTGTATTGAGCCCCAAGTGAAGGATTAAATCTAGAAAATATGCCTGAAAGGTAGATTGAGGGGGGGATGAATTCATCTTGCACAAGAAGGCCAGTCCTTGTCCTCATGTTGCAGTGTTGTCCCATATCCTAGGCCTTCTCATCTATCACTGTATATTGTAGTGGTTGTTTTTAACTAAGCGCTGTATTCATGATGGAAGTGTGCTGTTGTAGGGGTTGACGGATCCCCACTGTGGGCCAAGTTCCCTTACAACCCTATATAGAAGCAGCCCCTTTGCCCGGGCGCTCCTATACAACCCCAGTCAGGATAAATGGATAAGGTGCTTGCCTCTATCAAACACCAGCAGGGCTACTATACACTACCTAAACCTCATCTACATTTGAAAAGAGTCCGGCTTGAGAAATGTTTTGGGCTCTGAGTCTCAATCTCAGGGCTGTCAAAACTGTCAAGGCGGTGTATAGCAAGATGGATGAGGGTCTGCTCAACACCACCACGCATTCCACAGGGAGCCCACAGTTCCTCCACCAGGGGGAGCTTCATACACAGCTGCCTCAACACAATTGGTCATCAATCATTCCTTGACATCATGACCTCCTGCAAACTGAATGACCAATCACTGCGGGTGTATTAATAGGGCTGGACACAAAGTGACCAATCAGGCAATCCTTAAATGATTAGGGGTCTGTTATTGCACAGCTCCTGTGGTGTTTGGGGACAATGGGGCTGGTGTTATCGTATAACAATTAGCTAGTGGCTGATTGCTGCTTGTACATATCTACATCACACACTGTCAGTCCACCTCAGTGTTCTGACAACAAGCTGTCATTTGGCCATATTGTCCGAGGTTAAGGAGGCAATCAAACCAGGGGGAAAATAACTGTATCTGGCGCCAGGGCTGCTTCTGAACAATCTGATCGTGCAAGTGCTGGAAGAGCTGTTGCTAAATTAGGGAATGACAAAAACTGAGGAAATACTTAGGACCAGCTATCTTTCTCCCAAATGTCACGACAATATGTCTGTCATATACAGCGTCTACCACATTTCCCGAGTTACTTATTTATATCTATCCCCTCTGTAACAACATAATTTCAAGCACTAACATATCAATATATTTGGGTTGGTTTTTACAGTAATAAAACATTTGCAAAACATATGTGAGCAACTTTTGATAATTTGAATAAGAGGACATTTAAGATAGGATATTTATTACAAAGAACATCCTAGCGACAGATTGCAAAACTTGTTACATTACATAGAGAGAGCAATATCCCACAAGAATATATGAATGTTGAAAGTTGATTTACTTGATATGGTGATGTTACCAATGTTGTAGTTGTATATGTTATATCATGCAGAACTGAATCAATAGGAACTAGGTGGTGTTGGTGCAGTCCGGAGCAGTACATGGCATTCGTTCATTCATTGAATACGTTTACAGTACAAATAGCTATACAGGTTAATACCTCAGGAATGGAAGACAAAATGGTGTAGTTCATACAAAACAGAAATACTTATCAACTACAAGTAAATTCAGAAATAGGGGCAGCATTGAGGTGTAATGACTTCGAGTTTAGCTAAACAATTATATGGAGGAAATTGGTTGCATGTTTTTAATGTGAGAAAACATGGCAGCATGTATTGTAGCTGAACTATTATGTGATGAAGGAAGAATAAAAAAGCGTGATGTAATGAACTCATCCTGTAGGGGGGTCGGCTCGTCCATTTTCCTGAAGTAAAGTAAATTATGTTTGTGTCGTATTTTGATCGATCATGTGGTGTGCATATGGAAGAACAAGTTCCTCAAGTATTTCAGCTGGTAGACAAAACTCACGTATTTAGTAAGTGTGGGAAGAAAAATGAAAATTGGATTCTCGTATAAATACATAATGTTGCCATGACAACATAATACGTATTGTGATGATTACATGTTATACAAGACCGCCTCCATGGTGTAGTGGTTAGAGCGTCCACCCGGAGTGCAGAAGGTCGCGGGTTCGATCCCTGGCCACGTCATACCAAAAGACGTTAAAATTTGGTACTTATTGGTCCCTGCCTGGCGCCCGGCATTTATGGGTACAACAAGGACTGGTTGGCTCGGAGTCAGTATAATGTGTCAGAGTGGGGTATTCATGCTTCACTGCGGCATGGTATCTCAGTGGGCTAGCACTATAAAACCAGCTTAAGTCTGGGCTAGTACAAGCAGCCGCACATCCACATACACACGCATGCACGTCGTCATATGAGTGAAATATTCTTAAGCACGACGTTAAACCCAATTTCACCTCACCTCACATGTTTATATAATTAATTATTTTAATGAAAGTACGGCAATACTTAGTTGCATTCTGATTGGTTTGTTGTATTTTTACAATAATGAGACCAGCCTCCTTGCTGGTGACAGACGGGTGTTACTGGTGACTGAACACAATGCTCCTCTCCATGACGGAAAGATGACGCACAAAGATGAGGCTTTTATATATTTTAGTGTGAAAGATAACTAAATTAATTGTCTGTGTGTATAATATGCATCTTGTTACATTCGATGATGTATTGCCTGTAAAACCTCTTCTGTAATATACCAATCAAAACATTGTACTTTTAACAAATAGATCATTGTCTCTGGTTTATGGCAAATAATATGTCTCTCATGAAATGATATTATCATTACTTTGTCATTTGTTGGTGACATTTACTGGTGTTGTGACTCCTAATCCATCATGTGAATAATCAATCCATATACCGTACTCCATATACCGTATTCCATATACCGTATTCCATGTACCGTATTCCATATACCGTAATCCATATACCGTAATCCATATACCGTACTCCATATACCGTATTCCATATACCGTATTCCATATACCGTATTCCATATACCGTGTCTGAAACTACTCGGAAGCGGTGAGCAATCACTTTAGTCTTTCTTATTACTACAGTTAATGCCATAGCTAAAGCTGTATGAAAAAAATGAGCAACTCCTTAACTTTTTGTGAGTAGTATATTATGTTACAGTGTGGACTAGTATAGATGATGTATTGGTGCCTCAGATCTTCAGTATTAAAATAAGCATTATAGATGTCTGCTTCATCTTGCTGTCATGTTTGTTTGTTGTTAAATGCTACAGTAATATTCCAGCTGTATTGCCTGTAAAACAGCGGCATGTAAATAATTGAGTCTGGACCAGACAAACCAGTGATCAATATTAAGTGATATGTTCACTTTTCCTGGGGTACTTTGTTCCACATTCAACCAAATCACTGAGCCTGACTACCAGATCCAGCATTGGTTGCTAGGGAACAACTCTAACCAGTAATCTG
This sequence comes from Haliotis rubra, assembly GCF_003918875.1. Taxonomy (NCBI): domain Eukaryota; kingdom Metazoa; phylum Mollusca; class Gastropoda; order Lepetellida; family Haliotidae; genus Haliotis; species Haliotis rubra. The sequence goes on from NW_025767157.1 coordinate 2,222,886, forward strand.
CCATCTGGCCGTGATGACACTGGACTTACTCAATACTAGTGGTGGTCCGATTAATTGAAATAATTGAAGATTGGTCGCAATGACTAAACGACCAAGCAATCGATCATGTTTTCTCATAATCGAACACAAACAATCTGGAACATTTGTTTGCATTGACAATATTTTTCACAAGGTTGGTTTTGTCTGTTACATTTCATAAACATTACAAGCTCGTTCCAAGTCAGGATTGAATTTATCTTAAAGACTCCAGGAAATTTATGTTCCTAACATACTAGTCATCCTTTAAAGATGTTAAATTTGCACATGCATTTTGTGGAATTTGCAAAAAGACTCATAAGAACTACATTTTTTTTTTCTGTTTTTTTGTGCAGTAACAAACATAACCAGAAAAATTTGATAAAGGATGCTGACCAATTATTTTCGATGATTGATCGGTTGTAATGAACCAATCATCAATTATGAGATTTTATCCAATTCCCAACTCTACTCAATACACATGTATTATTCAGATGTTCAACAAATGCATTATTGTTTTAAGACATGAGTCAGTATTTTTCAGTTTACAGAGAAATAGGGTTAAAGCTCTGTTTTGCATGTTGGATGTAAAACAACTCCAGTAAGATGCATATTCTAATGTGTCTGACATCGTCTTTATTCATAGAAAATTTGTCACAGACATATTCTTGTGTCTTATTTCAATTAATTTAAGTCACAGACATATTTTTGTGTTTTATTTCAAAGAGTTTATGTCGCAGACATATCAAATCAGCCTAAGAATATCCCACTTTTATGATTTATCTGTGTTTTAGTCCACTATGAGAACTTTAAATGAAACAAACTATAATCTCATATTGTTCCTGATGATTTAACTGCAGAGTAACCAAGTTGTACATCTAGCATTGTACAAGCAAGCTTTCGACATGAGTTCCAGCGTTTGACCTTCAGTGTAGATACTCTGATCCGTTGGCTGGATGTAATCCCTTGACATATTCCCCTTCACAAACAACATCATCTCCACAATCCCCGGTGGACATTTTGTATGCATAATCTCACTCAAACTGCAGATTGATCATGTAAAAACTATTGCTATTCATACATTTTTGGAATATTGGTCATTGTTTCTGGTTTAGCTGCATGCAAATAAGAAGTGAATTACTCAAAGGACTTTGTTTCTTTTGCAGAAGGGAGTCAGGCCTGCCTCAGTCCACGATCTCCAGCCTCCAGTGAGTAGCCCCACGTGCACATGATCAGGCTCGACTGTGTCATATTTGCTTCACAGAGAGCTACCCTCACATGTCTCAAAGTGATGAATGTAGCCTCAGTTTGATTACTTGTGTTGTCAGGTGATGGTTTGTAATTACAGGTTTGTTTTCAAATTTGCTCTGACAAAAAGTGGACAAATTACCTGAATTGCAAACTGCTGACTGAAATAATTGTCCTTTCACTATTTCAACAGCAAAAGTACCTACTGTGTTTATATTTGTAGTTTATAGAATATTGCCACTGTTCTTTCATGGAATGCTAAGCAATAAATATCTTATCTTACCTTATTCTTACGGACAAGACCAGTTTGATGAATAGTTCATAAAACATGTGTGGTACAACAAACTATTTCCATTTTTACACCAACCAGGATTCATCACACACAAAACTCCCAAAAGCAAGATATCAAATTCTGGACTGGCAGAATTTAGTTTTGCTTGGCAGAGATTTCATAACCTTGAAAATTGAAAAGGGCTTTATTCTTTGTTTGTGTTTTCCAAACAACAAAACACTTTTGGCTAACTTAAAGTCGAACTAATGTCAAAAGCAGAAATTAGTTTTTTGTAACACAGCATTGAGATTCCATGCTATCACTAATTTGAAGCACTAACCCTCGTACCAACAAGTTTTACAGAGACTAAAAAAATTAACACTGAAGTACCACATCTGATCTGTGTGGACTTGGAAGCATGTGCCACAGCATCCTTGGCACGTCACAGACAGTGATCTAGATTCAATTATATGGATATTACAGGAATAAATGGAGTCACTGAGCTGTGAATCTTTAATAGTGATTATCATGTGACACAGAGTGACCTTATAAGTCTAAGTGACCTTGGCTTGACTCATCGCGACCTTGGTTTAATTCATAGGTGTAGACTTTGACCTGATAGAAAGTGACATTCCTCTTATTCTTAGATTAAGGGACACGGGTGATGTTTTTGGAAGTGAGTTTCACCTTGACACAACATGGATAGTAGCCTTGATGTAATTCTTAGTGACCTTGACATGACCTTGACATGACCCACATAGAAAAACTTTGACATATACATCTGCACTTTAATCTAGTTCAGAGAGTAATGTTTAACAGATTGACAGTAACAGAGTTTACTGATGTTTGCTTAGATTGATTTCAACAGAACCTGTTTTGGTATTGTATGTTTCCGAAATACAATTTTGACAAATCTTTCACTGTTGTTCCATAAAGAAGCCCTTGTGAAGGATTGGTCTTGAGGTATATCTTGAAATGAGAAACGTAAATTCTGTTATGGAAGGCCTAAAGCTTCAATCTGACTTGCATGTACCAACTCAACTGATTAAAATTCATTGAATTTTTGTTCCCCGTAATTACCTTGCTTGTGTGGTGAGCAGCGGTCTCGCACAGCGTATTTTGGGATCAGGATAAGGGCTGCTATCGGAATGAGACTGCTCGCAGGCTGACCTGTTAGGATGGAAATTACTGTGTGTTGGGTTTTTTTTATCGGAATTACCAGAATAGTGCATGATGGGAAGGGTCGGGGTCAGTGGCCCTGTTTGCATGTGGCGTCATATAGGATTAATCTTGCAGATTGGAGATGGTGCTATTGCATGAATATATTAGTGTCAGTGTTTTGTGCAAGATGGCACCGAGGCGAATTTAATGCTTATTTAAAGTGACAATCAGGGCCTCATCAATACCATCATCCCGGTTATTTCCTGGTTGAAATTCAAACCCATTCATTACACTTCGTTTCCTCACTAATCAATTTGAAGAAATTTCTGTTTCACCTCGTGAAAATGGAATTAATATTGCTCAGTCATTTATCTCTATACATTCCAGCAACCAGATAAAAACATTTAATTTTGGTCTCGTCTGAAATGGCCTAATCAAGTACTCCGTTTGTAATACAAAAAAAAGACCTGACAATTTGATGACGGAAAAAGCCAAAAATACCCCAATAAATGGAACGTTTTTGCATCTGAGTAAGTGTTGTAATTGCATCTCAGCAACACATTGGGAATGTGTACTTGAAAAAGAAATAGTATCCAGAAGAATAGACTGATGAGGGAATAAATTTCTTATTATGTCAGTGGATCTGGAATATCTTTTCCTTTCAGGAAATGGTACTCAATAGTTGTAACTTTATGTTACATGGTATCAGTTCGAGAAAATTAAATTCTGAATCCTTTCATTTTGGCAAACAGTGGTATTGATAACTTTTTAAAACTTAGCGTCGCACAAAACTTTGAATAAAAGTGTCAGTAAGTAATGAAAATTCACACTTGTCTGTTCAGAGTGAGATCATCATTGGCTTCCAGGGAAAAATAGGTCCCCAGTACCTCACACTTATCTTCTCTTGTGACTGGGACTGAATAGTTCCCCTGTTATCATGATTGTCTCCCCTGTTTACTGGGACGGAATACGTCAGCATTACCTCACACTTGCCTCACAGGTTTAATAGGGCAAGTACTTACTCACTCACTCAGCTTCTCACTCACTCACTCCTTCACACTCACTCCTTAAAAGACCCTTGTTTCACATGAAGACTTTTTCATATTTTCCAATAAGATTAATCACCTAAGTCGGCTTTTTGGAGTTTCGAGCACTTTTTTACTGTAATTGGCCAAAATTTACTGTAGACATTACACAGATATTCCACCCCTAGACATGGTGTATCTGGAGATATTCACTCCAGAGACCTTAGTTTGTGTAACCCTACAGTTGGACAAAGATCTGATCAAACTTTGTGACAGAGTGACACTTTGACAGCCGCACTACTCTCACTAAGTGATCACAGACAGGAGGACTGTGAAGCTGCAAAACCGTCCATGATGCTGCTCAGTGTCATTGGTCTGATGATGTCACCAACAGCAACTGAAAGACAGATGTGAATATGTATGAAGGGGAGGTAACACTGTCACTCAATCTGACTTTTGGCACTTTCTCACCGACACCTGAAGAGCACTGATCTCATGTACAGTGTATGATTCTTGTATTTTATTTGTTCGCCCATTGACGTCAGTCATGTTGACATGTTGATGTAATAATGTTTGTGAAGACTTGGAGAATCCTTGAGCATTCTGTCAGGAGTTCAGAATGTTTCATTGAAAAAAAAGTACAATCCATCTGTCATCATTTTTTTTTTTCATGTAAATTCTACATTGCAACCTTGAGACTGAGCTGTTACCTTCAGGTACATCGTAGGGTCATCTGAGAGCCCCCAATCAGCCACATCACCAGGCCACAGTTCCAACAACAATGAGGAACCTCAGAGGCCAAGGACTGGGGTGGCTGTGCTGGACAAGATGGTGGCTCGTCTGGAGGCTGGTCCTCGACACAGGTTGTGTCAGCATAGGAATGGATGTGTCCTGTATGTCCTCAAGGTAAGTGTGGCTTCTTCTCATGTAATGTTTTTCCTCAGCTGAAGTTTGGTATATGTTCTCATTGTATGCATCATGTCTGCCCTCAAAGTAGATCCCATATGTGTCTCCAATACAGATGGCCAGTGAGAGGGGCAATACACCCACCTTCTGATATCTGAGCCACTGATGTGAACACTCATTGTATATCTATACCACAGATGTGAACACCCACATAATGTCTGAGTCACTGATATAAAAACTCATTGTTTATCTGAGTCACTAATGTGAACTGCTAACTCTTGATATCTAAATACCGGATGTGAACACCTATCTGATGTTAGAGCCAGTGATGGGAACACCCAAATCCTGATATCTAAACCACTGATGGGAACACCCAAATCCTGATATCTAAACCGCTGATGTGAACACCCAAATCCTGATATCTAAACCGCTGATGTGAACACCCAAATCCTGATATCTAAACCGCTGATGTGAACACCCAAATCCTGATATCTAAACCGCTGATGTGAACACCCAAATCCTGATATCTAAACCACTGATGGGAACACCCAAATCCTGATATCTAAACTGCTGATGTGAACACCCAAATCCTGATATCTAAACCGCTGATGTGAACACCCAAATCCTGATATCTAAACCACTGATGTGAACACCCAAATCCTGATATCTAAACCGCTGATGTGAACACCCAAATCCTGATATCTAAACCGCTGATGGGAACACCAAAATCCTGATATCAAAACTGCTGCTTCAGGGTCTGTATGACAGACTAACCGCTGATGTGAACATTATGAGAAGTATTATATTGATATCCAACATGATAGTTTCCTGCTCCACCACTGATATGAACAATGGACATACACTGTGGTGTTGAGCACCCTTTGAGCATTATACATGTGGTACAGTGCAAGAGATTAGAGGTAATACTTAGCTTAGAGCAGTGGCATGTGCAGAAATGCTTGTCATACAGATGTTCAGAAAGAGGAGATTGATAAATTACAATAACATAGCCCACAAACCTGCCATGTTGTCTTTGCTTATAACACTCAAGAAGTATGACAGCTCAGAAATGTTTTCTGTTGATGTTCTCAACAAGGCAATGGGGGCCATGGTTTACCTCAAGGGGTGGACTTGGGTTGAGCATGGCTTTACACTGCAGGGGGTTGGGGGGCTAGTGTTCCCCTGGGGTGGAGCATGGCTTTACACTGCAGGGGGTTGGGGGCTAGTGTTCCCCTGGGGTGGAGCAGGGACTGTTGTTCCCCTGGGGTTGGAGCAGGGCCTGTACACAGCAGGGGATGGGGGCTTGTGTTCCCCTGGGGTGGAGCATGGCTTTACACTGCAGGGGTTGGGGCTAGTGTTCCCCAGGGGGTGGAGCATGGCTTTACACTGCAGGGGGTTGGGAGGCTAGTGTTCCCCTTTGGTGGAGCATGGCTTTACACTGCAGGGGGTTGGGGGCTAGTGTTCCCCAGGGGTTGAGCATGGCTTTACACTGCAGGGGGTTGGGAGGCTAGTGTTCCCCTGGGTGGAGCATGGCTTTACACTGCAGGGGGTTGGGGGCTAGTGTTCCCCAGGGGTTGAGCATGGCTTTACACTGCAGGGGGTTGGGAGGCTAGTGTTCCCCTGGGGTGGAGCATGGCTTTACACTGCAGGGGGTTGGGGGGCTAGTGTTCCCCTGGGGTGGAGCATGGCTTTACACTGGAGGGGGTTGGGGGCTTGTGTTCCCCTGGGGGTGGAGCAGGGACTGTTGTTCCCCTGGGTTGGAGCAGGGCCTGTACACACAGCAGGGGATGGGGCTTGTGTTCCCCTGGGGTGGAGCATGGCTTTACACTGCAGGGGGTTGGGGGGCTAGTGTTCCCCAGGGGTGGAGCATGGCTTTACACTGCAGGGGGTTGGGGGCTAGTGTTCCCCTTTGGTGGAGCATGGCTTTACACTGCAGGGGTTGGGGGCTAGTGTTCCCCAGGGGTGGAGCATGGCTTTACACTGCAGGGGTTGGGAGGCTAGTGTTCCCCTGGGGTGGAGCATGGCTTTACACTGCAGGGGGTTGGGGGCTAGTGTTCCCCAGGGGTTGAGCATGGCTTTACACTGCAGGGGTTGGGAGGCTAGTGTTCCCCAGGGGTGGAGCATGGCTTTACACTGCAGGGGGTTGGGGCTTGTGTTCCCCCTGGGTGGAGCATGGCTTTTACACTGCAGGGGTTGGGGGCTAGTGTTCCCCAGGGGTTGAGCATGGCTTTACACTGCAGGGGGTTGGGGGGCTTGTGTTCCCCTGGAGTGGAGCATGGCTTGTACACTGCAGGGGGTTGGGGGCTAGTGTTCCCCAGGGGTTGAGCATGGCTTTACACTGCAGGGGTTGGGGGCTAGTGTTCCCCAGGGGTTGAGCATGGCTTTACACTGCAGGGGTTGGGGGCTAGTGTTCCCCAGGGGTGGAGCATGGCTTTACACTGCAGGGGTTGGGGGCTAGTGTTCCCCAGGGGTTGAGCATGGCTTTACACTGCAGGGGGTTGGGGGCTAGTGTTCCCCAGGGGTTGAGCATGGCTTTACACTGCAGGGGTTGGGGGCTAGTGTTCCCCTGGGGTGGAGCATGGCTTTACACTGCAGGGGGTTGGGGGCTAGTGTTCCCCAGGGGTTGAGCATGGCTTTACACTGCAGGGGGTTGGGGGCTGTGTTCCCCTGGGGTGGAGCATGGCTTTACACTGCAGGGGTTGGGGGGCTAGTGTTCCCCAGGGGTGGAGCATGGCTTTACACTGCAGGGGGTTGGGGGCTAGTGTTCCCCAGGGGTTGAGCATGGCTTTACACTGCAGGGGTTGGGGGCTAGTGTTCCCCAGGGGTTGAGCATGGCTTTACACTGCAGGGGGTTGGGGGCTAGTGTTCCCCAGGGGTTGAGCATGGCTTTACACTGCAGGGGGTTGGGGGCTTGTGTTCCCCTGGAGTGGGAGCATGGCTTGTACACTGCAGGGGGTTGGGGGCTAGTGTTCCCCAGGGGTGGAGCATGGCTTTACACTGCAGGGGGTTGGGGGCTAGTGTTCCCCAGGGGTGGAGCATGGCTTTACACTGCAGGGGTTGGGAGGCTAGTGTTCCCCTGGGGTGAGCATGGCCTTACACTGCAGGGGGTTGGGGGCTATTGTTCCCCTGGGGTGGAGAATGGCCTGTACACTGCAGGGGGATGGAGGACTATTGTTCCCCTGGGGTGGGGTGCAGAATGGCCTGTACACTGCAGGGGGATGGAGGACTATTGTTCCCCTGGGGTGGGGTGCAGAATGGCCTGTGCACAGCAGGGAGATGGGGCACTAGTGTTCCCCAGGAGTGGTGAAGAACTTGGCTTGTACACAGCAGGGGGGTGGGGCACTAGTGTTCCCCTGGGGTGGTAAAGAACTTGGCTTGTACACAGCAGGGGGATGGGGCACTTGTGTTCCCCTGGGGTAGTGAAGAACTTGGCTTATACACAGCTTGCAGGGATGTGAGGAAAGATGAGACAAGGGGCCTGACTGACTGCCTTCATCCTAATCCATCATTCCTGACAAGTCTCACTCTGACACTGATAGTTCCACCATAATCACAACCGGACTGGCTGACTCCAGTAGACTTGCTGCCTGGCACCCCAACCTGTATTTCCTGTCTACAACTGACTAGGCTGGTGCAGGAGGCTGGTGGAGGGTTTCCTGTACAGAAACCTCCTGTAATAAGGTTATAATTTTTAGCAAACTGACAAATTCATATACATATACATATCAGTCCTTAGGGATGAAGAACACTATTTCATGTCCCGTAGTAAATATTTAGATGTAAGACACTCCTTATTTAACTCCCTTTCCTCTCAAATTAATTACTTTCAAAGCCATACCACCACAGAAATATTTAGCCTCCTGTTTACAAATAATGAACAAAATAATATAGATATGATCTGCTACCATATGTACAACTTTAAACAAATCTAGATTGTACTAGGCCATTATACATTTCTATTAGTATATGTATTGTTACTCTGTTTCATTATGTATCTTGTTTATGTAGGAGATTGTCACTGTTTCTACGTGGAACATTCGTGCAATAAATATCTTGTATCTTATCAGAAATAATTACATCAACACAATGTGTGGTATACATTAGCATGTTTACAATTTCAGACAATAATTTACAAACTTATCTTACAAAGATGTGTGTGCATGTTTGGTTTTCTTTCACTTCTGGGGCGGTGGGGTAGTCTAGTGGTTAAAGCGTTGGCTCGTCACGCCGAAGACCCAGGTTCGAATCCCCACATGGGTACAATGAGTGAAGCCCATTTCTGGTGTCCCCCGCCGTGATATTGCTGGAATATTGCTAAAAGCTGCATAAAACCAAACTCAGTCAGTCAGTCTTTCACTTCTGTAAATATATTCTAAATGTATGTTGTGTAAACTGATAATATGTTGTCTTCAAAATTGCCTCTTTACCAAAATCAAATGTTTTTTTATAAGAAATATATCTTATCTTATTAAATAAATATTTGACCTCTTAAGAAGAAGAAATGTACTGCATTTAAGTGAAATTATTTTTTTTATGATCATGCTGTAGCCTAGAGTGCAAGAAATCCACTATAAATTGAATATAATACAAATCACAAGTATTGGCTAACAAATCCAATATTGCTAAATGAATACAATAACAAATTGTAGATGTATTATTTACAATATTCAGTGAAACAATAACAAAATAATTTTTTACAGTGTTAATTAATTATGAAAATGAGAAGTGACCATATTACTGTCAAATTGAATAAAATGGTATAGGATATATTTTATATTGCATATCTGGCTTTGTTGAATAACACACAAATTCAAGTAAAAGCATTTCCTTTTAAAATATTTATGAATAATCAATTCTAGTGATCGTGAATAACAAATTGAATTCATGAAGGGATACGGTTTGATTCACCAAATGCACGATAGCATCATAACAGGCCTGCTGTAGGCGTCCATGTTCATGGTTTCTACCTGAAGATTAATGCTTTACATTTACACCAATGATAGTGGTCTTAGTGGAGGTGTTGTCCATTGAAATTACCACAATTTGATGTTATCTCGGGCTATTTCATCACAAAAGTTGAATAAATTTCTGAGGTCATTTCTGCAAGTCATGTCACTAATTCTGGTCAAGACTGCCATGTATATAATGGTGTAATCATCTTGCCAGTATGATATGTAGCAAAGCTGTCCTATCCCTGGCAATACTTTGTGGCTCTTTGATGATGTCTGGGACTGTGAGGGTCTCTACAGTGCAGGGGAGGTAACTCTGTCATGATTAATGTTCAAGGATTTAGTACAGGGAGGAATGGTGTTAACAAGTCATAAATCATGTCCAGCAAACATTTGTCCACAGTCAATCAGCACATGTCTCAATTTGAGGTAGTTAACACATTCTGGAGCCCTACTTGAGAAGAAGGCAATTACAAACTAAAGTCGTGACCTTGATGACCAACTGATGGCCATGGTTGGTTTGTAGGCATAAAATGTCAGTTATTTTTGGAGTAGTTGAATAAATTGGCATATTTGTGTAGTGGAAACTAGTTATGTTTTTACACATAATTATGGTATGTTCTGTTTTTTCCACTTGATTATGAAGGTAAAGTATTTTCTTCCACATAGAAGGATTTCTGCTCTGTATCATCTTCCAACACCACACCCACCCCCAACACCACACCCACTTCTCCAACACCACATACTCTTCCAGACATCTTCCAGATATTGCTAACACCTTATCTACTTCCAGGCATCTCCAGCACCACATCCTCTTCCAGACACCTTCAACACCTCACCCACTTTCTGACTTATTATCCCCACACCACTCACTTCTCTCCCATGCCTACCTCCTGAAATATCCTTCAATACCTACTTCTCAATGCACCACACCACACCACACTTCTCATGCACACCACACCACACCAACACCCACTTCTCTTCTCATGCACTACACCACACCACACCCACTTCTCACTGCATCCACACCACACCCACCACCACACAACACACCCACTTCTCACCACCACACCAATACCACTTCTCACTTCTCATGCACACCACACCCACAACACACCAACACCCACTTCTCATGCACACCACTCCACACCACACCACACCAACACTTCTCATGCACACCCACTTCTCCACCCCCTTTTCATGCACCATGCACCACACCACATCCACACCCACTTCTCCGCACACCACACCACATCCACACCCACTTTTTCACGCACACCACACCACACCAAACACCCACTTCTCATGCACACTAACTTCTCACACCACATCATCCACACCCACTTCTCATGCACACCACACCACGCACACACTTCACACTCACCCACACCACACCACACACACCCACTTCTCACACACACCACCACACCACTTCTCATCCACACCCACATCTCATGCACACCACACCACATCCACACCCACTTTTCATGCACACCACACCACACCAACACCCACTTCTCATGCACACCACACCACATCCTCACCCACTTCTCATGCACACCACACCACACCACACCCACTTTTTCACGCACACCACACCAACACCCACTTCTCACGCACACCACACCCACACTTCTCATGCACACACCACACACCCACTTACATCACTCACACCACACCACTTCTCTCCCACTTCTCATGCACACCACACCCCATCCACCCACTTCTCACACACCACACCAACACCCACCACTCACACCACTCTCTGCACACCACACCACACAACACTTCTCATGCACACCCACACCCACTTCTCACTCACACCACACCACACTCACACCCACTTCTCACACACCCACTTCTCATGCACACCACACCACACCACACCCACTTCTCATGCACACCACACCACAGCCACTTCTCATGCACACCACACCACACCCAACACCCACTACTCACACCAACACCCACACCACACCACACCACACCCACTTCTCACTCACACCACACCAACACCCACACCACACCCACACCAACACCCACTTTTTCTAATGAACACCACACCAACACCCACTTCTCATGCACACCACTGTGGGTAGCCTTAGTGGTTCTCAGCTATTCACACCACACCAGACCCGGGTTCTCATTGCACACATGGGCACAATGTGAAGCCTATTTCTGGTGTCCTCCCACCATCATTGCTGGAATATTGCTACCAACACCCACTTCTCAAAACTAAACTCAGTCAGTCAGTCAGTCACGCTCACCACACCACACCAACACCCACTTCTCACACACACCACACAACATCCACACCCACACCCACTACTCACGCACACCACACCACATCATCACCCACTTCTCATGCACACCACACCACACCCACTTCTGTCACACACCACCAGACATCTCTGGATCCAGCATCTGCTATGAGGCATGAAATCACAGCCTGCCCCTGTAGTGCAATTACAGCAGGAATGTTATATTTGACAGGAACTAACATGTGACTTGCCCTTCTCAAAGACTAATGGAGAAGACAGCATTATAGGCTGCCAGTCTTCTGTCTGTCAGCTTGTCAGTGTACCTTCTGGACCTGCCTGTATGTGTCATATGGTGGATCTGTTTTTGTGTGTCATCTCCAGGACCTGTCTGAAGGTGTCATCTCTTGGACCTGTCTGAAGGTGTCATCTCCTTAACCTGTCTGTAGGTGTCATCTGCTGGACCTGTCTGAAGGTGTCATCTCCTGGACCTGTCTGTAGGTGTCATCTCCTGGACCTGTCTGAATGTGTCATCTCCTGGACCTGTCTGAAGGTGTCATCTGCTGGACCTGTCTGAAGGTGTCATCTGCTGGACCTGTCTGAAGGTGTCATCTGCTTGGCCTGTCTGAAGGTGTCATCTGCTGGACCTGTCTGTAGGTGTCATCTGCTGGGCCTGTCTGAAGGTGTCATCTGCTGGACCTGTCTGTAGGTGTCATCTCCTGGACCTGTCTGAAGGTGTCATCTGGACCTGTCTGAAGGTGTCATCTCCTGGGGACCTGTCTGAAGGTGTCATCTGCTGGACCTGTCTGAAGGTGTCATCTCCTGTACCTGTCTGAAGGTGTCATCTGGACCTGTCTGAAGGTGTCATCTCCTGGACCTGTCTGAAGGTGTCATCTGCTGGACCTGTCTGAAGGTGTCATCTCCTTGACCTGTCTGAAGGTGTCATCTCCTGGACCTGTCTGAAGGTGTCATCTGCTAGACCTGTCTGAAGGTGTCATCTCCTGGACCTGTCTGAAGGTGTCATCTCCTGGACCTGTCTGAAGGTGTCATCTCTTGGACCTGTCTGAAGGTGTCATCTGCTGGACCTGTCTGAAGGTGTCATCTGCTGGACCTGTCTGAAGGTGTCATCTGCTGGACCTGTCTGAAGGTGTCATCTGCTGGACCTGTCTGAAGGTGTCATCTGCTGGACCTGTCTGTAGGTGTCATCTCCTGGACCTGTCTGAAGGTGTCATCTGCTGGACCTGTCTGAAGGTGTCATCTCCTTAACCTGTCTGAAGGTGTCATCTCCTGGACCTGTCTGAAGGTGTCATCTGCTAGTCCCGTCTGAAGGTGTCATCTGGACCTGTCTGAAGGTGTCATCTCCTGTACCTGTCTCTTGGTGTCATCTCTTGGACCTGTCTCTAGGTGTCATCTCCTGGACCTGTCTGAAGGTGTCATCTGGACCTGTCTGAAGGTGTCATCTCCTGGACCTGTCTGAAGGTGTCATCTGCTGGACCTGTCTGAAGGTGTCCTGAATCTGATTGTATATGTTATCTTTTGAACCTGTCTGTGCCGGCTGCTGGACCTGTCGTCTGTTCATATGTGCTGTCTGCTGAAGCTGCAAGTGTCGGCTGCTGGACCTGCCTGTCAGTGCCATTGCATATACCAACCTGATGAATGAGCTGCCTAATGATCTCACTTGGAAGGAGGCTGGATTAGGGAAAGTGCAACACTTATGGAGTACTTATCTCCTACTTAGCCTCCTCCTCCCTGCTGCGGGTGTCGGTCATGGTGGATGTGGGAATCAGGGAGCCCATGCAGCAAATGTCACCCTCCAGTCACGGCTGTCATATGGAGACATACTCTAGATTTATGAAGCACCCAGCCAGACAGTAAATGAGATGGCAATTGCTTTGAATTTATAATTTGTTTTTTCCACATGTTGTTCAGAAGCCCCCCCTGCTGGTGATGTGTGAAACTAGAGAAGGACAGTGCTGCCACCTATAGGTCAACAGGTCACACTGAAAGTGACTTATTGTCCCTATCATGGTTACATGGTGTGAACTCTCAGTCATCTGTCAAAGTCTTACATTAGCATATGCCATGGCGGAGGATGCTCTGGACAGACTGCTGTTACTTCCAACAGGAAGCAACAGAGAGATACGTTTGTTTGGCAGTTTGCACTGTCCATATGACTTGGCTCTTGGGAGATTTTAAACTTTGAAAAGAAGTACTGTACTCAAATACTGAAGGAACTTCCTGATCAGATAGGGGCACAGTACACTACACTTGGTGCAAGAGCTCCCATGGGGACAGAATGGCAGATAGGGGCACAGTTACACTACACTTGGTGCAAGAGCTCCCATGGGGACAGAATGGCAGATAGGGGCACAGTTACTCTACACTTGGTGCAAGAGCTCCCATGGGGACAGAATGGCAGATAGGGGCACAGTTACACTACACTTGGTGCAAGAGCTCCCATGGGGACAGAATGGCAGATAGGGACACAGTTACACTACACTTGGTGCAAGAGTTCTCCCATGGGGACAGAATGGCAGATAGGGACACAGTTACACTACACTTGGTGCAAGAGCTCCCATGGGGACAGAATGGCAGATAGGGACACAGTTACACTACACTTGGTGCAAGAGCCCCATGGGGACAGAATGGCAGATAGGGGCACAGTACACTACACTTGGTGCAAGAGCTCCCATGGGGACAGAATGGCAGATAGGGACACAGTTACACTACACTTGGAGCAAGAGCTCCCATGGGGACAGAATGGCAGATAGGGGCACAGTTACTCTACACTTGGTGCAAGAGCTCCCCATGGGGACAGAATGGCAGATAGGGGCACAGTTACTCTACACTTGGTGCAAGAGCTCCCATGGGGACAGAATGGCAGATAGGGGCACAGTACACTACACTTGGTGCAAGAGCTCCCATGGGGACAGAATGGCAGATAGGGGCACAGTACACTACACTTGGTGCAAGAGCTCCCATGGGGACAGAATGGCAGATAGGGACACAGTTACACTACACTTGGTGCAAGAGCTCCCATGGGGGACAGAATGGCAGATAGGGGCACAGTTACTCTACACTTGGTGCAAGAGCTCCCATGGGGACAGAATGGCAGATAGGGGCACAGTTACTCTACACTTGGTGCAAGAGCTCCCATGGGGACAGAATGGCAGATAGGGGCACAGTACACTACACTTGGTGCAAGAGCTCCCCATGGGGACAGAATGGCAGATAGGGACACAGTTACACTACACTTGGAGCAAGAGCTCCCATGGGGACAGAATGGCAGATAGGGGGCACAGTACACTACACTTGGTGCAAGAGCTCCCATGGGGACAGAATGGCAGATAGGGACACAGTTACACTACACTTGGAGCAAGAGCTCCCATGGGGACAGAATGGCAGATAGGGGGCACAGTTACTCTACACTTGGTGCAAGAGCTCCCATTGGGACAGAATGGCAGATAGGGGCACAGTTACACTACACTTGGAGCAAGAGCTCCCATGGGGACAGAATGGCAGATAGGGGCACAGTACACTACACTTGGTGCAAGAGCTCCCATGGGGACAGAATGGCAGATAGGGGCACAGTTACACTACACTTGGTGCAAGAGCTCCCATGGGGACAGAATGGCAGATAGGGGCACAGTACACTACACTTGGTGCAAGAGCTCCCATGGGGACAGAATGGCAGATAGGGGCACAGTACACTACACTTGGTGCAAGAGCTCCCATGGGGACAGAATGGCAAATAGGGACACAGTTACACACTACACTAAGAGCAAGAGCTCCCATGGGGACAGAATGGCAAATAGGGACACAGTTACACTACACTTGGAGCAAGAGCTCCCATGGGGACAGAATGGCAGATAGGGGCACAGTACACTACACTTGGTGCAAGAGCTCCCATGGGGACAGAATGGCAGATAGGGGCACAGTACACTACACTTGGTGCAAGAGCTCCCATGGGGACAGAATGGCAGATAGGGGCACAGTTACACTACACTTGGAGCAAGAGCTCCCATGGGGACAGAATGGCAGATAGGGGCACAGTACACTACACTTGGTGCAAGAGCTCCCATGGGGACAGAATGGCAGATAGGGGCACAGTACACTACACTTGGTAGTAACAAAAGAGCTCCCATGGGGAAAAGGAGCCCAGATAGGGGGACAGTTACACTACACTTGGTGCAAGAGCTCCCATGGGGACTCAGGGCTTCACAGGTGTGCAGTAGGCTAAGGCTACTGATGTTTACTGGACCTGTTGGTTGATTGCCATGACAAACTTACCACAACCAAAGAGCTTCTGTCTGTCTCTCCCAGACCCTAGAGATTAAATATAAACTTTACCCAACCCTATTCTAAAGTCATACAGTATTCTAGAGCCATACATCGCTGAGTGCAGTGTAAAACTAAACTCACTCACTCACTGTTTCATTGGAAAAAACAACAACTCATAGATCACATTTCTTAAGTCATTTCTTAAGTAATCATAAACTCAAAATTAAGACTGGAAGATACACAAAGCCTGCAACCCCACTGGACCAGCGTCTCAGTGAAACATGTAATGTCTAGATGTCATTATACAGCATATGTGTTTCCAACTGAAACTGTTGTAATTCACTTCATTTATTTCTCAAGCACGACGTAAAAGCCAATTTCACCTCACCTCACTTCATGTATATGTGGAACGTATCTGTGTATTTCTATATCTTTGTACCAACTGTGGGTAGCCTAATGGTTAAAGCGCTATTGGCCACCAAGACCCGGTTCGAATCTCCACATGGGCACAATGTGTGAAGCCCATTTCTGGTGTCCCCCATACGTGATGTTGCTGGAATATTGCTAAAAGCGTAAAACCAAACTCAGTCAGTCAGTCAGTCTGTGTTATATTTGTAGTTTATTACCACTGTTCCTTCATGGAATGATAAGCAATAAATATCTTATCTGCCTCACTTATAATTCAGGATGTTTCAGTTCTCAGTTTGGAATATAGATTTATGTCTTGTAGATTTACATTCATATATATAATGTAACCGCCTGTAGTGGTTAGAGCGTCCGCGTGGAGAGCGGAAAGTCGCGGGTTCAATCCTCGACCGTGTCATACCAAAATACGTTAAAATATGGTACTTGGCATGGTATCTCAGTGGGCTAGTACAAACAGCTGCACATACACATACACACTCATGCATGTCGTCATATGAGCGAAATATTCTCTAGTACGACGTTAAACCCAATTCCACCTCACCTCATATATATAATGTAACTTTAATTCTGGGACTGCATGTTAGTCTGCTCCAGCTCTTAACACTGAAAGTGATTTTATCCATAAAATGTTTCCAGCTTATCATTTTACCATTATGAAATTACTACTGAAGAAATGGTTGTAAGACAATACTATTGAAAACAACATTCCTGTATTAGATTCCACATTATATATTGTTGGACTGTAGGTATTGATGTTATTCTATGTCATGTGCATTGACCACAGATTGAAGTAACAGTGATGGTGGGGTCAGCTAGCTGGCCCTCTACTGCCCTGTACAAGGAGGAAGGCTGTGACCGACTGCTTATATGCTGCAAGCATAGTATTTAGTGGTCCTCAGTATCAAATAAAAACAAATAGAAGACTATGTGAAGTTTGTTGGTGAATACTGGCTGTTGCCAATATAACATAAGCAGTTCAGATTTTAGTTACACAGTCTAGTCTGTCTCACAGTCCCTGAACCACATTAATTTCCCTACTGCCAAGCCCCTCTGCAGTGCTAAAGCCCTAAATAAAGCAAGTCTAGATTTCCTCAGAATCTCTGGTCTCCCTAGGGCTCCATTTCAATATAAATGGGTTTGTTTGTTACTATCAAAATTATATATATTCAGAGACTAAGCCTTTAGTCTATAACACAGTCCTGAACCATGTTAATTAGTCTCCTTCCACCAAACCCTTCCTGTAGGGCTGTGACTCCAAATGAAGCAAGTTTAGATACTCCACAGGTTTGGAATCCCCCATTTCTAAATGCCTGTTTCCATTAGAATTCTATATTTCTAGAGAAGAGCAGTTTGTTATGATTTATTTACGCTGTTGCTAATAGTTGGCTGATACTGGTTGGCAAATGGAGCCGAGCATGCTGTGCACAATGACAATGGAGCCATCATGCTAGAGACTGCCGTACAGTCAAGGACTAAACACTATTGCCACCATATTATACAGCAGGTCATTTGTACAGTATTATGCCCAGAATTGGACAAGATTAATGATGCTTGAAAATTGATGGTTTTAAGGTATAGCTGTGCTTTTGTCATTCCATGATTTGTAACTCCCTCTGCAAGGGGCTACTCCACCCCACTGGGCACTCAAGTAGGTGATCAGCTCATTTAGTAGGTATAACCTGTCAGGGGGCATTGTGGGTATTTGGTTCAGCAGAGGTCAGAGGTTAGCAGAGAGGGAAGGGGAATAAACAATGGATACCTGTTGGCTGATGGGCTAAGCATAACCTTGTTCGAAATTTGTACTGACTGATAAGTCCATGTGAGTGAGTAAGAGTGAGTGAGTGAGTGAAATGTTGCATTGCATCAGCATTATTTCAGCCATACAGCGACAATACCAAGTCTTCACATTCCTAGAGGTATTAATTATATCTTTATCGATAAATCTAATACAACTGACAGTCTAAATACACCAATCTTTTACAGTGACAACTTATATCTTTTAATTACCACTAAAACAACTAATTATTGCCTGAGGGACTTGTGAAGGTTTAAAAGGGGACTTTGCTGCAGACCCAGTGATCCCAGCCATTTTTCATATAGAGTGTCAAACATGAAACAAAGACTTTGTCTATATAACTAGGAGAGCCCTTAACTCACAGATTGATGGACAATATAATGTTTATGGTAGCATACAAACACATTGGTTTCTGAAAGAGGAAAAAGACTAATATTGTGGTACGTGCATATCAATTTTGATATGTTTATGGGTAACTATTCAAAGATCAAATAATAGACTAGACATTACGAAAAGGGATATTATATCAGAGACCATAGCTTCAGCTGAATTATTTTTTTATCAGTCATTGTAACAATGCCTATTATTAGGGCCCACTGAAGGTATTTTAGGTATTGCTGTAGTGTTCTGATGTGTGGTAACTAATCTTTAGCTTCCATT
The DNA here is from genome assembly GCF_003918875.1 of Haliotis rubra. Classification (NCBI taxonomy): domain Eukaryota; kingdom Metazoa; phylum Mollusca; class Gastropoda; order Lepetellida; family Haliotidae; genus Haliotis; species Haliotis rubra. The sequence goes on from NW_025767157.1 coordinate 2,241,881, forward strand.
ATAGAAACAATGTGAAAGTCGTACAGTTGTAAGTTTAAGAGTGAGTGTGTGAGTTTAGTTTTACACCGCGCTCAGCAATATTCCAGCTATATGGCTGTGGTCTGTAAATAATCGAGTCTGGACCAGACAATCCAGTGATCAACAGCATGAGCATCGATCTGCACAATTGGTAACCGATGACATGTGTCAACCAAGTCAGTGAGCCTGACCACCCGATCCCGTTAGTCGCCTCTTACGACAAGCATGGGTTACTGAAGGCACATTCTAACCCTGACCTTGATGGGTTCTAAGTTTAAGAGGATTGTTCAATATATGGTCAGTTTTGTTTTAAAACTCAGCACCTGATTTGTTTCCTTGTTGTTGATACTGCTGTCATCATTATTGCAGCTATATGATGAGAGTCTTCAAATAATCCAATCTGGACCCAGACAATCCAGTGATTGATATTATGAGCTTTGAGCCATGCTGTTGGGGCATGAAGACCTACAAGTAACCAAGTCACTCAGTCACAACACAATCCATATAATTGTCGCATTTTAAAACTGACAGGCTACTGGGAATCTGTCCTAACCCAGAATCCCACGTGAGAGGTATACCTGTCAATATTGTATGCTATTATTTCATGATCATATCACCAATTAATATATATCCATTGTTACCTCACACAAGCCAGGAGTGTAGCTACCATTATGAAAAAAAAGCCCAGGCTTATACATGATTTTGGCCTAAAAGGTTGGGGATCATGCATCAAATATGTTATGTATGAAAAGCATGTGCACTAATGGGGAGCCAATCATGCATGTGAACGAGGATCATGTTCTGAAAGTGTAAATATCATTTGAACAGCAAGAATTAAGAATTCGCCAATTTTACTGATTTTTATCATTTATTGAACTCATGACAACAATCTTTTTAATGTTATGAATTTGTTTTTAATTATATCAGTTCATGTGTAAATAGTACCTTTAAACAATATGGAATATTTTGCAAAATTTAGTTTAGAACAGTTGCCAGAAGTAAGTGGCTATATTTACACTAGTGTGTCTAAACTTTTGATGGTAAGTATATAAAGCTTTGCAACCTATCATGCTTACACTGAAAAACTTGGCTTGCTACGCGCCTGCAAGCTATATCTATGATACACATGATCTCATATTTTTCTTCCGTTTTCTCACAGCTGCTGAAACCCCCTTGTAGTTACTGATGTTGACTGATGTAATTTCAACTCATTATCTCTGTCAGTGACCTGCGATAATGAGGAGGATAATGACTACATAGGGGTTTCAGTGAGCTTTGATTTGGGCTCGATTAGAATTTTATTTTGAATTTAGTTTTATAGTTTGTTGATATCTATTTCTAAATAAAATAAGGGCGGTAGGGTAGCCTAGTGGTTAAAGCGTTCTCTGATCACGCCGAAGACCCGGGTTTGATTCCCCACATGGGTACAGTGTGTGAATGTGTATTACTTGTGTTCCAACACTGTGATATTGCTGGAATATTGCTAGAAGTGCTAAAACTCACTCACTCACTCTAAGTAAAATAATTTTATAACTGAGACTAGTTGTTAGTCTATACTGATCCTTGTTGCTGCTGGACCGTGTGATGACATGTGTGGTCAGTCTGTCACGGCCACCATGACCTCCTGGCCCAGGTTAATTCCTCTCCTTAAGCCACAGTTTGATGGTCCAGTTCACTGTGGGATTAGTGTTACATGGACATTTTATTCATGAAATATTCAGATTCAAGTGATTATTATTTTGATCTTTTGGTAGTCATTATCGTACTGTTTGCTTCTAATGGTATGGGTCTTGACAGTAATGGAAACAAACAGTACATTAGATCCATATCGTCTCCACATGTCTTAAGACATTGTTAAAAGTATTAGCTAAGTAATATATAGATATTGTGTACTAATGTGTGGTGTTGCTTTTCCTTTGTCATGTTGACAGCTACATTATGGAACTGACAGACACAAATACATGTAGTATACTGCTCAAAAGAAGTTAAGGATCACCTCATTCTCTCAGATTGCTGTAGTCTATTATATCATGACAATGACAACTCCCTTTAGTCTCCTCTTGATGAAGAAAATCATTAATACTTTGCCTACAAAATTATGCAGATATTTGAGTATGTTTCGTTGTACTGGGAATGCTTTTGATGATATTCTATACTAGCAGTGTAGTCTGTTTCTTTATATTAGGTGTACATTCACAAACAGGAGTCTCAGACAAATTATGACTGAAAACAATTTGAGTTCATGCAGAATGCTTTCATCGACTGGCATGCTCCAACAAGTGTCACCTCAATACATGAGTGTCTCCCTTGCTACAAGATCATGAAGGCCTGCTGTTCTTAACTAGTTCCTTGCTGTCTTTGTTCTGTCACAGCTTTTGAAGTGATAGATTCCTGTAAATCTATTTTTGCTGTTACACATGCTGGAAGTGCCCTTCTGTTTTATGGCTTATATGTTTATGGAGAACGGTCAGCTGCTTCAGTAGAGCGTACTGCCATTTTGTCCCCACCAGGCGGGGTGAGGGCTTTAATGTCATGTTATAGATTACCGGTATTGTACTAATATGGCAACAAGCAGGTGAATGTGTCTGTCTCACATTCCCTGAACCATATTAGTTTTCTTGCAGCCCACCCCTTTCACTAATGCAAAAGGCCAAAATGTAACAAGTCTAGATTTTCCTTACATTCTCTGGAATCTCTCATCTGATTTAGTCTCCATTTCAGTTTAAATAGGATAATTTGTTTGTATCATATTTTTCAGATATTAAGCATTACTCTAAGATACTTTGCGCCAGTTGAAGATGGCATACCACTCAGAAAACAAAATTCTTACCTAACACTCCTTCTGTTATCCCCTTATTGCCAGGCAGGTGAATAACAAGTACCATCTTTGAACATCCTTCTTTTATTTCCTTAATGCTAGGCAGGTGAACAATAAGTGCCATCTCTTAACATCCTTCTTTTATGCCCTTAATCCTGGCCAGGTTAACAAAAAGTACCATCTCTTAACATCCTTCTTTTATGCCCTTAATGCTGGCCAGGTTAACAAAAAGTACCATCTCTAAACATCCTTCTTTTATCCCCTTAATGCTGGCCAGGTTAACAAAAGTACCATCTCTTAACATCCTTCTTTTATCCCCCTTAATGCTGGCCAGGTTAACAAAAGTACCATCTCTTTACACTTAATGCTGGTCAGGTTAACAAAGTACCATCTCTTAACAACCTTCTTTTATCCCCTTAATGCTGGCCAGGTTAACAAAAGTACCATCTCTTAACATCCTTCTTTATCCCCTTAATGCTGGCCAGGTTAACAAAAGTACCATCTTTTAACATCCTTCTTTTATCCCCCTTAATGCTGGCCAGGTTAACAAAAGTACCATCTCTTAACATCCTTCTTTTATCCCCCTTAATGCTGGCCAGGTTAACAAAAAGTACCATCTCTTAACATCCTTCTTATATCCCCCTTAATGCAGGCCAGGTTAACAAAAAGTACCATCTTTTAACATCCTTCTTTTATTCCCCTAAATGCTGGCCAGTCAATGTTTCTGAAGGAATGTCTCATGTGACATATGCAAGTGTGTGTACAGATAACAACTCACCATGACAGTCTAATGGAGATCGATGTGGTATATTTATTCACAGCAATAATTGCCGCAGTCTGTTCCACCTCAACCCTCCAGTCTGGCATTTAAGAAAGCTAATATTTATATATTCTCAGTGGGTGTCAGGCCGGCATAGGTCAGACTTAATAACCGTGATGTTTATTATCATATGTGTCAAGAAATCTCCTAATGTGGGATTACTTTTAAGATGTTTGTGTCAGTAATAAATGTAAATCTGGCCTCAGTACCTCCAAGGATGATAGTTAGTATGCAGGTGAGATAATGAGTTGCGTTTGTACATAATGTTCTAAGCCACCTGTTCCCCCACCTGTGATCACGAGGAAGGTTCACCAACAGGGTCATCTCAGTCTTGTTAGCATTGTACGTGTTCCGGATCTGTCATTTGGTGGGCCACAATGTTGAGCTTCATCAGAAGACTTAGAAGACTTTTGAGGGAACGGGATAATGATGTAGAATAAAATACAATTTGTGAGAGCACCAGGTACCGACATGGATGGTGTAAGGACATTGTTTTGTGGTCTAAGACTCGATATGATTATTTTGGGGAGGTGAAATAAAGTTGCTAGCATCGTAGTAATGACCACCAAGCCACCTGACCAGAGTTGATCATTTTGAAGACGACCAAGCAGATTCTGTTGAGCAATTTGTAACCAGTGATGAGTTTGGGTTTATCCACTAAACTGATGATGACGTCAGTTCTTCTGTGGAATTCTTTTTAACCAAGAAGGACACTTTCAACACCTGTGGGGTCCAGGGACCCAAGCATCATTGGTGGAAGTTTGTGGACCTTGTCAAATATTTGGTTAAAACAATATAAGGAACCAGCTCCATCAAAACAATCCATCAGTTAGGCTCAGAACTTTTCAGTCACCCCTTGAATATTTGAATCCTTGATAAATTGCTGTTACATACATCATGTTAATGCCCAGATCAACATGACTGTGCCAAGTTACAACAGGAAATTGTAAGATAAGAGTCCGCTAATTGATCACAACTGGTTGTTACAAAATTAGGTAATCAACACAACCATACAATAATTGCCTGCTGACACTAATTGATAATTGCTGCATAAAATATCTATTTATCAATAAATTCAGGATGGTGTTTATAAGCATATGAAATTATTTAGCAATATTTTCAGGGGGTTTATCTTTTCACAATGTGGCTGTGTATCTGTAGGTTCATGTGACGTAATTTTGTGAAATGACAAGATTGACGTCTAGTCGTCTACTGAGTGTGGTAGAATTCAGTATATGTCAGCTGACTCTTTGTCATCTCTCAGATTTTCTTGAAAGGTATTTGGAAGTCTAATGAAAATGATTACATGACACGTGTTATGGATAACAACTTCTTTTATTCTTTTTCACCTCATTTCAGAGCTAAGTCTTGCCCCTTCATCAGGTGGGGGAAGAAAGGATGAAGGAGCAAGAATTAGTTCTGGAATGTGGTGATAAAGGATAAAAAAGTTGTTTTCCATAAAACATGTCATGTATTCACCTCTCACATCTCATGCAGTTTCAGAATGGCTAATCAATACATGCTGGTATAAACTGCTGTCACTACTCACTCACTCATTTCACTCACTCACTCACTCACGCACTCTATGTTACAGGGCTGTTACAGACTGTTCGGAATGGGCTACGCGATACAGGCTGGTGTGAAACTGCTGTCAGCTCTAACAAGACTCCACAAACAGCCCCGACTACTGTTTGATGCTCTGTTCAATAAAGACAACTTCAGACTCGGTGCCTTCCTGGGATCTTTCTCAGCGTTATTCAGGGTACGTAGATCCATTCCTGACTCTTCATGAGTGAGTGATTACATACTTGACTGAAGCAGTTCTTAATACCTCTATGTAACAATGTCTGTGAATAAAGTTATCTCTGAAAGACTTGTCACAGACAATATATGGGTGAAATGCTAATGGACAACCATAGCAACATTTTGTAGAGGATATGGTCAAAGGGAGATAACTTTTGTCGATACTCGAAACAAGCAAGACAGTTTACAAATTTTGTTTGGGCTTCCATGTGTTCTAGTGTTCATAGTAATATTTAATATATATTTTATTTGTAGTAGAGTGTATTGACAACAAATTTCTTGTCAACAGTAGTAGATACAAATATTTATCATCTAACTCTGGTCTCTAGAGGTGTCACTTCAGTGAGATCAAACAATCTCTCCCTGTAGATAAGGCAACAACGAAATTGAATCTCAAAACATTCAGGCTATTGTGACATCATCAGTTACCATGATGTCACAGTCAAACAACATCACTTACCTGCCACTGAAGCAGGCAAGCTGTACTTTCTACATCCAAGACACAGCTTATTTAGGACATAAACCTACTGTGTTCAAAAATTTGATGTAGTACTTCTGTGGATAAGATACCTTATATTTGAATTTTGGACTGAGTGCATTAGAGGTTTCAGATATATAGATAAGAGATATCTAATCCACAATGTGACTACCAGTGTGTATTCAATATGTAGTTGGTTTTTACGCAGTGAGTGAGTGAGTTTTACGCCGCACTCAGCAATATTCCAGCTATATAGCGGCGGTCTGTAAATAATCAAGTCTGGACCAGACAATCCAGCGATCAACAGCATGAGCATCGATCTACGCAATTGGGAACCGATGACATGTGTCAACCAGGTCAGCGAGCCTGACCACCCACGCCTCTTGCGACAAGCATGGGTTACTGAAGATCAATTCTAACCCGGATCTTCACGGGTCTTTTCAGCAGTCATTGTAATATATCAATGTGTATGCTGTGGATAGATCATGGTTTTCATGTGCAGGTTTTTGTGTGAAAAGATTTCAATGTGCAGAGGTGTCATTTGTAACAAGGATGCCATGTTTTCAACCAATCAGAATCAAGCATTCTTCAAATACATTGTAGAATACTGAATGCAGCTGAAAACAAAAAAGTTGGAAGAATGATGTTAAGAGACAAATAGAATCTCATTGTAGCAGCCATTGATAGTATGTATATCAGTACTAATCTCATCTTTCTTTAAAACTCATCAGCATGTGTCAGAGTTTTACCCGACACTGATGTGAGATTGTGTGTTGCAGCTGGTGAACTGTGTGTTGCGGTGGGTACGTAACCGTGACAGCAGCTTCCATGGTCTGCTGTCCGGGTTTGTCGCAGGCTGGTCCATGCTGTGGTACAAGAGTACAACTATCGCCCTCTACACTGCCACCAAGATGGCTGAGGTACGCCATTGTCGTCATGGATAATGTTTAATTAACACTGTGGAAGGAATTCTTGTAATCTGTACTGTGTTCTAACATTAACACTGAGAGGGACATTGTTGTAATGGGTACTATGTTTTAAAATTAACACTGAAAGCAATTTAATATTGGGAGAGGTCATCATTTCAATAGTGTATTTTATCCAAATTTTAGTGATGATGTGATGTCAGCTATTTTACTGGTGAGATTTGAGGAGGGAAGTGGATGTTATACCCATATATGGATAAAATATCCTTGTGAAAACTGTCCTAATGATACAAGACAATTACAGACAGGAGCAATGCTTCCAGGGGATGAAATATCCTATACATGGGCAATAATTACCAAATCATTCTAGACTGGAGTTTGATAACTATTTTCATTTCTTCTCTTTAGTTTTAGAGACAGACTTAATAAGGCAAGATTCTCTTTACCTCTTCATAGTTACACCATCAGTTATTAATAGACACTCGGTAGCTCAGTAAGGCTGGATAAACACAATCTCCTTACACAGGTTATTTACCATCCCAAACACTACACCCTCTATGTATGGAACACTGTGTTACAGATGCTGTACGTCAAGGGGATCCATGCTGGTTATCTCCCTTACATCAAGTGTGCTGATATTCTCATATACTCCGTGTCAACAGCTGTTGCCTTCCATGCTGTGAGTTTCGGCTGTACAAACAGATGATCACTATCATTAGAAGTCATCTGATGTAGAATGTAAAGTTTGTACTATATTCATGATTCTAAAAGCCCTGACCAACTTGTTGACCTGGAGTTTCAACCATCATAGCAGTAAGCTTTGTGCAAGTGGATCCTGGCCCCTTAGTTCTGTGTATACAGTACCTCAAGCAAATTTACATTATAAGTTGTATGCTATAAAAATGGTTAATTATGTTTAAGTTGAGTGTGTGCAAACAATTCAATGTATAAAATAGTTTAAATAAAGCACTGAAAGTCGGTAAAATAAATCTGTACATAGTGAACTCAAAAACAGCTAATCGAACGGTCTTCGAACTCCGGGCACTGCATGCGTCATATTATGACGTCATACGATTGTTAGCGATACAGCTTCTTGGCGGAGAGTTTGGCAGTTATCGTGGCAGTGGGTAATGTTTTTTCCAGTTGTCACCCTGCTTGGAGGGGTGACACGGAAACTTGTTAAAATGTCATTGACCAAAGAAATTAAAGTATTTTACATAATTGCATTTATAAGCATGATTTTAACAAGTCTGTATCGACTTTGCCTATTTTGTTCATGCTCCCCTTCCCACCTGTTGGGTGTCACTGTGTAGATATAGTGTGTTAGTTACAATGTGTTGACTTCTCCCCAGGCTGTGCTGGAGCCTCACACACTGCGGCCGGCATACTGGAAGTTCCTGGTACGGGTCACCCATGGAAAGTAAGTGCATTCACACTTGGGGGCACATGCTAATCACAGTACAACATTCACAACCTCACTGAGGGGACCTGCTAATCACAGTACAACATTCACAACCTCACTGAGGGGCACCTGCTAATCACAGTACAACATTTACAACCTCACTGAGGGGGACCTGCTAATCACAGTACAACATTCACAACCTCACTGAGGGGGACCTGCTAATCACAGTACAACATTTACAACCTCCCTGAGGGGCACCTCCTCACAGTACAACATTCACAACCTGCCTGAGGGGGACCTGCTAATCACAGTACAACATTCACAACCTCACTGAGGGGGGGGGACCTGCTAATCACAGTACAACATTCACAACCTCACTGAGGGGGACCTGCTAATCACAGTACAACATTCACAACCTCACTGAGGGGGACCTGCTAATCACAAGTACAACATTTACAACCTCACTGAGGGGGACCTGCTAATCTCAGTACAACATTCACAACCTCACTGAGGGGACCTGCTAATCACAGTACAACATTCACAACCTCACTGAGGGGCACCTGCTAATCACAGTACAACATTCACAACCTCACTGAGGGGCACCTGCTAATCACAGTACAACATTTACAACCTCACTGAGGGGCACCTGCTAATCACAGTACAACATTCACAACCTCACTGAGGGGACCTGCTAATCACAGTACAACATTCACAACCTCACTGAGGGGCACCTGCTAATCACAGTACAACATTCACAACCTCACTGAGGGGCACCTGCTAATCACAGTACAACATTCACAACCTCACTGAGGGGCACCTGCTAATCACAGTACAACATTCACAACCTCACTGAGGGGCACCTGCTAATCACAGTACAACATTCACAACCTCACTGAGGGGCACCTGCTAATCACAGTACAACATTCACAACCTCACTGAGGGGACCTGCTAATCACAGTACAACATTCACAACCTCACTGAGGGGCACCTGCTAATCACAGTACAACATTCACAACCTCACTGAGGGGGACCTGCTAATCACAGTGCAACATTTACAACCTCACTGAGGGGGACCTGCTAATCACAGTACAACATTTACAACCTCACTGAGGGGGACCTGCTAATCACAGTACAACATTTACAACCTGCCTGAGGGGGACCTGCTAATCGCAGTACAACATTTACAACCTCACTGAGGGGCACCTGCTAATCTCAGTACAACATTTACAACCTCACTGAGGGGGACCTGCTAATCACAGTACAACATTCACAACCTCACTGAGGGGCACCTGCTAATCACAGTACAACATTCACAACCTCACTGAGGGGCACCTGCTAATCACAGTACAGAGGTGCCTCCCTTGGTTGTGCCTGGATCTGGACCTGTCAGTTCAGATTCCAGCCCTTATTGGCAGCTTCATTACATAGGGTTGCTTTTGGTCAACTGCCAGGGATCTTTCTGATGTCTATTATGTGTAACAGCTGTGATTATTATTTCAGGGGCTTCCAAATGGCCTTGAGGAATGTTTTGACATATCATAGAAAAGGTCAAGGTCATGAGTTGAAAACTTTCTTCTCTTTCTAAAACCATATTCATGCATATATTATTGACCTTTGTGTACCTTCTCCGAAATGGTCCATCGTTGAAAAGAATTACACTGATTTCCAACATACATGTATTGAGTGTATTGAAGGAATTGTTCCTGACATATACCTATAATAACACTTAGAATTATGCTGAATGGAATGAAGTGTGTATGTTCATTCAGACATGTGGCTTTCATGCCTTCGTTTGTGCTGTCCAAGTTCAGCCTTGTGTAATGTGTTGATCATTGTTTCCAGATTCTGCCATATCAACCGGAGACTGCTGGACGTGTTTGGGACCAATTCCTCCTTGATGTACCCAGACTACTGGCCTACCTACGACCCAAGGTTCACAAGCATCAAACCTCCCACCAGTTGATGACATGACCCTTCATAGTGCCATTGTATTCTCATAGTTGATATATCAGGACAATATTTCATCAGAGTGTGACACATCAGGACACCAGATGATACCTGGTTACATTTAGACACCAGTATTTGACCTGTCGATTCACTATCGATGCATCATGGACAGCAACATTTACCTTGGGTCATCACATGGACAGCAACATTTACCTGGGGTCATCACATGGACAGCACCATTTACCATGGGTCATCACATGGACAGCACCATTTACCTTGGGTCATCACATGGACAGCAACATTTACCTTGGGTCATCACATGGACAGCAACATTTACCTTGGGTCATCACATGGACAGCAACATTTACCTTGGGTCATCACATGGACAGCAACATTTACCTTGGGTCGTCACATGGACAGCAACATTTACCTTGGGTTGTCACATGGACAGGACCATTTGCATTGGGTCGTCACATCGACAGCAACATTTACCTTGGGTCGTCACATGGACAGGACCATTTACATTGGGTCGTCACATGGACAGCAACATTTACATTGGGTCGTCACATGGACAACAACGTTTACTTATGGGAATTAATTTGGGCACTGACATATATTACACATATTGACTTGGGATACCAACAATCAGTGTGTTTGTAACAGTGAAGCCAGTGCCTTCTACAGGTGTCAATGCATTAAGAAGCCAGTGTTTTCTACAAGTGTCCATGCAGGTCAATGTTTTCAACAGGTGTCAGCACATCAAAGGACAATGTTGATGCCAAATCAAGATGCCAATGATTACTATTGACTAATGTGTCACCAGCTGAACAGTAAATACTCGTGGCTTTTATGTTTCATGGCAAATTCTCGCAATTCCTTTCCTTTAATCTGTCTCTACTTTTCTATCTACTTACCTATACTTCTCCTTGGTTCTTTTGGGGGGTGCGGTGGGTTAGCCTAGTGGTTAAGCATTCGCTCGTCGCGCCAAAGATCCGGGTGCAATTCCCCACATGGGTACAATGTGTGAAGCCCATTTCTGATTTTGCTGGAATATTGCTAAAAGTGGCGTAAAACCAAAACTCAGTCACTCACTCTTGGTTTTTTTAATATTAATTAGTGCTGTTCTTAATTAGTGTCCGTGATTATGATAACTGATGACACAGTAATTATCATCTCCTATGCATTGTGCTGAGGCAGACAGCTCTGACTGCGACACTCCATCTGTAAAATACTAGTGCCTTTTGAAATACAGTAAAGACAGCTAGCCCCTTAATAACCCTAACATACTCAGATGGAATAATAGTAGGGAACTCATATCGCTGAAGAGTGTCTATTCCTGTTATTCAGACTTCATATCTATTTAGTGAAATGTATTTAGTTAGCTGTGTTGTATAGCAGTCAGGTATGACAGTCGGGTACAACAATCAGGTAAAACAGTTGTGTATGACAGTCGAGTATAACAATCAGGTAAAACAGTCAGGTATAACAATTAGGTACAGCAGTCAGGTACAACAGTCAGGTATAACAATTAGGTACATGAGTCAGTTATAATGGTCAGGTACAACAGTCGGGTATGACAATCAAGTACAACACTCAAGTGCAACAGTCAGGTATAACAGTCAGGTATAACAGTCGGGTATGACAGTCAATTCAGGTACAACAGTCTGTTATAACAGTCAATTACAACAGTCAGGTACAACACAGTCAGTCAGGTACAACAGTCAGGTACAACAGTCAGGTATAACAATCAGGTACAACAGTCATGTATAACAATTAGGTACATGAGTCAGTTATAATGGTCAGGTATAACAGTCGGGCATGACAGTCAAGTACAACACTCAAGTACAACAGTCAGGTATAACAGTCGGGTATGACAGTCAAGTACAACACTCAAGTACAATAGTCAGGTATAACAGTCGGGTATAACAGTCATGACAGTCAAAAGTACAAGTAGATTACAACAGTCGGGTATAACAGTCAATTACAACAGTCAGGTACAACAGTCGGGTATAACAGTCAGGTATAACAGTCAGGGGCCATCTTAAGGGTACCTTCAGGTGTCATCTTGTTTTTCCTAATTAGACTGATGCTGAGGACATAGCTTGTTTTGTAACATTAAGCATACATTCCAGGGTACATAGTATTAGCATAATTATTCACAATAAATATTGGACATAATGTGGTGAGAGCACTGATCTTATGGTGAAATGCTAGGTGTGACCAGGTTGGTTATATGCTGCTATTAGACATGTGGAGTTGTATCTCTTTGGTATACCAGGATATAGCTAGCGCTTGGACAGGTGGAAATTGTGGACCCTGCCCTTTCAGCTTTGTTTTGAATAATATCCCTTACCATAAGTGGCAGTCATGGCAAAAAAATATCACAAACTGATTATTGACTACATTGGTTATTATGGCATTCATTCTTGAATGTACTAAAATTGTTCAAATCATGTTCGCTTTAAGTCCAGTGTTTGGCCAAGTCATTGTCAGCATGGTGGTGAAACTGTGGTAGGTTTTGATTGGTTGAGAGAGACACACCCTTGCCTAAATGCACAATTAACACAAAGCCTCTTATACAATTAGTGATTTTGTCATGCTCATGTTTATGTTGAAGAAAGAATATAAGCTTAAGTTTTTTGTTTGATATTTTGGTTCTGTGAATTTACGTAATGTATCAGACTATCACTTACCCCTGACGAGCATTGGTGCTGACCAACTCGGACACATACATGGGGTGGACTGGGACTTGAATCCATGGTAACAGGTTCCTGTAGGGCTTGGATGGTTACCTGAGTACACAGATGAGGTAAATAATTCTATCTACCTGGGTCATGAATAAACTACCTGAAACTATTTCATCACCAGAAATATCACGGCGGGGGACACCAGAAATGGGCTTCACACATTGTACCCATGTGGGGAATCAAACCCGGCCTCATAGTTAGGAGTGGTGGGGTGGGTAGCCTTGTAGTTAAAGCAATCGTTCGTCACTCCAAAGACCCGGGTTTGATTCCTCACATGGGTACAATGTGTGAAGTCCATTTCTGGTGTGCCCCGCCATGATATTGCTGAAATATCGCTAAAAGTTCGTTCACTCACTAAGTTCACTCACTCACTCACACTCACTCACTCACTCACTCACTCACTCACTCACTCACTCACTCACTCACTCACTCACTCACTCACTCACTCAGCACACCAGAACCATGTATGAATAGTTCATGAACAAGTGATATAAAGATGGCTCTGACCCCAATTGTCACCATTTTGAAAAATATTCTTGCAGTATTTGTCATATTAATAAGCAGTGGAAAGTGTATTTCAGCTGTAGTGTCATCTCTCAGTTGCTAAATAATACCCTGTAAATTCATTAGGCATTGACCCCACTCTCTCACTCGCTCTCTTTCACACTCGTTTAATACATTTTTGTTTAGGTTATATGTTACATTTCTTTTTCTCAGTTAAGCTTGTTTTGTTATATTTAAAAGTTGCAGTAGTTCTGTTCAGTGAATGATACAATGTTGTACATGATGCTGGTTGTTTTCATGTTTCATGAAGTCAAAATATTGTCATGATAGTAACATATTAATTTATGTATACCTTTGTAAAGCTATTTTCTTACCAACCTGTCACCTCTGTCTGACATGGTGTATTCAGACTGCTTGTGTCAGCCCTGCCCAGATCTGTGGAGTCACGTGGGATCTGTACAGTCACTGATTGCTGAGCTTTGCCTTAAAATATGTCTGTATGACCATTATATTGTATATTCAGAAAGATATAATATTTATACCATTTTTCAGACTTCAGTGTAGCATCCAGATGTGAAGATACTATGAAATAGTTGTCTTGTTTTGTGATATCGTACACCAGTCATATGTAGTTGTGTTGAATATAGTGTCTCTAGATTATATAGTCATGTGACTTGGAGATTAACAATTATTTATGTTTTTATGTATATCAGATGTACACACACCAGGTAACATGAAGTAATTTTGAACAACAGCATTTCTTATTTTTTTGTAAAGGTGTTTGTGGAGGTTGAGCGTAATGAGTTTAACGTAGCATTCAGAATTATTGCACTTATATAGTGATGTACATGCACGTGTGTGTGTGTGGCTTCTCCTACTTAAGGTTAGCAGTATCTTGGCTCCAGGATGACAGGTCCTTATTTCACCCCCTTAATGCCATACAGGGTAACAACATGTACGATCTTTTAATGTTGGGAAAATGGGAGGGTTAACCTCATGCCTTTATGTCACATCAAATCTCCTTTCACAGAACCTTATATTTTTTTTATTTTTTCTATATTTGGGTATTTTTGTAGTCATCATCGTTTAGTTTCTATTATTATTGTTTGTTTGTAGTAAGTAATAAGTTGCCTATAAATGTGTACAGTGAGCATATATCTATGCACCTAGGGTATGATGACATGTGTCACAATCCCCACTGCTGATGATCAATACTGAAACAATGGGAGTGAGAATCAGGAGCCAAAATGAACTAATTCATAGTTAATCTGACGTTAATTTGCTAATAAGTCAAAGGCAAAATCCAAAATTGTATAGATTAATTTCACACATTATTGTGTATTTATTCCGAAATCAGCAAAATAAAAAACTAGGAGATGTGACCTGCGAATTACAGCACAGAAAACTCAAGGTCAGGAAGGTCCCAGCATGCTCCAAACACACATTCTTGCCAAAACCGACATTGACTACTTGACATTGATTTGTGATGGAGAAACACAACAGTTAAAGAGTTAAAACTGCTCTGTGGAACATGTTTTAATAGTGTCGAGAATTAAATTTCAAATTATTGTGAAGATTTCCTCTCAGCTTCTGTTGAAGTTGGTTGGAGTCTGTTTAGCATTGTGATATCACTTGATTTTACCGTGGCCCCACTTGTTTTGACCATGATGTTAATTGAATGTAACATTAATTTAATGTCACATTGTTTTATCATAATATTACATGGTGTGTGTCATCATGATGTTGTATGGTTTGATCATGGCATCACACAGTTTTATCATGATGTCACATTGTGTGATTGTGGCTTGACAATGTGACCATATTGTCACATGGTTTGATCAGTCATCACTGTTTGATCATAATATCACATGGTTTGAATGATATCTCACATACTGTGATCGTGCATTGTTTGATCAGGAAGCCAAAAGGACATTGAACAATTGTTACGCCTCTCCGCCTAAAGCTCTCTGGGCTTGCATTACTACCTTCTGGTTGTCACAGTAACCCTCGTGTCCATACCTTGTATTTATGTTATCAACTTCAATGATAAATATTTCTCTTTTGTACATGATTCAGGTAAACATGAGATTATGCTCAATTCTATCCTGCATGAATGACTATGTGTATAGTGTCTAATACATAAGTATAACATGTCTTTGACAAAGATAACCCAGTTCCTCATTAGATGTACCAGTGTAGTATGTATTGTATATTGTGCTGTCAGGAAGTGACCTGGTTGGACATTACCAGCTAGTTCGTCTAGTCCAGTGTGTATCTTGTTCAGCCTTAGACTTTTACAGCCACAATGACCTGTAGTCATCAATCTGAAATAATAATCTGTGTTCAAGCAATCTCCTTAGCATTAAATCCTTAACTCTGACAACAAAACATCTCTTCATGAACACATGAGGACATCTTCATGTGAGGCCCTGTTGTTATACTATTTATTCAGCCAATCAGCATCAAGCATTTTTAAATGTTGGCACAAGGGAGGAAAACATTAAGTGTACCTGATCTCTGAATCTCCAAAACTAATATATTCAAGGACTTAAAGACAGCTGATAAAGTGTCATCAAAGTGCTGACATTCGCTGGTGCACAGTTGCTTGCCTTAGGCACCTATGATTACTTTAATCACAGTTTCACCTGGGTAGGTCATCGTCATATCATCAGGTGGTAAACTTCCAATAGGTAAGCCGACAAGCCTGAGGGTAACTAGAATATTGTTCCAAGTCAAGTTAAACCACATTACCTCTGAGCGGTCAAAGGTATATTTGTGTTCTTCTTGGGTTTTCAAACCGATTTCAGAAACTGACACCTCCTAAACTAGATGGCAAGGAAATCAAAACAAATAAAGGCTGAAATCTGATTCGCTCAGGACTCCACACTCCTTTCTCTAGATTGGGTGGTCACTTATGTTTCATGTGACAAGACCCGGGGGTGTCCTCAGATCCTGACAAGAGCTGTATCAGAGTTAGAGGCAGTGTACTAAGGAGATTGGTTCATGTTAGTGATATGCATGTATGAACTGAAAGTTGGCATATCTATTTTTCTATGACTAAATGCTTTTCATAACACTTGTGTTTATTCGTTTGTTCTGGAGTTGCTGGTCAACCTGTAAAGAGAAGGCTGATCTTCACAGGTCCTATATCAGTCTGAAGGGAGAGGGCAGTGTCAGTGAGAAGGCGTCGATGTCATTATTTAGCAGATTTAACATGTTTTACAGATTCCTTGGCTCTTTCCAACTAAACAGAAAGCACTGGAAATTCACGTCAATATATATTGACAGACGGTTTTTTTTTATGGATTTGGCACTTAATCAACGCTGTCGGGTTTGTTCATTCTCTGCTGATTTTGTAAATCTTTTACTTCATTCCTCAGATTGTTTGATGGAATCCTGAATGTGTTGCGTGTGGAAGTACACAGCTACGTTCAACTAATCATATAAACACTTGCCGTGACCAAATCAGTTAACTCGGACCTCAGCCTCGGCCTGTGTGTTGTAAGGTCTAGTGGGCGGCAAAGATTGCGCCAGAATAGAAAGTTATACATGAATAAATAATACCATTGAGATTAGCAATACTCCCAGTCGAGACGTCAGCGGCATGAGTACCCCGAAGGATGAGGTACCAAGAGTGCATTTATGTTATCCCTGAACTACCTCGTAATATCGGGGAGTCCGCCCAAAACGCGAATTGGTTTGTTTGTTGTTTAACGCCGCACTCAGCAGTATTCCAGCTATATGGCGGCAGTCTAAATAATCAGGTCTGGACCAGACAATCCAGGGATCAACAGCATGAGCATCGATCTACACAATCGGGATACAATGGCATGTGTCAACCAAGTCCGCGAGCCTGACCACCCGATCCTGTTAGTCGCCTCTTACGACATGCATGGTTTACTGAAGATCAATTCTATTGATACATGCCCATGTTCGGGATTTCCTCCACGTTAAATAGATGCCCTAGCTGGAGCTGAAATGGTATTCGAAACAGAGTTCGATCCAACCCACACAATCAGCTCCGGCCTTTGGTCCGAAATGATCATAAATTGTCATGGTAATGTGACTGTTTAACAGTAGAATTATCTCAGCTACGAGAACACCCACTGATCCCGGAGGTGCGAACACTATATGCTATAGCGATTCATAATAAGACGCTTATTATATAGTCGGAATCGATTTTCTACAATTCCGATAGGTAACAGAACAGGGAGTACTATTACGTGGGGAAACTCACAAAGTTTTCAGTAATATATACTGTCATAAGTACATTAAAACCTTGTGAGTTTCCCCCCATGTTCATGGTATGTTATCGTTCATATATTTGTCAGGGTAGGGATTGCGATCTGGTAGAATCTCCGATTGCGATTTGAGTCTCTACTTGTAGAATCTACGATCCTACTAGTAGAGATTGCAATCGGAGTCTCTACTGGCATAGAATCAGATTCTACCAATACAATTTCCAAATCGTAATCTCTACCCTGACATATACACTGCCATAATGTTGCTGGAATATTGCTAAAAGCGGCGTAAAACCAAACTCAGTCAGTCAGTCTAAAATCGGAGATAAACACCAAATCACTCATTCACCGAATGTGAGACAGGTAGCTCAACGGAACGTCTCCTATGTCGCTAGTAATGACACGTAATGAGGTACATATGAAGATCAAATTATTTAGGGAATGTTGTTTCTGGAACATATATGTCACCTTAACATGACCCTTGGACGTAAAATTAATTAAGAAACCTTCACCTTTGTTATTGTCGGCAACATCAAAGGGTGTGTTGATGAGACGCCTGATATCAGTAATATGGTTATGTCTACCTGTCAGCTACAGGTGAGATCAACACAGCCAATAATCACCAGCTTACTTTCGTTAACGCGCACTTGTCTGGTGATATCTTACCGTTTACCCGGAGTTTCAGGTGTAAATAAACAGGTGTGTCCCCAAACAGAGGTAGGTCCAACAGTTCTGACGTTGTACTTGTAACACTTTACATGCGGCAGGTAAAAACACTTAGTCTACTATCTGTGTACAACACTCCTACTTTTTCACAGGCGAATTCAGCTTTATTAATAGGTAACTCTTAAATGATACTCCAGCTATTAAAAAAAGATGTTTGTATGCAGTTTGGTCAGTAGTTTACTTTGTTTTAACGGACAAAAGAACTGAAAGAGAAATATTATCTTGTATATCATTCCTGGTCCATTTAACTGGTATGTGGTCGATTTTCGTTAGATCAGATGAAAGTTAAATTGTTACCACTGCTGAGATGTATATTCTTCTTCTCCAAGTTATCCCCACTCATGTTAGAAACCTTCTTTTCAATGTGGTTTTCGTCATGTTTGGCAATGGCAACTAGGAAACTGTTTCCTGGGTCATGTCGGCAACGCGTTACCGATATTCTACTGAACAAGTATACCTCGATGTTTGATCATAAATCTCTTGAATTGTCCGCTTTATGTAGTTCTATATTTGAATGTGAATTGTCTTTAAGGGTTATTAACTCTGAATGTTATGAAAAACCTATGCCAACATTTACATCATGTATGAATTTTCTTGGTATACGAAACTTCCGTAAAGGTAAATGCGAATAATATTATCATGAAAGTGTGTGTGAGGCCTGTTTTGTAATAGAAAGTAAAAGTAATGTTCTAATTTATCGCTCATGCTATGCAGTAGAAACTAATGTGTTCTAACAAGAATATATAGATATTTCTAATTTTATACTGTTTGCAAAAAATATATGAATATATCTTGTTGACTGGACATCGAATCACCCAGAAGCAGTTATTGGATGGCCGATGTAATTTGACGCGGATATCACAGTTGTGCGTTGGATCTACGTTTGCAGAGGCTGAGAGACTGTTTTCATCTTGTAGCGTTTTCATAACGAATGTAAAGTATGGTCGTCAAATGGAATTTTCTTTGAAACCTCTTTAGCCCTGCTGTTTATCAAATTTTGAAGATTGTTGGTGTTGCAGTCAGTCTTCAGATTATTGCTCTTGGTTTTCTGTATGTTCAGATTTTACTGAATTACCAATTACAATGATTCTGACTTACTGACCCAGTATATATGAAATACAATACATCTACAACCTTGGGTAAATATGTGCAGCCTATTTCAACACTTTCACTTACAACACTTTATACACGGGGACATGTACCCCAAACACAGAACCAGGTGAACATTCACCACTGCATAATGAACAGTACAGTATGCAAATAGACATGATAAACGCTCTCTACTTCTACAAGCCTGACATACATGTCTGGGGGGAAACTCCGCGTTATTAGAACCTTTTAGATTGCTTTGACCCTTAGACCGGTCATAAATAAAGCACTGGAAGGCACTGACTTGAAAGAAATCAGAAAGTGAGTGTGTATGTTTGACCTGGGCATGGGCGCGACATTATGCTTCAGACACTTTTATCAGGAATCGAATTATTTACAAATGAATAACAAAGACAACCGCCATGGAACAGATTAAACGAAGGTAAATGACTCGTTCGGGAGCATTTGTCTGTGAAAACATGGCGTTTGGTTGTAAAAGGAATAACTGCAGTGGTAGAACCCATGTTTTCTGGTCCGTGTTATTGTGTGTGTACAATATGAGTTATTGCAGACAACAGAAGCGTGCAATTGTATTTTCATATTATAATACTTTTACCGTGTGGAACATTATTGAACACATTCAGACAAAACAATAAAGGCCAGATTACCGAAAGAGAGTGTTATTATAACTGCTGAACGTCTAATACAGTGTACGTTTCGGTAGGGCGACTTATCTCGATAACCGACACAATCCACTTCTCAAACCATATGATTTCTTGGCATCATGGCGCCAGACTCCAAGGGCCATAAGTTGTCTAATCTCGTGTTCTGTGAGACTTTCTACTTATCAATCTCATAATGATATGGTCCCTTTATCTCTTAAGAGGCCCATATATGATATTGTTCGAGTGTGATGCCTGTTTATGTATTGATCATGTAGCCTGAAGATATTAAGCAAACAAGGTAATAAAATATATTTATTACATAGGCATAGTGTCAAGCTGATGTTTGATTGGCCATTCTGCCACCAAGTGTTTACCCTTACACATAGAGAGACCTAATACCACTCGACCCTCTCGGGAGAGCAGTGGCACAAGTAGGCATAAATACCCATGTATTGGATAATTACTAGGACCCGTCTCCTTCAGCCACTGTAAGAGATGAAAGACCTTCCCGGGGACGGCGAAGATTGTTTAACTGGTTATATGTGTTTGGAACGACACACCAGGGACGCAGCCTCGTGTCATTAAAGTTTAACGTAGGGAGAAATGCATTGATGGAGAGTAGAAGCTGTGTGTTTGTACAGAGCGAAGGTAAGTGAAGTCGACAGAAGGAGATCGGTTTTATGCTATGAAATTTATAGCACTAAGAGTTTATTGATACGCAGTAATTCTGCAGAAATGTTGATAATATTTAGATTGTGATTTGAGCTATACGAATCAGTCCGGACGTTTAAATAATAATTGGTTAATCTGTTTCAAAAGATGATAAAAATAATTCAATTTTCTAAAAATATTCTTTGTGGACTTAAGTTTATATTTCATGTTATTCATTTCGAGTTTTCAAAAATGGAAAAAAATGACAATACGATTTTGCTAGCAACATGTCTCCCTCCAAGGTTTTGGACTGTACACTGGCCAGCACATTCCTCTAGCAACACTGTTGCCAGGGTGCATAAGTCTTTGAAAGTCATTAATCAGTGTCTCTATTTCACTTATATGATTATACACTATCAGATAGGACGTATAGGACATGCCGGGGAGGGTTTCCACTCACAAGATTGCACTCATATATCAGTCGGGGGATTTAACCTGTTCTGGAGAGAGACACCGAACTCCGTGCGGGGTGGAGACAGATGATGTTCGGAGATTATATACCGACGTTGTGAAAGTCTAATCAGAAGATACCGAAAGAACTTGATTCAGATGTGTGTTTTTCATACTAAGATTTATTTTTTTAAATTTCAGATCTTATATCAATACGTACTTGTGAGTTAAAGCAGCAAGGTACTCGTACTGGAAGCTTCAACATTGCTTCTACTTTTTGTCATTTGTCTACACACGGGAATTGGATGTACACACGTGCTTGCTAAACAATTTCGCCTCAGGACTGTAGTATTGAGATATGGAATAACACTTCTTGTTTCACGTGCTTTGAGCGGTGCTGTGGACGATATTCAGACCAGTAGCCACATTGCAGCCCCTCAACCTGATACTTTCATAGCTAGTGCTTCCTTGACACAGTCGAGATGACAACGTAGTCAAAGTCAACGGTTTATACTGATATAACGCATCAACGTCATCGTCATGGAGGACACCGACGTCGACCGTTACCTAAAGGAGAGCTGTCGCAGCTTCAGAGAGGCAAAGGTGAAGAACTCCGCCAGGAGAAACTCGTTGATGAAGAAGACTCTCGGGATTGAAAATGAGCGCAAGATGGCGACGGTACAGATGAGCAGGGAGGAGAAACAGCTGAGAGAACAGCTGCGGCAGATGCAGATGGGGAAGAAGGTCACGGGCAACGCACACAAAGGTAGGGAACTCGTCATACTGTAGTAGCAGGTGACAACCAGTGTATATACAGATATACAGTGGTTGACACCAATCATACATGTATGTTTGATGATGCTGATAGGGTCATGGATTTCCATCAAACCGGTTATAGTGAAACCCTGTTATCCGAATTCCTCGCTTTCCAGACGATTCTGCAAGTAACGTCAACATTTATACACAGGCAATAACCTTGACAATCGTTTCGTAAATATAAATGCACGCTTGTAGATGCAGACAGGAGCGGGAACGGAACTGTCGTGGTGGGTGAACTTATGGCTTTTTACCGTGTACCACATGAAGATACTCACTGAAACATTCAAGCATTCAAATATCACGAATATCTCTACATATTCATTTCAAGATTTCTAAAGACAAAGGAGAGAATTTGATTCAATGTTTGTGGATTCTTATGCCAGGACATCCGCATGTATTTTCTGTGTTGGTCCGAACCATCCCCCTGCTGAGGCTTTGCCGTCACATCAAGCTGGCACGCCGTAATATTACCCAGATGCTGCTCTGAGCAGCGTTTAACACTCACCCTCCGAATTGCTATGATATGCTTTGAGAGCGTCTTATATGCATTAATACAGCACACTGCAACCAGTTTGAAGGGTTGATATCAGTGCTGGTCCTCCCCAGTAATTCTCGTCACTGCTGAATGCGTTTATGTAATTATATAACTCATGTTTGTTTGTGTGTTAGATTCTGGTCACCATGAAGCCCAAGAATCTTTATTGTTAATTTATTTATGCAGCTGTAATTATATTTGAAGGTCTTGACAAGAAGACGAAATCCAAGCCTGATACCAAGAAACGTCCGATCCCTTCCGGCGATGTGGATCCTTACCCTGTCACCTTCGCCGACAGGACACCCTCGCCCCACCGGAAGGGCAGACTCGAAGAAAAGGGTAGGTCGGCTCTGTGTTACAAGCTGGTTGATTTGTTGATATCGTTAGACCTGATGTTGGTTGATTTGTTGATATCGTTAGACCTGATGTTGGTTGATTTGTTGATATCGTTAGACCTGATGCTGGTGGATTTGCTGTGATATCATTAGACCTAATGTTGGTTGATTTGTTGTGATATCATTAGACCTGATGTTGGTTGATTTGTTGTGATATCATTAGACCTGATGCTGGTGGATTTGCTGTGATATCATTAGACCTGATGTTGGCTGATTTGTTGATATCGTTAGACCTGATGCTGGTGGATTTGCTGTGATATCATTAGACCTGATGCTGGTTGATTTGTTGTGATATCATTAGACCTGATGTTGGTTGATTTGTTGTGATATCATTAGACCTGATGTTGGTTGATTTGTTGTGATATCATTAGACCTGATGTTGGTTAATTTGTTGTGATATCGTTAGACCTGATGTTGGTTAATTTGTTGTGATATCGTTAGACCTGATGTTGGTTGATTTCTTGTGATATCGTTAGACCTAATGTTGGTTGATTTCTTGTGATATCGTTAGACCTGATGTTGATTGATTTCTTGTGATATCGTTAGACTCAATGTTGGTTGATTTGTTGTGATATCGTTAGACCTGATGTTGGTTGATTTGTTGTGATATCGTTAGACCTGATGTTGGTTGATTTGTTGTGCCATCGTTAGACCTGATGTTGGTTAATTTGTTATGACAACTTAAAACTTAATATTGGTTGATTTGTTGTGATATCACAGCTGATTATGGCTCTTTCCTCTGGTAAGTTTGATATAGACCCAGTAAGTACCACAATTTGCTTAGAAGAGTTGCGTCCCTTTTCTGTGTCAGGGCATACAGGGTTCAAATGCCAAATTTGGGAAATGCCACGTGCCATCGGTTTCACTAGTGTTGTAAACACGCACGCACGTCAAACCACCGTCCTGAAAGAGGACTTTTAATCTCAATTAACACCTTC
The DNA here is from genome assembly GCF_003918875.1 of Haliotis rubra. Classification (NCBI taxonomy): domain Eukaryota; kingdom Metazoa; phylum Mollusca; class Gastropoda; order Lepetellida; family Haliotidae; genus Haliotis; species Haliotis rubra. The sequence continues at coordinate 2,265,853 of NW_025767157.1, forward strand.
TTTTTTGAAGAGACACAAGTTATATGGATTGACAACTTCTGTATTGCGATTGATGCATATTGACTCTGTCTGTGATGGACCTGGATGGAACTCAAGCTTCCATGCTTCAACCATTTATTGTCTCCAACCATGTTTTGCTTCCTGACATGAGTGAGTGAGTTTAGTTTTACGCTGCACTCAGCAATATTCCAGCTATATGGCGGCGGTCTGTAGATAATCGAGTCTGGACCAGACAATCCAGTGATCAACAGCATGAGCATCGATCTGCGCAATTGGGAACCGATGACATATGTCAACCAAGCCAGCGAGCCTGACCACCCGATCCCGTTAGTCGCCTCTTACGACAAGCATGGGTTACTGAATGTTCATTCTAACCCGGACCTTCACGGGTTGCTTCCTGACATGGATCATGTTTCGTGTGTTTTATACATTACATACCTAGCATTCAGAAATGTATGTGTACTTTAATAAATCGACATTTCCCAGTCGAGACTGGCGTGACACGGTGTAGTCGCGTGTTATCTCCGCCGTGGTGTACGGGTCACGGGCACATCGATTGCCTGTCAAAGGATGTGTTTAGTCAAGATCACCAGTGAACTTCCGACTTATTTAATCAAACACGGCGCCGAGGTTACCACGGCATCAGACAAATGAAATATTTGCTTCAATATATAGCCAAACTGTACATCGGCGATTGGTCTTAGCGATAACTGAAACCGGTCCTCCAGATATCCCTGTATCTTTGTGAAACCTTGTGTATGTGTAAGCACAGATCAGCCAAATGGTGTAATGCAGATCTTAGGCTACCGACCCATATACAATAGTTAATGTCATGCAGCATTTTACAAGCCATTTATGAAATCGCAGCTATAAGTTTCCCAAATTCACATACACACGCACACACAAGTCCCATCTCGTATGAAGATACCAGTTGTTTGCTCGCATGATTTCAGCTTTAGTCGCGCCACAATTTCATTTTCATTTAGTGGCAGTCTTGTAGGTTTTAACTCTTTCTTTGGTCAAGTATTGCCTCAGTACTTTAAAGGTGCTACCACATAATCAACCAGAATCCGGCCTGCGTTCCACTAAGAGATCACAGAACTACAGACTCGTGCCCTATATATTCGGACACTTGATGTAATTCCCATGTACATGTTATTTCAGTGTAGCATAAATAATTTTCATGAGGGAGTGTAGGATAGATCTTTGTAAAATTTGACAGGCAAATTTGAAACCATCTCTGCTCTGCGCACAAAGTTTCAATTTCAATTTTCCGACCACTATTTTACTAATGACATCACATTTACCCTCTAATTCCACAATGCACAACCCCATAGGCCGCCATGTTAAAGGAGTTCACGGCACTGTACATATGTTGATTAAATTGTTGCCGTTCGATAAATAAGCAACGGAAAATTAAACAGAAATTACCGTATGTCATTGTAGGTAAGATGATTCCTCACAAATGTGCATAATTTGACTTGGATCATACGAAAATTAAATTCATGAAAATTATTCATCCTACACTAAATTAACATGTAAGTTTATGGAAGTTACCTCAAGTGTCCGAATATAACTGGCACGTGTCTGTACTTTGATACACTAACATAGACTGTGTGGCCTACAATTGGAGCCCACGATCCTAGGGTTCTGACCCATCTAAGAGGAGCAACTCTGCACAGGGAATTCGACGCCTATGGCGACTGGGAAAGTCGTGACATGTATAGAAGTATTTGTAAGATTATACAATTCAACATGTTCCCAGTGACGAAGGCATCTAGCTCTGTAGAAGTGCGTTTCTTAGCCGGTCTAGAATCCAGTAGCCGATGCTCCCGAGTCCGAATCATCATTTGGGTGGAAGTGAATGATTTCTTTGACGTGTTTTCCAGATCAAAACTCCACCCCTTTATCATAACGGAAAGTATTCTTTCACCAATCCTGTTTTCTGTACACTGTTTCAGGTCGACTGTACGCTGCCAGACGACAGAGAAGAACTTCGCGAGAGTTCGAAGATCTCCGCGTGAACACGACGACAGGAAAGCTCCTTGCAGCGAAGACTCACAGCTCCAAACTGCTCATTCCATCTAGCCTCTCGCCCTACATAGCCAGGAGGATCATAGGATCGCAAAACAGCATGTCTTCCAGCGATGACCTTACTGGATCCGATGAAACGGAAATTCCAGGACCAGAAAGTTTGTCGGAGGAGCCAAGGAGCAAAGAAGAACTCCCGACCTCCAAGACTAAAGGTGGTTCAGCAGAGAAGTGACATGGACAGAAAATACACTTCTGTACAAGTCTTTGGTACAGGCTCTGACTCTTGATACACGAATGCCCGATTTCAGCGGTAATATCCCCCACAATCGACCTTGCGTCTCTTTGACATAAGCGACGTCTGTGTGTCAGTGTGAAACGAGTCAACTCAAAGACGTCTCAATTTTGATGTCATCAAAGTGGGTTTGAATAGTCAAGATGTGGATGTATGTAGATTACATCCTCATGAGACCTTGGGGTAGGATTCGATTCCATCGACAGACGACCCTTACTCGTGTACCAACCAGGGCCATACTTGTCCCTCCCATGACTGACTTCTTGCAGGATGCATGTTATATGTATAGTTTCCACAACAGGTACAGTGTTTATACCCGTACTGTGCATGATTGAGTTGTTTGATTGTTGTAGAGACTTCCATTGCCATTATAGTGTTGTTGGGTGGAAGTAGTATATAACTAAACCTGATAATTAGCGTGTATAACCTTTGAATGGCTGCCGAGCATTATGCTTGCTATGTTAGTAAAGATGGGGATATTTTCATTCGAACCAAGAATAGTAATCAACTTTGAAAGAATGGGTGTCTTAAATACAGAAGGAAGTCACACCAATGATATTGAAAAAATCTGTCTGTTATGGTGCCTTCGCCTATGGATTGACAATAGTGTCCCATCTGAAAGGAAAGCAAACGTATAAATATTGAAGGAGTGGCCTGACGGATTGGATCAGATGTTTCTGAACATCTCTTGGGAACTGGCAGGCTTCGCTTGGTTTACTGTTGGTGCAGTGACCATGAATTGATGTAAATGATGTAAATTCATTAGTAGTCCCTTTAGATGTGTCGTATCGCCTTCAAACTGACTTAAATATATACTACGCCGAAGATTACGACATATGTAGGAATCAGGTGTACATTAACATTTTAAGTTGATACGGTGACCATATTATGTCTAGAGCATGTATTTGTACCCTGTTTAAATCTTAGACATAATCATAATGCAATGAGGGTTATTGAAATACATCATTCAGATGTAACTAACAGAACAAGAACAATCAATCAATTTGCTGAGGCTAGTTCCCTTCTAGTGCTATTTACGTTGACATCTTCTGTCACAGATATCGAGGAACAAAACAACATAAACATACACATAGGTGTTATTGACCTACACTTATGACACCGGGTGTTTGGGGAACAGTGCGCGCTAATAGTTCAATCATTGATATGTTACAGCATGTTAACTGAGAAAAGAACTGGTATTTGAACTACGCATGTTAAAGTCGGCCGGTACCTTAATAGTTTGCGACAAAATAAATTGCGGTTGTTAGTGCTGGGTCATTATTGATTATTTAGCTAATGATGGTTCATTGGGAAAGATAAACCTCCATTTGTAATGAGTTCAGCCTCAATAATCCAGTGTGTTACGTCCCCATTAGGTCGCAACAGCTTTGTTTCGGATGTGACGTCACACCTCCATCGCGCATGTCCCTAGTTTAAGTAGAACGTCTGCTCGTCAAAGTAATTCGACTAGTAGCTTGCTATTTAGCGTCTTTTCTCATCAGATCAGACATTATATATAATGCACTGAATAATCGAAGTTTTAAAGACTCGAATAATCTAGATTTCAGCAGTCGCCCAATCACCAGACGAGAGTGCTAAAATAGATTTACATCTTTATATACCATTGTTACGAAGTTCTGTCACTGATTGCACAGTTATTTGGTCATTCATATTGGTCAAGCGAACTGCGGTTTCTTCCAGCTTGACCACTAGTGTGTGACACATAGCTTTACCATTGTTAGCATGGTGTTCGTGTCTGGGCCTAGCCGTCGATGTGTGTCTCTGATGCATATGAATCACTTTTACTATATTCGAATATGTATTAGTTTGTATGCGTGATATCTGTTTCTTTGGGGTTGATGTTTTATACAAAGACAGGGGTTTTCCGATAACCTTCGTCATGCACAAGGTGAGATCTTGTCCCCAAGCTGAGACCGGTTTAAGGAAAGGTCAGTTACTTTGTCCAGCGATCTAGTATGGCTTTTAGTTTACAGATTGCTAGAGTAGTTTAACAAGCATCCCAATAACATCCGTCCGCTGCACTGTATATATACTCCTATCGGAAAGTTAAGTTGACTTATAGTTTTCGAGTTGTAGCAAGCCCCCATAGACGGGCTAGCAGGTCTAGTTTCTAGCAGGTGTTGTGTTCAGACACAAGAAGGACACCAAATACATTGTCGACTATTAACAAAAGTTATAGGTATGACATTCTAACGGCCAATCAAGAGTCTTTACTTCAGAGATTCCATTTTAATCTGGAGTCCTGTCTGCTTGCCCAGGATATGAGACCCGTTCGTGTGGTTTCACGTTTCACCAAGACAGTAGACACCTATGACCTGATTCACTGAGAGCTGTATTCCCACTTAAGCGAGTGAATGAGTATAATGTTACGCCGCTGTGTACAGTACTACAGTTATATTACGGAGCGTCCGCTTCTGTGGGAGGAGAGCCCGGATGATGCAGGTCGACTTTCAAGAAACCAACGAGAACGGCTAAGATGCAGAGAAACCTAGAAATTTACCGGAATTGGAACCCGCAACCATAGGTTCCTCCCAGTTTAAGCTCACATAACCATTCAAAACTGCGTTTCACGCCACTCGCCTCCCGTTCCGCACCTAACCCTTCCTCCCTCCCACACTTCATCCCAACCAACCAAGGACATGTACGTTGATGTACATGTATATGCCTTTATGAAGTGTACTCGGTGTTTGACATGATCCTGCTATCCTTCTTAGGTTTAATATTTAATATCCAATTTAATGAAGGCGTAAATTTGCTTATAATGTACAACAGTTTTAATATGTTTAATAAATACAATACACTAATTAATTACCGGGCTCTGTCCTCTATCTGCGATGATCACACAAGAGTCGGGACACCACCTGGCCGAAAGGAAGAAAATGGCCCCTCGCTACTACATGTGTTTAGATCTTAAACACAAACATAATTGGTTACATGTTAATCTTTCAAAAGATCAGAAGCCGTTGCACGTCCAAAGGACTGGAGATGCGTATAGTTACTAGTTTGTCCTCAAGTAATGGCATGCGCCCCTGAATGTGGCACTAATCCACAGACCTATATGTACACTTAACACTGCATTACAAACATCAACCTTGCGGTTATCATTATCCTGATAAAGAGACCAAGTCACTAATTACATACAGACCCAAGTTTCAGATTTGAATACATCTCTTATTACAATGTCTACAATAAGACCGACCATGGACACAAGATCTTGAGGAAATGTGCCTCCCTTTTATTCAGGAAAATATTCACCATTTTACGTATTGTATCGTGTATGACATATTTGTATGACCTCTCTTTGAGATACTTGTTGCGTGACAACCCTGTTCCCATCATCGATTATGCAGGGACATATATCCACATTATGCTTTGATAAATGCCCGGGATCCATTGACCACCAAATTCCGTTTGCAAGGAAGTGAGTTTACTATGCCATGTTTCTTACCACTAACGATACACAGAACGTCTCTGACTGGATGGTTAATGTACACGCTTTCTTAATCGGACTTAACACAAAGCTATGGTAGCTAATGGACTTAACACAAAGCTATGGTAGCTAAATTTTTATCAGGATGGTGATATAATACACTGGATAATCGAGGACGCGCAACATCATGGGGCTAGGTGAATTGTAGCTGCTCACCAAAATCGTTAGCTGTTCCCATATATAACTACACGTGGTCAGAATAATGAGCATAGTGACATCAACATAGACCCATCTTCGATCTCACCTTCACGAGGATGTCATACACTCTGGTATCCAGCATACTGCTATTTGTCTTGGCATCCTTGAGTTGAGTTAACTAGACTGGGATTTCATACAGAACGCATGACCATGCCTGCTCAAAAATTCATTGACATATATTTTATTGATTCGTCAGTCCTTTGCAACATAAAACCCCAAAACTGTCAATTTTTGGCATACCGGATAAACAATTCAGTACATCCAGCTTACATCACTACGGGCCCCCGGGATGCCGCTTAACAGGTCCAGGCATCCGTCGTCCCAAAAGGGTGCCAATTGGCAGCTCCTTTACAAGCATCCTGTTTGTGAGCATGGCGTTGTGGTCTGTCATTTCTTCCCCAGTCGTTTAGGTGAAGCATTTGTTTCTTTCTGACCTCTCCTGCTGGGTGGGCTTCCTGGAGTGGGGGAACGTCCTGGATGATCACCAGGTGGCGCGCCAAGGGAGTTAACTCTCTTATGAAGGTCTGACACCGACCTCTGTAAAGGTCGATGTGACTTGTGCAGCAGACTGGGCTTGTTGTCATCTATCGACTTGTGATGTGACTCGTGTCCAGTGGGTGGTCGTCTTGGGCTGGAAGTTTTGGGGCGAAGGAAACCAGATTTATGTGTGAGCGCAAACAGATGAAGACTTCCGGTGGCAGTATGCATCAGCAGATCTTCAAATTCTTTGGACTTCCGGCGGCCACGACTTCTGGTGTACTGGAAACCTTGACCAAACAGGAAGGGGTTGTAAATATTGTGAAATAAGTAAAGTTGCTTGCCTTAACGTTCAGTTTTACAGTTGCGCTTGTGGGACCCACCAGGTAAAAACTGTTCTTGGAATCTTTGGCCTTTTCACTGTTTGATAGTCTCTAATAACTTCGGGGCTAAGTTTGCACCATTGCGCTGAACGATTTCATTGACATTGTCTACATTTGTGTGTGTGTTTACGATTAAATAAAAAGTCTGGGAAGTTATCATTCTTTGCTTATTTATTGCTAAGAATTGACTTTAGTTAATATATGTCTTTTGAGGGCAAAAACATAAAAACCACTTTATATCTCCATAAATACTGGGCCACTTCGAAGCTAAATGTGCTTACCTTCCGTACTGAATCTGCTGGATGGGTCGAATACATCATTGCCACACTTGTTCTGCATCAGGGTGACGAGATCCACCTCCGCCTCGCTGTCATCTGTGAAGAACACATTAAAACACATGTAAAGCAAGGAGACTGCAGGGAAACAGTTCTCATAGGAGAGACGCCTTCTATACGAAATGCCCAATTACAACAGTAACTGTACTTAAACTATGTATGCAGATAACACTGCCGATGTTGTTCTTTCCTGTGACTGTGTTGGTCCGAATGTCTTATAACGCTGAACATGCAGTTGATCAGCTACCAGGTGATCATGAAATGGTTTTGTTTGACCGTAAATATCGCTTTACGCTATATCGCTTGCGCATATACCACTGCTTGCTGCAAAGAGGAATGACACAAAACACAGTTGCCAAAATTTAAGGTTCATCGGAACAGAGCATCAGAGACGTCATCAGACGTCATCTACAGCAGGGCAATACTCATGACTTGCCATGGGCCGGTTGTCCACGTGTGACGTCACGGCAGCAAGACAACCATGTTCGGTTTGTGCATCTACGGAATGTACACTAAACTGCAGCATTAACAACTCGTACAATTCGTGGGGACCAGTTAGTGGTAGAACCGTACGCATCCAGTTGAAATAGCACCACACCCGACCCCAAGGCCTGGCAATACCCCAAATTTGCGTATCCAGAATGGAGGAGAGCATTACTCACTATTGGCAATTTGTGTATGGTGTACACATGACGACATTCGACGTCATAATCTACCCTTTGTTCAAATACAATGGGTAACGTCACCTCACAGCAGGGCCCCGTTCCTCAAACCGATCGTAGCGCTAGGTTGATCGTAACTCCTATACTTTAACATAGACTTACGACTGTCGTAGCGCTGCGATCGCCTAGAAGAACGGGGCCCAGGACCATTACCATGGTGCACGCATTCCAGAATTTGTGAAGCATCAACGTTGGCTGGATTTGGCTAATCTTTGGCTGACATGAGAAACAACATCCCCAGCCAGTTTGCAATCATCTGGTGTCGTCAATACTAAGTATGTCGACGTTGTCACGCCTGTACGTATATATGGTGGTCACGCCCGATATTGACATTGTTAACTGAGTCGTTGCATCGCCCATCTTTTAAAGCGAGTCTTTTTGTCTCCTGGTATGTTTTTCGCCAGTTAATATCTAACCATAAAACACTGACAAAATGAATGACAAAATATTATGTTCTTATTGTGATTAACATGACATTTACGCTATATTATGTGAAGCACATTTACTTTCTTCCGCCAGTATGTAAAGAAAATCTAAAGTTCGTATAACATACATACGATTGGTAAAGAATAGAGATTGATTGGTACAGACGTAAGTTTCATTTGATAGTCATTTACTCTATAGTGTCTCGCCGACCATTACAATAGAACTTTGTTATCGCTTCGTCTGTACAGGATACTTAAGCCTAAATAATAGGCTTGATGGTTGTTCATTGACTGATTGAAAGACAACCCCGTATCCATGCTGCAGGTGTTTAGTGTCGACCGGCAGACCAAAGTTACTGTATCAGTCAACAACAAGAGTGTTAACACCTGTAGGCCGGAACGGCAGGTGATAAGGGTATTAATGAGACACGATAGATCGGAAATCAGGCTTTGATCAGGTTTAACCCCTGTGATAGCGACGCCACGTGAACATGGCTTGGCGCTAGCGTCCATTGCACCTGCCCTGGGGGACCAACACATTACATTGATCAATGTAGACAAAAACTAATGCAAAGCAACGTCAGTTTTACCGTAATCCAGACAAATATTTCGTACAGCGGGTAGATTATTTGTCGTAAAACGTGAATCGTCCTACATAGATGAAATTCAGAATCGTCAATTGTTGTACAGCTGAAGATTTTTAATACGTACAACTTTCCTTCATACAGCTTACTGATACGTTAGAGAAATAAGATGAGACATTGCCGGTAAACGTGCCACAACATTATAACTAAACCATTTGCTGTTATATTTTTAAAACTATATTTTGAAAAGTTATCCACCACCAAGATGTTACCCTATCCCAAACAGCTTCACTACATTTCTACAACAGTGTATCCAACATTCAACTCCCCCGGGACTTCACAAATCGGGCTGCATAGTTCAACAATTACCATCCGATCAGTCAAATACCAACAACGAACCATTGCTTATTAGTCCACTAATACATACCACAAAATATACAACTGATATATACAACTCAACGCTGAGAAGTAGTAAGGGAAAGCCATACCGTCTGTGCGTGATTTGTGTTGGTCAGTCCTCAGCTTTGTCAGTCTGTCCAACATGGCCTTTCGTTCCACGTCCACTCTCTTCGACATTGTCCGAGGGGACACAAACGTGTGTGTTACGGTAAGGATGATACACAGAGGTCTTCAGAACATCAGTGTTTGATTTCTCTGGGTGGTGCACATTCCAGGGTAAGCGTAATGGCCGCTATCACGTACCGATATGTGCTGAAGATCTGTATAAGTCGCTTTAATACATTAAATGCGGCATTGGATCAAGAGAATTGTGAATCACCCCAATTTTGACTCAGTCGCAAATCCGGGTGAAATCACTATCTCATGACGTCATCCATGTAAATTCTGTAATTCCATTCTCATTTATTTATCACAGTTACATCCGACGTACTTTATGAGCACGGGGTGTACACCTCTAGGTGCCCTTGACGCCTGCTGGGCTGATTCCTGTCATACACGACATCACCTTCAGGAGTGTCTATAGCAGTGAAGGGGGCGTGTCGCCGCACGGACCTCAATGTAAACAACCCTTTCAGGCTCGAGCGTGGTGACGTTAGACTGTAATCGAACCCCTTCTAATTAAATCCATGATAAATCGGAGGAGTGTTGATTTCGCCACTTTCATGTCGACCTTTGATTGATCCTTCGTAATATTATTTCAAACGTTAACAGTTTGGGTCGATAAATGTAACATTCTTCAACGAGCATGCCTTTGCACTGTTTCTTCTATACGAGCTACATGCAAATAACTTGAAATTGATAATGTCTACCAGTTGTAAACAGCAATAAGCTTTGATTTCAGTCATCGCTCAGACTGCTGACACAGTTGGATATACAACTGTATTTTAATTCTCATAATCGCCACTTTGTATTTTTCCATCTGATTTCCTTCCACGGGATACTTATTATACTCAACTCAATGGGAGTCCAGTTCTGAGGACACTGTTTAGAAATGGGCCGTGGAGTTCAACAGGGGAGGAAGGAGCCCGGACTAAGAAACATGGAAATCAAAGGCTTGGGTTCCCAGTTATCAACCGGACACTTTACAACACCCAAAGCGTAGATGTAGGAAACAACCTCCGATGATGACGATGTCAATTTGGCTTCGGTTTCCTGTGGATTCCAAACTTTCTCTCAAAAGGTCAGACCATGAATCGGTCAATATTATGCTTATTCGCTAAAGCAACTGCGTGATAATACCAAGGCTCAACGCCGTGTATAACTTGCTTTAAGTGGTTCCTTCACTATGACAATGCAGCTGTGAAGACGTCTGCTGTCGCCATGGTTGCGATGCATGCATGTGACTTTGAACGTTTTACCTTATCTACCAGATTTAGCGTTTGTCCCAATTGTGTAGATAGATGTTCATGGTGTCAATCTCAGGATAGTCTGTTCCAGACTTGATGATCAACAGAATGCTGGAATACTCTGTGTGTGGCGTTAAGCAGCAAACAGAGAACTAACAAAAAACAAAACTTAACTTCACTGTGGATTCTGGAGTGAATTTGGCGTTAGGCTTCATACAGGATATCGCCATGCAGTGCGTGCATGCTTCAACAAAGAGTTTTGGGACCTTTTTGAAAGCCTTATCAGGGATATGTGATAAATGTGTTATAATACCGAACGGGTGTATGATATTGATTAACAGGTAGCAACAGTGTGGATGATACTAGTATATAACATTCTGGCGTCAGTCTGGTTATAGTGATCTTATGCCTAGCGATATGAAAGAGATATTTCTGTTAATGGAAATGATTCTTGTATCTGTTTCTTGTCCAGTCCGATTTATAATGATGAAAGAAATGATTCATACTTTCATGACTGCTTGCTTTTGCTAAAAGTATTAAGTTAATGATCATGTGATTTTATATAATGCCTTCATAGCTATAGCCATGTACTGGAGAGGTATTAGGGGCGGTGGGGTAGCCTAGTGGTTAAAGCGTTGGCTCGTCACGCCGAAGACCCGGGTTCGATTCCCCACATGGGCACAATGTGTTAAGCCCATTTCTGGTGTCCCCCGCCATGATATTGCTGGAATATTGCTAAAAGCGGCGTAAAACTAAACTCAGTCAGTCAGTCAGTGGAGAGGTATTAACATGAGACTTCTTGGCTTGTATACCCATCAAGATTCAAGAGCATATTCTTGTTGAGATGTAGGGACATACTTGATCTGAATTTAAAATCAAGTTCATATTATCCAGGTATTACATGTAAAATCATCAACTTGGTTGTAGAAATCAGAAGCACTATTGTACTCGCACATTTTAGATGCAAGAAAATGCAAATCACTAAATACGGGCTGGTTTAATATTAGGGCGCAGATTCAGGGACCGTTGTGACGTTTGATTGACGTACGCTAAAGGTGGATTTCAAATGGTATTAAACTGACACATGTCAACATAGACGAGTGTGTTATCAGTTTGGTAGGTAAGACGAATATTGGGGATTTACCAGTGGGAAACAGATTCAAATCTTTACTGCCATTCAGAAAGTGGCCAGATGTAACAGCTGTTATATTTGAGAATTAACTTTCTCAGGAAAGTCCCATCTGGGATTCCAACCCACACTCTCAGTGTGGGGCACGTAATCGTTAGCACACAAAGTCAGCGATCTAACCCACTCAGCCTCCACAAAACAGAAGTCCGACAACTGGTGGTCACGATCACGTACTTTGTGTACCCTCTGAGAGTGTGGGATCGGATCCCGGCTGGGACTCAACCTCCAAAATTACTAAAATCTGTGTGAGAATAATGTATAAGGATGGTTATATTGTGGACGAGTACGAGCATGTTGCTGAAACCGGCAAGAAACATATGGTCAAGGCGAACCAGGTTCCAACCCACGAGGGGCGGTTGGGTAGCCTAGTGGTTAAAGCACTTGCTCGTCACGCCGAAGACCCGGGTTCGATTCCCCACTCGTACAAAGTGTGAAACCCATTTCTGGTGTTCCCCCGCCGAGATATTGTTGGAATATTGCTAAAAGCGGCGTGAACCCATACTCATTCACTTGAGTCATTTACTCCAACCCACAATCATAGGTTTCTGTCACCCTAGGGCACCGAGATGTCAACACTAACGTATTTGTATCTACTGTAAATCACCTAACGTCTGTGAGTGTTGTGGTGGGGATGCGTGAGGCACGCAGATTATAAGCATATCATAGCGTGTCATCTTAACGCGGGGAAAGACTCTAGGATGTTTACCACTTTGAAACCCACGAGCAAGAATATGGTGCTGAGCAAGCTAGAAACGAAACACGGGATAATAGGTTTTATTGCGCCAAAGGGTCGCACTTCTTCACAGGGAACTGCACTGCTTCAGATGATCGGCCACCAATGCCCCTTATGAGGGTGAAGTAAAACTGTATAACTCTTTGTTGGAACGCAATAAAACCAATATACCATTAAGGAAGGATAACATTGGATGAACAACTTCTTTATTGCTGTGAGAGCGACGTTTCGGTGTAGGTTCTAACACCGTTATCAAGCAAGTGATGAACAGCATAAGGATGGAGGAGCATATATACAAGTTAGAGCAGATGTTTGTACAGTCCAATGGGGATTAGGAAGCCAGACACAATAACAACACAAGGGCTAGAAGCCAGACACAATAACAACACAAGGGCTTTGATGAACACGTTAACAAATGAAGCCTGGAAGGTACACAATGAGAAGTGAAACCTGTGGTATAAACAGGAGATTATGAGGATGATGCGTTGTATACATAAATGGGGGATTATGAGGATGATGCGTTGTATACATAAATGGGGGATTATGAGGATGATGCGTTGTATACATAAATGGGAGGATTATAAATGGAGATTATAGAGGATGATGAGGATCATTAATGATTAGCTGGTAGTACGCAGGAGGTATGTAGTAACCTTGGTCACGGTTGATTGATGGCTGGAGTCTTTTGATGTAGATGGCTTCTTGGAGTTTCCTGAGTTTATAGTCTTTGACGTTGGTGTTTAGGGTTTGGGTTTGGTCCCACTGGATATTGTGGTGGGGATTGTCTTTGATGTGATCTGAAAGGGCTGATTTTGGTTGCCGACAAAGACATTTTAATCTGAGTGAGTTGACATGTTTAATTGTGATAGAACAATGTATATGAGACTGACAAGACTTGTTCACTTCTGGTCGGAGTTACCCGTTTCATCTGTACAATCCGGCACGCTGTCTAAACCGGATTATTTCTTTAGTCTAGTCCCGACGAGTGTCGGTTTAGACAGCTTCCACTGTATATTGTTATCCTTCCTTACTGCTCCAACGTCTAGATGCCTCTCAAAGAAGCAATATACCATTAACATCAATATGTATATACACACTGTCCATGTTTACACAAGTGACGACCGTGTGACTTTCACATCCTGTGACCGATTCTCACAATAAAATGTGTCGGAACCAAAAATGAAAACATTAGTGATATATTTATTCAAACACAAGTACAATCAAAATACTGTTTTCATATCATTTAACATCATATTGCGTAAAAGAGTATAAATCGTAAACGTACTGGTTTGGCGTCGTGGCACCGTTGTATAAGAAAGAACAAGACTGGTCGTTACTTACTGGCAAGTTATTACGGGTGGATTTGTCATCATTGATTACATGGCTATTGGAACGCTTTCCACACTGAGGTCACTTTTATTTCGGGTACGCCACAATGCAGGCGTGAAAAGAAGACTTGAAAATGCTTTGGTTAGATAGCACTATTTTGGATGAGGCTTGATTCGACATTAAAGGTCCATGAAGTGAATTGGTGTTCGACGTCTACTTGACGGTGGTCTCGTCTGGTGGCAATCACAGTTCATGTACCGGAATATCTTCACGCAGTGCTCTCCCTTTACGCTAAATTCCGTGGCCACCAGATGTCCCTCTCGGCCGACGCTGATGGAGTGTATTGCACCTGCGCCGTCTACAGGGGAGAGGAGTTGTTGAAGGAGAACCCCTCTCTCGGTGTACAGGTTCACTGTATGGTTAAGCGTGTCGGAAACGAGTACCTCACCCACAAGGTTCACACAGATTCCCCCTGGAACAAGCGCGAGAGCCTCCCCACAAGAACTAGGCCGGAACCTGTTCAGACAGCGGCCATCATACGCGAAGAACTTGACCTGGGAATCAGCTGGGTCACTGACTATGATTTCTTCTTTGTTGTTCGCACAAATTTGAACAGGGCAGCTTGAAGTGGCTTTCCCGCCAAGTTTGAATGAGCGCAACAGTTTCCCAACACGGCCATGTATTTCTATTGTCCTCGCCGTTGTTGCCACTATGATCTTGAAAGAGATATCACAGGCAAGGCTATATGGTTCGTGTTCGGTTGGAAACAGATATTTAAATTTTCCTTCCGCTGTGAAGACTTGAATTCTCTTGTTGCGTCTGTCTGCCACAACCAGATCGCCATTGGGCAGCTCACAAACATCAACGGGCTCATTAAACTGACCTGGTTCCGTGCCTTTGACTCCAAACTTCACCTTGTAAACGCCCATTTGATTTAGGATTTGGACACGGTGGTTCTGACTGTCCGCAATGACGATGTCGCAGGAGTCAGTAGCAGTCAGGCCGCGTGGGTAGTGGAAGTCGCCGCTCTGGGTTCCGAGCTCACCCGTCCTCAGAAGGAGCTTGTCTGGTCTGGACAGAAAAATGGCTATTGTCTTCATGACGTATATTTTGTCTGAGACGTTAGTTTTGTTCAGATAAAAGAAGTGAAGAATGTCCCGGTTGAAATAATGAATGTATATTGTTTCCTGAACAACTGAATCTTATTGAATTTATTAACACACCGGAGTAATATATTCAAGAAATATAATTATTATGTAAAACGACTTTGAACCGATATAAAAAAGGCAGAGTGGAAAGTTTTGTTTGTTGGTTTGTTGTTTAACGCCGCACTCAGCAATATTCTATGTGGCGGTGGCCTGCAAACAATTGAGTCTGGACCAGACAATCCAGTGACCAACAGCATGAGCATCGATCTGTCCACTCGATAACGTTATTCGTGTCTTACGACAAGCATAGGTTGCTGAAGACCATTCTAACCCGGATCTTCAAAGATCGATTTTAAAAAATAATGATGGCATAGCATTGGTAAAATCAGATGCCAATACAGTTAGGCGTAATCAGGTACTGACGGTCTCTTGCCACGCGTCTTCTCCTCGGGCGTTTTGTGCAGATTCTCCGTGTATTCATACGTCTGCCTCAGACCACGTGACAGCAGTTTCGCCTCCCAATCCCGGGGGTCTCTCATTTCCCGGGCAAACTCGGGTCCACAGTCATGCGCTGCAAAGAAGCGATATAAGGACGAATATTTAACTCAAACGAAAAGATGGAAATTCCTTGAACTGAAAAGCAATATTCTGCTGAAGTCCATGTTCGAGACGGCATACTCAAATTTAATGGTACCACTGGTCAAAGGAGCTACACAGTAAAATATACATGTATATATTTGAGATATATGTATTTGAGATTAAATCACTTATAAAGCATATTACAAAAAAGGATAGTGAAAGAAAATTGTATAATTTGTTTTGCTATACAGTTCGTAACTCGTAACTATACAAATTTAACATTACTAAGGGTGGTAATTGAAGCGTTCGTAAAATAGCATCTTGAGTATTAAAAGTTCTGGCAGGTTGTTGTAGAATATCAAATGTTCTTAGTTTGTTTGCGTGTAAGTGTCCTTTGTCGTACACAATTACGCCGACCGCTATTGTTAATCTAAATTTTATGAGAAAATAAATCTATTTGGGACTATGTTTTCTTTCCTTTTCTTTTAGGGGTCAGTCCTTACTAACAATCTAGCTTGCACTGAACCTTCCAACAGTTAGTTAGTTTTACGCCGTCTTTAGCAATATTCAGCAGTGTAACAGCGGAGGGAGGGTGGGGGTGGCGGAACAGCAGAAATAGGCTTCACTCAAACTGTCTGCAAGAAAAGGGGTTTACAAAGGACTGGGTAACTCACCTGGCCTGTCCCCCTTCTGCTTGTACAGGTGTCTGTTGGCATCATGGTACAGTTGTCTGTAAGACCTGGCAGGAGCCGGGGGTTGGGGATGTGTACCCCAGACTGTACAGTCGGTAGCGGGACAGGTAGTCGACCATACTTCACCTGACACAACACAGTTGGTTACATAAGTGTGGGTTATGTTGGTTTTATGACAGGAAAGTATTAACACTGTGTGACAGAGAAAACATTTATTTTTCAAACGAGATAACCCAAACTCGTTATAATGGAATATATTATTCCGAAACGTTATTGTTCTGCGTGAAGATCTGACAAGCTTTCCACGTGAGGGCGTCAGGTGGCATGACAATCAGCCAATCAGTGTGAAGGGATAAAAATTCTCAGAATGACCGAACCAACCATTCAGAGAAGCATTTCTGAAGCTGGAACACGAGAGGATATCGTGTCGAGGTTAAAGGGCTTATTTTAAGGGATACTGGAGATGGCATGCGAATGTGAAAACTTATTATTAGCTGTCGAGACGAAATCGTAGCATCTCGCCAAGACGGATAGGCCGTGATGTCAACCATGGTGACGTCACAATTCAACAATGATGTAGGAAAATATAATAAGCTGGGCCCTGTATCTATGACGTCAACAATGCTACCTACAGGAAGTTTAGTCTCGAATGATTTATTTTTTCCAATTCCGAGGGACTTTCAACATTATTTCATTTGTGAGTTGTCACGACACTTTCCTCTATTTCACTCCTAATGTTTCTTTCTGACCAAAATGTGGGTCTCTTGATCCTAAGTTTGATACGTCATGAACAATCGATGACGTCATCTTCGAGTATTTGTGTAAAGAGATACTACGTGACCATGCCAGCATGGTCTTCTTTGAACACAATCACAACGAGACATGTGGAACAAGCGTTTGATCTATGATCGACCGTTAACTATCAGTAGAATGAATGAGAGCAGTGGCGTTACATCAAAATTATGATACATTTATTACAGTTTACTGGGAACCACTGTGGTGATGAATAGATATTGTCCCCGACAAATGTCCACATCTCGTGACATCTCTTTGATTGGTATTAATATAATATAGAAATCGTTATTTGGTTATCTTCATTATGTATTCAGTGGATAAATACAGGCTTCTTCGAAGTAGAGCATAAATTATGAACAGGTGTTTTCTGACAGTCAGTGTATAATAAAGGGATACATCGAACATCACTCGCTCATATCCATATATTGCTTGTTACCTTCTCTTGACCAATATGCTTCTGACATCAATTCCTCCTTTTTTTTCCTTCAGAAATGTCCAGTCGATTACTCATTGTCATTCTGATGAGGCCATATTCAAGGAACGCATTTGTGTTCATTATGTTAATCGACCGCCTCCGTGGTGTAGTGGTTAGAACGTCCGCCAGGAGAGCGGAAGGTCGCGGGTTCGATCCCCGACCGCGTCATACCAAAAGACGTAACGGTACTTGTTGGTCCCTGCTGGCGCTCGGCATTAATGGGTACAACAAGGACTGGTCGGTATGGTACCTCAGTTGGCTAGCACCATAAAACCAGTTTCAGTCTAGGCTAGTACAAGCAGCCACACATACACACGCATGCATGTCGTCATATGAGCGAAATATTCTCCAGCACGACGTTAAACCCAATTTCACCTCACCTCATTATGTTAATCGGGTGATGAGAAAAGTAGTTAACTGGATGATTCCTGGATTGTCTTCAATGTGATTTTTCCAAAAACATTAATAGAAGGACTGTTTGAGCTTGATCATCAGCTACGACTAGCTCCTGATGTTCGGTTTCAGCAGACTTCCAATGTTTACACCAAAAGAAACACGGATTGTGTGTTTACGGTATGCTGGGACGGTCAACACGTCCCAAAACCTCAAAAACACATTATTTTATTAAATATGTCAATCTTTCCACGATCCAACATTAACCATAACCCTCCTGATCGGCAAAATGCCTAGACCAGGAGTGTCCATGTACAGATATCGATCTTATTTGGGTGAGCGTGATCGGTGTATGTTGTAGAGGTATGTGTTTAGGGGATGTCTGTTGATACAGGTCCGGTGTGTTCCAAATTGTCATTCAAACATTGAAAGCTGTTGTTCTACAATTCTATATGACGAATATTACATTGGGGCATATTTATTATGGGTAGATAATTGCTACATTACCGTAATATTGTATGGTTGTACTATAGTATCCAAACTGAATACCTTGTATACTGGTCATTGGCGGGTCAACATTCATTTCAAAGTACAAATGAATCTAAAACCAATGGCCAATCTCTTAGCGATCAGCGGGAAAAAATACGTTTGACATTATATTGTATGAGATTCAGTAACTGCACGCCAGGTATGTGATTACGAGATAATTGATCAATCACAAGTTGAATAATTTATTGACGTGACAGGTCTAAGAACCCTTGTAATTATATCATTAGTTATCAACGTCGCACAACAAAATCCAGTAATGATGTCAATATAGTATTCTCCGACAGATATTAATATCAACAATTTTTAAAAGCAGTATTCCAGCAAGTTAGTAAATCACGGTAATAAACAAAAGGGAGATAACTCGATATCAGAACGTCTTTGTCGCCTGTCACAGTTATGTGACAACATGATCAAATATTTCGCTTCTTTTCCCCAAGTTAGCTCAAATGGACACACACAACAGCTGCTGTTCACATGTGACCTTCTGACATTATTGTCGTAGTGCAAGTTACACAAGTTTCAATTTATACCGACCTACCTGTCTCGATATCACAATCTTATCACCATGATGACATTCGATCCGATAGCAACGCGTCGTTGACAACCAGCAAAGTCTACTACGCATGCGCGCGGGCGTCGCATAACAATCGTATCCTGATGCATGGAAAGAACAGCTTTGTTCCCAAACCAACCGGAGCTTTTTCAAACATAATTAACGTGAAGATTTAACCAATTCTACCTTACAAGGGCATCAGGATATTAATTCGTGTGTTTCCCATAGTGAAAAATATTTTCATTTGGTAAACATTGGCGGATCCAAGGGGGGTTCAGTGGGTTCGAACCCCGCCCCTTCTGAAAATGACTGAAGATCACATTGCATTGAAGTTAATGTTTTGCATTGGAAGATTCCTGGATGCGCCTATGTATAAAATAACCATTTTTAAATACAACATTTCACTGTAGAGCATTCCTTTTGGTGAGTGAATGAGTGAGTGTGATTTTACGCCGCTCTTTACAGCATGGGTTCGGCGGGGGACATTTTATTTGCCAACGTCTACATCCGTAGAGTTAAAGTTGCGGTTACAGTTTTGTCAAAGGAGAACAGGCTAACAAGGAATAACCAAACACTTGATGTATACATTGTCTAATCTTCACCATCCTTATAAACGATAGCGACTGTTACTTTATATCTGGTTGCGATTGTCGTTGCGATTGCGAAATCGTTTATTACAAAGCAGCACAGAGATAAGGTTCACGCAATTAACAATTGTTGATGTGTTTTTGTATTGTTAGAATGTGTTTATTTATACAATTTGTTCTTTTTTTCATGATTTACAATAATTGTTTGATGACTATTTAGGTTAAGTGTTGGAAAGTAGAAATTAAACGGCAGAATTTTAAAAGATCCTGTTCTTATTTTATGTGTTTGGAGAATGATTATATTAAAAGATCAACTATGCATTTGATCACAGACATTAAAAAAAACAATCTTACTTGGTTCCCTGTCGGAGAGGTGGGGTAGCCTAGTAGTTAAAGCGTAAGCTCGCAACGCCGAGGACCCGAGTTCGAGTCCCCACATGGGTACGGTGTGTGAAGCCCATCTTGGGTGTCCCCCGCCGTGATATTGCTGCAATATTGCTATTTTTGAAAGGCGACGTAACTAACTCACTACTTCCCTTTTTTTGTTCGTTTTTTAAGGTGTAGAAAAAGGGACCAGCAAGAAAACTGAAAATGATATTTTACAAAATCCTTGATATATTTTCCTTAATTGTTCTTTTTTACATTCTGTTTAATTCTCATTCTATTTTACGTCCGGGGGTCGTTTAGAATTGTGAAATTAAAGTTTATTAAGCGACTCTTTGAAATATTGACAGATTCTCAAAACTCGTGCGTTCAAAACATGTACAATTAAAAAAAAATGTTTATTGTGAATGACTGGTCGAAAGCAGAAAAAAGAAGGATGTATCAAAACGCAAGCAAACCATCAGACTTCAATTTGACATGAAACCCAAAACAATATCCCAACCCACGTCTTCGGGCCGTCGTGGTAATATTGAACGGTGCGATAGTAAAATCCTTCCATTAAAACTACTTCGCGTTTAGTATTTTTGTCTGCAGAGTTCAAACAAACTGTTTCATGTCGACGTCTGGTCAAACACATTTTTAAAATTGAAACGGAGAAGACGAGACACCTTTTTTTCGTGCTTAATTCCATGTTGTATGTGATTCTAATGGTTGTCCAGCAGGATGCCGAACTGGGCTATGTTCTCTTTCCGCTAAAGAAAATGGAGTTGTCTCCCTTACACCAATGTTTATCTAAACAAATTTTGTACCTTAGGGACTGTTCATAAGTTATGGCAAAAGGTGGGGGTTGGGGGTGTTATCAATTTTGTACACACGTACTGGGTGGGGGCAGCAATTTTGTGCAGAAAAATATGTTTCAAATTATGCTTAAAAATTAGGGGGCACTTATTTTGTATATAAATTTTAGGGGGAATCATTCACATTGTACATGCTCCTCCATAAAAATCATCATCTCCTTCGAAACACTTCATATGCCTGTATCCTGTTGAGTTTGGACTGGTGTTTCTTTCCAAAATTGAAGAAGACACTTAAACTTGTATTGTAACACCGTGCATGGGGAAAATGATCACAGTTCATGGTATTAGGTATCGTAGGTTTGATATTCCT
The DNA here is from genome assembly GCF_003918875.1 of Haliotis rubra. Lineage (NCBI taxonomy): Eukaryota > Metazoa > Mollusca > Gastropoda > Lepetellida > Haliotidae > Haliotis > Haliotis rubra. Next base: position 2,287,192 of record NW_025767157.1, read on the forward strand.
CGCGTCCCCAGGGTCGGAAGTTAACGGACGGAAGGACTATGGAGTGAAGCGAGTCTCCATGTCGTCTTTGTATAAACTCCCTATTTGGATCATCGGTCCAAGTGAAACGATAGAAACGGTTTATTTTGCACACTCGACATTTCATCTGGACAGCTCAGAGAGCAGTGCAAGTGTGTACAGACGGCGAGGTGGACGGTATGCTGACACGTGCGTTGTTCAACGTCGACAGTGTGGTGTCGTTAGCGTTATGGTATGGGGAGCCATCACATCTCATGCTCTGACACAACTTGACATTGTCAATGGCAACCTGACAGGTCTGAGATACACGGATGAGATCATTGGGCCTCATGTGTTCGTTCAAGGACAGAGACGTAACTTCACACTTCAGCAAGATAATGCCGTCGCTCGTGTTGTTACATATCTCCTGAGACAGCAGAACAGTCTGGTACTTCCCTGGCCAGTTGTTTCTCCAGACCTGTCCCCTATCGAAGGATGAAATGGAGTGACGTTTACGTCAAGCCCAGAATCGGCCATTAACGTTAGCTGAATTGAGACAAGCATTGGTTCTTAGATGGAACAACATTCCCCAAGCTTTCTTCAATCGCTTAGTGTCGTCTATGCATCGTCGTTGTCAAGCCTGCATCAACGCCAATGGTGTATATATAGAGGATATTATATGAGTGCCCTTGTCATACTATGTTTGCGACACGAATGTCTAAATGTTGGTATTTCCCGAGCGAGAGCGAGTGTCGTAAACATAGTATGATATGGGCACGAATATAATATTCTGTTTGTTACCGAAGTCGTCAAATTGAGGAAAATAAACCCAAACCTACTTTCAAACATAGGCTGGCTACCCGCCGTCGCCGTGCCTAAATATCAGACACTCGTGCCTAAATATCAGTATATCCCTTGCTCTCGCTCGGGAAATACCAACATTTAGACACTCGTGTCGTAAACATAGCATGGTATGGGCACGAATATAATATTCTGTTATTACATCAAATAATACACAGTTACCTTCTTCCACTAGTATATTTATTTTCCTTATTAGCGTGAATCTGATGTGGGTTAACACAAATACAAATATCGACCTTTGAGCAAGAGTATGACAAACTCGTTTTGGCATGACAGTGATAACCAGCACAAAATGTTTACAGTAGGTATCTTCGAGCACATAAAACACATTTCCCTGCAAACGAAACATACTCTGTCTATTTTGGCACACTACCAGAAGTATAAATGAGTACAGAATAATTTTATTTTATTTCAAAAGTCACACTAATATTTTTCATGAATGACCAAACTTTCAAAAGCGATTATCTCGAAAGTAGGTTTGTGTGGTTTATCACTGCACTATCTTCTCCCGACCCATTCAGTTATACTCAGGGAAAATCAGAGACCCTATATACCGGTTATATGGGGCAAATGTATCTTTAAAACTACGTATTGTTAATATTTTAAAGATTTTTTCCGTTGCAAGTTTAGGTAACGGGTTTGATACCCAAACTACGACATTTCATGTTGATAATATCGTGAGGTGTAGAAATCACACTGTCACGACTATATGTCACCATCCCAGGCGTCATATGAGGCACATAGATCTATAAGAGGGAAAGAGGGGCCTAAAGACTGACAGGCCTCTATCGTAAATGTAAGCGACATCAGTGACGCCCCAGACTTATTGCCTGTAAACATCAAGTTCAGGGATGGTGTAATATTTAAAACTATAGTTTTAGTTTGTAACTAACAGATAAACATATGACGGTTATCAGCGTTTGTCTGTAACATCATTTTGGGAAACAGTATCGTGCTCGAAGAAACGACCTTGACCTGCTCCGGAAGTTGTGGAATTTACAAAATGGCTGCTTCTCCAAACACTTCTGCGGCAACACTCACGCCAAAGAAGAAAGATGAATCATTCCTGGATAAAATAGGAACATTAGCTAGAAAGAAGAAAGCGAAAGAAGGTTTGCAATTGTGAATGTATTTATTTTGTTGTTTTCCAATGTTTTGATGCGGTATTTGTGTAGCTCTTTATTCAACCTCGCCCAAAAATGTCCCGGGTCGAGCGTAAATATCCATAAAAGGGCATTTCGCTGTGTTAGCGATTGGGTTAGAATATTTTTTAATGTCTTTATTATATTTACATGTTCGTGGTTATTGTGTGTGAATTAAGTAAAGTTATATTGATGTAGCGGCCTTCTTGCACGCATGACTCACGATGACAGCACTGAACAGTCATCATACCAAGTAAACAGATTTGTGGTGCCAGTCCTGAATACCTTAGACCACATCAATTCAGGCATCACAGAACCTTTCGAACTTTGTATTTCCCCATAAACCATGGTTGATGGTACAAGAGCAATGCATTACATAATTAACAATTAATATTGACTGTAAGACAGCTATAATTTCATTCATATTGTTTTCGAGCATATATATGACACCAAAGAAGATCATTAGAATACTGGGGTGGATGGCACAAGTGGTCCTTGTCATCACTTAACCTTTCTTGCCACATCAGCAGGTTTTCAGCATAGAGAATCATGGTAACAGGGTATACTAATAAATATAAGACGCTGTCAGATGAGGATTGTAAAATGGTTCACATGGTATCACCTGTAATTAGAGGTATCCAGATCGGTACATAGAATTTCAATAATTATGTATATCTCAGTAACAATGTATAAATATACCTCAATAATATTGTGTAAATATGGATAATACATCTTACATAATGTAAATTAGGTCTATATGCTAGTGGGTGAAATGCAGTTGTGTGAGCTGTCAAGAATGCTTTTATTAATTACATTGTCACAATATTTTGTTGTATGTAGAGTACAAAAACAGTAGATGTGCAGTTTGGAAAGTATGACTATTCAACACAATAACAATTTTATCAAATGACATGATTCCGATTATTATTACTCTGGTAACATGGCACCAAGAACAAGCTTACTGGAAAACATACTTTTGCCCATATTTCTTCATATTATATATGAGTTTATGCTCAGTGCGTGTGTGGAGTTGTATTGTTTACAAACTACAAATGATTACAAATATTTGAGTAAGAATCACACATGTAGTAAATTTGAATCTATGGTCTGTATTTACAATACCTGTGTATAGGTATGCAATAGTCCCGTTTCAAGTCACTTTCAATGAACCAAACCATACCTTCCTGATTTCAATTAATTGATTATGGGCACTAAAATAGACTATTTACGAATATGTTTAAGAGAGTGTTTTTGATTGGTAATAGTTTGTTGTTTATCCAAGTGGGATGCGCAAAATGGAATATATCCAAGCCATGCATGTTATTTTGTAGTAGGCCCCTTACGGCACTGTCATTAGGCTATAAGCGGCATTGTTTGCAAGGTGTTGCTTTTTTTGTTTTATCGAAAGTATCATTTATATGTTTCAACTTCAGCAATTACAGGACATGTTTGTTATTTTAATTACTATATATTAAACATAAAGTATTCATGAATAAATATTTGTATTCATTACTATGTATTCATAAAACATCATATTCGCATCATTATGTATTTGTTGCAGCCTTAGTAAATAACTTTGATCATATGTTCCTTTTAATATTACATGAAGTTTATCTATCTTGATTTAACTTAAATATTTTTCAAAGCAATGTTTTTCTGAACTAGTTCACTGTGATGCAAACTGTCATGATGCTGTTACAAACACATGTATCAATATGGTTTTGATAACCTGGAGAGCCTTGTAAACCTCTCTTATCATATAACAGCCTTGACTGACTAATGTATATTTTTAAAAATCATACCCGTGAAGGTCCGGGTTAGAATATTGATCTTCAGTAACCCTTGCTTGTCGTAAGAGACGACTAACGGGATCGGGTAGTCAGGCTCACTGACTTGGTTGACACATGTCATCAGTTCCCAATAGTGCAGATCGATGCTCATGCTGTTGATCACTGGATTGTCTGGTCCAGATTCGATTATTTACAGACTGCCGCCATATAGCTGGACTCCCTCACTTTAAAAAATGCTTTTTTATTCTTTGACCTAATGATATCATTTTTTAGTGACTGAGCTTCAAGAGGAGGGGAAAAATGCCATTGAATCTCCAACCAGCCCATCTGTCCCAGACATTGGACCAGAAGGGTATCTTCTTGGTAAGTAAGTAAGGAAAAGAAGCATCTTTCACACTTGATAGATGTCTTCACCTTTTGTGTTGGAGCTGCTGGTGTATTTTTTCTGGGTAGTTACAATGTGTGACATGATGGGTCATCTTGACCTATCACATGGCTTGGTATCAGCCACCTGTTTGTATGGACCACTGGTATTGCTGTTGTGATATGAATGTTACAAGGTACAGTAAGAACATTCGAAATCTATTACTGTTCCCCTAATACAGTAATAGCATATATGACTCAATTACATCTCATTTTGTTAATGACCATGATTCAGTAAATATTTCAAAGAAAACCAGACATTTGCTGTGTGCATGGTATAAAGCCCTACTATGTCAGTGGATGTTGAAAACTGATTTAATTTAGAATAAATTTCCAACAATTGATTAACTTTCATTTTTATAATTTACCCTTTACAAATGTGAATAGCTATGAGATATGGTCCTTCTTTTAAGCATTTAAAATACAGTAACCATCAATATATCATGATACATGTATATTGTAGTCATGTTTAATGGCAGTAGCTATCTTGTTCTAACACTCATGTACAAATAATATGACCATAAACAATAAATGGATCTACTTACAAGAAAACAGTTAACGAAACATTGTATCCATGTGATGAAAACTTCCATAATCTCTGAAAGAGTGTTTGCATCTTAGCATGCTTTTGTGAATCTTGTGTATCTTGGGTAACTTTTTGACAGGTGAGAAGGAAGAAAGATCCATGATCGAGCCAGGATCCCGAGATGATGCCAAGTTGAATCAGCTGATCAAGGTGAGTCCATGGAGTCATCTCTGTAACTTTTAAGTCTATCCAGGATAACTTCATAGCAGTATGCATAATGCTCTTAGAATTTAGAACTGACACTGAAGAAGTGATGAAGTGAAACATACTAAATGTGTGCCTGTGTGCAATGTGATTAGTAGATATTTACAGGTGGGACAATGATTTTTCATGGGTATGGCTTTTTTTTAACATCATGTTGATAATATCTGAATTTTATGAATAGATTCAGATGTGTGCCTTGAGAATTGAGACCTGGGTAGACAAACAATGGTACGAAGAATAGTAAGATGTAGAAAGGTGTTGTACTATAGCATCTGTGATGTAAGTCCTGTGCTTTTCAGGTGCTGCTTGACTGGATAAATGATGAGCTTGCAGATCACCGTATCATTGTAAAGGATATTGAGGAAGACTTGTTTGATGGCCAGATTCTTCAAAAACTCATTGGTAACGTATTAACATCATTGCTTGATTCAAGTAAATACAACAACCTGTGATAATGAGTCATGAATTCAAAATGAAACTCATTGAAACTAATATCTGATGCATATTTTGTACATGTAATTAGTTTTTTGGTGCAAGTTGGTCGTTTAGTGTTTAAATCTTTTTGCTATTAATAAAAAAGTTCAAATCAATACAGATATTTTCACAAATCATTCATATGATATACCTGTAGATATGTGTGGGCAGTGATATATAGGGGCATTGATGGTTCTTCAGAAAATATGTGTAGGATCAGGGGTTATTCCGGTATATTATACTGTGTGGCAGTAAGTATTTGGGGTTGGCCTGGTGGATCATACTTGGTGGCATCTCCCAGAAGTTCTGGAGAATCTAGGGTGGTGCTGGCAGTTGAGCAGGATCTGGGGTTGTATTTAGTGTGAGCAGGATCTGAGGGTGTGTATCTGAGTTGTTGTTGTGTAGGATCTGGAGTTGTACCTGTTGTGTAGGATCTAGAGTTGTACCTGTTGTGTAGGATCTAGAGTTGTAGTGTGATCTGGAGTTGTACCTGTTGTGTAGGATCTGGAGTTGTACCTGTTGTGTGGGATCTGGAGTTGTGTAGGATCCTGTACCCCTATTATGTAGGATCTGTGAGGATCTGGTGTGGGATGTACCTGTACCTGTGTAGGATCTGGAGTTGTACCTGTTGTGTAGGATCTGGAGTTGTACCTGTTGTGTAGGATCTGGAGTTGTACCTGTTGTGTAGGATCTGGAGTTGTACCTGTTGTGTGATCCAGGGTGGATCTAGGGAGTTGTACCTGTTGTGTGTGGAGGATCTGTGTAGGATCTGGAGTTGTACCTGTTGTGGGATGTGTAGGATCTGGAGTTGTACCTGTTGTGTAGGATCTGGAGTTGTACCTGTTGTGTAGGATCTGGAGTTGTACCTGTTGTAGGATCTGGAGTTGTAGGATGGATCTGGAGTTGTAGTTGTGTACCTGTTGTGTAGGATCTAGAGTTGTACCTGTTGTGTAGGATCTGGAGTTGTACCTGTTGTATCTATGTATTGTGTAGGATCTTGAGTTGTACCTGTTGTGTAGGATCTGGAGTTGTACCTGTTGTGTAGGATCTGGAGTTGTACCTGTTGTGTAGGATCTAGAGTTGTACCTGTTGTGTAGGATCTAGAGTTGTACCTGTTGTGTAGGATCTAGGGTTGTACCTGTTGTGTAGGATCCAGGGTGTACCTGTTGTTGTGTAGGATCCTGTTGTGGAGTTGTTGTACCTGTTGTGTAGGATCTGGAGTTGTACCTGTTGTGTAGGATCTAGAGTTGTGGATGCTGGTTGTACCTGTTGTGTAGGATCAGGGTGGTACTGGTAGTTGTGTAGGATCTAGGGTTGTACCTGTTGTGTAGGATCTAGGGTGGTGCTGGTAGTTGTGTAGGATCTAGGGTTGTACCTGTTGTGTAGGATCCAGGGTGGTGCTGGTAGTTGTGTAGGATCTAGGGTTGTACCTAGTTGTGCTGGTAGGGTGGTGTGTAGTTGTGTAGGATCCTAGGGTGGTGCTAGGTAGTTGTGTAGGATCCAGGGTTGTACCTGCTGTGTAGGATCTGGAGGTGGTGCTACCTGTTGTGTAGGATCTAGGGTTGTACCTGTTGTGTAGGATCCAGGGTGGTGCTGGTAGTTGTGTAGGATCCAGGGGGTTGTACCTGTTGTGTGTAGGATCCAGGGTGGGTGGTAGCTGCTGGTAGTTGTGTAGGATCCAGGGTGGTGCTGGTGTTACCTGTTGTGTGTAGGATCAGGGTGGTGCTGGTAGTGTGTGTGTAGGATCTAGGGGTTGCTGGTAGTTGTGTAGGATCCAGGGTGGTACTGGTAGTTGTGTAGGATCTAGGGTGGTGCTGGTAGCTGTGTAGGATCCAGGGTTGTACCTGGTAGGATCCAGTAGTGCAGTAGCTGTGTGATCTAGGGTAGTTGTGTGTAGGATCTAGGGTGAGTGCTGGTAGGTAGGGTTGTACCTGTGTAGGATCCAGGGTGGTGCTGGTAGTTGTGTAGGATCCAGGGTAGTTGTGTAGGATCCAGGTGCTGGTAGTTGTGTAGGATCCAGGGTAGTTGTGCTGGTAGCTGTGTAGGATCTAGGGTTGTACCTGTTGTGTAGGATCTAGGTAGGTACCTGTTGTGTAGGATCCAGGGTGGTGCTGGTAGTTGTGTAGGATCCAGGGTGATGCTGGTAGTTGTGTAGGATCCAGGGTGGTGCTGGTAGTTGTGTAGGATCTAGGGTGGTGCTGGTAGCTGTGTAGGATCTAGGGTTGTACCTGTTGTGTAGGATCTAGGGTTGTACCTGTTGTGTAGGATCCAGGGTGATGTTGGTAGTTGTGTAGGATCCAGGGTGGTGCTGGTAGTTGTGTAGGATCCAGGGTGGTGCTGGTAGTTGTGTAGAATAAGGTTTTGTGCTTGTAGTTGTGTAGTGTACAGGGTATTGCTGGTGTATCATGCAGGGTGATATCTTTCAGAGAAGTTGTGCAGAATCCGTGTAGAGGCTCCTGAAGTGACACAGTCAGAGATTGGACAGAAGCAGAAGCTGAGAGTCGTCCTGGACTACATTACCTCCATCCTCAACCTACCACAGGGTTGGAACCAGCTGAAGTGGAGCGTCGACAGTAAGCACACATAGACTGTCTTACATCTTGGGGGCTGGGTTAGGGGTGGACACGTACACAGTCTGCAGTACCAAGTCAAGTGCTTGATCTTACTTAATTCAATAACTATGACAAGTCAAATGAGTACAGCATCCTATAAAATCCCCCAAGCATGATGGTTATTGCCAGTTGATTTCTCAAATCATCAATACTTTTTATGGTGTTAAAAAAAATATGTTCAGGAGTTCATTAGCTGCCAGAATTGATGACACGCAGAATGAAATAAGAACAAATGATGATGTTCCAAAAATATAGGAAGCATGTATAATATTTTTGACTGTTTAATTGTTCAGGTATCCACTCCAAGAACCTGGTAGCCATCCTCCATCTACTGGTAGCGTTAGCCAAGCACTTCAAGGCCCCGATCAGGCTGCCCGACAATGTCTCTGTCATCCTCGTCATTGTGCAGGTCAGTTTCATGTACAGGTCGGGATACTGAGACCCTGTCATGTACAGGACGTAACACGTTTTCATGCACTGTACTCCACTGCGGGAATCATTGTTAATCTCCGTCACAGCAAATTCCACTAATCGTCTGTCAACCAAGACCAACATCATCCAGCCTATATTAAAGAGTTCTTTTCCTTGGGGTAGCCTAATGGTTAAAGCGTTTGCTTGTCATGCTGGAGACCCCAAGTTCGATTACCCACATGGGTACAATCTGTGAAGCCCATTTCTGGTGTCCCCTGCTTTTTGGAATATTGCTAAAAGTGACCTAAAACCATACTCACTCACACTGGGCATTACACTTACATTACATATTCCACCAATTTCTGTTCCTACATAGTTCCTACAGAAAACAAGAATAACTAATTAGAGACTGATTGTTTTAAGGATGCGGATCATTACTGGGCTGGTCAAGTTTACCTGTCCCTGAGGTTTAATGATCATTTGCTCATGAGGATTTCGTAAAATGGGGAGTACTGTGAGTCCCAATGGTCTGTTGTATGGTGATCTACCTTCGGCTGCTGGCCCATTTTTATATTGTATTATGTATAGAAATATATTTTTATGATTACATGCTAGTTTTAAGTGTAAAACTGTGATAGTCAAGTGTTTTAACTGTCCCTTGTTGACAGGTATTTATAGCATCTAATGTATAGCTTTCATAGTCAGGGTATGGCTGAAATACTGCTGATGTGGCTTTAAATTTTAACTCACTCACTCACTCACTCAATTTTGCGAACTGAGAAGGCCAACTACAGTAGAATTATTATACTGCTAAACATCACTTAACTCACATATTAATGTGTATTACTTGGTTGTGTATGGCGGAATTATCGTCCTTACACACCTAAAGATTCCAGTGTTCACGAATAGCGTCTGGCCCTCTGACAAATCCGGCAGATTCGCTAACGATCCGATAGAAGTCTACAACCCGCCGGCCCCAGTTTCTGGCTTTATATTTCACAAGGACTTTGACTGAAGTTGTTATATGTGACACTTGTTTGCTGTTTATAAATCTTATGTTTGTTAATAATTTCAATGCCAATTATAAGAAAAGTTAAATCTGAAATGTGTGTTTAATTTTATTCTGTGGGTCCTGTGAATTTTCAATGGGTCAAACAGACATTTGAAACTTACTGGACCCAATGTCCTGTGACTTTGAAACACCCTTCGTGAACACTGATATTCCATCATGTAACAGTGATCATAGCTTACAGGTTGCAGGAAATGCCCTTTATTTGCTTACTGTGACTGTAGACAAGAAATTCAGTTTTGTGAGGGCGAGACATTGAGAGGAAGCTCACATATTACACTTTGTCAGTAGTAGCAATTGCAGTAGTTGGATTCAGGATGACAGTCGGTTGTTGTATAGAGGGTGGGGTAGTCTAGTGGTCAAAGCGTTGGCTCGTCACGCCACATGGGTACAATGAGTGAAGCCCGTTTCTGGTGTCCCCTGCCATGATATTGCTGGAATATTGCTAAAAGCGGTGTAAAACCAAACTCAGTCAGGCAGTATAGAGGGTTATCTCCCTTCAACTATCAGCACCTCACCAGATAAATGTAAGTTTACCATTAACATTTCAGTTAGTTTAGATTTTGGTTTTACTCGACCCTCAGCATTTCCAGCTGTATAACAGATGTTCTGCCAATTATCAAGTGTTGACCAGATAATCCAGTGATTGACACAATTAGCATTGTAATGGAACTTTTAGGCCAGTGTGTAAAGATGTCAGAAGACTTATATGATAGGATAAGTGGAATGGTAATGGAACATTAATAATGGCAATAAGAACTTGAGCAGTTATTTACAAATGCCAGCTGATTATCTGGTGTATACAATATTTGTCTATGTACAATAAAACCTCTGATTCAAGTTTGAAAGAAACTAATTTGTTTTGAAATTAAGGAAATTCATTTTATTTGTACATTGTATATTGGTTTGCTTGGCTCATTCCTTCCACAATATACACAAGAAGATCCGGGTTAGAATTGGTCTTCAGTAACCCATGCTTGTCGTAAATGGCGACTAATGGGATCGGGTGGTCAGGCTCGCTGAATTGGTTGACACATGTCATTGTATCCCAATTGTATAGATAGATGCTCATGCTGTTGATCACTGGTTTGTCTGGTCCAGACTCGATTATTTACAGAGTGTTGCCATATAGCTGGAATATTGAAGAGTGCGGCGTTAAACAACAAACCAACCCAATCATTCCACAATACAAATCACAATGTCATTGCCAGTATATTGGGTGATTTCAAATAGTGATTTATGTCATGTGTTTCATGTTATACACTTGCCAAGCACCTTTGGAAATGTTTCTGCTATTCCAAAAAGACAGCAAATATAAAAGGTTAATTCTCAGTTACCTCCTTTAACACATTCCTACACGTCTATCAACAAGATCTTGATCTCAAAGATGGTCGTGATCATCAGCCTTTTGTTTTGTTCTATTTGTGAACCTCAATTTATGTTATGATATTTCTGATTGCTTCTGAATTCAAAATCTGTAATTGTACAATGTATTGTAATATACTACTCAAAAAGAAGTGAAGTAGCCTAGGTCGGGTTTGATTCCCCACAAGGTGAAGATTTCAGCATGACTAAAAGCGTAAAATCAAAACTCACTCACTCACTCAAAAGAAGTTACTGGTCAAAGGTAGCGACAAGCAAATGCTAAGCATGACTGGAGCGTCGTCAGTGGGCGTGTACTCTTTACGGATGAGTCCAGGTTTGCGTTGCAGTTGAACAGCGGCAGAGTTCTACTGGCGGCCAGGTGAAAGGTTTGGTGATGTGAGGGGTGGTATTTCCAGACCACAGGACTCCACTGTTTGAGCGGTGGTTCGGTGATTTTGTCCGTTTGTTGTTCATACTCCACCACAAGACTTCTCAGTATGATTGGTCAGGCCAGACTTGTGGAAAGATCTTGACTGGTATCAGAATGGAGGGGTGAAATTGATAGAGCATGCTTGGGACGAGTTGGGAAGGAGGGTGAGGTACAATCATAATCGACCTGGTCATCTTCAATAATTGGTCCAGTTTCTTCAGGCAGAGTGTCAGGTTATCCCACAGATGTTTTTTGTGGTCTGATTGACAGTATGCCATAACGATGTGCTGCATGTTTAGGAGCACTTGGTGGTTTTACCCGTTATTGACATACACATTACTTCCGGAATGAAAGAATTTCAAAGGATGCTTACAGTCATTGAGTTTGCATAGGGCATATGATTTGCACACAGTGCTTAGCTTTAGGACAGCATAAACCAATTCGAACCATATTCATGCTTGGAATTTCTGTTTTATATGTTTGCTATGTATAATTAAATGTCATGCCAAAATCTACCTTTGACCCTTAACTTCTTTTGAGCAGTATATGTATTGCAGTAGAGCCTTGTGTATCAGCATACAGTGTGGCACACTCTGAACCTCCAATACCAATCCCTACTGTTCAGGTTTACATATTGTTGTTACAGAAAATAGACAACCAGTTGCAGACAAGGAGGGTTTACGAAGAAATCACAGGAGCGAATGAGTAAGTGCTGGGAGGAAGTTCATACAGTTTAGTGCCCTTAGAATTAGGATGATCAGTTTTCCACACTGTATGGTTAATCACCAACTGAATAAGCATAATAACACACGTAGTGAATTTCAGTGCATAGAGTAACAGCTCACTTTATGTTTACATTCAAGTAATACCAGTAAGTTTGGCAATAGTTTGATTAAGAAAATCCATGTATCTATTTCAAACAGAGGATAGGGTGGTGATATTATGTGTCCTTTGTTGATTGTGTCACAGTACCCTGACAGCGTGGTAGTGCAGTTAGACTGAGGTTACCATCCCCAGACTATTGTGTAGAGGTTGCAGTGATTTGGCTCAAATTGTGTTGACACTGGCAAAAAACAGTACTCACTCTTTGAGTTTTTTCCTATGGTCTGACATACACACCATGCTGTGTAGAGTTATGTCCCCTTGCTACAAGCTTTCAGAGGGTCATTAAACTCACTCACTCACATGAGACATGACAACAGTAAGATGGCATAGTGAAAGATTCTGCTTTAGGGTGTATTTGTTCCTTTATTCCACATGCCTGTTTATAAAGATCAGTGGGATGTTTAGGTAACCGGATCATTGTATGGTGTAACTGCTGAAAGCCATGTTAAAACCAACTTGTTGAATTTACACATTTTTTGTACTTTTCAGTGAAATTGGGGCCAAATTTGGTAAGTCATCTTGCATATATTTGCATATGTGTAAGACATTTTATACCTTATCAACAACTTCAGATAGTGATGGGCCAACAATTGTTGAATCTGAAAACCTTATGTTAAAAAGCACTTTCATTTTATTTCCTTCCTCTAACTTCATCGGGCATAAGCTCTCCTAAAATATGACATGATTCTTGGGTGGAACAGGTCCCCAATACCCCACGTTTGTTGATGGGACAACAATGAGGTACATCGTACCCTGATGTTGCTGAGTGTTGTCAGGCTATCAATCACTGGCTTCCATGCCACCAGTTGATTATTTACAGGCTATAGTGGATACAGATGTTGTATTGCCAACATGGGTACAGTGAAGCCCCGTTAGTCTGGACTCCGATAATCCGGATGTCTCGCCTCCCGGATGATTTCAGCTTGTTACCAATCTATGCCTATATAATTTGCCCCGATAATCCGGAAATTCGGTTTCCGGAACCGGACGGTAAGTAGCTGTCACCAATCAGTAAAATAAACAGTAAATTGCTTCACAGTCCGGACGCTGTAAGTCGTGTTCACGAACAGTAACAACACCACCCGGCGATGTTTACTTAATTAACTGGCCAACTGGGTTGTTGTTTTAATTAAACATTAAAAGCTCCCGACTGAAGATGCTGTACATTTACGCTTTGATTGACACCACAATACAAAGGCGTGGATGACAAGTGAGCTGTTTTGTGATTGGTTAATGTACTTTGACAGACAGATGCGGTCGCGTGGACTTAAAGTGATTTTGCTTTTACGACAATGCTGCAAGTCACAAGTGTGCTTCGCTAACTTTGCGAAATGTGACCAAATACCACGTCTCATATACAACCCGATGGATGTAGGAATAATTAAGACATTCAAGGCATACTACAATAGATAAGCTTGTTAGACATTACCTCACCTGTGCTGAGGAAGGACGTGATTAGACACGTCGGATCAACATGCGGATGTCACTCGGTAAAATTATTGATGTGATGAATTAAGCTTTACATTAAATGCTTATTTGTTTTATCCAGATTCGTGTCGTTTTTGTAATAGTTAGGGAAGCAACTTGGGTCTTGATTCAGTAGTCCGGACTATTCGCAATCCGGACGAATTTACTGAGAAACGCAACCGTCCGGATTAACGAGGCTTCACTGTATATGGCATTTCACACACTACAACTGCTACACTAGTCTATCATATAGATCTCAGGGCTACAGATAAGCAGGCGGCGTACAGGCGAAGTAATGTACGCCTTAAAATCAATTAAGTACGACATAATATAAGATTTCAAGCGGATCTTGTACGCACATAAATACCTTTGTACGTCTAGCATTTAATTTCCGTGCATATCATGCAAATGGAAATCTATTTTGGATAAATACTTGTTGTTAAGTTTCTTTTGCGAAACACGATTTGACACATAAGGAAACCCCGACAGTAGGAATCCCTTGCGTTGCCATGCAACGATATGTGTCACTATTTTTCAATTGGCTAAAAATTACACTGTTCCTATTTATATCCAGTCGGACCTGACATTTCGCGCATCACACAGTCGCTCAGTTATTTCTCACGCGTCTTCAAATACAAATACATGGGGGCGGTGGGGTAACCTAGTGGTTAAAGCGTTGGCTCATCACGCCGAAGACCCGGGTTCGATTCCCCACATGGGCACAATGTGTTAAGCCCATTTCTGGTGTCCCCCGCCTTGATATTGCTGGAATATTGCTAAAAGCGGCGTAAAACTAAACTCAGTCAGTCAGTACAAATACATGGTTGGAAATAGTGATCGATGAATCATCCAGACAAATCACATCACCTCGCTCACACAAAAACATGTCAGTACTCCTTCAAAATTCTCAGTACACCTCCACTTGCAATATGATGTGTAAGTACACTCACACCCCCAAAAGTTATCTGGAGCCCTGGATCTAATGGAAATCTATTTTGGATAAATACTTGTTGTTAAGTTTCTTTTGCGAAACACGATTTGACACATAAGGAAACCCCGACAGTAGGAATCCCTTGCGTTGCCATGCAACGATATGTGTCACTATTTTTCAATTGGCTAAAAATTACACTGTTCCTATTTATATCCAGTCGGACCTGACATTTCGCGCATCACACAGTCGCTCAGTTATTTCTCACGCGTCTTCAAATACAAATACATGGGGGCTGTGGGGTAACCTAGTGGTTAAAGCGTTGGCTCATCACGCCGAAGACCCGGGTTCGATTCCCCACATGGGCACAATGTGTTAAGCCCATTTCTGGTGTCCCCCGCCTTGATATTGCTGGAATATTGCTAAAAGCGGCGTAAAACTAAACTCAGTCAGTCAGTACAAATACATGGTTGGAAATAGTGATCGATGAATCATCCAGACAAATCACATCACCTCGCTCACACAAAAACATGTCAGTACTCCTTCAAAATTCTCAGTACACCTCCACTTGCAATATGATGTGTAAGTACACTCACACCCCCAAAAGTTATCTGGAGCCCTGGATCTGAAACAAATATATTCAAAGAAGCTCATGCAAGTCTAGAATCTAGAATATGTGGCAAGTCTAGATTAATGCAGAAAATCTCTTGGCTCCTCTTTCATTATATTTTATCAGTATAATTTAATAACCATTTTTCTGTAAAATATGTTCATTTTTACAGACTAGATGTTAGTCTACTATTACACCTCAGCAAGAAGATTTCTTCACTCTCTGTTTCACAATTCCATCATTAGATGGTTTTGCTCTTGGCTGTTTGTGTCATTGTAGGATTCAGTTGGATATTGTTCGTGTTGGTGCCACTGGTCATCCTTGGCCAGACTCCTGTCGTTTACAGGCAGACTTTATATTGCCAGAATATTACAGAAAAACAAAACCACACAGAATTCCATCTTTAATATAAGAGTTTCTCTCTTCCAGAACGTGATGCTTTCGACACCCTGTTTGATCATGCTCCAGACAAGTTGAATGTGGTTAAGAAGGTAACAACTTTTTAAAAGTTTTGTTTGGGTTCAAAAGTTTATCATCTCATTACATTGAAGTAATCTGATGTTGATGTTTCAAAACAAGAAGTGAAGCTTACCCTATGTTATTTTACAGACTCTGGTCACGTTTGTTAATAAGCAACTGATGAAGGTGAACTTGGAGGTGAATGACCTTGACACGCAGGTAAGTTCAAGTGAATTTCTTGCTAAGTCAGAACTGCAGGTAACTTTCTGATGGTTGAATCAGTTACTAAGTAAATAATACAATAACTATATGTGTAGATAATACACATCCCTACAGAGTCCTGGCTCTATCTGCCCTGGTTTCATCATGTGACCTTGACCCAGTAGCAACACAGCAGAATAGTTCCCAGTATTCCACACTTGTCAGAGAGTGGACAAGTGACAATCAAGGAATAACAGTTTGCTCACTACATTATTGTGAGTCATCATATTGAAAGAGTGTAGATCCTTCATATAACTGAGGTAAATACTAAATAGCTGAAATATATTCATATTTCCCCATTCTGCTTCAGCAAAGCTTTCCTGTATGATTATAAGTGTCCCAGCTCTCAGGTGCAGGTGCTCTCTCAGGTGTAGAAGCATGTTGAATGAAATCAATTTCGTTTGGACATCATTTAAGAATTTAGATCTGATACCAAGTTTAGCATTTATTACCAATCATGAAATAAAATCGTTCCGATTTTCTCTGCATTCTTAACATCCTAGTGTGTTATGTCCTCATCTCATCTGTTGTGATGTATCCTCTTGACTGATTGACCAGAGTTTAGATGTTTACCACTGCTGTGGACCCCTAAAGATTCGCGTTGAAATTAGTCTTCAGCAGCCCATCCCAGTAATGTGTGATAACTAACAGGATCTCTCGCAGACTTGGTAGCCCATCCCAGTAATGTGAGACAACTAACAGGATCTCCCGCAGACTTGGTAGCCCATCCCAGTAATGTGAGACAACTAACAGGATCTCCCCAGACTTGGTAGCCCATCCCAGTAATGTGAGACAACTAACAGGATCTCCCACAGACTTGGTAGCCCATCCCAGTAATGTGAGACAACTAACAGGATCTCTCGCAGACTTGGTAGCCCATCCCAGTAATGTGAGACATCTAACAGGATCTCTCACAGACTTGGTAGCCCATCCCAGTAATGTGAGACAACTAACAGGATCTCCCACAGACTTGGTAGCCCATCCCAGTAATGTGAGACAACTAACAGGATCTCCACTTGAGACTTGGTAGCCCATCCCAGTAATGTGAGACATCTAACAGGATCTCTCGCAGACTTGGTAGCCCATCCCAGTAATGTGAGACAACTAACAGGATCTCTCGCAGACTTGGTAGCCCATCCCAGTAATGTGAGACAACTAACAGGATCTCTACTTGAGACTTGGTAGCCCATCCCAGTAATGTGAGACATCTAACAGGATCTCTCACAGACTTGGTAGCCCATCCCAGTAATGTGAGACAACTAACAGGATCTGTCGCAGACTTGGTAGCCCATCCCAGTAATGTGAGACAACTAACAGGATCTCTCTTGAGACTTGGTAGCCCATCCCAGTAATGTGAGACAACTAACAGGATCTCTTGCAGACTTGGTAGCCCATCCCAGTAATGTGAGACAACTAACAGGATCTCTGCAGACTTGGTATCCCATCCCAGTAATGTAAGACAACTAACAGGTTCTCTCATGCAGACTTGGTAGCCCATCCCAGTAATGTGAGACAACTAACAGGATCTCTCACACAAACTTGGTAGCCCATCCCAGTAATGTGAGACAACTAACAGGATCTCCCACAGACTTGGTAGCCCATCCCAGTAATGTAAGACAACTAACAGGATCTCCCACAGACTTGGTAGCCCATCCCAGTAATGTAAGACAACTAACAGGATCTCTCACAGACTTGGTAGCCCATCCCAGTAATGTAAGACAACTAACAGGATCTCTCACAGACTTGGTAGCCCATCCCAGTAATGTAAGACAACTAACAG
This sequence comes from Haliotis rubra, assembly GCF_003918875.1. Taxonomy (NCBI): domain Eukaryota; kingdom Metazoa; phylum Mollusca; class Gastropoda; order Lepetellida; family Haliotidae; genus Haliotis; species Haliotis rubra. Next base: position 2,304,946 of record NW_025767157.1, read on the forward strand.
GATCTCACAGACTTGGTATCCCATCCCAGTAATGTAAGACAACTAACAGGATCTCCCACAGACTTGGTAGCCCATCCCAGTAATGTAAGACAACTAACAGGATCTCTCACAGACTTGGTAGCCCATCCCAGTAATGTGAGACAACTAACAGGATCTCTCACAGACTTGGTAGCCCATCCCAGTAATGTAAGACAACTAACAGGATCTCTCACAGACTTGGTAGCCCATCCCAGTAATGTGAGACAACTAACAGGATCTCTCACAGACTTGGTAGCCCATCCCAGTAATGTAAGACAACTAACAGGATCTCCCACAGACTTGGTAGCCCATCCCAGTAATGTAAGACAACTAACAGGATCTCACAGACTTGGTAGCCCATCCCAGTAATGTGAGACAACTAACAGGATCTCTCACAGACTTGGTAGCCCATCCCAGTAATGTAAGACAACTAACAGGATCTCTCACAGACTTGGTAGCCCATCCCAGTAATGTGAGACAACTAACAGGATCTCTCACAGACTTGGTAGCCCATCCCAGTAATGTAAGACAACTAACAGGATCTCCCACAGACTTGGTAGCCCATCCCAGTAATGTAAGACAACTAACAGGATCTCTCACAGACTTGGTAGCCCATCCCAGTAATGTAAGACAACTAACAGGATCTCCCACAGACTTGGTAGCCCATCCCAGTAATGTAAGACAACTAACAGGATCTCCCACAGACTTGGTAGCCCATCCCAGTAATGTGAGACAACTAACAGGATCTCTCACAGACTTGGTAGCCCATCCCAGTAATGTGAGACAACTAACAGGATCTCTCACAGACTTGGTAGCCCATCCCAGTAATGTAAGACAACTAACAGGATCTCCCACAGACTTGGTAGCCCATCCCAGTAATGTAAGACAACTAACAGGATCTCCCACAGACTTGGTAGCCCATCCCAGTAATGTAAGACAACTAACAGGATCTCTCACAGACTTGGTAGCCCATCCCAGTAATGTAAGACAACTAACAGGATCTCTCACAGACTTGGTAGCCCATCCCAGTAATGTAAGACAACTAACAGGATCTCTCACAGACTTGGTAGCCCATCCCAGTAATGTAAGACAACTAACAGGATCTCTCACAGACTTGGTAGCCCATCCCAGTAATGTAAGACAACTAACAGGATCTCTCACAGACTTGGTAGCCCATCCCAGTAATGTGAGACAACTAACAGGATCTCTCACAGACTTGGTAGCCCATCCCAGTAATGTAAGACAACTAACAGGACTTCTCTCACAGACTTGGTCCATCCCAGTAATGTGAGACAACTAACAGGATCTCTCACAGACTTGGTAGCCCATCCCAGTAATGTAAGACAACTAACAGGATCTCCCACAGACTTGGTAGCCCATCCCAGTAATGTAAGACAACTAACAGGATCTCTCACAGACTTGTGTAGCCCATCCCAGTAATGTGAGACAACTAACAGGATCTCTCACAGACTTGGTAGCCCATCCCAGTAATGTAAGACAACTAACAGGATCTCACAGACTTGGTAGCCCATCCCAGTAATGTGAGACAACTAACAGGATCTCTCACAGACTTGGTAGCCCATCCCAGTAATGTAAGACAACTAACAGGATCTCCCACAGACTTGGTAGCCCATCCCAGTAATGTAAGACAACTAACAGGATCTCTCACAGACTTGGTAGCCCATCCCAGTAATGTAAGACAACTAACAGGATCTCTCACAGACTTGGTATCCCATCCCAGTAATGTGAGACAACTAACAGGATCTCCGGCAGACTTGGTAGCCCATCCCAGTAATGTGAGACAACTAACAGGATCTGTCGCAGACTTGGTAGCCCATCCCAGAAATGTGAGACAACTAACAGGATCTCCCGCAGACTTGGTAGCCCATCCCAGTAATGTGAGACAACTAACAGGATCTGTCGCAGACTTGGTAGCCCATCCCAGTAATGTGAGACAACTAACAGGATCTGTCCCAGACTTGGTAGCCCATCCCAGTAATGTAAGACAACTAACAGGATCTCTCACAGACTTGGTAGCCCATCCCAGTAATGTGAGACAACTAACAGGATCTCTCGCAGACTTGGTAGCCCATCCCAGTAATGTAAGACAGCTAACAGGATCTGTCCGCAGACTTGGTAGCCCATCCCAGTAATGTGAGACAACTAACAGGATCTCTCTCACAGACTTGGTAGCCCATCCCAGTAATGTGAGACAACTAACAGGATCTCTAGCAGACTTGGTAGCCCATCCCAGTAATGTGAGACAACTAACAGGATCTCTAGACTTGGTAGCCCATCCCAGTAATGTGAGACAACTAACAGGATCTCTCGCAGACTTGGTATCCCATCCCAGTAATGTAAGACAACTAACAGGATCTCCGCCAGACTTGGTAGCCCATCCCAGTAATGTGAGACAACTAACAGGATCTCCAGAGACTTGGTAGCCCATCCCAGTAATGTGAGACATCTAACAGGATCTCTACAGAGGCTTGGTAGCCCATCCCAGTAATGTGAGACATCTAACAGGATCTCTCACAGACTTGGTAGCCCATCCCAGTAATGTGAGACATCTAACAGGATCTCTCACAGACTTGGTAGCCCATCCCAGTAATGTGAGACAACTAACAGGATCTCTCGCAGACTTGGTAGCCCATCCCAGTAATGTGAGACAACTAACAGGATCTCTCTGCAGGCTTGGTAGCCCATCCCAGTAATGTGAGACAACTAACAGGATCTGTCATGAGACTTGGTAGCCCATCCCAGTAATGTGAGACAACTAACAGGATCTCTCGCAGACTTGGTAGCCCATCCCAGTAATGTGAGACAACTAACAGGATCTCTCTTGAGGCTTGGTAGCCCATCCCAGTAATGTGAGACAACTAACAGGATCTGTCGTGAGACTTGGTAGCCCATCCCAGTAGTGTGAGACAACTAACAGGATCTCGCGCAGGCTTGGTAGCCCATCCCAGTAATGTGAGACATCTAACAGGATCTCTCACAGACTTGGTAGCCCATCCCAGTAATGTGAGACATCTAACAGGATCTCTCACAGAGACTTGGTAGCCCATCCCAGTAATGTGAGACAACTAACAGGATCTCTTGCAGACTTGGTAGCCCATCCCAGTAGTGTGAGACAACTAACAGGATCTCTCATGAGACTTGGTAGCCCATCCCAGTAATGTAAGACAACTAACAGGATCTCTCGCAGACTTGGTAGCCCATCCCAGTAGTGTGAGACAACTAACAGGATCTGTCGCAGACTTGGTAGCCCATCCCAGTAATGTGAGACAACTAACAGGATCTCTCGCAGACTTGGTAGCCCATCCCAGTAATGTAAGACAACTAACAGGATCTCCCACAGACTTGGTAGCCCATCCCAGTAATGTGAGACAACTAACAGGATATCTCACAGACTTGGTAGCCCATCCCAGTAATGTGAGACAACTAACAGGATCTCTCGCAGACTTGGTAGCCCATCCCAGTAATGTGAGACATCTAACAGGATCTCTCACAGACTTGGTAGCCCATCCCAGTAATGTGAGACAACTAACAGGATCTCTCGCAGACTTGGTAGCCCATCCCAGTAATGTGAGACATCTAACAGGATCTCTCACAGACTTGGTAGCCCATCCCAGTAATGTGAGACAACTAACAGGATATCTCACAGACTTGGTAGCCCATCCCAGTAATGTGAGACAACTAACAGGATCTCTTGCAGACTTGGTAGCCCATCCCAGTAATGTGAGACAACTAACAGGATCTCTCGCAGACTTGGTAGCCCATCCCAGTAATGTGAGACAACTAACAGGATCTCTCGCAGACTTGGTAGCCCATCCCAGTAATGTGAGACAACTAACAGGATCTCTCGCAGACTTGGTAGCCCATCCCAGTAATGTAAGACAACTAACAGGATCTCTCACAGACTTGGTAGCCCATCCCAGTAATGTGAGACAACTAACAGGATCTCTCACAGACTTGGTAGCCCATCCCAGTAATGTGAGACAACTAACAGGATCTCTCACAGACTTGGTAGCCCATCCCAGTAATGTGAGACAACTAACAGGATATCTCACAGACTTGGTAGCCCATCCCAGTAATGTGAGACAACTAACAGGATCTCTCGCAGACTTGGTAGCCCATCCCAGTAATGTGAGACAACTAACAGGATCTCTTGCAGACTTGGTAGCCCATCCCAGTAATGTGAGACAACTAACAGGATCTCTCGCAGACTTGGTAGCCCATCCCAGTAATGTGAGACAACTAACAGGATCTCTCACAGACTTGGTAGCCCATCCCAGTAATGTAAGACAACTAACAGGATCTCTCGCAGACTTGGTAGCCCATCCCAGTAGTGTGAGACATCTAACAGGATCTCCCGCAGACTTGGTTGATGCATGTTATTGTACTCCAGTCGTGAAAACCAATGCTCATGATGTTAATCACTGGTCTCTCCCTGACTTATCTGGTGTCCCCTGCGATGATATTACTGGAATATTGCTAAAAGCGGCATAAAACCAAACTCACTCACTCACATCATACTTTACTGGCCTTGTCATATTGCTGAGTGCAGCATTAAACAACATAAATCAAAACAAACAGCTGTTGTTACCCGTACGGATGGGCATGTGGCTGACAAACATGGAAGCATACTCTGCACTCTGTGTTTTACCAAAGTGGTATTAGTCTACTTCACGCACACATGCACACAGACATGCACATCTGTGCACACACACACTAGCACTAACACAATCATTGTATTGAAAACAGAAATAATGCCTAAAGATAGTGAAGTGTGTTAAAATTCCTGTGAGTTTGTCTGCAGCTGTGACACTGTTCACCATGATGTTGTGGCTGTTTAGTAAGTTGATGCAGTTTAGAGGACACATCAAGTGCTTTCATCAATATAAATGTCACCAACAACTGCCATTGCTGAAAACTCAAACATGGTTTTCACTGACTTTTTGCCCAAATTTCTATTTTTATGATAGATATTGAACTTCAGTTATTCCTTGCATCACGTCAACCTTTAAAACCCATTGTTTTAGGATGTCTAAAAATATGGATCGAATGAAGCCCTAAAGTTTATGTCTAGAAGGACAATTATTGCAGCATGTTGTGAGTTTCATGTTACTCTGGTCCTGTGTAAACACAAACACACAAAACTCTCCATATCAATTTTAACTTGAAATGTCAAGGTGTGTTGGGGATCAAGTACATCATGGAACATGTTCCATGAGATTCGAACCCAGACAACACTGTTGTGTTCAGTTATTGGATTTTCAAATTTACAGAACAACTAAATTTGATTTTGGTGGCCATTTTGCCAAATGATAAATTATTTGAATGTGCTTTCAAAAGGTGTCAGGAAAAATTCTCGTTTGTCACATTGGTGTTTGCCAGGACAGATAAAGCTAAAACTGTAAGGAAATTAACAAAAGTAAGATCTTTAGACTTCAAGCATCAAGATTATGCTTCTTCAAGATGTCTATTCATAGAGTAGACATTTGGAATGATGTTTATTTGGATATGCAAAGATTCATAATGTGTACTCATATCAAATGAACACTTTTTAAGTTTTATGGGGCTTTTTGGGAACATTTGGTAGACTACTGATCCATTGAACAACTTTTGAAATGTGAGAAGTATATTTAGTAGAATATTTCCTTTATTTATGTAGCTGCTCAATGGTTTTATGTGTATGGAGGTCAAGGTTTGGATGTTGATGTCGTAAACCTGATCTCCCATCATTTCTCGACAATCACTGCGTCTTATCATGTTCTAAAGATGTCTGAATAATTATTTTGGCACCTTTTTATGCTGACCTGACTGAATGTCAAGTTACCTTATATCATGGCCTGCTTGCCTGGTGTCATTCAGCGATGATTACCGGAAATTCTCTGAAATCACCAATAAAGTTTACTGCACATGTCTGTTAGCATCAATGATGATGTCTATATTTATTAGTCAAATTAGATTCTGATTTTCAATATGTCTTTGCTCCTAGATTTTAAATATCGACTGACAGTTTAGGAACTCACACTGGAATCATCAACAACATACCTGGATTCATTTGTTTTGTGAGTGATGCTACCCAGACTGTATCTTCTGGCCTCACTAGGGGTGGTGGGATAGCCGAATGGTTAAAGTGTTTGCTCGTCACTCAGAAGACCACAATATTTTCTTCGAGCCATCTTGATTATACTGGATAGTTTTTTTTCGAACAAATGGAAAAATAACATACAGCATCTGAAAATGCCATATTCTTCAAAAGCTGTCCGTATGTATTTCTATGTTTCCCATCCAACCTGAAAACATATATGGTTTTCTTATCTTGATCTTCTTTGCCACTGTAGAAAACTATTCCCTGATGTGATCAACAAAATTATTCTCTTATAAAAGTACAGGTCCGATTGAATATTCTCCATCTACGCTTATGAAAAAAAAATAAAATTCAAAAGCAAAGACACTCAATCTACATCATAAATTATTTTGAAGACAATTCATCAAATGATCTAAATTTTAAAATTTCATAAAATATGTTTCATAATTAGTGAAAAACACATTATGTATATACAAAATGCTGATTGTCTATCAGTGTTAAAAGGTTTGGAAAGTGACTGTTGTGCTTTCCAACAATGTTTTAATATTGTACTTTCATTTTTGTGAATTTGAAACATTGTGGAAAATGAGTTTCTTTTGTCATACTTGTCAATACCTGTAGTTTATATGCAGAAATGTTTGAAGAGCATTGATGACATAAGCCTTCGTTTAATGTGTGTCTCGTAAAGATCCGTGTTAGAATTGGTATTCAGCAACACATGCTTGTGGCGACTAAGTCGATCAGGTGGTCAGACTTGCTGTCTAGGCTGACACATGTTATTGTGTCACAATTGACACAGACTGCTGCCATATAGCTGGAATATTGCTGAGTGTGGCGTAAAACAATACTTAGGGACCGTTCATAATTTATGGCTAGGGGGTGGGAGGGGTGTGATGATGATTTTAAGTAAGGGTCACCCATTTTGTTCTGGGGAGGTAGGGGGTCATCAATTTTGTACACATGTTTCTGGGGGTGTCAGCAATTTTGTACATAAAAATATTTAAAAATTATACTTAAATAATATTGGATTGGGAAGGGGGGTCATCGATTTTGTACATGACATGCAGGGGGGTCACTTACTTTGTCCATAAATTTTAGGGGTGGGGGGTCATTCACATTGTACATGCTTCTCCTTAAAAATCATCATCAACAATCCCCACCCACCCACCAACCCCCGGGCCTTAAATTATGAACGGTCCCTTACTCACTCACCAATTGACTCTTCATTGTGTCCCAATTGTATACCCGTGAAAATTGGGTTTAGAATTGGTCTTCACTAACCCATACTTGTCATAAGAGATGACTAATGGGATCAGGTGGTCAGACTTGCTGACTTCCTGGTCACATGTCATTGTATCCCAATTGCATAGATAGATGCTCATGCTGTTGATCACTGGATTGTCTGGTCCAGACTCAATTATTGACAGACTGTTGCCATATAGCTGGAATATTGCTGGGTGCGGCGTTAAACAACAACCATCCAAATCTTTCCACAATACAAATCACAATGTCATTGCCAGTATATTGGGTGATTTCAAATAGTGATTTATGTCGTGTGTTTCATGTTGTACACTTGCCAAGCACCTTTGGAAATGTTTCCACCATATACAGAGGTGCAAAATTTGTTTAAAAAAACACTTGCCACAGGGCAAGTGACTTTAAGAAAGTAACTTGTCCTGACTAATTTTCCACTTGCCCTGATTTTATGACAAAATCATGATGATATAATTATGAAAGAATAAATCAACATGGTATTTGATGTTAATGTTTACTGGACTATTTATTGAAAAGTGATAAATAGCAAAGAAAGATAACTCTACTTTATTATCATTGCAAAATTTAGTAGCTACATTTTGATATGAAATTTAATTTGCAGTTTGAAAGCATAAGTGGAAATTATCTAGTAGCCCACGAACAAGAAAGATACCATTATTTGATTGCCCGAAATGAAAACTGACTTGTCCCGGGCGATGGGATTTTTGAACCCCTGATATAGCTGGAATATTGCTGGGTGCGGCATTAAACAACAAACAAACAAAACGAACTTAAATGGGCGATCCTTTTCAAGTTATATTGCCTTTATTAACCCACTAGGTGTGCTGATTCGGACGGTCCAACCTAAAACGGACAAATGTTGTCATGAACTGTTTGAGAAGCAGTCTAGAAGTTGCAAGTAAATGTAATAGGAATGACAAGTCTTTATGGATGATGAACTTTCTTTATTGTATAGTGATGGTTCTCTATAGACACTTGGATGGATATAAGGATATACATTAAAATGGTATTTTTTAAATTTTGAATAGAGGAAAATGTGTTTAAATTTTAGTGTATTAAATATAATATGGTTTACATTTTGCTGACTTGCAGTCATTGACTCTACTTGCACAATAATCAGATGATTATAATTGTCATGACAACGCTCATATATAGTTTTTTGTAGACCTAGCTTTTTGTGTTTCCCATCTGTAAACTGATTCCCACCCAAACAAATCAATGTCAATCCTTTTTCTCTATGTTTATGTCATTACAACAATATTTGATATTCAAAAATTCTATAGCATATTAATTCCTATATATATACGGACATAATGCTACAGTTGTTTTTGAGTACTGTTGAATGAAAGTCAGGATATAAAGTTCTAGATAGTAGATTGTCTGTAAGAGAAATTATATTGTCAGCGTCATGTTACCAAAACAATAGGATATAGATGTCATGTAATTCTATTTATGTATCAAACACATCCTCTAGGGTAAGTAGTATGATTTGATTTGTTGTTTGTTGAGACAAATCTCTGTAAGTTACTACTTTTTTAAGAGCTTTAATTGGTATCAGAGTTTTGTCGCAATGGATCAATATATTAACGGATATTATGACTCATAGCACTGACTGATGGGCCCCCTTTATGAGAGATAGAATATTACAGCTAAATCTGTTATTTCAAAGTATGAGGACTGGTGTCTATGCTGCAACCGAGTAACTGCTTCTATGATAGATGCATGGTACATTTAGTATTTTGTTGTCAGAATTTGAAAACAAAATGAATCAGATGTATGAAGAACTATTGATAAAACTTTTATGACCAACTCATAAATTCTACATGTTGTTTCTTCAATTATCAATAAAGTCAAGAATGTATCATAATTATAAATCTGCAATAAAGACCTGTCAAAGATGTCCGTTGGTTGCAGATGTAGGTATATTACATTCAGGTCAGTGGTAGTGTTAGAACTATTTGTTAGATTTGAATGCTGCAGTAGTTAAGGAAGTATTGTTGGAGTGAGTGAGTGAGTTTAGTTTTACGCCACACCCAGCAATATTAAGTATTGTTGGAAACAACATAAGGGCTGATGAATACAGTGAGTTTGCAGTATTTCATCAATGCATTGATAGCTGAGATTTCCATTGCTGTCTAGGAGTACTAATTTTTCATTTCATTTCCCTGCTATCTCTCATTGTATCAATTAGTATTGCACTTGGAGATTAAACAAAGATGCTGTTCTATATGAACACAATCACTGTGAAACGTGTCGGTTAAAGATATTTCTTTGTAAATACACCAAAACAACACATGAGCTGGGCACTGAAATATTTCATGCACAGTGTTTTTCCTGATCGGTTTGTCTTGAAATTGAATGAAGTTGCTATGACAGTTGTCTTTTCCGGTAACACACAAACCATTTTAGACAGTTTTTTACCAATAGCATCTTGGCAGGTGGCACGTGTTCTCAGGTATCCTTGCTAATTATCCCCCGCCGAGCGTTTAGCGCGAAGCGGGGGATATAGTATTAGGCTCCGTCCGTCCGTCCCTCCCTCCCTCGTCCGTATGTACATACGAATTGGAATATCTTGAGAACCGTTGACTGGATTCTTATCATATTTGGTACCTAGGTTCATCACAGTAAAAAGAAAGATCCTGGTCAGGTTTGGTGACCTTGACCTTCATTTTAAGGTCACAAGGGCATTTTCATGTTTTACCCTTGTCAGCGAGATATCTCAAGAACCGTTCACTGGAATATTCTTCATATTCAAAACCAAGCTTTATCTAGGTAAGGTGCAGGGTCCAGTCGATTTTGGTGACCTTTACTTAATTTTCAAGGTCATGGCAACACTTTAAAGATTTCAGTATGTTAACCTGCATGTTAAGCTTCTTAGCGAGATATCTCAAGAACCGTTTGCTGGATTTTCTTTATATTCAGCAACAAGCTTTATCTAGGGAAGGCGCAGGGTCCAGTCTATTTTGGTGACCTTCACTTAATTTTCAAGGTCATGGCGACACTTTGAAATTTCAGCATGTTAAGCTTGTCAGTGAGATATCTCAAGAACCATTCACTGGACTTTCTTCATATTTGACACCAAGCTTCATCTAGGGAATGTGCAAGGTCCAGTCGATTTTGGTGACCTTCACATTATTTTCAAGGTCACAGCGACACTTTGAAGATTTCAGCATGTTAAACTGCATGTTAAGATTGTCAGCGAAATATCTCATGAACAGTTGACTGGATTTTCTTCATAGACTTTCAAGACTTCCCTTGAATGTTTTTCAATAAGCAATTTCTTTATTGCTATTTTTGCATATTTCATAAGACATTTATGTCAAGGTCAAAGTGAGTCTTGAAAATATTTGTGCGTTTGAACAACTACAGATCAAGATATCAAGAGAGGTTGACTGGTCATGTTTTTGTTGACATTTAACTTCATCTTAAATTACGACCTTCACTTTCATTACTTTTTAAGTTTGATTTGATAATTTGCGGCGGGGGATTATGTCACCTTAGGGACAATGCTTGTTGTGAGATCACTGAGGATTTGATGAGTTGGATGACCAACTTTATGCTGTGACTGGGATGTAAGTGTGTGACTCCATAGTATAGGGGAGCAGTTGGGTGGAGTTGTGGTTACAGTGTTTGCTGATCACAGGATAGAAGCAGGTTTAGTTCTTCATTGAGCTATGTGTGAGTCCCTTTTGTGGTGTCCCCCCAACTCACTCACTCACTTGCACCAATGGAGAAGACCATTGTAAAAGTAACAAATAGTTTGTCTGGTCCAAACTTGCTGTTGAACAAATGAGACATGGATGAAACAAGAGAATGGGCTGTATTTTATGCTTAAGGTTATCAACTGTATGACTATTTGTGAGTGTATGCTTATCTTGTTGCTTCTCTGTTTGGTAGTTCCACGACGGAGTGTACCTTGTGCTGCTGATGGGGCTCCTGGAGGGCTACTTTGTCCCACTGCATGACTTCCACCTCACGCCAACTGACTTTGATCAGAAGGTAGGACAACATGACATGCATGTCTTTCATAGCATTATGTGTTTCCCTGAATGTTGATTCCAGCTCACAATTTAGAAATGCCTTGAAAATGTTGAAATATTTCTAGTGGTGTTTCTAGCATTAAATATATATTTGCCTTGAACATGTTCAAGTATTCCACAGACTCAACATCAGATTATATACAACTCAAATGAGTTGAAGACCATGTCATGTCAGCTTAACCACAGTAGCATGAAGATCGACATGATCTTTAATATAAGCTGCCGTGAAGCCCCTGGAATCGTTTATTTTCTTTGGGGTCATGCTCAATGGTGATTCCAGGTCAGAATGTATGATTGCATTGAAACATTCCTGCAATGAACAGGGTGGAAAGTTTAGCAAGTTATTTCAGAGTGATTTTTCCCCATGATGATTTTGAGAGAATAGAACTTCATCGAGAGGCAAGAGGTGACTAATTTGAGGGTCCAGGTGTGTAATAGGATGCACAAGACTAATGACACTGATGGGTTCACTCTGAAGCATTCTCCTTTGTCTGACTTAAACCCATGTACAGATACTGTAATGACACTCACACAGAGGTACAACACTGATGGTTCATTGGGGAATACTGGGATATCTTTAGCAAAGGGAGATAATCTACACAGGTGCCACACTGTAAATGTTGGCACCAGTGATGTCATCAGTAAAGGGAGATAACCTACACAGATACCACTCTGTAAATGTTAACACCTGTGATGACATCTTCAAAGGGAGATAACATACATGGGGTGCCAATCTGTAAATGTTGACACCGGTGATGTCATCAGTTAAGGGAGATAACCTACACTTACCACTCTTTAAATGTTGACACCTGTGATGACATCAGCAAAGGGAGATAACTTACATGGGTACCAATCTGTAAATGTTGACACCAGTGATGTCATCAGTAAAGGGAGATAACCTACACTTACCACTCTTTAAATGTTGACACCTGTGATGACATCAGCAAAGGGAGATAACTTACATGGGTACCAATCTGTAAATGTTGACACCGGTGATGTCATCAGCAAAGGGGGATAACTTACACAGGTACCACTCTTAATGTTGACACCAGTGATGAGCAAAGGGAGATAAAGCAGTGCTGTTATTGTGGGCATCTTGGCAGCATTGGAGAAACTCCTGTTGAATTGCTGGGCATCCTTACTGAAGCAACCATCACATGATACTAGATACCTGCTGTCGGGAGCACATGTGTCTGGTTATCATGACTGCACAAGCTTTATGTACACAAATCAAAGTGTGTGGTGATGATTTCTCTTTAGCATTCATTAAGCTGTTCCCAGTCTGCAGCCATGTTATGGGAGGCATGTGTGGTGTTACATAGATAACAGTGAAATCACCGCTAGATGGTTGACACAAAGTTCACTGGAGTAACAGAATAAAGTCCGGGAACGTTTAGGGTTGAGATTAAACATTAATATATTTATCTTTAGTTTCTTTCATTTTGAGCTTCATATCTCTTAGCTTAATTATCCTTATCATCAAAAGGATACGAAAATCAACGTCATGTCATTGTGAACTTACCAACTTTGTACAATCAGGATGTAATGATATGGACCTGTTAAAGTGAGTGAGTATATGTAAGGTTCAGCTCCAAACTAAGAGGGGCGGTGGGGTAGCCTAGTGGTTAAAACGTCCGCTCGGCACACCGAAGACCCAGGTCGATTCCCCAAATGGGTAAAATGTGTGATGCACATTTCCGGTGTCCCCCGCCATAATTCTTCTGGAATATTGCCAAAAGCTTCGTAAAACTAAACTCAGTCAGTCCAAACTACGAGTTTCGCTATATCCCATTGGCAGGTGTATGACAATAGTGGCTTGTCTGGACCAGGCAAACCATGACAAAAGGGGACAGATATGTGGCCAATGTAGTGTCAGCACATCTTTCCACAAGTTCCGCTCTACTCACTATCTCCTTTCCCAGTTAAACACTCAAACAAGTACCATCCATACTCTGGGTGATGAGGTGGCCTTGTAGTTAGAGTGTTTGCCTCATACAGTAACAGCACAGTATTTATTCCCATGTGGGTACAGTTTGTGAAGTCTCTCATGCATTCCCTGCCCACTCCATATCTGAGTGAAAGGCAGCCACTCGTCTTCTTCACTGGTGCACATGTCCTATATTCCTTTCAGTGTAGTCCAGCCACTCCTGGAAAATAGCCACACCAACATTTGCAATGCATTTACAAATATCAAGATGCTACTACTCACAAGGGGTGGCAGAAAAGCTCGGAGCCTTACTGTGATAAACCATGTTGATGGAGTATGTTGCTAAATATTTTTCACCATATTCGCCTCTTAGGCAGTGTGCGAAGTAGTTTCCAAATTATGCTAGCCAGTGAGGCTAGCTATGCCTGAAAGTTACAAGCCTACAAAATAATTCACTAGCCCGAAATTTGAATGTCAACACAGGTTTCCTCGCTAAGCTGCTAATATGATGAACATTTTTATCAGACCATAATCTTGCATGATTTAAAAGTGTATTATAACTTAACAAGTCGGAGAGACTGATATATTTACAAAATGACCACATGAAACTTCACCAGCCAGTTGTGCAAGAGAGTCAGACAGGGTTTAGAGAGGGATATTCAACCGTAAACCATATTTTTACTTTAAATTGGAATTATAGAAAAGTGTCTCCTTAAGAAGAAGAAGAAACTATATGTAGCATTCATAGATTTCAAAAAAGCCTTTGATTCTGTTGATCGATCAAAGCTATGGAAATGTTTATGTAAAACTGGTATGGGAAGGAAAATGTTAAATTCAATTATCAGTATATATCATTCTGTAAAAGCTTGTGTTAGATGTAATAATGAATACACCAATTATTTTGATTGTCAAGTGGGTTTTAAACAAGGTTGTGTACTTAGTCCCATATTATTTTCTCTCATCATAAGTGAATTGTCAGATGAACTATCAAAACATGGTAAATATGGTATACAACTTTTTCCTGATTTGTTAGAAATTCTACTTCTCATGTTTGCAGACGATGTTGTACTTGTATCGGATACTGTTCCTGGATTACAAAACCAACTGAACATATTACGTGATTTCACAGAACATTCTGGTTTAATGGTGAATCTTGATAAAACCAATATTGTTGTTTTTCGAAGGGGTGGACGCTTAGCTAAGCATGAACAGTGATTTTTAAATGGAAAAAGAGTTGCAGTAGTAAATAGTTATAAATACCTTGGTGTATTATATTCTTCAAATCATAAAATGGGAAGCTGTATTGCTGATTTAGCGACGAGAGGTAAACGTGCATTAATAGAAGTAATTATTAATCTCAGTAAAGTCGGAATGGTAAACCGTAATCTTTTCTTTAAAATATTTGACATGCAAATACAACCAATCGTATTATATGGCGCAGAAATATGGGGTATGCACACATTTGCTGAATTAGAAAAAGTTCGTTTAATTGCGTGTAAAAGATATTTAAATGTTAACCCTCAAACCCCGAATGCAATTATGGGGAATGCGGCAGGTATCCGCTTTATATTAATTCAATGTGTAAAACATTAAGATATTGGCTACGAGTTTTAGATATGCATGAAAAACGGATCCCACTTAAGGTATATAAGATGCAATTATATTATTTTAACTGTGGTTACACTACTTATGCATCATATAAACGTAATATCTTATTCTCACATGGCTTTGGTTATGTATGGATGTTTCAATCTGTAGGAGATATATCCTCTTTTATTAATGCCTTTAAAAATGTTGCTATTCATATGTTCTTCCAATCTTGGACTTGTACTCTGAATAATAGCTCCAGATATTGTATTTATCGTGAATATAAAAGCATTTTAGCTCCTGAGAAATATTTAGATTGCATTATTGACAAACGACTTAGAAATATATTGGTTAAGTTCAGATGTGGTCTGTTACGATTAAAATATAATGAAGGGAGGTGGTTAGGAATAGATAAGTCTCAACGTTTATGTCCATATTGTAATTTAGGTATTGAAGACGAGTACCGTTTTTTATTTATTTGTACATTATATAGCGGTCTACGAATTAAATACCTGCCGTATATATATCATCAAAATCCGAACATGTATAAATTTAGATCAATTCTATCAACGGAAAATGCACTAGTGTTAAAAAGCTGAAGTAAACTTTTATAGCATGCATATAAATTAAGAGAGAGTACATGTAAAACCTGAGATGATAGCTATCACACATACAATATTTGTTCACCATAATATATGTGACATATGTATATCTATAATGTTATGTTTTGCAAACTAAGGCAATATTGCAATGAATCTATTGTATATAAAACTGTATATATATTGCATTGTATATGGGCCTGAGGCCTTCATACTGGAAATAAACACTTGACTTGACTTGACTGGCCCATCTGGATTTTTACTAGCCACGGGCTAGCAGGCTAGTGGCTATTTCACACACTTCTCTTAGGTCCAGCGGCGGTGGGGTAGCCTAGTGGTTAAAGCGTTGGCTCGTCACACCGAAGACCCGGGTTCGAATCCCCACATGGGTACAATGTGTGAAGCCCATTTCTGGTGTTCCCTGCCATGATGTTGCGGGAATATTGCTAAAAGCGGCGTAAAACCAAACTCAGTCAGTCAGTCTCTTAGGTCCACACATTTGAATGTTGCTGGACCCCACTGGTGTTGAAGGTTTCTTTCGTGTGACATAAAAAAATCATCCACAGCAGAACGGAGGTCATCACCATTTGTTTAATGGTTGATGGGCAGTTCTTTATTCATGTCTGGGAAGTGATGGAAATCTGATGGAACCACATCTGAAGAGACAGAGATGTTCAATGAGTTCAAACAGATTTCTGCAGATGGAATGACATACCTTTCATGGGTTCTCCATGTTACTTAGCATGGACAATTGTCACACAGTTTCCCTGGCAGATTGGTTGGTTGTTACTGGTCTGACCTTTCATGATGTCGTCCTTTGGAATGACATCAAACTGAAGCCATCAGCTTGTATCTGAAATGAACATATTTTTCAGAAAAAACAAAACAGTTCCTAAATTATATTCATAGAATAAAGTAAGTAGCCAAAAGATTTTCTTTTGTTTTTAGAAACAGTGGTAATCTAGGCTTGCCACATATTATAGACTTGCATGGGCTACACTGGGTATATTTGTTTCAGGGTCTACAGACTAGATGTTTCCAATGCATCATTGCTCAGTGTCTGGTTGATACTAGTGAACCTAAGACTTGTCCATTGCAACAAATTGCTTAACAGAATGAGTTGGGTCTTCTTAAAGCTGACATAAATTCTCACCAGAGATGATGTACCTAGAGCAGTTCTGATCGGGATTCAGGAACCTTGGTACCCTTCAGGCAGAAAACTGTGTCATGCCTAGATCATTTCTCAGAATGTTCTCCAGTGTTTCATGAGTGATCCTGTTTTATTGGGTGTGTGATGTATGGTGAGTCAGCAATCATCCACAATCATGTCATGTATTTTATCAGTATGTTCCTTAGTGGTGGCAACCTTCATGAAATTGGATCATCTTCATGGTTCTCTCTGCCCCACTTCACAGTGGCAGAAGAAAGAGCATCATCCACTTGACCCCATGTACAGATGGAGTTAACCCTAACCACGTTTTGTTGGAGACAATTGCTCACATTGTACCCATGTGGGGAATCGAACCCGGGCCTTCGGGTGTCATGAGCGAACGCTTTAGCCACTCGGCTACCCCTCTGCCCCTTTAATGCCTGTAGAAATATCCTACTCAGTTGTGTATTTGTTTGAAAGCCACCTCCTGGCATTGACAGTGCTGTACTCTATACAAAGTATCATGAGTGCAAACTGTTAAGGATGTCCTATGTAGTTAGGCTGATAATGTTTCAGCCACCCTTATACTTTTATGAGCATATGATTTTTGGCGTAAATGATTTATCTCAGAATAGCTTTCTTTTGAAAAAGCACAGCCTCAGATTCACAACAGAGAAGGCATTAATATCTAACCTTTTAGCTTAGATAATTTTTTACCTCTTAAATTGATAATTTATTGAGAAGATTTTTCCTGTTTGATATAATACAGCCTTTCATAAGAGCTTAGCATGTGTGAAATTAGGCTGTCTGTGACAGTCCTAGTACAAGTGGCCTTTGTGGTACAATGACAATACTGCTGCAGCTTCCTGGCCTGACTAACCCTATGTCTTACAACAGGACATTACTGTCCTGACCCATCAGTAGGAGTCGCTGACAGTAACAACAGTCGGAGGCAGCAGTGTACAACAGGAACTGAACTGGAATTTACTTTCTCCTACTTTCTCAGTGTCAGTATATGGTTAAGGGTAAACCTTTAAGTCTAATCTATGATTCAATTGTGGAGGCATTTCCGGTTTAGTGTTACAGTCATTCTGTGTTTCAGCTGTAATAGAAGCTTGTCATGAGCTGGGCTGTGAGGGCTTGTGTGATCTGATGCTTATTGTTCAACATGTAAGGGTCGTGAGCCTTGGTTTTGTGACTAGTCCCTCGGCAAACACATGTCATTCTGATATATTCTAATCTTTAGTTTACCTAGAATCTTTTTTTCTCAATAAATAATGTATCAATAAATTTTTATTTTATCAGTGCTTGTAATAAACATAAGTATAACTTGATAATAAACAATATAATATGGTAAACAAAATAAATCATTTTCCCTGTTTGAGTTTTATTCCATTCTAAATTTGAGGAGCATTACAAATATTACTGAGGTTTGGTTTCAGTGGATTGTGGGTTTATTGTTTCTCTTTCAGTAAAATCAAAATTGATCACGCTTTCAGATTTTTTAAGTTTTTAGGACGTCACTGTTTTTCAAAGTTGGTAATAACATCAATGTATGGTGAAAGCAAGACAATGTGGTTGGTGGTATGGAGTGATTATATGACCTTTCAGTCACAATCTGTCAGGCAGTAACACTACCACCCACTGACTGGAATGAAAGAAACCGTTCAGAAGGTATACAGGTATAGATAATTCTTCGGGAATTATCTAACATTTCAGATCCGGTGTCCTTGAAAGGCAAAGTTGGTGAAAAATGTTATTTTGTTCAAGTTAGTTGGTTGGTAAGGTTGGTAGATCATTTGGTAAGGTTGGTTGTTTTGGTTCTTTTTAAGCCATAACATATTACTATAACGGCAGAAATTGAAAACTTGAAACTTTAGTTTAGGACTTTTTATTGATATTTGCTGTAGATGTAGATTCAGTGTTCCAACCTTAACACACACCTGGTGTTGTGTATTGTCATATCCAGTGACTGAATGCATCAAACATTGCTTATTTCTGTATATGTTAACACCTCATTTCAAGGTTGAATGGTTGTGGCAAGATGTCACGTGCTGAAAGGTTAACTTGTTAAACACTATTAAAGTGAGTGAGTTACTTTGTTTAATTTTACACTGCTTTTAGCACTATTCCAGCGACATCATGGTGACTGACCCCAGAAATGGGCTTCATACATTGGAGTGATTGTACTCATGTGGGAATTGAACCCGGGTCTTGGATGTGACGGGAAAACGCTTTAACCACTAGGCTACCCCACCGCTCTATTAAAGACAGTAGATATATTTTACATATTATGTATGAATTCTTCCATAACTATCGATTCTCAAGGGTCATGCAATACTGTGTACATATATTTCTGACAGCTGTCTTGCAATAAACCTATTATATCGCACACCCCTAGTATCTGTATTAATTATTGACATTCCTGTAAGGAAATACAGAAACCTATAGAGACATTCTAATGGCATGATTTTCAGATTTTATAATGTAGTTATGTTTTTCCTACCTATTAAAATACATCCTCGTCTCTGCACGATTGGAAGTAACTCTGTTCTTGCATCCTTGTGAAGAATTGCCAACCTGAAGCAAATTAAAGTTTTATTGGTCACACATTATAACCCTGGTCAAACTGAGGCGTGGTATCTCATTGGTCACACATTATTACCCAGGTCAAACTGAGGCGTGGTATCTCGTTGGTCACACATTATAGCCCTGGTCAATCAGGCATAATATCTTGTTGGTCACACATTATAACCCTGGTCAAACTGAGACGTGGTGTGTCATTGGTCACCCGTTATAACCCAGGTCAAACTGAGGTGTGGTATGTCATTGGTCACACATTATAACCCTGGTCAAACTGAGGCATGGTATCTCACTGGTCACACGTTATAATTGGTATCTCGTTGGTCACATGGTCAATCTGGCTTAGTATCTTGTTGGTCACACATTATAACCTTTGGTCAAACATTCATTACCCTGGTCAAACTGAGGCGTGGTATCTTGTTGGTCACCCATTATAACCCTGGTCAAACTGAGGCGTAGTATCTTGTTGGTATCAGGTCAAACATTGGTCACCCATTATAACCCTGGTCAATCTGGAGGCATAGTATCTTGTTGGTATAAACTCGTGGTTGGTCACCCATTATAACCCTGGTCAATCAGGCATAGTATCTTCGTTGGTCACCCATTATAACCCTGGTTAAACTGAGGCGTAGTATGTCATTGGTCACCCATTATAACCCTGGTCAAACTGAGGCGTGGTATCTTGTTGGTCACCCATTATAACCCTGGTCAATCTGAGGCGTAGTATCTTGTTGGTCATCATTCATTGAGGCATAGCCAGTCTTGTTGGTCACACATTATATAACCCTGGTCAAACTGAGGCGTAGTATCTTGTTGGTCACCCATTATAACCCTGGTCAATCTGAGGCATAAGTATCTTGTTGGTCACACATTATTGGTTAAACTGTATGTGGTATGTCATTGGTCACCCATTATAACCCTGGTCAAAGGCGTGGTATCTTGTTGGTCACCCATTATAACCCTGGTCAATCTGAGGCATAGTATCTTGTTGGTCACACATTATAACCCTGGTCAAACTGAGGCTGGTTAAACTGAGGTATGGTATCTTGTTGGTCATTATAACCCACATTTGTTGGTCACACATTATTACCCAGGTCAAACTGAGGCGGTATCTTGTTGGTCACCCATTATAACCCTGGTCAGGCATAGTATCTCATAACCATAAACTGAGGTGGTATCTTGTTGGTCACCCATTATAACCCTGGTCTGAGGCATAAACTTGTTGGTCACACATTATTACCCAGGTCAAGGTGGTATCTTGTTGGTCACACATTATAGCCCTGGTCAAATAGTATCTTGTTGGTCACACATTATAACCCTGGTTAAACTGAGGCGTGGTATGTCATTGGTCACACATTATAAGGCGTGGTATCTTGTTGGTCAAACTGAGGTCAAACATGGTATCTTGTTGGTCACACATTATAACCCTGGTCACCCACTAGCCCTGGTCAATCTCATGGTATGTCATTGGTCACCCATTATAACCCTGGTCAAACTGAGGCGTGGTATCTCATTGGTCACCCATTATAGCCCTGGTCAACCTGAGGCGTAGTATCTTGTTGGTCACACATTATAACCCAGGTCAATCTGAGGCGTGGTATGTCATTGGTCACACATTATAGCCCTGGTCAATCTGAGGCGTAGTATCTTGTTGGTCACACATTATAAGCCTGATTTGCCCTGATTGTGTTTCATGGTTTGTCAGCACCTTACCATGCTTGTGGATTTCACAAAAATGATAATTGTTTACAACCTGCTTCACTTCAGACTTTGCTGCACATTGAGCTGACAAGCCATGCTAGAACTGGATTGTTGTTAAAAGCAGCATCCCCACTTATTTCACTCTTACTCTAATGTGGTACATTGACTTATTCATGCAGGGGACAGTGAAGGATGTTTATATACTCTTAAAAAAATGTAGGGGAACCTTAACTTTTAATTTGGATAGGAAGTATAAGTGTTGCAAACTTTTCAAAGACAGACATCTTATGAACGCACCACCATTTCTCTTTATCACCACCCCTAAACACAACGCATGTGATGCCACATAGCCACATACACGTGCATGGGGTGTCACTTTTGATTTTGACGGTTTTCAATTAAGTCGATAAATCACTGTACACC
Organism: Haliotis rubra; assembly: GCF_003918875.1. NCBI lineage: Eukaryota > Metazoa > Mollusca > Gastropoda > Lepetellida > Haliotidae > Haliotis > Haliotis rubra. Next base: position 2,326,349 of record NW_025767157.1, read on the forward strand.
ATTAATTTTGACAATCATCTTGCAATACACAGTTGTTTGTGTTTGTTTCTAGTTTGTTTGTTTTTGTTTGAAAATGAAAATCATACACATGCAAATTTCCCGTCATCATCTTTCAAGAGCGATTACTGTACAAACAACTATGGTCATAAGGAAGTGCAAGTGGTGATGCACTGTCAAAACATTCATTATTATCATATCAACATTGATTGACTCTGATATATCTCCCAATTGTTCAATTGTTAATTAAAAATGAAGTTCCCCTTCTTCTTTTTTAAGAGTATATATACAAATGACTTTTTCTGCATGTTAGTTTTGCATATATTGGGATGTGAAAGAAATGTCATTCAGGAACAATTAGTAATCTGCTGCTGATTTATTATGCTAACTTAATTGACACTGTTATCATATTGATGCTCAGAGTAGGCGTATTGTCATGCAAGAGTTTTCTACTTACCAGCATGGTACACAATTCCATTCTGACATTGAAGGTTAAATATGAATTTTTCAATATCTGTGTCCAACAGTGAAGTAAACAGTTCTTTTGTTGGAATTAGAAAGTGTGAGTCAAAAAGTGATGTGTATATTTATGTGTCAAGTTGACACCACAATGTATGTTCAAAATGCTATATTATAACTCTGGTCAGTGTGTGGTCAGTGGATGAGTGTGTAGTTGAGTTTCATTCTCAACTCCCTGGGGTGTATACAACCCAAGCTGTCTGTGATATTTAAATTGTAACCTGAATACAGTTTTTTCTGGACCAAGTGGGAAACAAAAAACATCAGTGGGAGTCCCAAAGTGGCCGACATGAAGGAGAGACATCAGCAACATGCTGCAGATAATTTTATAGCGTACATCAAGAGTAAGATTACACTTGGTGTAGATACAGTATCAGTCATCATGTATCCTCTGTGTGTGTCCCATACCAGCTGCTTCCCTCAGCTCTCACATGTATTCACCCACATGTCTTTTTCTCATGTTTTAACTGTGTCAGTAGCAGGGGTATATTGGCACTCCCCCAGCTGATTTCACTGGCTAAAGCAGCCCACTAGCCCTGCTCGACCTGTTGTGGGGATCATCTTCACAGTCGCTGAACATTTTTGCTTTGTTTACTTTTTTTTCTGGTGATATTAAGTTCTTAGAACTTAGATGTTTATTGTTTTCTTCTTATGTAGTTGTATCTGTTTACATGTGATTCTGCTTCGGTAGTATACATGCAGAGTTAAAAGATTTGTGATGTGTTTTTGAGATGGTCCCTCATTCTGACACGTGATGTAGACAAGAGCTGGGAGGTAAATGGAACAGCACAGCTGAGTCAGAGATAAGGTCAGACTACCCCTCCCCTCTCCCTCCTTCCCTCCTCCCTCACCTCAAACCTGCTGAAGCTCAGCAAGCACCTGTTACACTTGTAAACTTGAACAAGTTTCCTTTAAAGTTAACTTTATTAAAAAATTTATGTTTTGGAAAGCAGTTTAAGAAGTTTCAGAAGATTTGTTTGACTGTATAGGTACCAGACAGTGTTCACAGTGGAGGAATCATTTCAAATCCTAAGCATACATTCATATATTTTTGTTTGGAAATATATTCTGACATTGACATTTGACAGAGTAGTGATGAAATAAGTGTGATATTTTACGAATTGTTCGCATGGTTCAGATATTTGACATTTCAGCTATATTGCAGTTAGTTATTTACTATTCATTCATTGTCAGTATCAGTTTGTAAATTGTTTACTTTGCTGTCATATCTTGGAATAAAATGTTGTCCCTATCTTGAAAGCAATGACATGAATGAACCTTGTTCCTGTTATCAAAGAGTCAATGGCATAAACACCAAGAGTTGTCCCCCTTGTCATAAGGACTGTCTCCAACGCCCTTTGTGTGATGGCCGAGGAGCAGAGGTGGGGGCTCCAGCACTGACTCACTCACTGACTAAACACAGTCGTGGGCAATTAATTTGTGTGGGAGTCTTTCTCAAACACACATTACAGGCCTGATTAACTTGTAGCCATCTGTAAATACTGGGATCAGTCAGCAGTCATGACTTGTGGTGAAACGGAGAAAAAGAACATTACAAATTATCATTGTAACTCTGTAATGGATGTTCCAATGCCCTTGCGTTCACATGTTAATTATTCAGGACTCATGAGTGAATTTGAACAAATTAAAACAAATGTCCATGTTCCCTCGCCGTAGTGTTATTATCAAACAGAAAAAAAGAAATTACACAGTTTTGGCCCATAGTCAACCATTACATAATGCATCATGTGTACAGGCAAAATATTGTTGTAGTTTGGTTTTTAAATACCTTCTCAGGCAGTGCAGGACATTTAAATTATGGCATACAGACAAACATCTGGAAGCCTCCCATACTGGGTGATATTTATGTGAAATAAATTATGTACTGCATAAACTGCTTCAATTAGACAGAAAACCATCTTCCAAATCTGGACAGTGAATTTCAATTATCAACAGCGGAAATTACACGCTGTTGTGTCCCACTTACTGGACAAGAGTCGTATTTGTCAATGTTTGTTTTACCATTCATCACCCCACAAAGGTGTGGGTATCACGTGATCTGTAGTAAACTACTCAAGTCATTACATACTCTTGTTTGAAATAAATGTTTAGCTGATAATGGATAAATGTATCATTAACGTCTCACCATTGATTCATTAAAAGTCATATTTGTTAGAGCTTGACAATAATATTCTTACATTAATGCGATAGAAAAGAAAGCAGGGCTCAGTGAAATCTCAGTGATGACTGATAAAGCTGGGCTATACAACAAAATATATCCTGTGCTAGCAATCAGGTGTACCTAAGTGCTATGCTTATATATGTCAGGGTAGAGACTGCGATCAGAGTCTCTACTGGTAGAATCTCCGATCCTACTAGTTGAGATTGCAATCGTAGTCTCTACTGGTAGAGACTACGATTATATGGAATAACCTATGCAAGCAAGTACCTGCTTATGCAAGCAAGTATAATAAGTGGGGATAATGTTTTCCTATTATTTGCCAGTTATAATTGAACTTATTTATTGTCAATCTGGACACGGGTCAGGAATCCAAGGGAGATAATGGGCTTCCCCGATGCAGGTTTCTTGAGGGGGATGTGTGGGGGGATGCGTGCATAAGCTTGCACTTGCTTGCATAGGTTTTTCCATATAATCGTAGTCTCTACCAGTAGAGACTATGATTGCAATCTCTACTAGTAGGATCGGAGATTCTACTGGTAGAGACTCCGATCGCAATCTCTACTGGTAGAATCTCCGATTCTACCAGATCGCAGTCTCTACCCTGACGTGTATATATAGAAAACACTGCAACGAAGATAACACAATATTGAAATATATTAATGCTGATATCAATACAATTTATTGTGTCAAACTGTGTATTATGTTGTTAGTCGTCTATAACTAAATCACCAGTATATTGGGAGAAAACGTGTCCAGCTGTTTGCTATTTGTGGCTTAGTTTTGTCTCAAATTTCTTATTAATGTTGACCAAGGTTGTTATTCCCTGTTCCTTCTCATGAAATTGCTGAAGGGATATATATTGAACTGAACAATCCAGGGATAATCTTGTGCATTACACCATAGGGGGGATACTCTTTTTTACACCTCCAGAATTTTGGTGGGGAAGTGATTCTGATATCTGGAAATTTGTTTGTCCAGACAATATTTGAGAAAATACAAGTCCCCATATGTGAGGTTTGACTGTACAGAAAGGTTTATTCAGGCAAGTGTTAAATGTAACACATCATGACTAATGCTATAAACAACTTCTCTCTGTGTGTACAATGGTGGATATTAGCCAGTTGCAAGTCATTGCTGAGGTATTAAGAACAAACTACTAGTATGTACCATGTGCTTTCCTGTGGTAGTCAGGTGAATCTTCTATATTGATGTGTTAGCCAAGCCATCTGACATGACAGCAAGTATGAAAACTGTCATCCTTGGTTCTAATCCCATATTTGTCAATTCATGTTTCTAGTTTTGTCAACCATCCATGTGGGTTGACTAAATGGGTAAAGTTCCTAAACTATGCATCACTTGTCCCCCCATGTCAAGCTGTCATGTGGTCACAAAGACTGTTCCAAGCGGTGTTCAGCCGCACTCACTTGAGATTTATTGCCACAGACACTGATGTCCATGTTATCAATGTTATCCATCAGAGTTGCATCCCTTTGGAACACTAGGATCCTATGATGTGTGTTCAAATCCTGGTTCACCACAATAACTAGTATGTTTCTTGAATTATCAGCATCATACCTATGGTAATGGGGACAGCCTCTGTGGTGTTGTGTTAGAGCATCCGCCAGGAGAGTGGAAGGTCGCGGGTTCGATCCAAGGTCGGCAGTAATGGATCTAACAAGGACTGGTCGGCTTGGAGTCAGTATAATGTGTCTGAGTGGGGTATTCATGCTTAACTGCGGCATGGTATCTCAGTGATCTGGCACTGTAAAACCAGCTTAAGTCTGGGCTAGTACAAGCAGCCACATATACACATGCATGCACATCATCATATTAGTGAAATATTCTTAAATGTGACGTTAAACCCCATTTCACCTCACATATGGTCATGGGTTTCACTGAAGTGGTAAACGTGAGTGAGTTGAGTTTTACGCCACACTCAGCAATTGTCCAGCTATATGGCGGCGGTCTGTAAATAACCGAGTCTGGACCAGACAATCCAGTAATCAACAACATGAGCATCGATCTGCGCAATTGGGAACCGATGACATGTGTCAACCAAGTCAGCGAGCTTGACCACCCGATCCCGTTAGTCGCCTCTTATGACAAGCTTGGGTTACTAAAGATCAATATTCTAACCCGGACTTTCACGGGTAAGTAAACGTCTAAGACCAGCATCACTAGGGGCTTTCCTCCAAAGTTAGTTAACATGATTACTGGAATACAGTTCAAAGAGGTGTTAGACCCAACTTACTAATTCATGCCTCATCAAATTTAGAGGTAACACTTTTAGATGACAATGAATCAGTAGGCATTAAACTGTCTCAATAGCAACTACATTCAGCATGTTGTGGCAGGACAGCATGGATTTCTTTCACAATATTAATCACTGCATTGTCTGGTCTATATTTGATTGTATATGAAATACAACAACAGTGTCAACAGAGGGCTGGAATATTGCTCAGACTGAAATGTTTCTTTGAATGAAGGTTTGATTTTGGATGAAACATTTACGTTTAAATTGGAGAAAAATATCTTGCCACACAGTTTATTTTATAAAAATATCCATTGGTTTGAAACTGTAACATTGACACTTTAAATCTATTGTTTAAAGGGAACCTCATCATTAGACAATGTCGCGGTGGTGGGAATTTTAATGAAGTAAACATATCCATTGGTTTGAAACTGTAACATTGACACTTTAAATCTATTGTTTAAAGAGAACCTCATCATTAGACGATGTCACAGTGTGGGGTATTTTAATGAAGTTGATATTTTCAGCAAAATAGTCTGAACAGCTCAAGGCTGGATCAGAATCACTCTTGCAGACAAGAAAGAAATTCCAGCCGTTCATTTTTAATGAGACAATCACCATGGTATCAATGCTGCCGTCCTGATTGATTTTTATTCTTGAGAACTACGAGGAGAAGAGTAAAGATGGCATCATGTATATGTGATGTGGTACAGGTGACTGGAGTAGTCTTTACCCGCACAGGGACCTACTGCAGTACTGTGTACACATGGAGGATACACAATGGTAGTAGCCGCGGTGCCCATACCCAACAACAACAAGCAGGACTTGCTGTCGTCTTTTGTGAGCACCAAGACATAGCAGAAATAAAATCCTCTTAAGCAGCTTAAAGTATCACTCACTCACTCACTCACTCACTCACTCGATTCTACACGGGTACATTGTGTGAAGCCCATTTCCAGTTTCCCCGGTCGTGATGTTGGAATATTGGTAAAAGCGGCGTAAAACCATACTCATTCACTTTCTAATCCTTTTTGGTCATGATACTTGTTTTTCAAGGTCAATAATGCTTTTTAGCCTTCATAATACTTTTGTCATTACTGCTATTCATTCCATCAGTTACCCGTGAAGGTCGGGGTTAGAATTGATCTTCAGCAACCCATGCTTGTCGTAAGAGGCGACTAATGGGATCAGGTGGTCAGGCTCGCTGACTTGGTTGACACATGTCATCGGTTCCCAATTGTGCAGATCGATGCTCGTGCTGTTGATCTCTGGATTGTCTGGTCCAGACTCAATTATTTACAGACCGCCGCCATATAGCTGGAATATTGCTGAGTGTGGTGTAAAACTATACTCACTCACACTTCTTGCATCAGTTGTTTTTTTTCAATATGTGTGCAGCTGAGACATTGGCAATATGTTCAAGCACATACATATCATATACAGTTTCTCTTTTGTGAATGTCACAGTAAGTATTGAAGTTTGAAATGCTTTGTATTTTGATATATGTTGTTATGAAATCCATCTAAGAGGTGGGTTTGTTATCACATACCCTCTATATCATTACCCGTGAACTCCAGTGCCATTTCGGTAAAGTAATGTTAGTACTACGAGTGTCATAACACCAGTGTTCTCAGAGACTATCGATAGTTGTAGCACCAAGATCTCCCCGAGTTGCTTCGCCTTCCTTCAAGACTGAACTAAGTGATAAGTCCATTGTTTTTATGGTAAAATCATAAGAAGGCCAAGATATTTTATGGATTTAAGCTTCTTTATTCTTTAAATCCATAAAATATCTTGGCCATCTATGACAACTCAAAATGCCGCTAAAAGACAAAATCATAAGAAGTCTAGATAAAAGTCCTATATTTGGACAGCTTGTTATTATTCTGGGAATAATCTAGGAATTATGATTTATGCTATTTATCTTTTTCTTAGAGTTTTGTGCAGTTCTATGAGTAACCGTGCAGGGCAGGGCTCCACACCCATAGTCGGAGACTGTGTTTGTGGCTGAATCAGCTGTCACTACGTGCTCCAGACTATCTTTGGAAACAAACCCTGACTGGTGGAGGGACGCTGATTAGCTGTGTACCAGGAAAAAATGTACAGAATAAATCACCTAGATATGTTTTATGTTGTTTGTTAGGAATAAATAGGAAAACTTAAGTAAAACATTGTTAAGACAACACCCAATTATGGATGATTTGTTTCAGCTTCTGGAACTTTCTCTTTGTTTATTTACTTATTGTAGGCAGGCAACACATGTACATGAACTCGGAGGCAGGGCCCAGAAGTGCTATGTCTCACTTATTGTAACTTGTATACATGTGTTGCTGTAGTGAGCTTATGACACATGTGGCATACTTGGTTCAACACATGTTCATGAGCAAATTAGAAGTCACCACGAACACCATTATGGGTATAATATATGAAAACTTGTGTGCTCTTTGCTTTAATTAAATATACCCATGAAGGTCCGGGTTAGAATATTGATCGTCAGTTACCCATGCTTGTCGTAAGAGGCGACTAACAGGATCAGGTGGTCAAGCTCGCTGACTTGGTTGACACGTCATCGGTTCCCAATGGCGCAGATCGATGCTCATGTTGTTGATCACTGGATTGTCTAGTCCAGACTCGATTATTTACAGACCGCCGCCATATAGCTGGAATAGCTGAGTGCGGCATAAAACTCAACTCACTCACTTTAATTAAATATACCAAATAACAACACATATATAGCCCTAGATGGCATTTCACTGTGCAGAGTTGCTTCCCATTGTTGTTCAGGGATTTGTTGGATTTAAATCCCAGATTTACTTTGACTCTGGTCCCTGGTCAGTCAGTATCTGTTTATTGAATGTGGGGACAGTTATGACTGTTGCACTATGTTATCACTTCTTACAAGCAGACATGTCTTCATATATCTGAGGTACTTTTCAAAGCTGAGTTTGAGATGAACTCACTTATTGTGATTTATATGTTCACTTGCTGAGACCTCACTCCGTCATTCACTCATTTTGTTCACACCGATAACTGTCTCTCTCACGCCCTCATTTGCTCTTGTTCACTCATTCTGCACTGTCACTCACTGTCATACAGTCACTGTCACTCTCTCACTCATTCTCGCGTTCTTGTTTACCCGTTCTGCTGGTTTAGGTCACTGTCATTGTCATACAGGCACTGTCACTCGCTCACTCATTCTCGCGTTCTTGTTTACCCGTTCTGCTGGTATCGGTCACTGTCATTGTCATACGGGCACTGTCACTCACTCACTCACTCTCACTTGTCCACTCATTCTGCTGACATTGCTCATTCACTGTCACTCAGTCACTCTTGCTTGTTCACTGCTACTGGTTTCACTCACTCACTCTCACCCACTCTCTCTCTCTCTTTTGCATCCACTGAGCTATGAACTGGTTGGTTCAGTGTGTCAGTGTACCCTACAAGCCTGGTTCTGAAGCTAGAGTTAAGATAACACTAACATATTGCTGAGTCTCCTCTACCGAAGTCATCCCAACATCATTGTTTACTGCACTTATTTCTGGCTCCCCAATCCACCACAGAGTGATATACACAGAGCTCTGCTCATCTATGCTAGGCTACAGTGATGCAAGCACATGTTAGATCCCCATCTGACGGGAAATGTAGGACAGGTTGTCTGTTTGCCAACATGGGTAGTTGTAGGGAAATATCAGCAAGTCGGCGGCCAACATGGTTAATGGCAGGGAAACTGCATCAAACCAGCCCACACCTGGGAGCTATGTCAGGAGGGCAGCAGTTAACATCGGCTGGCGGGAACTTCTTCCCCTTGTTTACCTGCTTCAGATAGAATTAGATGCGTATATCACGATTGATAATAAAAGAGAGATATTTATAGCTAATGCTCTTTCCTTGATGCTGCATGGAGATGCTTCTTCATGTCATGTACTGCTTTGTAAGAATGACTACAAGAAATATGGACTATCAGTTTTCTGTTCATCCTGCACTATGATATATGTATTTTATAAAACAGAACAAATTTGGTCTGTATCAGATCATTTTAAATCATTCTGTGTTAGCTCACCTGATCTCAGCCAGGTTTGTTGTTTTTTCATCCATATGCTGAGGTTGTAGGTAAACTGGGTTTTAAGGAGTTGATTTGTCATGTCAAAGTCCTGGGTTTGGTTCTCCACATGGGCAGACCATTTGGAACTCATACACAATGACCCAACAATTGTAGGACTAGAATAATGTACACACTCACTGATAATATTTCACATGTTCAATTCCTAAGCACATGTAACATGTCAAAGCAAATGCAGGGCTATTTTTGTTTTTATTACCAATTCATTTACCATGAAATCACTTAGTAATTCATTCACTTGAAAGTAGGTTTGTTCACAGTGTCACAGTTTGTAGTTGTTTGGTAATGTCACTGATTTGCTCTGCCTGCAGCACTTCTTAAACAACATAAAGTACACTCTCTCTCACTCATTGTGATAAAGTGAGCTACAGTACTACATGGCTCCATACTGACATACATTATGCTGATGCCTTATCTATGACACAACTCAAGTTATCCTGGTTGTTTTAGGCTTCAAACGTTGGCAACGCCATCAGTTTGTTTTTAGTCCTGTTTTTCCTTAGTTTAAACACACTGTCAGTAAAAATATAAGATGGTGATTGGTTCACCAGATGAATTCCTATCAAGTTGCAGTTAATTTGACCATGAAGAGATTACCGGTGAACCAGTGTTGTACCTGCGGTTATCAGGATAGCTGCATATCAGAACGCTCATCTGGAGTTGGCTGGAGCTTTGATCTCATCAAGAGAGGTTGTCTACTGTTTTGCAAAGCACTTACAATTGCATGTTTCTTGATTGCTAGATAATGAGGCAGCTGAAGCAGGGTGTGAAGTGGCAGACAGCTTCAGTGTAGGCTTCCCAGGATAAAGAGGGAGAAATTTATGCGTTGAGCTTAACCTGTTTATGGAACTTGGAAGGGCACTTACAGTAACTCTGCTGTCATTGGACGTGACCTGCGGTCGGTATCTTCTTCCTAGTCTGTGTCATGTTCAACAACAGAGGTGGAAGGACATTTACAGTAACACTGATGGTGGTGGGACGTGACCTGCGGGTGGTATCTTCTTCCCAGTCTGTGTCATGTTCAACAACAGAGGTGGAAGGACATTTACAGTAACACTGATGGTGGTGGGACGTGACCTGTGGTCGGTATCTTCTTCCCAGTCTGTGTCATGTTCAACAACAGAGGTGGAAGGACATTTACAGTAACACTGATGGTGGTGGGATGTGACCTGATGGTGGTGGTCGGTATCGTATCTTCCCAGTCTGTGTCATGTTCAACAACAGAGGTGGAAGGACATTTACAGTAACACTGATAACACTGACTGTTGTGGTGGTCTGTGTCATGTTCAACAACAGAGGTGGTGACCTACAGTAACACGATGGTGGTGGGACGCGGACCTGGGGTGGGTGCTATCTTCTTCCCAGTCTGTGTCATGTTCAACAACAGAGGTGGAAGGACATTTACAGTAACACTGATGGTGGTGGACTGATGACCTGCGGTCGGTATCTTCTTCCCAGTCTGTGTCATGTTCAACAACAGAGGTGGAAGGACATTTACAGTAACACTGATGACGGTGGGACGTGACCTGCGGTTGGTATCTTCTTCCTAGTCTGTGTCATGTTCAACAACAGAGGTGGAAGGACATTTACAGTAACACTGATGGTGGTGGGACGTGACCTGCGGGTTGGTATCTTCTTCCCAGTCTGTGTCATGTTCAACAACAGAGGTGGAAGGACATTTACAGTAACACTGATGGTGGTGGGACGTGACCTGTGGGTGGTATCTTCTTCCCAGTCTGTGTCATGTTCAACAACAGAGGTGGAAGGACATTTACAGTAACACTGATGACGGTGGGACGTGACCTGCGGTTGGTATCTTCTTCCTAGTCTGTGTCATGTTCAACAACAGAGGTGGAAGGACATTTACAGTAACACTGATGGTGGTGGGTATCTTCTTCCCAGTCGTGTTCAACAACAGAGGTGGAAGGACATTTACAGTAACACTTCTTCTTCTTCCCAGTCTGTGTCATGTTCAACAACAGAGGTGGAAGGACATTTACAGTAACACTGATGGTGGTGGGACGTGACCTGCGGTCGGTATCTTCTTCCCAGTCTGTGTCATGTTCAACAACAGAGGTGGAAGGACATTTACAGTAACACTGATGGTGGTGGGACGTGACCTGCGGGTGGTATCTTCTTCCCAGTCTGTGTCATGTTCAACAACAGAGGTGGAAGGACATTTACAGTAACACTGATGACGGTGGGACGTGACCTGCGGTTGGTATCTTCTTCAGAGGTGGAAGGACTTCCCAGTCTGTGTCCATGTTCAACAACAGAGGTGGAAGGACATTTACAGTAACACTGATGGTGGTGGGACGTGACCTGCTGTCGGTATCTTCTTCCTAGTCTGTGTCATGTTCAACAACAGAGGTGGAAGGACATTTACAGTAACACTGATGGTGGTGGGACGTGACCTGCTGTCGGTATCTTCTTCCCAGTCTGTGTCATGTTCAACAACAGAGGTGGAAGGACATTTACAGTAACACTGATGGTGGTGGGACGTGACCTGCTGTCGGTATCTTCTTCCCAGTCTGTGTCATGTTCAACAACAGAGGTGGAAGGACATTTACAGTAACACTGATGGTGGTGGGACGTGACCTGCTGTCGGTATCTTCTTCCCAGTCTGTGTCATGGTCAACAACAGAGGTGGAAGGACACTTACACTGATGATGAGGGGACATGACCTGGGCTTTGCATCTTCTCAGTTTGTATCATGAGTAACAACTATGACAAATCCACTTATCCAGCCTCATGTAAGAATGTCGAGTTTTGATTGGTTCACGTGACTCTGATAAAATACCATTTACACCTGTCATGATCCGCGAGCAGGGAGTACAAAAGTCAGATTATCCCGCCACGCCTCGGTGACCACGGGAAGTGAGAAAAGCGTGCATCGCCAAGCCTTTAGTAACGTGCACTGCATTGAGGTCAATCAGTCAGCTGGTGTCAACATGGCAGCAAGGAAACGTTTTGCCACAACAACTGAGAATGAAATTGATGCGTATTGTTTTCTTTTGATTTAGTGAAAGCATTCGGTTAGATAAATGCGTTGTCACATCGTGTCGAGGGAAATACAGGGTTTTATCAGTCCCTCCTAAGGTTGTCCCCCTATAAAACCCTGTATTTCCCTCGACACGATGTGATAACTTATATTGCAGTGATATTGGTGACTGTGGTGGGATGTGTCCTGAGGTCGTCAGTTTATGTCAGGAGTAACGACAGTGCTGGAATGTACTGCCATAGGTGCTGATGTAAAATAAGTCCATGTTAAGTTATGTGAGTTACAATTACCTTAGCACAAAGATTGCTTTGTAAGGCATTATCCTGAGACTGGCAAGTGGCACAAAATTTGAATCAATTAATTTTTAGTTACCGTATATTACCGTAGATAAGCCGAATTTTGAGGACCAAAAATGCAGTCTGTATCTATGGGTTACGCTTTCGTCAAACATTTTTCGAGGGGTAAGAAAACAACATCGTATCACTTCGCGTGAACAAACAACAGAAGACGACTTTGTCAGTAAAGATGTCAAATTTGCAATTAAACATCACTAGACAAGATTATTTACCTTTTAAGTTCTAAGTTGTTTTTGCTGGGCATTGTATTACTTGCAGGGATTAAGATTACCGTGTGTATTTGAGCCGGAAATAGCAATCAGCTGTGCACACGTTTCTTTGTGATGCACACGTTTCCCCAAGTTCAAACATGCACAATAATATAACGGGATGAATTCTGACGCAGTCATCAGTAAAATATAATACAGAGTGCTATTATTTAACCCATAGAAATATATCCTAGCAATGAGTAATTTTAATTACAGGTTTTGCTCTATAAATGTAAAATATATATAATCAACACTAAGGTTATACGGACCCTCATGAACATGGTAAGCGGAAGTTGTACGCACATGGAATGGGGTAAAATAAGCAAGCCATTTAAATTCACACATTTTTACCGATGTTACTGTAAACTAGCAGTCCATGGAAAACGAGGTGGTAATCAGTTCGTGATTGTTGATAATATGATGTGAAATTGGCTATTGTGGTTGGAGCGAAAAACGTACCTTCACGAACGTGGTAAGCGGAAGTTGTACGCACATGGAATGGGGTAAAATAAGCAAGGTTTGTTGGCATGTGATCGTCCATCTACAATAAGTGTGATATTTAGCGAAACAAAATATATTATCCATTTTCTGTCAGATACACTTTATTTCGATGCGTGAGTAGATGCAATATGATTGTGAATTCTTTGAATAATGTGGATCAAAGTTATAATTATTGGTAACTGCCAGTTGTCTGTGGTCTGTGTTTGCTGCGATTAGGACCACGGGGGATCGACTTATGTACGAAACATACCATTTTCACGTTGATTTGAAGGGTCAAGTTTGGGGGTTGGCTTATCTATGGGGTCGGCTTATCTATGGGTCGGCTTATCTACAGTAATATACAGTAGCTTTTTGTCAATGAAGTTTAGGAAATACATGCAATTACCTATTTTTTCAGACATTGCACCTTTAATAAATGCTGCTGTAATGAAATTATTGTGGTGAAGGCTTTGTTTTGTGTTTGGTGATGCTGTATAAACATGCAGGCTGAGACAGAAACAATGGGGAAAGGCCAGTATTGGCAACAAGGCTTTTGTGATGAGTTGAGTCTATGTTTTGACATCCCTGATGAGGCTTGGCTGCGCTGTTCCTAGTGCTTGGTACATGTTGTGGGGCAGCCATGTTGTGTCTGGTGACTCACAGTTGTCTCAACCATGGACCGGCGCCAACAAAACACTGCCACAGGTGGCACAAATTACAGGTGTGTTGTTTATTGTGAAATGTGGTAAAACCGTTAGTAATTCATAGCTTGTTCCATATAGAAGCGTAAACACACATGTCAAGGACGTTGTCTTGTTGAGCTCTTCATCTATCTGCATGAGTGATATTTCCATCATCAACTAAACCAGACAACTTCTTATGAATGCAGAAAAAAATCTTGACTTGCTTATTGTACCATGTGTATGTGAAATTGTAAACCTTCCATGTATTCTGTCTGCAATACTATATGGGTTTTCCAAAGCAAAATAGGCAATGGGGTAGCCTTATGATTTAGTATTCACTTATCATGCTAAAGGCTTTGATTCCACACATATGTACATTGTGTGAAGCTCACCCATTCACTCACTCATTCGAAGGCCAAATAGTACTCAATGTTTATAATTTAGCAGATGAGAAAGACTTTGTTGACATACCCACTCGGTTCTTGAAACTACAGGATCAAGGTACCTATAGTTGGTTCTAGTCTCTGCAGGACTACAAGGTACCAAGGTACCTACTTGGTTCTTGTGACTACAGGATGAGGTAAGGTACCAACCTACTTGGTTCTTGTGACTACAGGATCAAGGTACCTACTTGGTTCTTGTGACTGATCGAGGTACCTACTTGGTTCTTGTGACTACAGGATCAAGGTACCTACTTGGTTCTTGTGACTACAGGATCAAGGTACCTACTTGGTTCTTGTGACTACAGGATCAAGGTACCTACTTGGTTCTTGTGACTACAGGATCGAGGTACCTACTTGGTTCTTGTGACTACACGATCAAGGTACCTACTTGGTTCTTGTGACTACAGGATCAAGGTATCTTTTGAATAAAAGATCAAGGTATCCAGTTACTTCTGGCTAAAGGATGCATGTGTTGAACTGATTCCAGCTGTACTACATTTTCAAGAACAAGTGTGTGGTTACTGTGGCGGCATGGCTGCGGTTATGAACGATCAGTCATTAACTCAATCAACGAGTCATTAACTCAATCACAGAGTGTCCCACTGTGTGCTCCTGTCATGGTGCATAAGTCACCACCATAAGAACCATAACATCATAGGTTTTTCTATAGGCCACATTGTGTCGTCCACTAGATCTGATGTTATTCGGTAATGGTGAGTGACAGAGGAAAGTGGCATACTTGACTCATGTTGTTGAACAACAGGCTTTGTAAGTAGTGAATCGAATTACACATTCTGGGCACTTGAAGTGCTTAGTAATGGCCAGCCTGTGAGGAAGGAAGTACTGCTTAGAACAACTCACTTTTCTCGGTCACCAAACACCACACAAATATTTACTGTAAGCCTACTAAACATTGAAACCTCTCTAACTTTGTACAGCTGTGTATTCCAGCTGATCCCTGTAATGTGAACATCTACCACAAACCTGCAAATAGCTACAGCACATGTATCTGAGGGTTATGAGGGCAGACAACTCAAAAACTATTCTATGTTTAAGTAGTGATTACAGGTAAAACTTGTAATTGTAAAATTATTAAGATTTCGAATATTTTCAAGATCAATATGAACATTGGACAGTGCATTTGTCTGGACAGTTGAGGATTTGAGATTATGATATATTTGAATTCATTTTACTTAAAGTTATGATTGTATTTAACTGTGAACGTTTGCTGTTGATCAAAAACTGTTGTCATAAACCAGTAGTCATGAATTAATGACCTGTCAGGTGGTGGTGGTGGAATTGGGTTTAACGTTGTGCTGCTTGAGAAGGGGCGGTGGGGTAGCCTAGTGGTTAAAGCGCTCAGGTTATGGCACAATGTGTTAAGCATTTCTGGTGTCCCCCGCCGTGATATTGCGGGAATATTGCTAAAAGCGGCGTAAAACTCAACTCAGTCAGTCAGTCAGTTGTACTAGCCCAGACTGAAGCTCAGATAGTGCTAGCCCACTGAGATACCATGCCGCAGTGAAGCATGAATACCCCACTCAGACACATTATACTGACTCCGAGCCGACCAGTCCTTGTTGTACCCATTAATGCCGAGCGCCAGGCAGGGACCAACAAGTACCATATTTTAACGTCTTTTGGTATGACGCGGTCGGGGATCGAACCTGCGACCTTCCGCACTCCGGGCGGACGCTCTAACCACTACAGCCACGGAGGCGGTCTGACCTGTCAGGAGATGGGGTAGCCTAGTTGTTAAAGTGTTGGTTTAACATGGGGGAAGATACTGGTTCGATTCCCTGCCAGAACCTGGACCAATTGCCAGTTAAGAATCTGAGGGTGTAGAGGTAGCCTAGTTGTTAAAGTATTGTGTTTTCAAGGCAAATACATGGGTTTGATTTTCAACGTGAGTACAATACATGAAGATCCATATTGATACCCCCTATTGTGATGTGTAAGTGTAACGAATAGAGACAAAATATCCAACCGATTCCACTGGACATCAGTTGATGAGGCTATGACTTTGTGTTAAACTGTAGGTTCTGTTATAATGAAGTAAAAAAAAATAATACAGATAATTAAGCATACCATGTAAATAAATAATATTTTATGAATAATATATTCCAATATCTTATTTTCCTTGCACGATTTTATATATATATTTCAATACATAATGACCATGAGCGAAGCCCTTTGGAACAAATGATTGCTATTGCAGGATATTATTTCCATATTGAACTGTTTGAGCAATCACCATAGAGGATCCCGCAATCTTGTTATTTCAGTAGAGAAACCATCATGTTGGTCTGTAATAGTCAGGCTACATCAAATATGACTTGTAACGTGTCTAAGTGTGGCAGTTGTTTACTTTCCCTTTCTGTCAACTAACGTTTGCTAGAAGGCATCAGTAGCAGTATTCTGAAAATGGTTCTTGTAAAGAATCAGTGGCTTTGTGCTGTTGCAGTTTCGATGAACTATACTGAGTGAAATTTTTAATAAAATAAAAATAATAAATCGCAAACATCATCAATAGATACTATTAATCAGCTTTCCTTATATCAGCGTTAAATTAACACCGCTATCTCACAATACCAGTCACTTTCATGATGGATTCCACGTGATGACAAAACAACATTGTGAAGTGTGGATGGTGTCCCGGTATGTGGGAAGTAGTAGTGTGTCACTGTTGGTATCGGTAACTGAAATTTACTGTCTGGATCTGGAAACATCTATGCTGTTTGCATTTTGAAACATTTCTGTAGTGTGTATTTTGAAGCATTTCTGTAGTATGTATTTTGAAACATTTCTGTGATGTGTATTTTGAAGCATTTCTCTATGTATTTTGAAGCATCTCTGTAGTTTGTAGTTTGAATCATTTTTGTAGTATGTATTTTGAAGCATTTCCATTGTATCTCTTTTGAAGCATTTTTGTGGTATGTATTTCAAAACGTTTCAGTAGTATGTATTTCATTTCATGTAAATTTCTGCTGGTAGGCCAAGTTTCCTGATGTCTCTGATCCAGATAAGCGGGGTTCTTCTGTTTATGTTTGAGGAGCTAGTTTAGAAGATAGGGATGAGTCTGTTCCTACTTTAGGATGCACACCTTCCTTGTGCTCATCTCTTGTCCAGTTTGGTTTTCCAGTGACACAACTGACAGTGGGACTGGAGCTGTGTCTCTCTCTACTTCTGTCTCAGTGCTCTCACAGAGAAATTAGAAGTTCTTCCCATCTGACCTTGCTGGTAGCATAAACACATCTTCCATCTTCCATCTTTCAACCATTTAGATTTGTAAACCTACTTTACTATTGGACAAAATACTAAGAGAAAACTATTACTCTTTCTGTTAATCAGCCAACACTCTTAACATTAGAGGCTCTTCTCCTACCATGGTTTTCAACTGCACTTAGGTGCTTCATGATGATGTGGTAAAAAATGTATCTAAAACATTTATGGTTTCTGTATCAAACTAATAAAGGATAAATGCCTTTACCCCCAAACTGTATGTGTGCCTTCTCTGGAATGTCCATGCTTTGAAGGGTTTAGATTTCAATCTGATCAAAGTTAAGGCTACCGTAAAACATGGCTATATTATTGACCATTTCTGAAAGCGCTATTACTTATATGCATATACAAGGATAACATTTTACATATGCATGTTTTGTAGTCATGTCTGTTGAAGTAAGGTCAGCATGCCCTAATAGCATCCCATGTATATAAAATTGAAACTGCACTCAAGGACATAAACAAACAACCCCTTTCTCTCGCCCACCCCATCACATGCACACAGATTAATGACCCACATCCACCCTGCACCAGCACAGCCTGTGGTCAGCATATCAACTAACAAAGAACACTCCCTCCCTGTCTGCTGAGTCAGTTGTGATGGATCTCAGAGAGTTTTTGCAACAATCTTTGAGCATTGCACAAGAAGACCTGAAGTGCAAGAGAGAAGATTTGTGGGTTTATTTCCAACATATGTTTTGAGTTAGCTGTGTACATGTGTACTTAGTGAAGTGCAGTCAAGTTGTGTTTGAAGCTACAGCAAGTCCCTGAAACCTAGAAACTGATAGGAGTTTGGTCAACTCCCTGTTAGAAGATGGAGGCTTCTGGCTGTACAGAGAAGCTAGGGGGCTTCTATCTGGACAGAGAGGCCAGGGAGGCTTCTGGCAGTTCTAAGAAGACAAGAGGCTTGTGGCTGGACAAAGAGGCCAGGGGGGCTTGTGGCTGTACAGAGAGGCTAAGGATTCTTGTGGCTGTACAGAGGGGCTGGGGAGGTTTGTGGCTGTACAGAGAGACTAGGGAGGCATCTGGCTGTACAAAGAGGCTAGGGACGTTTCTGCCTGTACAGAGGGCAAGGGAGGCTTGTGGCTGTACAGAGAGGCTAGGGAGGCTTGTGGCTGTACAGAGAGGCTAGGGAGGCTTCTGGCTGTACAGAGAGGCTAGGGAGGCTTGTGGCTGTACAGAGAGGCTAGGGAGGCTTCTGGCTGTACAGAGAGGCTAGGGAGGTTTGTGGCTGTACAGAGAGGCTTGTGGCTGTACAGAGAGGCTAGGGAGGCTTGTGGCTGTACAGAGAGGCTAGGGAGGCTTGTGGCTGTACAGAGAGGCTAGGGAGGCTTGTGGCTGTACAGAGAGGCTAGGGAGGTTTGTGGCTGTACAGAGAGGCTAGGGAGGCTTCTGGCTGTACAGAGGCTAGGGAGGCTTGTGGCTGTACAGAGTGGCTACAGGGAGGCTTGTGGCTGTACAGAGAGGCTAGGGAGGCTTGTGGCTGTACTAGGAGAGGCTTGTGGCTGTACAGAGAGGCTAGAGAGGCTTGTGGCTGTACACAGAGAGGCTAGGGAGGTTTGTGGCTGTACAGAGAGACTAGGGAGGTTTTGGCTGTGGCTGTACAGAGAGACTAGGAGTCTTCTGGCTGTACAGAGGCTACAGAGAGGCTAGGGAGGTTTGTGGCTGTACAGAGAGACTAGGGAGGCTTGTGGCTGTACAGAGAGGCTAGGAGCTTCTGGCTGTGGCTGTACAGAGAGGCTAGGGAGGTATGTGGCTGTACAGAGAGACTAGGGAGTCTTCTGGCTGTACAGAGAGGCTTGTGGCTGTACAGAGAGGCTGGGGAGGCTTGTGGCTGTACAGAGAGGCTAGGGAGGCTTGTGGCTGTACAGAGAGACTAGGGAGGCTTGTGGCTGTACAGAGAGAGCTAGGGAGGCTTCTGGCTGTACAGAGAGACTAGGGAGGTTTGTGGCTGTACAGAGAGACTAGGGAGGTTTGTGGCTGTACAGAGAGACTAGGGAGGTTTGTGGCTGTACAGAGGGTGGTGGGGTAGCCTAGTGGTTAAGGCGTTCGCTTGTCATGCCGAAAATCTGTGTTCGATTCGGCCATGATATTGCTGGAATATTGCCAAAAGCAGCATAAAACTAAACACACTCTGGTTGTACAGAGAGGCTAGGGAGGCTGGTGGCTGTACAGAAAGGTTAGGTGGTTTCTGGCAGTACAGATATGCTTGGAGGCATCTTAATAACAGTGAAGATGCAGACACCATTGTCCAGTAGTTCAGAGCCTGATAATAGTTTACAGGTCACCTTCTTTTAGCTTGGAGTTGCCAAGTTGCAGTGTAGCTCTCACTCCATCCCTGAACAAATGTCAGGGATATCGGAGAGAGATTGTTGAGAGATATGAAGGTAACTTTCATCCCAGCTAGATGAATAATAGAGAGGCTGAAACAAAAAGATGTCAAGATGCTTTACATGGAGTTTGGTTGTGAGTGTGTCATTCTCTCTCACAATCACACACACACACACACACACACACACACACACACACACACAGAGAAAGAGAGAACAATACGTACAATACAATACGTACAATACAATATGTAGCAATGTGTCATTTATCATCCAGCCCTCTGAAGTAAGTAATAATTTTTAACAATGCCAAATGGGAAATAAAGTATTGTCTTCACGTTCAATATGAAAACTTTAGATATTTGTAGCTGAAGCCTGACATTTCTATTTGTTGTTAGGCTGTTTGTTAGTGCGAGGTAGTTCAATTAAGAAATTATAATACTGTGTTCATATATGTCTTCTTTATGGAAGAATATCATCTATAAAAAATTGATGAATCGGAGCCCTTAATGATTTTTGTTTTCTGTGTTGTGATTAGGATGCTATTTAGTTATCATTCTCATTAATGTTTAAAGAAAACTACCAGTAAGTACATTAATATCCAACTGTAGTATTTTGTCTGTATTGGGGGAGGATACAGCAATAGGAAATGGGTGATGCCATTTATGAAATCAATATGTTATACAGATTCTTACCGATTTTTGAACTCAAACATGATATGCTCACATGTATGCCTTTCTAATTTGTTCAGCTTTTTCTGTGTTCAAATGCAAGTTACTCACCTTTTTTGTGTTTTCATGAACAAGTTTGCAAAATTAAAACAGATGCACATAGCGGAGTTACTCCATCTTATGGGTGAATGCATGGCCTTTTGTTGTGGGTCCGATACCCTGCCTCAGTTATTTAACCTCACCTACTGCCAGCTCTACTGTCATCTGGTTCCACTTTCTCATGCAAATCATTTAAAGGTGTTAATATGTCAATATAATTGGGCACACTTCGCCCACTTAACTCACTGCCTGTGAAACATATATGCAAGTTTTTGTGGCTTTTGATAAAATTATATATATGCATACACAGATGAATCGTTGTTAGAACATAACGATAAGAAGGCATTTAATACAGCAATTATCGCCATAATGTAAGGTTGATCTCCCTAAGCCTGCTGGGATATGTTTGTGCTGCCCTACATCGGGTGGTGGAGCATGTGATGATGAATCCGGGAGTATGGCTCCGTATCAACACAGATACACATGTGATAGGGCTCGTATCTCCCACCTCCATGTATTGAGACTGGCTTCACTTGTGTGTACTTACTGCTATCAGCTAACCCTCTCCCAACACTCCCACATTACATGTAATGAGTGAACACATACATAAACACACTCACAAACAAACCCACAGCTCCGTGGATTGGCTGGCTCTGTGGCCAGCTTGCCGGCAAATGTCAGCTTCAATTGAACAAATTTAAATGTAAACTTTCAGAGTGTCAGTGATGACATCACCCAAGTCTGATGTAATTTGTTATGATCCTGCCTGTCTCAAGCTGTTCGTTTCTAGGCTGTATATTTCTAGGCCATCCAGACACTTACTGGCAAGATACTTATAGGTCTCTGACATTCGTTCTGCTGAAATAATTTCTTAATAAAAGGGGTTAAGTTACATAATAGCTCTCCCCTGAGTTTTGTACACATAAACAAATGTCTACAATATTCTGTTTTAATAAGAAACTGCAGATCTTTTGTGGGAATATATTTTTCACTGTTATGATGTGTTGCCTTTCAGACAAGCTGTTAGTTTTTTAAGTGGACTATTTAAAATGCATCGAGAATATGATGTATTTGTGGCTGAAACACCATCATTCAGATCATTAACTATGAACTGAGGTAATGACCTGGTTTCTTTTACCTTCAAAATAACAAGAGTGGATATATGGTCTGTTATCTGTAAGCTATCAAAGTTAGGGAAGTGAAACATGGTTAGTTCCACCAACAGAAAAACTACAAGATGACTTCAGCATATTTGCTTTGTTTTTAACTGTTGCTTATTTTATTCACCGTTTTGTGTTTACCTGCGTGAGTCAGGGTGTAAACAAGGTGTCTCACTATGTCTCACCTTGACATCCAGGCATCAAATGGAAAACAGGGATGTTAAAATTATGTTCATTTGAGACATCTTGAAGTGACGCCTTCTAGACTCTTATCATTTAAAAAATCATAGTGCTGGGAAAAAGGGTTTCTGGAAAATTCAAATATTGACAAAGTAAATAAAGTGTACACTATAGCTGTCAAGACACTACTGTGAATTTGTTGAAAACCAAGAAGAGCTAGTGAAGAATCAGCTGCAATTACTGAAATGATATATTGTGTTTGTGTTGTGAAGCTGTTTCGACTGAGGTCATTGACTGACTTTGCAAGTTGGGTGTGAGGCGGGACAGGTGCCCCGGTACAGGTACCCTGGGACCCTACATCATATCAGGCTCTCCTCCTCCCTCCTCAGACTGATATCCTGTGATATTACATTACTTTTCAAAATGTAATGAAACTCACTCAATAACAATGTATGAAGCCCATTTCTGGTGTCCCCGCCGTGATATTGCTGGAATATTGCTAAAAGCGGCATAAGACTAAACTCACTCACTCACTCACTCACTCACTCACTCACTCACTCACTCACACACTCACTCACTCACTCACTCACTCACAGCTCACTCAATAATAAGTCAGACATGCATGTGTAGGTTTATTTGCTAATGACAAGATTTTATTAAGTGTTACCACTGCAGCAAATGTTTCAGAGTAGAATCTTATCCCAGTTGCAAGCCAGTACTCAAACGCACTCACTGCTAGATTCTACAACATGACTACAACACAAAGGTTGTCCTCCTTGCTATCTTGTCATTGTTATAAAAACTACATATGAAATTATCTTTTATACAGGTGGACATCTTTTTGTAAATAATGTGAAAACAAAAAATTGATGAAATAGATTGTGTGTATAGATAATTATATATACAGGCTAGATACTGAAGCCTACAATTTAGATTTCAGTCACAACCATAAATTGTCTTCTTTAGCATTGTTATGATAAATCAAAGCAGATGTGTTTTTTGTAGGGAGGTATATGTATTTGATTTGGCATATAATGACACATTGTAAACACTTGTGTTTTCTGTAGGATCATGAAAACAGTGGGGGGCTTGGGAGGGGGTCATATGGTAGGGATGAGGGGACTACAGGGTCGAGGATGAGGCCACCTTTCCTTCCACCTGATTACCTTCCTTTGATCCTTGCAAGATCTCGTTAAGGTGGCCCCAGGTGAGGTGAGCGGCAACAATAGAATTCAGTCACGGCTAGGATTCCCCGGGCTGGTCATATAAAGTGGGACTGTTCTCTGGGACAATAAACAAAGACAGGACAGACACTACCGGGATTGTCTGCCGGGATTGTGTGCCGGGGAAGGAGGTTAACTCTCAGCGTTCTCACGTACCATATGGTGCAACTGATTATGTAGTTATTATGGTGTTTTGACTGAGACAGGGTTAATGTTTTGTGAATGAACCTGAATTACGAGGTGGGTGCATGTAAAACATGGCCTGAGCTTGTGTTATAACAAATGTTATACCACACTCTGGGTTTACACAATCAGTAAATCTCTAAACACCTGGTACCTATTTCCTTCTAATTATTCTCGCATCATGTTTTTTACTTCAAGCGTAAAGAAATAATAAGACTATTTAATACAAACTGAATACAAAATGTTTGTGCAAGGACTCATCAGTCTGTAAAACTGTAGTAGCTTTAGACAGTCTGTAAAACTATGGTAGCTTTAGACAGTCTGTAAAACTGTAGTAGCTTTAGACAGTCTGTAAAACTATGGTAGCTTTAGACAGTCTGTAAAACTGTAGTAGCTTTAGACAGTCTGTAAAACTGTAGTAGCTTTAGACAGTCAGTAAAACTGTAGTAGCTTTAGACAGTCAGTAAAACTGTAGTAGCTTTAGACAGTCTGTAAAACTGTAGTAGCTTTAGACAGTAAAACTGTAGTAGCTTTAGACAGTCTGTAAAACTGTAGTAGCTTTAGACAGTCAGTAAAACTGTAGTAGCTTTAGACAGTCTGTAAAACTGTAGTAGCTTTAGACAGTCTGTAAAACTGTAGTAGCTTTAGACAGTAAAACTGTAGTAGCTTTAGACAGTCTGTAAAACTGTAGTAGCTTTAGACAGTCTGTAAAACTGTAGTAGCTTTAGACAGTCATGTAAAAAACTGTAGTAGCTTTAGACAGTCTGTAAAACTGACAGTAAAAGCTTTAGACAGTCTGTAAAACTGTAGTAGCTTTAGACAGTCTGTAAAACTGTAGTAGCTTTAGACAGTCTGTAAAACTGTAGTAGCTTTAGACAGTCTGTAAAACTGTAGTAGCTTTAGACAGTCTGTAAAACTAGTAGCTTTAGACAGTCTGTAAAACTGTAGTAGCTTTAGACAGTAAAACTGTAGTAGCTTTAGACAGTCTGTAAAACTGTAGTAGCTTTAGACAGTCTGTAAAACTGTAGTAGCTTTAGACAGTCTGTAAAACTGTAGTAGCTTTAGACAGTCTGTAAAACTGTAGTAGCTTTAGACAGTCAGTAAAACTGTAGTAGCTTTAGACAGTCTGTAAAACTGTAAAACTGTAAAACTGTAGTAGTAGCTTTAGACAGTCTGTAAAACTGTAGTAGCTTTAGACAGTCTGTAAAACTGTAGTAGCTTTAGACAGTCTGTAAAACTGTAGTAGCTTTAGACAGTCTGTAAAACTGTAGTAGCTTTAGACAGTCAGTAAAACTGTAGTAGCTTTAGACAGTCTGTAAAACTGTAGTAGCTTTAGACAGTCTTAAAACTGTAGTAGCTTTAGACAGTCTGTAAAACTGTAGTAGCTTTAGACAGTCTGTAAAACTGTAGTAGCTTTAGACAGTCTGTAAAACTGTAGTAGCTTTAGACAGTCTGTAAAACTGTAGTAGCTTTAGTCAGTAAAACTGTAGTAGCTTTAGACAGTCTGTAAAACTGTAGTAGCTGTAAAACTGTAGTAGCTTTAGACAGTCTGTAAAACTGTAGTAGCTTTAGACAGTCTGTAAAACTGTAGTAGCTTTAGTAGCTTTTAGACAGTCTGTAAAGCTTTAGACACAGTCTGTAAAACTGTAGTAGCTTTAGACAGTCTGTAAAACTGTAGTAGCTTTAGACAGTCTGTAAAACTGTAGTAGCTTTAGACAGTCAGTAAAACTGTGGTACTTTTAGACATTCTGTAAAACTGTTGTAAAACTGAACAAAAAGAAGAAGAAATATTCATTGTTTGTAATCACTGTGTTTGAGGGGGTTGTAGATGTGAGATTTCACCATAACTCTCAAATCTGGACACAGATAATGACACTCCAAGCATCTTTAGGACTCTAGGCTGGGAAGCTATAACCCTCGTATCACACTGCCAAAGCCATTGTTTTATATTTGTTTGGTCGTACATTTCTTTTTGTCAGCATCAGAGGAAGGAATATATTGTAATTTTAAAAAGCTAACAATATGCCACATTGATTAGGTCTGATACCAATATTTAGGTCTGATGTTGAAGTCCAAAGTTATGTGGAGTTTTTAAACACTGAGAAATCTCAAAATAATTCTGCATGTATGGAGTATCAGCTGGAAGAATATTGTGTGAATTTAGAGTGTTATTGTTGTTCCCATTTTGAAGAAAATAGGGTTGGTGGATCCTTGATCAAACATGTATAATATTATTGGCCTAGTCTAGTGTAACGTACCAGTAGGCACAGGTCGGTTAACATCCATGTGTTTCAGCCTGCCAAATAATCTGCAGAAATGTTCAGATGCTGTGTTTGATGGGAAAAGTTGGGGTATTTTTTCATCTTTTCATTGTTTTTTTTGTGTGTGTGTGAAAAGTTTGTATAAGGAAATCACCCATGACTTTTTCATATCATTTAGCCACTTGCTGACAGTCAGTTGTACGTTACTGTTCAATGTAGATCCACTCGGTTCTCATTGTCTAAAACTCATTAAATGGTTAACAGCTGTTGAGTATTTTGTTCAGTAATTGTTGAATTACTTGTCAAATTAATTACTTGCCCTGACTTGGTTGACTTGGTTGACGCATGTCATCGTATCCAAATTGCGTAGATCGATGCTTATGTTGTTGGTCACTGGATTATCTGGTTCAGACTCAGTTGTTTACAGACCGCCGCCATATAGCTGGAATATTGCTGAGTGCGGCGTTAAACAACAACCAACCAACCAGTTAGTTGTATTGACTCATTCTAAATATTAAGTATTGTTTACTACATTTCTAACCATCATTGTATGTATTGGTCATTATGTTTATTGTAGTCGTCTCTTATTTATTTCTTATTGTTTACAAATAGTAACTCCTTGACTTACCTATTAGGATTGTATGGTACAGCTTTTGACAAGTCCATATTAAGCCCTAA
Source organism: Haliotis rubra (assembly GCF_003918875.1). Lineage (NCBI taxonomy): Eukaryota > Metazoa > Mollusca > Gastropoda > Lepetellida > Haliotidae > Haliotis > Haliotis rubra. The sequence goes on from NW_025767157.1 coordinate 2,352,696, forward strand.
TTAAAGTTTTCAGTGGTCTATGAGACTGCCTGACAAAGATACCCTGAAAGTAAAGAAAAGAAATATTGACTTTAACAGAAACAAATTTGTCTGACTGTTGTACAATTAGATGAAATGAAAAAATTGGGAGAATTTGTAAAAACTGTTGGTAAGAAATGGTGAATAATGCATATTGATATTTCACCAGACAAAACAGTCAATTATCTTTCGTTATGTTAACATTTGTTTTTCATTCATTAGTAATAGTACTTTTAGGGAAAGTGAAAATTTATACATGTATATTGTTTTTTAACCGCATACATTGAGATTAAGGCCAGCAGCTTGTATTTTAACTAAAAGAAAATATGTCTTAATTATAAGTAGTTTCTGGGTAGCAGTGTATTGTTGACGCCATGCCCTACTCAGGGTGCTGGTTACGGAGGAACAGTGTACAGGGGGGTGTATAGAAGAGCTCTGTAAAGTAGTCAGCAAGGACATTTCCACAAGGTAATTCTTCTGTATTGGAACAACAGCCCTACTATTATGTGGATAAATATTTTCAATCACTACCATAAGTTGATAGGAATATATTACCTATGACAGGTAAATGTTTTGACTGCTGTGGCCAGGTGGGGAAGCAACTTGACGAATGGGTTTCTGATGTTTGTTTTGTGTCATGATAGGACCGTTTTGAATAAAACAACAGTGTTTTGCCTTTTTTACTAAACTGCCTGTAGTAATTTGGGGAATAAGTTTATGACTTCTCCGACAGGTAGAAAGATTCATTGTTTCATGTAGAGATGAGGATCTAGTTGTAGCTGCAGTGGGTAAGGTCCTCAACCACTCATGTGTTCATCTATTTTGGCCATCACACAGAAATCGGCTTGTTTGTGTCATGTGAGTGTTTGTGTGTTTGCATGAGGTGTCTACAGACAAACGAGTAAAGACGTTGATTGTTAGCTGGAAATAATGCTGACTGTTTATATTTAGATTTTGCACCTTCGAGGTTTTGGCGATAGTCCATTGTGGCTTTTTCAGGAAGATATCGTGTGTTGTAACAAAACTGTAACCTTTCCAGTCAAGTCACAGACCTGGTGCTGACTGAGCCTTTATGGGATTGAGTACGGCTCATGATGGTTAAAGGCTGATTCTACCTTGACTTTGGAAAATACTCGTTTCTGATCAGTCAATAAGGGACCGTTCATAATTTATGGCAAGCGAGGTGATGATGATTTTTATGCAGAAGCATGTACAATGTGAATGACCGCCCCCCAAGATTTACATACAAAGTAAGTGGCCCCCCTTGCATATCATGTACAAAATCAATGACCTGCCCCCTCACATAAGTTTTAAGCATAATTTTTACAATATTTTTATGTACAAAATTTCTGATCCTCCCTCCAGTACATGTGTACAAAGTTGCTGACCACCCCCATCTCCCCAGAACAAAATGGGTGACCCCCTAAAATCATCATCACCCCCACCCCAGCCATAAATTATGAACGGTCCCTAAGTGGGATCAAATCGTATTAACCACCTGAGACAGCTGATTTAAGAGCCACATCACTGCAACAGTTAAATTTATAGAATTTACACATTTTTACATGATTATTTGTAGAACTCTGAAGGTAGCTGTCCTTACATCTATCAAAGCAAGTGTGGCTATACATTTGGTGCAAAAAAACATGATAGAAATTGGCCAGGTGTTTGTATTTCAAGTTTTAGGGAAATCAGACAGTTTTGTCTCAGATTGTCATATCATACTTTCGGCATCACATTGTGCAGTGTTTCCTAAACTGATTTAAACCGCTTCACTCAGTATCCTTGCTGACCCCAAAGGGCCCATTTTCAATTTTGTCATGGTAGAATGGAGATAAACATACTGCGCTTTTAATGTCTAGCAAGCTAGGTTACCTATAGATTTAACCATGTTAATGTTGGAACCTCAAGCTCGTAACCTAGCTGTACATTGAAACTCAGTTTGCTCACCTCTTTATCATACTGTTTTATCTATCTTTCTACTTTGTGGTGTAGATGTAGTGGCAAAGACAAGGAATTACTTTGTTGTGTTTTTTCGTTGTTGTTTAACACCGCACTGAGCAATATTTCACCTATATGATGGTGGACCAGACAAGCTGGTGATTAATATGATGAACTGTCATCCATTTTGGGTTTGAGGACATGGATTCAAACAACCTGACAACCTCATCAAAGAAGTCATTAAATGAAGGCACACAATAGTTGTATCTACAACATGCTACAGTAACGACCATTCTTAGTTGCCATGGTATTGGAAAGAGCTTTTGTGAACATAAAGATGTTTTTTCCTCACCTTTTTCTCAAGTTATATTTTTGAAATATGTTCCTTGCTGATGAAAGTATTTGATAGCTTCGTGTTGCCATGAAGTTTGTGTTCATCATCTGTTGTTGACTTGTTCAAACCTGATGTTTTTTGTGGCTCATCTTGGCCAACTTTAGATTACATGAGGATAATGCTATGTTTGTCTAAATATTCAGGTCAACAGCGGTGTCCAACCCTCCGATATAAGAACAAATATTTAATTCTCCTGGATACATTTTTGTCATGGTTCCAAAACGAATATTTTTCAAGTGTAAGTGTACACTTTACAGTGTAACACAGCTACTGGACTTTACCATATTGTTAACCACACTTGGACTTTACAGTGTATCATTCATTGTTTATAATGCCAACCACTGATTTACCTTCTTGGACTTTACATTGTTCATATTGTTAACCACTGATTTACCTTCTTGGACTTTACATTGTTCAGATTGTTAACCACTGATTTACCTTCTCAGGCTGCACATTGTGTGTATTGTCAACCACTGATTTACCTTCTTGGACTTTACATTGTGTATATTGTTAACCACTGATTTACCTTCTTGGACTTTACATTGTGTATATTGTCAACCACTGATTTACCTTCTTGGACTTTACATTGTTCATATTGACAACCACTGATTTACCTTCTTGGACTTTACATTGTTCATATTGACAACCACTGATTTACCTTCTTGGACTTTACATTGTTCATATTGACAACCACTGATTAATTGGTCTTTATTATTGACAACCACTGATTTACCTTCTTGGACTTTACATTGTTCATATTGTCAACCACTGATTTACCTTCTTGGACTTTACATTGTGTATATTGTCAACCACTGATTTACCTTCTTGGACTTTACATTGTTCATATTGTCAACCACTGATTCACCTGTCATATTGTGATGACACCAGGTGTTCTTGGACTTTACATTGTGTAAGAGTGTAGCATACCCTGATTTACCTTCCCATTGTTCTTAATTGACAACCCACAGTGGTGGACTTTAAGTGTGCCATACAGTCCCTCCCTCCTATGATAGGTAACCCTGTATATTGAATGACTGACTTTACATTGTGACCAGATTTACCTTTCTTGGTCTTTACATTGTGTATATCCAGGCTGCTTAATGAACATGATCAATCATGACCAATGGTATATATAATGAAATAATACATCTAACAGTGATGACACCAGGTGTTCGCGAAAGAGTGTAGCAACCCTGCCCTTCTTCTTGTCAAAGGTAATGAATACTGCATGTGACAGACTGGGACACATCTAACTGATGTTGAGAAGTCTTCTTGCCAAATATTAATAGACGGGTAATGTTCTCCTGTATGTTGTGGCATTCAAGTGTGCTCTGGTAGCTGAGCTTATCATTTAGCAGCAGCTGTGTTCACCTTGACCTTCACTTCCTTCTGCTTGACCTTGAGGGTCATGCGCGGCCTGGGATTGCAGCATGCCTTATAAATTCGTGTATTGCCATCCTTGTGATGAAGCAGCAATGGAGAGTATTATACCTGGCTACTGTGTTGCCAGGCGTTTACTGTAGGTACCAGCATAGTTGGGGGGACATCACTCAGAATCACACCATGTACACCATAACTATCTGTGAGGATAACATAACTGTTTGTGTGAGTGAGTGAGTGGGTTTAACTCCAGTTTTTATAATCTTGTCATGTCAGCTTATTGTGGGCAGAAAGCCTGTAGTGCTGGCAGTATCAGATGTTTACCGCTGGGTAACACCCACAAGCATGGGTATGGTACCAACAAACCAAGAACTATAATCAGAGCAAGCTCGGATTCAAGTCCACCATCGTAGGTTTCAGGCATGCCAAAGGGTTGCAGTTCTGCACAACAAAAGCAAATATTTTGTGGTCATCAAAGGGAGATAGTGAGAGAAAAATCACTCAGCCTTTTGAAGGAAAACATCGTGAATGAATGATTTTCAGAGTAGGCTTTAGGTTAAAAGATACTAATAACCACCACAATTTTTCTTCCTGAAACTCAAATAAATTCATTAACATTACTATATTTGCTGTTCTGATAGGACTTCATTAAAGACACAGCAAGGTTGAAAGTCAAACAATTTGGTCATTATAATTAAGTCCGAGGTCACATAGAATGGATTGGGAATTGTTGTCAGTTACTTGAGAAAATATGGTTGCAAAGTGGATGATTTGACTCTAGATGATACCTTCCTAAACAGAATGTATTATAATATATGTAAATATTAGGATCATTTACGTAGATGTAAGTATTATCTATGTAGAATAATGTATAATCTGTGTTAAAGCAAAGTATCTTCCATGTAGGTGAAAGTATCGTCTACTTAGATATAAGTATTATCTACATAGGTGATAAAAACATTTTGACTGTGGCACTGGTACCATTCCATAATTCATGTTGAACAGAATCATGGGCAGTTCGGAAATTTCTTTGAATCAATAGCTACTGCTAAGGTTAAGAAACCCCGACTTAAATACTGATTCTGAAAACATCCTGATTATGTAGATATGGGAGACAGCAATCAGTGGAAGTTTATCAGTCAATGATAGTCAAATTTGTTTACTGTGATCCAGTTGACATTGTCTTACCTACCATTCTCCATGATTTACATGACAGACTCCTGTACTAGGAGAATGAAGATAATTTCAAATTTATTTATGATGTTTAATGTACATTGTGATCTTTACTCACTTAGGAGATAACACTTTTATAAATAGATGATTTCAGAAAACAATCGTTGCTAGTGGAGTGGAACAGATTGAGATAAATATTCCATTTCCTCCAATCCTGGAAGGGGCACCTGCACACCTAATGGAGGAGATAGGTTATCAAGCTCTGTAAATCAAAAACATTACTTTACAATTCAACTTAATTGATAAAATGAACCATTATCTATTAATGTTTCCTGCTTTCCTGATGTGGAAAATGAAAAAACGTAAGGAGACATTTTCAACAGTGGTATTATCTCCTCTGGGAGTATGTTCTTACAGAGATACACTAAACATCAAGCTGGATCATTGGTCGTAGAGAAATAGGCTCACATCAAGTATCTAGAAAACTTCAGCTTTTCCACAACAAACAAGAAAACAATGTCCATATTGGTATTTTTTTCATAATTTGCAATGTTATGGTTTCAGTGTTTACATTACTGTAGGGAGCGTAACACACATGGCATTGGCAGTATTAAGAATAATTACAAAATAACATTGAATGTAGTTGGAATATTTTTGTCAATAATAGTAATATATTTAACTGGTGATAAGTCATTTTATTTTGCATGAGAATACATTCACAATGGGAATGCTAAAGCCCTACATTTTTATTATCCTGGTTTGGGGATCAGTGTATATTCAAATTATTTTCTCAATCCCCTGGAGTGTATGTCAGCCAAGGAGCTGTGTTTGGCACTAGAAGGTCTACAGTCACATTACCATCACAGCCTACCCATTCACTGGTGGAGGAAGGGGGCTTATAGTTTCTACAATGTGACTTGCTTCAGAGACACCACCTCTAACCTGTGTATCAGTGTGGGTCAGGGGAGTAGTCCTACAAACTCTCCGGAATAATGCAGCTGAACATAGATGCTTAGACTTGCACAAATCTCTAAAGTAATAATTAATAGTTTAAATGATAATTTCTGAAAAATATAAATATTCCGTCCTTACTGTCTGCTTATCTAAACTTGCCTCTTAAAGGATAGAATTACTATGCATCCATTGGTTGAGCATTCAGTACAGCCTTGGAACAAGGCTAATACATGTTCCACAGTATCTGTAGGACTTGATCACAGAATACAAACCAGCAAGATCGCTGAGGGCTGAAAACAAGCTTCTGTTGAAAGTTCCATCTGTGAAATATGGCCAACACTCTTTTGCTTACAATGCATCAACAAAGTGGAACAATCTTCCCTTATATCTTAGACAGTGTCCAACATTTAATTTCTTCAAATCTCATGACCTATCTGTTTCAAACTGCCTTACAAGACTGCCTTTCTATGTCAATTACTTTGTGCACTTGTGCACTGGATGACTGTACTTTATAAAGTGACTGATACATGTATTATTATTACCATCTATCCATGGGCTCTCTGTTATGAGTGTTGCTTAACTTGGCATGATTTGTACAGAGGACCACATGCCACCACAGGACAGTTATGGAGCATGGTGTTTATTGATGATATGGTGATGTTATTGGCATCATGCAGTACACAGTTTCAGATAACAGTTACATCTAATGGCATGTATAAAATAAAATTTTGAAACTGAATTAAATTAAATTAAATTAAAGCAGTTAGAATCAGTAAAAACCAACAGCCAATCATGTCCCAGTAAAAGCTGTAAATGAAATTAGTTAGGTAAACAGGTAAAAATGTGTTGTTGATACCAGTTTCTGTTTTGTTTTGTGTTTTGGAATACAAAGTGTAGTCCTGGGAATTCATAGTCTTGGTACGTGCTGACTTCCTGAAGAAATGTTGTGACTTCAACAATTTGCATCCAGGTATAAATATTTCTCTCTGTTCTCTGGCACTGATGCATGAGTTACATAAGGCATGGAGGGACGTTTCCATTGAGGAGTTCAGTTCCCACCTGTTGTAGTGAGTTGACTTAGTTCAGGGGTCCCTGGAGTGATGGCAGTGTCGGTGGTTTGGTGAAACTATGCACAATACATTCCTACTGCTCTGCACTTGTCTGTATTTCTGAGTCACACAAAAAACATGTACTTTGCTGTCATCCAGGTCGTATGTTCATTGTGATAGTCACAAGACATGTAAAGAAGCCAGACTGACACACCCAGGAGAGTCAGGAACATGTCCCAGGAGGCCTCCATGCAGTCTGTACATGGATTTCTGGTATCCTGTGTCCCACAGGACAAACACGGGATGACGTCTTGACTTCAGCATAGCCTGCAATGACAGTCATAGAATTATGCATGTTCAGAGGCACCAATGGAGTGCTGTGGAAGTTCTAGGTGGGGGAGGTGAAGGAGTGGCTTTGTTGTTCAAAGTACACCCGATGACCATGGGTTCATACATTGTATATTTAAATTCCAGATTCACCCTGATTATGTTTTTTGGTTTGGCAAGAACATAGCCTTGTTATATGATCTGCAATTATTTTCCACTTTTGGAAACCGAAAATCACTGTATATACAGATCTGGAAGCCACATTTCTGGCAAGTTGAAGCATGTTATATAGTATGTATGGGTTTACTCCCATTAGTTAGACATCCCAATTGTCAGACACTGGACAAGGGATTAATTAGTTCAGTTCAGTTCACGTAAATATCGTCAAGAATGCAAGGTTGTCATGTAACTTTGGTATGGATATGCCAACTGTAGCTTATGAAAACCAAACCAATATATAGATAGCCTACCAACTTCTATTCCATATAAATGCATCAAAATCAGAAAAATACAGTATGAAATAGATAAATGGTTGTCACCTTGGCAGATCAGCTGTCAGTTTCATTGATGTTCGTTAGTATTCCATGTCTCTCAGTCTGCCCGTTGTTTGCCTTTACCAGATTCAGCCATGCATGTCAGATGAATCTGTGCCTTAGGCGCCTGACCCTTTTACCCCACCCCAAATCCCACCCCACCCCCACCCACCACCCCTCTGGGAATAGATCCAGTCATCACACTGTGCCTGACCCTATTCACTGGAATAGATCGAGTCATCACACTGTGCCTGACCCTATTCACTGGAATAGATCAAGTCATCTCACTGTGCCTGACCCTATTCACTGGAATAGATCAAGTCATCACACTGTGCCTGACCCTATTCACTGGAATAGATCAAGTCATCTCACTGTGCCTGACCCTATTCACTGGAATAGATCGAGTCATCACTACTGTGCCTGACCCTATTCACTGGAATAGATCGAGTCATCACACTGTGCCTGACCTTATTCCCTGGAATAGATCAAGTCATCACACTGTGCCTGACCCTATTCACTGGAATAGATCAAGTCATCACACTGTGCCTGACCCTATTCACTGGAATAGATCAAGTCATCACACTGTGCCTGACCCTATTCACTGGAATAGATCAAGTCATCTCACTGTGCCTGACCCTATTCACTGGAATAGATCGAGTCATCACACTGTGCCTGACCCTGTTCACTGGAATAGATCGAGTCATCACACTGTGCCTGACCTTATTCCCTGGAATAGATCAAGTCATCACACTGTGCCTGACCCTATTCACTGGAATAGATCAAGTCGTCACACTGTGCCTGACCCTATTCACTGGAATAGATCGAGTCATCTCACTGTGCCTGACCCTATTCACTGGAATAGATCAAGTCATCTCACTGTGCCTGACCCTATTCACTGGAATAGATCGAGTCATCACACTGTGCCTGACCCTGTTCACTGGAATAGATCGAGTGATCACACTGTGCCTGACCTTATTCCCTGGAATAGATCAAGTCATCACACTGTGCCTGACCCTATTCACTGGAATAGATCAAGTCATCACACTGTGCCTGACCCTATTCACTGGAATAGATCAAGTCATCACACTGTGCCTGACCCTATTCACTGGAATAGATCAAGTCATCTCACTGTGCCTGACCCTATTCACTGGAATAGATCGAGTCATCACACTGTGCCTGACCCTGTTCACTGGAATAGATCAAGTCATCTCACTGTGCCTGACCCTATTCACTGGAATAGATCAAGTCATCACACTGTGCCTGACCCTGTTCACTGGAATAGATCGAGTCATCACACTGTGCCTGACCTTATTCCCTGGAATAGATCAAGTCATCACACTGTGCCTGACCCTATTCACTGGAATAGATCAAGTCATCACACTGTGCCTGACCCTATTCACTGGAGTAGATCAAGTCATCACACTGTGCCTGACCCTATTCACTGGAATAGATTGAGTCATCACACTGTGGTTTGGCTGGTTGCATGTCATCACATCTGGATGGTTTGATGTGTTGGTCATAATATCAACCACTGGTTGGCTGATGCGGATGTACTGTGCTTCATAGTACCCTCCCAGCATTGGACATTGCTCACAATGCTAGTCACTGGTGTGTGTGGTTTAAGACTTGCCTATACACAAGCTACCATTATACAGCATAAATATGTGCTGTTTCAAAACAAACAAACTAGCCATTTAATGTATAATAGTTCGTGATTCACTGATTGACTTCTGCACTGTTACGTGATTAAGGAATCAGTATATGCCCTATTTATTACCAAGTACATGTACCTACTTACTGAAAGTCATGTTTCTCAAAGACAGAAAATCCATTCTCCCACCAACTTCATCTGACACTTGACAGATGCAGCAAACCATGGTTGCTTGCCATGTGCTGGAAATTCCGGCATGTCCCTCGAGATCAACCCTCACTTTATGTTGATGTATAAAACATGTGTCATTTGCATCATGCTTTGTACTTGGGCAAGCAGTTACCTTACTGCAGTGTCCGACAAGACAACTGCTGGGCATTATTGACCCGTATCTCATACCCTGACAGCCTCTGCTGCAGGTTTAAACACTGTGTTAATCAGTCTGCTGTATATGTTTATGTCTCCAAGGTAAACAGTGTGTAATAGCGTGTTACTGTTGACATGTTGTCATACTTTGTCATACATATCTGTTTGTGGTCTTATTTCAAAGTACAAGTTAATCTTGAGATGGTTCCAGTGATCTGCTAATCAGACTCAAGTTAGAGAGGTTGGTTTTACCAGGTTCCAACAGCATTCTGGGGCGGTGGGGTAGCCTAATGGTTAAAGCGTTGGCTCGTCACGCCGAAGACCCGGGTTCAAATCCCCACATGGGCACAATGTGTGAAGCCCATTTCTGGTGTCCCCCGCCGTGATGTTGCTGGAATATTGCTAAAAGTGGCGTAAAACCAAACTCAGTCAGTCAGTCCAACAGCATTCTTGCCATATTACAGTCAGGGATACCATGAATGGGCTACAAGTATTTGGTTATGTCTGGAATCATCCCAAGTGAAGAGACAACACTTTAACCACTTAACTACCCATCAGCTCCTACAATAACATGAAGTACATTGTAAGAGTTTATCATTCGTTTTTAAGCAGATATGCTGGAGTACATATTACTTTTTTAGCAAGGCTAAACCATCTTTAAGAAATCATGTTTTTTGTTGTTGTTTTTTTAACACTTATCCCAGCAATATTCCAGCTGTATGACTGAAGGTGTAAAATGTTGAAAGTAGATATAACCCATGGGTTTCTGTCTGGGTCAATTACCTAGTTAAGACACATGACCAGGCAACAACTTTGGTGAGACAATGTGTGACTTCCTGTCTGCCAAAGGGGAGGTTTTACCATATGACAACAACAATCACCACACCATTGTGCACCTTTAGCAATGTGGCCATGAGTTGAGATTTGTTTGCTTTCTTGAGCAGAGAGGCTTAACAATCGACCTGCTTACGTGAGGAGTGTGCCATGGTGGAAGGCAACACTTAGTCAGCATTTACCTGTTGACCTGAGTAATTATGTCACAGGCATTCTTCCAGGTGATACTTCCCAAAGTTGAGCGTACATGGGGCTCGCTACTAGGCCAGACTAAAGGGGAAGTAAGGGTGTACACTATTAGGCCACACTAGAGATGAAATAAGGGTTACACTATTTGGCCACAATAGAGAGGAAATAAGGGTGTACACTATTATCCCACACTATAGAGGAAATAAGGGTGTACGGTATTAGTCCACACTATAGAGGAAATAAGGGTGTACACTATTAGGCCACACTATAGAGGAAATAAGGGTGTACACTATTATCCCACACTATAGAGGAAATAAGGGTGTACAGTATTAGGCCACACTATAGAGGAAATAAGGGTGTACACTATTAGGCCACACTATAGTGGAAATAAGGGTGTACACTATTATCCCACACTATGGAGGAAATAAGGGTTACAGTATTATCCCACACTATAGAGGACATAAGGGTGTACACTATTATCCCACACTATAGAGGAAATAAGGGTGTACACTATTATCCCACACTATAGAGGAAATAAGGGTGTACACTATTATCCCACACTATAGAGGAAATAAGGGTGTACACTATTATCCCACACTATAGAGGAAATAAGGGTGTACACTATTATCCCACACTATAGAGGAAATAAGGGTGTACACTATTAGGCCACACTATAGTGGAAATAAGGGTGTACAGTATTATCCCACACTATAGAGGAAATAAGGGTGTACACTATTAGGCCACACTATTTAGGAAATAAGGGTTACACTATTATCCCACACTATAGAGGAAATAAGTGTTACACTATTAGGCCACACTATAGAGGAAATAAGGGTGTACACTATTATCCCACACTATAGTGGAAATAAGTGTTACACTATTAGGCCACACTATAGAGGAAATAAGGGTGTACACTATTATCCCACACTATAGAGGAAATAAGGGTGTACACTATTATCCCACACTATAGAGGAAATAAGGGTGTACACTATTATCCCACACTATAGAGAAATAATAAGTGTTATACTATTATCCCACACTATGGAGGAAATAAGGGTTATACTATTATCCCACACTCATGGAGGAAATAGGGTTATACTATTATCCCCACACTATAGAGGAAATAAGTGTTACACTATTAGGCCACACTATAGAGGAAATAAGGGTTACACTATTATCCCTCACTATAGTGGAAATAAGGGTGTACCTATTATCCCACACTATAGAGGAAATAAGGGTTACACACAGGTATTTGTGTACACTACTATACTGTAGTGGAAAATAAGGGTGTACACTATTATCCCACACTATAGTGGAAATAAGGGTGTACAGTATTATCCCACACTATAGAGGAAATAAGGGTGTACACTATTATCCCACACTATGGAGGAAATATGGGTGTACACTATTAGGCCACACTATAGAAGAGTAACTGAGTGAGTTTAGTTTTACGTCGCACTCAGCAATATTCCAGCTATATGGTAGCGGTCTGTAAATAAAAAGATGTTACACCTTGTGCAAGACTTTGCCATGCATGGATATATTGTTATGTTGTATTTCATGGGTGTGTGTGATTCTATGTCATACAAGGCAGTGGAGCATCACTGGTGTATGGTCCAATACCTCTGTACACAAGCATGTGGAATTGCTTTTTCACTCGCTAAGTTGAATGAAAGTTGGTGTATATCTTCTGGTCAGGCCGTGGTATAACATCAAGGTAGCTGTGAAGGTCAAGCCTTCATTAAAACAGGTGTGATCCACATGCTAAGCCGGTTGTATGTAGTGATTATATGACTTGGTTTAGAGTAATTAGTGACAAGTGGTGACAAAGCAGCAGTAACGTGACAAGGAATAAGTAGCATACTTTTTATGTGACATCACTCGCACCCCACGGTTATACAATATTTACTTTAAAAAGCCCTTCGGGAAATGTTTCAGATTCATTCAAATGGTATTTACAGTGGGACATAACTTGCACACTCATCTTACTTAGGTTTGTTCAGTAAAATGGGGCTGGTGTGAGTGCATGTGTGGGTTGGGCAGGGTGGGTAGTGGAAATATTGCTAAAAGTTTCATCAGCTTTACCTGCTGATTAAATGGGTATTAGTTGGCTAGGCTCTGTCACCTGGCTGGTTATATGTCATTCACCCCAACAGCATGGAACGTTTATGCTATCAACCACTTGGCCTTCTGACCCAGAGTTACTTATTTAGTCCAGCGAGATATAGATGTAAAATTACTGACTGATCCGGAAAAAGAAATAGAAGACCTGATTTGGGTTCTGTGTTGTCAGTAATGTCAGATCCATTGTTTTTTAATGCCACTTCTGATAATTTCATGTCACTATTCTTAGCTTGCAAACTCATCTCTCCTGCTCTGTTTCAGGTTCACAATGTGACATTTGCTTTTGAGCTGATGCATGAAGCAGGGCTACCAAAGAACAAGGCAAGACTCCCAAGACCTGAAGGTACTCCTACACTATGATCTGTGTTAGTGACAAGCTCCACTTCCTCATGTATTGCCCTTAAAAAGGCTATATATACCAGGAGTTATTTTTGCAAAAGATTTTCCTCTTTACTATCAAAGAAACGTCAGTAAAACTAAATATTACATGCCTCCCCTGGACCATCTATAACTGATGCTGTCTGTTGAACCATATTATTTGTCCTGCAGCCAGTCCCAATGCTAAACCATATTATTTTTCCAAGCAGCCTAGCACATCCCTGCAAAATTCAATGCTATAAAGAGACTAAACGTTAGTCTATCTGTATAAGGGTAACAACTGATTGTGATCTGGACATGCTGCAGTCTGGGCCATGATGACAGAATACTGAAATGATGAGTTTAGAAAACACTTAGACTGCCATATGGCTTGAAAGATGTAATAAACTTAGAAAATATTCATGTATCAAGACCCGTTTATAGAAGTCAAAATATCCTTCGGAGACCTTGGAAATTGGTGACTTTTATCAACAAGCCTTGATATGTAGATGTAGTGATTCTCAAGTTTTCAAACAAAATCATTTTTCCAACTCTTTCAGTATGGAAACCTTAAAAGCTAGTGTCATGTGTGTGAACAATATGTCTAACCAGCTTCAGTGGCAGAGAGATAGTGGTGACATTTGATTGAGACGTTATGATACCCAGTGAAGTCAGCTAAACATTGTAATGCTATTCCACCCAAGTACCATCTGCAATGGAAGCTGTTTGGGATGGTAAAGATGTTTCGTGTTGACAGACAATAGTTTACATTACAGGATTTTCAGGGGTTCACAGATGAGATGACTCTCAGTTCTAATGTAACCAAAGGCAGTTTGACACCAGATACAAGGCCTGAGTACATTTGGATTAGCAATATGATTTGTTCTATGACTCCCTCCTCATATACAACTGGTTATCTTAAAGTAAATTTTTTACAGTCACTGTCACTTGTTGAAACTTGATGTTTAATATACACACTCGGGGATGATTAAGATAGTTGGGTTTTAAAGGTTACGATTATGAATCAAAACCCAGAGTGACATATTGGTCACATGATACCATAACATGAGACATATGGATATGGCTGCTGTGAACCAGGTCTGTATGATCAATCCTATCAATCGACATTTGGAACATATGCATCCTTCCTGTATAGCCCAACTTTATATGCAGATTGCAGACTGTGAAATATTTCACAAACAGGCTAATAAAAATCACTAGCTTCAAATTTATACCAGGATCTAAACATATTGAAATAAAATTTCTTTCTTTTCACAGAATGTTCATGTTTACATCGTGTTTATGTACACTTCAGTTCACAAATCTTGTCTATGTACATATTTAATTTTCTCATCAAGTTAGTGGTGCAGTCTGTCGCCAACTGCAGCATTGCTGTAGAGAGTGAAAAAAACTGCACCCTCTATATAGGGACAGTGTACAAAATGGGAGGGGGGTTCCAAGGTTCGTTAAGTTTGCTGCTGTGGTAATTAGGGCTCCCATTAACACTCAGGAGCATGAGAATCCTGAATGTCATGGAAATTTTCAAGCACTGGATATTAAAACATATATAGAATATTTATCTAAAGTAAGAACTAAAACAGCTATTTATTTTAAAACTGTAAGAATTTTTATGATAATATAAATTGACTGAAGTATTTCAGTGAAATGAATCGAGGTACAGTAAAATATATTTAATATATCAAAGTTTATTAAACAAGCCTAAAAATGTATTTTCCATACTGTCAATAAAAGTTGTTATATATTTTTCATAGGATGTCAATGCAATTATTGTTTAATATTTTTCACTAAGCTTTGTAATTTTGGCTTCATGCTGATTGGCTGGTTTATTGCAATTGTTCTATTGTTTTCATTGTGTGTGAAGCTGCCCATAGCAACATGTTGTCATAGCAACTCCTTGCCAAAATAATTAAAGATGACATCATCCATCTTTCATGACATCACAGATGGTTTTATGTGATGCTGCTCAAACAATAGAGCATTGGAGTCAGGGACCATATACAGGTATATATATATCAGTATGTGGCCTAGGTCTGAGTTGATGCCTCCGCTTGAGGTCATGAAACCAGTAGCTTCTCACAAAGAGAAATATAATGGTAAGAGTAAATGTTTTAAGGAATAAACTATAGCAAGGATCAGGACTTACAAACTTAATTAATTCAAGCCAGATAATACTTATATCGGGTTGCTAGTATTTTATTCTCTTAAAAAGTCATTTCATACCAATATGCTTTTCACTTTTTTGTATATTTGGGGATATTGTTTGATATTGATACCAAATAATATTGTAGTCAGTGTTACCATGAAGCCAATATTTACACCCCTGATGTTGCAAGATAGGTTAACACAAGTATGTCCCCGCCCTCCCTGATACTGGGAGCTGAATACGATATGTTTTATGAATGTTATAGTAACAAATACAAATATTCATTTATGAATATTTATGTTAAATATCAATTAGTAAAAATAAGAAACGTCGTAATTGCATAGGTTGAAACATATTAATGATAATTTCTGTAAAGCAAAAATGCAATACATCATGTACAATGCCGCCTATAGCCTTATTATAGTGCTGTAAAGGGCCTTGGCAAAATGTCACAAGTTACTCTACTGCATGGCTTGGATATATTCCATTTTGCGTATCTCACGTAAAAAAAACAACAGACTAGTTCCAAGTAAAACACTCTGTTAAAAATATTTGTAAGTATTTGATTCTAGTGACCATGAATAATGTACTGAACTCATGAAGGGATAAGGTTTGATTCACCGAAAATACGCAAATGAATCGTAGCAGTTACTACTGATTATAGTTGCATGCATTTTATGAAACCACTGGATGGTGGACTCATGAAATACTACTGCCCTCAAGACAGGCTAACAGCCAGCTGTACAGAGCTAGAACACTTAATTACAGGCCTGAACTTTAGTGGAATGTACAGTGTTGTGTTTACACATGTTACTGTGATGGGTTAGTGGTGGAACAGGCACCATGCATGACAGTTACTGGGAGAGACATGTGCTGAACAGAAACATGTGTGAGAGTTGGGGACCTACATCAGGCTGGGGACCTGTCCAGAACTGGGGACCTAACTCATATGGAGACCTGGGCCTAGATTTTTGAAGCTCTCTTAGTGCTAAGATAGTCGTAAGTTAATGTTAATGTATGGCACTTACGACTATCATAGCACTAAGAGAATGGACCAAGGGATTAGTGGTACCATTACACAAAAAAAGGAAAAGCCTCAGAAGTTAATAATTATAGAGGCATAACACTTACTGACATTATGAGTAAAGTTTTTACATTCATTTTGAACAAGAGATTAACACTGTTTTGTTCTTTGTATGGACAGCTGCCTGAATCACAAGCAGGGTTTAGAGCTGGTTACAGCACTCTAGACAATATTTTTATTTTACAATGTTTAGTACAAAAGTATCTCACAAAGACCAATGGTTGCTAGTCTGTCGTACAGACCCTGAAGCAAATATATCCAAGAAAGCCCACGCAAGTCTAGAAAATGTGGCAAGTCTAGAATTCCTCAGCTTCAGCTCTGAAAATGAAGAAAGTCTCAGGGCTCCTTTTCATTATATTATATTTTTTTTACTTTGAACTTTTTTCAGTAAAATATGTTCATTTCTGAGACTAGTTGTTAGTCTAAATGGTTGCTTTTACTGCTTGTTTGTTGATTTAAAAAAAGCATTTGATTCTATTAATGAAAATTATTATGGTACTCTGTATTGAAAAGGGGCATTCATGGTAAACTATTTAATGCTTTGTTTGATATCTATGCAAATGTAAAATCTGCTGTTAAAATAACTAATTTGTCAATATCCAATTATTTTGATACATTGAGTGGTGTGAAACAGGGATGTGTACTCAGCCCCTTGCTGTTCTCATTGTTTGTGGTAGAATGTGAAAATATGTTGTATGAATCCAATGTTAGGGGTATTTTTGTAGGCCAAGAATGTATGGATATATTGTTGTTATTTTATGCAGATGACTTGTGTGTGTTTGATGACAGTGTTGTTGGTTTGCAGAGAAAGCTTGATGTACTTAAGCAGTATAGTATTAAATGGGGATTAAATGTTAATCTAGATAAGGCAGAGATATTAGTGTTTAGAAACGGTGGTAAGCTGAGGGGAACAGAAAAATGGATGTTTGGAAGTGATCAGGTTAAGATATCAATGTATTATAAATACCTGGGAATTGTATTTTCTAATAGATTATGTTGGTCAAAAGCAATTAATGTTCTTGTTCAGAAAGCCAATAAGGCTTTATTTTCAGTTAAACACCTACAGTACAAGTTAAAGAATATTTCTCCCACTGTTTTATTTAAGATTTTTGATACACAGATAAAACCAATTTTACTTTATTCCAGTGAGGTATGGGGATTTTCTAAAATTGAATATGTTGAACGTTTTCACATTAAGTTTTGTAAAATTGTTTTAGGTGTTGGGTATTATGTCTCAAATAATGCTGCTTTGGGTGAATGCGGTAGACATGGTCTGTTTATTGATTATCATAAACGATGCATTACATTTTGGTTAAAATTGTTAGCAATGCCAACTGTTAGATATCCAAAACAATGTTATTTATTATGTAAATCATTAGATGAATGTAATCGTATAACTTGGGCATCAAAGGTTAAACACTTACTATTTAGTTATGGCTTTGGTTTAGTGTGGATCACACATGAAGTGGGTGATGAAAACATGTTTCTAAATATTTTTGTACAAAGACTTAAATACTGCAATCAACAAAATTGGTACTCTAAAATTTGTGATTCAAGTAAATTATGTAATTATAAAGAATAAAAATCTCTTTTGTCAGTTGAATATTATTTGTGTGCTTTCCCAGAAAGAGAATACAGAAGACTTTTATGTTTATTACGAATATGTGAGCTCCCTTTAATGGTAATATTGGCAGACGGTGTGGCATTCCCCGCAGTAATAGAATATGTACATTTTGTGTGTTAGGTTGTGTAGAAGATGAATATCACTTCCTTCTAAAATGTCCATTGTATGACTATCTCAGATAAAAATATATACCAAGATATTATTGTAATTCACCCACGATGTTTAAGTTTAAAATTCTTTTAACATGGAATAAGATAAATATTTTGTTAAATGTTGCAAAGTTTATTAAGGAAGCTCTATTTCTCAGAAATTCCCATCTGTCATTATAATGATTATTTTGTATTATGTTGTACATGGGCCGTTGGCCTTTATACCGAATGAAAGAATTGAATTGAAAGAGAGCTTCGAAAATCTAGGCCCTGCCTTGAACTGTGGATCTGGGACCTGCCTTAAACAGGGAAACTACCACTTTGGAACCTAATTTGAGCTAGGGACCTACCTAACCTGGAAGCCTGCCTAAAGCTAGGGGACCTACCTAACCTGGAAGCCTGCCTAAAGCTAGGGGACCTACCTAACCTGGAAGCCTGCCTAAAGCTAGGGGACCTACCTAACCTGGAAGCCTGCCTAAAGCTAGGGGACCTACCTAACCTGGAAGCCTGCCTGGAAAAGCTAGGGGACCTACCTAACCTGGAAGCCTGCCTAAAGCTAGGGGACCTACCTAACCTGGAAGCCTGCCTAAAGCTAGGGGACCTACCTAACCTGGAAGCCTGCCTAAAGCTAGGGGACCTACCTAACCTGGAAGCCTGCCTAAAGCTAGGGGACCTACCTAACCTGGAAGCCTGCCTAAAGCTAGGGGACCTACCTAACCTGGAAGCCTGCCTGCCTAAAGCTAGGGGACCTACCTAACCTGGGGAAGCCTGCCTAAAGCTAGGGGACCTACCTAACCTGGAAGCCTGCCTAAAGCTAGGGGACCTACCTAACCTGGAAGCCTGCCTAAAGCTAGGGGACCTACCTAACCTGGAAGCCTGCCTAAAGCTAGGGGACCTACCTAACCTGGAAGCCTGCCTAAAGCTAGGGGACCTACCTAACCTGGAAGCCTGCCTAAAGCTAGGGGACCTACCTAACCTGGAAGCCTGCCTAAAGCTAGGGGACCTACCTCAAACTGGGGACCTGTCAAGAGCTGACCACCTGGTACTAGTCTGCCATACAGACCCTGAAGCAAATATATCCAAGAAAGCCCACGCATGTCTAGAAAATGTGGCAAGTCTAGATTTCCACAGCTTCAGGATCTCTGAAAATAAAGAAAGTCTCAGGGCTCCTATTCATTATTTTATTAAATTTTACTTTTTTTTTCTCAGTAAAATATGTTAATTTCAGAGACTAGTTGTTAGTCTAACCTGGTACCTACTTTTAACTTGGTAGATAGGAACTACCCGACCTTGGGACCTAGCTCCCCTTGGGACTTACCTTGGACTGGGGAACTACACTTGGGAACAGCTTGAGGACATTCCTCATACTAGGGACCAACCTCACCTGGGAATCTTAACTTGATCTGGGGACCTTGCTTTTAACTGGGAACAACTTTGACCTTGGGGACCCTCCTTACCAAGGGGACTTTCTAAAGGGGGCACCTGCCTCGCAGAAACAAGAACCCATGTCATTGTTTGTGGGTCAGCTATATATTAGTCTGTCTCACAGTCTCTGAACCACATTAGTTTTTCCCCTCCGCACAGCCCTTTCGATTTCTGCAATGCAAAAGCACTAAATGAAGCAAGTCTAGAATTTCCTCAGGATTCTGAATTGCCCAGGTAATGGGGCTCAGAGTTAGTTGTTTTTGTCAAAAATGTCTACGTCAGAGACTGAATGTTGGTTTCAGCTGCATATGAACACTAACATATTACACCAAGAAACATTATAATGAATTTCTCTCTCTGATGAACTATCATATGAACACTAACATATTACACCAAGAAACATTATAATGAATTTCTCTCTCTGATGAACCATCATATGAACACTAACATATTACACCAAGAAACATTATAATGAATTTCTCTCTCTGATGAACCATCATATGAACACTAACATATTACACCAAGAAACATTATAATGAATTTCTCTCTCTGATGAACCATCATATGAACACTAACATATTACACCAAGAAACATTATAATGAATTTCTCTCTCTGATGAACCATCATATGAACACTAACATATTACACCAAGAAACATTATAATGAATTTCTCTCTCTGATGAACCATCATATGAACACTAACATATTACACCAAGAAACATTATAATGAATTTCTCTCTCTGATGAACCATCATATGAACACTAACATATTACACCAAGAAACATTATAATGAATTTCTCTCTCTGATGAACTATCATATGAACACTAACATATTACACCAAGAAACATTATAATGAATTTCTCTCTCTGATGAACTATCATATGAACACTAACATATTACACCAAGAAACATTATAATGAATTTCTCTCTCTGATGAACCATCATATGAACACTAACATATTACACCAAGAAACATTATAATGAATTTCTCTCTCTGATGAACCATCATATGAACACTAACATATTACACCAAGAAACATTATAATGAATTTCTCTCTCTGATGAACCATCATATGAACACTAACATATTACACCAAGAAACATAATGAATTTCTCTCTCTGATGAACCATCATATGAACACTAACATATTACACCAAGAAACATTATAATGAATTTCTCTCTCTGATGAACCATCATATGAACACTAACATATTACACCAAGAAACATTATAATGAATTTCTCTCTCTGATGAACTATCATATGAACACTAACATATTACACCAAGAAACATAATGAATTTCTCTCTCTGATGAACCATCATCTCTCTGATGAACCATCATATGAACACTAACATATTACACCAAGAAACATTATAATGAATTTCTCTCTCTGATGAACCATCATATGAACACTAACATATTACACCAAGAAACATTATAATGAATTTCTCTCTCTGATGAACCATCATATGAACACTAACATATTACACCAAGAAACATTATAATGAATTTCTCTCTCTGATGAACTATCATATGAACACTAACATATTACACCAAGAAACATTATAATGAATTTCTCTCTCTGATGAACCATCATATGAACACTAACATATTACACCAAGAAACATTATAATGAATTTCTCTCTCTGATGAACCATCATATGAACACTAACATATTACACCAAGAAACATTATAATGAATTTCTCTCTCTGATGAACCATCATATGAACACTAACATATTACACCAAGAAACATAATGAATTTCTCTCTCTGATGAACCATCATATGAACACTAACATATTACACCAAGAAACATTATAATGAATTTCTCTCTCTGATGAACCATCATATGAACACTAACATATTACACCAAGAAACATTATAATGAATTTCTCTCTCTGATGAAACATAAATGTTCACTTATCATGAAGCCTCTTTCATAATGCCTACATGTGGAATGATAACTATCTAGACTTGCTATTTGAATCATTTACGCTTATTAGAGGTTGGAATATATAACAAATGCAAGTATGCGACAATGGCATAACACTGCTGAATATTGCAGTTCTGTATGTAGTATATATATTTGATGCAGTCAAAGGGCAGATCTAATGCAATCCCCTTCATTATTACTAAAATTTGCTATAACCAACAGTGTCAATTAAAACTGCTGAGGATTATGTAATTATGTATGGTTCATGCTGCTGTATCCAAGTTGTACTTGCGCTTAACTCTCTGAACATAGGCTTCACCTTCCTTTATCATAATGGTTATCATAATCTAAACAGATGAACTGATTAATTCCATATCTACACCTTGGCATCAATTCTTAATTAGAGATTGTATCAAATTTTCATTTTCTTGTATTTTTTATATTTTGATCATTTTATAGATTTAGCACACAATGCCTGTTAAATTGAATATGAAGACATGTAATTAAGGCATGAAAGTAATGATACTTATTCCCGATCAGACTCCTTCAAGGATTTCATTGTTAAACTCCTTCAAGTTTGTGTGTAAAGTGTCTCATTGAGGGTTGTCGTCACAAAGTGTTTTGTCATCATGTGAAGACTTCTGTCCCCATTGTCAGTGTGTGAGTGTTCCATGGACCTCCCTAAGGGCCATGTTCTCATAACTGTCCCCCCTCGTCCACCCCCCAGGTCACTCCAGCCCTACCCTCCCCCAGGTCCCTGGACTGTGTGTTCAACTTGCAAGATTGGGAAACCTTGCTGCAAAAATAACAACACAGGGGCTTTGATGTTTGGTTTGCAGACAGCCATGGAGTTGTCAAGATTTTCACTGAGAGTTTTTTGACTTGCCAGGAATTTTAACCATGGAGGGAGCCCATACTTGTATTGCGGTCCCAATGGCTGACATGCCACAGGTCTTTGATGTCAGGGAAGAACACTACATGGAACACTATGTTTTATTATCCTCCCATGTGTCAGGCAGACTCAGCCAGACTGCTGACCCCCCTCCCCATCCCTTATCCCCCCAGCATCACTGATACATGCAACAACAGGCTCTACACTCCCCCTTTCCTGTTGCCATGGAAATTTGGCTTTTCTTCCCCCACCCCTTCTTTCCTCCTCTTCATCAGCTGTGTAATGTTAGATCTACAGATGCAGTGCTACCAAGTGTTTGGTTCTAACATAATGTATAGGATTTCCTTAGTTTACACGATTAATTTACGATATTTTCTTGTCAGGCTAAACTTGGTTTATTTGGAAAGCAAGTAAGCTGTTTGTATGAATTCTCTGCAGTAGGTACATTTACTATTGACATTTTCAATGGGGACATGAGTAATACTGTATGAGTTAAAAACATAATTAGTTTAATTCAGTATTCTCATTGAATATAGTTCAAAAATTTATTTGAATTTGAAACATTAATGGACTAGTGATTTTGATTATTATAGAAAAAAATATGTATATTTTAGAAATTGTGGGCCCACAACATTAAGATATGTTCCACACTTGAAGTGTGTTGGTTTCACATGCTCCATGCATTGTTAACGTTAATACCGTGATCACCTTTTCAGATAAATGATCTGGCTGCTCTGCATATGAAATATTTATGTCATTAATATAGTTTTCAGTTTTCAGAAGCTGTGATTAAGTGATATTTAAAAAAAGTCTGTTCTATGCAGGCTCTGATCCCGTAGCTATACACAGATCGGCAGATGTATCAGTGTTACAGTGGGCTTAGTGTCTTGAAGTTACAAAATCAAACAAACTTAATGACACTGATAGAAACAACAATTATTTGTTTTTCCTTTATTTTTTGAGACATTATTCAGTCTCAACCTTTCCCTTCTGTTTTGGTATCATTTTTTCCTACTTATTCGATCAGAAAAAACCTGTTTGTACCACAGAACTTCTAATGTCACCCTTAAGGAGGCATTTTTAGCTCAAAGAATCCATACAACTGTTATTTTGTTCAAAGCAAAGGCATTTCCTGATGTTTCCGAACTGGTCAGACAAGCAGCTTTGAAGCAGGTGGCTCCCTCTAGTGTCAGCCGGACACCTACTGCAAGGCAAATATGCATGAGGCCAGCCTCTTACGTATAGGTTATTATCCTCCCAACTTTGTTCAATCTTTGCCATTGTTAATTTCATCAAAGTCTTAAAGCGCCTTGTGAAGCACCAATTGGTCCCATTCCATAAAGGCCTGAGGACTCCTTTTGACACACAAGACATGTTACATTATAGGAACCCAGATACGCAACTCGGAGAAACATTAAACAAAGTGCTG
Source organism: Haliotis rubra (assembly GCF_003918875.1). Lineage (NCBI taxonomy): Eukaryota > Metazoa > Mollusca > Gastropoda > Lepetellida > Haliotidae > Haliotis > Haliotis rubra. The sequence goes on from NW_025767157.1 coordinate 2,376,691, forward strand.
CTGAGGAACCACAGAAAGTGTGGTTATATTGAGAGCCCCAGATTATGATGTATTACATTTCATTTCCGACCACTTATGCCTGATCAGCCATTGTTTCCTATGTTGTATTATCAAGGCCTATTTGATCCCGCTCGCCTGCAGCAGTTTTGTGACTTTCGGCAAGGCTTGGGCAAGCATTAGTAATTCATGTGTCCCTCGTCCGGACAAAGCCTTCAATTTTCAATTAGTCAGGACAGAGCTGGCACTGGTAGTCTGCTATGATTATGTCTTTGTTTGAAAGTGTGTGATGATTCTGTGAGTTCCATATCACCATCTGAAAGTTAAGATTTGCCCTTTGCTGAGTATGATATTCTCCGTGACAATTCCGTGTTTTAATTATTCAACTGCCTTTGTCTTGCGTTTCATATGTTACATGCAGACAGCTAATAAAGTGAGAATGGGCATCAGAGAGTTGACGTATTTGAGAGTTTGAGATGGTTAGAATGTTAACTGATAGTGTTAAATTGACTTTAAACCTTCATGGCCTTCAGATTGCTGATGCAGGAAGAGATTGATTGAATGATAACTGATAGTTGCTGATGCTGTAGACTTGTTTTATCAGAATCATGTGATTTCTGTCAACTATTCATTTGGGAATAATTTTGATTCCAATCATTCCGATTAAGTCTTCGTTTGCTCATCGGTTGTATAGATGCTTGGAAGATAATGGCATGGCATATAATATTATGTCAGTGATCAATCCAACTATTGAATGTATTTACTAGGCATATTTCCTTGTGTTTGGCTGCCACGGCAGAACAGACCCAAAGGATTGTGTAGAGTGTGTGATTTAGTATAACTTGCACCTGCCTTACTTTGCTACAGGTTTTGGGGAAATTGCTATTTTGTGCATTGTGCACAATCAAAACCAACCTATGCTTGTTGTAGCAATGGACAGGTGTAATTGGGTGGTCACAATGTGTTGTCATACTGACCATAACACTGTCATGCTATCAACCACCTGGAGACTTGTCTGTGTGAATTGCAGGCTGTTGGGATATCACTCAGAACCACTGGATTCACTGCCTAGCCCTCTCTTCACCAGTGTTACTGTTGTATTGGTGTGTTACTATCAAAATTATATATTTCAGAGAATGGTATACTGTACCAGAATGGTGAAAAGCACCAAACAAATGGTTATCATTATTATTTTTGTTGTTGTTATATTTTATTTATTATTGTTATTTTTATTATTTTTATCTTGTTTTATAAATTGTTTTTGTTACTCTTGTCATGTGTGTACAATTGCATGTTCCATGGATTAAAAATCACAAGCTTTATGTGTTCTCAGTTTTACATTTTTCTTCCATCAACTTCAAATGACTTTTAAGAAAAAAAACAGAAACCAAATTGTATTCCTATTTCAAAATTTCCAGAGTAAATAGGATATTATGTGAGAATTATGAAGCAGAGTTTAAAAGCTGAGATTGGGTGCAGGGGCACACAGGTAGAATGTGCACTTGCTTGTCACGCAGAACACCTGGAGTGGAGTTACATTGTGTGTACCATTGTATACCCCTTTCACACCTTTCTTATGATAGTGCTGTAAACGTGCATGACAACAACCATAACCCTAGTCATTCATAAAAGTGTTTGGTAAAGCTACCAGCTCTTACTGTCTGGCTCTTTAACACAGTGTGGGCAAATGGCTAATGTTATTTTGTGGATGTTATGATCTGTCTCATTAACACTGTGTTATATATTGTATGTCACTGTCTGGAGGGTCGGTGGGGTAGCCTAGTGGTTAAAGCGTTCGCTCGTCACGCCGAAGACACGGGTTCGATTCCCCACATGGGCACAATGTGTGAAGCCCATTTGTGGTGTCCCCCGCCGTGATATTGCTGGAATATTGCAAAAGCGGAGTAAAACCAAACTCACTCACTCACTGTCTGGCTATCTGACATACAGATGGGGGATACTGATATTATATGTAAGCAATGGTTAGCATCATTGGTGTTTACACTGTGTGATCACAGCGTGTTACCAGTTGACAGCTGTATTATCCTACCCTGGACAGTGTAGTCATGCTTTTAGGCATTGGTTTGTACCCTGGACAGTGTAGTCATGCTTTTAGGCATTGGTTCGTACCCTGGACAGTGTAGTCATGCTTTTAGGCATTTTTAGGCATTGGCTTTTGCACCCTGGACAGTGTAGTCATGCTTTTAGGCATTGGTTTGCATTGGTTACCCTGGACAGTGTAGTCATGCTTTTAGGCATTGGTTCGTACCCTGGACAGTGTAGTCATGCTTTTAGGCATTGGTTTGTACCCTGGACAGTGTAGTCATGCTTTTAGGCATTGGTTTGTACCCTGGACAGTGTAGTCATGCTTTTAGGCATTGGTTTGTACCCTGGACAGTGTAGTCATGCTTTTAGGCATTGGTTTGTACCCTGGACAGTGTAGTCATGCTTTTAGGCATTGGTTTGTACCCTGGACAGTGTAGTCATGCTTTTAGGCATTGGTTTGTACCCTGGACAGTGTAGTCATGCTTTAGGCATTGGTTTGTACCCTGGACAGTGTAGTCATGCTTTAGGCATTGGTTTGTACCCTGGACAGTGTAGCATCATGTACCCTTTTCATGCTTTTAGGCATTGGTTTGGCCACCCTGGACAGTGTAGTCATGCTTTTAGGCATTGGTTTGTACCCTGGACAGTGTAGTCATGCTTTTAGGCATTGGTTTGTACCCTGGACAGTGTAGTCATGCTTTTAGGCAGCACCCTGGACAGTGTAGTCATGCTTTTAGGCATTGGGTACCCTGGACAGTGTAGTCACCCTGGACAGTGTAGTCATGCATGCTTTTAGGCATTGGTTTGTACCCTGGACTGTGTAGTCATGCTTTTTTTAGGCATTGGTTTGTACCCTGGACAGTGTAGTCATGCTTTTAGGCATTGGTTTGTACCCTGGACAGTGTAGTCATGCTTTTAGGCATTGGTTTGTACCCTGGACAGTGTAGTCATGCTTTTAGGCATTGGTTTGTACCCTGGACAGTGTAGTCATGCTTTTAGGCATTGGTTTGTACCCTGGACAGTGTAGTCATGCTTTTAGGCATTGGTTTGTACCCTGGACAGTGTAGTCATGCTTTTAGGCATTGGTTGGCCGGGTCCAGCACAGTTATTTACAGGTCACAATGATATGGTGTGAATATTGCTTACTGCAAAGTTAAACAGAACACATCCATATTTTGACCTGACACAGCACACTCTTGTAATGAGTGAGTGAGTGGGTTAGGGTTAACAACAACGCTTTTAGCAATATTCTAGAAATATCATGGCGGGGGACACCAGAAATTGGCTTCACTCAATGTGCTCATGTGGGGAATTGAACCTGGGTCTTCAGTGTGACGAGTGCACGGCTTTACCACTTTGCTACCCACCGCCCCTCTTGTAACGAAGGGGTGGTGGGGTAGCCTAATGGTTAAAGCGTTGGCTCGTCACGCCGAAGACCCGGGTTCGAATCCCCACATGGGCATTTCTGGTGTCCCCCGCCGTGATGTTGCTGGAATATTGCTAAAAGCGGCGTAAAACCAAACTCAGTCAGTCAGTCTTGTCATGAAATGAAGCTATGATCTGAAATATCTGTCCTCATTCTTTGTCCTCTGCTAGTGTATGAGACAAACATAATATGATGATCATTATTTTTCTCTTGCAGATGTTGTCAACCTTGACCTCAAGTCGACATTAAGAGTGCTGTACAATGTGTTCACCAAGTACAAAGACGGCGGCAGTGTCAGCATGTAGATTCACAACATCGTCATTGACATCAGTCTGCATGTGCCAACACCATCAGCTACAACTGCCACAGTGTGTTACAGGACTATTTCTTGCATAGACAACTTCAGTCTTCCTACAACATACCACTACTGGGAGAATAACAACTCTCACCCTCATGTACCCTGGGAAAACAGGACTCTCTCCTTCACAGGATCAAGTTTGACTGAAGAACCATCATTGTGTGAAGAATTAGTCTGTAATTCTATCATCCTACATCTTAAGTTCAATTGACATGGCTATTGAAGATTGCAATGCATCAAGCATTAAGAACAAATGCATTTAGTTGGTGTTACTTATACCTGTCTAGTATAATCATCATCATAAATAAACTGCATCTAGTTGGTGTTACTAATGCTTGTCTAGTACCATCATCATCATAAAAAAACTGCATCTAGTTGGTGTTACTAATGCTTGTCTAGTATACCATCATCATCTCATGATCATATTGTAAAAAGAGGTCTTATTTTGCTTTTGACCCATCAAGATGTTCTGATGAAATAAGAAGGCCTAATTGTATACAGCTGGTCTATATATCAAGATGTTCCAGGTATACCTTAAGAAGGCCTAATTGTAGACAGCTGTCTATATATCAAGATGTTCCAGGTATACCTTAAGAAGGCCTAATTGTAGACAGCTGTCTATATATCAAGATGTTCCAGGTATACCTTAAGAAGGCCTAGTTGTAGACAGCTGTCTATATATCAAGATGTTCTAGGTATACCAAGGAAAGTCCTGGTTGTAGGCTACAGCTGCCTACATATCAAGATGTTCCAGGTATATCTGGAGTAGGCCTTGTAGGCTACAGCTGCCTACATATCAAGATGTTCCAGGCATACCTTGAGTAGGCTACAGTTGCCTATATATCAAGATGTTGTAGGTATACCTTGAGTAGGCCTTGTAGGCTACAGCTGCTTATCAAGATGTTGTAGGTATACCTTGAGTAGGCCTGGTAGTCTACAGTTGCCTATATATCAAGATGTTCTAGGTATACCTTGAGTAGGCCTTGTAGGCTACAGTTGCCTATATATCAAGATGTTCTAGGTATACCTGAGTAGGCCTTGTAGGCTACAGTTGCCTATATATCAAGATGTTCCAGGCATACCTTGAGTAGGCCTTGTAGGCTACAGTTGCCTATATATCAAGATGTTCTGGGTATACCTGGAGTAGGCCTTGTAGGCTACAGTTGCCTATATATCAAGATGTTCTGGGTACACCTGGAGTAGGCATTAGCTGTAGGCTACAGCTGTGTATCTGTATAGATATGCTGGAGTAGGTGGGTAGCCAGAGCTTACAGCCTTAGACAGGTAGGACTATTCATTGATGTCAGCTACGTGTACAGGACAGATATGCGTACTCAGTAATCTCCCATGAGTCAGCCACATTGTGCCTGTTATACCTGATTTAACATAACAGCTTTGTAAATCTGTCACTATACCAAGCCAAATAAACGACCTTCTGTATGTATTAATCCTAAGATTATTCTTTGAGTAGGCTGGAAGTGGCATTAATTTTTTATAACAAACCATAATGTGTTTTTTCTAAAGGACACATATCCCACAAAGATGTCATATTAAACTGTATATGCCATATTTATCAACCACTTGGCTGATATCCATGTGCTGTTTGCCTATTGATAGTGTTGCCCCAAGCAGTATAATGGCCATGATAGGGACCTTGCTCAGCCGGGTTGTGTTACTGATTGAAGGAACACATGGCAAGTAACCTGTTTATCTAGTACTGATGACATAATGATTGCTGCTGCCCTAATGTGGAGGCCAGACCAGGGCTGTAGTGACAAGCCAAGGAGCTGATCCCTATCTCTGTTATCAGCCCTTTCAACACTTGACTACTTTAGCTGCAATGGATACAGGCTGAAGAGTGTGTGTTGTCGCATTGTGTCATCGTCTTTACTTGGTCATTGTAGGGTCCTTTTGCTCATCCAGAACTGTGTAATGCTGCTTGCAGATGAAATCAGAAGTGTCTCTTTTTTTGCTGAGGTGCATAGGTGGTTTAACTGGGTAAACAGTTCAGCATATTGTCCATGTTAGTGTTTGGAAAAGACTGTGTCCTCATGCCCCACTAGAAGTGGTTTGCTCTCCCACTTGATCTACATCATGGTTACACCATACCTCAACAGCCCATACCTTCACCTCTGTCAGTGTCATATGTGGCCTGTCTCCCAGACCATGGAGAATACAGTAAATAAAATAAATGAATAAGTCATATTCAAGTCTAGAATGATTTAGGAAAATTATGATATTAAGGATTGTTCTGGGCGCCACTGGGATTTGTTTTGTAGATAAATATATTTTTATATATTTTATATAAGATAACTTTATTTCTGGGCCTAATGGTCAGGCTATGTCATACATGTCCCTTGCTCTTACTTGTGCCTCCGTATACCACTATACCCTTCCCACTACCTTTACAGGTATTCCCTCTGCCCCCAAAACACCACAAGCACCCCACCCTCAAACATCTCTCAGAGGCTGATCCCCTTGCTTGCTCATCTCTACCACTTTCCCCACCCCCATATGCTCTGTCACTGAAGTCCTGCCCCCACCTCTACCCCAGAGGTTGATTGTGCCCCTCCCACTGCCTGCCATGTAAGAAGTGACTTCCAGATGTGTAAGTTGTTGAATGTAATCACAGGGACAGGGATAATGACAGTGAACCAACATTCCTCACCCAGGGGCACCTAAAGCTGATTAGCCCCCCTAGGGTTGGGCTGGGACCTGGGGCCATTAAAGTGGTGAGTTGTACCAAACTAGCAGTGATGCTGAACCCATAGACTCTGTTTATGAAGGGGATACGGTGGGTGCAACTATTCGTTGGGTGCATCTAATGACACTGGCCTGTGGTCTCCATTATTCAAGTGTGAATTACCACATCCAATGATGAGAAAGAAATCTTTAATGGGCATTGATATTGTGTTCCCTTACAGTGACAGTGAAATGCCACTCATAAAAACTGCCTAATTAAACCAACATTTACTCTTTCTGAAGAAGCCCAACTTTTCAAGTCATCAATTACACAGGTTTCATGAACAGAAATAAACAACAAATATTGTTTCTGTAAACAAGGAGAAGATTACAGGGAAATATTGTGTTACATTTGAGAGTTGAGAGAAACCCAGCTGGACTCTACAGCCAGTGTTGGGTAGACTCGGTTGGGGGAGATGCCAGTTTCTAAGGTAGTTGTCAGGCTGGGATAATGGAACCTGCCAACTGACATAGCGGAATCTTCACATCAAGTACAGGATTAATTATGCCAATTGTCAATGAGTGTCATCTTTCCTTGACCCACACAACCAGCTTCTAATTCCTTCTGTCCTTTCCTCTGTCCAGTGGGATAGCTATCTACATCCATTCCTTTCTCCCCCCCCAACCAACCAGCATACCAGACAGACTGACTACTGGGCTATGTTGGTGAGTACGGGAGATCTGCCCTGATATATCCAGTCAGGTCAGCTGTACAGGACCCAATGTCACCTCCATCTTACATGACCATCTTCATTAGTCAACACAACATCTCAGTGTCAGCTGACGAAATAAAAAGTCTTCTTTACAAATGAGTATAAGTATTTCCATCATGTCCTGTCTCAGGGTCATACGAACAACATAAAATACCTTTTACTGCGGAATTAGCTAATTTTGTGTCTTGTTTTCCACACAGTCTGATGCTATCTGTTTAAACTGGTTGGGCCTAAAAGGGCCTAAAACACAAAATACTAGTGCTGTAGACATTGATGATTTTAGGTGTCAGCTTTCATAGGGATTTCTGTGACTATTGTGTTCTCAAGTGGGAAGTCCGTGATACTGTGGAGGATGTGTTCTAGTTACTCATTGAGTTATCAGTAGGAGAGTTCAGTAAACAATCACCATAACTTCCCTCCCCTCTCATTTATCACCCAGTGGCTGGACCAGGCAGCATTAGGGTCATATATACATCGACATCAACACCCCCAGTATGTGTCCCAGACCCAGGAGAACAAATTACAGTCTAGACTGCTTCAGCTCTTAAATAAACAATTGTACTAAGCACCTTTTGGATTTTATTTAATTGGTTTCGGGAGGATTTTCTTTTAGTCATATTTTTTCAAGTAAGATAACTTTACTTCTGGGGCTAATTGTGAGTCTACACAACACACATATACACAATAACACACATGCTCACACTTACACTTACACACAAGGTCACACACATCCACTCTGACTCACATATCTCCCCACCCATTCATCTTCCACTGGTGGCTCTATACCCAGAGATTAAAGGACTGAATGTCCCATATTGGTCTACTCCCATTGATATTTTATCTCAGGTTTTGTCATTTTACTGCACATCTCATGTCCTGTCCTACCAACACCTCTCAGATAGTATTTAAATTGGATTTGCATTTCAGGGCCCTGTTGCACAAAGTGATCTCAGCGTTATGACTTTCGTAAGCTTGTGTTGAAGTATGGGAGTTGTGATCACCTCAGCGCTGAGATAGGTTTGTTCAGTGGGGTCCATGTCATTAATTTACTGGTATTCTAATGGTTACTGTTGGTGTAAGTAATCTATGGATTAAAATAAATATAGTCAACATTTACTTTCTACCGTTAGTAAAACAGACTGACAACCTTTGATGGAATTGTGTTTTGGGACAGAGAGTCATCCCCGTTACACGCGTTAGGTGAAACCTCCTTTCCTTCTTCCATGTGAACAGATTCATTTACCAGACAGAATACCTGTTAACACTGTGGTCAAATACCAGCAAATTCTTGTCTCAAATAGATCTTCTTGGGTTCTTTCAGCTTGTGACTAATTTTTCACAAACAAAAAAAACCCACAAAATCTTGTCTCAGTGTCTGTATATGATTGTGATTCCACTGAGTTATTACAGAGAAAAGCAGTTTTTGGCAGTACCATCATGTTGTGGATATACATCCATCTTGAAGCACACGCTCATGTGTCCAGTTCAGTTGCATTTACTATGAGTTACCTGTGTTTACCTGTCACTACCTGAAGCCAGGTATTCCATCAGTCTGATGGTGTGTGCAGCAGTTATGATTCTATTGGTGCTATAGACGTTTGTCATCGCAGGCTCTTTAATGTTAAACAAACCTGGTCAGTTTTGTTGTGTTATACACTGTACCTGCAATTTAATTTCATTATGATGTTCACATATTTTATGTATGTCCATGATGAATATTGTTTCAAAATAACCCACTGGTATTAATTATCTTTAATTATCAGGAAAGGTTTTTAACGTTTTAATATTTTATGAGAGTTTACAAGTGCAATTAGACTGATAGATAACTCTTTTTAAAGTGCCTTTCTTTGTTTGTTTTTCTTTGTGTTAGCTCCTGTATATCCTGACAGTTCAGATAAAGGTCCGCAAAGATATCAAGAGGCTGATACTAGTGGTTTCTGTTTTGCAGATAAAAGCAACAATTAATGATGCTATCTTCTTTCGTTGTTGTCAATTATTCATACACACCTTATGAAGGGAAACAGACTAAATCAAGCCTAACAAAAGCAATTTATAGAGCCCTGATAATATTGGATATAAATTTGCTGTTATTGATGTCACGGTGGAGCATTACAACGTTCACCTTATACCCGACTGCCAAGCCTTACATTAAGACATAAGTGATTTCTGGTAAACTGAGTACCTGCTTATAAAGAAATCCAAGTGTGTGTCTTGTGGACTGAATCTTTAGTCAGCAGTTGGCAGTCATCCTTGTTATCATTGAGGTATGATCCCTCAACCTTTGTGGTGATTTGAATTCAAAATCTACATTAGTACTTGCTGTTATGCATCCTATGAACTATGAATTCATTAGCAGCAACTCTCTAGGTGTAAAATTGATGTATGAGTATACAGTGCCGATACCAGTCTTGTGTTGCAGAGTCAATGCTTAACTTTTCATGTACATTGTATCAACTTTCAGTACTTAATAGTCTTTGTACCTTGAACAAAACTTTTATAATTGTGGAATAAATAATCCAATGTGGCATTAATGCATATTCATCAGTGAATTTGTTATTGTGTATTTGTATAGCTCTAGATGATGAAAGTCTGTGCATGATGACAGTATATGTAATGAAGAATATGTGTATATGATAACACACCAAGCTTGGGAGATGGGGAGTTCAGTGTACAGTATAGACAAGTTTGTACAGTACAGGGCAGTAGTAAGTCCCACTATTATTGCATGTTGCAACTTTTGTTACCTTGAAGGGTACAGAATATTTTGTTAAACAAATTGCAACTGTATTTCTTTGAAGGTATTTATTGTATCTGAATATGCTATGATACACCTGTGTACCAGTGAATGGTTTCAGCCCCAGGTGAGAGGGCAAGTTTGTTATGATTCTGGCTGTAGTGTGGGACCACTACTTCCCTGTGCTGACTTCATGAGTTGTATTTGATCTGTAGTATTTATATAGTCACACTTGTGTTCCTTACACTCAGATCAATCAGCTGCTTGTGGAAATTTGGATGAATTTTTATCCTGAGACTCTCAGCATTGAGATTCTGATGGATTATAATCCTGGGACTTTCTTAACATCGTGATTTAGATGGATTATGATCCTTGGACTGTTTCAGCATTGTGATTCAGATAGAGTATGATCCTTGGACTGTCAAACATCATTTTGGTCAGATAGAGTATGATCCTTGGACTGTCTAAAAATCGCAATTCAGATGGATTATGATCCTTGGACTGTCTAAGGATAGCAATTCAGATGGATTATGATCCTTGGACTGTTTCAGCATGGTGATTCAGATAGATTATGATCCTTGGACTCTCAGCTTTGATTTTTGGTTGGATTATGACCCTTGGACTGTTTGACTGTCATGATTTGGCCTTAATATTGTCCAACAAAACTACCAAATGGATTGGGTGCTCAGATACTAACAAGGTGGATGGTTCATCATTGGACCCCAACATCCAGGATCTTTATTCACATCATCAATCACTGGATTGTTTGGTCCAAACTTGATTAGTTGGTAGACCAGTGCGGGTCACAGTGATATAACTAGAATATTGCTTGGTACAGGGTTAACAAATACACATGAATACCCCACTCAGACAGTATACTGTGTGCACACACCAATGAGGTAAGCTTATAGGACCTGTGTCACTTTTAGTAGACCAGTTGTGGTAGGATTATAGTGAAGGTTTATGGTGAGGTTAACTTATTCACTCACTCACTCTGCCAGGGACTGCATGGATTAGGCAGCCCACATTGAGTGATTCATACTTGTTCTGTTTTAATGCCAAGGATATAAAAACACCATGGCTCATATTTGGGTATTTTCATTAGATATGTATTTTTCTGCCAGTAATAAAAATACTATCAGTATTATAAATTCATTCAAGGTTTAAGTACCAATACTTAGAGATGATGAGAAAATCGGTTGGAAGAGGTTGAGTAAGGCGTTTTGTATCTATCTAGCTGATGTTCCTCACAGTGAGACGTCTCACTGGGTCAGAGCAAACACATGTCCTTTAAATTATCAACAAATATTATTTGAAAGCCATTATGAGTGGAGTTTCTTAGAGTACCTGATATGGGTTACATTAGCTGTGGTTACAGTTTAACTCTAATGGACATTGCTGTATAGTGGTTTTCATCTGCGAGATTGTAGAACCAAATGAGCTGAACATTTTCGAGGTTTTAGAGCAAGTTGTTTATTTATATTAGGAAAGTAATAAAAAAAAAGTTTTCTGAATACCAATTTATCTTGTAAACTGTAAGTTGCACCATTTTGATATCCACCCAGTTGTGTGAAATTCACATAACTTGTTCTTCATAACACCTTATGCCAAACACACCTGACAGTCCAATTACTTACTGCATAAGATTTTGTAACATATCCATGTGTATATGTATTTGGGTGTAAAAACAGAGTAAGGTATACCTGTACTTTGTTTATGTAGGCTGATTTAACACCACTGCTTGAAAAGCAATCAGAGATGGACACACCTACCCCATGGCACCTGGGTGTAATGGTCAGACAAGGCCCACTCAGGTGTTGAGTTAAGTGAGTGAGTGAGTATGGTTTTATGCCACTTTTGGCAATAGTCCACCAGCAACAGGTGGGGAAGGGTGAGTCAAGAATTCACTGGGGTTAGAATAGGTACAGCACTCATTGTCTGACCAGAGGCTGCCAAACTATCACATGGGCAGGCTCCAGTTTTTATTTTTGATCGTTATGTCAACCACTAGTTTAAATATTTTGGGGGGATGAGGTGGGGACAGATTTGGTAATTTTCAGCTGTCTTGATACAGCTGTAATATTGCAGTGCCAGGTAAAACAAACCTCGGTTTCACAAGTAGTTGTGCAACTTCTGAAAATCCTGTGAATTAGGAGGAATGAGTCAAGGTTTTGCTGCTTTAAGCAAGATTACAGCAAGATTACAGCAACATCAGGCAGGGGACGTCAAAAATGGGCACCACAGGTTGTACCCAAGTTTGGAATAGAACCCGGTCTTTGGTGACGAGCTGAGCTGACGATATACACGCTTTCACCACTAGGCCACCCCAGCGCTCTCTGTAAATTACAACAACTGTCATTTGGTGTTCCACCACCATGGGGTAGGTCCAGTTGCTGAAGTTACATCTGTCAAGACAACCAGGTAATAGACGAACCTTGATCACTGAAATTTGTGTGGAAAAAAACAGCTTCATTTAAAATGGAAACTGACATGGTCGATTCAGAACCTGTGGAAAATCTAGACTTGCTTCTTTTAGAGTTCTAACTTCAGGCTAAGGGCTAGTCTGTCTCACAGTCCCTGAACCACATTATTTTCCCCACTGCCAAGCCCTATCTGCAGTGCTAAGGCCCTAAATAAAGCAAGTCTAGATTTCCTTAGGTTATGAATCTCTGGTCTCCCTGGGGCTCCTTTTCAATTTAAATGGGCTTGTTTGTTACTATCAAAATTATATATATTCAGAGACTACGCATTAGTCTAGCTAAGGGCTTGTCGGTAGGGAAATAAATTAGCCAGAGACAGAAAGGACCATGCAGTGTTGGAATGAGCAGAAACTTAGACCTATCTACACAGGTGTACTGCAAGAAGGAATCATATTGTTTTAACGTGTTGTATTTCTTTATTTCTCTGAATCACGAACAAGTAAACCTTAATTGAAAACCATGTCCTCGCGTGCTGACTAATGCATGGTTTTATGGACAGCGATCATTCTTCATGCCAACATTATCTGATTCTGTTTCAAAGGGTTGAAGTGGTGCAGCGTCAGCGAATATGTCGTGTACCTAATCCTTGGCACTTCCTATGTGTGAATGTCATTTTAATTACTTTAATCTACAAGTCGTATATGAGAGATTAAATAGTCATAAATTAGACGTCCGGAGCGACCCGCCTTCATGATTGTGTTAGCTATTTCTAAAAGACGCCGCCTGCGGTGAGGTCGTCATGCCGTAATGGTGCTGCCTCCTACGTCATTATCACAGAGCGCATCATTGCTCCGGGACGACTATCGAGGACAACCCACCGTGTCATTGCCCCCACACCTAAAGTGTTAATTATGTCTGTCCCGTTAACCACCAGTTCATCTCAGGTAGACCAGGGAGAATAGAAGAAGTGCTGTAGATTATCCCTACGTTGACATAACGCTACATCCTAATGACTATATGCAGCGTCACGTCGGCCATACGTCTCCTGTGTAACAAAATGGACAAGGCTCAGAGGCACGACAGCTGTTCACATCTCTGGTTGACGTTATTACGTTCTCAGTTTTATGTTATTTATTCTTACTCATATCTTTCTTTACTCATTCTTATACCAATCATCTTGAAATTTGAATACGAAATTATGTTTTGTATGACGTCTCTCGTCACTCCCATTTTAAAAGGCGTGTGTGCATTTTGTATATCTCCCTGTCATTGGGTAATATATTGGAATATATGTTTCTAAATACAGTTTACACACACTCTGTATGTCTGTCTGCAACTCCAGCTCTTCTTCAGCTTCAATAAAACTAATGATTTTCTGAATTTGTTGTATTAAATTCGGTACTTAATAGTTCACAAATTATTTCTTCAGGATTCTACAGATGTGTATGTAGTTCTACAGATTGTGATGAAAGTGTACACCCATATCTGGTGGTGGCTAAACATGAATCGAACAAGAAATGGTTATCCGATAGTGATGCAGATTATCTCAGAAACCATTTGAGCGTTAGATCTACACATGAATGTGTAATGCTACGGGTGATTCTGTATGTCTTGTGTGGCATTTGAGTGGTGTTTCCGTGTGTAGAATTTTCACCGCAGGGTATTCACGTGAAAGGTTAAAGAAAGTAAATACTTTTATATTGAAAAATAGCATGAAATAAAATTTAAAGGAACCTGTTCTTGTACTTGGGAAGTGTTGAATAAGGTATCAGCAACAGTTTCTGGTGAACTTGTGGCTGAAATCATGAAGACTGACTGAGTTTGGTTTTACGCCGCTTTTAGCAATATTCCAGCAACATCATGGCGGGGGACACCAGAAATGGGCTTCACACATTGTACCCATGTGGGGATTCGAACCCGGGTCTTCGGCGTTACGAGCCAACGCTTTAACCGCTAGGCTACCCCACGGCCCCGAAATCATGAAGAGAACGACGACGGCATTACTAAGTCAAAGGTCAACCAAACAGCTGAAGTTAAAGATTCCGTTCTTCGTGTTTGATACTATTCACCTATATCAGTTACAGTCATCCACTAGAGCATATAATTGCCATAATCTCTTAACGAGGCCATCATGTGTTTGTTTTTCGTGTTGGAAAAGAAAACGAAGGTAATATATACTATTCAAAACAAGTTAAAGAAAGACCATTTTTTCATATGGCTATAGTTAATCCCTCACGTCATAACAATTTAACTACAGTCATACGAAAAACAGTTGTATTAACGTCTTTGAATTAATATAAGGTTTAATAATACATCAAATTTAAATGCGGCAAATAACAATTTGTGTTTAACATTATTAATATTGCCTAAGATGATTGCAGGTCTAACATCCATTGAGACGCACAAATATGTACATAGTTTCCTCGACAAAGATATGACGATCATTTGAAATTAATATACAATGTAGTTCCAACTACACAAAATAACCTTTTCAAATGCTAATGAAATCAGTTATTAAATGAATTATTCGAATATTTATACATATGATTGAATTACATTTAAACTATAACAATCGCCGTTTAACGTTCGTCAGCGTGCGTAAAATTACCCGATTGAAACCAGTGTTAAACAAACCATGAACGTCGGATGAGTCTAACATGCGGGTGTACGAGTGGAATACCAAGTTTCTTGCTGCAGTTTATAAAAACGATAGTCAAAATGCAGGTTGATTAATTAAGTTACATCCTCAATTTGATTCTGCTGCAGGCACATTACATAGGATTACCTATGTCGTACCGTCTTATAACGGAGAAGGCGGCGATCTTTGATCTCTGATTACAGGTAAGAGAGGCGAGAACAGGTATGATAGGCACACCTGACCAAGACCGGCTCATGATCACTCCAGGGTCATATGACGTGAAACTAGGACATCATGAAGTCAGCTTTATTTTGAATATACCGGAGGGAGGATAAGGGAACAGCCGAATTGAAATTTAGTTTACCTGAATTGTTTTTCTTATGGGAAATCAGTATTTGAACTTTTCCTCAGGAAGGTCAGAGAAGAGAACCGCGCGTTTTCGGGGCGAGAAAATTCAGTATATGCTGCCCATCCTTTGGTGGACAAATGCCTGACCAAAGATCAAAAGAGCACGAGCGCTGAGTCAATATTTCCCTTCGAGCCGTTTGCAGGTAGAGCTGGAGATAGACGGTGGAACAGGACAACGGTTACACATAGTCTTTGTCGACAGGTACTCGACAGTTTGTCAGCTATCGACCGTGCAACCAAAGCTCATCGATCGCAGCCCCTAGAGCTCCCTATCTCATGGGTGTGACATTCTCACCCCGGGGGTCAAACCACCACCTCCTCCACACCCGGCTGAGGGTAGAGCTAAATATAGCTGAAATGTCCATAGCTCTTAAAGCCCCCAAACCCCACCTTTACATTCCCGAGCGCCTGGCAACGTTATACCTATCCAAACACACAAAAAGCTATTACACGCTGCTACTTTGACGAGAGCTAATTGAGTCGCCTGTCTCCACTAATCCCCGCATCAATAACCGTGAGTGTTGCAGGTATTGAGAGACAGATGCAGTAAAACACACCTGGCGGGGAACAGGGGTCAGGTAGGGAAATGAGGGGTCACGTTATGGATGCACTTACAGCACACATTCCGACATTGAAATCCTACACTTTAAATGTTACAATACTAACTTTAAAAAATTCTATCAACTCACAAAATATATAATTTGTTCAGTAGTAAGATTAGAGACACGTCCTAAAATAGAAACACATTATTATTTCCCTCAACAAGCAAGTATATACATTTTACATATGCAAAAATAGTTAAGCATCAGACGGAAAATATTTAATTATTATAGTTCCAAATAATATTAACACACGTGCCTGTAATTGTCACGTTTACTTAACACATGATTAACTTTATGAGGATATGCATGTTAATTAAACGAATTATGTGGTGTTGCCCGGAGGTAATTTATCCCAGGTAATGATTCCTAGCTGGGGTCATAGTTCACATCCGGATGACCTCATCACCCAAGGATACATCGTGTGAATTGTACTAGACATACAGCGGTGTACAGAGCCAGGTCTGTCTATGGGCAGATTACGTGACCACCGATATCGTGGTCGCATTTACCTGGTGATTTATGTCACCTGGGTGACTGGGTCATGAATCATGTCATAACATACACACGTACCGATACACCTGTGCTTTTGCAGGGGCGATTCACCATCGATTTATCACCAGAGCGTATAAGGCGTTTAATGCTTCTGGGGATATGATAATAGACAGACATTATCATTTACTTATTACACCATACATAATTGTGTTCAAGCTTATAACCTTAGAAGTCAGTCTTTGAATGAAACGTTTTCATTGCATGGCATACCTGATACTGTGTCGACATGGTGAACCTTGTACTATATCGCGGCTAGCTGATATAAGTCATGTACCTTACTTGGGAGCTGCCAATTACGATAGTGATAAAATTATTTTTGTTTTGATAATTGTAGCACATCCTACGCAGTTGTCCCAAATATTATTCACATCGCAATCACGAACGGAGAAACGATCCATCTGCACCTTTGCCTAAGGAGAAGTCGCTATCGATATATATATATTATAACTTCCTTATTACAAGTGTGTCAGCGTCTCGGTGTCGGGTCTAACACCTGTCGGCCAAGTGAATCTAAAGGTGTTCAGTTGTTATACAGGGCTTGATTATCTACATGAACTTTCCCTTGTCCATCTCACCAATGTCTAAATGCCACGAAAAGAATGTTGAATGTTAACACCTGTTCATGACGAATGTCCAGGGTGCCTGGACGCCACACAAACCAACCATTTAAATGTTGCTGGTACTGACTGAGACTGGTCAAACATAGTGACCATTAGATCAGCATTTAGTTCTTGTTACATGAGAGCAGTACCCCAAGATTCCCGCAGTATATAATGATGATGATGATGATGATGACGACGATGAGTCACCGTTACAACGATCAGAACCCCCCCCAAAAAAAACACACCCAACCACATCACATCCCACACCATCACACCCTACCCCACCACAGCACACCTCACCCCACCGCAAACTATCACCCCCACCCCATCACCACACCTCACCCCACCACAAATCAGCAGCCCACCAGCCCATCCGACCACGACACCTCCCCCCACCACATGACTACTACCCCACCCCACCACACACTACTACCCCACCCACCCCACCACCACACCTCACCGACCACCACACCTCACCCCTACCCCACACAACGACTTCACCACATCACGCCGCACTACGACCACCTCACAACTACATGTACACAAGGGCAACCCATTATAAAATGGGTTTGTATCTATTGTCCAATTATGAGTTGACGTTTGATATATAGCTTGAATTACAAATGTCACTAAGATTGATACCTCGGTCACGTGAGATCCCACTGCGAGACTATTTACGCTATATACTGCACATTACCTATACAACCCCATATAGAAAGTACTATTCATACGAATCTATGCTTCCAACTCTGTGCCCTCTATCAAGCAGCCCATTGAATGAAAACTGTGGGACTTTGTGTGACGAGGCGATATGTACAGGTACACACTCTGTAAAGACAATTCCTTGGCGTTTGTCGACAACAACGTGCGAACCTGAGAGAACACTTCTCTCTGTTTGTCTGGCTATCCCCCATCATCAATATAAACCCCCGCCACGCATCAAGGGCACGTGCTGTGATGGAGGGAAACTGCCCTACTCCCTAGCTGTCCCCTGAATCCGGGGTGTATTTTTCATATGCTTGCCATTAATAAAATAGTGAGTGAGTTTAATTTTACGCCGCTTTTAGCAATATTCCAGCAATATCACGGCGGGGGACACCAGAAATGGGCTTCACACATTGTACCCATGTGGGGAATCGAACCCGGGTCTTCGGCGTGACGAGCGAGCGCTTTAACCGCTAGGCTACCCCACCGCCCCGCCATCAATAAATAAACTACCCGTATCAACCATCAGATATATTTACTCTTGTCAAATATCTGTACCCTGGTCAAATCTATACATCGGTGAAACATCAAATATATATGCTATTGTCAAACCTCAAACATATATACACTGGTTAGACATCCGACACCAATATATTGGTCAGACATCAAACACCCATACCCTGGTCAAACATTAAATATATCTATCCTTATCAAACATCAAACATCTAGACCCTGGTAAAAACTATTTAGGCCTTCAGCATCAAATATACATACAAGTTTCTTTAACTTTAGACATGGTTGGTTTCACATATCAAATATCGATTATACACTATACCGGTGTTATACATACACGCATGTATGCAAGCACGGATATAGGAATATGTCCGGGATATGGCTAGAATAGGTCCCCATCCTGCACATACTGGTGTAAAACATCCAATACATCTATAACCGGACCTATAGAGATCACGCGAGCAACACAGCAACAGGTGCCCTGACCTATATCTGCTCTGTCTGGACAGTGCTCTATCTCCTGCATGCACATTACATATTATGTGCAGTTGGAATCTTACATAACCAAATCACCATCAATCCAGAGGAACTGAGTGATACGAAGAAATGCTGCTGTTGACGATATACAGCGTGGTTTATCCCGTTAGCTATCCATATATAGGGCTCGTCATACGCACAAAGCTAACACAGAGATGCATTCACTGGTTCCTGAAACTGGTCCACTTAGTGGCAACTGTGTCCTTAAAGCATGTGTTTAGTAAGTTCTACACAGCGACAATAGAGATGTGTAGTGGTTTGTGTCCTGCCGCACTCGGCAATATTTATCTAAATTTGTCTAATTTATCTAATTATCGAAATGCAAATAATCTGGACCAGAGAATCTAGTGATTAACGTCATGGGCATCGATCAACGGAAATGCGATCAGATGACATGCTGGTAGCCAAATCACCGAGGCTTACCTACTGATCCCTCCACTCACCTCAAACACAAGCATTAGTTGTTGTTTTGTGTGTTTTTTTGGGGGGGGACTTATTCCTTCATGGATAAAGATCAGTAAGAAAGTGTGTGAGGCTGGTTACTGGAGGTAGTTGGTGTGGGAGGGGTAGTTGTGTGTGTGTGTGTGTGTGTGGGGGTAGTTAATGTGGGAGGGGGTAGTTGTGTGTGTGTGTGTGTGTGTAGTTAATGTGGAGGGGTAGTTAGTTGTGTTAGTGGGGGGTTAGTGTAGTTAGTGTAGGTAGGGCTAGTTAGGGAGCATCAGTTTCTGTTCTACCAGGCCTTTCTGCAGCTCCAGATGAATCAAGACTAAGCATTAGTCTAGAGTCAGCAAAGCACATTCACTGTTTCGTTTTAGTAAATGTATGTAAAAAGACGTGAATAAAACATGATGTTTAAGAATGTTTTATGACTATTGAACAGCGTCAACTAAAGCCTGGGAGCACACCTACTTTACATTCGATGCTGTTTGACCTGACTGGGAGGTCACTCAAATTTTAACAGAAAACTCAGGGCCCACATGCACACAGCGATCATTGTAAGGAAATGGTACATCGGCGATAAAAAACTTGCGTTGAGATTTGTGATTCACGAGAAAGATCTTCTGTTCTGTTACGATCGCTTCTTGTGCCAGTGAGTCATTACGAATCATGAAACAGCTACCCGTTACACACAAAGGCACCTTAGTCCTATAAAGAGGTGGTAGCTTCTAGTGGTAGTTCTCGGTCGTTGCGCTGCGATCGCCTTTAGGAAATGGGCCCTGGTATATAAAAGATTTATAATAACACTTCATTATACTAGTATTTCAACAAATGATGGAGATAAACTGTCACTGTTCGCTTGTTTTTATTACGTGAAGAGTTATATGTATTTTAGTGAAGGCCTGTACGCATGTAGGTGGAAACAATATATGTTGTATGTATAGGGTGACTTGCTAGATCATGAGGTCAGTGGCTTCATAACCAGTGGATGCGGCTGACACTGATATAGATGCCAGAAGTACACCAGCTTATCAAGCCTATTGACGGATTCAAATTGTTCAACATATGTACAAACGCGTGGTTTAAGCTGTTCATTTGAATATTCGTAATTCCGTGTATACGTTTATCAACAGAACACATATTGTATGCGCACTATAAATAGTGATGTTAGCGCCACCTGGTTTCTTCTCGTTGAACTATTTACCCTACATGACATTGTGCCATGACACCTCTTCCTGTCATGTACGAGGCTATATATACACCGATCTCCGCGTAACCGACTTAAGTCAAACGCATTTTGTGGTTTTCAAGCAAAACCTGGCGTATTATACTTACTGTGTGTTGCTGGAACACGAACGTAGGTTGGGCGTGTTCACTCCGTGATTACAGGATTTATTGCACGACGCTAATTCATATTTAACACTTGCAAGAAGGGGTCTTTAGTGTCATATTGTTTACTTCGAATGATTGTGTGAAAATTGGTTAAAAAACGTTATGCGTTGTCAGCATTGCGACACGACCGTTTGTGTGTTGTCGAGTATGGACCATGCAAACCAATGGTCGATAGTGTAGCAGCTACTGAAACCGCCGGGTTCTGTAGATTCATACAGTTCACAGCTGACAGATGTTATTTCCTGGTGGCCACCTTTTGGGGTCTCTGAACTGAGCAGATCCTGTCCCCGTAAATCAAATTGCGCTGATCGATGTTCATGCTGTTGATAACTGGATTGTCTGGTCCAGACTCGATTATTTTCAGACCGCCGCCATATAGCTGGAATATTGCTGGGTGCGGCGAAAGCCTAAACTCAGTCACTCTGATATCTATCTTTCCAGCCATCCATGGCCATCTATCGCCAGTGGCCTTAAATACAACAAAGGGAACAGTAGAAGTTACTTTTAAAGACCAGATTCGTCACTATATGGCTGAAATATTACCAAGGTGACGTTAAATTTTAATTCACTCACTCTAAAGACCATAAAGTGGTAAAATGGTCAGGGCCTCTTCCCACAGAGTTATCTCAGACGATGATAACTCGTGTACGTTAACATGACTTACGTCAGGCGTAGCGCTAAGAATGCCGGGTGGAACGCGACCCAGCAGTGGGAGATCCGTGTGGTTACAACGTAACCGGTTCGTAACGTCGTTGACACAGGTTCGATTCCCTGTGTGTGTAAAAAGTCAAAAGAAATTAACATAAGGATTATTTTCTTCTAGGCCTCTTTAGTTGTACGCTTGGAGTATTGAGAAAGGCGGCTTCAAACCAACTTCTCTCATCAATGTGGTCCCAATTACCATTTCCGTTATGTATCATGGTTCCAGTCCCACGTACATATCGTCCTTGAGCCGAACGTCTCAAACTCAAACTCATCATCGACCGATCCTTCTATCCACCGCCTAATTAATGTATAATCTTTAATGTTTTTTATTTTTACCATCCTACAGATATGTAACTAAGAGTTTTTGTGTCATGACACGCACTTCCGAGGTGTTTGTGTTTAACAGCATGAGCTGATGGTGCTGTTGCGGACGTTGACACAGCATAAAGACTGTATATACCAGATCCATATTGACAGGTGTCTTAACACAGTACTTAGTGACCTCTCACTCACAGCCCTATCACAGCTGGACTAGTAGCAAAGACGATTATACGCATATGATCTCCGCCATGCTGTGGTAGTTTGTGACGTCACTTCCGGTCAATCAGTTCAAGGTAGTGCATTATAGATAGTTACGTGTAGCGCTACACTAGCATCAGAAAACTGTCGCTTGCTGTTTTGATATTTGTTTCATACCTACGTAGTCCCTTGCGTCAGTATTAACGTTCAACCTGGTCATACTCTGTACTTAATGTCATGCTCCACATATGCGTGATGGGTTTATTATGATAATGCGCAATCTTTACACAAAGGGATTCACTGAGACCGTGAACATCCTGACCTGGAGACGTCGAGTTACAATAGAGTATATTGTTTGTGGTTTAAATCACTTTCTGTCGACCTTGAAAATACACGCGGACTCCTGAGCCTCCGTTAAATCTGGTATACTATGAAATGTCACATTGTGCAAATGTCCCTTACGTTAAAAAGTTTGAGATTTCGACAGAAGAGATATTCATGGAGATGAACGACTCTATGTATTATACCGCTTCATTACTGACGCTATATCAACTCTCTTTGAAGTTGACACAACATGAATGAACAAAATCCATGTAGAATATTTGTATAAATTACGCGATTGTGTTATATAATAATGTTTGCTATGAATTTATTAAAAATGCAATGACATTTCAGTTTATCTTACCTTCATGTGAAATATTTTCTTTGAGAAATGATGTGAAATACTTTAATTTCATTGGTCAATAACGCTTTAACAAGTTTCCGTGTCACCCCTCCCAGGAAGGTGACAACTGGAAAAAATATTACCCGCTGCCACGGTAACTGCAATGACATTTCAGTATGTATACCCGTACCAACCAGCTGGCAGACTGGCATGACGTCATAATTGAATGACGTCATGATACATTGTATGACGTGCAACCAATATGATTGATATCATTATATTGAGGTGAACAAAACGAGTCGTGTAACAAAGATCTTCAGGACAGATGTTTCGTTAAATTAAGTCTTAAGTGTATATTGCAAGACAACATGTTAACCAAACATATTTTGTTGGTCTGTGTGAAACTGACTATAAACATTACGCCAGTTCAACTGCAATTCTTGGATGTCCACATTCAGTATATCTATTTTAAGCATACTTTTTTTTATCTGTTTATGGTCTATTGTATGAATATGAAAGACCTGTCTCTTTGAATATTAACTGTGTCATAATGTGATGTCAGCGGTTTTGGACAAAAAAATATGCATCTCTGTTAAAAATCATGTACTATATATACATGACAGATGGCTTGCTGAACGATATGCTTATATAGATGTTAGATGGGAAAACATACCCTCTTACAATATGTACGTCATAAGCAGACTACAAGAATGTATCTTTAGTTTGAGAAATGAATTACGAAAATACAACTCCTCGTCTGGAAAAAACAAGTGTTTGGTCTCACTTTCTATTTCTAAGGAAAACATTAACCTACAGTTTGAATGCTTGGTACAAAGTGTTCGAAATCGTATACTGTGTTTATATTAATGCATGTGTGTATGTATGTATGTATGTATGTATGTATGTATGTATGTATGTATGTATGTATGTATGTATGTATGTATGTATGTATGTATGTATGTATGTATGTATGTATGTGTGTGTGTGTGTGTGTGTGTGTGTGTGTGTGTGTATCCATCCATCCATCCATACATGCATACATCGTTGTGATGACTGCTGATTTTTTTCTATATATACTTCCAATCAAAAGTTTAGACTCACTAGTGTAAATATAGCTACTTACTTCAGGCAACTAAACTATTTTGCAAAATATTCCATACTGCTTAAGGGTACTGTTTACACTTGAACTGATGTATTCATTTGTAAAACAAATTCGTAACGTTAAAAAGATTATTGTCATGAGTTCAAGAAATGATAAAACATCAGTGAAAATGGGCGAATTCTTAACAAAACTTTACACCAAAACGCAACTGTTCGCATGCATGATATTTGCACACGCTTTTCAGCAAACTGATGCATGATCCTCGTGCAGTTCATATGCATAAGGTTTGCAGTTGCTTCCCCAACTTAGTGGAGAAATCAATCTTCGATGTAACCATATTATATACATAACATATAGTGAGTGTTTTCAGTGTTTTGATGGGAAGTATATATACTGTGATTATACATGTTATATATTTATAGACCCGTGAAGATCCGGGGTAGAATAGGTCTTCAGCAACCCATGCGCTTGCCATAAAAGGCGTCTATGCTTGTCGTAAGAGGCGACTAACGGGATCGGGTGGTCAGTCTCGCTGACTTGGTTGACACATGTCATCGGTTCCCAATTGCGCAGATCGATGCTCATGCTGTTGATCACTGGATTGTCTGGTCCAGACTCGATTATTTACAGACCGCCGCCATATAGCTGGGATATTGCTGAGTGCGGCGTAAAACTAAACTCACTCACTCATATATATATATGTGTGTGTGTGCATGTGTGTGTACATACATCGTTGAGATGACCGTTGTTGGGTTGGTGTTTTTTTTCTCATTTTGTCGGCATTACAATCAATGTAGAATATATCCTTGACGTCACGGACATTATGTGTTGAAGGACAGCTGACTATGTGACATTTGAATGTAACCACAGAGGGTCGTGGCGAGTGTTGTCAGTCCAACAGCCCATACATACGAGAGTTCAGCGAGATAGACACAGCATAGAAATGTCAGATGAAAAAACTCCAGTGTATATCAAAACTAGTGTGTCACAACATGACCCCAGTATTACAAGCACTGAGGCAAACACGGTCTATCATGTAACTCCGTACTCGTGTATTTCGGCATTTGTTTCTAAAACTTACTGTTTGTTTACAGATTGGTGATTCATCGCAACTGTCACGTCATTGTTATGATAATTAAAACAAAAACAATATACTACAGTCAACTGTCACAATCCACATCATCAACGACATGTACTTTTAGGAGATCATAATGGTATTTTTTTAACAAATAATCACAATAACAATGACTTGATTGACAGGTCATTAGTGGGACAAAGTGAAACACAATACTTCTCGACTTTTGCTGTGTGATGCTTGGTAAAGCCCATGGCGAAAGACACTCGACACCCGAGGCGTTCGCTGAAAGTCGCTTGTAACATTATGACAAAACCAATATAGTCCTTAAATTTATTATATTTCCTGCCGAGGTCAGTGAAAGGCGTTAATGAGTGGTGAAAGTTGATCAGGTAGCTGCGTCTCTGACAGTGGTTTGCGGAGGACTCAAGTTTCTTCCAGTTGTAAGTCACCAGCCAGTGACGTCGAGCCCTCGCCTCGCTTCACTGCGCCTACTACAATGCGCCATTGTTTCCCGCCGCCTGGGGTTAGAGGTTGGTGTCGCTCCCCTCCTCGTTCTCCCTTACCAGAAGCAATCTGGTGGTTCCTCTCCACCCTCAACGCGCACCTGCTTCTATGCTCCATATCCGCTTGCACTCTCAACGGGTATTGACGATTCTGTGCGATATGGGACGCGTGGGAATTTGAATTGGAACAATGCATTCTTGCACATATGCCTAAATGTCTCCTAATGAACAAAAAGGGTTATGATTATGGAGGAATATTGATCACCAGCAAAACGCAACCTTAAACATGGATCTGAATATGTAATTATCACAACAAATATTATTAAAAAATATTTTATCGTCATGAATGAGATGAAAAGAGATGTGCAAGCTTCATGGCGATAAACAAAATAACGACATGGTATTATCAATACATTGGCAAACTACTCTTTGAGTTAACGTATAAACGGTAAAGATTCTAGATGATATTGTATAAGGTAAAAACAATATGAAAGAAATAATTTTGAAAACGATTATATCACACTCCATGAAAATATGACTAACAACGGAATCGGTAGTACTGACTGTAATATTGATGTTTGATATAATGATATTAATATTAATATAAAAATTAACGACATCATGTGAAAACAATCGATTGTATATATCTTGACGAATGGAATCTCCTCAGCTGAGTTTTGGCGTTTTATGCATTCTTCTAATTCCAATACCTGTTGCGCCAACCATTCGGCGCGAAAAATTGAATAACGATATCGCTTATATGAAATTGCCCGTAAAAACGCCACACGCTTTGTAAAAAATATATTAAATATAATGTTATAATACTAGTGCGTTTAGCAATGCAAAAGCAGCTAAATGAAAGGCGTAAGAAAGCAACTCGTCTAAAACAAAACGGCGGGCACTTGCTACAAGGCGGAGGGAGGTGAAAAGAATGGCAAACCAGGTCATCGGGATTTTCCACCTATTTCAGCATATATATAATATGTTGACGAACATGCATGCACAAGATAAACTTGCATTAACTAGATATGATATATATGTGAATGACAGAATATATTCATTGCATTTAGTTGGTAAATTGGGTCTAAATACACATCATTGTTTAGTATTTCTCCCAACATGCTAGCAGGTCCTCCCCTGCGCGGTAGGGATGCGCAGAAGGCCACTACGTTGTCTGGATTCTTTGTGTCATACCAAACATACCAGCAAGAGAGTTCTTCAACTCTTAAATTTTGTTCGATTTGGTCAAGAGTTGATAAAAGTACCCTCAGAGATCAGGTTGGGTGAGTACAATTCATATGTATCGTTATTTTTCTGTATTTTCACTCCGATCTTGCCGTACAAGCATGGGAATGACTGAAATGTCCGCACGGGTTTCGAATCTCTCAAATATTTGTCATACTTGGAGATGGCACTTCCGGCTTGTAGTCAGTGTACAGGATGGGCAGTAGATTCGAATTGTAATCATACATATATACACGACAGTTACTTCTGTCATTACTATCCAGCGTTTTCGCTGTTTTCTTCAACATGTCGGCAGTGTGACCTACATCGAGATATCTGCGATGGCAGACATACTAGCTTCTACAAGCGGGGCAGTCCGGGCTAGAAACGGCCTCCTTCTGTGGGGCAGCGGTCGCTTGTCAGCCCGTCGACAATGATCACATGGTTATTATCAGCTCACTAAGATGCATTCTGTGTCTTATATTAAAAATGTAATCGTGTCAACGTAATAGTGTAGAGTGAAATACTCTAGATGAAGTGTTTCTGCAGTCAGCTGAGCGACCGCTCAATTCAATGAGGTGTGTGTGGCTCTACCCGCTCGAACAATACAACACAATAACACACCACCTCGCGCGTGCAGGAGCCGTTCTCTACAAAAACGCATCTGTCAATTAACAATCAGTGTGGATTAGGTATTTACAATCATTATAGGTAGCTGATTTATCGGTCATCCTTGATAAGGACAGGCAGGTGTGTTTTGCACTGATGATATCAGTGTGTGGCAATGAAACTGGTTAAATTCAATGTGATTGTGAAGTCATCATCAGTGTTGTTACTTTGTTGTCACCGTCGCATCTATTGCTTTTGCTACATAGCAGTTGAATTACACAGTTGCTTAAAACCAGTATTTTTAGCGAATATGACTATGAGGTTTTTAACTTATGGACTCTATGAGATTGAATTTATTATTTAAGTCAGTTTAATTCAGATAATAAATAGTTGTTCAGGTCCACATTTTAATAATATTGGGGCATTTCTCAACTGCTGCACTGACACATTTCAAAGTCAAATTCAGAAGCAGTTGACATTACTTTTCCTTTAAATTGGTAGACAAGCGTTAAAATCGTTTGTATTTGTTTCATTATTGAGAATGTTCTTTTCTTTTTATTAATTAAATGTTTTTATCTTGAGAAACACGATGTTTCTAAGTTATTGATTTTGATATGTAGATAAAGGTGTATCGTTCAATACCAGCAAGTCTGTGATATTTGAGGAGAACGTAACATACACTATGAAATCCCTTCATACCGTGTAGGTGTATCTGAAATTTGTTTCTTATTTTTCTGATTGCCTTGATTTCTAGGAAAAGATGGATGTTTTGAGATGGCAAAAGTATTATCATAACTAATGCAAATATAATTCATTTTGTTTGGATATTTTTGATTGCATCATTGTTTTGAATGGGTGACTAATGTTCACCAGTCCAGAGTAATACAGCTGAGAACATATGTTTATGTGAAAGGTATATCTGTCTACATAGAGTATCATTCAAGATAATAGTAATTACAACTTACAATCACCAGCTTTATTCCATTTAAATATGATAATGAGGAAAAATATCTATTGGCAGTGGAGGAAACCTAAGGTATTCACAATTAGACGTATTTGTAACAGTTTAAATGATGGCAAGCAACATATTTCTTTTTAAATCTGATACAGTTTACTATTATAGTGCATTCTGTACATATACTATTTTAGTGCCAGTCAGCGCCTGGACATACAGTATATCATGTGTTTATTGTATGGGTACAAGTGTGTTAATTAGCACCACCACTACTACTACTACTACTACTACTACTACTACTACTACTGTGTCTCAAATGTTGACTGATGTTGGTGTGCACACCACTCCACTTTATTTCACATGATCCAGATGTGAAAGAAGCGAGAGAATAAGGCTTAAAAGGCAAAGTGACTTTCTTCTACATGTATAGGGATCTTCTACATAAATACCTTCATTATAAAATGTTTCAAAGTTAAATTGGCTGAATTGGTCATTTTGATTTCTTCCTTGTGTGATGAGATGGGACTCTTCCATCAGTTCATCCATGGCCTCCTTATTGTGTCAAGAAGCATCTTCTTCGCTTCAACTGCTTGAATCATATGCTGTGCATGTGACGTGAAGGAAATAAAAATTTATTTTAAAAGGAGTGACTGACTCACCACTGTCGGAGGATTTGGGAGACCATGAGCCGTTTCTGTATTTGGAAACTCACTAACCTTAGCGTGATGTAACAACTGTATGTAATTTAAAAACATCTAATGCTACACTTTTCTTTAATCATAAAACTTGTTATCTTTACAAAGTGCAAGCACCAAACTAAAAAATATGAGTGTACTAAGTATATCGCATTATTCTGTTGTTATTTCTATGCTTTCAAATAAAACAAAGTTTGAAAAATTATCATAGTCTGATAAAATGATATTATATAATTTTCAGTCATCCAAAAATATCAGTTGTCTTGATATGACATAAAAACAATCTGAGTTCTGGCTATAAAATGATGTTAATGTAAACTATTTCATTGTATATTAGGTTATGTTGAGAATAAAAACATGTAATGAATTGATAAGGAGAAGTAAAAGTATCATTTGTGCACTTTATTCTGCGTTCAAGTGTAGCAAGTCAGTGTACTGAATTATCTCAACAACCATTTTTATTTCTCTTCTATATAACAGTTCATAGTAAGATATTTTAAATTTCTTTTAATTAGATACATTATTTCTCATAGTAACCACCCTAGCCCGAGATCAGGAGTATGTTGTCAGAGTCATAAGTGCTTTGATGGGAACTTAAATGATGTGCTAAAGCTTGCTGCCAGCTTTCTCTTCTCTAAGTAGAGACAACCCATATCCGACCTGTTTATATATTCACAAATATGAGGTAGAAATTACATCTACAAGCTACTTCCAATTCCCTTAGCTCTTTACTCATTCAGGTAGAAAGAAATTACTTGTGCAATAAAAGCCTGCCTGGGGACCCTCTGCATCACGGCTGGCCTCTGCTCTTTCCCCGATCTATTAAGACAACGGCTGATACTTCTATTTCATCTGAGACATATACAAATGTACTTGTATTCATTTCCAACATAATCAATTGTGGCTTTGGGAGAAACGTTGACAAAATGTTGCGACAGCTCTATTTTTCTCACTACAACTACAATTATTTTGCTCCTGGTGTTCAAGATGAATACAATGTAAGTAATATATTTTCTAAATTTCACAAATTATGTAAAAGTGATTTTGTGATTGTATTGAATTTGATTAGTTTGATGTTTAGTTGTACATTATTTGGGTATTTTTCTAGTTACAATAATATAATTAAGAAAATGCTAATTTGTCAGAAAACACACTTAATGATAGAAAGGGATCGCTAATTTGTTATGATATGTAAGAAGTATTTCATTGCTAATTATTTGGGTTAAAGTGTCTTCCTGTAAATGGCAGCGGCAGTAGAGTTAGCTTCTTGGAGACTAATTCATATAAACAAGCATTGCCTTTGATAACGTGCAACATCATCACATGCCGATGAGTCACTGACATGAAATAAGCATTTAGAATTAATTTTCAAACAGAGAAATTCAATAATGTTAAAGGTTATGGTGTGTGCAGGGGAATGTTTTTGCAGTTTAAACAAGGATAAATATGCCTTTATGAACCCACCATTCAATTAGCAGGAACAATAGAATATGTAATGAAGTCTATTCATAGAGGCATACTGTGATCATCAAACCATGTTTAGTTGGTCAGCTTAAGGCTAGTAGGTATAGGAAGTGTGAGTTAGTCGTATCGTGGCCTGTGGCTGTGCAACCACTGTGATTAGGGACAATTATAGCTGCTAGGTAGAAGGGTTTCGTCATAGGATCCTAGCATGCTCGTTGCAGTCAACAGGAAGCAACAATGAAATATTAAAGGAAACCTCGGTCACCTATAGTATCTGAAGGAAGGGAGAGATTGTTTTCTTCCTCACAACATTTGAATTCTTTCTTCATTCTTGGAATGTTAATAGACCAGGACTATGGTTTATCTGTGGCCTACGGTAAATGTTTCGTTTATATATTTTGTTTGTTTTGATGTTTGTGAATATTGATCTTTTGTTTGTTGCAATGATAAATTTGACAGATATGATTTAAGAATGTTTTTCAGTGATTAAATAGTATAGTTGTCATGCTCTTTTTACAAACTATCCAAATTTGTATTTTGTGAAAGCTTTGAAATTTAGGAAATCTTGAGTTTTTCTGTATTTAAGTCAAGGGACCCCTTAAATTTTTTCCTTAGAACATCTGGGATGTGACAAATTAACAAGAACCTGTCGTCTTCCATGCTTAATTTCTGGCTTATATGAATTCAGTTGTGTTGACATATGAGAGAATAGTAGTGTTTGTGTCCATGTGTTTCCTGGACGTTGACAATCCACCGGTTATATTGGACATTTTGACATATATGTCTGGATGAAATACCTGACCTTGTGAGTGTGTCAGTAGCAGACCAGTGTAGGTAAATAAGGACAATGTTAGGAGTGTTCACTTCAATATTGTTTGTTCTAATTCCTCAATTGCAATGTTGTCAGGATATGCTTTCATCTTTCATGTTTTGTAGCAGCAAGTTAATATTTTGTTCTTTACATTTGCGAGGTTATCTCTGTCAAAGACATTTTACAAGCTTCAATAAACTAACCTGATTGCATGTACTTCAGACTGCAGGTTAGAAATCACTGTCCTTTGAAGTTTGGCTTTTATTCATCTCTTAAACATTGTTGGATGTTGGATGGTTGAATGTAAAGATATAACACTCCCATTTGAGTTCTCGTTTACACAAGAAATAAATGTATCAGGTTTTCAGCAGTGCTGGTGTAAATTTTGGTATCCTGGTTTCATGGTTGTGTCAAATACCTTCTGATACAATATTTAGAAGTATTTGTGACAGAAAATATTATTTGTGATGCTGTTATCAAGCACTGAGCTTCACAAAGACCCAACACTGGTTTGTAAATCGATTGCCTCATCGTTGCTACAATTAACACACTCCACTATGTAAATATGCAGTTGTCACTTATGGGTGTTGCAACTGAAGTTACATATTCTATATCCTTAGTGGAAGAAAACTTTTATTGTAAGTTGTATTTGTTTTAAATCAGCATTATAATTTTTGTGGAGATACTTGCCTGTGAGTAATATTTTGGTGTAAACATAGTGAGTATGGTTTTACGGCGCTTTTAGCAATATTCCAGCAATATCACGGCAGGAGACACCAGAAATGGGCTTCACACATTGTACCCATGTGTGGAATCGAACCCAGATCCTCTGTGTGACAAGCGAACACTTTAACCACTAGGTTTCTCCACCACCCGGTGTACATATAGGATAACTTAGATTTTACATTTTGAGTTACGAGACATTTTTGTTTGGGTGTGTTTTGTTGACTTGCTTAATTAGTTATACAAAGAACGGACATGTAGGGGGTAGTCCAATAATGGTTGGTGCTCTTTCCTGTGCAACACCAGGTCTGAGTTTGGTTCCACAGCATGTTAGCTGAATCAGGCTACGGCAGCCGTGTAGAAGCGCATCTCAAAAACATTACGATCCTAAGTTAGAAAATATTTAAGCCATAAGTAATTGATAGTTGAATGGTTCATATATGATTAAAATGTGACTTGAATGTTATCTGAATTTTCTTTTCCTTTTTTGCAGTTTGTTCGAAACAAGATGTCTTCAGCGTGGAGCGCAGACAGTGGCGAAGGTCCTCCAACAGGGGCGTCCGCAAACTCAGACAGCAAAGCCAACAGCTCCAGCGAGGATCTGGCCGACGCTGAAGGTGTATGGAGCCCTGACATTGAACAGAGTTTCCAAGAAGCTTTAGCCATATACCCACCATGTGGCCGTCGGAAAATTATATTGTCAGATGAAGGAAAAATGTATGGTAAGAATCTCCAATAAATCCCTCTTGGAACAACAGCTTTATCAATAACAGCAAATTTTAGTTTAACAGGACATTGAGACCAATTCATTTTGGTATGATTCAAGTTATAAGGAAACAATTCTGTCAAAATTTCTGTCAGATTATTCTCATTGTTCAGGGTGTACTTTTGTGTCGATGTGGTATATGTCACATTTACTCTGTAAAACAGGCGGTGGCGTAGCCTAGTGGTTAAAGCGTTCGCTCGTCACGTCAAACACCCGGGTTTGATTTCTCACATGGGTACAATGTATGAAGCCCATTTCTGGTGTCCTCTGTCATGATATTGCTGGAATATTGCTTAAGTGGCATAAAACCATACTTACTCACTCGCTGTAAAACATACACCAGTGCAACCTAATTTTGAAAAAGCCAGTGCAGTATTTGTCCACATACACCAGGAACATGTAAAATATATTTTAGGTCTGTGTCCAACCTCGACTTTTCCACACATCGATCTATGAACATCATTGATACTAATTCACTTTGTTACATACCTAGTCGCTAGTCCCTGTGTTGTGTGCAAGTTATCATGTCTGCTTGGGCGTGACATCATCAAACTGGGGGTACGTCAAGAGCGTTCCTCGTACATTTACAAGCCAAATGTAATTAATTTTTGGCAAAATCAGCCTTCTGAAATCTAAGATTATATTTATTGTGTATGCATCTGTTTCAACGTTGATAGATTAATAGGATGAGGGTGCAACCAGGTTTTAATGCCAACTTGCACCTTGTGCAAGTATGTCCAACATCCTTATATCAAACCCTGTGTATATTAAGGTACAGGGTTTCCTGCTAAATAGTTTTACTATCTTGCATTGAGTGATGAGTCTCCAAAGACAAAGCTACTCATGCTGCCCAACAGGTGACAGTGGCAGTAACTGTTGGATCTGGTTTACTAACCCTCCATTAATTAGATGACTGCTGCCTGGTTAATTAATATAATTAGTCAAGAGGTGATCAATTACCCCGTGGAGCTGGCAGGCCTTGGGGAGTGAGGAATGTAAATTGGGGATTGATTTGACAGACAGAAGTATACAGCCATGCTTAGTGACCATTGGTCAACCAGCATCTGGACATGTCATGGAGTTTACAGCATGTTACACAACAGGTGCTTGTTCTCTGTTAATGTGGAGGGTTTATCAAACTCAGATGTCTATACTGCAGTAGATTGACGCTTAGTCTCTGAATATATATAATATTGATAGTAACAAACAAACCCATTTAAATTGAAAAAGGAGCCCCAGGGAGACAAGAGATTCAGAATCTGAGGAAATCTAGACTTGCTTCATTTAGGGCGTTTTCATTGCTGAGAGGGCTAGGCAGTAGGGAAAATAATGTGGCTGGGCAGTAGGGACAATAATGGGACTGTGAGACAGACTAATTCTGCAGGGAAAGAAACCTTTTTAAATTTCCCACAGGACCAGTGAGTGGACAATAATTAGTGGTCCTGTCTGTACTTCACTGGTCCAAAATAACATTCGTGGATTTACTTAACTATCAATTCAAAATTCACTGACCACCAGGACCACTGCAAAGTTGTCATTTAGTGGTCCTGATGAAATTTTACTAGCCAGGGACCACAGGACCAGCGTACATTTCGCACACTGTACTGCAGTGTCCATCCAGTGTTAACAGTCCCAATTTGATCGCTGGAGCAAATGTTGATTGGCAATACTTTATTGATACCAGAGCTCCAGATAAGCTGCATATTTGCATAAAATACGCTATGGAAAAGTTGAAATACGCAAGAAAAATAATTGCCAGCGTATGAAAAAACACTAAATATTTACGTTTACGCTATGTCAAACTAACAATGCGTATTTACCCAATACATCAAAATCATGTTGCATATCGTATCATTCAAGCCATTCGAACTTAAGTTTTTCCATCTCTAAATATTTGCGATTAAATAAGTCTTACTAAACGCAATTTAAATGTGCAACAGAGATAGACTACCAATCACAGTTTCTTAACCATCCACTGATTGGTCCATCTATAAATAGTGACCAATCAATTAGCTGTTTTCTTTCTGTAAACAAATCGATAATGGTGAGCAAGTGTTGTTCAAAGCCTCCACGCGCTCAAAGTAAAATATTTTTTTTTTACGCTTTACAAACAGAAAACAACTTCATTAGAGGAATGCTAGATGAATTAATAGGCAGGTCCTGTGTTTCACAATCAGAATCAATTGCCGGTAATATTTTAAATGAACTTGTAACATGAGCTATTCGCGGTGTGGAAGTGAAACAACACGATGGGGACAAGATTTTGAAAAAAATTTATGTTAGAGTGAAGACATGGCTGTTATTATCATCTAATAGCCATCTTGATATCTTGTTTTACACCAAAACGGATGTAGACTAAGGCACATATTATTTCTCACAGCACAAGTGGATAAGGCTGTATTAGCTATTAGCTATAATTTAGCATTGTTGGGAGGATTTTGTCTTATTTTATTATTGAATAAAAAAATGTCGCACCTGTTATCCATATTCGAAATGAATACCCGGATTTTTAAAAGATAGTGGGTATCTAAAAGTATAGATTCCCACTTGAAATACCCACTTAGTTTCAAAAGTGTGGGTATCATACCCACATGGCCAAAGGTTTATCTGGAGCACTGGATACTCTGACAGAATAAGTTGAAAATATTATGTATTTGTTAAAGTATCATAATACAACTAGTATTACACTCCAACTGCACTAGAAAATTGTATCAGAATACTGGTAGATATATTTTCACCTTTTTCTTTTAAAGTAGCAAAAAATGTTCACAGTCATAGAAACTTTGCACATACAGGTGTATATTAGTACTTAACTTTGCACTGAAATTGCTTTGAAATGGTAAATCAATATTTCCCAGAGTTAGTACACGTACAGTGCACACTAACACAGTGTCGATTAACAAAACATGAAGTGGTATGTAAAGTTATAATTAAGATTTCATGTGTCCCTTGATTGATACCACCCAAGTGTATAGTATTTTAGCTTTGTAAACCATTGGGCAATATTATGTATTAGTAGCAACAAGTCTTCATGTGGCTGCTTTGAAGTTCGATCTACACTTTATCTTTGTGAAATTGACATGATCCATTACACGTACATTGTGATGTGTCCTTGTTTGCCCAATAGTATTTGTGTAGGAATTACCAGTGAATATGTGAACATAAAATAGTGCTTATATTTTAGGTGTATATTAATGAAATAATCTGTTTCATAACAGAAATGATCTTTTGTCAACTTAAACATAAATGTTTCATTCTAAACCAGAACATTATTTCAGGCTTACAAACCGTTGTATACGATTGAAGAATATTATCATTGGGGCTTATAAATAGAACTGTTTTGGGAGGGGACACCCACTCTGTGCCTGAGGGAGAAGTGGAACTTGCACACCTGTACAGGTGCAAATACCATGGAAAGTCGTTAAGTGTGTCAACATAGGCCATTGGAGGTAATGACAAGGTGCGAGGCTGTAACACAGCCGCTGAGTCCCTCAGTCGTCCCTTCACCTGCATACAAGCCGTGAATGGGAGGGAAATCACATGTACTGATAAATCTTAAACTTGATGCTCCCATACACATCTACCAGTATTAATGATAGTCTGGCAGAGATGGGAGGATTTGCTCAAAATCCTGCTGTTTGACCTGGATTGTCGAGCGAAACAAAGCTCAGATATCAGAAACCCTTTTGAATGCTGTGCTTGCATAAATGTTGATGACAATTTTAAGTTTGTTGTCATAATGAAAATTCCAATTATGACTATAGTTATTGATTTGAAATATTAAATATTGATTTATATCTTTCTATGCCCAATACAACAGAAATGGTTAGATCTTAAGGTACTTTATAACAGTTTGCAGTAGAGGTGATAAAGAAATTGATAATTCTCCATTCCACTCCCAATATATTATGACATTTTATAAAGAGCTTTTTAGTGTGTGTTATAATAGTTAAAGATAAGTCTTCCTTTCCTAAATGAGGCATGATTAAATTCTTTTGTTGTTTGATCTTACTGTTGAAATAAAACTACTTGTGGTTTAATGTCGATTTTATTTTAGCAGCCTCCTCCATTCTTCTAGATAATGTGATGCACAATTTACTGTATGGCAAAGCATTATCAGGCTGATATAGAAAAGGGAAACATTCACCATCCTTTGTATGTGATAGGAGCCCGAAACTTTGAGATACCCAAAGTACAGGCGTTCTATAATTCAAATAATTCTGAAAATTGTGGAAATGTCATCGTAATATTTAAAAAAAAAAAATATCAAAATATAAAGGAGAATATTGTGTGATCAAAATTTTAAAAGAAAGAACACACAAGCAAACCCATGCTGTTTGACCATGGTGACTGGGGTGTCCATTAGACACCTCAGAAAGCTTATCAGTACTATATTGCTTTCCTGGTCCTGTAGGCTTTATAGGAAGCCGGTATAGTTATATCACAGATTTATCGACATCTGCTCAGAGGCGGATAGTCTGCAACAAATGTCAGTTAAAATTCCCAAATTTGAATGTGAAAGTTTCCAGTTCATATTAATAAAGTTATTACTAATGCAGTGGCTTTGTAGAGTGCTTCACCGATAACAAGACCTGTGGAAGACGCTTAAATGCTTAATTATACTTTATTAAAATACCTCTGAATTTAACAACAAAAACACCTTGACATGTTATTAAAACATTCTGTACAAAATATAATTTTTTTCCCAATTTGACGGTAAAAGTATTGTTTCTAAGTCATCTTGACAGATTTTTCTGTTTCTGACAAAATATATTTTAATGAAAGTTTATGGAACATTTGTAGGGGAAAAATAATACATATATTGATTATTCCCATCATCCGTGTAGTCATACATAGACAAATCTTGGGGGCACCTTTAATGATTTATACTTATGCCTTCTACTTTAATGATTTAGTTCAACCTATTCCTGAAGGCGTCTGGGCTTTTTGTAACAAAGATGGTTTTATGATGTTTATTATGACAACTGTTGTATTCTGAAGAATCTGACCACATCTTGTGAACACTTTCATTTTGTAGTTCTTGGCCGATATTATTTTGGCTAATGTGTTTCAAAGATGGTTTAATGACAATTTGAGAAGACTATTGTATTCTGTAGAATCCAATAGAATGATAAACATTGATAGAGTCAAGAAAAGTGCCGAATTAGGATCCCCTTTGTAACAAGCAAGGTATTGTCCTGCTGCAGTCCCTCGCCTTGTTCCTGGAGAACAAGATGGCTGTGTACTCAGTTGTTGCTCCTATCAATTGCTCCAAGCCCAGCCTAAGACGTTTTGTATTTGGCGGGATCTGTTGAGATTGTTGAAGAATCATCATTGCCCCAGGAATGGATTATGCCCGTGTGGACTTTCCACTTTTTCCTGTGTGTTTGTCACCAGTGGCTGTGCTTGCTGCTCAGTGTTTGGTCACTTGGGCTTATTTGCCTCATTGCCGACATGTGTTTGAGAACGGATTAGCCGGACTGAACAAGTCTTAGAAGGGCCGTGTTAGGCAAAAAAGATTGTTGACAAAGATAGCAGATCAATATTTTAACTCTATATTGGTGTCTCCCGTCTGTGACTCCCTTCATTGCTTGTGTGGGACGCTGGTAATGTTGTCTTGAGTATCTGTTGAATATTGACCAATCACCTTCATCTTCACCCTCTCACTGCGATGGCAATTACGTTTAATTATTGGGATGTGACTTCAAGCTGTTGATGTTTGTTTGTTTTGTAAAGTTTTTAATGCTAACTTTCTAAGTGAACTGCACTTGCCATGAGCAACAAAACCTTTTTGACTACCAGATTTTCTTGTCTATGGGATATACTTTTTGACCAAAATATCCAGCTGTGTAGAGGGATGCCCGCAATAAGTTATAATATTTTTCCCAATGCAATTATAAAAGAGAAAAATTGCAATTTCAGGCTTATTTCACAAGACATTCAAACACAGTAAACTAAATCTATTCCTATAAAACTAAGGCGGTAGGTTTGAAACTATAACTCAACAATTTATTGCGACTTAGCATTTCCATTTACCAAGTTTGTTATTTTCTTTTTTCTGAGTGAAGCAATATGATGGAATTTTTTTATGAACATTTGATTGAAATAGCAAATGAAAAAGAAGTATTTCGGAAAACTTGTTTTAAATAATGGAGGGAGGGAATTATACTCCAGTATACACAGTCTAATTGAAATATATATGTTCTGCTGACAGTTAATACACAAGGAAAAAGAAACTGTTTTATCTGCGTAATTATTTTGTATTTAAAAAAAACATGGATAAAAAAAATATTGATAGGTGACAAAAGTTTAGGATACATCTTGAAGCATTTGTGTGTAACACACTGTCACTTGCTGTGCTTCTCTTACTTATATTCAAGAACAGTCTGATGGTTTGGGAGAGTGAGTTCAAATATAAGTTCATATCGGCAGTATTCCAGTCTGATGGTTTCACCTTGTGTTAATTGCTCACAACTTGTGTCATATTTGGCTGCAACTCTGTGATAAAACTGAAATATTGTTCACAACCACATTAAATCTCACTCACTCTCACTCACTCACTCACCTCACTCACTCACTCACTCACTCACTCACTCACTCACTCACTCACTCACTCACTCACTCACTCACTCACCATGGTTTTGGATTCCTCTAAATGCTGGATGTATTTGCAAAGATTGTACTCTTCTCTGATTAATTAAAATTTTAGTTTCCACCCTTTATAGTTGTATCTGTTGATTCAATAAAATAATTAGTCCAAAATAGAGTGGCGGCAAATATACAGATTTGAATTTCTTACATTTTTTTTTAAGGTAATAAGTGGAACCTAAGCCATTAAATAACAGGTTATAATCATCATTGGATCTGAACATCTTGTGTTGGTGTAGCTAAATACATCTTCACTGTAAAGTACATATTTCACCTCCCTGCTATGTATACATAATCATTATCAGTACTAACACAGACATGTGACTACATTTGAACACGATATATGATGTTGCCAGCAGTCCTGATTATTTTCAATGAGGAAAGTCTAAATTTGACAATAAATTTAGAAAACTTAAAAGAATATGTTCACAGCTGAATATGTTTTGTTATTCGTCTGAACAGGATGTTAACATAGAGTGAGCAAGTACTCGCCATGCAGTCACTCAACCATGCCGGGCATTATGAAGCTGGGTCGACTACAACAAAACGCTGCTAGCTTTCCCACACATACTGTTTGATAAATCAAGACCTGTCTACACCTTCCCAGTTTTTTAAATACAAATGGCAACTGGGGAATATGTTACATCATAATTATTTGACCAGGTGAATCCGAAATGCTTTTGTTTGAATAGGCAGTTGATTCAGTATTGTGTAGGTTCACTTTTGAAGTCTAGGTTATTCAAGTCCTGCATTTTGATGATGAGAGAGTTGAGGTGTAGAATATTGACTATGGTGGTAATACCCACGGGAACATCGGCTAATGTCAACCCAGAGACTTGGGTTGCTACCTGTGTATGGTCCTACACTAACTCGTTATCTTGGCTTCAGTCATTCTCTGGCTAGGTAAACAGGATCTGCCAAGGTAGTGGGGCTTCCAGCTTACAACAACCTTACGCTGTCACAAAAAACTAAAAAGTAGAATGAGTCACTGTGCTGATGAGTAATGGGTCCAAATTAGGCAACCACGCCAGGAGGGTAGAAGTAAGCCCAACAACTATAGTCTGTTTCTGGAGGTTCGGCCCCAGACTGGGGAATAATAAGCTTATGTTCCTGCCCAGAGCAGGGAAATATAATCTGTATCCCTTAATATTAAGACTAACAGGTGGAAAGTGGCAGGTGTATAATTTTGACAAGACAGTTGGAAAAGAAATATAAGATATTTAGCTGCCGTTAAGTGTATACACCATATGTTTTAAACATATCTATTTCATGTTCCCATGAATAATTGACTAGGGAGATCAGGAATTGATTTATGAAACATGATGCAGAATATGTTAGGTAAAAAGCCAGATTGAAAGACATCAACAGAAAACCATTAACAAGCTCTTCAAACCAGCACATGTTGACATCTCATGTGGGGGATGAAAGCAAGTTTTAGAA
This sequence comes from Haliotis rubra, assembly GCF_003918875.1. NCBI lineage: Eukaryota > Metazoa > Mollusca > Gastropoda > Lepetellida > Haliotidae > Haliotis > Haliotis rubra. Next base: position 2,417,420 of record NW_025767157.1, read on the forward strand.
TATAGTACAAAGTCATGAACAGTGAAACGGTTAAAATTATAAGAGGAGATAAAAAAAATTTAAATTATTGCATGATCAGTGATTTAATTGACATGCATTTGGAATATTGTTGATTATGTGTTAACAAATGGAGATGACTTTGATCAAAAGGCATCATTTACTGGTATACCTCAACTCCACAACTCCAGATCACAATAAATAGCAATATAATCAAAGTAATAATCAAAGTTGTATGTTAGATGGCAGTTTGAAACCATAATATCAATGAAGACTAAATTGATCAATTGTTTCAAGTAGCTAGCATCAAAATAATAAATGAAGTTGTAATCTTAGTCAAAATAGTCCTCGACCATGTTCAAATGATTTCTGTGATAGTTATTTCAAAAAGGATGCTGTGGCTTGTGATTGGATTCATGTATTTAATAAATGAGCAATGAGACTGGAAAACTGATAGCAATCAGTTGTTCACCTCTTACTGATATGGCATCATTGTGGTTACTTTTCAAGCCATGACATTAGCTTACCAGAGGCTCGGAGGTGACAACGGCAATAGCTACATCTCCGTTGATAATGTCCTAAGTCCCACACAGATTCCAGTCAGGTGCTAACAGATAACAGGATAATTATGGATTCATTTCAGTGTTTTATTAACCCTAAATTTGTTGCTAGGAAAGGAGTACAATTCTGGTTCAGCTTGACCATAGGTCATGGGGCGCTGTTACAATGTAGAAGCTTCCTGTGCAGGATTTAATGTTTGGAATGTCACTGAAACTTTTGTATCGATACCTCCTCTCAAAAGTATCATGCTATATTTATATGCTGATTAATAAAAACATTTATTATTCTTAGTATGTAGATAGAAATAACTGATGTAGACTGCAATTAATCAGTTTCATGTATGTTAAAGGGGCTTATCAATTAAATGTTTAAAATTAAATTTTCCATCTTTTCATTGGCCTTCTAAATCATTGTTATCATAATGTTAATGTTTCTGTGTTATTATTTATTGAACATTGATGCTCATAAATCTATTGATACAGCATCAACATAAATCTGTATCGATACATCAAAAGAAATCTGTATCGATACAGATTTATGAGCATCAACAGAAATCTGTAGCAATACAGCATCGGCAAATCTGTAGCGATACAGCAGCATCATAAATCTGTAGCGATAAATCAACATAAATCTGTAGCAATACAGCATCAACATGTACCGATACACTGATATCAGAATATATGGTGTGATCCTTACTGGTTGCTATGGGGAATACATAAGGCGAATGTTGTAAATGTATTCTTGTGTTAGCTGTTTCATGTATTGCTTTAAGATAATTATTCATTTCATTTTTTTGTGTCTGGTTTTCCTCTTTCATAGCATCATAATTTTGACTGATAATAATTTAGTCTTTCCAAGAACATAAAAAAATATTGCGAAATTAAAGTGAGCCACAGAGCCTCTTGTTCTTCTCTGTCTAAATGGTTTCCACACATTTTCATGAAGAACAATGGCCTATATTTGATATATTTATAACAAATGTTATTCATTGTGTATCAATTTTCCAGGTCGAAATGAACTTATTGCCCGCTACATCAAATTGCGCACAGGGGAAGACACGCACCAGGAAGCAAGTGTCCAGTCATATTCAAGTCCTGGCCAGAAGGAAAGCCAAAGAAATACAGGCACAACTCAAAGTAATTACGGAGGTAACATTTTATAGGCCAGGGCAAAACAGGTTGTCAGTGCATAGTTCAGTGGTTCACACGTTTTCTCTTACGTATATTTATGTTTGAAGATAGTTTTCCTCATAAGTCATTATGTTTCCCCAAATGGCTAATTTATGGTTATATTTGCCTAATGTGTAAGACAATTCTACATTATGAGTAAAGACTGTATTAAGTTTCGCTTAGAACACCATGAAAACAGTCCGGGAGCAGTGACATTGGCTCGGGTTTCCCCATGTTTATTTTAGTGGTAAATGACCTGTACCCACTCAAGATGTATTTGTTTATAAGATTTGTAAAGCAGCCAGGCTGAAACTGTAGGCTTAGCTTATGACCTCTGACCTTTCCAGGAAGAGATATGGCTCCTACTTATCCTGTCTCTGGATCATGGTTTTCAATATTGATGGTGATCATCGTTTTACTGCTGTAAATTATGAAGGCGATATTACCTTGCCAAACCCGATAGCACAGGGACTGCTTGAAATATTAGTTGTCTACAATCAATACAGGCAACACAAAGCACAATACATGGAATTAAAAAATCATATTACCGTGACAAATTGCAGCTTTTTATATACACCCACAAATTGTGTGTCAGATTTTCGTAATGGACGTCCAAGCCATAGAGTGAAACTATAACTGTGGAATCGCTCCAAGTAACACTTGTGTATGAAGGTGACACGCAGTCAAGGAAATAAATCGGAGGTCACATGCAGGTGGCAAGGAGGTCAACTAGTGCAACTCGTAGATTTCATGTTGCAAGGGCCACTAATTTTCTTTGTACTCCGTTTTTTGGTGTAAATGAGTTTGTAAATGTAATCAAACGATGGAGGAGGGAGAGGAGGTGAGATTGAGTCTTTTGTAGTGTCCTTTTGCTGCAGTGTGACACTTGGAGGATATGGACTGTTATACACTGCCTGGTAGACCCGGGAGCCAGGCTGCTAAATAGGAAATAAGTTATACAAAGTGACCTAGACTTGTGATTACGGATCAATACAGGATATGTTGAGAAACAGATATATATTACATTATGTGGAGTATGTTACATACTGTTAGAACAATATCGTTGATTGACATTGAAATCTGTATGTGGAGTGTATACTATTGCTGTATACTGGGTAATCTGTTGGTGGATATTGAGATATCTATTTTGAAAATTACCAGCGGATGATATTTAATCTGGTACATTGAGATCCACATGATGATTGTTTGAACTTTAAGATTGTAAAAAAATATGTGTTTCAGGTTCATTTCTATATCTAAATATGGGATTAACATTTTTGGTAACATGAGCCCCCATCTTTTCAAATTTTAACTTTTTGAATGAAGAAATATATTTCCCAAAAATTATTTCAAAAGGAATTCGTGAATGTATTCTTGAGGAATATATGGATCTCTTGAACTGGTTAAATGTTTTTTAAATGTTATTTATATTCTACACATTTTCTTCTTGTATGCAATATTAAGATCCGACTTTTGTGCTTCATTTGATAATTAAGTAGGATGTGTCTGTTATTTTTGTCCGTAAATAACCCACGTAAGTATTTGTGCATTGATCTGTACAGTGTTCGGCAGCCAGTGAATCAATACTTGGTCTTATTTAGCCTGGATTCATTAATAGATAACTGCAGTCATTGTCCATGAGAATAAGAAAGAAGTGTTTTTAATACTTAATTCCTTCTTGCAAGTCAGTATTTCAACCTTTTGTTCGAGGCATTACAGAAATAATGCCACTAAGGGAAGAACAGCTTGTTATTTTTGTAATTCTAGAACTGTGCTCATTTGTTTTGAAAGTCATTGTATTTTCTGAGAAGGAAGGTTTTACCTTGATGCTTGCAGTTCAGACTCACCATCATTATGTGTTAATGTTTACACCTGAACAGGTTCTACTTCCAGATCTGAACTGTTCTCTGTCTGTATCTGAACTGCTCTACTTCTGTGTCTGAACTGTTCTACTTCTAGATATGATCTAGCTCTAATTCTATATCTGAACTGACCCTTTTTCTATATCTGAACTGGCCCTAATTCTATATCTGAACTGACCCTATTTCTATATCTGAACTGGCCCTATTTCTGTATCTGAACTGACCCTATTTCTATATCTGAACTGACCCTATTTCTATATCTGAACTGACCCTATTTCTATATTTGAACTGGCCCTATTTCTATATCTGAACTGCTCTACTTCTGTGTCTGAACTGCTCTACTTCTAGATATGATCTAGCTCTAATTCTATATCTGAACTGACCCTATTTCTATATCTGAACTGACCCTATTTCTCTGAACTGATCTGGCTACCTATTTCAGTCTGATCAGGCCCTATTTCTGAATCTGAACTTATATCTTCAATCTATCTGAACTGAACTATTGTGTTAATTCTGGTGTTAAAGCAAAAAACTATTGTATCAGCATTCCAAATTCATGGCAAGAACATCCTTTTCAGTTTTACCAAATTCTCTGTCGTTGCTAATGACAAAGTGAGGCATTTATCAAAAGTATTCCCCCATCTCTCATTTACAATTCCCCCATCAGCATTCCAAAAGCATGGCAAGAACATCCTGAGACACCAGTTTTATCTAAGTACTTCCCCATCTGTGAGACACCAGTTATCTAATGACTCCCCATCTCTGAGACACCATTTATCTAAGTACTCCCCCCATCTCTGAGACACCATTTATCTAAGTACTCCCCCCATCTCTGGGACACCATTTATCTAAGTACTCTCCCCATCTGTGAGACACCAGTCACTGGATTAAGGACTACTATTCCAGGAGTGAAGTAGTTATCCAGATTTACTACTTGTATGAGACAAAAATGAGACTGATGTTGAGCAAAATGCTAACAGCTGATTCTCAGGCAATGAAAACTTAATGTGGACTGATAGGCAACTCAGTTTTTTATGCTCACACTTTTTTATTCCCTTATCAGTATCGCCTGCGTAGTTTGTCATTTTCAAACACTAACTACAAATGTTACTATATGTATCATGTGGAGATGGCGTTGATTTTACAGTTCGATATATTTACCAAGAAATGTTTTCTTTTTAATTTTTTTTTTTTTTAAATAAGTTCCTTTTTATTAGCCACGCCTCCACTTAGGTAACTGCTATGACATCTGCTCCGTACTGTCTATGCTTGGATCATACTGATAACATTATTGTCCATGCTGAACAAACAACCTATGTTGGAGTTGGCTTAATGGATCAGGTGCTCAGGTTTTGTGACTTTGTTGATGGTGTGTCTCATAATATCAATCACTGGTTTATTTGGTCCATACTCGATAACTTAGGCCACCATCATATAGCTGGAGTGTTCTTGGGTGGAGTGTTCAGCAGTCAATACAAGCTCTGGTAGCCATGGTGATAGAAACTGTTGATCCAATGGCACAGTTCCCTGTGGAAGCAATGTATCTTTGATTGTTTGTGTCAATGTTCCCAATTGGAATCCTCCAAGCATTCTGTGTTTCCAGATTAAATGGGACCTGATCAATGGGTTATGTTATATCTGTCAAATGAAATAGACACAGCTGATGGCATGAAGACATTTCCCCTTCGATACTCCTCTTTTATTATCGTCAGAATGCAATATGCCACACTTAGAGTATGTTGATATTTCAACTAATTGCCATGAGTGCAAGTTTAGAAACTAGTGTAGCTCTGTTGTTACCATCTGATACTGATGTAGTTGTGTGTTGTTACAGCCGCAGGACCAGGCGTCCCGAGATAAGGCTCTCCAGCAGATGGCGTCGATGTCATCTGCGCAGATTGTGTCAGCTAGCGCAATCCACAACAAGGCCCTCGCCTCTGGTCTCAGTTGTCTCCCGAGCATGACCCCAGTCAGACCTGCCTACCCAGGGGCTCCATCGGTAAGGGGCACCCAAAACCATGTCCTTTCCTGGTGACTAAAAGCTGATGTAGAAACAGCACTACAAGTGTCTTTAAAATTTAGCTTAGATTCGTATTTGTGACGACAATGTAGACTTGCAGAGCTTGTTTTCTAATATTCCTTAAGTGCAAAGTTTACACATACATATGCTTTTATCAAGTTTGAGAAGTATTTCAAATTAACTTCAGAATTTATTGGGTATGTTTAGTTCTTTGACTGTGGAATTGGCAAATGTACATTATTTTTTGTAAATGTACTTAATAATAATCAATTTACTAACAAATATGGTAGTTTTAAGATAATACATGGTGTTCTGTTGACAGTTCTCCTGAACTGTAGTAGATGTAATGGTTGTAGTAAACTTTCATGTTCTGTTGACAGTTCTGGCAGCCTGGCATAACACCACAAGGAGAGTAAGTACACTGCTTCACTTGTTCTTGTTAAACATAAAAACTACTAGAAGGAAGTTAAAGAAAACCCAGTTTTCTTTGCTAATACTCTAGTTAATCCACAAGGCATGACATATTAACAATAGTGATACGAAAAAAGAATGATATTCTTTAACCTCGAGCAGTATATCCATGATCATGTTTTGCTTAAGATAAGTTTTCTTCGTCTCACAAAATGTCATATATTACGTAACCTATCTTAAAAGTCAACCTTTATACAGACCTGAATCATATTTTAGAAAAGGAGTAAAAAGACCAAATCACTGAATTGTCGAGAGTTAATCAATTTTCTGAATTATTATAGGCATTTTATTATTAAATTGGGACTAGATATGGTTTTACAAACTGCAGTGCAGTGACAGCATGGTTAACGGTACCCGATGCTTTGTTTTGCAGTGTGAAGCCGTTTAGTTCGTCGGGCTATGGCATCGACTCCAAGCTCCAGTCCTCCATACCCGGTGACGTGTCTCCAGCGTGGCAAGGGAGGTCCATAGCGGGGCCAAAGCTCCGATTGGTGGAGTTCTCCGCCTTCTTAGAACAGCAGCGAGATCCTGACTCCGTACGTTCTTCTCACGATATTGTCGTCACTGACTCCGTACGTTCTTTCACGATATTGTCGTCACTGACTCCGTACGTTCTTCTCACGATATTGTCGTCACGATATTGTTCTTCCATATTGACTCCGTCGACGCTTCTTTCCGCGATATTGTCGTCACTGACTCCGTACGTTCTTCTCACGATATTGTCGTCACTGACTCAGTACGTTCTTCTCACGATATTGTCGTCACTGACTCTGTACGTTCTTCTCACGATATTGTCATCAGTAATACACTCTCCAACAGCCCAGTAGTCAAGTGGTTAAGGTGTTTGCTCATTTTGTTGAATGTCAAGGTTCAATTCTCATAATGTGTAAGGGGCGGTGCTAGTGCTTAGAGTGTTAACTCGACATGCCGAAGATTCAGGCTTGACTCCCCAAATGGGTACATTGTGTGAAGCCCTTTCTGGTTTCCCAAGCCGTGATATAGGTGGAATGTTGCTAAAAGCAGTGTTAAGCTAAACTCACTCACTCATCATTGATACAAGGTGTGGAGCCTGATCTTGATGTCGGGTGATATGATGTGAAAGATACAATTCCTTTAGACTGCTTAAAGCATACTTACTTATACACATAGAAGTAAAGCACAAATAGGTACTTTGTGGAAAGCACGGTGGAAAGCAATTGTTTATACACTTGTTTGGTGGTGTGTGGGGAAATATTCATTTTAGTAGCTCTTCAGTTTCCATCTCAAGCCCAGATTGCAATAGGCAAGCTGCCCAGGTACTTCCAACTTAAAAATAGCTCTGTTAACCATTCCTAACTTCACTCACTCTCAATAGACATGATCATTGGTGATCAATAAGTTGTTTGATGTTCTTAGAAAGACCATCAGCAGTTATTTATATATATATGATACAATTGGTCTACAATGCTGTTTGTTTGTCCACAGTACCACAAGCACCTGTTTGTCCACATCGGGTCAAATGCTGGCTACAACGATCCACTCCTGGAGGTGAGTTATCTTTAACTTATCTTCATCATAGTCTTTATATGGCCTTCACTGTTACGTATGTGTGGATGTATTACACAGTGGACAGAAATCCTTGTTACTTATCAAGTCTGGACAAAATGGTATTTTTCCTTATCTTGACTCATACAACTTTCTTCTCTCTCCCATAACCCCAGAAACATTCTGTGTTATGTTCCCCAAGAACAGTAAAAACATCTCACCCAAATGCACCCCTCTACTGTGCAAGCATGCTGGCTCCCCATGTGACTCATCACTATCTACATTTTGTTCTGTATTGATACAAAAATTAAATTATAACGCCTTACTGATACATTTCTGAAGTCAATTATGTTATGGCTGAAGAATAAGTTTCCCCAGTTCTATTGACTGTCATGCAGAAAAATGTATGAAGCGTATTGTCAGTTCATCGAGTAACCAACAGGAAACGGCAATCTCCACTTGAACACTTGGTCCTTATATTAAGTGTGGTGTTTGTTTGAAGTTTCATTGACCTGAACTATTGTTTCTCCAGGCTGTGGACATCCGCCAGATCTACGACAAGTTCCTCGAGAAGAAGGGCGGCCTCAAAGAGCTGTATGATAAGGGGCCTCAACAATCTTTCTTCCTCGTTAAGTTCTGGGTCAGTATATGAGATTGTTGTAGTTGCCAGATAAAAAAAAAATCACGCTCCATTTTACAAATGTTTTTTCCACAAGTTGTGATTCTACTAATTACCTGTCTTCACAATACAGTCACAGGTGTGTCTGGGACATACTAGATTATAGACAGGCTGCTGTGGTTTTAGCTGAAATATTGCTGTCTGTATCCTCATCACAGCGGAGCGTGTTAAGAGATGGTACTTCATGGTTCCTGCCAGAATCTCGGTATTATGGGACTGTGAAAGGACTTGTTACCACAGAGTCTTGTTTTGGTCAGGACTAGCTGTCTGTACTCAATAGACTTGCTGTCTATAAGGAGACACAGACATGCATGTTGTGTTATAACTAAAATAATTTTGAATGCAATGTTAAACCCTCTATCACTTTACATAATGGATGTTAAGCTTATTCGTTACAATTTTGATATATTTTGAATTCCCTTAACGTGATGTATTGTCTGACTGCAGGCTGATATCAACACCAATGTGCAGGACGAGGCAGGAGCTTTCTACGGGGTCACAAGCCAGTAAGTTTTTATTTTTCATTTTTATTGTTACGAAAAATTAACACTGTTCATTAGCTTTCGTTAAACATTGTGACAATAGCTCTATCATATGCCAGCAGTCATCCATCCTCACTAATTAAGGGTAATATCCATTCTGTTATGAGAAAATACTGTGGGCCAGTTCTCTACCACATTCTCGTTTAGGTTTTAACATCACTCTCTCCATAGGTCGCATCTCTGTCATCTGGCTATTTTCTATTTTAAATGCAAAGTGTTCGTATCATAGTGAAGCTACGGTGGCAATGGGTCCGTGGTATTTATTATAATAGAGTTTAGATAAACTACCCTTGATTATTGAGGATGATCCTCAGTGACCTAGATTCCTGTAATGTTCACTAAGTAAAGAGTTTAAAACATGTGCCTGTTTGGATTATTTCTTGATGTGATTAGCTGAGGCAATATTCATTCACTCTGTCACTCACTTGGACTCAACCTGATGGTTGCCTTTGCTTCAGCTGTTAGTGTTAAGACGATCACTTTTCTCTAGTTTTTCCCAAAACATGTTTTAAGATGCACAAAGATGAATTTTGTATCAGTGTGTTGGCTTGTGAAATGTTGTACTGTTGCTGGTTGTGTGTGTACAGTGAACAATGCTGTTACAGGTACGAGAGCACAGAGAACATGACGATACAAGTATCCACTAAGGTGTGTTCATTCAGGAAGCAGGTCGTAGAAAAAGTTGAGGTGAGTGTCATATCTGCTGTTCGTCTTGAAGATTCAAGTAGTCAGAAGTTTAACGAAATGATTCCTTTGTGTGTTTGTTTCTCAAAATAGGTAATACTAGAGCAATACTGTTTTGCTTAAGAAATTTGTTTCTTTCTTTGTTATATTTATGTCTTATTCTTACTGTTCAATTAAGTTACCATAAAATTACATGCTATGGGGTCACAGAACACAACTATTTGAACTATCCATAGTTTGAGATAAATTCTGTGGATTAGTGTGGGTTGTGTGTTTTATACTTATGCTGAAGGTCTTGTATATATTCCTCAATATAAAGCCTCTCACTCCCTCAACTCACTTAATCGTTGGCTCGTCACGCCAAAGACCCGGGTTCGAATCCCCACATGGGTACAATGTGTGAAGCCCATTTCTGGTGTCCCCTGCCGTGATGTTGCTGGAATATTGCTAAAAAGCGGCGTAAAACCAAACTCAGTCAGTCAGTCAACTCGCTTAATACAAATGGTGCCCAGTATTTTACCCCAATGCCAATACTGATTATCACAGGACCGTCCAGCAACTTTAACACTAATTCTATTTATTACCGAATCATTGTACTGACAGTATAATGCTGCTCTGTAGTATGAATGTCAAAAACATTGTCGTGTGCTGTAATTTTCAGACGGAGTACCCTCGGTTTGAGAACGGGCGATTTGTGTATAGAATCCATCGTTCCCCGATGTGCGAATACATGATCAACTTTATTCACAAACTGAAGCACCTGCCGGAGAAATACATGATGAACAGCGTGCTTGAAAACTTCACTATTCTCCAGGTTAGTATACATGTACTGTGGAGTAGGTAGACCAGTTGATAGTGCAGTTGTCAATCTAGTCTGTGTTCAAGTCCATGTTAGGTTTACAGGTGGAAAACTACTTGTTCTTGGTTTTGTAACTGTCAGTAGACTTGTAACCTGCTCTTGACTTCAGAGGTCACTTAGCTCATTAGTTGCTGGTTTGCCTTGATCTTGTAACATATGTTAGAAGTATTGTTTCAGCAGTAAATAATATCGAACACTCTCTTATTTTCTCTTCCCTTTTGGGCGGTGGCCTAGTGGTTAAAGCGTCCACTTGTCACGCCGAAGACCCGGGTTTGATTCCCACATGGATACAGTGTGTGAAGCCCATTTCTGGTGTCCCCAATTGTGATATTGCTTAAAGCAGTGTAAAATCATACTTACTTCACTTTAATCCTTGATATTGTTGGCATATACTCCCTTTATTAGACAAGATGTGAAAACTGATTTGCTGTTTATGTTTTCAGGTGGTAACCAATCGTGACACACAGGAGTGTCTTCTGTGTATTGCCAATGTGTTCGAGGTGTCAACAAGTGAACATGGAGCCCAGCATCACATCTACAAGCTTGTCAAAGACTAACCAGCATTCGTGGGGAAACAGACTATACAAACATTATATATTGTCCGCTCATTCACCATTGAAGCAATAAGAGCTGTGTTTGTGAAGACCTGGTCATCAGACACAACGCATGAAACACTCTGGTGAAACTCAGAACACATTATGTGCCTTTATCATGCAAGACCTTATCCTCTTGGTGCATAGATCTGCTGGATTCGTCTGGCTGTGTGATACGGGATTATATTCAATGAGCAAGAACATGTACCAGTCAGGACAGAGCTTATGCCCCAGCTTGTCCGTGATTGGTCGATCTCGTCTAGAGAGTCTTCTTAGACGCAATAGTGCTTATGGTTGCCAAATGATTAGTACAGACTGCAGTAGTTGCGAAACACTTTTGTGGTAGATTCTTTCTTGTAGGAGGAAATTGGAACCTGTTTCTTGTGATTTGTTTTTTGTTTTTTTCCGTTGCTGATAGTTGTGAGTGTGTAGTTGCTGATGCCGCATCGTGAAGTGGAACGACCAAGTGCTACTTTCATCGGACGGACTGATGGATATGTGAGACCATTCTCCGTCAGTGTTCAAGGTTGAGCAGTAAACTATTCATGCTACGCTGCAGAACCTGTGTCCGGACCGTTCCACTTCGCTGCTGTAGTTACCCGTGTCTTTTGTTAGCATGCCTTGGTGATCACATCAGATTACAATGAAACTGTTTGTTTGGATTTCATGAATAGTGTACTGTAAACATGTTTTTTAGGACACAACTGGATACAGTTTCAGATTATGTTCAAATTTATTTGTTTAGTATATCTCCATTGTTGATTCATCATCAAGGCATCCAAATTGTTTCTGAGCATTATTTACTGCTTTAAGAAAAAAACGTCCAAACAGTATTACGCAAACTTTGAAGAATGACATTTGGTTGATTTGTTGAATGCTAAATTGGCATTAAGATAAACTGCTGCAGTAGTCACAATCTAGTGCTGCTTATACAAAGGCAGACAACTCTTTGGGAGTACTGTCCAGTGGGCAGACAACTCTTTCAGAGCTCTGTCCAATGGGCAGATCACTTAAAGAACTGCCATAAGGGTAGACAACTCATTGTTACGGCATAAGTTTTTCACTGTATATTGCCCATTGCCTCACATCTCCTTCAACTGAAACTTATATTTTCTTACTGTCTGTGTGTATACATATGTTTCATGTCAAATTACAAGATAACTATTTATTCATAGCCATATATATCTCTGAACGTCCACTAAAGATCCGACCGCTCGGTGGTCGCATGTGCCTTAAACATATTGTACGTCTCAAGACAGCGTCTACTTAGGGTCAGGTACTGATCATCCAAACAGGCTTTGTTAAATAGTTCTTTTATATACATGTTGTCGTGAACGTGGTTTCCTGTTCGAGCAAAACCTATTAAATATTTCAATTTTTATGCAATTTGATAAAACGGCATTCTACTGCCCTCAATAATGTTTGCCTGCCATCTCATGTAATTCTCTTTTGTGCCTTTCTACTGTCCTTAGATGTCCAGGATATTCCCTCCATGGTAACAGTGTTAAATATAATGTTTGTAATTTATAACAAAAGGTTAAAACGTATTTGGATTATTTAGACCATCATGGCAACTTGATATGTCAAGCAATAAATTATTCTTTTATAATATACATACATAATAGCACCCTAGCATGATATAATGATATTGAACTAAATATTTTTAAACTTTAACTTCATGCAGTATTCGCATACAATTATTGTATTTTAGATTTAAGATTTTGAAACTTGTTATATGATGATATGAAGATGAAATATATTTTGAACATTTGCTACTTGGAAATGTTTGAATACATTTATTAAATTTTATAATTGGGAAGTTTGAACCTTGTAATATATAGTCACCTAAAATGTGAACTCTTGGTGACCTTTCTCACTCTTTTTGTACTGTCTTGAAATATGTGACAGTTGAACATAAAATTATCCAAAAAAAATAGTAATATATTTTTATGCTTGGAAATATTTCATTGTTATTTTAGCAGCACACAAAAACCATCAAATATTGATATGTGAAGAATGTTTTGTTTCGTATGAAGACCTCACTGAGACAAGAGTGCCTAATCAATTTTGTTGACAAATTCGTTGTGATTAATGTTGGGCAATAAAGAGATACGGCTTTTGCTGTCATACGGTCATGCGTCATACACAAGTCTTGTTACACTTGTCTTTTGACAAAACACCAATCTTGAACACAGTTGTTAATTGAAGAATAAAGATCTTATTTGTCATTGATATTTGCTGAACCTGATTGTAAATAATGCATTGTCATTCAATTATTACTCATCCTTCATCGGTCATCATCATGTCAAGGTCACAGTGTCAGAGAAGGTCAGGGTCAGTCCCCCAGGGCAAGTTGCCTCTTTTAGTAAAATTGGTTTTGTCAGGAAGACCCACATGTATGGTCTACTTAAGCCTGTCTTTTCTTGTTTGTAAGTTCTTAAGTGTAAACCAGATTTGTTAGTTAAGACTTTTTAAAATTATACACAACTATGTGTAATTTTATAGATCTAGGCCATGTCAGTGGATGGTAGTGAGTTATTGTTAAACTAAGTTATCCTGAAATCTTATTGATTTTAACCCAAACAGTTAAGATCATGAATACATTTTGACTTCTTTTTATGAATGTCATTGATCCCAAACTAATTTTGACCAGTATATTGATCTAAATTGTTTTTAAAATGGAATAATTTTTGGCTTAACCAATTCACAGTTTCGTGTTCTGTGCGTTGACACCCTTGTGAACAGTGTCAATAGCCATTGCATCTTATCTTCTGTGTTTAAACAAGTAAACATTTCACTCTTAGAAGATAAGGTTATGTTGTCTTCAAACTGATTACATTAATATCAGATATTCTTCAAATATAGCACTCAGTATATATGTCTTTCTTGAGAGGAATTAAAACTGTGGTAATTTGTCATGTCCTGTCATGCTGTGGACATGAGTGGCATATGAAGGTGACATGTCCATCTGTCAAGGGGCACCTGTAGGACATTACCATTTATCTGCGTCGGGGGCTGACAGGCCTTGCTCGTACCAACTGAAGGAACATTCAGTCATAGATTTACTTTTTGAATAATTCAAAATCTGCCTTCAAGCTTTAATTTCTACTTTAAAGAAAATTTGGTTTTATTTTCAAACTGAAAGGTATATTGTATTACCTTGTCTAGTTTTGATTTCAGAAAATGAAAATGACTTCTGTTTATTGAAGGGATCATATTTTATGTGTATTTTAAGACCTGAAATCAGCGACTCAAGTTCTTCAGTTGTTTTACTTCAAGTGTTCTTAACAATTGTACAGATATCTGTATGTTATGCTGATCATGCAATTTTAGTTATAGATGGTCCCCAACATATGATCGCCTCAAACATTTTTGTAACATAAGAAATAAAATCTTATCACATGTAATGAATGATTAATTTTGTGTTTTTGCAGTGATATTTCTTTGTCTCCAAAGCTACAAGCTCAGGAGATAAGGTATTAATGCATGTGACATAAAGCCCTTGTTCTACACCAATAATCCCCTCCCCTGCCCTCACTGCTCGCCCCCATCCCAACCCCACCCTAGCCCACCAGACAATTTATCACAAGCTTTACCTTACAACTGATGATAGTTGTGAGTCTAGTCACCTACAGTATACATCGTGTGTCCAGGGTATGAGTAATCTGTATGCCTAACACAAACTAATTTTAAAGTTACTTTTAACTGTTTGATTTTAAGTATGATATTGAGGAGTGTTTTCCATGTTAGTGAGGGACAGACCATGTGATGTTCTGGGAGGATGGTGTGGTCTGAGATTTTACTGAACAGGAACAAAAATGTCCTGGAAAAATTTGTGTCAAGGGATTCGGTTTCTTATGATAAATTAGTAATGCCACAAAAACTGAATTGTTGAAAGTGCTTTTAGGAAGGTTATTGTGGTTTATTACTTTTTTAATTTAAAAAAATCTGCTTTTGAAGCTGTAGCTAGAAAATTCAAGTAACAATACAAAATCTGAGCCCCTCCTGAAGAACTTCTGGATGGTCCCTAAGCATGTGCAAGCAACTGATCACCATTAATCAATCATTTGAACACAACTATATATTAGTGTTAAGTGAAAAATTATGTTATTAGCAATGGCATATTTTGCAATAATTGATGCGAGGATATGTTGAATATTCCATGTTCAAAGAAAAACACAAATACTTCTGAATATTTTGTTTCGAATCTTAGCTGGACTAAATCAAAGTGAGTTCTAACCCGAGCCTCACTGATGTGTACCCAACCACCACCCCGAATAAGCAGTTTCGATCATGCATTGTTTTTTATAATATACAAATTTGTACAATATGTTTGAATAAATGCTTTTGTAAAGAAGTCTATTTTTGTTTTCATTTGTGTGTGTATTCGAATCCTGCAGATATTATACTTTATATATATGTGGTTGTCACGGATGCAGGCCTTGTGGAAGTCTTGTCGAAGCTCAACCAAGTAGGTCTAAGTAGATATGCTGTGGACAGATTAAAAATGCTCATTTTGTTATCAAAGGAAGCCTTAATTAATAAGGTAGACATCAGTCAACTAGCCCTACTGCCAAAGGAAGGTAGACATCAGTCAAAGGAAGACCTCCTATTAAGACATGCCCAAGGAAGACTTCTGATAGACATCAGTCAACTAGCCTTACTGACAAAGGAAGACCTCACTATTAAGGTAGACATCGGTCAACTAACCCTACTGTCAAAGGAAGACCTCACTATTAAGGTAGACATCAGTCAACTAGCCCCACTGACAAAGGAAGACCTCACTATTAAGGTAGACATCGGTCAACTAGCCCTTCTGTCAAAGGAAGTATTCACTATTAAGGTAGACATCGGTCAACTAGCCCCACTGTCAAAGGAAGACCTCACTATTAAGGTAGACATCGGTCAACTAGCCCTTCTGTCAAAGGAAGTATTCACTATTAAGGTAGACACTCAATCAACTAGCCCTACTGTCAAAGGAAGTCTTCACTATTAAGGTAGACCTCAGTCAACTAGCCATACTGTCAAAGGAAGACCTCACTATTAAGGTAGACATCAGTCAAAATATACTGGAGAGATACATAGTGTTTTTCTTGTGAAGTAATGATACTTCCGTTGTGATGTACACAGGCACTCACACGTCGTTTATCCGCAAGTACTGTTAGAATTTGGTAACAGTAGAGGTTCATGAGAATGAACAGCAGGAAAATCAGTGTTAAGTATCATACGTTGATAAGTTTTAATCTGCCAAAAGAGAAAACAATCTTCGAAATTAAATATGCTATTAAATAATGAAACGCATAACCTAAAAATCCGTTGCGAAAATATTGTATTTTCAAACATGTATAACTCGGCCACCAAACTTTAGGAAATGGATTTTTGCATCAGTTTAGAAGAAGAAAATGTCTATACAACAAAGTGGATAATTTTAGATAGCGGAAACGTTGAGCGCCATGGTGACGACGTAGCACGGGCCCGACGTCGGATCTCCTGGCTCTCAATCCAATCTCTCTCAAACCGTTCCGTACAGTTTGACCGGATATCCTCCGTCCAGGCACCCTGGCTGCTGTGCTCGCACCCGTGGGCACTGGCAGTACGATCACGCAAATGTAGTACCCGGATGTACCGATCTTGGGCTGCAGTGGTGACTCGAGGTCTGCCTGTACGGGTAGGGTCATTTGTTAAATACATGTATGGTTGTAACGAGCTGTAAGCCGTGATATCGTGCTCAGACTAACATTCAGACGCCTGGCAACAGAAGATTGGTAATCTCCAGCGTGAATTCTTTCAAAGGGCGATGTTCCGTGTCGCAGCGTCAAGACGTGGCGTAGTGATTTGACCTTGAAACTCCTTCAAAACGAATGCCGATTTCCGAAAGTAATCTGGATTTTTATAGCCAGACAGTGCATGCTCTTTGCTGCACAATTTCAACTGGAAGGTGATTTCTGTTGCGTTGTGGTGATGCCTTTTTAATCCTTGTAAGAAATCTCATAAAAATCAACATTTTATGGTAAAGTCGACTTTTTACTTGTGCAATTGTGTAAAATCATGTTATCAACACTTTTGTTACAATAGGTCATTGATAGATTTTTTAAAATACGAAACGCCTATGCGTTTCTTTTTTTGGATAGTATATATTAAACGAAAAGAAACTTCGACCAGGCATAAAATATATATACCGTCACTCTATTCAATTTCCGTTTACCCTGTGCTCCGGGCGGTGGGGTGGTCTAATGGATTAAACGTTTGCTCGTCACGCCGAAGACCCAGGTTTGATTCCCCCTATGGATGTAATGTGCGAAGCCCATTTCTGGTGTCCCCCGCCGTGATATTGCTTGAAATTGCTAAACTGCGTAAAACCATAATCATTCACTCACACTTCGGGCGGAACCGCATGATGATACAACATGGTAGAGATTACACCTGGATTTGTAACTGAAACAATGTTGCATTGTTTCGTCATTGTTTGTATAGACTTCAGTACTGCTTGAAAATGAGTTACTTGGTTCGGGCGATAAATAGTTTTCCCAGAAATTATTGAGAAAATCTTGGTTTCCTAATACTGATAACAGAATTTTAAAATAGGTGTTACATTATGCAGTAAGGTAACCAATATGGGAGGCAACTCTTGTATGTTTAATAATGAACCTTTCCACATCAAGAGTTATCTCCCTTGGTGTAGCAGACGGCTTCCTTTGTTGACAAGGCAGATTTGACAGCAGAAGAGAAAAAGAAAGCTGGATCTTGATGATTTTGAAAGGGGTGTGACTGATGCAAAATAGTAGCTGGTAGACATGACATTCCTCCGTCTACAGTATACAGAACTTTGAAGAATATTCAGTCAGGGGTTGGAATTGAACACAAGACAGGGGCAGGGAGGCCAAGGACGTTCAGTACTACGGATCGACGGCCACTTGGTCAGATTGTGAGTAGGGGAAAATTGAAAAGCGTTGCGAATATCAGAAATGAGATGATTAAAAGAGAAAGTCATCAGATATGTAATGAAACCCTTAGACAAGGATTACAAAGACTAAACTGGGTGAAAATTTGACGAAGGGACGTTATGTTGACACCTTAAATGGTCACCTCCTTCCAACGGCTGTATTAAGATAACAATTATTGGATTTTCCAGCATGATAACGACCCAGAACACACTGCGGTCTTCACAAAACATTGGTTGTCAGACGAAAATGTTCAAGTTCTAGACTGGCCCAGCTATTGCCCAGATCTTAGCCCACATAAGAATGTGTGGGGACTAATGAAATACAGAATAAATCAAAAAGGACTTGAGTATATAAAAGAGTATATAAAAGAAAGAAGTGGTCGAATATTGGGATACGCTGTCACACGATTTCTCACAAACTTTGATCGGTAGTGTACCTCGGCGCATTCAGTCGTGTATTGCAGGGCAAGGAGGAGGTCTCACAACGTACTGAAAAGACATTTAGACTGTAAGAGAATCATATCTCAATATGTTCATTTAAGTAAAACTTCTATAGTATATATACATGTATTAGATATTTGTCGAAACAACTTTCTCAATAAGTTCTGGGAATACTCTAGCAATAATCCCTTTTTGCCTGTGAATGTTTTAGCTAAAATCGTAGACTAAGGGAAACAACTCTTGTTACTCTTTGCTTCATTCAATAGTGTTGTTTGGTTGGGCTTAGCAAATCATATTCATTTGGAACACAACATGTCCATTGTTGTTTTTATTTATCGTTGATAAACATGTTTAAGATTTTGAAAATCATATCACCGCCCAAATAGAGAACATTGCCAGTTGAGTGCATTAAGGTCACAGAGAAAACGTTATTGTTGAGTTAATGTGGTCTTCCATAAAGTGACATGGTACTGGTGAAAAAGTGCATGTTTAATGCTATAATATTCCTTGGTCTTAAATGTAGCATACATATTGTTATCGTCTGTGCTATGCGGAGGATACCCATGTTGTATAAGGGTGGTGAAATATTGGAGACAATAGTCATTAATAATAATAGGAAATGTAACAAGGTATGATCGCCTGGAGACACATCAGGTGCCCCATGTTGGGCACATCAGGTGCCCCATGTTGGACAGAGTAGTTGCCCCGTGTTGGACACATCATGTGCCCCATGTTGGACATAGTAGTTGCCCTGTGTTGGACACATCAGGTGCTCCATGTTGGACATAGTAGTTGCCCCATGTTGGACATATCAGGTGCCCAATGTTGGACATAGAAGTTGCCCCATGTTGGACACACCAGGTTCCCCATGTTGGACATAGTAGTTGCCCCATGTTGGACACATCAGGTGCTCAATTATGGACATAGTAGTTGCCCAATGTTGGACACAACAGGTGCCCCATGTTGGACATATCAGGTGCCCCATGTTGGACACATCAGGTGCCCCATT
The DNA here is from genome assembly GCF_003918875.1 of Haliotis rubra. Taxonomy (NCBI): domain Eukaryota; kingdom Metazoa; phylum Mollusca; class Gastropoda; order Lepetellida; family Haliotidae; genus Haliotis; species Haliotis rubra. The sequence continues at coordinate 2,436,774 of NW_025767157.1, forward strand.
ATGGACATAGTAGTTGCCCCATGTTGGACACATCAGGTGCCCCATGTTGGACATATCAGGTGCCCCATGTTGGACATAGTAGTTGCCCCATGTTGGACACATCAGGTGCCCCATGTTGGACATATCAGGTGCCCCATGTTGGACATAGTAGCTGCCCCATGTTGGACATATCAGGTGCCCCATGTTGGACAGCTAAGTACTACGACACGAGGGTAGGGCTATGTGTAAATGGAAGAAAGTTAAATACACCTTTAATACAGACCGGGTACTCGTGGGATGGCATTCTGCTTTGTCATTACCTAATAAGGCAATAGTTAATTCCACATCATCAAATGAAATATTAGTACCGAGTAACATACCGGTAAGGTCGGAATAATTTTCTAGCTTCGCTCGTGTTATATGGACACATGCCGCTCACATGATTTCTTCACTAAATCGGGTGGACACGCTGAAAGCTTCGTTTCTGGAACTTTACGCTCATATTGTTTACTGTGTCTGTTGTGACATTGTGTGAAATATTCCATTCAAACTGACATCAGCTGCAACATTGCGCTAGTTATTAGATTAATCAGATATCAATTCCGATAAGCTCGAATGTTAAAATGACATACAATAGTCAATAGATTGCTATGATTTCAAGTGCTCCTTTACCTCAACGTAGGTCGCAACTAATCACTTGACATCCAGATAAATCTATGTAGTTCTTCAAATCAAATACAAACATAGTAAAACACATTTATCTGCAAATCACCCAGTTCACACTGAAACTATAAACAATATACGAAATACTCGCAGATGGAACTGTTCATCTAGGGGAGATTACTCTGTCTAGCTTAATGCTCACAAAACTCATGTAGTTTGGTCAGGGGGAGTTGATGTATGCTGGGTATTTCTTGAGTATCTCATCCATCTAATGATATTGAATAATCCAACTGTAGGACTTCGATTTTAGTTACTTGAATGAATATTGAATAACTCTGACAAATATCTGAGATTACTAATACTGACTAACAGTGTAGACTGTGACACATATTTTCTTCAGCTTATCCATGATGTATACACGGGGCCAAATTGTGAATATGTGTCAACATGTACAATGGTGCTGTTAATAAAGAATTACTTTTATGGAGACATACAAGTAAAAACCGACGTGCAGTGATATATAGTATACAAGAATGCGAGTGAGTCTCTTTTAACTTTGACCCAGTTACATTACAGCCTGTGAGCTTCGTGTGGGAGGAATGTCCGAAATCAAGCAGCTCTCGGAGGTTAACCACTTTGGTGTTAACAACATGTAGGGTATTGAGCTGAGAAACCCGAAACAAACCCGGAGAGAAACAGGATTCGAACCCACAACCATAGGATTCTGGTGCGCTCAAGGGATGTAACTCTGAACAACGTGTTCCGTTTGACGAGTGGCCCACCGGGGCCCTCCACCTGTATGAAATGAGTGACATCGGCCGACCCAAACATGCAGCCCACCCCGACCACCCTATCATCAGACAGCCTGGAAAGTAGTGAGTGCAGTCTAATGTTTTGTTTAGGGCTGTGAAAACAATAAATGTAATTATATTGTTTTCTATTTCTGTGACCAGAGTTTTTATTTGCTTGTCACATGATAACGTAAGGACATATTTTCAAATTCATATTCATAAATAACATCACGCGTGATTGTCATGCACATGAGCGATGAGGTATGGCATTTTTAATGAAAGGAAAATAGACGCGAAGCAGAGCGTTGATTAACATTTAAATTTCAAAATACAATATAGTGCATATTTGGCACATTACTTTTCAGTTTCAATTCATATTAGTGCAGACAGCATCCGGTACACAACAGCAAAGCGCTTTAAAAAAGTTTACTCTAAGAGGGTGAAGCCCTCGTAAAATCCACCAACCCGTCACTGTGACCGTCTGAAAAACAAGCATAGAATGTGATAAACATTACGTAATAGAGAAAGCTAGCTATTTAGGGCAAACGACGATCCAATGGATGCTCTTCCACACACTCGCACATCCTGTTCAGTTGTACACTGTAGTGTCGAATTAAAAGTTTGGTCCCTAAGTATTATTTAGCCTTCATTTTGTGGTTGTGTCGAAGCTCGGATTACTCGAAGTAATGCGTAGGTACATTTAAACTCGACACAACATTAGTGACTGTATCACCAAACTGCTGTCAGTCGAAAATGAGGTTGTTTCCTTGCATGATTGTAGTTTTATCAGTGTAGTATCGAACCCGGAACCCCGACGTGACGAACCTTTGACACATATGTAGTGGAACAACGACAACCATCATCAGTACTCAGAACAAATGTGTCATACTCATAGCAAAGTACATATTACAAAACAAAAAAGACAACAACCTTTGGCACAAGTCTCCTGCGAATGTTAGAAATGAATCAAGCCTCAAAACGAAGCTCCACCAGTCTTTGTGTACAACTCTTTACCGATGTACAAGTATGCTCTGTAATATAAAAAAAACCCCAGATAGTTTGTCGCGTGCTATGCGTCATGCGCGTCCCCTCACGCGACCTGCACGAGCTCGCCAGGTGCACGGTACAGGTAAATAGTCCCTCACAAAGTCGATTGAATACATTCTATACAGCGCGGCTCTGCTTGTACTGTCAGTATCAAATAACTCACCTGAGAGAAGAAAATATTTTAATGGGGCTCTATTGAATGGAAAATGTCTTTATAGAGTTAATCATCGCCGTATCACATTGACACATGTCGCCTATAGTTGGGACAACACTGCATCCCCTTCCCTAAATACTTGTTACAGTACCCTGGTACAGTGCATCTCTACCCCGGCGCCTGTGTGAGCCTTTCACACCACCTTGCATGCCCACCGTCACATCACCCTGCTTACCCATCTGTATAGGGATGTACTGCAAGATGTGCCAATGAGTATGAATGAGGAGCTACAGATCCTATATTTATAATTTGAGGTAATAACTCATACATTCGATTCCTGTGTATTAGAATCCAATATTCGCACTGAAAATCATCCTTGGTTGCTGTTTTCAGTCAACGTCACAACATATGACGCTCCACTTTGGTGAAACTGACACCGGGGGTCATAATCGACTGGATCTGGGATTCGAACTCGTGACGAGGATCAAGACACACTTAGGGACCGTTCATAATTTATGGTGTGTGTGTGTGTGTGCGTGCGTGTGTGTGTGTGTGTGTGCGTGTGTGTGTGTGTGTGTGTGTGTGTGATGATTTTGAGGGGGAGAGTGAGTGAGATAATGATGATTTTGACATGTACTGGGGGGCACCCATTTTGTTCTGGGGAGATGGGGGTCATCAATTTTTGTACATTTTGTACATGTAATAGGGGGCATCAATTTTGTACGTATAAATATTTTACAAGTATGCTTAAAAATTATGGGGGGGATCATTGATTTTGTACATGACATGCAGAGGGGTCACTTACTTTGTACATAAATTTTAGGGGGAGGGGTCATTCACATGGTACATGCTTCTCCATAAAAATCATCATCATCATCATCATCATCATCATCATCATCATCACCCCATCGGGAGGTCACTATTCTGACCTTACTCACTGTGATCATGGCGGCCGAGAGCATGGGTCAGTGTTCATGTTCTCAACCATCGGTTTGCCTGTGCCCCAGTAGATTGTTTTACTTAGTGTAGCAATGGAAACAAAAACAAACAAAACAAAAAAGAAGCTTTTGAACGCAAAACAATGTTCACTCAATCTCTGGTGAATTATTTACGATTTCACGTTTTCTTGACGAAGACAATGAACAGAATAGGCAAATTATGTTTAATACTTGGGTCTACGATTTGATGCGATGTGCTAGCAAAATGACCTTCGCTAACAAAGAAGCGCGGAGGATGAAAATGGATAACAGAGGAAACGAATGAATCTGACGTTATCATAAATATTCCAGTGTCTGATCCGATGGTCTTATAAGTGTAAACATAAGTGAATCGTGACAGTGTCTTAGAGCAAGGGACGCCCCAGTGAGCAGCTAGGTAGGAATGCCCGGAATGCAGGTGCGTGTAGGGCCTCTCCACTTCCACACACAGCTCCCGGCGTACAATGTCCTGGGGAATTAGCACTCAGTGAATGGGGTGTCTCAAGACTATAGATAATTGGTCGATTAAAATCAATAACGGGCCAAAATAAAACAATTTGCACCTGGATGAGTGCCAGATTGTAATGCAATCCTTCTGTTGCCCGTGTCTAACATGCGGATTGCTCCATACGAGTACAAGACGACCTCATCCATTTACAGTAGGAACTTCTGCATGTACATCCGGGGACTCGTCGTTGCCCATGACACTCTCCCATGTTTCTGATGGACGTAGTCGGGCTATCCATGAAAATCCTATATTTCTCTCGTAGTCCTAGGTGTTGGTATCCCTCATATCCCATCGCTGGCCCACTCAGTGCTGATAGCCCCCAGTATGACAGTCAATGGTACCGCTGACCCACTCGGCGCTCAAATACCTCAGTATGACAGTCAATGGTACCGCTGACCCACTCAGTGCTCAAATACCTCAGTATGACAGTCAGTGGTACCGCTGACCCACTCAGTGCTCATAGACCCCAGTATGACAGTCAAGGGTACCGCTGACCCACTCAATGCTCACAGACCTCAGTATGACAGTCAGTGGTACCGCTGACCCACTCAGTGCTGACAGACCCCAGTATGACAGTCAAGGGTACCGCTAACCCACTCAATGCTCACAGACCTCAGTATGACAGTCAAAGGTACCGCTGACCCACTCAATGCTCACAGACCTCAGTATGACAGTCAAGGGTACCGCTGACCCACTCAATGCTCACAGACCTCAGTATGACAGTCAAAGGTACCTCTGACCCACTCAATACTGACAGACCCCAGTATGACAGTCAAGGGTTCTGCTGACCCAGTGTAACATTGTCAAGGGTACCGCTGACCCACTGAATGCTCATAGACCTCAGTATGAAAGTCAATGGTACCGCTGACCCGCTGAATGCTCACAGACCTCAGTATGACAGTCAAGGGTTCCGCTGACCCACTGAATGCTCACAGACCTCAATATGACAGTCAATGGTACCTCTGACCCACTCAATGCTTACAGACCACAGGATGACAGTCAAGTGTACCGCTGACCCACTCAGTGCCCACAGACCTCAGTATGACAGTCAAGGGTACCGCTGACCCACTCAATGCTCACAGACCACAGTATGACAGTCAATGGTACCGCTGACCCACTCAGTGCCCACAGACCTCAGTATGACAGTCAAGGGTACCGCTGACCCACTTAATGCTCACAGACCTCAGAATGACAGTCAATGGTACCGCTGACCCACTCAATATGACAGACCCCAGTATGACAGTTAATGGTACCTCTGACCCACTTAATGCTCACAGACCTCAGTATGACAGTCAAGGGTACCGCTAACCCACTCAATGCCCACAGACCTCAGTATGACAGTCAAGGGTACCTCTGACCCACTCAATGCCCACAGACCTCAGTATGACAGTCAAGGGTACCGCTAACCCACTCAATGCCCACAGACCTCAGTATGACAGTCAAGGGTACCTCTGTACCTCTGACCCACTGAATGTACCTCTGACCCACTAGATGCTCACAGACCTCAGTATGACAGTCAAGGGTACCTCTGACCCACTCAATGCCCACAGACCTCAGTATGACAGTCAAGGGTACCTCTGACCCACTGAATGCCCACAGACCTCAGTATGACAGTCAAGGGTACCTCTGACCCACTGAATGCTCACAGACCTCAGTATGACAGTCAAGGGTACCGCTGACCCACTCAGTGCTCACGACCTCAGTTTAACAGGTAAAACATCCCTCATTAAGTATAGACCTCAGTCTAGAAGTTTGTCTGACGTGGGTATCTACTCCTGTACTGATCATGACAGACTTCGGGTCACTTCCCTACCATTCAGTCCTTATCAACCTCGCGTCACCTGCGTGGCTGTAGAGGACGTTTTCTTGACACAGACGTCGTAGATTACCGAACAATAAACAGAATAGGCAAATTATGTCTAAATACTTGGGTCTCGATATGAGGGCCACTTAGTACTGGAATGCCGCTCTATAGGGGGTGCTGTGTTTGTTGTGTACTGATTGTCGCTGTAGACGATTTTCATCGCCCGGCCCATGGGGTAACTTGCACCGTCCAGTCGATCTCACACGACATTCAAATTCCCTTAAATCTTCTTAACGTCCACAGATACCAACAGACCAACGTGGGTCTTTTGAATATTATCGTAAATTATTTAATCAGTCAGTGATTAAGTGCACACTTCAGAAACAGGGCGATGGCATGAACGGCATGTGTGCTGAGTAATCTGGATTCTGCTGCATCATTCGGCACGTGAAAGCTCTGTGCCCCTGAAACTGTGTGGGCTAAGTTCCCATAACGCGAACGTGATTATATAAGACCTATTCCTGATCCCACAGCCTCCTCAGGAACAGCTAATTTTGTTGTCTGTTTTAAGAAACTCAATAATTATCATCCCCTCTTCAGCTCTGTCAATAATCGCCCACTTTCAGCTCGAGCAGCATATATTCGTTCCCCTTCTCAGCTCCCTTTACTTATCTCCTTTTCACTTCTAGCAGCCTCGTTCCCCTTTTCAGCTCCAACAGCCTTTCCTTATCTCCTTTTCAGCTCTAGCAGCTTATATTCGTTCCTCTTTTCAGCTCTGACACCCTTTACTTATCTCCTTTTCAGCTCGAGCAGCCTCGTTCACCTTTCAGCATTTGCAGCCTGGCTACGAAGGAGACATTTTACACCCTTAAAGGGGAAGTGCACAAGAAGAAAAATATAATCACGTTTTTGTATGTGAAGCAAAACGGAATTTTAAATTTAAATGATATGAATGTTTGAAAATAGACGCTCTTTTTTCCTATCAAAAATAGGCTAATAATGTCTAAAGACGTCATTTGTTTATCAATTGGCACCAGCGACGTCATGTTGCTAGATGCCTAAGTCGTGGAGTGTTTATTATGGAAATAGAACTCGGAGATAAATCGATAAAATAAACTAGTTACGTGTGACATCTGTACTGTTTTGACTATTAACTTACCCAATAAAAACGTTTTACGTTGAAAAAGTGCCCGACAAAGAGGTTTATTTTCGTGTCAACTTTCCCTTTAACAGCCTGCCTGTATTAAGCACTCTACCTTCTCTCCTTGAACAAGCTGTAATTGAACCAGTTGTACAACCAAACAGCATTATTCTGTAGTGAACAAGTATTTTCTCTTGGTGTCAAATGACCACCGCACTGTCATCCAGGATCGCCAAATGATTGGGTGAACTCCATCAGCCATCAATATGGACAAGTTATCAACAGCAAGGGAAGACACATCACAGATAAGTATTGGCCAGTGGAGTTCAATCGTGGAAGAAGAACCTCTAAGATGACCGAAGATCAGAATGACATTCAACTGCAACCACAGAGGAAACTGTTGATGCAATACATGGTATGACTAAGGATGGTCGACGTCTCACCACACGTCCCATAGCCGGTACAACAGACTCTCCTATATCTTGAGAACTTAAGTTTCGAAGGCTTTGGACTTCTGATCAGAAACTGTATAGAATTTACGTCGTTTTGAAGCAGACCCGGCTGACTTTGTGGCTGAATCCTATGTAAACACGGACGAGTTTAGGGTTCAAAGCTGTCAACTAGAGACTAAACAATTGCGGTACAGTCGAAACATCTCCTTCTCCGAAAGTCTCTTCTATCACCTGGCAATTTAATGGGTTAAGTTTTCTTGGATTTCAAGGAATTTTAGCTCCGACCATTAATTGCTAATAATATGCTAATCTAATCACTTCAGTTGAGTTGTGCCACCAGAAGAATGGACCTGTGAACAAATCTTTCAGATATCGCTTCCATGTGTGGCATTGCATATCCTCCGTCATCATGACATTTGTGTTCCCCACATGGGAACCATGTGTGAAGCCCATTTCTGGTGTCCCCCGCCGTGATATTGCTGGAATATTGCTAAAAGCGGCGTTAAGCCATACTCACTCATTCACTCATGCCATTTGTCATTGTTACATTGCCATCCCTCTGGAAAGCAGAACTATCTGGCAAGCCTCACGCAAATGAAGATGACATCACTCCCGTTTCAGCATGATTGCTGCTTGAATTATGTTGACAAACATTACCTACAAACCCACTCCATCATAATGAGGCTCAGATGGTTTCATAGTAAATCCAGTTGATTTACAAACAGTGTGTCATGTAACTGCATATGACAGTTGCGCTCATATAATCCTCACATAATTTAACACCCTATGGGTCGCATACATGGCAATAACAACAACAATGATGATGATGATGATGTCGCATCAATTGTTATACCCCATCAATGCATCAGTGGGCTCGATTTTTGTTCTCACTTGATCAAAGTACACCACAAGAAGAATCCGTCTTGAGATTTCGTTTGGATATTGGCAGTTGAGTTGTAGATTACAAATATAGGTCAATGATTGTACAATCTCTTTAGTGACGAGCATCCCGTCAAATTCTTTTAAAAACAACGTCGGAAAAGATGTCGTTCCGTCTACTGTTCCATAAAGTTTTAACCCTGCATGCAACTGCAGCATATGATATTGTGATCATGTGTGTCATATTACCCAGCGTTAGGGTGTTACCTTGTCTGAGCCCTGCATGTATAGACACAAGTCTCATATCCCACGGCTGTGTGTTATAGTAGCTCACACGTATCTACAGCAACGTATACCATGTGACCTGGGATCACGTGCAGCTGCACATACTGGCATAGCCTCCATACCTGAGATCACATGTTCATGTAACAGCTGCATGTGTGATACACGTAGATAAACGTTCACATTACGTATCTACGTCACCGATCTACATCACAAACGTGGAAACGTGCCCAGCCAGCATCCCTGGTATGTTACTGCCTGGATAACATATGCATTCGTAATAGGTTATTCCCAGCGATGACAATATCCGTGCGTGGGTGAATATTGTTGTATACCACAGCCTGCAACAGCCTGGTTAGATCCCGACAACCTGTACCTACAAGCCTTGAACAGGCAAACCAGAGGTTGATACCACGAGCAACAAGGCATTACGTCGCTGTAAGTCGACCACAGCCAAGACCTCATATACTGTCTCCAGGTCTCTCATTTATAAGTACATGATTTCTGACCTCCTCGAACATGTATGCTTCATTATCGGTATTGCTTCAACGTCCCTATGACGTCATGAGAAATAGATCATTTTCAGTGCACCGCTTATACGGGCGCTTCGATTGCAACACTCCATCCAATAAAGCTAATGTGTGATATATTTATATCCGATGCTGCATGTGTAAAATCTCGACTGTGGAGACAACTTACAATGTACATTAAACATGATATCCGTGCACGTGCATGAAGGTCTCTGTAAGAAGTACCACTTAACATACTTCATGCTCGTGCAATCAGCCCCATGTTTGTCACGTCTGCCATGGTGAGGTGAGGTGAGGTGAAATTGGGTTTAACGTCGTGCTTGAGAATATTTCGCTCATATGACGACGTGCATGTGTGTGTATGTGTATGTGCTGCTGTTTGTACTAGCCCAGACTAAAGCTGGTTTTATAGTGCTAGCCCACTGAGATACCATGCTGCAATGAAGCATGAATATCCCACTCAGACACATTATACTGACTCCGAGCCGACCAGTCCTTGTTGTGCCCATTAATGCCGAGCGCCAGGCAGGGACCAACAAGTATCATATTTTAACGTCTTTTGGTATGACGCGGTCGGGGATCGAACCCGCGACCTTCCACTCTCCGGGCGGACGCTTTAACCACTACACCACGGAGGCGGTCTACGTCTGTCATGGGCCGCTGGGGTAGCCTAGTGGTTAAAGCGTTCGCTTGTCACCCCGAAGATACGGATTCGATTCCCCACACGGGTACAATGTGTTGAGCCCATTTCTGGTGTCCTCCGCCGTGATATTGCTGGAATATTGCTAAAAGCGGCGTGAAACTAAACTCACTCACTCACATGTTTGTCTGACTAACGATGGGCTATTTCTGACCGATGTACACCACCATTCACTCACCCAGTAACAACATCGGGTTAACGCTCCGTGAACACATATCACCTGCAGACTATAACATATTGTACCGGTCATGGGAAGGGCATTAGCATAACTCTGTGTTTACGATCGACGCGGATCTAGGTCAGGGAGGCTTGAATGACGCCAAACGCTGACCAGCGTCGCCACAGGAATCTGGCATTTCAGGGATAAAAAAAGGTAAGCATGCATTATCGGGGAAATATTCCAGTCGTTTATTACAGAGACGTGGAATATTTCGATAACGCATACTAACGTTTTTATCCGGGAAATGTCAGCTTCCTGCGTTTAATATACAACAGATATACACCCGGCCTGGACCTCTGCACGTGAACTCGCCTGACTTACGTCCACGCATGCGCAGTATACCGTTTTAAAACTAAATGTTGTGAAATACACACTCAATGTTGGATCTAACCCTTTACCATAAGCACACCACGTGGCTATCATAACTTCAGAAACCAATTTAATCTACCATAAAAACAAACATTTAGAATGTCGTAACATGTGGGTAGTGCATGTTTTGACAATTAAAACTGCAAACTTCTCCTGAATCATGAACCTCATAACTAGACAGAATTCTGCAGAACGGATTTACAAGTAAATATTCTTGAACATATATAGGCAAAAAGGAACATTATACAGCCAATAGTTTACAGTTGATTTCTTCAAAATCATCAAGACAAAGTTAATGTATAATATATAGATTACTTCAGGAACTTAGTTACTTTTTATATAAGCGTGCGCGTGCGTGCGTGCATGCGTGTGCGTTATCGTCAAGTTTTACATTCCCAGTTACAGTATCACCCGATTTTACTCGATAAAATCGAGTGAGGTATCTCACCCTCACGTACTCGCCTAGTCTCTCGTACAGACCCTGAAGCAAATATATCCAAGAAAGCCCACACAAGTCTAGAAAATGTGGCAAGTCTAGATTTCCTCAGCTTCAGAAAATGAAGAAAGTCTAGATTTCCTCAGGGCTCCTTTTCATTATATATAATTTTTTTTACTATGAACTTTTTTCAGTAAAATATGTTCATTTCAGAGACTAGTTGTTAGTCTAGTACTCGTCGTCCAACACAGGTTATATCAACCTCACGTACTTAGCATCTGAAACAGGTATTTCACTAACAAGTACTCGGATTCTCACAAATGTATCTCACTAACACGTACTCTAAGCAGCTCACACAGGTATTTCATTTGCGTAATTGGCGTCCCAAACAGGTAGCTCACCCTCACATACACGGCGTCTCACAAAGGTATCTCACTAACACGTACTAAGCAGCTCACACAGGTATTTCATTAGCGTAATTGGCTTCCCCACACACATATGTCTCACTAACACTGACTCGGTGTCCCACACTGGCAGGTATCTCAACCTGACGTACACGGCGTCTCACACAGGTATCTCATTCACACTTTCTCGAGTCTCGCACATATCTCACTAACACTGACTCGGTGTGCTCACACAGGTATCTCACGTACACGGCGTCTCACACAGGTATCTCACTTTCACGTACACGGCGTCTCACACAGGTATCTCACTCTCACGTACACGGCGTCTCATACAGGCGTATCTCACATAGGTATCTCACTCTCACGTACTCGGCGTCTACACGGTGTCCCACACAGGTATCTCACGTACTCGGCGTCTCACAGGTATCTCACTCTCACGTACACGGCGAATCTCACTCTCCACTTCACACGGCGTCTCACACGGGTCTCACATAGGTATCTCTCACGTACTCGGCGTACAGGAATCGGCACGGCGTCTCACACAGGTATCTCACTCTCACGTACACGGCGTCTCACACAGGTATCTCACTCTCACGTACACGGCATCTCACACAGGTATCTCGCTCTCACGTACACGGCGTCTCATACAGGTATCTCGCTCTCACGTACACAGCGTCTCACACAGGAATCTCACGTACACAGCGTCTCACACAGGAATCTCACGTACACAGCGTCTCACACGAGACTAGACTAAGGCTTAGTCTCTGAATATATATAATTTTGATAGTAACAACAAGCCAATTTATATTGAAAAGGAGCCCTAGGGAGACCAGAGATTCAGAACCTGAGGAAATCTAGACTTGCTTTATTTAGGGCTTTAGCACTGCAGAGAGGGCTTGGCAGTAGGGAAATTAATGTGGTTCAGGGACTGTGAGACAGACTAGAATCTCACGTACACAGCGTCTCACACAGGAATCTCACGTACACAGCGTCTCACACAGGAATCTCACGTACACAGCGTCTCACACAGGTATCTCACGTACACGGCGTCTCACACAGGTATCTCACTCTCACGTACACGGCATCTCATACCGGAATCTCACTCTCACGTACACGTGTGTGTGTGTGTGTTATATTGTCATAACATTATTGGGGTATACCCTCCTGATAAGCCAGTGACACTGAGATACATTGCACAGTGTATACATTAAGGTGTATGTACTTTAAGAGTCAGTACCACACACACCCCACTGCAAGCGACGTTAACATTGCTTGTAGGCCGTGAGGAAACCGGGCCAAGTCACCGGCGTGAACACGACGTAGGTGTAACGCACCCAGTAACTGGTCCGGGTAAGTATGTCACGACATCGCCCACGTAGCGCCAGGGAGGTGGAATTCACAAAATTGTTTGGGAAACTAACAAATGATAAAGACTTGAAAGGTGTCAGAGTGTGATTAAGTGTGGAGACGCTGTTGTCGTGTGAAGCAGCCGTACAATCACCCCGAAGGTGTCATCGTGACGCTCCCCAACCAAGCTCGACTTTGACTTACACGCTGCCATATGTTTTCAAGCAACTGTGGAAGACTGAAGCCCAGATATGATGACTATGATAAACGTGATTTATATGCAGCAGTCGAACATAAAGGAATAGAAAAGCAGATACAGTTTCAGTGCCAGAACCATGTGACGTCGTTGATTAAGATATACATGATAGCTCTACGTCATTCGTAATCCTATGATAAACAACAAAGTTACGATAGCTCGTAACGCTACGAACACTTTGTGGATCGGGTCGCAGGCTTATAGGATGAGTGAGTGAGTGAGTTTCGTTTTGACACGGAAGTGTAGCATTGGTGTCACGGCGTGTCTAATCGATGTGGGAGAAAGCCATAATTGACACCCTCAGACGTAACCACTTTGGTGAAACACACGAGCAAGGGTGAGATACAAACAGAACCGGGTACAAATGGGATTCTACCCGACGATCATGGTTTCAGGTGTCGTAGACGACTGGGCTGCCTGTAGGGTATGACGTTGTCGACTGGGCTGCCTGTAGGGTGTGACGTTGTCGACTGGGCTGCCTGTAGGATATGACGTTGTCGACTGGGCTGCCTGTAGGGTATTGTCGACTAGGGGAGCACAGCGAGTTTACTTGTTACATGTCATCATACCCGATGTCCAGGATTGAGTGAGTGAGTTGAGTTTTACGCCACACTCAGCAATATTCCAGCTATATGGCGGCGGTCTGTAAATAATCGGATCTGGACCAGGCAATCCAGGGATCAATAGCATGAACATCGATCTGCACAATTGCGATGCGATGACATGTGTCAACCCAGTCAGCGAGCCTGACCGCCCGATCCCGTTAGTCGCCTCTTACGACAAGCATGGGTTACTGAAGGTTCATTCTAACCCGGACCTTCACGGGTTGGTCATAATATCAATCATAGGACTTTCTGGTTGAGACGATTGTCTCGAGGACGCTGACACAGAGTTGAAATATTGCTGAGAAAACAGCACCGACAAGAAGGTATCATAGCCTTGGGTAAAACTTGATATTGAGAAGTGAGCGCGCGGCGGCGGATGGGGGAAGGGGAAGATGCTGTGCCGCTGACACAGGTTACGTAATCTATACCTGTATAGAACACAACAACCTATGTACACATATGCTGAACACATGGGCTCATCACGCGACATGACTGACTTACAAACACACAGTGACTCAGTCGTGATTGCAACAGAGGGAATGTTGACGTCATACTGTTTGTACACTCACTCACTCACTATAGCGCGACCAAGGTGCAACCGCCTTAAACTTGGGCCACGTTTAATAATGTGGCTACTTTGTCAGGTCTTTTCTCCCAACGCCTTGGGTAAGATTGCGACTAAATAGAAAAGAATTTGACAAAATGCGACTAAGGAACTATCGTATGTAGAAGCATTCAACAAATACTTGACGTGACATGTTGGGGATAGGCTTACGTTTTGCCGCCACAGTTATGCCAAGATTCCCTCTAGGTCGTTCCTGTATACCTACCGACCAATTGCAGTTATACTCTTCACCTCATCGATGTATTCTGGTATTCGGGGAATGTTCTGCCTCTCTCTGAACATCCATTTCTAAATGCCGTGAATGACAAAAAATACATCGTGACCTTTCCCGAAAGTCTCCAATATATCTTCAGGTGTAACATCAATACCCCTTGTATATATAGCGGTAAAGTATCGCCGGTACACGAGATGAGATTAGTAATGTCTGCATGTTCTTCAACCACCAGGGCCGTGTTACCTGCACGAATGGTAGACAGATACAAGGGATCTACAAACATAGACATTATACCAGCATCAAAGTTGCACCTCGCTTGCCGGTGTGTGTCGGCAGGTATTGTAAGTTTCCCCGTTTGAGCTGAACATGAAGAAACGTAAATCTGCTTCCCTTAGTCGCGGGCATTTTCTTTTTCTCTTTTGTGGTTTGGCAAAGACGCAACATTGAAGCGTTCGTGTAGGATAAGTGTCTGCAGTGCTCGTGCATGTTTCATGACGTCAGAATCATGTCATTATATATGCTCGAGACATGATTGCTAGTTGAACTACACAATTAAAGGGAGACTCGGCTGTGGCTACACCCTCTGTATAGTGGAGAGCACGGGTACACCTTACTGAACTCCACAATTAAAGGGAGTCTGCTAACTGAAATCCCCAATTAAAGCCTATATCTGGACGTTGTCCCCAGTGATATTGCTTGGGTGATGTTGTTGGCATATTTCTGGAATATTGATAAAAGTGGCGTATAATACCTTATACTCACTCACTAACCGACAAAGGCATGTGTACTACCGTATAAATGCATATCACAACCCTGAACTTCATGTACCAGACATCGGTTCCCAATTGCGCAGATCGATGCTCATGCTGTTGATCACTGGATTGTCTGGTCTGGACTTCAGTATTTACAGACCGCTGCCATATAGCTGGAATATTGCTGAGTGCTGCGTAAAACTAAACTCACTCACTCATGTAACAGACGCAACTTTTGTATTTTGAATCCTATGATGTCCAAATCAGAATGCAATTTTTCGTAATGGGTCTCTCTGTTTGTGTGTCCTCTTACTTTGAAACAAAGAGGGGATAAGGGGAATCATGGCGTGATTCTAACCTCACATCCTGGAAGACTTCCTACATGCACGCATACTTGAAACAGCTTACAAAGTCACGATTCTGATTGCATAACTTAAAACTGAACCCAAATCGTGTTCCACGCTTTTATCGACTCTAACTATAAACAGATTAATCATTCCACCTAGTTATCACCACTTATTGATTCCCACGAGCGCGGATATAGATTGTGAATGAATGTGAGCGGCCATGTGTGACTCGCCATCTGTATGTTTGTTTCCATATATGGAAAGTGACCTCGCATCCCGTCGCGACCTATGGCTCGGGAGGAGGCCTCGCGCTCAAATCACTTCCCCTTTCAATTGTGTAAGAGGAAGGGGTGGGTGGGGCGGAAGGGGGACATCGCCAGCGTCCGCCACGAACAGATGTACGGAACCTATAAGTGGCGAAAGATGGGTGATGGTAACATTCCGGATGTTTACTCGACGCCACTATCTTACGACGGTATGATTAACACCAGCGTAACCCCTTCTGTGAGATTTACGAGGAAACGTGTGTTCGGGTTATCTCATTGACACGAGATATTCCCCGCATTTGTTACGTAACAAGGACGTAACTAGTTCTAGACGGGTCTAATTTATTTATTTCTGCAACTACAAGATCTAGTTACGCCATAACAATTTATCATGTTCTTTTGTTACTTACTTTTTCGATTTTTATAAGGGATGGTAATTTTATAATCTGGCTCAAATGGCATGGAAAGTGAGCTAAGGGATTACCTCCCGGCAGAAAGCCACCATTCTAGGGTGGTGCACAAGACAGAACCTCTAATGTCTGTGATTGTCTCCAATAGGTAAGATCAAATATAAATCGGTATAAATTGTTACTCTTAACTTCATTAAGCATTCTATGCTGCCAGACAACTAATGATGGTTGTCAAGAAAATAATGCTGGTAACTACAAATATTCTAATTTGAATAGAAATCTGGAAACTGACCGTCAAAAGAAAGTATGCACTTGAAAACTGGATTTGTCCAGACTGTTACAAACGTTGTCAAAATGTTACTGGCACAGTCCAAACTAAAGGTCCAAATTGTAACTCTGAAGCTTGTTTCAAATAAAGCGCCATCGAATGCCCATTTCTTGCTTGTTTCATTTTTAGCCAATATCAGATATAGTGACCATGCACCCACTCCACACTGTCGGGGCATGATGACACATAATGAACCAGATCACACACTGTGGACACCCACTCCACACTGTCGGGGCACACAATGAACCAGATCACACACTGTGGCCACCCACTCCACACTGTCGGGGCACGATGACACACAATGAACCAGATCACACACTGTGGCCACCCACTCCACACTGTCGGGGCACGATGACACAGAGTGAACCAGATCACACACTGTGGACACCCACTCCACACTGTCGGGGCACGATGACACACAATGAACCAGATCACACACTGTGGCCACCCACCCACATGCACAATGAACCAGATCACACACACTGTGGCCACCCACTCCACACTGTCGGGGCACGATGACACACAGTGAACCAGATCACACACAGTGGCCACCCACTCCACACTGTCGGGGCACGATGACACACAATGAACCAGATCACACACTGTGGACACCCACTCCACACTGTCGGGGCACGATGACACACAATGAACCAGATCACACACTGTGGACACCCACTACACACTGTCGGGGCACGATGACACATGCACAATGAACCAGATCACACACTGTGGACACCCACTCCACACTGTCGGGGCACGATGACACACAATGAACCAGATCACACACTGTGGACACCCACTCCACACTGTCGGGGCACGATGACACACAATGAACCAGATCACACACTGTGGACACCCACTACACACTGTCGGGGCACGATGACACATGACACAATGAACCAGATCACACACTGTGGACACCCACTACACACTGTCGGGGCACGATGACACACAATGAACCAGATCACACACTGTGGACACCCACTCCACACTGCCGGGGCACGATGACACACAATGAACCAGATCACACACTGTGGACACCCACTACACACTGTCGGGGCACGATGACATACAATGAACCAGATGTATCTGTTACTCAGATGAACTGCTCCAAGCGATCGTGTAACCAACCCTGTAGTGTGAAGCCCTGCAGGCGGGGACGGAACCAACACACCTAAACACATAATCAGGGTACTACAGTCTTCTGTAACATAGGCACTGTAACTATATATTTATAGGGTAATACTTCGGAAATGTGGAAATACTTCTCCGCCAACTATTTTTATAGGCACTGAAACTAATATATCTGAGCTGAGGATCAGAGCTCAATTGTGTGCCCAGTAGACTTGTACCAGTCTCTAAGGTAATAAATACTAGTTCAAATGAAAATTTCTAAAAGAATATGAATAAACAAAAAAACACATTGTCCCTTTAACAGATAGCTGGCGTACTGTCCGTTAATCTAGACTTGCTTCTAGAACTACTATACATCCATTGGATTAGCATTCAGTACAGCCTTGGAGCAAGGCTATGTGCCAAGATGTGTTTGTTGGCTCATGCTGTTGATCACTGGATTGTCTGGTCCAAACTCAATTCTTTACAGACCGCCGCCATATCATAGCTGGAATATTGCTGAGTGCGACGTAAAACTAAACTCACTCACTCATTTGAACAATAATGTTCCGCGAAATAGCTTTTTACTGCCTTAACTATTGGGTTAATGAATGTGACACAAATATGTTTAAGTAAACAATACATTGAATGACTTTAATCTATTTGCTATAGGACCGCCACACTATAACCCGAGTTCAGTTTCTCTAGTGGTAAAACCAGTTTTCGAACATAGATATCACCATCACTCTACTACATCAACACCATTATGCTACATCAACACGATCATCTTACAACAACAACAACGCTATCAACAACGTGTAGCAAGTATTAGACATTGTGGTTTTGGTATTCCTAAACAGCGCTGATTATGACTTTTAGTGCTCTGTATATCGTGATTTATGCAAGATGTCTACATAGATACGAGATTTGTATGTTCATTACAACGTCTTGTATACCTGAGCGACTGTCCATGGAGAAGCTACAGTGTGCGTCCCCACTGCAGCAGTGAGCGTTGTTCAAGTCACGCTACAACGCATCGTGTACCTGAGACAGTAGTCTGTCTCACAGTCCCTGAACCACATTATTTTCCCCACTGCCAAGCTCTCTCTGCAGTGCTAAAGCCCTAAATAAAGCAAGTCTAGATTTCCTCAGGTTCAGGTTCTGAATCTCTGGTCTCCCCAGGGCTCCTTTTCAATATAAATGGGCTTGTTTGTTACTATAAAAATTATATATATTCAGAGACTAAGCCTTAGTCTACTGAGACAGGGACTAGAAGCAGTAATTCACACATTCCTGTGTCCAGCAACAATGATAAACCTGCCCAGCCCCACTAAATCACGCTCACTTCTCGCCATACACTACCTGAGCTCTCATTGTTTGGAGGTGGTGGTTTGTTTTACAATATTTGTGCGAAAACCTACATTGAAAAAAATGACTCCGGATTAATAACATTGAAATGATATGGATTAAAACATTTTGCTCAATCTGTAATGGACCAGGCATTATAGTAATTTATCACCCTTCATTGTAACAATGATGTACAAACATGTTAAAGTGTGTCAGTATACCACGATGGTGGGAAAGTACCTGTTGTTTTATCGGCTAGGATAACAGTCTTTCACAAAGTGTAAACATGTTTCTTGTATCCTGTACTGTAAGTAATCAATTAGTATTACAAGTGCAGCTATAACAAATGATAACGACTTATAAAATCCCATTTATATGTGTGCGTTTAAAAAACAACTCACAGATAAGTAAATTTATTTTTTTTAAATGGAATTTGATCTTAAATTGTTATCAGTCGATGTATTTGCATGCAATAGAAAAAAATGCATGAGATATAGTTAAAGTGGCCACTCTCTTTAATATTAAATTAAATTACAAAATCAAGATATTAAACGGAGATAATAAACATGTATCAATTTATAGAAACGAGTAAATAAAAACATTTATTTTTTTATCTTGACTACAGCCCGAACCACATTATGGACAAAAAACACGAGTCGACAACGGGTCACTTTTCCGCTATTTTCGTGTAGCGGCTCCAAGCGCCCAGGTCATTGTATCAGCTTTTGCCACTTGTTCAGCATTATGAATGGGGAATTTTACGCAGCATTTTCCTCGGCCTATCGCCATCAATACCACGTGGCCTCTCTCACAAGTAGATGGGGCACATGATCACTGAGGAATGTCAACAATGTAGAAAGGCGTGGCTTTGTGTCAATCACGGCGGGCGTCGAGTCTACTATCGTCATGGGGGAATAGGTGAGTCGATTTTTCGCACCTGCTGAGTTACAGTGTTTGACAAAAGATAGTTAAATAACACAAATTAAACCTGTTTTTGTATAGATTACATGTTTGAGAATGTAATCATGTTATTTTCCGTCGTGTTTGGGGCAATGAAAAAGGTAAAAATCAGCAAATTTTGTTCACACCTGACACCCCTATTTACGGTGACAAGTTAGTCGGTCGTGGCGTTGTTGGGAATAGGAGTCCGCAGGTTGTGTCGACCAGCGAGCATATTCGCGTAAGTATTTATTGAACAGGAATCGTATAACCTTCAATGTATTTGCCGATTATCATTCTATCGTATGTTCCAAAATCCTTCGCGTTGTAGTGTTCTAAGTCTGCCATCTTGGCCAAAAGTTGCGGGACATTTTGCGGTACAAAAACAACATGGCGGTGTTTGGTTCAGTGGAGGTTGTTCTGTAGTGCTGTCAAAATGTTTTAAAATATCCCGATTACCGTTCTGATAAGCTTACATGTGTACACTTTCACCGGTTCTACTTTTATACCAATCATATAAGCGCGTTGTTGCTACTTTCCAAAGCGAGCGACTACCTTGTTTCGTTGGTGAACGAAGTGTGAAGTTTGTTGTTGTATCGGCAGTGTACAGGTTATGCTGGGCTCACGTCGAGGTGATGCGAGAATGTCAGGTATGCCTGTTGCAGGAGCTGCTGGCGCCGCACACTATCACAGCCTATCTAACACGTTAATGTCAGCCCCGTTTTACGGCTGGAAATGTCGGGGTACATCCCGATACTCCTGCAACCCATGCAGCGAACCAGCTTCCTGTCCCAGTCTGTTAATGTTACATCACTGGGGTGCACGGCCAGACCAGCCACAACAACGTCCAGCTGACGCAGTTCGCATTTTACTCAATTATATGTTTGCTGCTAGACACCCTCCAATAGTTAGAACAGGCCAGCTTCATTTCCTTTTCTAACATCGTGTGTGAGAGATAGCACTGTTTCATCAGGTCAATATTAGACTTAGATAATGTTATATTTTTATATTCATTCGGGTGATTTCAGCACTATTTATGATAGAGTTGTCTGAGTCATAATGTGGAAATATTGTTGAATGTGTTCATTATGATAAAAGGTTTGAATGGACAGTGTTGAATGTGTGTGAACTGTGTTGATACTGAAACCCCCTTATGACAGTAACCTACTTTCAGCCTCCAGTGTATAAACACTGTAACAGCAGACTGTCATTTCCTTGGTTTCAGTATTTGCAGATTATGAAGTGCCTTTCATTTCAGTATGGAGATGGCCCTTGTTTTGGTGTATATAATGTCCTACATTTGTGTATACATTTCATTTAGACTAGCTACTGTAATATATATGTATGTATATAGTAGGTATAACATCCATGTGTCAGTGTGTATGAACTAGATGTGTAATGTTTTTCAGTGCATATTGACTAGGATTATTCCCTATTTTTCAGGATATATTGACTACATATGTCCTATGATTGGTGTGTATTGTCAAGAATGTGTCGTATATGCTGGTGTATACAACAGTTATATCCTACCTTTCTAAGCAATATGGTTGAAGTATTGTGTCTGACATTTACTATTTATACTAAGAAGGTAAAGTATTGTGTTTAGTGAATTTGCAAAGACAATGGGGTTGGGGTAGTCCTGTGGTTAAGTTACTTGCTGACCATGACGAAAGCCTGAGGTTTATTTCTCACATGTGTACAGCATGCAAATCCTTATCTGGTGTTCCCTGCTGCAATATTGCTGGAATCTTGTTTCATTCATAAATCTAAAGACAATGAATACTGTTCCTCTACAGTTGAAACAGTTCTATCCAGTTGAGATAACTGTATTACTTTCCCTGTTTCAGTGTGCGCCAAGGTGTCTGCAGCCAAGACCGGATAGACCAAGAACGAGGCTGCACTCTGCATGAGATACCACAAGATCCCGGAATGTATATTATGTCGCTAGAGAGTGTCACCTAGCGACAAATTCGTAGCCACAGCCCATTAGGGCTCTAATCCATTTCGAAGTTTATTGTTTATTGTTCCTTGCCAGAGGATTTCAGTTGTGGAGTATTTATATGGATACCATTTCGTCCAACAGCACCATTCAATGTCAGTGGAGGATTTTACTTACGATACAAAGAAAAAAGTTTGATATCCAGTCTCAGACAGTTTTCTGTTGCCATTTCAATACTTGTGTGAATCCAGCCTTCAGTAACCATATATGTACCACATGAAGGAATACACGTCTTATTTGTTGGGAAATACTACACATTTGGACATACCCTATGAACCGGATGAGCGGAGAGCGAGCGGTACCACAGGCAGCAGGTAGGCGTCCACTTTTGTCCACGTTTGTCGGAAATAACCGGCACATGCTTCAGGAGATCAGAGACAATCTCAGCCATTTGAGAAAAAACCAAGAGGGAAATGCGGCAGATCTGGCTAACATCAAGCCCGAGTTATCCCAGAGCACACCAAACTTGGTGGATAAAAGTGCTGCCAAGATGACCCGTCTGGATTTATACCACCAGGAGGCATTGGCCGAGATTCGGAATAGTCTTCGGCCGTTCCAGACTGTGAGTGATACCAGTAGCACTGCCAGCAGTAGCTCCAGCTCACAGGCCAATGGAGACATCGATGTCAACAAGCAGATGCTGCAGCAACTGGTGGCATGTGGGATTGACGAGGTAAGTACCTGCTGCAGGGGTTGTTCCTAGTACATTATTGGTTTACAAGAACCTGAGAGTATTGGTTGGCTGGTTTCCAAGAACAGGATGGCATTGGTTTACTGGAACCCCTGTTACTGTGGAGTCTTGGTTTACAAGAACCTGAGAGTATTGGTTGGTTTACAAGAACCTGAGAGTATTGGTTGGTTGGTTTCCAAGAACATGTCAGGGTTGGTATACAAGAACATGTTGGTGTTGGTTCAAGGGTTGTTCCAAGTACATGGTTGGTTTCCAAGAACAGGATGGCATTGGTTTACTGGAACCCCTGTTACTGTGGTTGTTCCCAAGTACTTGGTTTACAAGAACCTGAGAGTATTGGTTGGTTTACAAGAACCTGAGAGTATTGGTTGGCTGGTTTCCAAGAACATGTCAGGGTTGGTATACAAGAACATGTTGGTGTTGGTTCAAGGGTTGTTCCAAGTACATGGTTGGTTTCCAAGAACAGGATGGCATTGGTTTACTGGAACCCCTGTTACTGTGGTTGTTCCCAAGTACATGGTTGGTTGACAGGAACATGGGAGTATTGGTTGGTTGACAGGAACCTGGGAGTATTGGTTGGTTGGTTTCCAAGAACATGTCAGGGGTTGGTTTGGAACCCCTGTTATTGGGGTTGTTTGCATTATTAATCCCAAGTACATAATTGGTTGACAGGAACTGTGGAATATTGGTTGGTTGGTTTCCATGAACATGATGGCATTGGTTTTAACAATATGGCATGGTTAGCTGGTTTATAGAAATATAGTATTGTTGTTTCAGGTAGGGTTGTTATTGGAAGACAAAGTTGGTTGGTGTTTATGGACATAGTAGGATGTGAGTTATCTGGAGGGGTGGGAACGTGTGTAAGGTGGAGGTGTGTATGTGAGGTGGATGTGTTTCCTTTACAGGTGGGGATGTGTGTTATCTAGAGGGGTGGAACGTGTGGAAGGTGTGTATGTGAGGTGGATGTGTTTCCTTTACAGGTGGGGATGTGTGTTATCTAGAGGGGTGGGAACGTGTGTAAGGTGGAGAGGTGTGTATGTGAGGTGGATGTGTTTCCTTTACAGGTGGGGATGTGTGTTATCTAGAGGGGTGGGAACGTGTGGAAGGTGTGTATGTGAGGTGGATGTGTTTCCTTTACAGGTGGGGATGTGTGTTATCTAGAGGGGTGGGAAGGTGTGTAAGGTGGAAGGTGTGTATGTGAGGTGGATGTGTTTCCTTTACAGGTGGGGATGTGTGTTATCTGGGAGGCGTGTGGGGTGGAAGTGTGTATGTGAGGTGGATGTGTTTCCTTTACAGGTGGGGATGTGTGTTATCTAGAGGGGTGGGAGCGTGTGTAAGGTGGAAGGTGTGTATGTGAGGTGGATGTGTTTCCTTTACAGGTGGGGATGTGTGTTATCTAGAGGGGTGGGAACGTGTGGAAGGTGTGTATGTGAGGTGGATGTGTTTCCTTTACAGGTGGGGATGTGTGTTATCTAGAGGGGTGGGAACGTGTGTAAGGTGGAAGGTGTGTATGTGAGGTGGATGTGTTTCCTTTACAGGTGGGGATGTGTGTTATCTAGAGGGGTGGGAACGTGTGTAAGGTGGAGAGTGTGTATGTGAGGTGGATGTGTTTCCTTTACAGGTGGGGATGTGAGTTAGCTGGAGGGGTTGGTATGGGACAGGTTTGGCTAAAACGGAACCACAGCAGAACGGCACCAAATCTGTTTGGCGAAAACGGCACCACATTGGCACAAACGGCTACTGATTTCTGGGCTAAAACGGCACCATACATAAAACAAAGTATGACGTTGACTCATGTTTTATTTCATTTCATTATATAACATTATGGTAACAGGTCTGACAGCAATGTTTGAGTGAGACTAATCTAAAAGATATAACCAATGCAGGAAGGATAGAATCAGGACAGCCATGTTCTCGTTTCATGCGTATTGTAGGTGATGTTGGATTCCTTACATCAGGTTGTAATTTACTGGGGCGGTGGGGTAGCCTAGTGGTTAAAGCGTTGGCTCGTCACGCTGAAGACCCGGGTTAGAATCCCCACATGGGTACAATGTGTGAAGCCCATTTGTGGTGTCCCCTGCCGTGATGTTGCTGGAATATTGCTAAAAGTGGCGTAAAAACAAAGTCAGTCAGTTGTAATTTACTGCTGCTGTTCTCAGAGTCTACAGGCCACAGGGGAGGTCACTCTGACATACTGGAGGCAGCATTGACATGTGGCCACAATACCCTCACTGCGCTTACATGGAGATCAAACTTGAAACTTTGTATAAACAGTTCTGTTTTTGTTATTGAATAATGCTACTAAGATCTTGTTTATATTACAGAAGTGTCAGAATATAGGTATATTTAATGACAAGAATTGTGTTGTAATTTACACTGATACGAAAAATACAGTATAGTAATGATTATAACTTTCACTAGTTTGTGTAGTTTAGATTACTGAACTGGTTGTATTGCTGTGAGATAATATTGATCTGTTGTATAGTATTGATTATGACTTTCTCTAGTTTGTGTAGTTTAGATTACTGAACTGGTTGTATTGCAGTGAGGTAATATTTATGTGACAGCAGCATGTGTAGAATTACCTTTAACGATACTGCCACACCTCACAGTGGCCCAGGTAGATAAGTATGGAAACCCTCCCAGTTTAACATCCACCTAGCCTCAATAAGGAGTGGAATGAGGGAACATCGGGACATCTTTTAACACTATTACCCATATTTAATTTCTGTCCTCCAAAATATAGTCTGAAAATTTGTTTTATTCTTAATTGTGAATATTGTAGTAGTTATAAGAATTTTCTGAAAATTGTTAGCAACATATGAAGCCAATATGCCATATTCAAGTATAAATAGAATGTTCTGATTTGAAATGGTCCCTTGGTGATGGTTTGAAAGCCTGAGGTAATGATCAAGTGATGTACCCCTTCAGGGGTACATAGATCAACAATAGCCCCAGGGCATCCCCTACGGCATGCTGTGGATCCCTATGGGGGGTGGGGCTAACCAGGGACCCTCTAGGAGTGAGGACAGTGTGAGATCCACAGTTTTGGATCGACCTTGACTTACCTACATGAGGCACACAGTTGGACAGTGACCTACCTGGTGTGAAATAATGACAGTGTAAATTGGTGGTCACCCTATTTATGGAACAGGACATTTTTAAGATATATTTTTATGCACCGTGCTGGGAATGTTGTAGACAGTGTCATGTGACATAGTGTTTTTATTGATGTATGTAATGGTTCTCTTTATAAAGGTATATACTGATTTAATTCACAATAAATATTTTGTAGTTCTTTGTCTAAGTAGAAGGAGTATTTTGATCCTTTCGCCATGTTTATAACAATTTTAGTTGCAAATTATTAAGTTTTGAGCAAGACCATATAAATGTGATGAATACCTAAGGAATTCAACAAGTGTTAAAGAAGATATTTCTAGCATAAGGGAGATAAAATTCAATTAAATTAGGGCGAAACTGAACTGTTAAACAATCTTTTGTATCTATATATTCCAAATGTTTGCTATAAAAACCTTTGTCTGACAGTTATTAGGAGTTATTGTTTTTTAAGAATGGGAAAAATGTACACAACCATTTCACATCAATACGTTTAAGAAATCTCGCCAGAGGACAATTAATATAGTGTTTACCAGTGAAACCAAAAATAGAATGCAAAATAACTTAATGATTGTTTGCGAAATGTGAATCATGATGATGGTGTATTCTGTAATCCCATATCCTGACTTGTCTATTTGTAAGTAACTTCCTGGATGTATACATTGTTCTTCGAGTACATAGACATAAGTAAGTGTATTCACTAGTGGTGGTCCGATTAATTGAAATAATTGAAGATTGGTCACAATGACTAAACGACCAAGCAATCATAATGTTTTCTCATAATCGAACACAAACAATTTTGGCACACTTGTTTGCATTAACAACATTTTTCACAAGAATGGTTTTGTCTGTTACATTTCATAAGTACTACAACCCGTTCCTTGTCATGATTGAATTTATCTTAAAGATTCCGGGAAATTTATGTTCTAGTTCTTAACTAGTCCTCCTTTAAAAGATGTGAAGTTTGTAAATGCATTTTGTGCAATTTGAAAAAAACACCGAAAGAACTACACGTTTTTCCTATATTTTTTGTGCATTAACAAACATAACCAGGAGAATTTGGTAAATCACGCTAACCATTTTTTTTCGATGATTGATCGGTTGTAATGAACCAATCATCAATTGTGAGATTTTAACCAATTCCCAACACTAGTATTCACACCTAGAGTCTCGTGTAGTTTCATGTCGATGTGAGAGAGTAACTGACAGACAACCCTACGTTAATTAACTGAAAGAATTGAAAAACTGTGATGACTGTAATGATATTCTCCTAAGCCATCTCTTGAAGTCAGGTGAAATGAAAAACCCACAACATTTTATCTTTGTTGTTTGTATGAAATAGTAAATAAAGGTCTTTGTTCTAGCCAAAAAGGCCACAATCGTAATCTTTTGGTATCTTGCCATGTTAAAACTATACCTACATTGAACTGTAGGGCAAAACATTTGTAAACCAAATATTACAAAATCAAAGGCCTAAACTGTTGTTCTGAGAATCTCAAAACAGTAATCGTTTTGTTTACGCAAGGAAAGAAAGCAAACAAATGTGTATTTTTTCTTTCTCCAGAACCATTTATTTCTTGTAGCTGGGTACTGTCATCTGTCTGAGTGGTGCCTAATTATGGGGTGTTAGTTGCTATGACAACCTCACAAAATATGATGATATCTGATTATCAGTAAGAAAATGTGTGATTGTGGGTCTCTAATGTCCATGAGTTGGGCAGTCTGTAGGTTATTGTCATCAGGTCAATTCTATGTATGTTCTTGTCTTACAATGGGATGGTTCTGCTATAGTTGGATGTTGATAGGTAAGACATGCCACTTACCTGTACGTGTAGACAGGCTTGTCACAATTCTGTGCCAGAAGCTATGTCATGTTTTGATTCATCATGTCCAATGGTGATATCAGGAAAAATATTTCATTTTCTCCAAATATGGCAGCAGTTGATACTATTTCATCTTCGTGAACATGGTCAGTGACTGCGCAATACGGTTGTTTATCATCGGTGTGTAATTAAGAGTACTCAGCTGTGACTGGGAGTTATTGATCAGCTAGTTGTAACTCTGCTATTATCCCACTGTATGGATTTGCAGGATTTAATTTTCTGAAATTTAACAGGAGGTATTATCTGTTCACTAAGCTCTTGATGATGAAGTTTTCAGGTGTGGTACCACATTATTTAAGATTTTAAGTGTGGTCTAAATACAGCAATTGAATTATTATTAGAAGATTGAACTGATAACACTGAGATGAAAGGTCTTTTTAGTATAAAGTTAACCAGTATTTGTGATTGTCGATAAGAAACTGCAAGTTTGATTAGAATAATCAAACTTACAGATAAAAGCTGCGTCTCTGCCTAAGATACACATAATAAATCACCACAACCATGTCAAAATATACATTAAAAATTGCAAATGAAAAATAGTATGATGACACTGTGCCTAAATATCCATTGTGAACTTTCCAGTTGAATACCTGTTTCTCCTTACAGATCTCTGTTTTATTTGTTGAGTGCAGGTTTCACATATATACAAACCTTACTAGTGAATGTTGAAAGACTGCTAAATCCTGCTCATTGCAGCTGAGACTTATATGAGTGTTGTGAAGTTTTGACACACTGAGGGCTTCACATAAACTGAAACTAAGCAGTCACTTGAAATAGTAATGTAATGTATCTTTACATTATACTTCATTGACAGTTTAGTTAAATAATGAAAGGGGGCGGTGGGGTAGCCTAGTGGTGAAAGCGTTGGCTCGTCACGCCGAAGACCCGGGTTCGAATCCCCACATGGGTACAATGTGTGAAGCCCATTTCTGGTGTCCCCCGCCGTGATGTAGCTGGAATATTGCTAAAAGCGGCGTAAAAACAAACTCAGTCAGTAAATAATGAAACTTCGAGGTTTGATCAGCGTGTGTATGAACTTTCAAGATTGGGGTTAGGACAGTATGAGAAAACAAACTTCCTGGATGCATTCACTAGCAGCTATATCCAACTGTCACTCACGTCAAGATAGTCTTCTAGACCCTACATATTCATGATGTATGATTATACAGCTGATCCCTCCCCTTTGTTAATAGTTATACTTTGGAACTTTATCGGGAATGCAATCATTACAGTAAATGTCAGATTTGATAGTGTGCCATGATAGGACTTATTAGGTATGTTAGAAGCGACCAGCTGATTGTGGAATGTCGACTATGTTTATCAGCTTTAGCTGATGGATTCTGATAAACACAGAAACAGACTGGGTGTGTCTGATGCTGACAGATCAGTCAGTGATGATATACGCAGATTAGATGTCTATATAGATCTATACACAGATAAAAGTCTGACTATTTGGCTTGGGTGTGGTTCTAACCTTCATGACGAAATTGTGTCCCTGCTAAACGTATGTTAGTATTATTGACAGATAGTAGTTTGTTAGTATTCTAGTAAACTACTGTCATACCAAGGGATCAGCATCACAAAGGGCTGTGATTGTCGGACTCTCAAATATTATGTTAGGTTTATGAATGTTATTGCCTCCAGATTCTGTGTGGGACCTAATGTTGTTATGCTAGGCAGGGATATTCACATGCTTAAAAAATGCAAAAAATAGATGTCTGTTTTCTTTTCTCTCTCTCTAGATAACATTTTATCCAAATGACCATGTATACTGAGGAATAACACCACACCAAGTACTGGGGAGTAACACTATGCCCTGTATACTGGGGAGTAACATTATAGCATGTACACTGAAGAGTAGCATTATGTCCTGTATACTGTAGAATAACACCACAGCATGTACTGTTGAATAACACCATGCCATGTCCACTGGGGAATAGCACTATGCCCTGTATACTGGGGAATAACATTATAGCATGTACGCTGAAGAGTAGCATTATGTCCTGTATACTGTAGAATAACACCACAGCATGTACTGTTGAATAACACCATGCCATGTCCACTGGGGAATAGCACTATGCCCTGTATACTGGGGAATAACATTATAGCATGTACGCTGAAGAGTAGCATTATGTCCTGTATACTGTAGAATAACACCACAGCATGTACTGTTGAATAACACCATGCCATGTCCACTGGGGAATAGCACTATGCCCTGTATACTGCAGAATAACACCACAAAACATTTACTTGGGAATAACACTATGCCAATACTGTAGAATAACACCACAAAACATTTACTGGGGAATAACACTATGCCAATACTGTAGAATAACACCACAAAACATTTACTAGGGAATAGCACCATGCCATGTCCACTGGGGAATAGCACTATGCCCTGTATACTGTAGAATAACACCACACCACATACTATATCATGTTTTCTGGCAAAGAAAATGTCAGGGAATAAGAATATTTTGGCTAAGGTAAATAGGGTTTCATTTTGATATATCTGAGTTCAGTTTGAATCATGAGTGTAATTTTCTTTTCCACAACCCAAAGGAGAAACATTTGCTATTAGTGCTAAATTCAACAATTTCATTTTTTAGCGAGAAACCACATTAGTACTATCTAAGTACTATGTCTAGAGCCGGATTGTCTGTTAAAAGTTGTTCAGCAACTTGAACTTGCCAGGAGTTAGTTAGTTGTTAACACCACTACACAAGTGATGGAAAGCGACCATGGTATAAACATGTTATCAGCCTACTTCCATGGGCAGTGATAACAGATATCTTATCCTTGTGTGACCCGATGTGATAAAATAGCGTACATTCCAGCCTATCTCTTGCCTGGGTTATATGCTGGGATGAAGATGGTTGTAGTGGGATGGACAGTATGAAGCCAGGTGGCTGGCACTTGGTCTGCGGGCTACACTGGAAGGAGGGCTAATCCTCTCAGGCAGCTACTGCATAGTCCACATACTGACTCTGGGTCATTACCAGGAATCAATGGTTCACAGAAAGCAGCCACTCCTCCTATAACAATGATATATACACATGTACTAACCTAGGGGCAGATATACAAGAGTGGTAGTAGGTATATATATCTGACCCACCCAAAACCTTCATCATTCTTTTGCTACCATGGAGTTGTTCATTAAAACTGGCATGCTTACCATGATTGTGTAACCTGTCGTTAGAATTTTCATTTAAAAATATTATGTCCATGCAGACTAACTTCTGGTGCCTGAAATGAAATATTTTGTGGAAGCTGAAAAGGAGCCTAGAGACTTTTCCCATTTTGACAAGAAACTGAAACTGACTGCTGTAATCTAGACTTGCCTTGTGCTGTGTATGGGGACGGTAGGGTAGCCGAGTGGTTAAAGTGTTCACTTGTCACGCTGAAGACCCGGGTTCGATGCCCACATGGGTATAATGTGTGAAGCCCATTTTTACTCACTCACTCACTCACTCATTAATGGGTGTTAAGGATATTTTTGTTTTGGGGTCTGTATGACAGACCATTGTCCATGCACTTTCAGGGGAGAAACATGCATTGTTTAGGCATATATGAACATGATGAACTATGACAAACTAATCAATTTTTGCTAGGGATATTGTGTCATTTCTTATACACCAAGCTCATATAAATGTAAATATTTTGAAATATCACAGTATCCTTGTAAGGTAAAGCAGTTTGAGTATTTGTTTCATGATATTTAACCCAATTGTTCATTTGTTGTAGTAAATATATACCTAATATATTGTATGAGTTCGTTTTTGTTGTCTGATACATATCTGATTTAGATAACCTACAGATCTGAAAGTTTTTCATGAGTAAGCTACCTTCCTAAAAACTGATAATGACTTACCAATCTGAGATTATCATAATGATATTGCACACTATTTATCAGACAGGATGTCAACAACCTCTTGACCTGTATATTAGCTTGATTGTGATAGGGTGTAAGTTGTTTGAAATATAGGTTGTGGATGCCCATCATTTGTCTCTACTCCTTGTCATGCTGCAACTCCTGCTAATGACATTATCAGATATGCATTCAGTTGTCACTGATAATCACATCAAATGATACAGTGTGATAACATAGATATAACATGTCTACATTTGCAGGACAACACTTTCCAACTTATCTGTCAGTTTATCTCAATTGGCATTAAGATGACTGGGCAGAGATCCAGATAAGATTTAGCTCATGTGGGTACTGTACCCACTGTACTTTTTTGGAGTGGGTATTATGAAATGTTGAGTGGGTATTTTATTTTCCGTTACCCACTGCTTTCAAATATGTGCGTATTTCAGTCATTTTACTCACCTAAGTATTATGTGACTGAGTAAGTTTGTATGTTCTGCCTTATGTCATACCTAATCAAAACCAACTTAAATATAATGGAAATGATTTCATAAAAAATCACTCATCCTATACTGACAGTACAACACTTGTCCTATACAAACAGTACAACTTGAATAGCAATCGATGTCTTTTTCATTATGCAAGCGGTTTTTATAAATATATTCCGTACGCATTTTTTAAAAACTTTTTGCGTATCTAACATTTTAAATGCGTAACTGGTACGCAACAATTATTTTTCAATGCGTAATTGGAAACTTTGCATGCATATTTTACCCGGATACGAAGCTTATCTTGGCCTCTGACTGGGTTTACATATTTCATTGTCCATTATATTGACTGTATTAATGTTTCTTGAACGTTAATTTTTGAAAATATGTATTCAGTTTTCTCCCATTCAAAATTTGCTGTATCACATTGAGCAATGACGGATTTTCACTTCTACAATTTATATCATTTAGAGGTATCTATGTAGATCCAGGAAGAAGAATGTACTGTCAAGGCAATACAGCCATGTGGTATATGATATATTTACCAGGGAGTCATGTAGTATGCATGGCATTAGGCTACAGTGTGGGACTTCACAGTGGGTGAAGGTATGACGATTATACAACAGCTGGAAGTGCAGAGGAAGATACTGACTGTAAGATTATATACTTGGAGGCGGCCATGACGTCATCCATCCCCATGTTAGCAGGTAGTTGTAGTCAGGTTACAGAAGCTGCTGCTGCTGCTGCCACCAGGGGGCGATATGCTGGATTCGCTTACACGCTTGCTGCTCTCCACATGTTGCATGCACTGCACACACATATGTATATCTGAATCTAAATAATACCATCAGACTAGGCCAGATTGAGTGCTTGTATACTGGTCATTCTGAAGGAGAAAATAAATTATATGTTGTTAGAATGAAAAGTAATTGATGACTGTGTTATAAGTTTTGCTATGTTAAATCTGGATGATTTATATATAATTATGACCTACTTAAAAACAACACCTGCATCGGTAGTATGTTGCAATTCATCATCTGAATAATTGATCCATTTATTGGCCTGTAGTTCACCTCCAGCCACGTCTGACCCATTTTGTAAATGTTGTCATTTTGTCTGCTTTACAAGGGTAAGGGAGGTTGCACTGGTTAATGATTTGCACTTGAATTCTCTGCTTTAATTGCCCACAGAGATAGAATGTCTGAAGCCCATTTTCTGGTGTCTATGTTTAAAATGTAAAACCAGTAATGAATTCTTTCTGACTACTTCGGAAATCCAGTGTGATTATCTGACCCTCGCGGCACATTCGACATTTTTCCATGTGACAATTACTCAACAGGAAATAGGAAGACACAACGATTTTGATAATATCAGTACTTGGACACGTTTTCTGATCTGAAATGTTTTAAGCCCCGATTAGTTGTGTGGAATATTGAACCTGTGGACCTGTTATGCTTTAACATGCCCTGGAATAAGTTTGCAGCATATTAGTATTACTGCAGTGGAGTGTTTGGTTTAGGTGTAAGCAGGATCTGCATTGTAAACATACTTTCACCATCTGAGAATGAAATTACCAGGGTGTGTGTGGCTGTGTTGATGAGCAGGATTGGGAGCAGCAGCAGTAACAACGCTGTCTGAATCACCACCTGCATCTGCTCTGTCTTAATATTCAACCATGCTGACAGTAACATTTGTGTTCTCTTGTGTGTGGTTTTATCTGAGGAATTATCAGTGTTTATGTAAGTCAGTACAAGACATGTGTTTGTCAGTATATATATTCCTTCCTTTGAGATATGGTCATCTGTAGTAAACATTCCAGATTGGAATCGGTGGTACATTTTGAAGATTTGTATTTAATGTGGAAGTTATTTCATGGCCATGTCATGCAAGATGAGGTACAAGATTTATTGCACAAATGATCCATGTGGAAACAGGTAGTCAGTATCAGATTTGTTTAAAATTGTGGGCAAGACTTCCGCCCGTATCCCCCCTAAATTTTGACGATGAGGAAAGATTTCTTTGAGCGGCATTTTTAGAAGTTGGATGTGTCTTTCAGTATGTTCAGATACAATTCAAGAAACATGTTAAAACTCATCCTTATCAGATGAGGAATATATATTCAGGTGATATCATTTGACTAGAATGAAATTTAAGGGGGATACGGGTGGAAGTCTTTCCGTAGAGGCGAAGAAAAATTTCAGGTTGGCTCCAAATGAACGGCTGATGTCACCTTCCCTTGTAGAGGTTCTCTAGTGTCAAATCTTTTAAAACAGATTTCGGCACAGATGAGACACATGTTGTTCTAGTGTGGCTTATGAAATACCTGGACCCAGTAACCGGCCATGTGTGACTGTGCCCCATCTGCCACCCTGTGTCCTGTCCTACCCCCACACCCCCCAGAACATTGAGAAATGTTCTCAGTCATACACAGAACCTGTCCAGCCTTGAGGGGTATTGAGAGGGTTTTGTATAGAATGAGTGAGTCCTTCAGTAGCCTGTTGACTGGCCCTAGTAGGGGGGTTCACTGGAGCGTGCCCCAGTAGAGGGAGACATTGTTCAGCTCCACTGTTGGCTATGCATGGAATGCCTGCCCTGGGCTAACATGGGTCACCACCTTACCGCAGGAAGTGACTTACAAACGCATTGTGTAAGTTCCGTTTACTGGGTGACAAGGCAGTAGAAAGTGACGCATTGTAATAAATAGGATAGGATGTAGTACTTGGTATATAAATGTGGAACGTTTAAAGTAGAATGTAGTAACTTGTGTTGATGTTATGAAGGGGTGTGAATAGAAGCAATCATTTGTGTGTTTACAGTATATATAATGTTGTGTTTATGTTGTCTGTCTCAAGGTAGTCAGTATATAATAATCTGTTTTTGGTAAGTAAGTATAAGGTGTTATAAAGAGCATGATTAGTATATAAATATATTGTATATCACAAGGTAGCTGTCAGTATATATAGTGTTTACTGCATAGTGTGTTGGTGGTACTATATACGAACTTAGCATGCTCAGTATACGTATATTGTATATCACTAAGTAGCTGTCAGTATATGTAGTGTTTACTGCATAGTGTTTGGTGGTGGTATATCCGAACTTAGCATGCTGAGTACATATATTGTATATCATTAAGTAGCTGTCAGTATATGTAGTGTTTACTGCATAGTGTTTGGGTGGGTATACTGAACTTAGCATGCTGAGCACGTATATAATTGTATATCATTGAAGTAGCTGTCAGTATATGTATTGTAGTGTTTACTGCATAGTGTTTGGGTGGTATCTGAACTTAGCATGCTGAGTGCATTATATTGTATATCATCATAAAGTAGCTGTCAGTATATGTAGTGTTTACTGCATAGTGTTTGGTGGTGGTATCACGAACTTAGCATGCTTGGTACATATATTGTATATATCATTAAGTAGCTGTCAGTATATGTAGTGTTTACTGCATAGTGTTTGGGTGGTATATCTGAACTTAGCATGCTGAATGCATTATATTGTATATCATTAAGTAGCTGTCAGTATATGTAGTGTTTACTGCATAGTGTTTGGGTGGTATATCTGAACTTAGCATGCTTGAGTACATATATTGTATATCATTAAGAAGTAGCTGTCAGTATATGTAGTGTTTTACTGCATAGTGTTTGGGTGGTATATCTGAACTTAGCATGCTGAGTGCGTATATTGTATATCATTAAGTAGCTGTCAGTATATGTAGTGTTTACTGCATAGTGTTTTGGTGGTATCTGAACTTAGCATGCTTGGTACATATATTGTATATCATTAAGTAGCTGTCAGTATATGTAGTGTTTACTGCATAGTGTTTGGGTGGTATACCGAACTTAGCATGCTGAGAATGCATTATATTGTATATCATTAAGTAGCTGTCAGTATATGTAGTGTTTACTGCATAGTGTTTGGGGTGGTATATATCTGAACTTAGCATGCTTGGTACATATATTGTATATCATTAAGTAGCTGTCAGTATATGTAGTGTTTACTGCATAGTGTTTGGGTGGTATATATCTGAACTTAGCATGCTGAGTGCATTATATTGTATATCATTAAGTAGCTGTCAGTATATGTAGTGTTTACTGCATAGTGTTTGGGTGGTACTATAACTTAGCATGCTTGGTACATATATTGTATATCATTAAGTAGCTGTCAGTATATGTAGTGTTTACTGCATAGTGTTTGGGTGGTATACCTAACTTAGCATGCTGAGCACGTTATATTGTATATCATTAAGTAGCTGTCAGTATATGTAGTGTTTACTGCATAGTGTTTTGGTGGTATCTGAACTTAGCATGCTGATGCATTATATTGTATATCATTAAGTAGCTGTCAGTATATGTAGTGTTTACTGCATAGTGTTTTGGGTGGTATACTGAACTTAGCATGCTTGGTACATTATATTGTATATCATTAAGTAGCTGTCAGTATATGTAGTGTTTACTGCATAGTGTTTGGGTGGTATACCTAACTTAGCATGCTGAGTAACATTATATTGTATATCATTAAGTAGCTGTCAGTATATGTAGTGTTTACTGCATAGTGTTTGGGTGGTATATCTGAACTTAGCATGCTGAGTCACATTATATTGTATATCATTAAGTAGCTGTCAGTATATATAGTGTTTACTGCATAGTGTTTGGGTGGTATACCAGAACTTAGCATGCTGAGTGCATTATATTGTATATCATTAAAGTAGCTGTCAGTATATGTAGTGTTTACTGCATAGTGTGTTTGGGTGGTATACGAACTTAGCATGCTGAGAATGCGTATATTGTATATCATTAAGTAGCTGTCAGTATATGTAGTGTTTACTGCATAGTGTTTGGGTGGTATCTGAACTTAGCATGCTGAGTAACGTTATATTGTATATCATTAAGTAGCTGTCAGTATATGTAGTGTTTACTGCATAGTGTTTGGGTGGTATACGAACTTAGCATGCTGAGTGCACGATATATTGTATATCATTAAGTAGCTGTCAGTATATGTAGTGTTTACTGCATAGTGTTTGGTGGTGGTATCTCTGAACTTAGCATGCTGAGTGCATATATTGTATATCATTAAGTAGCTGTCAGTATATGTAGTGTTTACTGCATAGTGTTTGGGTGGTATCTGAACTTAGCATGCTGAGTGCATTATATTGTATATCATTAAGTAGCTGTCAGTATATGTAGTGTTTACTGCATAGTGTTTGGGGTGGTATATGAACTTAGCATGCTGAGTGCATTATATTGTATATCATTAAGTAGCTGTCAGTATATGTAGTGTTTACTGCATAGTGTTTGGGTGGTATCTGAACTTAGCATGCTTGGTGCATATATTGTATATCATTAAGTAGCTGTCAGTATATGTAGTGTTTACTGCATAGTGTTTGGGTGGTATACGAACTTAGCATGCTGAGTAGCACATATTGTATATCATTAAGTAGCTGTCAGTATATGTAGTGTTTACTGCATAGTGTTTAGTTTGGTGGTATCTGAACTTAGCATGCTGATGCATTATATTGTATATCATTAAGTAGCTGTCAGTATATGTAGTGTTTACTGCATAGTGTTTGGGTGGTATACCTAACTTAGCATGCTTGGTACATATATTGTATATCATTAAGTAGCTGTCAGTATATGTAGTGTTTACTGCATAGTGTTTGGGTGGTATCTGAGACTTAGCATGCTGAATGCATTATATTGTATATCATTAAGTAGCTGTCAGTATATGTAGTGTTTACTGCATAGTGTTTGGGTGGTATACGAACTTAGCATGCTGAGTGCATGTATATTGTATATCATTAGGTAGCTGTCAGTATATGTAGTGTTTACTGCATAGTGTGTTGGTGGTACTATATCTGAGAACTTAGCATGCTGAGTGCATTATATTGTATATCACAAAGTAGCTGTCAGTATATGTAGTGTTTACTGCATAGTGTGTTGGTGGTGGTATATCACTGAACTTAGCATGCTGAGTGCATATATATTGTATATCACGAAAGGTAGCTGTCAGTATATGTAGTGTTTACTGCATAGTGTTTGGGTGGTATACGAACTTAGCATGCTGAGAACTTATATTGTATATCATTAAGTAGCTGTCAGTATATGTAGTTTTACTGCATAGTCACAGTGGTAGCTGAACTTAGCATGCTATGTACATATATTGTTTATCACAAGCAGCTGTCAGTATATATGGTGTTTACTGCATAGTGTGTTGGTGGTATATGACGAACTTAGCATGCTGAGTCATTATATTGTATATCTCAGTATATATAGTGTTTACTGCATAGTGTTTGGTGGTACTATATCACGAACTTAGCATGCTGATGCATTATATTATATATCTAAAGTAGCTGTCAGTATATATAGTGTTTACTGCATAGTGTGTTGGTGGTACTATATACGAACTTAGCATGCTCAGTACTTATATTGTATATCACAAAGTAGCTGTCAGTATATGTAGTGTTTACTGCATAGTGTGTTGGTGGTACTATATACGAACTTAGCATGCTCAGTACTTTATATTGTATATCACTAAGTAGCTGTCAGTATATGTAGTGTTTACTGCATAGTGTTTGGGTGGTATACGAACTTAGCATGCTTGGTACATATATTGTATATCTCAAGGCAGCTCTCACTATTTGTCCTGTGTGTAGAAGGTAGCTCTCTTGGTCCTAGTGTGCATGATGTGTAGTGCCAAGGTGTGACTCACAGTGAAATGGCACCTCGGTTGCGTTCCCCTCTCCACCGTTGGTGGCGGCGGCGGCTACAGTGTCAGACATGGAGAGTGCCTGATGCATCATTCCTAACATTCCATTAAGAGATGATTTGTGGAGGATCTATTATGTAGCCCTTAGACAATCAGTGCTTCATAGCTTGAGTTTGCTGTACAACATAAGTTGGTATATGGGGAAATGACTGGAAATTTGCACAAATTATTTTTGTTTCGAAAGTCCACTGGCATAGTTGCTCCTGTTTTTATTTCTGATACTGCCTCGTTAGAAACATTGCAGTCTTGGTGATGTTGGAGGGAATTGATACAGTCACGTTTCATGAATCTTGTTTGTGTTTACAGAAGAGTCTATGGTTGATCTGATTTTATTGACTTTCATTCATTGCTGCATCTAAATACTTTTGACTGATATGTAGCTTCTCACTTACATGTAGTTTGGCAGCAAGCCCATTCATTCCATCAGGGGTTTCCACAGATGCCTTGGCATTTCTTCAGGTTGCATTTCCGATGGTGCAACTGAATTAAGATTTGTTTTTCCACTCAGAAATTCAATTGAGCTCCCTCAGTAGCTCCACCTTGCCAGAGGACCGTTCATCTGCTTCTTACCAGAGACCATATAATAGATTATATAGTGTCTGTTCTTACATGTTAGTGGCTTGATGAGGTGTGTAGCAGCACATGGAATTGTCACCGCCCGCATGGAAGGGAAGTTTGTGTACAAGGACAGTGTGCACACAGTAATGATAGCCTCAGATTCTGCACATACAGAGCGGAAGGTCGTGGGTTCGATCCCCGACCACGTCATACCAAAAGACAAGGACTGGTCGGCTCGGAATAAGTGTCTGAGTGGGGTATTCATGCTTCACTGCGGCATGGTATCTCAGTGGGCTAGCACTATAAAACCAGCTTAAGTCTGGGCTAGTACAAGCAGCCGCACATACACATACACATGCATGCGCGTCGTCATATGAGCGAAATATTCTCAAGCACGATGTAAAACCCAATTTCACCTCGCCTCACCTCACCTGTACATACAGCTTTAGCGTTCTAACATGAAACTCTCAAAATGAAACAGGTCTATGTGAAACTAGCCAACAGCTTATCTATATCCTTCCATAGAGATTAATGGTTCAAAAATTTGTCTCTAGCAACCGAACTGTTTATAAACCATGAAGATCTGGGTGAGAAATGGTATTCAGCAACTCATGCTTGTCGTAAAGCCGACTAGAGGTATCAGGTAGTCAGACTTGCTGACTTGGTTGACATGTGCCATCGTATCCCAATTTTGTAGTTTGATGCTTATGATGTTGATCACTGGATTGTCCGGTCCAGCCTTGGTTATTTACAGACAGCTGCCACATAGCTGGAATATTGCTGAGGGCAACAAACAAATTAACAAAAAGCTGCGAGTAAGGGGTGACTTGGTGGATCAGGTCGATATGATTAGGGACTTGTTTTTCTGCCCTGGTGATGGGGATTGTTGATCAAACTGTCAGTCACGGGATTGTCTGGTACAGTCTCTATTATCACTTGTCACTCTGTTACAGCTGGAATATTGCTTTGTACCATAATGAACAACAAACCAACAAAGTGTACTATATTGAGAGGGATAAGGAGGTAGCCCAGCGGTTAAAGCGCTGGCTTGTCTCGCTGAAAACCTGGATTCAATTGCCTACATGTTACAATGAGAGAAGCTGATTTTTGTTGTCATCGCTGGATGATATACTCGGAACAATGCTCTGTATTATGATGGTTGTGTACATTGTAATACCATTATGAAGCAGGTGATACACACAACCGGCAGGTGATATATATCTAGGAAGCATGATTAGTGTTATCAAACATTATCAGCTTTAGATAGGTTTCTTTTTTTGTCCGTTTTAGTGTGTGTGATCGGAAGGTATTGCTTGTTTTAAGGTACAGTGTTGAGATTGCCCTGCTTTACCTGCTGTCATGCACTACCTGTATCAGGTATGTAGAGATCCAGGTCACAGCCATGGATCAATACTATACCAGCATCAATATTGTAGGTGCAGTGTAGGCCTGACATTCCTACCCTACTGTTGGTGTAGCAAGCCCCCCACTTACTCGGTTATTGTAACATCTGCCTCTGCTTATGTGTTACCATGGAAACCTGTTGGCGAGAATTTTCTGTCTTTGTTACGAAATTGTTAGTGGGTACCGTTGTTGTCCCTCATTGCAGCTTTGTGGGAGGGTTGGTGGAGCATCCGCCACCTGTCAGCTTACCTTTAGAGTCCCTTCACTTTGTCTTCCGCTAGTCATGGCTTGCTGTCACAGTAGGTTTCCCATCACGACAGCTGTTGGCCTACTGGACTTGACCTAGTATGAGCTGTTTTCTTCCTCCCTCCCTTCCCATCCTACGTCATTACAGTCTGATGTTGGTGGCTATCCCACATGTACCTGTCTGGGTCGAGAGGTGTCCAGTCCACATTCACAGTATTGGTGGTGAGGTGTCTAGTCCACTCTCATATAGTTGGACAGGTGCCCAGTGCACACTCATATCGGTGATCAGGTGTCCAGTCCAAACTCGTATTGGTGATCGGGTGTCCAGTCCAAACTCGTCTAGGTGGTCAGGTGTCCAGTCCAAACTCGTATTAGTGGTCAGGTGTCCAGTCCAAACTCGTATTAGTGGTCAGGTGTCAAGTCTACACTCATCTAGGTGGTCAGGTGTCCAGTCCACACTCATATTAGTGGTCAGGTGTCAAGTCCACACTCGTCTAGGTGGTCAGGTGTCCAGTCCACACTTGTCTAGGTGGTCAGGTGTCCAGTCCACACTCATATTAGTGGTCAGGTGTCTAGTCCACACTCATATTAGTGGTCAGGTGTCCAGTCTACACTCGTCTAGGTGGTCAGGTGTCCAGTCCACACTCATTAGTGATCAGGTGTCTAGTCCACACTCATTAGTGGTCAGGTGTCCAGTCTACACTCGTCTAGGTGGTCAGGTGTCCAGTCCACACTCATATTAGTGGTCAGGTGTCTAGTCCAAACTCTCAGATTAGTGGTCAGGTGTCCAGTCTACACTCTGTCCTAGGTGGTCAGGTGTCCTTGGGAGTCCACACTACCTCCATGATGGAGTGTGTCCTTGGTATCCAGTCCACACTGCATGTGCCATTAGTCCACTCTCACCTGGGTGATGGAGGTGTCCTTGGAGCCGGCTTCTGTGCAGGTGCCTGTTCACACCTACCTCCATGATGGAGAGGTGTCCTTGGGAGCCTTCGGCCTCTGTGCAGGTGCCATTAGTTTACACCTACCTCCGTGATGGAGAGGTGTCCTTGGGAGACTTCGGCCTCTGTGCAGGTGCCATTAGTTCACACCTACCTCCATGATGGAGAGGTGTCCTTGGGAGACTTCGGCCTCTGTGCAGGTGCCATTAGTTCACAAAGTGTTCCACATTCCCATGAGTCAAATTTTTTATTTATTGCTGTTGACAGATTGTTTATTTTAAAATATATTATATTCATAATGTTCCTTAAGTTCAACAATAGCATGGATAAAAATGCAGGTAAAAATGTGACATTAGTACAGGATGTGTATGGAGAGCCGGTGATGCAGCCTGAAGTAGCGCACCCTTACTGAATGACCTGGCCTACATGCCACATGTTCTGCCTCGTACATACTCTACATTCCCATCCCAGCTTAATTCCACAGATGACAGGTTGCACACTACATCGGCAGCTTGTTTGCTGATGAATATTCCATTTATTACAATAGATCTATAAAAAATACAACTATATGTAGAAAGAGCATCATGTCAAGTGATAACATCACAAAACCGCTGAATAAATTGTTAGATCAGCATTCAAGAACTTGATGAGCCAGTGAAGACTTTTAGGTTGATAACAGTGTAAGAATCTACACCAAAACCTGGCTCTATGTAACAAAGGAATTGTTGTCCATAAAATCGTATGCTTCATTATTAACCTCTAAATTGTCTTAAGAAACTGTATTGCATTCAGTCTTCTATGAATTACCATAAACCCTGTACATCGCCTCAGAAACTCTGTGTATTGCCTCACTGAAGCCTGTTGACTTGCTGCCATGCATTTATTGGTGTGTAACGGTGGAGTAGCCTGGGAGAGTGGTTAAAGGGAGTATATTGGCTCCTCATGCCAAAGGTACAGGGTTTGATTATCCCCCCACATGGGCACATTGATGTTATCCCCCAGAGTTGCTGTCCCCCAGTATATTGATATTGCTGGAATATTGCTAAAAGTATATTGATGTTATCCCTCCTGGGAAACTCAGTGTCAGTCAGTGCTGCCATACCAGCATTTATTGGTGTGTACAGGGAATATTGATGTTATCCCTCCCCTGGGAGAGTTGCTGTGCACAGGGAGTATATTGATGTTATCCCTCGAGTGTTCACAGGTAATATTGTTGATTGCTTGTGTAAGATAGACAGCTCAGGTGTGATGATATGCTTGGTTTGCTATCAGTGATGATTGGTATGTGACAAGTCCAGACAGGTGGACATTGGTTCAGATGTCATGTACAATCAAATGGTGCTTGTTTATCAAGGTAATTGGCCCTGTTTATGTTATCTTTGTATGTTAAAGTACACTGTAGTAAATTGGCAGTTCCAACAGATTTGATTCAAGTCATTAGAACCTGCTTTCTCAGACAGCTGACTAATATGTTATGTTGTATATTCATTTTTGTGTTTGTGATTGCTGATTACCTGTACTACATAGAAACACATTTGACATGTATTCCTAGACCTGTACGATAGATTACAGACTGAAGCATGAATCCTACTCAAGGAGATTAGAGTAGTTGGCCCTTGTTACTGAGTGAGGTGGTGTCACTTGAACAAATTCTTTGTCCTTTGAAATGATAAAATGTCTTTCATATAAGCATTTTGTGAAGCTTTTTCACTTCTACAGATATGTGTCTAGGATTCTGAACTTGGAGACATTTTTAATTCCATTTTCATGTATTTTTTTTCCTGAGACTTGGGCCCGTAAACACCTTGGCTGGAAGTTCTAAATGACAACTTTAAGTGGTCAGTCCTGGGTTATGTTCCTCAAAGTGTTTGGTAACTCCAGGATAATCAGAACTCTTTACTTGACTGACACTTTTACCTGTCATACAATCACTTTATGGAGCAGAGCCCAAGTCTACATGGTCTTGGGCTAGTCATTGTGGCCTACATGAGACTAAGACACTGCCCTGTTAATTATTAACTACTCGACTGATACACATCACTATACAAGATAGACAAACAATGTTTGTTTGAATGGGTTGAGCTGAACATGATGTGACAGCCAAAGTGCGCAAGCCTGGTGTCAGTTAGTGCTGTTAGTGGTGACTCTTCCAGGGGGATTTATGAGCTTCTAACACTAAAGACAATGAATGCCAGTCTCCATGTACTGATCAACAGCCCCACTGTCATCTTTATGGGTCATTATTGTCGGTTAACTGATCCATACATATATGACAGAGTGAAGCTTTTGCCAGTTACGAGTGACCGACTATATTGTCAACTTTGACCGTAAGAAAGAATATTATACAACTTGCTTAAGGTTTGAATTCTGTCCTGTTTTAGCAACTGATAGAGGAACAAGGACAGAGAGGAGGTGCAGGGTTCTTGTCATATTTTGGTGCACTATTTGAATTTAAGGACTGTTTCGATTGGTTATTTCATTTTCTGCACT
The DNA here is from genome assembly GCF_003918875.1 of Haliotis rubra. Lineage (NCBI taxonomy): Eukaryota > Metazoa > Mollusca > Gastropoda > Lepetellida > Haliotidae > Haliotis > Haliotis rubra. The sequence continues at coordinate 2,481,112 of NW_025767157.1, forward strand.
ACTGTTTTCATATGTTTATGACAGACAACACTGGCCTTTTATGATTGACTATACCATTGATCATGGCGATGTAGTTTAGAACATTGATTGCAGAGTTAGTAATGTGAGAAGATTTGTTGTGAAATCGATGTGTCAGCCCTGTACTGTGGTGGTATTTGTAATGTTCCCAACAGTCCCGCACTGTAGCTGGTCTATTGATGGCGGTAAATGTGTGGGTGTTCACTCAGCTCAGATTGATCAGTCATAAGTGAATTATTGTCATTCCATGCAAAAACTCGTCCATTAGTCAGTAACTTACTCTATTTAAGGTGCTGTCATCAGAATGTTAACTATATTCACATCTATTGTGATCTGCTTGATCGAATCGTATGACACTTAATCACGATAATGATGATGGTTGGCGTACAGTGACTATATATGTGGTGTGTATTTACCACCAAATTCCAGATCCTTGTGTCATGTCGCGCGCACATTCTTGTGACGTACACGTCATTTGTTTATTATATGTATCCGATGGAATTTGTACTTGGCACTTCCCTTCATGAGAGATCTTGCTCATGAAGTATCTTTTACATGAAGCCATGAACGTGCTTCTGTCTCTCAAATAGAACAGTCTTAAGTTTTTCTTACACTTGTGAAAATCGTGTTCTGTTGATTGAGTGAATGTTGTTTTGCTGCACACTCAGCTGTAGTTCAGCTCTGTGGGGTGTGTGGAACATAAAGCAGGCAGCAAGAAGACCAGTGTTTGATGGTCGAACTGTGACGTGAGTGATTTTGCTCCACTGACCAATATTCTGTAATGGTTGCAGATGATGAAGTCAGCATCAGGAAAAGCAGGTTATGACCCATGTTGATGGACACTAACATGAGTGAATGTTGTTTTGCTACACTGAGTGATGTTTCAGCTCTTGTCATAGCTCTAGTCAGTGAAAGGAAAAGCAGTTTTTGATCCATGTTGATGGACACTAACATGAGTGAATGTTGTTTTGCTACACTGAGTGATGTTTCAGCTCTGTCGTAGTCACTCAAGTCAGTGAAAGGAAAAGCAGGTTATGACCCATGTTGATGGACACTAACATGAGTGAATACTGTTGTTTTTTGCAACACTGAGGGATGTTTCAGCTCTGTCGTAGCTCTGGTTGATCTAGCCTCAACCTTTGAAAGCAGTCTTTGATCAGGGTATGTTGATACACAATTCGTCAGGTTTTTAGGCCTTTTCTGACAGAACATGTGGTTGAGTTTCAGGTGTCCCTGATGTGGTAGTCATGGTTGGATTCCTTGTGCTGTATTTCTCAGCTGGGGCGGTGGGGTAGCCTAATGGTTAAAGTGTTGGCTCGTCACACCGAAGACCCGGGTTTGAATCCCCACATGGGCACAATGTGTGAAGCCCATTTCTGGTGTCCCCCGCCGTGATGTTGCTGGAATATTGCTAAAAGCAGCGTGAAACCAAACTCAGTCAGTATTTCTCAGCTATGTCCCTGCTTGGGACGAGTAAGTCACAGGGCTTATTGGAAAGCGGGTATTAGGTGGTCAGAGTGGCAGCTGAGTAGGGGTGATGAGGTCACTGAGCCGTGACCCTGCTGATTGGGATTATACCAGCAAATACAGCTGGAATATTGCTGAGCGCGGCGTAGAAGTGAATTCACTCACTCGCTATTCCAGCAAAATGTCACTAAGCGATGACCCAGCTGAGTAGGATTATGCCAACATTAGGATTACACCCACAAAAGGTTATTTGTTCTTCAGAGTTAGTTATGCTCATACTTTCAAACACAAATACACACTGTGCAGATTCCAGTCCTCTTGCTGGTTATAAGAGCAAACTTCCTCACTCATTCACTCTCTCGCTTTCTTGATCATTTTTGACTTTGATTTTGTGTTAGTGCTACTCTGAGAAATATTCCATAAATGTTATGGCATTCTGTAAATAATCCCATGTGAAGCAGGCGAACCTGTCACTGATATTATGAACACACTCCAAGGTCTGTATGGTGATGTTCACTCAGGCCATATAGTCACGTTGCACGACAAGCGTAAGCTGCCGGGGACCAGTTCCAGTGCTGGCTTCTCTAGTGCTAGACTCTTGTTACTTTGATAATAACAAAGATGTACAAAAAGGTATGTAACCTTGTCATTTATGGTAAGCTATTTTGGAGACAAATACTGTTGTGTTTATTTACTTTTTCATCTTCCCTGAAATTTGTTATGAACAAAAAGAACCTATTGTAACTTCAAACAAGACTTAAGTTTCACTTTCATATTGTGAGTTTCGTATAGGAACTCAAAACTGTCTTGTGTAATGACACTATCAGATTCACAAGCAGTAGTGGGTGGAGCCAGGGCGGCCTAGTGGGTGAACTGTTCACTGTAAATGTGACAGATCTAGGTTTGATTCCAGACAGTATGTTGCCTAGTCCCTGGAATTTTATTACTTGAATTTGCTAGCGTTGACATTTGGACCATACTCTCTCCATAGAAGATGTGAGAGCACTTCACTTAATCAAAAAGATGGGAATGAATCACATGTTTTAGTCCATCCATGCACTAGGACAGGACAGTCAATTTCTCACAGTATCACCTGGTCAGTTGTAAACTTAAAATGGTTTTTACGTCTAGTTAAATGACAGAAAATAGGCATCACTTTCAGGTCTTTGCTGCATTGGATGTGGTATTTCTACTGAATCTGGCATATTGATTGTAGACATGAAACAAGCACCTGTCAATATACCCACAAGCACCACCAATGTACCCATAAGCACCACCAATATACCCATAAGCACCTGCCGATATACCCACTAGAGCCATCAATGTACCCACAAGCACCTGCTGATATACCCACAAGCACCTGCCACCTGCCGATAAACCCACTAGCACCACCAATATACCCACAAGCACCACCAATATACCCACAAGCACCACCAATGTATCCACAAGCACCACCAATATACCCACTAGCACCTGCTGATATACCCACAAGCACCTGCCACCTGTACCGATAAACCCACTAGCACCACCAATGTACCCCAAGCACTAGCACCACCATTATTGTAGCACCACCAATGTGAAGCACCCAATGATACAAGCCCACAAGCACCTGCTAGCCTGCCAATATACCCACACCCCAGCACCACCAATATACCCACATCAGCACCACCAATATACCCACAAGCACCACCTATGTACCCACAAGCACCACCAATATACCCACAAGCACCACCAATATACCCACAAGCACCACCAATATACCCACAAGCACCACCAATATACCCACAAGCACCACCAATATACCCACAAGCACCACCAATGTACCCACAAGCACCACCAATATACCCACTAGCAGCACCAATAGTACCACCAATATACCCACTAGCACCACCAATATACACAAGCACCTTCAATATACCCACTAGCACCACCCAATGTACCCACAAGCACCACCAATGTACCCACTAGCACCACCAATATACCCACTAGCACCACCAATGTACCCACTAGCACCACCAATGTACCCACAAGCACCACCAATATACCCACTAGCACCACCAATATACCCACAAGCACCACCAATATATCCACAAGCACCACCAATATACCCACAAGCACCACCAATGTACCCACAAGCACCACCAATGTACCCACTAGCACCAATTAATGTACCCACACAAGCACCACCAATGTACCCATTAAGCACCACCAATATATCCACTGTAAGCACCACCACCAATGTACCCACAAGCACCACCAATATATCCACTAGCACCAGCACCACCAATACCCCATATACCCACAAGCACCACTAATGTACCCACAAGCACCACCAATGTACCCACAAGCACCACCAATGTAGCACCACAAGTACCCACAAGCACCACCAATGTACCCACAAGCACCACCAATATACCCACTAGCACCACCAATATACCCACAAGCACCACCAATGTACCCACAAGCACCACCAATGTATCCACAAGCACCACCAATATACCCACAAGCACCACCAATATACCCACAAGCACCACCCAATGTATCCACAAGCACCACCAATATACCCACTAGCACCACAAATATATTCCACTAGCACCACCAATATGTACCCACTAGCACCACCAATGTACCCACTAGCACCACCAATATACCCACAAGCACCACCAATATACCCACTAGCACCACCAATGTACTAGCACCACCAATGTACCCACAATGCATAGCACCCACCAATGTACCCACTAGCACCACCAATGTACTCCACAAGCACCACCAATGTACCCACAAGCACCACCAATGTAATATACCCACCAAGCACCACCAGCACCATGCAATATACCCACTAGCACCACCAATACCCATACCCACAAGCACCACCCAATGTACCCACAAGCACCACCAATATACCCATTAGCACCACCAATGCCCACCCACAAGCACCACCAATGTAATCCACAAGCACCACCAATGTACCCCCACCAGCACCACCAATATACCCACAAGCACCACCAATATACCCACAAGCACCACCAATATACCCACAAGCACCACCAATGTACCCACTAGCACCACCAATATACCCACTAGCACCACCAATGTACCCACAAGCACCACCAATGTACCCACAAGCACCACCAATATACCCACTAGCACCACCAATATACCCACAAGCACCACCAATATACCCACTAGCACCACCAATATACCCACAAGCACCACCAATGTATCCACAAGCACCACCAATGTACCCACAACCAATGCACCACCACCAAGTACCACAAGCACCACCAATGTATATACAATGTACCCACTAGCACCACCAATGTATCCACAAGCACCAGCAATATACCCACTAGCACCACCAATGCCCACATGCACCACCAATATATCCACAAGCACCAATATGCCGCCAATATACCCAGAAGCACCACCAATGTACCCACAAGCACCTGCCGAGCACAGCACCAGCAAATACCCATAGCACCACCCAAGCACAAGCACCCAATATACCCACAAGCACCACCAATGTACCCACAAGCACCTACTGATATACCCACACGCACCTGCCGATGTAACCACATTATGACATTGCTTCAGAATGTTTCCTTGAGTTGTACTGCTTGTATGCTAGAAGAGATTGTTTATTTGCCCAGAAGATACAGTATGGTTGGATGTTGAAATTGTTTTCTAGTGAACTATGCTTGTGGTGTCAGTGAAATCAAACAAATGACAGTTTGCAAATAGTTTGTATCCAAAATCTAGTAAAATTTCTTCTTGCCTGGTAACATCAGCTTATGCTTGTCCATAAATGTAGACTAAAATGTAATGAAAATACTACCATAAATACTTGTTTGGGCCGAAAATGCAGTCTTCAAATGTCTGGGAACAGTTAGCAAGGGACTTGTATTTTGTCATGTTTAAAGTTATAGATGTCTTTTTCAAAAGTGGCATCTCAAAGCCAAAGTTCTCCCAACAAGACAGTTTATGGTTTCTGAATTTAGGCCTGGTATAAGTTTAATGGAATGTCGATGTGACATGACTCAATTTTTGGCCATTTTGTGTATGAATGGGGCTAGATAGCCTGGATTTTATTTTTGCCTTAATTGAATGATAAGCGTGTAATGGTGAGAGAGTAGAGGAAATGTCATATTGACACAAGTGCATCATGGGAGAGATTGTATAACAGCCAGGAGCTGCAGCTATTTGGGCTGTGTTGACTTTTACATACACTGGTGGAAGTCGCACACTTCTTCACGATGAGTCACTTTACCTAGAGACCTGCACCATGTAGACTTGCTACCATCTACCCTTGGATATATACAATGTACTTGCTACTGCTATTTGTGATCAGACATACACAATGTAGACTGACTACAACTCTTTATGATCAGACATTCTCAATGTAGACTTGCAAGAACTCTTTATGATCAGACATTCTCAATGTAGACTTGCTATGGCTCTTTATGATCAGACATTCTCAATGTTGACTTGCTAGAGCCCTTTTTGATCAGACATTCTCAATGTAGACTTGCTAAGGCTCTCTATGATCAGACATTCTCAATGTTGACTTGCTAGAGCTCTTTATGATCAGACATTCTCAATGTAGACTTGCTAAGGCTCTTTATGATCAGACATTCTCAATGTTGACTTGCAAGAACTCTTTATGATCAGACATTCTCAATGTAGACTTGCTAAGGCTCTTTATGATCAGACATTCTCAATGTAGACTTGCTACAGCTCTTTATGATCAGACATTCTCAATGTAGACTTGCTGAGCTCTTTATGATCAGACATTCTCAATGTAGACTTGCTAAGGCTCTTTAGAACTCTTTATGATCAGACATTCTCAATGTAGACTTGCTGCAGCTCCTTATGATCAGACATTCTCAATGTAGACTTGCAAGAACTCTTTATGATCAGACATTCTCAATGTAGACTTGCTAGAGCTCTTTATGATCAGACATTCTCAATGTAGACTTGCTGCAGCTCTTTATGATCAGACATTCTCAATGTAGACTTGAAAAAACTCTTTATGATCAGACATTCTCAATGTAGACTTGCTAGAGCTCTTTATGATCAGACATTCTCTATGTAGACTTGCAAGAACTCTTTATGATCAGACATTCTCAATGTAGACTTGCTAAGGCTCTTTATGATCAGACATTCTCAATGTAGACTTGAAAGAACTCTTTATGATCAGACATTCTCAATGTAGACTTGCTAGAGCTCTTTATGATCAGACATTCTCAATGTAGACTTGCTGCAGCTCCTTATGATCAGACATTCTCTATGTAGACTTGCTGCAGCTCCCTATGATCATACATTCTCAATGTAGACTTGCTGCAGCTCTTTATGATCAGACATTCTCAATGTAGACTTGCTGCAGCTCCTTATGATCAGACATTCTCAATGTAGACTTGCTGCAGCTCCTTATGATCAGACATTCTCAATGTAGACTTGCTACAGCTCCTTATGATCAGACATTCTCAATGTAGACTTGCTGCAGCTCCTTTATGATCAGACATTCTCAATGTAGACTTGCTAAAGCTCTTTATGATCAGACATTCTCAATGTAGACTTGCTACAGCTCCTTATGATCAGACATTCTCAAAGTAGACTTGCTACAGCTCTTTATGATCAGATATTCTCAATGTAGACTTGTTACAGCTCTTTATGATCACACATGCACAATGCTACTTCTACTATATTGGACCCGTTGATTGTAGTCATGGTGCAAAGCACCTGCTGGTATACCGCACTGTAACATTACTACAGATAGTTCCTACAGACACCCCCTACCAGACATTCGAAGTCTGCCACCATGTCTGCTTACCTGCCTGCTATTTACATGACTTAAACATAGATTGAGTTTGGTTATTAATTAAAGTGTTGAGCTGGTGGTTCTTTAGGCATTGGGATTGTGATTATTGAGGGGTATTTAAGGGTTGGGATTATGGTTCTTGATGGGTATTTAAGGGTTGGGATTGTGGTTCTTGAGTATTTAAGGGTTTGGATTGTGGTTCTTGAGTATTTAAGGGTTTGGATTGTGGTTCTTGATGGGTATTTAAGAGTTGGGATTGTGGTTCTTGAGTATTTAAGGGTTGGGATTGTGGTTCTTGAGTATTTAAGGGTTTGGATTGTGGTTCTTGAGTATTTAAGGGTTTGGATTGTGGTTCTTTGAGGTGCATTTAAGGGTTTGGATTGTGGTTTTTGAGGTGTATTTAAGGGTTTGGATTGTGGTTCTTGAGGAGTATTTTAAGGGTTTGGATTTGGTTCTTGAGTTTTTTCTTGGGTTTGGATTGTGGTTCTTGAGTATTTAAGGGTTTGGAGTATTGTTCTTGAGGGTATTCAGGGTTGGATTGTGGTTCTTGAGTATTTAAGGGTTGGGATTGTGGTTCTTGATGGGTATTCAAGAGTTGGGATTGTGGTTCTTGAGAGTATTTAAGGGTTGGGATTGTGGTTCTTGAGTATTTAAGGGTTTGGATTGTGGTTCTTGAGGAGTATTTAAAGGGTTGGGATTAGTATTTGGTTTTTGAGGATTATTTGAGGAGTTTGGATTGTGGTTTCTTGAGTATTTTTAAGAGTTGTGGATTGTGGTTCTGGATGATGGTTCTTGAGAGTATTTAAGAGTTGGGATTGTGGTTCTTGATGGGTATTTAAGAGTTGGGATTGTGGTTCTTGATGGGTATTTTGAGTATTTAAGGGTTTGGATTGTGGTTCTTGAGGAGTATTTAAGGGTTGGGATTGTGGTTCTTGAGTATTTAAGAGTTGGGATTGTGGTTCTTGAGTATTTAAGAGTTGGGATTGTGGTTCTTGAGGAGTATTTAAGGGTTGGGATTGTGGTTCTTGAGTATTTAAGGGTTGGGATTGTGGTTCTTGAGTATTTAAGGGTTGGGATTGTGGTTCTTGAGGAGTATTTAAGGGTTTGGATTGTGGTTCTTGAGTATTTAAGGGTTTGGATTGTGGTTCTTGAGGAGTATTTAAGGGTTTGGATTGTGGTTCTTGAAGGGTATTTAAGAGTTGGGATTGTGGTTCTTAGTTCTTGAGGAGTATTTAAGGGTTTGGATTGTGGTTCTTGAGGGTATTTAAGAGTTGGGATTGTGGTTCTTGAGGAGTATTTAAGGGTTGGGATTGTGGTTCTTGAGGAGTATTTAAGGGTTTGGATTGTGGTTCTTGAAGGGTATTTAAGGATTTGGATTGTGGTTCTTGATGGGTATTTAAGAGTTGGGATTGTGGTTCTTGAGTATTTAAGGGTTTGGGATTGTGGTTCTTGAGTATTTAAGGGTTTGGATTGTGGTTCTTGAAGGGTATTTAAGGGTTGGGATTGTGGTTCTTGAGTATTGAAGGGTTGGGATTGTGGTTCTTGAGTATTTAGGGTTTGTAAACAAAGGAGAGAAAATTCAACAGTTGTAAAGAGAGAGAGTGAGTCACTGTCACCCACCCACCGTACCTCATGTCTGTTCTGGTTTGTACCACAGGTCGTAGCTAGTTACATCTGCCCGGACTGACTCAGTCAATATTTATGTCTACATACTGCCTTTATCTCTCGTGTCAATACCAGAAATGAATGGATGCAATACAGGGAATGGTGTAAATCATTTTACTGTCAGTTTTTCTCAGGCTCCTTCATGTAGTCACATTCACATAGACATGTGTCACTGCGTGCTGTGTCACCCTGCCTGAATCAGGCCTAGTAGTAGATACAGTGAAGGGCTCAAGTACCAGATACTGGGTGTGGACCATTTTAATGGGACAGGTTTTTACATGGGAAAATTATGTCGTTGCAAATAGTATTTTTTACAATGACAGTATATTTTGTGCTCGTATTTTTGTCCTGATATTTGTCAGTAGTAGGTTCTGTTTTATGGGGTTTTCATTTCATATGTATGGTATATCTTTTGTCTGTAGCAAAATAAAATTTGGGAGAATATAATTGTCAGGATGATTTTTTTGGAGTTAGAAACTAATTGTTGTAAGCTACTTTTAAAGTATTATGTGTATTTTTTGTTTATAAATTTCATACATATCTACTGTATTTGGAGAAAGAGAGAATTGAATGAGAGTGAAATCAGATATTAAATTTTTATTTTTGTTGCAGGATATTGCCAGTAAGGGGCTCAAGATGTGTAACAACCGCAGTGTTGAGCTGGCAATCGAGAGCATCCACAAACTGCTGTGTCAGCAGAAGGAGGGCAAAAATGGAATCACCAAAGGTAAACTACACTACTGTTAAGTGTCCTGTGAAGGAAGCTTTACCCACATGGACTTCATTATCTATGGGGGCCGTGGGGTAGCCTAGTGGTTAAAGCGTTGGCTCGTCACGCCGAAGGCCCGGGTTCGATTCCCCACATGGGCACAATGTGTTAAGCCCATTTCTGGTGTCCCCCGCCGTGATATTGCTGGAATATTGCTAAAAGCGGCGTAAAACTAAACTCAGTCAGTCAGTCAGTCAGTCATTATCTATGCACAACTGTGTTATAGTTCATTAGAACCAGTCATGTTATGCAATGAAAAACAGTGATGAACATTGAAATTTGAAATACAATATTCAATTTAGTGTTTCAGTTGAATGTATTTCAAATTAGCAGTTGCCACTTTGGAAGACTTTACAGACAGAATTTTGTATTTATTTAGAAGACTTTAGACATTAGACTTTAGACTTCAGATACATGGAAATATTATTGAGATAACCATGATGAAAATATCAATCATTGCTTTGCTGTATAAAAATACTGGTGTAAATCCGGTTTCCATTCTTTGTTCTTTATCTTCAAGAAAGTAGCTGAGTTTATTGATTAATACATGTACTTTAGTGTATATTCCCGGTTGTAATAAATGTTATATTGTACCCCCTGCTTCATGTGATGTTGCTACAATGTGTTCTTTGTTTCTACAGGTTATAGTGGGTACAAAGTACATCGGAAACCCAGTTTCTCCAGTAGCCCTGCAGCATCAGACACAGGAAGTGTCCGGTCGGACAGCCCAAGTCTCTCTAGCCTCGGCCGCCAGTACCAGGAATCATCACGCCAACAGACCACGATGATGAACGGTCATCAAACCCCACCCCCACCCCCACTGCCGCCACGTATGCCAATTGTGTCACATACCCCACCCCGTGGACAGACACCCCCACCCCCTGGGCCACAACCGCAGTCTGACTCAGGGGGCAGTATTGGACATCCCTCCTCTGTGCTCAGCTCTGGTCAGTCAGGAAACCAACAAGTTGTCATCACCCAGGGCCATGTGAAGGAGATGATTAAAATCATGGGTAGAGAAGGGGGTAGTGTAAGCAGACAACAACAGCAACAGCAGCAACAACAGCAGCATCAGCATCAACAAACAATGTACCGCACAGGGCAGTATATTCACCCCCAACAATCAAGTCAAATCAACAATGGGCCAGTGACGCCGCAGGGCGGCATGAGTCCGGTGCCGTCTGGCAGACCTCCAGTAATAATGCATAATGGACAGCCACAGACTGTGCCGCAAAGTGCCTCAGTGACCCAGCAATTCAAAGGTTTAACAATATCGCAGAATGGGGCGAATGGTAGCAATGGGAACACAAGGTTAACTATAAACTTTTCCCCTGGCCATCCGCGACCGCCCTATTCCCAGCCCCAGCCATCCCGCTCCACGGTAGTGCATATTCAGGGCAACCCTACTTCCTCGTCCTCCTCTTCCCATATTCCAGACTATTCAGTGAATGAAACTCAGATAACTGTCAAGAATGGAACGTCACAAATGACAGGTGACAATGTGCAGATTCACTTCCCCAAGAAGGTGGCTGCACCACCAGTATCGGCCGCCATGCGTGCATTTGATCAACGACATGCACCAATTATTATGCAATCAGTGAAAAGTGAGAAGGTGACAAAACCGCAGCCACAAACGGCCACAGGTCCCATGTCTCCCCCCAGTCAGCCCACCAGCTCGTCAGGGGGGTCCTACATATCATCTGTTCAAGCTCAGATCAACGCACACCAGTCTGCTCAACCACCACCTCTGCCACAGAGCAAGAACACTCGCAATGTGGAAATTCAAATCACACGAAACCCTCAAAATGGAGGGCATTATATTCCTGACCAGGTGGCACACCTTCAGCAGCAACATCAACAGCAACATCAACAGCAACAGCACAGACCAACAATTAAGATTCAAATTGCAAACAACAAGAGTCAACAGCAGCAACAGCATCCGTACGCTCCCAACCACTGTCAAAGTGTTCAGATACCTAATTTCGGACATAATTATGAATTTTACTCTCGGTCAGCTTCTGACACTCCTTCTACTCCACGTTCAGATTCTCCTGTGTCGAGGACAACCAACCAGTCTCCTTCTGTGTTATCGACTACTTCTACTCCTTCAACAAACTCTGATGTTCCCGATAAGCCACCTCCACCCTACCCAGCGTGGTATCCGTCGCACGCACATTTACCACAAAGTCAGCCTCCCATTCCGCCACGCATTCCTCTAACGCCACATGCAAAACCTCCACCACCCCCACCCCCTAGCAGTCAATTCCAGGCACACATGGGGTCAAGACCACCCCCTCTTCCTCCACATATGTCTTCCCAGTTTCAGCCAGTGCCAAGTATGTCCCCCTCCTCACAGCCTCAACCTCCAGGGCAGTTCATGTCCCAGGGTCATCACTTCTCCGCAATATCGTCACAGACGACGCCAGTGGGCATCTCACGGTACCCTCCCCCGGCACCTGCCACGCCCACATCAGACTGCTCAAGTTGTCACCATACATCAGAACAAAATGATGAAACAGACACTGAAACCATTTCCTCAGATACCAGTACTAGTATATCACAGGAAAAACACAGATGCATGTCTCCTATTCCAGAGAGGCGACCAGATTATCGAGAACGTGACCGTTTAAGAAGTGACACTAAAGTGCGGAATTATTCGCCTCAGGCATTTAAATTCTTCATGGAACAACATGTAGAGAACGTACTGAAGTCATATCAGCAGCGTCTTCATCGACGGATGCAGCTTGAGAATGAGATGACCAAAGTCGGGTTGTCAGAGGAGGCCGCTCGCCAAATGAGGAGGATGCTCACCCAAAAAGAATCCAACTACATTCGGTTAAAAAGAGCCAAGATGGACAAGTGCATGTTTGAAAAGATCAAAACACTTGGTGTTGGGGCGTTTGGGGAGGTTGCGTTAGTGCGAAAGAAGGACGTAGCAACACTTTATGCAATGAAGACGTTACGAAAGAGTGATGTGTTAAAACGGAACCAGGTTGCTCATGTGAAAGCTGAACGTGATATTTTAGCGGAGGCTGACAATGAATGGGTAGTTAAACTGTATTACTCATTCCAAGATCGGGATCACCTGTACTTTGTGATGGATTATGTTCCAGGAGGAGACTTAATGGGACTGCTCATTAAGTTTGAGATTTTAGACGAACCTCTGGCAAGGTTCTATATTGCTGAGTTAGTATTGGCAATAGAAAGTGTTCACAAAATGGGATTTATTCATAGAGACATCAAACCAGACAACATCCTAATTGATAAAGAGGGGCATATCAAATTGACTGATTTTGGTTTATGTACCGGATTTCGATGGACCCACAATTCCAAATACTATCAAAAAGGTGAGTGTTCTCTTTTGGTGAGTTTGCTCTTTCAGAACATGTTGTTTAGTGTGTATTGATCATCAATGACCCAGTCATCTCAGGTGATTAAGTTAGTAGTGCAGAGTTGTGTCCCTTGGATATAACTGCCAGCTATCCTCATGGGTTTGATTCCTGGGTTGCCCCAATTATGTTTCTAGGTTCATCAGCACCAAATTCTTGCTTGTGGGTTTCACCAGAGATGTAAACTTCTCATAGCTGCATCACTTCTGGCTTCCTTCCACATTATGGTGCCGTGCCTTGCTTTAACTGGAATACTGTTCAAAGGGGCATTAAAACCAACTCACTCACTCACTTACTCACTCACTCCAAGTGTATTTTCAACCACAAGTCTTCACACCGGGTAATGGTTATTCCCACAGTAAATATCAGTAGTGATCCTTGTGATATCAAACAAGTTATGGTACTCACTCACTCACTCACTCAAAGTGTATTTTCACCCACAAGTCTCCACATCAGGTACAAATTATGGTATTTCAGTGCTACTTAGTGGAAACAGTGGCATGCTCAGACATATATAGATGCAGGTTTTGCATTCATTAAGTGGTTAAAGAAATTAGTTAAATCATCATTTCTGGTACTCATCTGAGAGGGTCACACTCAACAACTATGACTGGACCTTTGAGAACTGCATCCTTGTCATATGAGGTTACGAACAAGACCTGTTTATCCTCGCTGACTTGGTTAATGCATGCCATTTTATCCCAGTTGTATCAATCGGTGTGTGTGTGTGTGTGGGTGTGTAAGTGGTTAAAGCGTTCGCTCATCACGCTGAAGACCCAAGTTCGATCCCCACAATGTGTGAAGCCCATATCTGGTGTCCCCTGCTGTGATATTGCTGGAATATTGCTAACAGCGGTGTAAATCTATACTCCCTCACTCATCAATCACTGAGGATGGCTGACAGAGACTCCATTAATTACAGACAGCTGTGATCTAACTGGAATATTGCCAAGTGTGGTTATTTATCCCAGTTGTATCAATCGTTGCTCATGCTATCAATCACTGGGCTGGCTGGCCCTGACCCCATCAATTACAGCCGTGATGTAACTACAACGTTGCCAAGTGTGGTTGCTCTCAGCGGTATTGCAGCTATATGGCGGCGGTCTGTAAATAATCTAGTAAGACCAGACAATCCAGTGATCAACAGCATGAGCATCGATCTGCGCAATTGAGCTGTGTGGGGCAATGAACAACAAAATAGTAACATCAGTGTACTGAAGCAGGTGCATTTGACAGAAATGTTACTCATAACAATGTATATAATGACTAGCAATTGTATGGATTACAACTTCTTTGATCTGTATATCACAGATAGATATAGATCCTTATACCATTATCAAGCTTGTAATCCATACAATTGTAACTTTGTCATAACCCAACTTCTAAAGAAACCCCCCACATGGGTACAATGTGTGAAGCCCATTTCTGGTGTCCCCCGCCGTGATGTTGCTGGAATATTGCTAAAAGCGGCGTAAAACCAAACTCAGTCAGTCAGTCTAAAGAAACCTATCATACAAATATTAAGAAAAATATGTTTGTTGTTGTGGACATTCTGAATTTCACCAGATATACGACTCAAAAGAGGTTAGGGACTGACAGATTCCTTTCACAGCTATTGTGTCATGCCATGGCAGGGGATTCTTAACCTCCCAAGGAACCGCCAATCCTGTCAAACCACTACTGCCATACTCGTGGTATGACTGATACAGTACAATAGTAATATGAAATAATAGGTGGTCCTTAACGTCTTTTGTTGAGTATGTCTCACTCACTCACACACACACATGTGGTGCATTTATTTATTCCTTTATGTTCCAGCTAGGTAGAGTGTCCCATTAATTTCTGAAGGGTTTTAAGGTGGCTAGCTAGAGTTATAATGTTGTGTTGTCATGAAAATACTTATTGATATACCTGTTGTGTTGTAAGACTGTCTTTGTACCAATCATGGATTTGACGTGGTGTCAGTTGAAATTTACAATGTGAATTCCAGTGATGACAGTATTGTCAAAACACACAATCCAGCATTGTCCTCACTGGATGTTGTATGTTGGAGAAGAGTACTTGCATAGTTCTCCATTGTTCTACTGTTGCTCACTGAAGGAAAGTCAGGACACAATGTCCAACAATGTAGTAATAATAGCATTTAACACACCCTGCCACCAGGCCCTGAACACAAACAACTAGTGTTGGGTGGGGGATATTTGACATTATTACTCCTTGTAAATGTCATTACAGCCTTGTGGAGACAAGAGGTCACTTTAGGTCCATATTTGATGTGTGGTAACAGGTTCAGTTTCAAAATGATGAATTAATATGACAGCTAAGATGTTTCCTGTCTTTGCATATCTTGTTGGACCTCAAATTGTACCTTCATTACAGACATTGAAGGTCATTCAAAGATCATTGAAGATTCTTAGGTTCTATCAGTTGTTTAGTAGATAGGATGCATTGTGATGATTTGCTTAATGGTTTACATGTTATGACTTAATGTTCTCTAGTAAGAAGTTCCATGTGGTCACTGTGACATGAAACACCAAGTACTCCATGTTTTAGGTGGTATCACTAACACCTCACTCTGCTTGCTAGTCCTTGGGATTGCTTTCACCGATTCCCAAATTTAATTTCAGTTGAAATAGAATTATGTTATGTTACAGGAGCTTTTCCTGTATAAAGTTTTGTCATTCCATTTTTAGTGGGTTGTGTTAAACGTGTTCAGCATCTTTTTCTTAAAAGTGTGTTGCTTGTGTTGTTGTTTATAAGTGACCTAACACAATTGTTTCCTTGTTTGGTCATCTGCAGTTGTAAATCCTGTTCGTTCCAAATGCTTTAAATTTAAAAATCCCCTGCTTGCTATTTGGTGGGACTAAAATGGGATCGGATGTATGGATGGACGGACGAACTTGCATCATCATTCACTGGTGTTCATAACATCAACCACTAGCTGGCCTGGTATACACTGATGTATTTACAGGCCACTCTGAGGCTGCAGTGTTGGACAAAATAGTCTCATCTGAAGTCCTCCTTTATCATTTCCAAATAAGGGTGAATATATTGTCACATTAATACCCCAAGTCAATTCAAGGTTTGTCTCAGTATCCATGTTGTGATGGTCAATGCCTTTTGATGATTAGACAAGTTATACTTGCAGCAGCTAGTGGTCCAGTGAAGGTTGTTCATGTATTGGTGACTTGTGGTAGACGCGGACACCAGAAATAGACATACGTGACTCCATTCACAGTTTGTTTCCCACATGAACATATGCTGTCGCTGTGATTAATATAGCAAACAGTATCTCCACTGTTCATGAAAAACTAGAAGTATGAAACCAGATGCACCTTCCTCCTAGCTGACTTCAATGAAGGCCGTGTGAACTCGTGTCATGGGCCTTTGTTGTTTGTCAGCACTGAACCCTTAAAAAAAAACAATTGATGTGATGAGCATATGCATATTTTATTTATAATATGTTCGATATTACTATGTTTGCGTCTTGGTCCATATTAACCTTTATCAGGTGAAAATGACAGTTTAGTGAAAAAGAGAGCTTGCATACCAGTGTCTTCTCTTAACTGATCTCTTTAGAAGGATTGCCGGAATTTGAAGGTCAAGGTCACAGCTTATGCAAATAACTTGAAATTTTATCATCAGATATCGACTAAACTAGATGTACATGGTCATGTTGTTGGGTAGATTTTTGTCCAAGGTCAAGGTTGCTAGGTTCATGAAATGGAAATATTCATGAATAATATCTGAGGAAGTTACTAACGTGTCAGTGCTGTAATGCATGTGGACACACATTTAATGATTTATTGCTGCAATATATGGCTTTTGTAAACCTGTGTTGAATCTCATTCAGGAAAAGCAGGCATCACTTGTGCTTATATGTGTTAATATGTATTTTATATGTGTTAATATGTATTTTCTGAAGTGAAATTGTTTATTTTAATGTTTTCATTTGTGCTATTCCAAAATCAAGCATTGATCTTAAATAATGAATAATTATAGTTTTGATGTGAATGAAAACCCAAAGTCACATGATAATAACCTGCTTTTATATCTGAGGACAACAAAACCATCAGTGTTGAGCACTGATAGTTTCAGTCACATTTCTCCAATGTGTAGAAGGTCAGGTCATGATTTCAATATGGAAAGTTTACAGTATGTTGGATGTTGATGTCTTTGTCCTGCTTGGTCCTCACTGTTTGCCCAAAGTCAGTTTACTTTTCTGTTTGGGAGTGGAATATTCATGTTAAACTGGTGTAGAAGGTCAGAGGGTAGACTAAGGCTTAGTCTCAGAATATATATAATTTTGATAGTAACAAACAAGCCCATTTGAATTGAAAAGGAGCCCTAGGGAGACCAGAGATTCAGAACCTGGGGAAATCTAGACTTGCTTCGTTTAGGGCTTTAGCACTACAGGGAAGGCTAGGCTGTAGGGAAAATAATGTGGCAGAGGACAGCAATGGAGATCACTACACATAAGACTTATAATTATATTCATGATTGATAGAACAAAATTGTATTCTGTGTGGATTTGTCAGTGTTATATGTCATGTTGTTTATGATTATTTCACTAACAGGGATTTCTCATTGTAGGACGTGACACCAAACCTTTCAATATCATCATGATCATCGTGCACTGTTTGCAAACAAATTCCATGTTAGGCACATCATCATCTAATTATTAATTCAATCCAACTTGGGCCTCTATACTTGTTATACCCTGATATGTTTGAGTACAGCTGATCATTTTTAAGGAAAATATCAAACTGTGAAACATGAACAAGTTTGAATATATGCACAGGGGTGGAAATAACTTTAAAATTGCTAGTGTACTCCGGTACAGTGGCACATGTAAAATCACTTGCTCTGATAGTTTTTCCACTATACCGGCCATTTTCTCGTTGATTTTTTAAATAAACAACATAATTAACATCGGAAAGTCAACTGGACACCAGTACAGCATATATACAAACTTGCTTGCCCGACAGAAGAAATCACTGGACTCTGACGTCAGGCAATGGGTTATTTCCATCCCTGATGCACTTGATTTAGGAGTTGAATGGCATACACACACTGGCTGTGACTCCTCTATCAGTGTTCAATATGCATGTTAAGGCTTAAATAGGGGGCTTATGACAACTATTTCATGTGGAATGGGAGAAATCTGATGTTTCAGATTTTCGATAACTTGACACAAGTAAACAGGAACAACATTTTGGTATAGATGCTAACACCGTTATGAAGCTAGTAAAGGTGTTACTGTTAGCATCTACACCAAAACGTCGCATCCATTGCAGGAAATATATTGTCTATCCATACCTGCTTCTAAATGTCACTCAAAGAAGTTGACACAAGTATTTCAACCTGTGGTGGGGTAGCCTAGTGGTTAAAGCAGTTGCTCATCAACCTGAAGACCTGGGTTTGATTTCCCACATGGGTACAAAGTGTGAAGCCCATTTGCCCCTGCCGTGATATTGCTGGAATATTGCTAAAAGTGGCGTTAAACTAAACTCACTCACTCAACGTATGGAAACAAATATTTACACCACACAGCCAAAATAATATTTTACAGGTGTTATTTATGACCATGAAGGATCTTGGCATTTTTTTTTACATTTCACTTAGTGCGGCGTAAAGCTAAACTCACTCACTCACTTTACATTTCAACATTTGAGTTGTGGAAACTGCAGTCACATGCAACCATAAACACGATTAACATAACAGGAAAATATAATTGAAAAAATTGAAAAGCAAGAATGATGGAAAATTGATCTGTGTTGCCAATTGATGATTTATTTTAGGTGATCACAATAAATGTTTATATCTTACAGTTTTCACACATTTATATAACTATTCATATCGAGAGACAATCAAAAACTTATTTGTGTACACGGTCATGCTAGGAGATAAGTACGAGGTCATTGCACACAAGAAACTACGCTAGCTATATAAGAAGGCTCACAAGGCCTGAGCTTGGTAAGAGGTATGCACGCTACTATATGGGCTGTTTGATTGTATTACATTCCATCAGCGGGCCTGGTATTTACATGCACTACACTGTATAGCTGTCCACAGTGGGTCAAGTATTGTCACAGGGCTGTAACAGGAGCTATGTGGGTCAGCTGTAACTGTTGGAGGTCACCCTGACCTTGTTCATGAAGATAAACACGCCTCAGTTCATTGTTACGTTGCTATATATACTTAGGGATTAAGGTACTGTAAACTTATGTTGGTTAATGTTTCGTGGTAGGTTTGGAAACCATGCGGTATTCTTGTCTGAGATAGTGTGTGGTGAAAGGGAGATAACTCTAATATTTTTTTAAATGTATTGGTATACTTTGGTACAGCATTGTTGCTGTGGTTTGGTAATCTTTGGGCCTGAGTTCCTTGTCAGGAACTTTCAAGGGTTTTCTTGACACATGTTATTTATTTTTATTCTTGGATTGATTTGAGTAGCCATTGATGTTGTGTAACATGTTTTTCATTTAAAATGTTTTCACCAAAGCACTCAGAAATGTTATCTGGACTCTGATTTGTTTGTAGAATTAAATCAATTTTATTTTTTATTTTTATTTTTTGAAACACCATAAAGTTCAGTAAATATGTACAGCCATTAAGATATGATTTTATTCTTACAACATCTTGATGGCCCTGAAGATATATTTGCACTTCAACACGATGTGCTACAATTTGCTGTGCGACGTTGAGTCATTTGGCCACACAGGAACACATGAATTGTTGGTTTGAGACTCGGTTTGCCCCAGTTAAGTTTCTAGTGTTTTCATTAACCTACCCTTGCTTGTGGATTTCGTCAAAGTTGTAAGGTCCAAGAAATGCATGACTTCTGGCTACCTCCCAATTTATACTGACACAATGTGATGAAACTAATACTTGGAAAGTAGCTTCAAACTCAGCACACTCACACAATCACACATCAACCATCCATATGTGTGTAAGCCCATACTTCACTTTGCTGTACATAACTCACTTGATAAATCTCAGTTGTCATCAACTAGTTGTTCAATGTGGGAGTTATATACATGTATAAGTTTGATTTCCTGCTCAATGATGTCCATACCTGACGTGGTGGTGGTCATGCCGAAGACCCGGGTCCGATTCCCCACATGGGTACAATGTGTGAAACCCATTTCTAGTGTCCCCTGCCATGAAGCAGCGTAAAACAATAAACTTACGAACTCCATACCTGACCAATGTCCCTCCTTGTTTCAGATGGCACTCACGCACGCCAGGATTCAATGGAAGTAACGTGTAACCTAGACGAGCGGTGCAGGTGTGAAATACTCAAACCATTAGAACGGCGTCGGCAACGTGCAAGGCAGCGTTGTCTCGCTCACTCACTGGTCGGAACACCAAATTACATTGCGCCAGAGGTCTTGCTTCGACAAGGTAATGAAGGGAGACAAACAATAATTTAATATCCTTTTTATGGAATAATCATGATAAATATCATGAAAATGCTGCTTGTTAAAAAATAATCGTGATCTGTTTTGAAGGCGACTCTCATGTATTGATCATTGTGATATATTAATGTCCAATATTTCAATTACCTAAATTAGCTTTGTTGATGTTATTCAATACTGGTTACCATGGGAACTTTGCCCATGTGATAAAGTTGTTATTCAGTACTGGTATTGTTTCAGGTTATACCTCATGCTGTGATTGGTGGAGCGTTGGGGTGATCCTGTTCGAAATGCTTGTGGGTCATCCCCCTTTCTACGCCGCCACGCCAGCAGAGACGCAGTATAAGGTAACAGAGCATCTACATTTCCTCGATGCACAAAATATGCATTGTGAATAGGTGTTTGATGTGATTATATATTGCATTTTGACCTTGAATACTTACAGGCAGTTCTTCATAAACATTTATTTTGGTGGTTCAGATATGAAGCTTGGTCAACTTAACTGTATGGTGTCAACAGTTGATTTGGTAATTACTTATGACTGTAGGAATGTCTTCCCAATCAAGTTGTGGCAAAAAAGTACTGCTTCCTAGATTTGCAGATGATGTTAAAACACAACTGACGTGTTTCAATGGAGTGTGTTTTTGTCCAGCTTATTTTGTTGTCATCATAATGTGAATATAAGAGTGTTTGAAAATACATTTTCTTCTGAATAATTCATAGTTTGAATTATTAGGCAGTCAGATTGATGTCTTGCAATGCATTTTAATCACATTAGTGTTGTATGTGTCAGGTGATTGTTACAACACCAATGTTGAATATCTAGAAACTCATCACTAATGTCAACTTGTTTCAGGTGATAAACTGGGCTGAGACATTGAAGATTCCTCCGGAATCTAATTTGTCGAGCGCAGCCAGCAACCTTATTCTGCGTCTGTGCTGCGGCCCTGAGGAGCGACTTGGACGGAACGGGGCCATGGAAGTCAAGAAACACCCATTCTTCTCTGATATCAACTATGATGGCCTCCGTCAGTCACCAGCACCGTTCGTTCCAACGATCAGATATGCAACAGACACTTCCAACTCCGATCCTGTTGATCCCGAGAAACTTCGGAATAGTGACTCCGAAGATGCAAAGAGAGTGGACTCAAAATATGAAAATGGAAAACATCCAGAACATGCGTTCTTCGAGTTTACATTCAGACGTTTTTTTGATGATGGAGGACATCCGTGTCCTCTCATGAATCCTGACGCTGAGTCCAACTCTCCTGTATATGTTTAGCATCAGCTAAACTTTCTCGTCTTAACCTAATTGTGATAACTAACAAGACTGACCAAGTGCCTGACTGAGATTCAACATGGCCACTCACAGCAGACGCAAGGAATACTGAAGAAAATGTGATATGAAATATGTCGCTAAAGACATAAGCCACTGAACAGGACTTAACTAACTACGACACAAACCCGACAAAGACTGTAACCCGTATGATGACAAACGTCCAACTTTCGATGCTGCTGTCTGTGACGCAGCTCTGATGAAAGTAGCGCCCTACTTCGAATGCCATCTCCTGCAGAGTATACTAACCTCTCTGCTGTGGACTCCTTGCAACGTCGAGCAACGACCAAGCAGAGAGGGAACTACCTTGGTGCAAACTTCAAAGAAGATATTCATTTAAAAAAATGAAAAAAAAAGTTAAAGTCTGTTCAGTGTGTCGTCTTGCTGTGAGTGGTTCAGTGATATCTTTCCATAAAATGGAAATGTCCACCATTTGACAGGCTAGGGGGCGTGGCTTCCCTTGCCTGTCTGGTGAGTCTGCCTGTTGGGCAGGCAACTGTTAAGCTTCTATTAGTGATATTTGTTATGCAGGTCTTGTTAGAGAGTGACTTGATGGACCTAATGTCTGACTGTACATAGCAGGGCTGAGTGGGGAGCAGTGTGAAGCTCAGAATGAGTGCATCATTGTGTTATCGCACTACAGCTAGATCTAAGTCGCCACCTCATCCTGTCCTCCTCAAAACACCATCTTGACTTTCCTTTGCAACAACTTGAGATTCCTAGAGTGCCTTCTTCACCCTGTAACTCTTTCAGCGACAAGTCTCTTGTCAGCAAGGACAAATTATATTTCAACATGAGAAATGATTGCTGAAAGAGTTAAAATATTTTTTTATTAAATGCTTTTTTCAGAATTTGACAGATAAAAGCATTATCTGTATGTAACATTTGCCATACCGTCCAACTGTTATTGTTTTTTTTTTATCCCATAGATTTTTCCGCGGATCATATTTGTAGACCTCCTTTAACAAACGTCCAAATTTGCTGATTCTCAAGTTTTTGTAAAGGAAATTCAGTTTCTTGATGTACATAATCAGCATCGTCATATTATATATCATGCTCTGCACAGGCTGGAAATGTGCAGAAGTGCTCTTTTTGTACAGAATGTTAGAAGCCCATGCAATCTGCTGCATATCTGCCTGTGTGTGCTGGCATGCCGAAGTGTTTGTGTATGTGGCCAGCCTCTGTATGCCATTTGCCAACACAGTTGTGTAAGCCATCAGTAGACACATCTGTGTATGCCGTCTGCTTCATGTGCATGCCGTCTGCTTACACATGTAAGACGTCTGCTTACATGTGTGTGCAGTCAGCCTACACACCTGTGTTCGGCATTTGCATACAGCCTGTGTATGTCGTCTGCCTACATGCCTGTGCTTATTAGCTTGTACAGAGGTGGGCAGGGCACGCCAACAAGTATGTTAATATGTACATAGTCCGGCTGTGTGTCTGCCTGGCTGTAGTACTGTATAAAGTGATGGGGAGTAGCCATGGCTACACTGTACAGAGCAGTGAAGAAGGGATCTGTAAGAAAAGGCAATATTCTTCAATAAAATGTTATTAAACAATACAGTGTTGTTGTTAGCTGTTCACACTGAGAGAAGGATCTGGCAGCCAGAGAGGACACACTACACACTACACCAAGTGATCCACAAATTGTAATTACTCACTGTAAACACTTCCTCATATAGAGGAAGTTAGAAATCTCATTGCACTAACAGTCAAATGAAACATTATGGAACATTAATCAAAGTGAAAATGAACTCATGATTAGAAATGTCTTGATCAATGTGTGTGGTAACGTTTGATGCCAAACAAACTGATTCTAAGACAAAAGGACATATTTGGGCTTGATAGCGTTTACAGTATGGGTGATATTGGAATAAGCTGACACATGACTCGGTCATCTGTACTTTTTAATAATTGTTAAAGACCACACATTTGACTAAACATGACTTTTCATCCTTGGAAAAAGTTTAGCAGTAATAGTTCAGAGGCCCAGATAAGCTGCGTATCCGGGTAAAATATGCATAGAAAATTTCCAATTACGCATTGAAAAATAATTGTTGCGTATCAATTACGCATTTAAAATGTTAGATACGCTAAAAGTTTAAAACAAATGCGTACAGAATATATCTATAAAAATCGCTTGCGTAATGAAAAAGACATTGATTGCTATCAAGATAGTATAGGACTAGTGTTGTACTGTCAGTATAGGATGAGTGATTTTTTATGAAATCATTTCCATTATATTTAAGTTGGTTTTGATTAGGTATGACATAAGGCAGAACATACCTGCTTAGTAAACTTACTCAATGACATAATACTTAGGTGAGTAAAATGACTGAAATACGCACATATTTGAAAGCAGTGGGTAACGGAAAATGAAATACCACTCAACATTCATAATACCCACTCCAAGAAAATACAATGGGTACAGTACCCACATGAGCTAAATCTTATCTGGAGCTCTGATAGTTGTAAGCTACATAATGCAAGTGAAAACCATTGGTGGCAAACAGTTTTCAAATACATTAGTGTTGGCAAAATCAATGTACATAACATTCTATAAGAACCAGCTCATCATCTGACAGCATAAACTGTCATTATATTGATTCATGACATGAGGCCAACATTAATACGACAAGAGGATGAATCTTTTGGCAGCTGATAGTGGACTGTCCATGTTGATGAATACAAGGAACCTCACACAAAAAGCTTATGGCTGTATCTCCTGAGATAAATATATACAAATATTACACATGAACATGACCGTTTATGTAGGTTGTGTTGTCTTCTTTGACAATATAGGTTATTAGGTCTCATCAGGCAGAATACTTCATATACTGAATAATTTGATGAAATGAAGTACATACCCATGCAAAGAGAATAATAATAATGAAAAACAACAATAACAAGACAGTGGTGATGATAGATGTTTATAATGGATTTAGTGAAAAATAATATTGTACTTTATAATCGTTTATTTCGAACACAATTCCTTGTTAACATGTCATTTTAGCTACTCATATCTGGTGATTTATTTGCTAGCATTGACATTATCTCTTAATGCAGAGTATCAGTTACAGCTGCCCTGGGAAATACTTCTGATTTCATTATCCAACACACTTTCTTCTTAAGACATTTATTTTTAAAATATTGAACTTGCATATTATTTGCAATGTTCCTGAAAACTCAAGTGTTAATTGTATGCTAGGCTGTTAAATTGTTTATTAGTATACATTTGAAGTGTAAATGAAACAAACTCTGAATATCAAAATCACACAGGCATCTGTTATTTTCTCTTGCCCATGTGAAAATCCACGAAAAGGCACCAAATATATTCATTAGTGGTCTGCAACCTGTGCAAGCGTCTAGGGTTATCTGTTCGTGGCCATCGACAAATGGGATATTATTTATATACATGTACATCATTTTCCTAGCTGGTCAATGGTTAAATAAGTACTCGGTGGGAAAATTGTTTTACTAATGTTCAAAATACGCAAGCAATGCATTCCGAAACAGCTCTGTAGGTCAAACTTGAAAGTCGTCTTGTGACCCGGAAGCAGTCGTTTGACCTCTAAAACGTAAAACATGCTGAGGAGTCTTATGCAACCTTTGGCTTGAAAATCAAAGCACTCCTCATCACGGAGCAACTGTCAGAATGGGACGTGCAGTTTCGAAGATGTCGAGGCCGTTGAAAAATTTCAACGTTGAGAACCGGGCTCAAAGGGCATTAGACAAACAAGTAGATCAACCCAAAGTAGCACCTCGATATCCTTCGTCTGCTCAATTATTGGACAAATTTGCGGATGGTTTGTACCTGCCTCATTTAGTCTTGTTGACACCTTACGGTCTCATTAACTCATTAATTTGAATGATATCGTATGTCGTTATGTTTATATTTAAGTAGATCTATAATAGCAATTTAGCAATCTACTGTAGGATAAGGGGTGTTAGATACAAACAATCTAGCACCTCCCAAAGAAATGACAACTGCTGAAGAAAAACATTTGTGAATATTTTTGCATATATATCATTATCCCGTAATGCTGTGACACCAACTGATCTTTAAAAAAAAAGGGATTAATGTCACTGTTCGTTTAGTGCAATGTAGCAGGGAATACCTTACTGTCTTAGTCCAAGTTTCGTTTTATCACAGGTCAAGTACATCTTCATTTTTCAAGAAACAGTCCATGGCTATAGGCCTAAAGCTGTGGTTCACTCAACAGTAACATTCTAGCTTTGATAGAGTTAGCTGCTGACTTTGCACCTGTGTTCAGAAGCTCGGTCAGAATGCATATGAAAGAATAATGTAAAATTGTGAACTCACCCAAACCTTTTGTCTTTAATAACTCAAAAAAGCAGATGACAAACATCTAGAGACATGAACCAATGATTTTCAGATCATCCTGAATACCTGACAGCTCAGAAAACCAAGCATGGCAAACTGGTTGACAACATGAGGAAGTTGCAGTTAGACTCCCACGGACCTCCCCCACAGGTAGGCATGCACCCATCAAGATTCATGCTTCGGGCACAAATCAGCAGTCACAAATCAGTTTTAGGAAACTGAATGTTAGATTTAATGATTTTCAGAGATTGTAGCTCTGAATAAAACATATAATCTTTATTTAATCATTCGAGTCCTCCTTCATATTTTTCATTAGGTTAGAACTCGTGAAGATCCGGGTTAGAATTGGTCTACAGCATCCCATGCTTGTTGTAAGAGGCAACCAATAGGATCGGGTGGTCGGGCTCGCTGACTTGGTTGACACTTGTCATTGTATCTCCATTGTGTAGGTTCATGCTCATGATGTTATTCGCTGGATTATTTGGTCCAGACTCCATTATTTACAGACTGCCGCCAAATAGCTGGAATATTGCTGAGTGTGGCGTTAAACAGTGGTACAACGACCAGCCAATCAATGATTAGGTTAAAGTACTGTAGGAAATATCTACATTTATATCTACAACCTATATCAACCATAGTTAATATGTGAAATATCTGTTAAACTAAGTTTGGCCTAACTACAGTTTCAGTGGTAGGGAGAATTTTTGTTTTGTATATTCAGAATACTATGAACGTAATCAACAACCTTTTAAGGTAAAACATCAAAACAAAACTTAACATTATTATTTTAACAATGTGTGGTGGTATTGGGATGTGGAAGTTTTGGGATATGACCATTGTTTTTAGCAGCTATACATATTTTTTCTAGGTTTTGCCCAATTGTACGAGAAACATGCTTTTCTGGATATCCTATGAAGCATCCCACTGAACGCAAAGTTAGGCCGATGTGGATTATTTCGACATATGCTATTTGCAATTGTAACAGCCTGAAAACAGTTTTTTTCTATTTCCGACAGTTCTTTAGTTTTCTCTATTTTTTGGACAATATGAATTTATAGACTATTCTTATAAAGTCTTAACTATAGTTTGTATTTTCCCTTATCCTGACTCATGCTTAATTGCTCGTCTCCTTCCTCTTGCGAACGTTAGTGGAACACTTGTTTCTCCTATTGAAGCTCCCTTCAATAAAAACAGACGTAAAATCACTACTCACCAAGAGTTATCCGTTGATCCGTTTTGGCGGGAAACTGTGGCGCCACCATTCCCACATGCTTCACTCTCTCCTTCTTCGCCCTAGTGAGCGGTTGGGAGAGCGCCTGGGTCTCCTATACGGCACTATATCCTTTCATTAATTAGTTATTACCCTCTATTTTACTTTTATAGAGGTTTAGGAAGTATCTTACAACAATATGGGTTAATATTTATTTACGTATTTTGCACTGTTTATTCACGGTTTGTCCGTGTTTGTTCAGTTGTTTACATTTCATGAAATCCTGTTTTCGTTGTAGATTTAGATTCTCTGCTGCAGACCCACATCAACTGTGCCCTAGCTGCACTCGCCATGTACTTCCAGCTCGCTGCATTTATTGTCAGCATTTAACCAATTTTGCATTTAATAAATACCTTCTTTGTGTACTTAGGCGTGCTGCAGACAGGTCAAGGCGGCTTTGTCAAGTCATGGATAAGCCGGCTGAGTCCCTCACGGGTCAACTGATGTCAAGCGACCCTCTTCCTTCAAGTGATCGCGGAGATTTCCTCGGGGGCGGAGTGGGGCGTTGTCCGCCACCTCAAGAAGAGGGCTGCCGCTCGGACATCCCATCATCGCAGACTAAGAAAAAGAAGCCATCCTCTACGCAGAGAAGGCTACACACCCTAAGGCGACGACCGACCCCAAAGGGGCGTCTCGCGAACTACTAGAACTTTTCGGCGAGATTGTTCCGATGACAGAAAGAGGACTCTATGATGAGCCGCGCTCATCATCCCGAGATACATCACCACAAGAAGCGGGCCTCAGCAGCGGTAACATCAAGCGCAGTTGTCTCGCGCAGTCGAGGTATCTACACTGGCGGCAGATGAAGCGATCCCTGGGCCATATCGCTACCAGCGCCAGAAAGGGCAGCTCATCTCACACGCAGACATTCAACCGGGGAATTCATGCAGCAGTTCTCACAGCAGATCATGGAGATGATGGACAGGCGCTTCGCACTGGAAAGGGCATCGCATGATCAACAACCAGACCGCCATAGAGCGGACCGGACAGCGAAGGTTCCAGCGCAGAAGCGAGACCCGGAGAGGCCTTCCAGCAGCGTGGCGACTGGGAACAGATCTACGCTTCAGGGCGTCAACCAGCCTGTGCGAAGGGCGACGCCTATCCCCAGATGCGAATCAGATGATCAGCATTCGCGAAGGCACTCGCGAAGGGCTTCAGACACAGCCTCAAGGACATCTTCAACATCGCATAGATCGTCGAGGGATTCACCGAGGCATTCGCGAACCCAGAGACGCTCACCTCTGCGCAGGTCTCCATGCAGGTTGCCTTACAGACGCAGTTCGCCGGGCTCCACGCAGGTCTCCGCGCAGGTCTCCACGAAGGTCTCCGCGCGCAGGTCCCCACGCGGAGTCTCAGCGCAGGTCTCCGCAGGCAGCGAAGGTCACCACGCAGATCACCATCGGAGGAGGATCAACATTCCCAGATCAGCGCACCTGTCACAGAGGACGACGGCGGGATCATCTTCTCGGACTCGGAAATCAGATACTGGATGGCCAACGGTCTGGACTTAGCGTCACCCTCTAAGGAAGAGAATGCAGCTCAGACTTACCTGATGCAGGGCGATGGCGTCGACACGATCACTCTACCACCAATTGATCCTATCTCGGAGGTTCGGAGAACTTAGCGCAGCCTTCAAGAAGGCCCGCGAAATCTCAGGCTGCATCCTCCACAGTTCAGCGCCAAAGAAGTTCTCGGCTCCACAACATGGACCCATTCCTGAAAGCGCAGGAGATTGATGATAACTACAAAGTCATCAACGACTCCAAGACCAAGTCTTATAAGATCGATGACAAGAAGTTGGCGCAAATTGAGACGATGACCAGGCGGATGTTCTTCGGCCTCAACAGATCCAGGACAGTAAATGAGACGCTCATCGCTAAGTTCAGGGACTCTTCTGCGGAAGAAGACCGGATGATCTACTCTGCGTTACTCATGCAGAAGAAGGACCAGCAGTTTATGACGGACCATCTATCATCATTCTCCGCAGCTTTGACTTTGGCAAGACGACAAGGTCTCCTCGCATCCTGCAACTGGAGTGAACGCTTCACTCAGTCCCTCTACAGAGCCCCATGGTCGACTCCATCCATCTTCGCTGGAGAGATTGATGATGTCGCCAAGGAAGTTACCAAAGACTCCAGGGAGGTCCTCATGATAAAGTCCATCGATACACTGGCCAGTGTCATCAGGCAGACATCCCAGTGCTACTCGGGAAAGTCGAAGTTCGCCGGTCTTCAGAAGGCAAGAGACAAGAAAATGAGCACCTCCAGGGGCAGGAAGGACTCTTTTAGGTAAGCCCATCCGGCAACTATAGAGGGCGACCTGGACGAGGCAGGGCACCCAGAGGTGCCAGGGATCATCGACGATGAAAGAGGGGTTCCGAACGACTGGAGTCTTCCACCCACAGCCGTTCCCGTACAACCTTCACAAGTGGGTGGACGTCTTCAACTATACTGGGAGAACTGGGGACTACTTCAAGATCCATTTGTATCCAACATCCTAAGAGACGGATATCGCATACAACTACAAGCAGCTCCGCCGCTAACAGTCGACCCTCAAAAGTTCGACTTCAAGACCCATCGGACAGAGAGGCTACGAGAGGCGGTTACATCTCTACTAGAGAAGGAAGCCATAGAAGTAGTGGATCAAGACCACATCACACCAGGTTTCTACTCCCCAGTTTTCCTAGTACCCAAGAAAAACTCCAAAGAAAAGTTCTGACTCATCTACAATATGAGGGCGTTCAACAGAGATTATCTACTCAGGCCTCCCAAGTTCAGCATGATACATCTACCTCAATTACTCCACCTCGTCCGTCCGAGGGACTACATGGCCAGCATAGATCTACAGGAGGCCTACCTGCATATTCCTGTACATCCGGACTCGAGGAAGTACCTCAGGTTTACACTGGACAGACAACACTACCAATGGAAGGTCCTGCCATTTGGGTGTCGAAGCCCATTGTCACATATCTACATCATCAAGGTCTACGCAGTGCATTCTACCTAGACGACGGGATTCAAGTCCAATAAGATCCCAAGCATCTCAGACTACAACTGGACTTCACCATCAGACTGCTTACACAACTGGGGTGGCTAGTGAATCTCCTCAAGTCGGACCTAGAACCTACACAGGACCTGCAGTTCCTAGGAATCCGGTTCCTCACGACGCAGAACCGCATAGTAGTACCAGAGGACCGATGGCTCAAGATACAACAGACAATCTCGCAAGCTCTACTCTCTCCGTGGCCACTACAACAATGGCAGAGTCTGTTGGGTCTCCTCACGTCAGCGCCAAGACATGACAGCCAGAGGAAGGTTACAACTTCGCCCACTACAGGTCTTCGTCAATGCTCATCTAGGCGACCGGAATCGCCGGACTCCCGGGCCTTTCGACCACATCTACTATGGTGGACTCAGAGATCGAATGTCTGCGAAGGCACCTATTTAACAGAGCGAGTGCAAGACACATCATTTACGTGGGCGCATCACTCCAAGGTTGGGGAGCACACCTCGACAGCGGCGTGTCAGCGGGACATGGACCAAAGAGGAGAAAGGTCTGCACATCAACATGCTGGAAATGAAAGCAGTCGTAAGCGCCATACTCCACTGGACCACCATTCTACAGAATGCTCATCTGATGGCATTACGGACAACTCCACAGTGGCATTCTACATAAACAAGCAAGGATCAACACGGTCGCCGAACCTCCTGGACCTCTGCTTTCAACTGTTCGACCTAACAGGCGATCTGAACATCCACATAAGAGCATGCCACATTCGGGGAGCCAAGAATGTGATAGCAGGCGCGCTCTCCGTCCAGCGCAACCATCTCCAACAGAATGGATGCTACATCCAGAGATCTTCAAGCAGATCATCCAAGAGATGGAAGTACCGCTAATAGACCTCTTAGCCACGAGATTCAACAATCAACTGACACCATTCGTCTCACCAGTGCCAGATCCACAAGCATGGGCAGCGGACGGCTCTAAGCATATCCTGGGAAGGACTAAGCGGCGTGCGCGCGTTCCACCGCCAGCGCTAATACCGAGGGTGTTGCAGAAAATCAGCCAGATGAGCGACCTCCAACTGATTTTGGTCAGCCCTACTGGCCAGCGAGAATATGGTTCCCCATTCTCATACAAGAACTAGGACCACCTCAACTGCAACTACCAGAGTGGGCCGAATCTACTAGTACATCCTCACACAAAGCAGGCACAGCAACCCAGGGGTGTTCCGACTGCGTGTGGACTGTATCAAGGCGTGCTTGAACAAGAGAGGATATTCCGCCAGGGCAGCGAAAGCAGTCACACTAGCTCTCACGCGAAGTCTACGCGCAACGCAATGCGCTGCGACAAGTGGCGAAGCTTCGAGACATATGCGCTGCGAGGAGCGGTTTTACAGCCATAAAAGCGACACACCCTCAAGTGGCGGACTACCTTTGTCACCTACGGCAAACAAAGCGATTAAAAGGGTCAACACTCTCAACATACCTAGCGGCATTGAGCTCAGTCATCACCATGAGGACAGGTGCCAAGCTGACGAAAGTACCAGAGTTACTGGCCTTACTATGCTCTTATAAATTGGAGGACCAACAACAGAGATTTAAAGCTCCGATTGTGGGACCTCAACGTTGTTCTCGACATCTCACCAGTGGCGTCTGAACCATTAGAGAGGACATCCTTCGAAATCTTGACACATAAGACGCTGTTCCTGCTAGCCCTAGCAACAGCAGCAAGGATGTCGGAAATACATGCTCTGGACTACAAGAGAACACGATTTGATGAGAATCAAAACACCGTGCATATGGGACTGGGATGGGACTTCATAGCAAAGAATCAACTGCCAGGTCAACCTGACAGACAATTCCACGTCCCAGCATTATCATCCGTCCTTGGACCACAAGATACGCAGGACCTATCCTTGTGCCCAGTAAGAGCATTGAAAGTATACCTACAAAGATCCAGGATCAGGAGACAGAAATTCAAAGCGTCTCTTCATCCCGATATCAACAGCGACACAGACAGAGGTCTCCCGCTCACGATATCAATCTGGATCAGAACTGTCATACTCTACGGGCCTACAAAGCAGCAGGACTTGATCCTCCAAAAGCCTCCAACCCAACACGAAGTTAGAGCTCTGGCGTCAACACTTCGCTCTACATGGGAATTGCTCGATCCACGGCGATAATGGAGGGCTGCTTTTGGAAATCGGACATGGTGTTTGCAAACCACTACCTGAGGGGATCGCCATCGAGGGCGTCTCCGGCATTCACCGAGGATGACTCCTGGCATTCACCAGTTGACAGTCCCTGCTGGTTGTAGCACAACAGTTGACAGTCCCTCAAAGACTTGAAAAAGGCAAGGAGAGTTCTGCTTAAATCACATGACTTCACATCACTGATAAGTGATCGGACCCAGTACTTGTAAGGATACTCGTACAGGAAAGGGTCGCTTCTCTACTTGGTGCTTGCATCAAGAAATGGAGTCACAAAATCCACGTAAAATGTTAACAGAAGAAAGGACCAAGCGTTAACTATTGTGGTCCCCGTCAAAAGGCAGCTGGAAGTACAGGGTGCGCAGCAGCAGAGACTAGCAAGTGCCAATCTGAAGTTCCCCTAGGGGGGTATATCTGACGTAAATCACTAAAAGAAATCCAGAAGTAGCTTGACCCACCACCAAATCCGACGGATTCTACAAGCAATTAAGCATGAGTCAGGATAAGGGAAAATATGTAATTTTCTGAATAAAATTGATATTTTATACTTATCCTGACTCATGAGGTAAGCCCTCCCAACCTCCCCACTAGACACTTTGGATTTCCCTGCAAATTTAAGTGTCGGGCTCATAATCAGGAGAGAGTGAAGCATGTGGGAACGGTGGCGCCACAGTTTCCCGCCAAAACGGATTAACGGATAACTCTTGGTGAGTAGTGATTTTACGTCTGTTTTTATTGAAGGGAGCTTCAATAGGAGAAACAAGTGTTCCACTAACGTTCGCAAGAGGAAGGAGACAAGCAATTAAGCATGAGTCAGGATAAGTATAAAATATCAATTTTATTCAGAAAATTACATTTTTCTACAATGTAACTGTTTTTGTTTCTTTGATCATAACTCTCCATACATCAGTTAAATTGGAAGATCCAAGTTTTTGTAAACTGTGTTTCTTGTCCTTTGTTATTGATGTTCTCAAGGTCCCTTGAAGAGTTCAAAACTGAATCCAGTCTCCACTGTGGGCTTAACTTTGAAGTTGGGAACTCACTCTTAAGTGTCCCCAACTGTAATTATAGAAATGCTGGAATATGTTGCAAAGCACTGACATAGAGCAATTCCAAGGGACTGGTTGTTGCATTTGTCATCGTTTTTTCCTGTGAATATCCCTGAATTCCTCACTGGTTCGCGATCTCTGCTGCATTACCTATAAGTGCAGTTAATGATATAAATATAACGATTGAAAGAAAGAGTCAATGTATGTCTTTAGATTTTTGGCATTATTACTCTATTATGTTTTTATGCACTTTGGAACATCCTTGAAAATCTTTGTTGAACTGGTTTTAGTGCGTTTGAAAAATGACTGTAATATCTAGGCATTATGTTAATTCCTTAATGAATCATATTTTACAATAAGTACCTGGGTTTGTGAAAACAACTATTAGTGTTTTCTGTCTCACATCAAAGAACTTTCCAATGATAGCATAAACGAAGTGGATTCTGTTCAGTGTTACAACAAATGAATGAAAACAAACAAAATCAAATATTGTAAATGTCAACCGTTATATATATGACGAAAGTTGCATGAATATAAACAGGCAGTTACCTTGTTCAAGGAATGTATCCATGTAACTTCATTCATAGATAAATTATATGTACATGCAATTGCTGTGTACTAAAGTTAATGATGACCCGCGAAGATCCGGGGTAGAATAGGTCTTCAGCAACCCATGCATGCCACAAAAGGTGACTATGCTTGTCGTAAGAGGCGACTAACGGGATCGGGTGTTCAGGCTTGCTGACTTCCCAATTGCGCAGATCGATGCTCATGCTGTTGATCACTGGATTGCCTTGTCCAGACTCGATTATTTACAGACCGCTGCCATATAGCTGGAATATTGCTGAGGGCGGCGTGAAACTAAACTTACTCACTCACTCACTAAAGTTAATAATTGTTTATACATTATATTTCCAAATCACGACATCTGATGAGCATCCAACATTGTTTTTGTCTGCTTGTTTGGGTTGTAGACATTTATTAACACACATCCTTTTGGTATGCGTATGCGCATATAAGTCTATATCATTGTCTCAAAGTTTGTATCAGCTGTCTGTACTGAAAAGATGTCTGCCAGCAAAGGAGACTTAGGTGGCCATGTTGAAGATTGGTCAGTGCCCCTTTAAACCATACCCACACATTCGCTAAGATCTGGCCCAGTGGTTATGGAGTACTGAGTTTGGGTATTGAGTACATAGAATTCACAGTCATATGGTGTAGTTTTTGACAGCCCACTATATACAAGATAGCAACATTTTCTAGACTTACACCGAAGAATTATTCAAATTAATGGTAGGGTTTGGTGAATTCAAGTACGTGCTATATTTTTCAAAATACAGATGTTCTTTGTGATGTTTTTCTTAAGATCAAATCAAAACCCCGGTCCATGCCTGAAAGGAGAGACAAGTTGGAAGACCCAGAGTTTGGTTTTCTTGAACCAGAGAGAATTCCAGAAGGACGGACGTCTATACTCCATGCAATGCAGTTTATCACTGAGCATCAGACAGCTCCGCAGAATTACACCTCATCTCAGATTGCACATGAATACAAGCTGGATGAAGCACATGTACAACAAATACTTAAGTACTTTCAGACTTTCCATATGCATTTGCCTAAAGCTTTGCTGGACAAGCATCCTCAACTGCTGCACAGCATGGGTAAGAGGGAGCCTGTTCAGATTAAAGGCGGAGACAGTACAATGTTGAAAGCATCCTCGGAGACGGATGGCACCAAAGTATGATAGTGGCTGTGTAGTAATAGTGTGTGAATCTGAAGAGTATGTTACCTGGGATACGGTGAAAACAGGCAGAAGTCAGATACCATGATCTTGTCACCTGTGAGGTGCAATTGTTTCAATCTAGATAATAAAATACTGACCATTCTTTGTTTCTCTGGTTTCTGATAAATAATGATGCAAATAGTGTTTTGGTGGTGAAGTTCATTGATGGGGAGATCAATATTCACAGGGATGTGCAGCAGGGAAGCTTTGTTGGTTGTGTTGATTGTATTGAAGAATGCGCCAAACCATCTAATACATGGATCATGTAGTGACAGAAATTTAAATAAAATGATTTTGAGAAGATCGGTCATTAATGTGTGTACAATAAGCATTAAACACATCAGCGAGTGTATTTCATAAAATGAACTTGAACTTTGTAAATTAAATGTAATGAGTGGGTGAGGACACTGTTTACTTTTCACTTGCCCATGCTGTCACTGGTATATTTCAATGTCTACTCAGTTTGGGATAAATGACAGGTTTGTCTCTAAAATGTTACTTCTTCACTATATGGCTGAAATAATGCCTGTGTGATGTTTAATTTTACCTTCCTCAAAGATTGTACACTCACACCAGCCAAAGTCAGTTTACGGTGAAACACACACATTTTCCTTGACAGTTTGCATTAGGTGATCAGGGGTGGAAATAACCCATTGCCCGACGTCCGAGTCTAGTGTTTTTTTCTGTGGGGCAAGCAAATTTGTATATCACACTGTACCGGTGTCCAGTTGACTTTCCAATGTTAATTATGTTGTTTATTTAAAAAATCAACAAGAAAACGGCCGGTATAGTGGGAAAATTATCAGGTCAAGTGATTTTACATGTGCCACTGTACCGGAGTACACTAGCAATTTTAAAGTTATTTCCACCCCTGGTGATGTTTACTGCCAATCAACATGAATGCTTCTTGGTACAAGGAGTGGTTAACATCGTCTATCAGAATCAGGGGCAAGATTGTCCCATCTGTCCAAGACGTGGCAATTCCATGTGCAGTTTCCTCCCACGCCAGCAACCTCAAAATGTTTAAAATCCTGAATGTTTCAGCACTCTACCTGTGCTCGTGGGGTTCACTTAAGTGGTACCTATCAGAGTTCTACATCAGTTATTGCTTTCCTCTGACATGCTGTGATATAAGTGGAATATTGTCCATGGCAGCATAAAACCCGACTCACTCTGTCACAAAAGTGAAAACAGTACAAGGTATGTGAGGGGCAGTCCAAATCATTTAACAATTTTCACTATTATGTTTCACATCAATTGCATAAATAAGAACAGAAGAAGTTGTATTTCTTATATATTTATTTTCACCTGTTGTGACATAGTTGCCTACAGATGCTCTATACCTTCTGCTCTGCCATATAATAATGGTAATCACACATACACAGTGACAAGTGACACCGCCATTGCAGAATGCCGGAGCATCATACAAGGGAGGTAACTCCATGCTACCAATGAGGACGATGGACTAAGGGTGATTACTCTAATGTTATGTAGGACCCAGGTCCTCCGGTGGCTTGTAGACTGAACCAGAGCATTCTGGAGATTTACAGTTAAAGCAGCACTGGCTAACTCCACAGCTGATTCTTACACAATATCAAGCAGGAGCATGAGAAGCTACTAGGACATTAAGTACTAATACACCTTGGGCCTACTGGGCCAATTGTAGGACTATTTCCTGAACTTGAGACTGGTAATACTGCATCAGCATCATGTAGGTGATGTTCAGAATAATTAATGACCTTGATGGTCTGAACACATTGGAGCTGTGCTAATGGACCCAAGGCATATATTATTAAATATACAAAGAACAGTCCTAGGACATCAAGTACTAGTGAAGACTGATTTCTGTGAAAAATTTACAAAACGCAAATTCCCAACAATTTCTATGAAGGTTCAAAGACTATTGAGAATAATTTTCCAGTATGTCTTCCAACAAGAAGACAGCATAAGCTTTTATAAATGTCCGATAGAAAGGTTGTCTACATGTTCAATGACATTTACAATGCAGATATATTACATCCTTGGCCAAGCGATGAAGTATTTCAGCATTCAGCTCAATAATTTCTACCATAAATAGAAGCTCCACAGTGGATTGTCTATCAAAACCGTTCCAACCTGTGGCCATGATATGCTTACCACGTTTCTCCTGAATGGACAAACCGCACTGAAGTAAGAACAAAGAAAAGGACGACATGTCCTGTGAATCAACAGCATACAGCAGTCTCAATAAAGTCAGATCTTAGTGCTCCCTACTGCTCCAGTAGCTAGAATGAGCACAACGATCTGATTTTATTGAGATTTCAGAATTCCAGAGATATGAAATGGTTATACAATAGATCAGGTCATCGACATCTTCAACAGTCTTAAAGATCAAAACATAGTCAGGTCATCCCTGAGACCGATAGTTACATGAAACAAATGACATTAAGCAAGCTAATGCCCTAGAGTAATGCCTAGTGGAATCTCTGCCATGCACTGATACTCTAAGACAATCCAGGATACCACAATCTGGTGTAGACAGACAATAACAACAATGTGCCTCCATGAATCACCCTTGCCATATGTAACTATGATATGATCTTCTATTTAACTAGTACAAGAAGTACCCTAACTCATGATTGTTAAATAGGAGCTGATATTAGTATTATTGTAGATAATTTATGACATAGAAAGTGTAGCAGACACACACAACACTACGCTTGAGTGGCACCATATGCAAAATACAACAGTTAACAGGCCTCACAAGTGAAGAATACAGGGCTTTACTACTAAATCTTTACGCTGGAAACATTATCTGTAGGTTTAACATGAACTTATCCATACATATATATATATATATCCATCACTGTATGGCATACAGATTGATCAAACCTTCAGCTGATCATAAAAATTCATGAACTATATATTGGTTCTGATGAAATATCTTCGCATAAATATCTAAAACAAATTCAGTTTTAGCAAAACTACACAATACAATACTTATGTATATTATATACTCAAAATTTGCTAAGGACTACACCTTTGACAAAAGTCTTCTGTCCTTGTCAAATGTTGAGCGGTATATATCCATACTGCAACCACTACATAGGAGATGGTGCTGTGTGTGCCGTCACTACAGTGTTTTTTCATAAATTACACTTCCTTCAGTTACTCTGTGCATGAATAACAACTGACATTCTGATGACTGGAACAAGCATACATTAACAGCAGGCAAAACGTCCCTTCTAACAATCACAGAGGAGAAACAGTGTAATAACAACAAAAACAACATAATGATCCTGCAAGGAGAACAGGTGCCCTGATTCGCTGGCCGTGTAAGTAGTTGGTAGCATTCACAATACTCTGGCTAACTAGTCATGTAGAATGAGAGTAGCTGTTCTGTACCACATACATTATATATAGTAATCTTTGACACTATTCTCCTTAACACACCTGACAGGTATTTGATAAAATTAAAAAATAATAATTGGTATCAATTAAGTCAAGTATATGATAGAGCAGTTACATTATGATTAATATCTTTGATAATTTAAATCTTTGAGAATATCTTATATGAGTTACTCACAACCCTTTATCCATGCTTATACAAGCATGGATATCTTCATGTGACTTGAAGTAGCTAGATTTCTGTCATAATCATCTGGCCTAAGACAGGGTCCTCTCATTTTATTGGTTTACAGTATTATACAATAATCTCAAAATGACATATTTACATAACTCTGGATAGAGTTCATTCTACATTGGCCACAAACATATCTGTATATGGTCACTGCTCTAACTCGGGCAGATCTGCAGTATTTATGACTAAAATAAAATTAACAAAATCATGCAGTTTATTTCATATTTTAAAATATATTTTACAAAAAAGCAAAAGCTGTGTAACTGAACTATTGCTTAAAACAACCGTGATACAGAAACATGAACAGAAGCAAGTGGAGCTTGCATACAAGTAATACAAGAACTCCTCATATCAACAGAGGCAATGATCAGTGTATGGAGCCTGCATATGACCAGTGACATGATAACTCCTTACAATGACCGAGGCAATAAAGAGTGCATGGAGTTTGCATGGTGGTGATGCAGGAACTTCCCATGTCAATGATCAGTTTTATGGAGTCTGCATGATAACCAATGACAAAACCCCTCATTCAGTAGGACACAGGACTAGTGAATGTCTTCTGCTGGCCTGATGAAGTCCTTTGATTTTAACCCAAACATCCTTATAGATAATGAAAAACATTTTCAGGGTGATTAAATCAATCAACTCGTGTGGCCTCAACAACCCAAGGCTGATACTGGTGACATCTGTTCATTCATGTGATGATAAATGAATCTGAATTGAACAATTGAATAGTTTAGCCTATGTATATTTGTGTATACCTCCTGCAGATAGTGCTGACTGACACATGTTGGTTCAATGTTGGTACATGTGTCGCCACAGCGATGGTACACATGTTCACTAGACACCTGGTTACATAGGATGTTATGAACCATCGCTTGGCTGCTGAACACACGGCTGGGGAGCACGTGGTAATTTCACAGCTGACACTGAAAAACACATGACATATCTCACACATCCCCTCCATGGTGCCTTGCCTGAAGGTCCGCTTCTCCTTTGTAGCTTACTGTATAGCAGGAACAGGGAGACAACTCCTAAGCACAACAGAGCTAGTCCATCATTTAAACATATAAGTACTGACAGTTTTGTTTCGGCAGCCTCTATACATGTAAACATATATATTAATATATATACACACAGAAATTCATATAATTGCCATCTTTGATTAATGATAAGTTTTGATAAACTGTGCATGAAAGGATGACTTTTCGACTTTTTATGTACTACACATGTGTTATGTTAGGTAACTCAACTGTGCAACAAAGTGTTATATTTGGCATTGATATTGTGGAAAAGTTTCCAAAAGTTCGAACTGTTTGCATTACAGCAAAAGAGATCTTAAAATTTTCACTGCAGAAAGTAATTAATATCTCAATGTAAAAACATTCAGATTCCCTGAACTGGTCATTACACTATAACCAACATTTACACTTACAGGTTTTGTCTACATCTTGTTGTGCTGCTTGGCTAGTGAATGTACCGTGCATAAAATATAGGGGTGTCATGGCTGTACAGTTCCCAGAACACACATCTTTCCTTGTATATTGATACTTGATATTTGTGAAGAATCAAAAGTACCACAGTGAAAAGCAACATGAGACGGATGGTAAAACAGCAGACAATCACACAAAATTGACCATATGTTACATCAAGATTTGAAAT
Source organism: Haliotis rubra (assembly GCF_003918875.1). Classification (NCBI taxonomy): domain Eukaryota; kingdom Metazoa; phylum Mollusca; class Gastropoda; order Lepetellida; family Haliotidae; genus Haliotis; species Haliotis rubra. Next base: position 2,521,938 of record NW_025767157.1, read on the forward strand.
AGCTCTGTAGTAACTATGAATGGAATAATTATAGCTTGACAGTCCAAATGTGTGCACGAAAGCTTCATGTTGTCAGTTCACATTGTATAATGAGGTAAACATAATGGCTACATGTCTGAAGCTGAATGTTGCGTTAGATGTTGTCTGTTCTGCAAGCGTATCATGACACCCCTAGTAAAAAACGTGTAGAGTGAGTCACAGATACCACAGTTGACGATGCCTCAAATGTTGACTAGTTACCCGCCTACCTATACAATATATCCTCATAACTGTACACTATGTTGGGCAAAGAGGGGTGGGGCCAGGACTCCGAGCCATCTAGTGTACACTGCTAGGCCGTCACACTACATGAGATAGTCATAGTAGGCCAAGGATATTATCTTTGCAACATCCACCAATATGTACACAAGTTCACAGTCTATGTCATTTGTACAACAAATATGTTCATCTTCTGGTCTGTTGTCAACCTGAAAATAAAAGAAATAATCAATAACATGTACTAAGAAAAACAGTCTTTGATATTAATCACTTTGGGCAAACCAAGAAGCAAGGGTATGGTGCAAAATCCAAGAAACATGATCGGGGCAAATAAGGATTTGACCCCACAATCTGAGATGTCAGGTACACATAAAGGATTGGTTGGTTTGTTTGTTGCCTGATGCCTCACTCAGCAATATTCCAGCTATATGGTGGCGGTCTGTACCAGACAATTGAGTCTGGACCAGATAATCAAGTGATCAACAACATGAGCATCGATATGTATACACAATTGGGGTATGATGACACGTTTCAACCAAGTCAGCAAGCCTAACCACCTGAACCTGTTAGTTGCACACCTAAAAGAATGCAACTCTGCAATGTGAAGCATGGTGCCTTTCAACGACTGGGACAACATTGCCCCTCTAACACTGAGAAGATATGAAATAGTTACAATAATAAAACAAAACTGCATCAACTGCTGGGACATTTACGAATTACAGTGCATTTTGTGTTCATAACTTGTACCCGTTTCATTTTAACTCAAGTAACAGGACCTTACCGACATATTTTACTAATAGCAGCAAGTGAGTGTAGTTTTACGCCGCTTTTAGCAACATTCCAGCAATATCACAGCAAGGGGACACCACAAATGGGCTTCACACATTGTGCCCATGTGGGGAATCGAACCCGTGTCCTCAGCGTGATGAGCGAACGCCTTAACCACTAGGCTACCCCACCACCCCTACTAATAGGAAAAGTGGTGTAAACGTGAAGTTCAATCTGCAGAAATTGAGTGCTGTGAACAAGAAGTGTTTCTTCTCACATCCTAAAAGATCAGTTCCAGAATATTTAGTACCAGACTTGATATCTTTGATGTTTACCTTGAGACAAGCAAGCTGGGCCTCACAATGCCCCGAATGGATCATTCATATTGTTGGATTGTGGCATGGGTGGGCGTGGCTGCTGAAATCCTATTGGCTGCATCCCGGTCCCATACATCGGTGGCCTCTGTCCCATGCCCATGTTCATACCCATCATCTGTGGCTGCTGGCCCATGCCCTGAAACAGCCAACAGTTAACTGCATATACACATGTGAGTGAGTGAGTTTACCCTATTTTACGCGCGACTCAGCAATAGTCCAGCTATAGGGTGGCGGTCTGTAAATAATCGAAGTCTGGACCAGACAATCCAGTGATCAACAGCATGAGCATCGATATGCGCAATTGGGAACCGATGACATGTGTCAACCAAGTCAGCGAGCCTGACCACCAGATCCCATTAGTCGCCTCTTACAACCAGCATAGTAAGCCTTTTGTTTTAAGCATGGGTTGTTGAAGACCTATTCTACCCGGATCTTCATGGGTTGCATAAATACACATGTACTGGACATAGTCACATTCTGCATATATAGTCGACAGTAAGCCTTTCAGGTGCCTACACTAGACATAGAGTCACATCAATGCATATACTTAACAACAGGGTGGAGGTGGATAGAGACAGAATGTCTTAATGATACATGTCCTAGACAAATAGCTAAATCTGACCAACCCCAAAACAGTATGGGGTGTATTATACAGAATGTGTAATTTTAAAAAGTGCATATAATAAGACAGAGTCACACTGATGCACTCTCATAAGTAAGCACTAAGGGTGACTATACCAGACATAGACCGAAAGTCTTACTGAAACATACCCTAGACAGGAAGCCCCGCTTGACTAACCCCGAACATTATGGGATGTATTAGACAGAAAGTGTTACGGGATACCAGCTGACAATGTCATAACAACCATTTACTTTGCTACCTCATCTTCTAAACACAATAGGGAGTATCATTTAAAGGCAGAACATATATACCATCATGGGTTGACCTTGACCCATTCCAGGCTGCCCATAGCCCATAGGAGGTGCTCCCATCTACAACAAAAATCATGGAATGAGTGAGTTTGGTTTAACACTGCCAAGAACAGTAGTCCAGTCATATCACATCGGTCAGCTTCATGTTGATAAAAGATGATAATATTCTGAAGTAAGTAATGGCAGACCTAGAAACAAACACTGGGACCCGTTGGCACTCAAACCAACAACCATAGGGTCCTCATGTGCCCAATGGATACAACTCTGGGGCTCGTGTCACAAAGAGATATTAGTGCTATGACTGTCGTAAGTCTATGTTAATGTATGGGTGTTACGATCACCTTTGTGCTACAATCGCTTTGTGAAATGGGGCCCAGAACTTGCTGTACCCCAGATGACAGAGCCACCCATGCCCCCCCAACAATGGATTGACATTATCAAGACACACACAAGTTATTTCCTGACATACAAGCTGGTGTAATGTTTTTGCTTTGGGGAATGTATCGTCAGAATGTATTTTTCAGACAACGAATATGTTTTGCTTAAAGAAATATGGTAATCCGTGGTTTAATTAATACTGGATAATGAGACAGCTGGGTCGAATTGCTATCAACGTAACTAATTATTGGAGTTCAACGTTAGAGACAAACCATTGGCTGCTGAAACTGCTGTCCCATTGGCTGGCTCATAGGTGGTTGGTTCATTGGTTGCTGACCAATCCCTGGCTGGTTCCAAGTGGTGGATGCCATTGCAGACGTCATCTGCCAATTGGTACCCCCAGTCAGCTTCTGCTCTCCTTTCGGCTGCCATTGATGCTCAGCTCTGAATCAAAACAGCCACAGTTTACACACAATGCATATCTTACATGCAGCTTTAGTCTATCCAATACATGCATATTGGTGGCGATGTATGGAACTAGTTATGCATCACATAAATGAGCAGATACTGTTTATTGTGAAACACCAGTTCAGCATATGTTCACCATGTTAGTTTGTTGCTTAGTGCTGTGCTCAGCAGTAGAGCTGTTGTGATCACTCACATATTCAGTGAACTGAACCATATTTCTTCATGAATATTGATTCATTAGTTAAGTTCTCTAGAATCGAACATTTACAAGAAAAACATAAAAGAGTGTTTTGTACTAGAACTTGCCTGTTATTTATCAAAATTGTGTCTTTTTGAAAAGGCCCCTTACAGTACTGACAACTAAAAAAATAGGCAATTGACAGCATTGTTTTTGATCCTTGACAAAAAAAAATAAAAATAAAATAAAATCACAGGAATGTGATTAAACATGGACAAAATGAGTTAGTTTAATTGCTTCATATTAAAGTATTTGAGAATAGTGAGTGAGTGAGTGAGTTTAGTTTTACGCCGCACTCCGCAATAGTCCAGCTATATGGCGGTGGTCTGTAAATAATCAAGTCTGGACCAGACAATCCAGTGATCAACAGCATGAGCATCGATCTGGGCAATTGGGAACCGATGACATGTGTTAACCAAGTCAGCGAGCCTGACCACCCGATCCCGTTAGTCAGCCTCTTACGACAAGCATGGGTTACTGAAGATCGATATTCTAACCTGGACCTTCACGGGTCTATTTGAGAATAAATATATGTGTTCGTTACCCAGTCTTCATGATACATATCATGTTCCCCTTATAGTGTATCCGTAGTAATCCTACTCAGCAGTATTCCTGCCCTGACAGCAGCCAGTAGTCTAGTCTCAACCAGACAATCCTGTGATTGACAATATGAGCACCAATCCATGCTGTATGGCTGACACAAGTCAGCAAACCTGACCACCTGATCCAATAAAACGCCTCATGCAACAACAGGTTGCTTGGCACCAATTCAAACCAGAATCTCAGGACTTACTTCTTGACCTGCTGTGCCGGGCCCCCGATGTGGAGGTTGCCTGCGAGTGTGGAGAGGCTGCTGTCAAGATCCCCTGCCAGGAGCTTGGTTGAGTCGGTTTTCTTTTGATTACTGTCTGATTGGTTAGGCTTGTTGTGTGGCTGGAGGACCTCGCCAAATGCATCAAAACCTACAAGGAACCACACGTCATGCTTTAGAATATACCTTCCTATTTGTTGTACCATGTAAACAATGAAATTACATGTTAGAATATTAGTATCAAAAGAGGTTACAATTCATTATTTATGATGTGACAAAACACATTGTTATGTAAAGGACACCATAAATTTTACATTAATATGAACAAGAAAATATACCATTTTAACTAAATCCTCAAATTTTGGAAATTAAGACTGTTAAAAATGCCATTAAATACTTCAGATAGTTCCTTTACACTGTGAAGAACAAATGTCATCTTTCAATAAAGAAAATAATAAATTTTCATGTTCATAATAATAGATTAAACATGGCACACACAACATAATAATATGCATGTGTGTCTGTGTATGAGTTCTCTATCCAGGATACAGGATACATAAAACTAAAGGAAATCTGAAAAGAAATGACATGCTAAGGTGTAACAGAAAACACTGACACTGAAAAAACCCATCATGGATGCACATTAAATACCACATGGATTTCTTCTTTTGTTGAAACACTTTCCATACAGAATATTGACCATCATATCAAAACACAAACAGTAAAAAGTGTAGCAAAATACTGAACAATCTAAATAAGGTAATAGTAATTAACTGTGCAATAGAAACCAATATTCTTGAACTGCTTACAAAGACGCTGTAGGAGGGAATAACACTTTATCAATTCATTCTTGGGTGTGAATGAACAGCCTTGTATGCCGCATCAAACAGCATGTCTTGTTTGGTTGCTGACCAACATCACAGGTGGCAATATTACATAGAGGATATTATATGAGTGCCCATGTCATACTATGTTTACGACACGAGAGCCTAAATGTTGGTATTTCCCGAGCGAGAGCGAGGGATATGTCGATATTTAATCACGAGTGTCGTAAACATAGTATGATATGGGCACGAGTATAATATTCTGTTTATTACCGAAGTCGTCAAATTGAGGAAAATAAACCCAAATCTACTTTCAAACACAGGCTGGCTATCCGCCATCGCCGCATGTAGAACGCAATGTCACAGAAAAAACGTGACGTCATAGCCTTGTTCATGACGTCACGTCACCATGACAAAGTGATATTTTGCCCTAGGGCATCGTATGAAAAATATTAACCCCGATATGTTCGCCCTCATAGGTAATAACAGCAAACTGTAGCCATATATCAGCTGTAACATGATATATACTGAACAACAAAGTTGGGGAACATGAGAATTTGGGGGGATAATAGCATAAGCATAGAGTGCGAACACCAAAACATTAAATATCCCCAAAATGTACATGATCCGAACATTTTGTTCAGTTCATATATTGTGTGATCATCATCATTCCACACATCGAGATCTTGCGAAGCACCCTCCAATGCATCTTATCCTCATCCAAAGACTCCTTCTACACCAGTCAACTTGTGCTATTTTCCAGCGTTGGCAAGGGAGGCTAAGCCAACATGAATCAGCATCACAAACCTTCCATACAAAATACAGGCTCAGCCATGTCAACAAGGATAGTTGAGGTTTTGTTGCTGAAGTTCTGCCTAAACTTAAAATAGTTTGGACACTGGGTACATATTCCAACTCAAACACCTGCAGGTGTAAACATCAGGCCACAAACACCTATACATGTAAACATGACTTATGGAATTGCCGTGCAAAGCCAGCAGGTATACATCAGAGGTACTGAAACCCCACTAATATAAAGAAATGACATATGGCTGTCTTGAAAACCCACAGGTGTGAACACATGGCTACCCTGAATACCAAGAGGTGTTAACACATGGCACTGAACACCTTCAGGTGTAAACACATGGCTACCGTAAATACCCTAAGATGTAAACATCAGGCACTGAATACCTACAAGTGTAAACAAGAGGCACTGAATACCCACAGGTGTAAACATATGGCTACCCTGAATAACTTCAGGTGCAAACACCAGGCACTGAATACCCAGAGGTGTAAACAAATGGATACCCTGAATAACTTCAGGTGCAAACACCAGGCACTGAATACTCAGAGGTGTAAACAAATGACACATGGCACTGAATACCCCCTCACAAAGGCATGTTGAATACCCAAAGGTTATACTGCACTGAAAATCAACAGGTGTAAACAGAGGCAGTGAAACACCAATCAGGTGTAAACATGTGCCTACCACCCCTCAATGAGGTCACTCAAAGATGACTGATGTACTGTACCATGTTATTCTACACAAACTGTGCACATATACATTAGAAACAATAACAAAATTCAAACATGATAAAGAGGAAAACAATAATGAACCCAACATTATGCTTAAACATACATATACTCATTACAATCACTAGAAAATCAAATTCTACAAGTTCATCTCAAACAGTCAAACACCAACTTTGATCTGAGCTCTCCATACAACCATGGTAACGCCACTTGGCATCCAGCCTACATATTCAGTGCAGGTGTACAAGCGTATCTGGAAGTCTAACTATTGCCAGTAAGTTAGTAATGTCATAGCATATTATGTCAATTTGCACAAGATCAAGCCTGGTCAATTCAGACAGAATTAGATTCTATACCAGACACTAAGCCGATTTTCACTGCTGACATGCATGGCCATCCAGCCCGAGATTGCACTTTTAGGATATTCCTGACCACCATGCCTGCCCACAGGCTTGGAATGTCATCCAAGACAAGTGGACAGGATACTCTGAAGTTTCATTTGTCAACAAATCTTATCGGTACAGTTTGAGTGTTTGAGATGATACAGGTAGGCTCCTTGGACAGTTTCTCCCAGTTGGGATGACCAACAAAAATATCTACTGTCTAGTACAACATGACCACTACAGACAAGTGTCGGACAGACAAATGACAGACAGACATGTCATCCCTCTGTCTTACCGCTGGTGTCAGATAGTCCGAGGGCAGGGCTGGTGCGCCCCACTGAACCAGCTAAACAAACAAACATACATGTGTAAGGTAACACTGTGCTCCGTGTACACACAAAGTGATATTTCAACATGGTACTAACAACTAATGTGGGCATTTTTCTTGTGAAAGAGTGCATAACATTCCTGTCCCTTAAAGGAGGGTTCTGTGCTCAAAATAAACAAGGCAGTAACTGAGTCCCTTGACTCATAAACCTGTCCATGTACATCTACATACTGCATAAACTGTAGAATGTCAGACAATACAAAGCTTCACAATCTATCATAATTTTCTTCATGTCAATTTGGAGCCAAAATGATTAATCAAAGAGACACATTTAGTGAATTAGCTATTGTAATAGAACTTTCAACATCATTGCCACATTTAAAGATATGTAACTTGAGTAAGCGAGTTGGGTTTTTTCACCTCTTGAAGAGAGTTCCTACAATATCAAGGCATGTGAGCTTCATGTAACAAGAAAACCCAAAACAATACAGGAAAAACCACAATAGTGGTGCCAACAAACCTAGCGACTAATCAAAGAGAAAGTGGGATTGAAACCCAAGATATAACTTGAACATCTACCACACAATAATCAAATGAATTAAAAATGTTTCTGATAAACCTGACAAAATCACATTAAAACAACTGATAGTCATGCTCATAATTATCATATCCCAAGCATAACGACTTTTTCAAATCACAGACTACATATGCTGTTGGTTTTGATGTAAGAAATCTCATGAAAAAGCCAATGGATGTCTTACTCCCAGCCAACTCATAAATTAGGGACTACAGATGTTACTCTTAACAAATGTTTTGCAAAATACAAAAACAAACAACTTTTACACCAGTTGAAATAAATCTGAACTTTTACATCTATGACTGAGAATTATGATTCACCTCTAAACCTTCAGTAAACTGCCATGGTGTTTTTGAAGAAAGAACAAAGGGGGACATAACCAGTATATTTTCCATCACTTGGGACATGCCATTACTGACAATATGCAGAGCCACTTCGGAAATCCTTGCAAGATGACCAAAACAGTGAACAGAAGCTGAACCCTCAACGAAAAAACTATCTTTTCACTGTGACCATTGCTTTGAGTTTATGCTAGTCTTAGCTTGAAGATCCTTTTGAACAAGACTCTGGACGTGAAAGGACAAAGGTGTATAAAGTACTCTAGAGTATAAAGTCACAGAATGAAAATCTAATCAACAAAAGAATTCCTTTGATGTGTCACAATGTACAAATGATTCCGGCCATGCAATACCAGCTGTCCTGGACACAGTAAGTAACTGTCTGAGACAAGGTGATGGTGAAGTGAAACAAGAAAAGAAAGGATGTTGTGTTTTGGAGAATGTTCCTGGTGTACCTGTTTCCAGATAGGTGGGGGTGGTGCTTCGAGGGAGGTGTGCTGCAAGCAGACAGGACAGCAGGTATCAGATACTGGCAGCCAGACACAGACAACAGGCATACCAAGAAACGGAAGGAACATTCCCTGAATCCTCTCACAAAATTGTATCGAGAATTAGTGTTGATCACTGATCCCATTTTACTACAACAATGAAAGTTTCCCTGAATTGAGTACCAGATATCTCAAAAAGAAGTAGCATTAATGATTGATTCAATTAAAAGGAAAAAAGATAACATTTTTATTGAAAAGGATATCTCATGATATCATAACAATTCATTGTGTGTCAAGTCAAGACCCCACTGAAAGGCACAAGACGTCATTTTTCTTCAATGTAAAATCTCAATCATTTTATGAAAAACACAGATTGCAATGTGAGAAGTTAAGAGACATCACTTTCCCTGAATTGGACACCTCAAAATGTGAACATGTTTTGTAAAAAACCTTCCAAACTGAGGTATTTACTGTTACCACAAATTCTGATTACAGAGAGCGAAACAATGCTTCTTCCTAACTGGTATGTATATCACTCAAAAGAAGTTAAGGACCACACCATTCTTTCATATTACTATCGGTAATCTGTCCTGTCATGACACGTTCACTGCAATCCCATAAAGAAATTGAGTGTTCTTAACCTTCCAGTACCATATATTTGGCCAGGCCATGACAGATTAACTGAAGTCATATAGAAAAAGATGAAGAGCTCTATAACTTCTTTTGAGTAGAATATATATCTGACTACAAGATATCCAGAAATGTTTGGTCTGCATGTGTACCGTCTGATGCATGATGGGAAGGGATATTCAACAACACCGTACTAACCTGGGCTAGGAGAGGCGGGTGACAGGCCACACTCGCCTGTAGCAAAACCTACAAGTTAACCAGCATGTTAGCAGATCTAACTACACAATGCATACATGCCAGGTTCATCTAGCTCACTGGCTACATAACAAATAGGTCACTCGTCCTTCAAATAAAACAAAGCATGGGTAAAGAATAATCCATGTTCAGCTGAAAATTATAGGAAACTTCAGTTGCAGACATCAATATTAACATGCAACTGTGTACCAGAAAGGGTTGAATTTAATGTCAGTTAAAATCAATTTAATTCCTTTATCTTTGAATATAGACTGTCCTGATTTGTTTAGTTTAATTTAACTTTGAAGAGTATAATAGCATATTTTCCTCCAGCTTTAAAAATATACAGAGGGTAAATATTGTTTGACAAGAACATCAGCAATCTTCCAGCTATTCTCGTTGATTGCATACAGTTATTACATATCGCAGATCTATGAACACACTAAACATCTAACAGGTAGAAATAACATCACAAACTTAGGGATCTAATTCGTCCAGAAATGAACCAAAGGAAAATAATATCAACTTGATATCTCCACTAGCTAAGAACTACTCATGCTGTGTATTACAACCAATCAAAGATGTTCTATGTCTCTATAAAGTGTCACAAAATCGTGAACGGAATTTGTGCTTTAGTATCTGACTACATTTTCACATGTAAGTCACCAAGGTTATTTATGAGAATAACACACATTGAAGGAATTAGTGTTATACTTGTCCTCGAATGAAACGGATATCGACCGACCATACTGACTGTCAAGGAAGTTATACTGACTGAAGATTGGTACAATTAGACAATACTTTGTCATACAAGACCATACATGATAGATACACAGTCAGAACACTGGAACTTCACAACAGTGGAAATGATAGGCACACCATATTGTAATCTGGAAGAAATGAGGTAAACAGAAGGTATGTAACTGCTGAAGTTGCTACTGAACCGAGTCGTATATATATGTCTACACAGCTAATGGGAATCTAACTACACTTGCAGATGACCACCTCACATCGGTACACACAGGTAGTATACACAACATATACTCTTTCAGATCCATATAAAACACACACTTTGACATCTGGCCAAATGGTGAGAATTGTTTTACAAAACTGACATTTCCAACATGTAACATTTGTGGACCAATCAACATGTTCTGAAAGTCTCACAAGGTTATAAATGATTTATACACTGACTGATATACAGACACGATGTGTTACATGACAAAGAAACAAATACTGCCTGATGTATGGAGGCTGATGGTCTACCTGTGGGACTGACACCGCGTCGCACAGGCCCAGGAGACAGTGCCGGGCCACCAAGACCTACCATCTGGCTTGGGTCCCCATTCCCATCCCCATCCCCATCCCCTGGCCCATCCCCTGAGAAGGATCTCCCGATCCCCATGTTCATCCTCACTGGAAGAGGAGACCCAGTAGGGTTCATCCCCATCCCCATTACTGGACTAGGGCCTCTTCCAGTAGTCATGCCAATCCCTATTGTTTGACCGGGACCCCCTGGGGCCTCCATGGGCATCCCCATAGAGCCAGTCTGCAGGTCTGGTGCCCCAGACATATCTAGTCCTCCCAGGCCAAAGGACGCAGGTTCCGTAGCTCCCGAGGTGTGACGCGATGGATCCAGAGGGTCAAGGGGAGAACCAAGGTCAGCCCCAGCTTCACGCAGCACAAACAGCAAGGTCAAAGTTCAACATCAAGCTCGACAGGTAGGTTGCTCCAAGATTATAATGATTCACTGCATTGCACAAGAGGAGCTTACAAGGCACACGGTTGGCACATCGGTCGTCTTGAAGCATATGTCACAGACTGACACACAAAAGTAATGCCATTCAATTCAACAGAACTTACCAGACAACAAGTATAATGGATAATAGTGAAGGCCAATAGGTTAACATATGGCAATGTCATGGACCTCTAGGGTGTGCATGTGTTTGCTGGCACAGTGTAGGTGCAGGGGGTGAGGTGTGTAGTAAGGAAATTAGAGTATGGCTATGCTTATACTGTAGATGCAAGGGGGGAGAAAGAAGGAAGAGGGGGAAGGGAGGGAGAGAGAAGGAAGAGGGAGGGAGGGAGAGAGGGGGGAGGGAAAGAGAGAGAGAGGAGGAAGAAGGAGGGAGCAAGGATGGAACTGAGGGTAATGTTGTTGTGTCATGTACTGTCACTGTGCCTGTAAGTGTATGCTGGCGTGGTGTGGGTGCAAGGGGTGTACCTGGTGGTGCCGTGGTGTCCAGAGCCGGGAGTGGGTGGGTCTCCAGGCCTGCTGTTAGTACACCACATGCAATGAGACATGCATAGGTTAAACATAAAAGCATGGGATCACAACATTTTCAAATTTTCAATGATCAAAACTATTTATTTCCAACAAAGTATGAATTAGTTTTCAACTGGATTTTATACTAAACATTATTAAAATGTTGCCTTCTTCACACTTCTCAAATGGCATAGTTGTGATTCCACTGGTATTAAATAGCACATTTAAAAGACAATGTTAGAATTGTGTGAAGCATGCAAGAAGTTAGAGAGGCGCTTTAAGGCCTATGTGAGCACGAGAATTGTGAACTGCAAAGGGCAGTAAATCCAGATTAATTTTAAGAATAGATAAAAATTACAGTGCAAATAATAGAGAGAAATGCAAATAAAAATATGAACAAAATCAGTTGCCAGCTACAATGTTTCTGTGCAGAGCAACACAAGGTATTTTTGGTGTATATCAAATATTCTGTGATGTAGTCTGTTATATTTTCTATCACACATACCATCAGGTATGCTACTCAGGGTGTTGTGCAAAATTTCTTGAAGTAGATTTTCTTTAAAAACAAAAAAAACACAACCGAGAAAGACATTTAAAGCTGTCTTCAGATTGTGTAATCCTATGATGTGATAAAAGACAGTCTGGTGCAAGAGTTAATAGCTTTGTATCACTCACTCAGTACATATCTGATGTATCTCCAAGTGCTAAATGTCGTCACGCAGGCTATTCTTACTACTGACTAAGCAGGACATCATGTTTGATTGGCATTCTAGAATTCTAGGTTGGTGAGTCAATAAAAAAGCATACGACTTTATGGTAACAACAACTTCTTGTTTATTGCGTAGAACGACATTTTGGTGTTGACTCTTACGCCATTTTAGGCAAAACGTTATTTTGAAAACAGTGTAACCGAAATGTTGCTCTATACAATAAACAAGTTGTTTTTCATAAAGTTGTATGCTTTATTAAGGAGACGAGGTAAATTGTGTATCAGCATGTATAATGTGTAGCATAGTATTCGTACTGATGTGTCACATTCTCTTCATACTGATGTGTTGTTTAGTCTTAATACAGTGTTATATACTGTAACACATGGTCACACCAACCTATGACAACTGTTGAGATTACTCTGTACTTAAATCTGTATTTGTTACCATGGTTACTTGAATATGTTTTAATATCTGCACCTGTAGCAGCTTTGGTGGTTTTTAGAACTCGAGACCAACTGAGGTACACTAATCTGTATGTGTACTGAAGCAATAATTACACGTTTGTTGAAAGTATCAACTGCTGATGGTAACCGATACTGACTGAGGTGACCAATGTTTAGGGTTGTTTGCAGTGAAAAATCAGTTTGTAATATCAGGTAGATTAAAATTTGTTATACAGAGTAAATCCAAGAAATACAGTCATAGACATGTGGCCTACTGCAGAGATTGTTCTCATAAGAAGTTACAGTGCTGTATTCTAAAGGTGCTCCAAATTTTGCATAATATACAACTGAAAAGAAGTTAAGAAAACCTGATTACATCCTACGATATAATTAATCTGTCACAGTGGTCAATACTTCTGTATTAGTGTTCTCATCACCAGCACTATCTACTTCCTATCCATGTATATTCAGAGTAACTAGGTTCTACTGCAGTTACTGTATTTGTCATAATAAGTGCTCCAGAAATTTTAAAAAAGACAATTGTCTGGGGAGGAAGTTTTCTATGAACTGATTAAATTTAAATATCAAATTTGTTTTCAAAAGATCAGTGTAGTTAAAAGGCAATGATATATACTACACAAGAAAATAGGGACATAAGGACAGGCATGCAAAGTTTTGTCTTTTAGTAAAACTATAGAATAGTTCAGCACTTTCATGTCTGGGTACACATGCCCCTATAAAGATTACTTACAGAGACAGATTAATCTTACTGGTGGTCAGGATGCACTTATTGGAACAGGGTATTTTGAATGGCTAATGCGGTAGGTCAGTTTGTGGAAGACATTAATAAAATTGTTTTCCTAATATCAGCACCAAGCATGACATCTACATCTGATAATTCCAGCCTGATTTGTGCAACAGACTACATGGAAGCCATGTTTCTGTGTGTACTGTACATACTTAATACTTGTAAGCTGGGGCAGGTGAATGGTGTTGTACACTATATCTACATGTTACAGTTGTATACCAGAGTGTCTGTAGGGTGATCTCATGGTGATTTCACAATCAAAAATCAATTACTAATAAGATTTCACTAAAATTACCTCTTTTTTGTTGTGAATTAAAATATTTAGAGTAGTAGTTTAAAACAAGTCTCATTTTTGTCTATATTGAAGGTGAATGTTTATGTGTTCTCACATATCAATGATTATATCACTGAATATGTTCATTAAACCTTTATTCAAAATAATACTTTGATCCCTATGTTAGAATAGTGACAGAGTGAGTGAGTTTAGTTTTACGCCACCTTTAGCAATATTCCAGCAATATCATCGCGGGGGACACCAGAAATGGGCTTTACACATTGTACCCATGTGTGGAATCGAACCCAGGTCTTCAGCATGACGCCCAGGTCTTCAGCATGACGAGTGAACGCTTTAACCACTAGGTTACCCCACCACCCCTTTGTTAGAATAGACTATCCTCCTCAGGGAAGAAGTAGTGAGTGATTGGGCCTTACTCTGCTTATAGCAATATTCCACCGTCAATCAGACTTCAGAAATGGCTTAACGCATTCTACTCATGCAGGAAATTGAAACCACGTCATCATAACTCATCAACATGATAAATTTGACATGAGGCTATTCCAACCAACCCGCTTTGATCATTAGCCAACCAACCCATCAACATGATAACCCAACGCTTTGATCATTAGCCTATCCCAACCAACCCAACGCTTTGATCATTAGGCTATCCCAACCAACCCAACACTTTGATCATTAGGCTATCCCAACCAACCCAACACTTTGATCATTAGGCTATCCCAACCAACCCAACACTTTGATCATTAGGCTATCCCAACCAACCCAACACTTTGATCATTAGGCTATCCCAACCAACCCAACCAACCCAACACTTTGATCATTAGGCTATCCCAACCAACCCAACGCTTTGATCATTAGGCTATCCCAACCAACCCAACGCTTTGATCATTAGGCTATCCCAACCAACCCAACGTACATAATCTGGCAGGTTAACATCTGCCCTGGTTGGAAACCATCAGTCAGCTGTCATTGTTGCCTAGCTATTTGTCTATATTCTCTGCTTCACACTCCTTCTATTCCCTGCCCATCATAACAAGCAAGAGTTCATGAGGATTCTTGGGCACAGATACACACATGGTTGTTGATTAAGACCTGTTCACACATCTTGTCAAGACTATAGCAACAACTTCATTATTATATGAGGTAGAAAGCAGTTTGTGGAATTGGGGTTTTACACTGACACCAAATTATGCAGGCTCCTATTTATGTGCTGAAAATGGTTTTTAAAAGCCAGCTTCTTACACATACTGGCAAAGGAATTTCTTGAAAAATGTACCAAAGGCAGTAGCCATCTTACCTTGTGCTGGGGTATTGGTGTTGTTGAATGCTTTTGCAAAGTCAACTTCATTGCCAAAATTGGCTGTGTCTGGAACAAAATCAAATAAATGAGCTTCTTTTGCTACAAGCAGGAAAATGGGGTGAGTGAGTATGGTCCTAAGCCACTTTAGCAATATTTCTGCAATATCATGATGAGGGCATGCTTGAAAACGTATCTGCTCTTCATAGTATTGAAGAAAAATCGAATTATTTTTTGTAGTTTCATGCTGCATATATTTATTCTAATAGAGGTCGAGGATTTGTAAGAATTATACAGGATTTATAGCAATAATGTAAGAGAGTTTGTGAGAGTAACAGGTTTCTTGGATGCCAAAAGATTCAACACACATGCACAGCAAATTGCAGCTTCTCAGACAACTAGGCCATCCATGCCGCTATTGAACCCACGAATGAAGTGACAAAGCTAGAGACTATGTAACATACTGTTGGTATTCCAGCCTGTGTTCACTGCAAAAGGGTTGTTTTGTTGCTGCTGCTGCTGCTGCTGCTGCTGTTGTCCGCCATACGCTGTAGCCATTACACTCTCTACGTTCTGTGCAAATGGGTTGGCATTGAGGCTGAGCAAGTCATCGCTTGGTTTCCCATTGGTTGCAGGAGTGGACGATGCTGTCGGGGAATTGGGCCCAAACAAGTCCACTGATCTGGTCGTCGCTGTCCCTGCTGTGAATGGGTTTGACTGGGTGGTCGGCGATGAGGTTGGCGTGGTAGTGGAAGTTGACTGTAGTTCCTTCATTCGCTGTTCCTACAATGCACAGTTAAACTTATTCATTGAAATCACCAAAGTGAAAATATTAAAATTGACATTTTTCAAGTGTTGGGGTGAGGGAAAGGTGACTTATCTTTATCAACAGTCCACAACATAAAATGTCAGCCAAAATCTCAAACACAAATTCAGAAGATTCAAAAGGAGAAATTTTACCAACAATGCAAAATTTGCCCCTTCGGAATAACTCTTAATGCACACTAAGTTACTACTAAGCATTGCAACATGGCCACAAATGTGTATACACATAATACATAGGTTGATACCTAACCTATATACTACAAAGGTGACTCGTTATACATAGGTTGATACCTGGCCTATATACTACACAGGTGACTCGTTATACATAGGTTGATACCTGGCCTATATACTACAGGTGACTCGTTATACATAGGTTGATACCTGGCCTATATACTACAAAGGTGACTCGTTATACATAGGTTGATACCTGGCCTATATACTACACAGGTGACTCATTATACATAGGTTGATACCTGGCCTATATACTACAAAGGTGACTCGTTATACATAGGTTGATACCTGGCCTATATACTACAGGTGACTCATTATACATAGGTTGATACCTGGCCTATATCGACACAGGTGACTCGTTATACATAGGTTGACACCTGGCCTATATACTACACAGGTGACTCATTATACATAGGTTGATACCTGGCCTATATACTACAAAGGTGACTCGTTATACATAGGTTGATACCTGGCCTCTATACTACAAAGGTGACTCATTATACATAGGTTGATACCTGGCCTATATACTACAAAGGTGACTCGTTATACATTGGTTGATACCTGGCCTATATACTACACAGGTGACTCGTTATACATAGATTGATACCTGGCCTATATACTACACAGGTGACTCGTTATTCATAGGTTGATACCTGGCCTATATACTACACACAGGTGACTCATTATACATAGGTTGATACCTGGCCTATATACTACACAGGTGACTCATTATACATAGATTGATACCTGGCCTATATACTACACAGGTGACTTCGTTATACATAGGTTGATCATTGGCCTATATACTACACAGGTGACTCATTATACATAGGTTGATACCTGGCCTATATACTACACAGGTGACTCATTATACATAGATTGATACCTGGCCTCTATACTACACAGGTGACTCGTTATACATAGGTTGATACCTGGCCTATATACTACACAGGTGACTCAAGTTATACATAGGTTGATACCTGGTCTATATACTACAAAGGTGACTCGTTATACATAGGTTGATACCTGGCCTCTATACTACAGGTGACTCATTATACATAGGTTGATACCTGGCCTATATACTACAAAGGTGACTCGTTATACATAGGTTGATACCTGGCCTATATACTACAAAGGTGACTCGTTATACATAGGTTGATACCTGGCCTATATACTACAAAGGTGACTCATTATACATAGGTTGATACCTGGCCTATATACTACAAAGGTGACTCATTATACATAGATTGATACCTGGCCTCTATACTACACAGGTGACTCATTATACATAGATTGATACCTGGCCTATATACTACACAGGTGACTCATTATACATAGGTTGATACCTGGCCTATACTACAAAGGTGACTCATTATACATAGGTTGATACCTGGCCTCTATACTACACAGGTGACTCATTATACATAGATTGATACCTGGCCTATATACTACACAGGTGACTCATTATACATAGATTGATACCTGGCCTATATACTACACAGGTGACTCGTTATACATAGGTTGATACCTGGCCTATATACTACACAGGTGACTCGTTATACATAGGTTGATACCTGGCCTATATACTACACAGGTGACTCATTATACATAGGTTGATACCTGGCCTATATACTACACAGGTGACTCATTATACATAGGTTGATACCTGGCCTATATACTACACAGGTGACTCAGTTATACATAGGTTGATACCTGGCCTATATACTACACAGGTGACTCATTATACATAGGTTGATACCTGGCCTATATACTACACAGGTGACTCATTATACATAGGTTGATACCTGGCCTATATACTACACAGGTGACTCATTATACATAGATTGATACCTGGCCTATATACTACACAGGTGACTCATTATACATAGATTGATACCTGGCCTATATACTACAGGTGACTCATTATACATAGGTTGATACCTGGCCTATATACTACACAGGTGACTCATTATACATAGATTGATACCTGGCCTATATACTACACAGGTGACTCGTTATACATAGATTGATACCTGGCCTATATACTACACAGGTGACTCGTTATACATTGGTTGATACCTGGCCTATATACTACACAGGTGACTCATTATACATAGATTGATACCTGGCCTATATACTACACAGGTGACTCGTTATACAAAGGTTGATACCTGGCCTATATACTACACAGGTGACTCGTTATACATAGGTTGATACCTGGCCTATATACTACACAGGTGACTCATTATACATAGATTGATACCTGGCCTCTATACTACACAGGTAAGTCATTACATATAGGTCGGTGCCTGTCCTTTATTGACCAACTCTTCAGTTGATCAGGCTGATAATACTTACAGATTCAACTCTTTTTACATATTGGGACATGAACTTGCCTTGTTCTTCAATGATTATCATGGTGAAATGGCCTTCATGACTAACCTGAGGTCCTTTGTCAAATAGGATATAAGATTTATCAATTTTGTGCATTAAAACTGTGCCTACTGAGAAACATGTCACTGTTATGTGTACCGTGTCAGTACCTAGAGCCATCAGCCACTAAGGCGATCAGACTATTTAGGTCAGCAAAGCGGGTGAGTGAGTGAGTGAGTGAGTGAATATGGTGTACACCAGTTATAGCAATAATCCAGCAATGTGACACGAGGCACCAGACAGTGGGCCTCACACATTGTACCTAAGGCAACAGAAGAGAGAGCTGTATCTACACTGTGCTCTACAACAACTATTGACACTAAGCACTAGGAAGGTCATGCAGAGATTACTGAAAGCAACATCTACGTATAAAGGAAGTGTGCACTGTTTCAGTGTTAGATTTGTAGAAAACAATTTAAAACAGAAACAAACACATGCTCTAGTAATGAACCAGGAAACACGAATTTCTTTCAGTTGCAAAGTCACATATTTTAAAAAAAATTCAAATTCTAAATGACTACTGAAATGATAAATTTCCCTACGTAAGCTACATGCATTTTTTTCCATAGTGGATGTCATTCCAAAAATAAATACAACAAAATGTGATACAAAACAGGGAAGAATAAAAAATGTCCAGGCTACATTGGATTATCGTCTCTTGTGAAAATGGCTCATAACTGTGAGCAAGACCAGGTTGTTGACATTATACATATATATTGACACTGGAAGTATGGTAACTATAACAAAATCCACTCAGCAAAAGGTCCAATTTATGGCACCTATTCATTAATCTAGAGAGTCTTATCTTTGTTCTGCAGCAAACTGTCTGTGTCCCCTGTTACGACTACAGGCATGTGAGAAGTACATGAAACAACATGGATGTTAGTGAAGACACGGTTAATGTTAGTCTAGGGTGACCACAAACCTCTCCACACAACCTGCCGGGTTCAACTGGTTTCACACCACTGCCAGCCCTGTGCCACTGCATAACCTATTCAATTTCTTTTCTACAAAATTAATTCAGGCACTAAGAGAAACATTTTGTTGTACCTGCTATGAATTTAATACTGTATGTTCCTAATGAAACAGTTTTGTCAAATATGCAGTGATTAAGACATGATAATCCATGGCTTCCTAATATCATAATGGGCTGTACAATAATGCAAATATACAGTCATGTGGAGATGGTTCCTGACTGTTTAGTTCTTTTTAACATGAAAACTAATACATGTCCTAAAATTGCAAAAACTTATGCATTTAGTTGGCGCACTATGGAAGTGTACGGAAGAGAGTTTTTTAGGCCAAAGGGAGATAATGACTGTGGCAGAGAGCTGTTCACATCTGGCTGATGGCAGTTGGGCTGCACAGGTGACTGTACATAAGCGGCAGCAACAGCAGCGACGATGACGACATGCCAGTTGAGTCCATGCAGGAGGCATCTACGTCAGTCGACACTGAACAGCGGCCTGGGCAGGCGGCAGGCAGGCATACGGCGAGATCAGGTTAAGAGTAGCAGTAGAGAAAGAGATGTCCAGTTGCGATGACCGTGGTGGTGTCAAGCTTATATGAAACACTTACTACCTTCAGCTGGTGTAGGCGTTGGTTCTCCTCATCTAGGATCCGCTTCTTTTCATCCTCGCTTACATTTAACGCTGAGCTGTTGTTGGAGATAGTTGACAGTGCAGAGGCAAACCCTGCTGGTCTGTAAGAAATAGTGATGATTAATTAGCAACCACGCCCTTGACATAAATATCTTGATTTGTGTCGTCGAATAACCACAAGGACAGACCAGTGGACTCATTTGTGTCATGGAATCACAAGGACAGACCAGGTGACTTATTTGTGTCATGGAATCACCACAAGGACAGGCCAGCAGACTTATTGTGTTGTGGAATCACAAGGAAGGGCCAGCAGACGTATTTGTGTCATGGAATCACAAGGACAGGCCAGCAGACGTATTTGTGTCATGGAATCACCACAAGGACAGGCCAGCAGACATATTTGTGTCATGGAATCAACACAAGGACAGACCAGGACTTATTTTTGTCATGGAATCAACACAAGGACAGACCAGCAGACTTATTTGTGTCATGGAATCAACACAAGGACAGACCAGTGGACTTATTTGTGTCATGGAATCAACACAAGGACAGACCAGCGTGTCGTGTGGTGGAGTGTGTGGAGGAGGTGTTTCTTACTTGGGGGTGGTGATGATTAATTAGCAACCACATCATAAATATCTTGATTTGTGTCGTCGAATAACCACAAGGACAGACCAGTGGACTCATTTGTGTCGTGGAATCACAAGGACAGACCAGTGGACTTATTTGTGTCGTGGAATCACAAGGACAGGCCAGCAGACTTATTGTGTTGTGGAATCACAAGGAAGGGCCAGCAGACGTATTTGTGTCATGGAATCACAAGGACAGGCCAGCAGACGTATTTGTGTTGTGGAATCAACACAAGGACAGACCAGTGGACTTATTTTTGTTGTGGAATCAACACAAGGACAGACCAGCAGACTTGTGTCATGGAATCAACACAAAAACAGACCAACGGACTTATTTTTGTCATGGAATCAATACAAGGACAGACCAGCGTGTGTCGTGTGGTGGAGTGTGTGGAGGAGGTGTTTCTTACTTGGGGGTGGTGATGATTAATTAGCAACCACATCATAAATATCTTGATTTGTGTCGTCGAATAACCACAAGGACAGACCAGTGGACTCATTTGTGTCATGGAATCACAAGGACAGACCAGGTGACTTATTTGTGTCATGGAATCACCACAAGGACAGGCCAGCAGACTTATTGTGTTGTGGAATCACAAGGAAGGGCCAGCAGACGTATTTGTGTCATGGAATCACAAGGACAGGCCAGCAGACGTATTTGTGTCATGGAATCACCACAAGGACAGGCCAGCAGACATATTTGTGTCATGGAATCACAAGGACAGTCCAGCAGACGTATTTGTGTCATGGAATCACCACAAGGACAGGCCAGCGGACTTATTTGTGTCATGGAATCACAAGGACAGTCCAGTGGACTTATTTGTGTCATGGAATCAACACAAGGACAGGCCAGCAGGCGTATTTGTGTCATGGAATCACCACAAGGACAGGCCAGCAGACATATTTGTGTCATGGAATCACAAGGACAGACCAGCAGGACGTATTTGTGTCATGGAATCAACACAAGGACAGACCAGCGGACTTATTTGTGTCATGGAATCAACACAAGGACAGACCAGCAGACTTATTTGTGTCATGGAATCAACACAAGGACAGACCAGTGGACTAATTTATGTTGTGGAATCAACACAAGGACAGACCAGCAGACTTGTGTCATGGAATCAACACAAGGACAGACCAGCGGATTGTGTGGTGGAGTGTGTGGAGGAGGTGTTTCTTACTTGGGGGTGGCAGTGGTGGTGGTGACAGATCCCTTCTTTCCCTCCAGAGACAGGAGATGTTGCTCTAGGGCATCGAGGAGACTTGCTGGAGCCTGAAATAATCAACCCAGGTCAACACACAACTCACTTCAACTAAGAGCATCTATAGTGTGAAGTAATCATTCCAATATGTTAGTGAGTAACCCAGTAATGCCTGGAAAGCTAGATGCCATAACAAGGCAAAGTTATTTATAGTATTACACCATTCTGTTAACAGAATTAAATCTGTAATGTCACAACACATCGTTCTCTTAACATCAGATATGAAAACACATCACCTCATTTTCTGTTAACACTATTAGACACTTTGTTAACATCATTAGATCTGTTAACAACATAAGACATCATTTTCTGTTAACATCGTAAGACATCATATTCTGTTAACATCATAAGACATGAGATACCATTGTCTGTTAACATAATAGATCTGTTAACATCACAAGACACCATTTTCTGTTAACATCATTAGATTTGTTAACATCACAAGACACCATTTTCTGTTAACATAATAGATCTGTTAACATCATAAGACACCATTTTCTGTTAACATAATAGATCTGTTAACATCACAAGACCCCATTTTCTGTTAACATCATTAGATCTGTTAACATCGTAAGACATAATTTTCTGCTAACATCATTAGTGATGTCTGAAAATATCCTACGATATGGTTCAGCATTAATACAATTAGGCATGTATACCTGTAAACATCACAACACACCATTCAGTGGCATGGATATCACACATCATACAACATGGTTGTGTAAAATCCTAAAGTACAATGCTACATAATGGGCTAGATGTAGTCAGTTGGACAGCATTGATGCACATTGTCTATAGAGTTGCAGTACACAAAGCAAATACTGGCGTCATGCATTACAGGTGGCTTGGAAGGAGCAGTACACTTGCAGCAATGATAGACGGTGTCAGGACTGGTCAGTACTTCCTCCACCTGAACATGCTGGCAGATTACTGGCACAAGCCACGAAACAAGTTGGTTATCATCTAGTATTTGGCAAAACATGGATGCATGGTACTGGGTTACAGCCTGTTAGGCGGAAGTATTTCTTAATTTGATTAAGAAGAGGAAAAGAAATGTTTTTCAAGCAATATGATTTTTATAAAACAGGTTTAGTATTTTAGTGAAAAGGTATGTGTATTAGAGGATCACAATATTCAGAAAACAGTAATTGTTTTCATTTTGCCACATACACAAATATTTCATTAGCTGAAATCATTATCTGTGATATTTCTTTCTGCAAAACAATCCAAAAAATGTGTTTTAAAGAAAAAGCAGTATATAAATGATAGAAAGAAAGAAAACTCCTTTTGGAGAACTTGATTCACTTGCATGTACCTGTGACTTAAGCCACTTGTCCAAAGCCTTAGTCAAGTAAAAGTCAGTTTGTTCCAGTGATCTTAACCAAAAACAGGTCATGTACACACTATGATTTTTTTAAAATGATGCTCAGGACCAAGTTTGGGCTAGCAGTCTCAATAGTTTTGTTCACAGGCTGCTGTTATCACCCTATTTTTTACCCTGAGAATACACTTGCATGCTATACTGCTGATGCAGCACAAAGCCACTGCTTGTACACATAGTTGCAGGCTGTTGAAAGGGGC
Organism: Haliotis rubra; assembly: GCF_003918875.1. NCBI lineage: Eukaryota > Metazoa > Mollusca > Gastropoda > Lepetellida > Haliotidae > Haliotis > Haliotis rubra. The sequence goes on from NW_025767157.1 coordinate 2,545,885, forward strand.
ATAACTCACAAGGTTTTAGAGATGAGATATTTAACAGAGCAAGACTGAAGCTGAAATGGACAGAACAAGTTAGTAAAGGACGTTCCATCTTATGGGTTCATCTGGATTCAAACTTGTTTCACAAATCTGACACTTACACTTTTCGTATTGTTCCTCATTCCCTGGGAAGAAACAGAAATAAACTAAAAATCAAACAAAAAAAAGACAGGAAACTGGCCACACAGAACTGAACAGCAATTAACATCAAACTAAAAGAAAATATTTTTGGGCCTTTAATATACAATTTTTTCTCATTTGAACAGTAAGAAAGATTGAAAAGAATGACAATAAAACTATTTTACCTCAGTTCGGAACTGTTAGAACCATAAGCTATAGAACCTATAGTTTCTGAAAACATCACCAAAGGAAAAGTAAAAGCTAGAAAACTCAAGCAATGATTATGACATTTGTATCTCACTATTCAACTTCTCTTCGAGTCTAAATAATCAAATTTTCTCTTCATCATCAGGAGTGATTGTTACAATTTCTGTCATTGTTTATAATTATAAATGACATAGAGAGCATCACTTCTGAGTGGCCAGTGTGAACAAAGAAATAAAGATTCATAACAAATCTACTTCTACAGTCTACAGTGCAAGAGACAGAGCTGGAAGGAACAAAACAGACTATTGAAAGAAACTCCTCTGAATGCAGGAACTAAGATGACAACTAAACTACACCATGTAAGACCAAAATGATCCAAGGCCTGAAAACAAATCAGTACTAAGTATCTGTTACCATAAAGAATACTATTAAGGTCATGAACCAGTGATAACCTTTGTAAATCAATAATACATATGGCTACAATATGCTTAAAATATTCATCATCTGCTCAATACAGCAGCAACTCTGTACTGCTTGATCTGTGAGAGATCAGATGTGGACAATACTGCATCAATGCTCCCAACTCCTACTGTAGATCATCATGTTATATATTACATGCTAGGGACATCATGCACATTTCAGCATCCATTACTGCCTGAGTAGACCAAGCATGTGAGGTCAGTAACAAAAGCAATGTTTGTCTGCCCAAACGAACTGAACCACATAAACGAATTCACATCATGAATTCTTTCGACGAGAATACAAGGGTACTTTTATCATCACATAAAAGACTCGTCAACATCTGCTATTGTCCCTGTGCTGATGTGCCATATAACAGGCTGCCATGATTACAACCTGGACATTTTTTTACAGATGAATTCAGAAGTGACATAACGGCAGACAAACATCACCTCAGTTGGTGTCAGATGTGTTTGACAATCGGCAAAAGTCATGATGTGGTTTGACAGTCAGCAAAAGCCTGTGCAAGTCATGGATACCTACCTTGGCCAGATCAGGAATATCCCCTCTGTCGATACCAACATTCTGGGGAAGAAAAACAGAGTATTTACCATATCAACAAACACATATTAATTTCAGTTTATTTGCAGTATAATCAGCACAGTAGAGAAAATACTGCAGAATTCTGTTAAAATGTGAAAGATAAAAGCAGTGGGCATGCAAAGATAAACAATTTGCATAAACATGAATCATTTGGTTGAAAATTGGAATATTCAAGACAGCTATTGTGAAGTGCCTTGGGTTAAGACTTGAATTAAGGAAATTCTGATGAGAAGACAGAAATATTGTCCACACAACACCAGCCAGTAATGCCTGATATAAACACTGACAAGTAAAAATGTAACTTCTATTATAGTTTTACAATGGTATCTAGTGAAAGTTTTTCATACGATCCAACATGAAGGGATCATATGTAACTCAAAGTCAACATGGAAAACAAAATGTAACAAGGATAATTACCTCAGCAACTTTGAGGAATTCAGACACTTTGTCCATGCTGACTAAAAACTTTTTGTAAATGTCGAGGCCTTCTTTACACTGCTTCTTGTTCATGTCAAAATATTTTTCTGTAAAAAGAAGAATTCTGTTACTGGTAACTGTCAAAACATAGCTATCACAAAACCGCTCACATAATACTGTGAAAGATCTTAATATTTACAAAATCCCAGATGTTTGGTGATTCATTAAGTGAATGTGAAAGACAGTTGTCATGTGATGTTTGTACTGGGGCTGGCTAAAAAGATTGACAATCAGAAATGTCCTGGATGGGAAGATTTATAATTGATTATCAGCATGAATACTGAGTCATCGATATCATACATAAACCATTTTAATGAAATATAGTGTTAATTTCCGCAAAGGTACAATTTTATTTAAGGGATGCTTCTATAGTCCGTTTGACTTCATTTGAGACTGATGAATTGCTCACTAACAAAAAATCTAGTAAGTGCAACAAAATCAAACTGTGCAAAGTCACATGAAATCGACAGACCAACTCTGAGGATTTGTCTCATAATTTTGGACACCCGAATAAAAAAGTTGTTTAACAAACGATCATTATTTTGTTGTCACTTTTCGCTATTTGAGACAAATCAAATGAAGTCAAACGGACTGTACATTATGTTCAGGACGCTGTTTTGTTTGTGATCTGATGCATAAATGTCAGCGCTCACTAGTGATGTGAAATATGATTTCTTTTAGACTTTGGGGGCATTTTTGCTCAGAATCCTTTTTTCTCAGATATTGATCAATAGTTGATCAATACATATTTCATGATTTTCTATCTCTATAATCTACATCGATTGCAAGCCTTAGTTTATACAGTATTAAAGAAATATTCAACACCTTCATCAGGTGAATACACAATGCCAGCTGTTATAGGGAGTATACTGTGACAAGAGCAGATTGGTCTGAGAAGGTCACTGTCTTACAAAGCAATCACATTGCTCCGCGTGCAGTATGTTTCCACTAAAAGTACTACGATCACTAGAGGTCCCCACTTCAGGAATAATTCAAATTCCACAGCCATTAAGGCCAGCCTATTCTCAACTTCCTTAGCTCGGAGGACAATCATAAGAGGATGTGGAACACTGCACTCAACAATGTTCCAGGTGTGATGTTGGTATTTAATCAGTCGCAACTGGAGCAGACAATCCAGTGATTGATTCTATGAGAGTCCATGATGTCAGGGTATTGGGGCATACTATCAACCAAGTCCCAAAATCTGATCGTCTGAAGGGCCTGGTTACCTCTTACAACCAACATAGGCGAGGGTCCCACCTCTTAACCCACTACAGGAACTCTTGTCCCAAATTGTTTACTAGAGTGAGTGAGTTGGGTTTCACGCCACTTTCAGCAATATTCCAGCAATATCACGGCAGAGGACACCAGAAATGGGTCTTAAAAATTGTACCCATGTGGGGATTCGAACCCTGATCTTTGGTGTGACGAACGAACGCATTAACCACTGGGCTACCCCACTGCCACATTAATGAATGGAAATAAATAGCTCATAATATACAAAGCAAAGATACAAGTCAGAATCCTTTAAATACAGGTTCATATTATGACAATGTACTTCTACATTTTGTATCAAACTCCTCACCTAAAAGATTGATGATTCCGTCATTGTAGCATGCAAACAGTCGTATGAGGTCTTTGAAGAGCAACATGAAACACGCGTTAATCACACCATTTGTCAGCTCGTTTGGCGTACACTGTGGATAAAATAATAACATATCAACATGATGTGAATAAGAATGAACTGAATGATGCAATCAAATTTTTCTAGTTTCCTCTATAATAATTGCACACAAATGTAGTCTCTTATCTATTATTTAGTCTAGTCAACTATCTAGCCAAACATGAACAAGTAACTATCCCTGGGGGCCCAAGTGGGGCTCTCAAGTGAGTGAGTATGGTTTTACGCCGCTTTTAACAATGTTTCAGCAATATCACGTCGGGACACGAGAAATGGGCTTCACATACAGAACCCATGTGGGGAATCGAACCTGGGTCTTCGGAGTGACAAGCAAATGCTTTAACCAATAAGCTACCCAACCACCCATGGGGCCCTTAGAGAGCAATCCTTAAGGGTGCAAGCTTACACCATGGGTCTACAATATGAATCATCACAATAAGCATAATTTAACTTCGCAATGCATTATGTTACAATCTCTTAATTTGGACATACAACTTTCAATACACCCTAGATGGGTATAGAGCAGGGACTTACAGGATGCGAATTCCTGCGTGCTACATGCATAAAAATTGGCAATGGATGCAACAAAATTATTAGAGCATCCAAAGGGACGCAGAAAAAGTCCAAATATTTTTTGTAAAAATTCCAATCAAGTAACAATAACTTATCACTGAGTTTGCTACTAGCTGGGTTATAGTATTATTTGCAATTTAATTACTGTAACAATGTGATGATCATGATACACAATACAATACCAGTATTAATACTAATATTTAAGTGTCTGGGACCCCCAATTTTGTAGTCCAGGACCCCTGAAAATTACGAGCATGAGTCCCAGGGACCCTCAAATACAGGACTCAAGGTAAATCCCTGGTATAGAGCCTAACAAAGACCAAGGCCTGGGCAAAACATGGGACCTTCGACCAGATCACAGCATCTTGATGATAATTTACCGAATGACCACTGTCTTATTAAAAATACAAAACCATTTTAGCTTTGTATTTTGTGCAGCTAGCAGCACATCGTAGTTATTACCAAACAAACATATCCCTTGAGAGGTGAGTGAGTGAGTGAGTGAGTGAGTGAGTGAGTGAGTGAGTGAGTGAGTGAGTGAGTGAGTGAGTGAGTGAGTGAGTGAGTGAGTGAGTGAGTGAGTGAGTGAGTGAGTGAGTGAGAGTGAGTGAGTGACCATGAATGGGCTTCACACAATCTGCCAATGATGGGAAATGAACCTAGGCCTTCGTCATGACGAAAGGAAGCTTTGACCACTATGCTACGCCACTGTCCCTAAAGCAATGAGACTGTGAAAAGTTTGACTACATACTCCTGCCATTATGTTCCTTATTAAAAGAATAGAGATGTTGGGGGAAAAGGAGCTTCCTGATTTCAGCTTGTGACATAAAATACAACAGAGAATATCGGGAACTTCACAGCAGGAAATAGTTATTAGTGAGTCAGTGTTTCACAAACTAACCAGGGTGGGGGTTGAGAGACACTTAACAGTGTGCTATTTGTGTCCATACTATATGTCACATGGATGTTTGTCTAGTTCTAGTTGACAACGAAATTAAATACTCACAGAAGTCAAACTAAACCTATTCTAAACACGAAACCTGTGTAATATTGAAGCATTGTGTGCGGCAGGTCGTCTTCTGTCAAACATTACCGGAGAGCACATTGCTTTGAGCATCCCTAACACTTGACACTGTAAATTCTCCATTTGTATTCATGGGAGATAGAGAAAGGTAGTGTATACAAATCCTGTGAAGAACTGACTGTGCTTACCAACATAAATCATTAATAGATTGGTTGGTTGGTTTGTTGTTTAACACCACTCAGCAATATTCCTACTATATGGCAACAGTCTGTAAATAATCGAGTCTATACCAGACAATCCAGTGATCAACAGCATGCGCATCAATCTACGCAATTGGGATATGATGACATGTGTCGACCGAGTCAGCGAGCCTGACCACCTGATCCCATTAGTCGCCTCTTAAGACAAGCGTGGGTTGCCGAAGACCAATTCTAACCCGGACCGATGTGATTGGAGTTGGTGGATACAGTCCTAGTTACGCAATCACTCACACACAATACAGGATACATGGGTTACTGAAGACCAATTCTAACTTGGATCTTCACGGGGTCCATTAGTAAAAGACGAACAAAGAAACAACAGTCATGAAGCAAGAGCATACTCACGTCAAATTCTATAAGTGCATTCAACTGACTCTGAAGGACTGGCAGCGCTTTCAGGAGCTGGAAGACAAGATAAGGATGAAACTACAGTCGAGCACCGTTGTCTCGATATTCATGGGACCAAGAAAAATATCAAGTTATCCGAACTTCGAGACAACCGACCGATCATTGGATTCTCAGTATGTTTTGATTCGAAACTATAATCCTTTATCAGTAGTGTTTAGTTGTAACAGTGAGTACTCCCTAATTAATTCCTTCTTAATTAATCCTAATTAAATAACAAACAAGCATTGTCACTAAGGTGACATAATCCCTTGTCGCAAATTATCAAATCAAACTTAAAAAGTAATGAAAGTGAAGGTCGTAATTTAAGATGAAGTTAAATATCAACAAAAACATGACCAGTCAACCTCTCTTGATATCTTGCTCTGTAGTTGTTCAAACACACAAATATTTTCAAGACTCACTTTGACCTTGACTGACTGACTGACTGAGTTTGGTTTTACACTGCTTTTAGCAATATTCCAGCAACATCACAGTGGGGGACACCAGAAATGGGCTTCACACATTGTACCCATGTGGGGATTCGAACCCGGGTCTTCGGCGTGACGAGCCAACGCTTTAACCACTAGGCTACCCCAACGCCCCTCACTTTGACCTTGACATGAATGTCTTAGTGTATGAAATATGCAAAAATAGTAATAAAGAAATTGCTTATTGAAAAACATTCAAGGGAAGTCTTGAAAGTCTATGAAGAAAATCCAGTGAACAGTTCTTGAGATATCTCGCTGAGTCTTTAACATGCAGTTTAACATGCTGACATCTTCAAAGTGTCGCCGTGACCTTGAAAATTACGTGAAGGTCACCAAAATCGACTGGAACTTGCACCTTCCCTGGATGAAGCTTGGTGTCAAATATGAAGAAAGTCCAGTGAATGGTTCTTGAGATATCTCGCTGACAATCTTTACATGCAGGTTAACATGCTGCGAAATAGTCTCAGCGAAATATCTCTGTCTGTGTATCTGTATCTGTCAAGGTAATCTCATGGGCATGATTCTTATTGTAATCACAATACTCATTCTTAGCTTCATGTCTTTAATGTTTCTTTGTTTAACACCACATTCAGCAATATTCCAGCTGTGTGGCAAGTCTGTTAAAAATCAAGTGTAGAGAATCCAGTGGTCAACAGCATGAGCACTGATCGCAATTGGTATACGATGTGTCAACCACGTCAGCGAGCCTGACCATCCTATCCTCTTAGGTTCCACTTACGACAAGCATGGGTTGCTTAACACCAAAACTAGACCTTAACAGGTTTCTTCATATAATGTTTATCAGTTTATCAAAGTTTGACCAGATTACCAAAAGCAATATTCATGTTTCGAATACCATAAGCCTAAATTCAGGTATGTGAGAAACTTTGTCCAAGTCCAAAGATAACATCATTCATATGGACATGGGGCCTGTTTCACAGTGCAGCCGATAAGCTCTGACTTATGTTTGAAACTGTAACACAGACTTGAGAAAGTCCAGGACACTTTAAGCATATTTTCTACATTCATCGTAACTTCATTTTTTAATGTCCATTCTTGTTCAGGTTTTGTGTCCATGGTGTGTGCATTCTGACTGTCATTACCTTTTCTGAGTTCATAGTTCTGAGTAGTCCATCATCTTTCCTGTAAAAAGAAAAGGGCTACTTAAAAGAATCAGAAAACTGACCATACCTAATCCTGATAAAACCAGCTACCCCGGACAAACTTGGACACAAAGATCCCTAACACATTGGATTTCACTCATTAAAACATAAAATCATCACACGTATATTAGTGAGATTTGAACAGTATTCCTTCTACATCACGGCATGTTAGTAACATATGTTATATTTGGGATTACACTTTCTAAGTAAAGTACAAATTCTAGTAATCCCAAATATAATATACATTACATCTGACCACTTTCTAATGGCATTGTGTAATCACGGTATGTTAGCTTAATGGAAGAGGAGATTCATATTCCTAGGAGATATCGGGCATATGGAAGAAACTGTATTTCTACTGAGAAAAGACTTTAAATGTACTGCATATTTGTACATGAGATTTATTATCAGTTAAAAGTATAATGATTACAGACATGTACTGACTATCATCAGAAGTATAATGATTAATATGCTGACTGAGAAAAAATATGCTGTGAGAAAAGTAACTTACCCACGCTTTACTTTACAAAAATCAAAGGCCATCTGTCTGTAGGAAGTGGCCTTCTCATTTAAATATTTAGCATATCTTCTGATGTATGTCGACATGTCGTATCCCGTAACAGAAACCATTCCTACAGAAAATAACAATCAAATATTAAAGAAATTGTTTCCTTTTAAATGGTGCATTATTATTCTATTACTTGCTGATCTTTGTAATTTCATCTGAAAATAGCATTTGAAAAACTAGTATGTAACAAAATACAGACACTTAGAAAAAACCCAACACAAATTGAGATAAATCTTGCAAGTGACAATGTAATAAGAATCCTCATAAACAGCTCACTGAATAACTTCTCATTAATGTTAATTAGGAACAATTGCAAAGCAGATACATACATGCATTTTGGGCAGCTTTGGTTATTTGCTTAACACCGCACTCAGCAATATTCCAGCTATATCAAGGAAGTCTGCATATAAATCGAGTCTGGACCAGGCAATCCAGTGATCAACACCATCAGCATTGATCTATGTAATTGGGATATGATGACAACAAAGTCAGCGAGCCTGACCACCTAATCCTGTGAATCGTCTCTTACAACAAGCATGGGTTGCTGAAGACTAATTCTAACCCGGATCTTCACATGTGTGTATAGTCCGTTTGCTGTAAAATCATACAGATGAAATGGCAAAGTAATATTTTTTGGGAAGCAACAAATTGTCTTAAATGGCATGAAAGTTAGTCATTTGGCCATACCAATTCATCATTATAATTTCAGACACTGGCATGAAGAAGGGGTATGATTTTGCAGAAAACAGACGAAAATAAATGTTACCGTATATTACCGTCTATAAGCCGACCCCATAGATAAGCCGACCTCCAAACTTGACCCTTAACATCAGTGTCAAAATGGTATGTTTCGTGCATAAGCCGATCCCCCGCGATGGGGTCCTAATCGAGGCAAACACAGACCACAGACAACTGGCGGTTACCAATAATTATAATTTTGGTCCACATTATTCAAAAAATTCACAATCATATTGCGTCTACTCACGCATCGAAAGGAAGTGTAGTTGACAGCAAATGGATAATATATTTTGTTTCGCTAAATATCATACATATTGTAGTTAGACGATAACATGTCAACAAACTGGCTTGCTTATTACCGCCTTGTTTTCCATGGACTGCTAGTTTACAGTAACATCGGTAAAAATGTGTGAATTTAAATGGCTTGCTTATTTTACCCCATTCCATGTGCGTACAACTTACCATGTTCATGAGGGTCCGTATAACCTTAGTGTTGATTATATATTTTACATTTATAGTGCGAAAACTGTAATTAAAATTAAACAATGCTAGGATATATTTCTTTGGGTTAAATAATAGTACTCTGTATTATATTTTACTGATGACTGCGTCAGATTTCATCCCGTTATATTATTGTGCATGTTTGAACTTGATCACCGGGAAACGTGTGCACAGCTCATAGCTATTTCCGGCTCAAATACACAACTTAATCTTATTCTTACTTAATTTAAAGTGCAAAAAACTGTAATTAAAAGTACACAATGCTAGGATATATTTCTGTGGGTTAAATAATAGTATTCTGTATTATATTTTACTGATGACTGCGCCAGAATTCATCCCGTTATATTATTGTGCATGTTTGAACTTGATCGCCGGGAAACGTGTGCACAGCTGATTGTACGATACATGTCATAATGACTAATATGTAATAATATTTTGAAATAATGAAAACATAGGTTAATATGTATTTTATTCATCATTCACAACATAAACGCTGTAATCGTGGCAAACATCCTGGCAGATGTACCGGTAACCTGTAACATCGTCCTGGCAGGGCACTGGTGAGCTAAAAAATATTTCTGTGAAATTGTATCTCATAGTCATAGATAAAACATATTCTACAAAATATTTTTTGGTCCTCAAAATTCGGCTTATAGACGTTAATATGCTGTAATTTCATCTAAGAATTGCAATGAAGACAAATGCATGCAAAGTGGACAGCAGTTCAACACTTGAAAGACCCCCCCAAATATATCTTTGGGTATTGTGTTCCTGGGTACCATTGTACAAAACAACCTTAGCGCTATGACAGTCGCTAGTCTATGTTAATGTATGGGAGTTACCTCAGCCCTAAGATCGCTTTGTACAATGGCATCCAGGTCTGATCCTGTTCACCTGTTATATATCGTAGATATTATTTTCTCTTAATATTGAACTGTAACGCTGTTGAATTAGGACTTAAGTACTTCATAGTCTGAAGTATTTAGTGTTGTGTACAGAAGCCGAGCATGCAGAGGAAGGAAGCGCAAGCTGAAGTTGGTCACCGTAAACATATGGATATACTTGCCCTCACCTTGCATGCCCGCCTTGTCATGGAAACTGCCAAGGTTGAACGTGCAGTTGTTTGAAGCCAGGTACTGGGTAAATCTCTGAAGAGAGAAAGTGAGTGAGTGGGTATGGTTTAACGCCACTTTGGACAGTTCTTTAGTTAGACCATGTCATGTCAGCTAGGATTTTATGTGACACAGAAATTTGCGTCAAACTTACAGAATGGATGCAGAAGAAATACATATTGCATTAAAGGGATGCATGATAATTTTTTGGAACCACATTTGTGACAAGAAATATAACGTTTCATGTAAGTAAAATAATTACATCATAATGTTACAGTTCAGTACAGTACACCATTTTATTACTTTACACGACCTTCAAAATTCTTGACCCTTAAATTCAGTAACTGGCGACAACTTGTTCTGTCAGCCATGGTAAAACCATGCAGCTTAATATGAGTGGAAACTTAAAGTGATTATGGTCCAAGATGTTAGATGTGCTAACAAACTGAGAAATATATATGGCATTTTCTGGGATTTGACCCCACCATGATAGGTTCCTGCCATGTCTAGATGTAACTCAAAGTGCGGAACATTATACAACTGCCCCATTCACCCCAAACCCGCACAGTAATCCCACAGGGAGCAGGGGTGGAAATAACCCATTGCTTGACGTCCGAGTCCAGTGTTTTTTTCTGTCGGGCAAGCACATTTGTATATCACGCTGTACCGGCGTCCAGTTGACATTCCAATGTTAATTATGTTGTTTGTTTAAAAAATCACCAAGAAAATCGGCCGGTAGAGCGGAAAAATTATCAGGGCAAGTGATTTTACATGTGCCACTGTACCGGAGTACACTAGCAATTTTAAAGTTATTTCCACCCCTTGGGAGGTGTCAATATGTTCAAATGACCTCGTTGCCATAGTTCATGAGATTGTGGATTGTGATGAGAGACTTGTAGACCACGATCCAGTTTGCATGTTGAGTTCGCTCTATCAGGAGGTCGGCCAGTTGGGGGATCGACACGTTTGGTTCGTTCGTGCATTGTAACAAATCTGAAACAAAATAACACAAATTAACACAAAAGAATATTGTTAAGTACCATGAATTACTAATGGAGGAGGTTTGAACATGATAGATTCATACCAACAAGGATCCCTTATTACTTAAGGGGTGAATGTGAGCATAAATATATGAAGACAGCAAAACTAGAGTCATCAATGGCCTGTGTGTAATCAATCCTGGACCAGACATACTACAGTGCCTAAATCCACACAGTTAGATAACCAGGAACCACGTCCAAAAAGAATTCGTAGCATAACGCCTTTTGTAAGTCCATGATAAAGTATACATAGATTGGGACCCAATCAGCCAGGTCACAAATGAAAGTTAGTGAGTGAATAATTGATAACAGCTTCAGCAATATTTTGACTTTATTCAAAACATGATTGAATAGTGTAGTTGAGTGGGAACCTGAACACATGGGTACATGCCAATGCATAGTTGATTTGGGTGGGGTTTCTGGATACTTTTGTCTCCATGTCCATGAGAGACTAACATAAATCTGCCATGGTGATCCCACGGTGTCACTCCTATCCGGCCGCCACTGTCACCACAAAATCCCATTTAAATTGACTCCTATCATGGGGCATTCTGCTGAGAGTGGGTGATATGAATATATACCATTCACCTTATCAAGTAATGATTCACATCATTAAGAAAACAAAAGCACACATAATCAGTGGGTTTTTTTCTAGGATACAAATCATCCTCTGTAAACCTACAAAATGAATAATCATAATTCTGTGGTTACTTTCAACACTCCACAAGCAGGAAGTAAAAACACACTGAATCTGAAAACATGTGTGCCCATGTTGGGGGAGGAGGATACATTTGAGTGTGTGTGAAATTATTTCCAGCTGTCAGAACTATACAAGTTCATCATTGTCCCAGCACCATGTTACAAAGAAGGATTTCTATGCTTTCATTCTTCACATGTGTTCGTAAACACAGCCACTCCACATGCTGCCTGAGCGGCAACTCACGTGACTGTTGACACAGGGCATGTAGGTGACTACCAAAACACTATAGACACAAGGCATGGAGGGAACTATAGCTACCTGGGCCCACTTGCACAAAGCGATTTTAGCGCTATGATTGCCTTAGTCTATGATAGTGTTGGGGAATTACAAGATCACTTTGTGCAACTGGGCTCAGTCGATATGGGGCTGTGGGGTAGCCTAATGGTTAAAGCGTCTGCTCATCACCCCAAAGATCCGGGTTCAATTCCCCACATGGGTGCAATGTGTGAAGCCCATTTCTGGTGTCCCCCACTGTGATATTGCTGGAATATTGCTAAAAGCGGCGTAAAACCTTACTCACTCACTCACTCAGTTGACATGTAGCCTAGGTTTTATGGACTATATCCACTCCAATCATATCGCAGGAACAAGGTTGTATATATCCTGTATTGTGTCTGGGTGACTGAGTAACTAGGACTGTATCCACCAACTCCAATTCCAATCACATCGGACCCGTGAAGATCTACATTAGAATTGGTCTTCAGTAACCCATGCTTGTCGTAAAAGGTGACTAATGGGATCAGGTGGTCAGGATCGCTGACTTGGTTGACACATGTCATCGGTTCCCAATTGCACTGATCGATGCTCCTGCTGTTGATCACCGGATTGTCTGGTCCAGACTCGATTATTTACAGACCACTGGCATATACCTGGAATATTGCTGAGTGCGGCATAAAACTAAACTCAGTCACTCACCAATCATATCGCAGGAACAAGGTTGTATATCTATATATCCTAACTGCGTGGATATGTGCGCTATATAAATATCCTATAATAAAAAAAAATAAAATTATGTGTGAATGATTGAGTAACTTGGACCGTCTCCACCAACTCCAATCACATCGCAGGAACAAGGTTGTGTATACCATATGTAGCCAATACCATGTGTGAATGATTGAGTAACTGGGACCATCTCCACAAACTCCAATCACATCGCAGGAACAAGGTTGTATATACCATATGTAGCCAGTACCATGTGTGAATGATTGAGTAACTAGGATTCGTCTCCACCAACTCCAATCACATCGCAGGAACAAGGTTGTGTATACCGTATGTAGCCAATACCATGTGTGAATGATTGAGTAACTGGGACCGTCTCCACCAACTCCAATCACATCGCAGGAACAAGGTTGTATATACCATATGTAGCCAGTAGTGGTGTAACGATTCATCGATAGTATCGATGTTTGCATCGTCAACTACGCGATATGATACGAGTGCATCGATACAAAACACATTTAGGCAATATATCAGGATATTTATATCGCAAGGGTCCACGATACATCGATGTATCGCCACATGAGACGATATATCCCGATACAACTTCAATACTAGTTAAAGTTGTAAGGAGTATTGCATTAGGAATAGGAAGGGAGTCTCTTTGAAATTCTTCTGAATTTTAAAAACAAATTGAACCTTTTAGGAATTTGTTTGTGTCTGTTATCTTTGTTACATGGACAAAGGAGTTGGTGTATAAGTGAAAGAGTGTGAACATGTTTCAAACTCTGTGAACTGTAGAATACTTGTCTTTAGTAATTGAAATATGTTTTAGTTGTTTGACAAATAACAACATTTATTAACATACACTAACGACGCCTTAGCTTTGTTAAGAAAGAGAACAAAGAGAAGATAAAATTTAGAAAGCATACTTAAGAGTTTTTTCAGTGATTCTGAATTCTGATATAAATTACATTCAATTGTTTGTGAAAGCATCGGTGCAGAAACACACTTTCCCAAAGGAAACTTGGGTTTCAAACTTACATATGTTAGATCAAAGTATACTGAATATGTTTGACTGTACTTTAAAAGCATTAAATCCTGAAACTTTATTAAATGAACAGCTTTTTAAGTGTGCGTGAATGTAACACAAGATCTGCTGTATAACAAATAAAGATTTTAAAGATAAAGTCATTTTATCTATCATATATGTTCTGCTATTAGAAATTGTAAAGTATCGGGATACGTATCGTATTGCCACCATTGTATCGTGATGATAATCGTCTCGCAGGTTCCTTGCCAATACTTTCATGATATATCGGCTCGCCTAAGTAAACTGGTATCGGGATATATCGTCTCGCCACTTAGACCACGATACACAGCTCTAGTAGCCAGTACCATGTGTGAATGATTGAGTAACTGGGACCGTCTCCACCAACTCCAATCACATCGCAGGAACAAGGTTGTATATACCATATGTAGCCAGTACCATGTGTGAATGATTGAGTAACTGGGACCGTCTCCACCAACTCCAATCACATCGCAGGAACAAGGTTGTATATACCATATGTAGCCAATACCATGTGTGAATGATTGAGTAACTGGGACCGTCTCCACCAACTCCAATCACATCGCAGGAACAAGGTTGTGTATACCGTATGTAGCCAATACCATGTGTGAATGATTGAGTAACTGGGACCGTCTCCACCAACTCCAATCACATCGCAGGAACAAGGTTGTACATACCATATGTAGCCAGTACCATGTGTGAATGATTGAGTAACTAGGATTCGTCTCCACAAACTCCAATCACATCGCAGAAACAAGGTTGTATATACCATATGTAGCCAATACCATGTGTGAATGATTGAGTAACTGGGACCGTCTCCACCAACTCCAATCACATCGCAGGAACAAGGTTGTATATACCATATGTAGCCAATACCATGTGTGAATGATTGAGTAACTGGGACCGTCTCCACCAACTCCAATCACATCGCAGGAACAAGGTTGTATATACCATATGTAGCCAATACCATGTGTGAATGATTGAGTAACTAGGATTCGTCTCCACAAACTCCAATCACATCGCAGGAACAAGGATGTGTATATGCATCCTGTATCTTGTATGAATGATTCAGTAAACAGGATGTATCCACAAACTCCAATCACATCAGAACAATTTGCGACAACAGACCTGGATTCCCTGCCTGATACCAATTTTGAAACGCATGTTAAGCGTATGACAATATCGCTTATTGGTACCGAGATGTGACTGATCTCCATCAGGTTATGTCATCTCAGAAACTGAACCTTAACATGAACATAACATGCCTTCTGAGGCAGCACGATGTGGCATGGAAATCAATAGAATTGTTAGGTTTAAATAGGCAATTCAAATGAGCACATTAATAAATCAATAGTAATTACTACACGTAATATTGGACTGCAGTGACTCTCTTGTTCAATGGTAGAGTAATAAAGGCTCAAATATGGTTTGATTGTCAATTCTAATGACAGCAAGGTCTAGTACAAAGAGTCCTATTAATACATGCCTGTATCTTAAGAAGAATAATCTGAGAGGGTGTAGTCACTACCTGAAGAGAAGGACAGTTGTGGACAGGAGGTCAAGCTGCAATCAAGCACTATCTCTTTGAACAGAGGCTTCATACGGATAATCAGCTCAGTAGCAGACATTGTGATGAAGACATCCTAGCAAACTGATCCACACGTATGGTGAATCTAGTGTCAGCATGAGGGCTAATGGCAGCCGTTGTTGCTATCTGTCTCACAATGAAGACATCAGTCCAGTATATACCACAAAGTATGTACACGAGTGAGTGAGGGAGGGAGGGAGTTTGGTTCAATGATTCTATGAACAGAATTTCAATTATATCAACGTATATATGACCTATTTGTCAGGAAACCACTTTGCTACAATTCATGGTGCTGACAAACCTAGCTGAATGTTTATGACAAACCATAATTCAAACTCACAATACTGGTTTTGGCAAACCTTCCACATGCAACACTGCACAGCTAATTGTTATGCCTTAGCAGGGAGACAAACGTGATGCTGGGGACCTGTTCTGACCCAGGGGGGAGACAAGCATGTGAAGCCCAGGAGTGCACATAGTAATAACTTTCAGTTACGTATGTGATGCAGTGTACTAGTACTGGTACATGCACTTGAAGCATGTATATGTCATTAATATTTCAGTTCAGACGGATGAATACTTTTCTTCTCACACCATCATGATTCAGCCCATGACCCATTCAATTTATTTTACAGCAACATCCTCAATACAACAATTCCCTCATGTCTGAGATCAGATAAAAAACGCAATTAATTATCAAAGGGAATTTCCAATGTCTTCAGCAGTCATTCAATACAGGTGAAAATGCAAGGTATGTGCCTGGGCTGGTACAAATTTGTTCTCAACAAATTCAAGTCCTTTCCATGCTTTTTCAAGGCACTTGAAGTCAGACTGAAGGTAAATATCATCCTGGATTATCCAACTGCATTCGTTATGCAAACAAGGTACGCAAAATCAATTTTGAAATATAGAGAGGTTGTTATCAAGCAGGAGTATTGAATATCTTGGTGGACATTCACAGACTTGTAGTTTAGACATAAGTGAAGTTAAATTGATGTGTAGTTAGGGTGTAATTCAAGGTCTTGACAGTCATATTTTCTTTGAGAGGCATTTTAGAAGTTGTGCAGATGAAGGAAAACTAAGTTCTATGGATAGTCAACTTCTTTATTGCAATGAGTGCGACGTTTCGATGTAGGTACTAACAACGTTGACAGTCATATTGTTTATCTTTAAGGTCTTTACAAGGCAAATGTAAATGTATCTCCTTAATAACAAACACTGAATTTTAAGCCCTGTTCTTGTCCTGGGTGCACCCTATATGCCCTTAAGTAAAACAGAACCTAAATCTTATGTAGGTGTCCACAGCAAATAATACTGATAATAAGCCTGGATTACATGTATTGGATTCGTGATCTTTTCCTGCCATCTGTAACTATTTCCTACTGCTGATCATACTTGAGTTCCATGTGCGTGGCTGGTCACGAGTAACATGTTACATTATTCATCTTCTACAGGGTGCTATTGATTCCAAACGTATCCAGAATGGCCAACACTTGGGCTGCTTCACGCAAAAACAAACGTTCTCACTCTTATTGATTCATGAAAACCTGCTCAAGGAGATTTCAATTTCCTTGTCAAGCTGAAAGTGTCGTGGGCTTCATGATGATACTGCTAAGTTAAATGTCTTCATAGAGCGGCAGTGAGACTATTTTTTAACTCTGTGGATTGTTGTAGATAAAAGCTCTAAACACGCGGCGGCTCGGGTGAAACCCAGCATGTACACAAATCGATTTACTGGCAGTAAAATTAGGCAGCATTGCCGAGGCAGATCAATGAGGCTTGGTTCCAACTGAGGCTGGTCGGCTCTTGCTGTGGTCTTGGGCAGAGCTGCCATGCTGAGGGTAACTTGACCAACCAACTGGCCCCAATTATCCGAGTAAGTGAGTGAGTGAGTGAGTGAGTGAGTGAGTGAGTGAGTGAGTGAGTGAGTGAGTGAGTGAGTGAGAGAGAGTGAGAGAGTGAGTGAGTGAGTCTGGTTAGCTCAAGCTGTTGTCTTGACCAGAGCAAGCTGACCAACTCAGTGGCTTAAGAAGTTAGGGGATGGGATTTTGAACGCTGGAGAACAAAACCTTTGCCCTGTTATGGAAGCACTATGGCTTGAAGAATGGAAACCAGTTGCTGACAGTATTGCGGATTTCAATCATACGGTCTGGACATAATCAGAGCGTCCTACAGAACTTGAAACAGAAGAAACCCAAACACATTTCTGTTTACAATTATGCCTTTGAGAACCCCTTGTCTATTATTTGTTAGAGAATAAGGTCTGGCCGTATCCAATCATATTTGGCATAATGTATAATTTTAGATAGAAATGATAAGCTCGCAAAACTTGTTATCAGGACGGTCATGCATCATAGGACCAAATAGATCCAAAACAGGCTTTAGAATACAACGGTGCAACATCAAAATAATATATCATACGAAAAGTATGAATCATGTATCGTATCATGCAAAGCTTGAGGGCGATGCACCAGTGCATCAGTGAATCGTGACATTACTAATACATAGGGAGAACTGATGGTATAACTGATGGTATAAGTAATGGTATAACTGATGGTATAAGTAATGGTATAACTGATGGTATAAGTAATGGTATAACTGATGGTATAACTGATGGTATAACTGATGGTATAACTGATGGTATAAGTGATGGTATAAGTAATGGTATAACTGATGGTATAACTGATGGTATAAGTAATGGTATAACTGATGGTATAAGTAATGGTATAACTGATGGTATAAGTAATGGTATAACTGATGGTATAAGTAATGGTATAACTGATGGTATAAGTAATGGTATAACTGATGGTATAACTGATGGTATAAGTAATGGTATAACTGATGGTATAAGTAATGGTATAACTGATGGTATAAGTAATGGTATAAGTAATGGTATAACTGATGGTATAAGTAATGGTATAACTGATGGTATAAGTAATGGTATAACTGATGGTATAAGTAATGGTATAACTGATGGTATAAGTAATGGTATAACTGATGGTATAATGGTATAACTGATGGTATAAAGATGGTATAAGGTATAAGTAATGGTATAAGTAATGGTATAACTGATGGTATAAGTAATGGTATAACTGATGGTATAAGTAATGGTATAACTGATGGTATAACTGATGGTATAAGTAATGGTATAACTGATGGTATAAGTAATGGTATAACTGATGGTATAACTGATGGTATAAGTAATGGTATAACTGATGGTATAACTGATGGTATAACTGATGGTATAAGTAATGGTATAACTGATGGTATAAGTAATGGTATAACTGATGGTATAAGTAATGGTATAACTGATGGTATAAGTAATGGTATAACTGATGGTATAACAATGGTATAACTGATGGTATAACTGATGGTATAACTGATGGTATAGCAACAGGGCTGACTGAACAGCAAATAACATCATTGAAGCCTCCCATGTTGTGGACATGAGCATAGCATGCAGTCTCCAGCCAGTCCTACTGACTATAGTCACCAGTCTAAAACCCTATTTACTAACTCAGATAGAGTTGGGTAACAACAACTATATTAAGACCAAAATCTCCCGCAGATTAAGCCAGTTTATGGCTAGGAGACTCAGTTCTTCATACAGACTGAACACGTACAGACACATGATCGATCTACAGAAATCGTGACCAATCAATTGATTCAACATTGATTATAATCATACTGATTCATCGGAACAGCACCATACATTGGTCTAATTACCTGGTCAGAGGACCTGGCTTGAGGGCAATACACTCAATAACCAAATGGTGACAAACTTATGTGTGGAATAAATCAATCATTGTTATGGTGTTAACTGTATTGGACTTCTAAACTTCTGTTCTATTCCTGCCCTCAGAGGGTTCTGTTGGCAGTTAGCCATCAATGGAAGTCCAAGGTGACCTAGTTCCTGATGCCAAAGTCATGTCGCCATTGGTTCTATCTGTCCGTCTTTTGTATCATCCCCGCTGAGACCTGGAATCCCTCAACAAGCATTGATCAACACGTTCATCAACAATGATTACATCGCATGAAAACGTAGCTATTATACTGTAATGATATCCAAGGCTCACAATGAATCTGATTTGATGATTATGTAGGATCAATCTGTTGTATTATGCATGAACTGTGACGAGTGCTGTATCATCAGGAAGGCTACAGTTCATGGTGCAGGAGCAGGAAGTCTGATCAGACATGCATAAGACGGAATATCTTCACCAAACAGTCTGGCAAAATTAATACTCTACGCAGGAGAGAGAGACACTGTATAAGGGCAACCTATCAAGAATGTTTAAATCAATGATTTAACCATGTGTGTGTTTGTAAGATGTATTTTAAATTCTGGAAGAGCTCCAAATAGCCTCCATAGCCTATCAAGCAGGACAGAGAAAACTATCAGTGGAAATGAAGTGACAGTATGAAACACCCAATAACTAACTGGTGAAAGAAAGCTACACAATGTACATGCAATAATAGACTGACAGAAACCAATATGGAAACATGATGATGAAAAACAAGTTTTCATATGTTCTTTTCCAAGATTCAATGCATGTTTTGTATTGCACTGAAGGTGAAGATCCGGGAATAAATAAAGGAACACTTATACTTAACATGTTCTCTTAGTTATTTCCATCAGTATACATCTATAACCACACCATTTTAACTGGTGGTACCCATCTCTAACTGCAGTGTGTGCTAAACATTTTCCCTTCTATGTCCCCCTGCAACTTTAGCATTATCTAATGTACATTTCAATGTTAGTATATGGACTATTATTACAGAGATAACTAGGCAGATATAAACTATAACCTTGATGACTCTTAATAACGTCTAGTGACATCATTCAATTGTTTCTGTTGGGGCGTAGTATAGGTTCTTCACACTGATTCTCTACAGAATATCATTCTGTTCTATTCTATTGGTAATTCCTAGGTTTTCAAGAGGGTTATGACAACAAAGTGGCTTTTAGCTGTTATGGAATAGGAGGTCTATTTTGCCATTTAATACAGTCTACATTACATCCATTACAATATGATAAGTTGAGTCAATGTGAAGAATCATGTAATCTCCAACAACAAATGTTACTTAAATTTCAGGAAGATCTTACTTGTAACCTTCACACTTGCAACAGAGGTGCTGATAAATCACAAAGCTTTTAATAGTTCCCTTTTCAAGTTCATTACTGCCAGCATGAGATATATGACATCCGTTTCCTAAGGCTCATGTGAAATGTGTTGAAACACAAATTGTTGAAAAAGAATCATTTTTGTTTTCAAGTAAGTTAAAATGCTGAACAGTTGTGCTGGTAAATAAAGCAAAAATTGTCTTGAAATCATGAAATATCGTTTCACAATTTTGCAAGAGAGAAATTCATGTGGTCTAAAGTCCATACTGTCAGGCCTGATATTTAAGATAATGCTATGCACTGTACAAGATGTCTATGACAAGGAACAACATGTCATTTTTCTTGTTTTGAATTATACACTGCCCAGCCCTGAGTGTACAACCTTATTCATGTCACACATGACCTGCATCTCATATTTTGCTGAATCAGCACATAAATATGCACAAGGTACAAACACACACACACAGAAAGAATGGTATTTAGAAGTGTATAAATTATAATAGTTTCGTCCATAACACCAAGCTGTGTCGCAATAGTGGGTGATAGTATTCTGTGTGTTGTGCAACACCTTGCAGGGTATTGCCACACAACCTACAGCCTATGACGTACGGTGAAACTACCTGATCAATCTCTAATGCTGCTGATTGATGTGGTGGTCAACATATCACAGGCTTACGTAGCAGGCAAATATGTGGTCTGGCCTAGCCAGGGAGTTGCAGGGAGACTGGTCGATACGGTAGACAGAGACCACTGTTATCGACATTTCTCAGTCACTCAATCTCATTACTATCAAACAAACCGTTCATCACCTATGAGTGACCCTTCCTTAAAGTTGAGACAGCACATACCTTAGGGTGAGTTGTCTTAGTTAAACTCCAATATAACACACACCATAAAGATCCCAGAATGCATGTCATCCTGTGGTAATCAATATTGGCACACAGACACATAAAGCAGTATGTGACATTTTCAGTGAAAGTGTAATAAGAAGGATAGGAGAGGATTACAGAGGTTCTTTCAACGTGTTCAGTTTGCCGTCCTTTCTCTAAATATTTCTATTCAGTTGATGTAATACACCATATAGACTACTTCAGTTTGAATTTAATCAAAAGAAAAATATTCAAAGGGTAAGAAGATTCCAATAGGAGCAAACCTTCAGAGTATAGATCCCCTTAATTCAAAGACAGCTGGTTATACTGATGTCCAAGTTGTCATATTGAAAACTACTTTGTATTCAATGGATAGCAAGTGAGTGTATGACTTTGAGTGACCATGGTTTTACAATATTCCAATAATATCGTGGAGGGGGACACTAGAAATGGACTTTACACATTGTACCCATTTGGGGAATCAAACCAACCCTCTTAATTTCAGCATGGCGAGCGAACAGTTACACTGGTTGGCCGCCCCACCGAGCCAATGGATAGCCTCAGACAAAAATACATTAAATCATTTCTTAAAGAGTAATCTTGTTTTGAATAAAGAATAAAGTCCTTTGCATTGTCTTTTGGCAAAATATAGTAAATAATTTGAGATAAAATACTAAAAAAGGCTATTTGCCTCCTAGTTATAATTGATAGATAGTATAGCATGACGAGGTGACAGTACTGTACAGGGGGGTGATCCAACATTTCGGTTCATGTACATCTAAAAGCATGCCAGGCATGTCAGCAATGTCAGTGAGTCTCTCTGTAAGTGCCTACACAAACATCACGACCAGCTGTTGCACTTCTTTCATCATGAACCAACAATCACTGTCATGTATGGTATTTATTCAGCCCTGCCATTGACCACTGCCTGTGAGTGGCTGCTATTCATTTCAACCAGCTAGGCTTTATAAAGTGGTAACACACTGGTTTCCTGATAGTTTAACTGAGTACTCATGTCATCATTCATATAGGCAATTGATAGTCTCCTATAGGTATTCAATATATTTTTACTAATTTGGATCCAGTCTGTTGGGTATTTTCACACTATTGAGAACATATATTAAACAATATTTCTGCTTGAAATATTTCATAAATTCACAACAGTGATATTCATGTCCAGTTAACAATGAGTGAGATATAGCTCCTTTTTGAGGCGTTATTTACTGTAATAGATTTCAGGTACTCGTGACCCCTGTATCTGATGAAATGATGATATGTAAAAATATACGTAGGTATATTAACATGTTACAACGGGTAACAATGCAAAGCGTTGTTGTATACTATTCAGCAATCTAAATTGTTCAAGCATATTGGTATGTAAGCAACTTTAAAATTATTTGGATAAAACGTGATTTCTATAATTTAGAACTTTGGTTTAAGGTGATATAACATACTGTGATTCACTACAATTGTGATTTTAATCAATATCCACACAAATAGTCCTTCATGAAGGACTAGATTTAATAAATATATATGGGAGACATTAAATATTGTATCATGATATCATTGCATTATTCTTCTAAGAGTTCCTCATGAAAGAAATGATGTTCTGATAGCTGTGACAGTTAACCACTGTAACATCATGCCATCAATATTAACCCGTGAAGGTAGATATGTAATCTCCGTTAATAAACGAAGGCCATTCTTCAGTCACACTGCATGTTCAGTAGAGAATCAAGATTCCAGGTTAGAATAGGTCCACATTTACCCATGCTGGTTATTAAGGTGACATAATGGATCAGGTGGTCAGGACTGCTGACTCGGCTAAATGCGATATAAATGCAGACTTGTATATTAACAGCCCCAGCCATATAGATGGAAAATAATGATGAGAATGGTGTTAACCTAAATGAAACCAAACATGAATGAAATGGACAAAATGGTGTTAGGGGATTCCCAATCCTGTACAATTAAAATATCACAAATTTATCACTAAACATTCAATGGCTACTTACACAGGAACTGTGAACAGCATTTAATTCATTCCACTGCATGTTAGGTTAATCTGGGAGGAAACCTGTAAGTGGTTCACAGAAGATCAAAGAACCCAGGTATAGTGCTAACAAACCAAGAATCACACCAAGGCAAACTTAGGGTTTGAACCCATGGTTCAAAGGGAAACAACTCTACACAGTGGTACCTCTGACAGCTGGTCTCTGTAATATGGGTATGTGTGTCAAGTGTCAACACAGTGATGTCATCCTTTATTCCTTATACTCAGATAGTATGTTCTATTATAAAGTAATCATTACAAACCTGATAACACAGCTCACATCCCCTCTGTTGACAATACCTGACAGCTGACGTACATCTGTATCTGTTATCATGATAGTGATTTGCTTACCCAGCAATGTATTTCTATAACCATCTTCGTTTAAGCCATGTCCTTCCATCTGCATTTTACAGAGACTCAAGACTAATATTGATATGCCTCGGGCTATTTCCTAACAGGACACATTTAGCTTTCAGCCATACTTACAACATAAAGACATTTCCTCTCAAGCTGATCTATATACACGATAAAGACACCAAATTCATATATGGTCTTAAGTAGGTGATTTCGTAACACATGTACATTTCAGATTCATAAAATACTGTTCTCTGATCCTAGACCATGTTTTGCATTGCACACATCTACCACAGTGTAAAAGTGGGCGTGTCAGTGTCCCACATGTGACAGACACTAGTGCTGGTCAATAGTACTACAAGTAGTCCCCTGCTTCTACAGCCTGTATGACTAATGCACTATGCTCATCAGGAAAGCATCTACCACAGGACAGATCTGATCACTGCCTGGCACGAGGCAAGGAGCTATTCACTTAAAAGGGTCACAAATGACAATGTAGACAGCACTGACTGTAACAGGCAGGTTTCTATTGAGGATTCCTCAGCCATGTCAACAATCATGGCAATGGTTGCAGATAAATATATACATTTCTGACACAAAATGATTTTGGGGGGGAACATGCAGGAATTTACATTCAGTATCATTTATGAAAACTTCAAAATGTCCCAAAGTATTTTCATCAAGGCCAGTTTATGTTACTGGTGTAACATGTGTAAAGGGTACTGTTCTTCAACTCCAACATAGGACTTATTAATGGCAAAATACTGATGACAATGTGACCATTGTTGTGTTTGGAAAGAACTATATTGTAAACCAAAATCATTTGATATTTCAAAATCTTTGCATACAAATAACTAACAGCAGCCATGTCTAGACTTGCTTACAATCATATGGAAATGAACACATAGAGACGCATACATCTACTTTTTCTCAACATCTAATCAAGCCAAAGAAATTCTGATTAGATATATTACAGCTTTGCATTTTAAAAACACTTGAACCACATATATCAAATATTGGCTTCTCAAAATGTATCCAATAGCAAACTTTAACACTCTGGATGCTAACAACACATTCCCCACTGAGCACTGCTGAGCCTAATGTCTTGAGTATGAATATGGAGCAGGCAAACCACTTATATGTCAATTGCCACTATTAGACCTACCATAAACCATTTAAGGCATTGAAGTAAAGTTAAATGTACAATCTGTATCATGACATTTGACAGTAATATGTACACAAAGTCTCTGTAGATTTCCCCCATCTCAGGCTTAAACTCTACTTGATACAACGGCATGGTATGCAATTAACAAGCATCTCATTCTGCTATTTTGTTCTCAATCTACTCTATCATAAAGGTTTCATTATAAGGACTGAGTTCTTACTCCACATTTATATTGCTGAATACAGCAAACTACAGTGGTAACAAACCCAAAGGGATCACTAATTTAAGTTAGTAGTTCATTATAAGCATTTTGTACTAAAATATAACATGTGTTTCGAACCCCCCCAAAATATTTGTAACATGACAGTTTGTTACAAGCGTGTTAATTAGTGTTGGGAATTGGTTGAAATCTCACAATTGATGATTGCTTTATTACCAACGAACAATCATCGAAAAAAATTGGTTACCATCATTTTTCAGATTTTCCTATCCAGATTGATATTGCAGGTATGTATAACATAATGCAACCTGCTACTTTAAAGTGATGACTAATATATCATGAACATAAACTTCCTGGAGTCTTCAAGAAATATTCAGTCATGACTATTCAGTTAGTGAAGTGGGTTTTCTAAGAATTAAACACGTTTTCAGGCCCTGACAACTTCGAAGATATGTTCCATTGTCAAGCGTTTCAAAGTCTAAAACAGCAGTTCCAAAATCGTCTGTGTTCGATTATGAGAAAATGTGATCGATTGCTTGGTCATTTGGTCACTTCGACCAATCTTCGATTATTTCAATTAATGTTTATTGTACTCACCTTCCTGTTAACATCTTTAAGGTACAGGAAATGTTTTCTAAACTGCTACATTACGTGTATCGTGCCATTCTAAGGATATTCTTGTACAGCCTCATGACAAGAGATGAAACTGTAGATAACAGCATTGTTACTGGTGCCAACATTCAGAGGCCAAAGTATCCAATCCATCAATAGTTTAGTTTCCATGCACATTGTCCCTGGAGACCTACTTTCCAGAGCCAAGGTCATAGCCGTAGCTTCATTTCAGTGCCATATCCAATAATGCCACATATAAGGCCAGTATGTTAAACCAAGAAGAAATATGTCCAAACCATTCAACATTTAGCATGACTCGACAACTTACACTGGATTCCAAAGCTGCACACATCAGTACAAAGAAAGACATATTGCTGGGACCAACAAATGTACCCCCAAATCGGGCTTCAAAGATTAACCATAATTCTTAATATTATCAAGGAAGTGTCACAGCCTCCTTTACACTCAACTTGAAATAGAGGAGACAAGTTAGACTGCCTCATGTGTTTCATATTTAGATCCATGTATAAGGTTCAGTGTATTTCTCCACAAGGCTGTATGACAAAAGGGATGATTTCAACCTTCCAATAGTCAACTTTCCTTTCAGAACGAGCAATATTCCAACAGCTCCAATGCTTGGTATTTACGTTTCATAACCTTTTGAGGTACAATTGAGCGTGCTTTTTTTATCTAGATTTCAAGGAGTGTCATGCAACTCATGTTCAGAAGTTGTTCAATCAAGGTTACATTCAAGGCCCCAAAGCTTTCGAAATGTGTTGTGCTCTACTCGCAGAGCAAATATAATGCATCAGTGATAAACATGACATCTGTTGCAGTTCCCTCTTTGGAATTCTACCATGCGTTATTGAAGTTTTTTAAGTTTAACAATTGACCAGCCTTTGCATATGCTTATGACAGGTGGCAGGTGCCCCTGCTGGGGCAGGATATGCTCACTTTTTCGCAAAGACATGGTATCATCACTGTGTTTAGTGTGATTCATACACACATGTTCATGATATAGTCTGATTTGACTTAACCCTTAGCAGAGTTTTTGCATGGATGTGGAAAGTGTTCGTCGCTTCTATTTGGTGGGGCACAAAATGTCAGTGTCATGATTGCAGCATTCCCTGGGGTGGTACCAACTGTCAGGTGCTAATTCTCCTCTTCAGGTGAGCACTGGGACCTCAAGCTAATCAATGACATAGAACTTGCCCAGATCTGATGCTGATTAAAAAACACAACCTTGATCACTTTTCTATTACCTAAATGTTTGTTTTAAAGAAGTCACACCTTTAACAGTATTGGCAGGATTTATATATTCAGCAGTGATAAGAACTCAGGCATACAGACAGGACATATTTGTTGGTTGTTTGGTTGGTTGTTTAACCCTGTACTCAGCAATATACCAGCTATATGGCGGGTTTGTAAATAATCGAGTCTGGACCAGACAATCCAGTGATCAACAGCATGAGCATCGATGTACGCAATTGGGAGCCTGACCATCCGATCCCGTTCGTCGCCTCTTACACTGACTGACTGAGTTTGGTTTTACGCCGCTTTTAGCAATATTCCAGCAACATCACGGCGGGGGACACCAGTAATGGGCTTCACACATTGTACCCATGTGGGGATTCGAACCCGGGCTTTCGGCGTGACGAGCCAACGCTTTAACCATTAGGCTACCCTACCGCCCTTCGCCTCTTACAACAAGCTGGGTTACTAAAGACCAATTCTTCACTGGGTGGACATATTTGTAATGAACGAGTAAAAACATCTACTCCTAAAGAAAACCAATGGTTTGTCAAAGGAACTGTCCATCAAATAAATCGCTTTCTTGAATCTTCAAACTATACAAACATCATAGTCCAACACAACTGTCCCTGGAGAGAATGTTTCCACTCAGAGGACAGTATTAAACTCAAACTATAGAAGACACAGTACACAGAAATCAGGACCATGACAGCATCATACAATACACAAGATCAGTCTGGTTCAGTAAAAACAATTTCTCAAACACCATTTGCAAAGGGCTTGTAGCAAGTGCTGGAGATTTCATCTCTTTACTCCAACTTCGGGAGGGCTTTCTGCAATAATGCTCTGGAAAATCAATACAAGTACTTGGCAATTTAAGTTGGACGAGGTAATTCTATCATGACTTGCGTCTCCCCCGGCATATACTTCTATTCTTAACCATGCTTCCCATTTTCAAACACCTCGAGTGCACAAGGGCACAGAGTAACCTTCCAATCACAACCAACAGCATATCCAACACAACCACACAGATATTTTCTTCCTTCAGTGTTGACGTACATCTGCACCTCCATTGATCTCTTAAATCTGATTACGATTATTGATTCTAACTAAAATTCACTGATCATGTTCTTGGCCCAAACAACAACCACAATCATCATACCAATACTACCATATCTGAAACCCAATGAATATTGCATCTAGACCAATTAGTGAAATCCTTTCCCACAAATCGATATTTAGCCAATACTTACAACAGAAATCACACAGCAACCTTCTGTTCTAGTGGTTCATATTACCACCCAGCAGTTTATGCTTCATATCTGCAATAACGTGTCTCTTGTGAAACATCAGACAAAGATTGAAGTGTACGGCTGTAAACACCATCATTCTAACCAGTACAGTCTCCAGTTCACACCACTGTGTATCCTCACAACCCATACACACACTTATCTGGCAACACAGCTTTCATTCACTACGATTCCATCCCCTGCTCGAATGCAGACCAGCACAGGCTGGGCAGTAATTACCATGACATCGCAGGGTTATCAAAGAAGTGCAGATAGCACGTTATGGCTCCACTAGCATCACCAGATGTTTAGAAGAGTTTCACTGGCCTGATAATACACAGAAAATACAAATACCAACCCTGATATAACATGAGTAATGATTAAGATAAACCTGTTCTTCCAAAACACTTACATAGT
The DNA here is from genome assembly GCF_003918875.1 of Haliotis rubra. NCBI lineage: Eukaryota > Metazoa > Mollusca > Gastropoda > Lepetellida > Haliotidae > Haliotis > Haliotis rubra. Next base: position 2,575,033 of record NW_025767157.1, read on the forward strand.
GTTTGATATGATTGTAAGCTAATTTTGGCAATGTTTGAGCAAAGATTATGACAAGCAAGATAGGACAATAAATATTGACAATGTTGAAGGCCAGAATAAATAGATTCTCATCCTCATCCACCTACCTACCAACCACCCATATGACTTATCCCACCAGGTACCCATTTTCTGCTGTTTGGTTATTTACAAACTGCTGCCATATAGCTGGAATATTGCTGAGTGCTGCAAACCAACCCTTTTTTCTTACATGAGAAAAACACTGTATCCATGGACCTGCCAAACAGGTGTGCTTCTCATCAACATCTGTCTTCCGTTACAGGTACAGATGTAGTCACAACTGTTGGTCATAAAATGAAATGACTCCCACTCACATTTAAACAATAAAGTAAACCTAATAATCAATTGATTGTTCTTGAGAGAGAGTCTGTTGTTTAATGTATCCATATTCCACATACATAAGCCACATCACACACTTGGTTCTGCCTAATGAACCATACAGTATACAATGTGTGCAACCCATGAAGACCTGTGTTAGAATTGGTCTTCAGCAACCCATGCTTGTCATAAGAGGCATCTTCTATTAATGGACCCGAGAAGATACGGGTTAGAATTGGTCTTTAACAACCCATGCTTGTCATAAGAGGCGATTAACAGGATTTGGTGGTCAAGGCTAGCTGACTTGTATGTCATCATATCCCAATTGCATGGATCGATGATCATGTATTGATCACTGGATTGTCTGGTCCAGACATTATTTACAGACTGCTGCCATATAGCTGGAATATTGCTGAGTGTGGCATTAAACAACAAACAAACAAGCACAATGTATACAGATCTTGGCTACAATTCAAAATACTTTGTGTGAGTTTATTGACCTGCATTATTACACTATTGCAAATATCTTAGAACTAAAGGGAAGAACCTCCGAACTGAGGACTATGCCTCCACAGCAATGACTCATCTGGAAACGAGGAAATGACCAGTTAGTTGCAATACTATTTCCTGGTCACCTGTGATTCATACCTTCTTAAGCCATGGAGATTTAAGTTTATAACTTGTCCTAGCAACCTAGTCTTACCATGGGGACTGTCCCAAGTGTGTCCCAAGCAACTAATGCTGGTTGTACGAGACTGAGAGTGAGTGAGTTTAGTTTTACGCCGCTTTTAGCAATATTCCAGCAATATCCCGGCAGGGTACACCAGGAATGTGTTTAACACATACTACACATGTGAGGAATCGAACCCGGGTCTTTGGCGTGATGAGCGAACGCTTTAACCACTAGGCTACCCCACCACCCCCTGGTTGTATGAGACGATTGTATAGACCGTTAAAGCTCAGAGACTTGGTTGTTTGTCATTAAACCTGTCAATAGACAGTGTCGTGCATCGCTCATAAAATCAGTCACATGATCCTCTGGAATAGACACCATTACATAAAGTTGCTGTTGTACATTGGGAATTTTGCTGGTTACTGCATAAAACACATGCACAAAATTACAATTACATGTTCATCGTGTCAAAATCAAGCACTTTACAAGGACTGTCAATAGACATCAAGCAGTTTTCAAGGTAGACTAATGCTTAGTCTCTGAATATAAATAATTTTGACAGCAACAAACAAACCTATTTAAATTGAAAAGGACCCAAGGCAGACCAGAAATCTAGACTTGCTTCACTTAGACATGTTAGAGCTTTAGCACTGCAGGGGGGGGTGTGCAGGTAGGGACAATAATATGGTTCAGGGACTGTGAGACTATGTTCAAGGATGTATCAAGTAAATCCAAAACAGAAGCACTTTCCACTGAATGCTTATTAACAGCATCAACTCAAAAATGGATGACAGAGCAGCAGAGTTCCTTTCACAGTTCTAGCACAAAAAAAAATCCTCCTAACTGTTGGCTTCTCAGGTTTCTAATCAAATTTCTATCCCTGACTGACAATTGACCTCAAAAGGTGGTTTAGGCTAATATAAAGACTTCATTATCATACATGACCATGTCCACACAACATAGTGAATCATGATAACTCTCAAAAGAGCTACTGATTAGGGATTCCAAACCCAGGTGCACAGAGGATCTTTCAAACCAATGGATGTCACCATATAGTTATGATACATTTATCTTCCAATCCAATGAACATCAACATATACAATGTATATATGATACATTCATCTTTCAACCCACTGATCAACATATATGTCAGGGTAGAGATTGCGATTTTGGTAGGATCGGAGATTCTACCAGTAGAGATTGCGATCGGAGTCTCTACTGGTATAATCTCCGATGCTACTACTACTAGTAGAGATTGCAATTGGAGTTTCTACCAGTAGAGATTCTGATTATATAGAATAACTTATACAATCGCAATTTCTACCAGTAGAAGCTCAAATCTGATCCTACTAGTAGAGATTGCAATCTAAGTGAATATTTAGAAAAACAAAATTTATTTTCGTACATTGTAGAATGACATCTTCCATTGAAAAGTGCACACTGTTTGTCCAACTTGATGTTTTTACAAACAAAATTGATAAATAAAACTCTTACCCAAATATATATCTGGCGGTCATTTTTCCTGTTTTTTTGTTTTTCACTCATTTATGAGTTGTTATTGTAAAATACATTTCATTCTTTAATATTCTAACTTGGCATAGCATTTTGTTTTCATGTATATTTTGACAGGCTTGAAATTTCCCGGTTCTTGATAACACTATCTGTGTTTTTTCTGTTGTTATTTCGACATCACAGTGTATAATATATCGAAAAAGAATGATAAATGAAGGTAAATATAGAAAAACTAAGGTATTGAACTATGTATGGGTTAGTCAAGATGTAAAATACATTTCATTCAAGTTTAATATTCATTGGTCCCAGTGTTTCTTTGAGCATAAAGTTCGGTTATATAAATCTGGCATAGCATGAAATTTTGTTTTCATGTATCCGTTATGCACTCAGAGCTTGAATCAACTGCTAATCGAGGAAAGATCGAGACGGAGTGAAAGATTAATGCCTTTTTAGCATTTTACCCTAGTAGTTTGAATATAGGGTAATTTTTTATTCTACCAGGCCCTAGAGACTATTACACTTCCATCTCTCCATAAATGTGTACAATTGTTGTCATCTTTGTTGTTTGCCCAGATCAATAGAGTTTATTTGAATTATACTGGTAGAACACGACACATACACACACATATTTTATCTTTCAACATACTGAACATCACCCTGACATATACATTTATGTATATGAACATCAACATATACATGTATTCATCATTCAAGAGAAACATCAACATATACACTGTATCATACCCACACACACACACACACACACACACACACACACACATTTTCATCCTTCGACCCACTGAACATCACTATACATGTACAATACATTTTAAACAACATTTGTTATTTAAAAGTATCACAAAAGGTTCCTGAAAATGGAGTTGAGCAAAACAAATATATCCCCTAGTTCTGATCAAAACAGATGGTGTGTATTGAACAAGAGTTGTGACTAGGGTTTGTGCCGGTGTACTGTAGGGAATGTGACCTGTCACCATCATGTACCAACACTGATCATCTACATGAATCTGTACAGTGTGTTGTATCCATATCATGTCTTCCTGGCCAGAGCCGACATGTTCAGTATGTAACATGGCGTGATGTGGTTAGTATCTGTCCTCATGGACCTACTTAATCATTATCAGATTGAACCTATAAAATAAATATAGCAGAGATTAACTCCCTAAGTTCTGTCACTCAAGTATTAATAAGACAGCTTCCCTTTGACATTTGTCACCTTTGACGAAATCAATATTGATAGATGCAACCTGCACTGAATCTACGGCAAACTTGATGCCAATGTTCATTTTCATGATAAATGATCTCCACATACAGAAGAGACCCAAACAGCACAACCCACAAATGCTAATACAGCTAATTATAGTATACTTATACTAGCTCAATATTTTCTATAATATATGATTGCACCTTAACCTGATTGTCACTATACTGGATTCTGCGACAGAACAGATCACTCCAGTGACATGCTCATCGTAACTGCCAGGTAACTATTGGATGGTACGACTATGAATCTTAGTTGATTGCAAATCACCATACCTTGAAGACCTGGTTGTGTCTCTTGCCGGTTCACCTTTTACAGATTTTATCACGTGATTATATCTGGTTAACTGCATACATTATTTTTTTCACTATAGTATATAATGTATTTTTATCAGATTAGCTGTTCACCTGATGATACAAAAACAATGACATAGCATAAAAGTGCTGATGCATGTGGCTGAATGTTCAATCCAATTATTGATTAAACAGTATTCAGTTATTAATAAAATTATCATAAAATCGAATATAATACTAACAGCAAAAATGCCTTACAACTCCTTTCTACAATAAACAAGTGGCTGTCAAGGCCTGATCATGCTGATGGCAGCTATCTGAGATCAATACTATCACATGAAACTCTCCTGTACATTTAGCTAGAAATGGCCATCGACTGTTTACACATTTTCTACTTACTCATTATTCAGGTAAAATACACCCAATTAACTCAAAATAGTCTAAATGCCTTTAAAGAGAAACTAAATACAAGTATGTATTTTGTTTGTACCAGGAATAATGTTGATCATCATAATGGACATATTTATCAAAGTGTTAGCAATCCAGTAAACTTAGTATCCTGAAACTATAAATATACAAATGAGGACATCTTATAAGAACTATTTTTAAAAAGCTTTTTACAAAAATGTGATGCATATTTGCTGAAGAAACTTAAACCCAAAAGTTAATCCTTGTTTCCTGAAACAAATATAGCTGCAAGTCATTTGGCACAATATAATTTAATTGGATAGTTTACTCAGATTTTGTATTCCTATGCTATTTCTGAACTTACACATCCATTTTGAAGAATGACATTATTGTGATCAAGGGATTATTACCTGGGTGTGTTTCCATAATGTATATATATCCAGCATTGACATGATAAGGAATAAAATGCATTATTAACCTGTATGCTAATAATTATGATACAATATGATACAAGGCTTCGCAATCTGACCACCAGTTCAAATGATTTTACCAAAATTGTTAACAATATTGAATGAACTTATCAAATAACATTACCTACATTACTAAAGAGTTAAAAGAAAGCCACACATACACTAACAACTAAAGCAATCTAGACTTGCTAGGGGTTTCTTTGTTTCTGAGTCTGTTCAAGAGGCTAACACAGGGCATGCTCATTGTCCTCCCCCAAATGTCAAGATGCAAACCCGTACAAAAAGAAATGAGTAAGAAGCTGACAAAGGACTGCCTCATATAAAACATCACATCAATTTGTGTGTAGTGCCTTAGCTGTAATGATGTTCAATTTCTTTCATCACAGAATATTTTAACACTTTCCATCATCAAAATATAACATCAACTGGCTAGTGTTTCATCTTATCTCCATAACATGAAGACCTCTTGTGTTCACATTAAACAATGTCTGGCAACATTCATTACTTCATCATGGTCATGACTCATGGTCACATATCTATCATAACTTTCCAACAATGTGTGGCGGGACTGTTGCATGGAACAGAGCTGGAATGATACACTCAAGTATATATGCATCACCATATTTCACAACAAATTTCATTGAGTTGTAACAACATAAAAGTAAGTGAATGGTGTCAAATGCCACATTCAGACATTTAACTTGCAATGGGACATCAACATTGATGAAATGTTTGCAAGGTAATAAAATACCATCAGCATACATTTCATTTTCCTTACAAATTTGAGAGGTACTTCCTGCATCTGTCCATAGTCATAATGATGTGAGTTGTACAGTAATCAATACCAAATGTACTTGTCATTGGGTAAATTACCCTTGTGCTGTTTCAGATGTAGAAATGATCAGTTTAAGAGAAGAGAGTACATGTATACCAAATGGAAAGGTGAGGCGACAATACCATGACATGAGGAGGTTTAACTTCACATTTCAGTCTACTGGACTTCTAATCTGTGCTTGTCTCTGTGTGAGTAGTACTTGTACTAGTTTGCTGTTTGATAGTGCAGGCTCACAGTGATACAGAAGACTGACTCCAAGTCAAGCAACCCGTGAAGAACCGGGTTAGAATTGGTCTACAGAAACCAATGCTTGTCTCCCCTGTGAAGATCTGGGTTAGAATTGGTCTTCAGTGACCCATGCTTGTCTCTCCTGTGAAGATCTGGGTTAGAATTGGTCTACAGAAACCAATGCTTGTCTCCCCTGTGAAGATCTGGGTTAGAATTGGTCTTCAGTGACCCATGCTTGTCTCCCCTGTGAAGATCCGGGTATGAATTGGTCTTCAGTAACCCATGCTTGTCATAAGAGGCAACTAACAGGTTCTGGTGGTCAGACTCGGTGACTTGGTTGACACGTCATCGAATCCAAATTGCATAGAACTATGCTTGTGATGTTGATCACCGGATTGTCTGGTCCAAACTCGATTATCTACAGACCGCAGCCATACAGCTGGAATATTGCTGAGTGCGACATTAAACAACCAAGCAACCAACCTAGCCAAGCAGTCCTGGCTTTCTCCCATTACTACTGAGCACAGGGCAGTGTAACATCAAGTACCACTGTTTCTCATCATATGCTATGATGAAGCAGGGCAGCAAACCAGTGACCTTCTTCTATCCTCCTCTCTAAGATAAGCCACTGAAGCTGTCAGAGTGGTACTCATATCCAAGTGATGAGATTCTTCCCTTTCTTTGGTTGTAAAGACGCAAAGTCAAAAGTTAAGAGTAATGTCAAAGTAGGTGCTCCAAGGGTTTTTTCACTGTGTGATTACTGTTTTAAAATCAGGATTTGTTAAAAGACACCAGGACCAGTTATAAACTGTTCATCTGTTAAACAAAAAGAATTAGCTGACACAATGAAATAGCAAATTTTGCAATCCACTGAAATTGTTCACCAACACCCTGTACAGATACTGGTGTGGTAGTGAACACATACTCATGGAATATATGTTCACATTCACATGTATATATTGTACCATTGTGAAGGTGGTCTTTGGAATGTCTGTCAACAACTATACTTACTGTTATCCCCAAACATCTGTGAATACACAATGCTGTTTAGAAGGTGGTTAAATGCAACATATGTCATTTTTGGGATTATTCTTTCTCAGTAAACTACAGATTCTTGTACTTTTTGGGGTCGACACAAACACACACAAAGGCACCCAACCACAGAACACAAAGTCACCAATCTAACCCACTCAGACATCACAGCTGAGAAAGCTTTCTACCTTCCAAATTACATTGATAATACCCTTTGCAATTTCAGAATGTACACGTTAATTGCATAAATCATACTGTTCACGGACCATTCTCATCAAAGCTTTATTTAGAAACAAAGGTTTTTCATGCAAAAAAATACAATTAATATTGAAATGTTAAGTGTCCCTCATAAATTAAATAAATGCAATTCGGGCATCAGGAAGTTCTTTCAACTGTGCCATTATAACTACTTCTACTGCGAGTTCTATAGAAGGTGTATCATACAATCCTTTAGCCTACTTAATGCACCAACTTGACTGAAATGTGAGGTATTGTATCACTTGGGTCAGGAGAGTCTATTACACTTGGACCTCATAACATATGGTATCAGTGTAACACTGGTCTATCTCTACATCCCTATGACTGGAAGCTTCACTTCATGGCTGAAATAATGCTGATGCGACATCAAATATATCATGCAAACATCAACTGGCTTGTTTATCATTGTTATATATATGGTGTATCAATATGACAAACAATTTCTATAAAACATAGAAGCCGTAATATGAATACAAACACTCATTTAGTCACTATTATACATTTACACATCAAAATTGACACCTAACTTACCTATATAAACATACAAAACATGCTTAACGTTTTCAACTGGAAATGAGAACTGTCAGATTATTGCAACTGAGATGTTTACCTACTATCTCTGCAGAAAATATGAGGCAAGTTGTCAATAGAAAGCAAGCACCTAAATATGTAAACATAAAAAATTCCATTTACATCTAAAGCAGGAGCCATTGAATTTTTTTCATCAATAACATGCATATATTCAACTTGAACAAGAATTTACTGTACGAAATACACAGTTGATACACAATACACATTCCATCAAACTGGCTCTGACACACCCCCTTGTTCCACTTGAAAGTCACACAACCATCAACCATCAATGCAAACACGGCAAATTAAGGCTCGAATTATAAATATGTTCAACATACTGAAATCGACTGACAGTGAAATAAAATTTGGTGTAAATGGAGATTTATTAAATACATATGCATTATAAAACAATATGTACAACAAACGCTACTTGCTACTTCCTATTTCGTTTGACAGCTAAGCGTGACATTTCTGACAGTTCCGAGTGGTGTGACTCTTCTGTGCAGCCCATATATTTCATTATTTCAATGTGACATGCCATGATGGTGATGCTAAACAAGATGCAGGTAGTATAAAGTAATCAGTGGTTTGCCCTTGCCACCACCCATCCGAGATGCCAGTATGTGCAATACATGGCCTAGTGAGGTGGCAGGGATCCTCCTCCCCTTGGCTTCTGGCCGGACACGCACCTGCCGCACACCCCCTTTTTCGGCATTACTAATGTAGACACTCATGGTAATTAATTTGTGCTTCCATATGAAATTATGGACAATGAAAAAGATATACTCACAATCAAGATGCTTTTTCTTTGGTCCAATGATTTCTTCTGTCGTGGCTTTGCAGACGGATTTTGCCAACCCCTGACCGGCAATGCTATGCCTAGCCGCCTGAACGCGGTCCATGATGCTCTGGCCCGACATTGTTGCAATTGCACAGACAAAATCTGTCCAAAAGTATCAACAGGGCCAGGTGATTGACCCTTATTCCCGTGTAATGTTCTTGTGACACCTTGCTAATAAATATTGGGGGTGGTAATCTCTCCTTGTTCCCAAGATGGCGGAAGAGGGCTGTATTTTCATGTATCACGTGATCAGGAGCATTCATTGTTTTTGATTGAAAATGAAGTAATCATAATTCACATGACATGGTTTGTTTTGTAACTGTAATTTGAACTCCATTTCCTTTACATGTCTTAATAACCAGACTATTTATGTGTAGTCACTTTGTGATAATCATCCGTCATTTCATAAACATGTTTTGTTTTATAGTTTTCACTCTGTAGGTGAAAAGCACATGTCATGCTCTCTAAGGAAAAAAAACCCCATGCCATAAAATGTATAATTCACACATCTTTCAGTCACATCGGTAAGGGGTGTTTGAAGAGAATTAGAAATATGTTTTAATGACTGCTTCTATATGAACTTTGACTTGATGTGTTAATTCTGGTGACATCGATGCCGTTTGACGCCAGCTCTTACTCTCAGTAATTACTCTGTCACACTCTGGGGGCGGTGGGGTAGCCTAGTGGTTAAAGCGTTGGCTCGTCACGCCGAGGACCCGGGTTCGAATCCCCACATGGGTACGTTGTGTGAAGCCCATTTGTGGTGTCCCCCGCCATGATATTGCTGGAATATTGCTAAAAGCGGCGTAAAACCAAACTCACTCACTCACTCACTGTCACACTCTGTGTCTCTCTCTCCTACCTGGTATACACTTAACATCTCAACGACTTCATCTTAAGTGGCATAATTTTCAAACATTTACATTGCATGTAGATGTGGGACACCGTTTATCCAACCGGCCTATAATTGTATGTTTATGTTTTTATTGTAATGATAAAAAAAAAATCGTGATTTTTTTGCTGAAAGTGCACAAAGTTCGCGACGTGAGCGCCTGCACTGACCTACATGTACAAGAGGCTACAGGAAGGAAGTGGAGCGATGGCGAGAGATAGGGCTATTTCAGATGAGGTCAAGAATGGTCTGGCGGCATACCCTGTTAATAGCGCCTTGTTGAGGAACCCATTCACGCAGTATTCATGTTTTATATACAACACAAGAAAACAACACGAATTATTATGGCGTGATGTCCTAATGTATATGAAAAGTGACAAAAGCTGGAATATCAGGTATCTCTGTTAAAGATCTGTAAACAGAATAAGAGTTCGAGTCATGATGTTTAAACCGTTTTTGTCATATCAGGGCACATCATCATCATCATCATCATCATCATCATCATCATCATCATACCGCGAGGGGGAACCAGTTGACGCCACGGCGAACATCGTCATAATTGTTCCGATGACAGCCTGGTAAAGAGTTGTTTGTCCGTGTGAATGTTTAAAGTACCCTGGCAGAAGACACTTCGGCGTACAATGATTTAGTACAATATGGTCACAGCTGAAAACATATTCTTCCTGAATTGATATATACTTGAATAATGAACATCATATATAAAAAGACTGTTATGTTTGGAGAGTGAGTGAGTAAATTTGGTTTTACGCCGCTTTTAGCACTATGACAGCAATTCCACGGCGGGGGACACCAGAAATGGGCTCCACACATTCTGCCCATGTGGGGAATCGAACCCGGGTCTTCGGCATGACGAACGAACGCTTTAACCACTAGGCTACCCCGCCGCCGCCTCTCTCTCTCTCTAAATGCGTAAATGCGCGTGTCGTTATCTCGACACAAACGGAATTGCCATTTTTCTAATTAACCTTATTTATTAAAAGCTAGTTAGATGCTGACTTTTATATGTTGTTTAATACCGCAATATTCCAGTTATGTGACGAGTCGACTTTGGACCAGACAAACCAGTGACTGATATTTAGGAGCGATCCACGATGTCAGGATACGATGAAACCGAGCCCGGCCATCAGTTCAGAGAAATCGCTTTTTGCAAGAAGTATACGGGTTTATGCAGTTTGTAACGAGAGGTTCTGTAATGAGAGAACCTTTTCGAGGGGCTGAAACAATGTGTCACAATCCCATGTCAACATCTCTGTATTACATCAACAATGATTCTGAGTGCGTACACATATTTTGATTGTTATGAAAATTCAAACTCGTCTCCACTATGAAATAGAGTTTTATGTTGCAAATGAGGTATGTATTGAACGGTACATTTGGAATTGATGACGGGATTGTCGCTGACTGACAGTAATCGTGACTTAACATCTGGTTATAACGAACATTACCGCCCTCGTCGACCGGATTTAGACCTAACAATGTAATCAGCTTTTCGTGAATGGGTGTCAGGGACACTGAATGGGATTTTGCCACTTATCAAGCAATATTTCAGCTAAATGTCCATTTCCTGCTCAAGTGCCGAAATTATATCCGGTTCCTTACTATTCACAAACATTTCCCTTTTCTTTCACGGATCAAGGGCAAATAACTCAATCCCAGCTTCGAACCTGTATTTCTGAGGCTGTCAAACTCCTTTTTGAACAACTTATTCGTGGATACATGTCTGGAGGGTACTTGGGTTTTAGCAGTACTGTGCGTGGGACCAAAATAAAATCCCAGATTAAACATTTATACTACATTATAGCGAAATCAAGTCTCCATATATTTAAATATTTCCATAATAATTTCAGAATAGATTAAACTTCACATAGCAATCTATAATGACGGAAATATATGTCCTGTAACATTTGTCGTCTATCATCGACATTTTGTCCTTGTGGAATTAATTTTTACATTTGTTTTCGAGACTTCTGCTGATAAATATTTGTGACACAACCTGGAAGCAAAAGAGACAAATTAGGTAGAATTTGGAATGAGGGACGGGGATGGAGTAGAGTAGGCCCAGTGCCTTCATTTGTTCGGCCAAGGGAACCATCGTTTAAAAGGAACCACATGGATGCGTTGTTCCTGTATTTTGTTTGTTTGTAGTTGAACGCCGCACTCAACAATCTTCATCATCATCATCATTGGATATTTATATAGCGCACATATCCACGCACTAGTGCATGCTGACGGCGCGGGTACTTTTTCCCTCGATCATTGGATGTCAATCTCAACGGCACATCTTAGTATCAATCTCAACTCCCTGGGGATCATACAACTCTTGATGCCACAAGGCGCACTGTGTTATTGCGGCGTTCCCATCCTTACCAGGTACCCATTCACAGCTGGGTGGACTGGGACACATAGTCACAGTACTTTGTCCAAGTTTACTACACGTTGCTGTACCCGCAACTAGGTGTTTGCACGTATTCATGTGGCCACCATCTAGTCATGTACCAACGGATTCGTGGGTTCTTTTAAGCGCACAGGGTAGTGTACTGTACAATAGGGGTTGTGACAACACTGAAAGAGTCTGCACACAAAGTTGACCCCACGCTTTTTACACCCTGTCACAGGTGGGCTCGATCCCGGCACCTCATGCCCGCTGGATCACTAGCCTGGCGCCTTAGCCAGCTTGCCACCACGCCCCTTCCTGCCATAACGTGGGTGTTTCGATTCATTGATCACGTCATACCAAACCACGTGAAAGGTGGTACTTGTTGTTACCCTGCACGACGCCCGGCAAATGAGGGCTTACCACAAAGCGTATAGTCGGCTCGGCTGGTTGGTTGGGTGTTGTCGTTAACATCGCAGTGGGAAATTGCGAACATTTAGAACTCGGGACTTTCATTACCAGGTATTACTTAGATTTTACTTATTCCCACCCAGGTTTGACTATTCCCACGGTGACCTTATTCCCGGTCGTGAACCTTTACGTCATGTCCTTGAACACGCGAACAAGTGAACGCAGTGGTTACATAGTGTTTGTTCGACCTCACCCGTTATCATTGTCGGGTCTACAGGATCGCGTTATCTTATTTACATCCACACGACCCAGTACAGATATCACACACGCCCCTGATATCGCATAACTGATATGATCTCATATATCATTGACAGATTATACAAGGGGCAACTCTGACCTATATAAGCATATCAGTAATAAATCATGCATATATGTTTCGAATCGAATTTGGTCCTCTAATTAGACTATACACAAAAGGCCCGAAATAGTAGTGTGCGCGCGCACTGATTCAGAATCTCAAATATAATGTTGATTCTTCATTCGTGTTGTGTTGCATCTCTCCCTCTTTCATAATCTAATTATCCAATTTATGTAATACTATTTCTAACTGTGGGCATTACAAGCACATTGCAGATGTCAATAAACCGTTATGTGACAGTGTTACTATATATAGATATTACAGTCACACACTGTCACGCTGTAGGTAGATGTACTCTCCTTCTGGAATGTTGTTTTACGCCGCACTCGGCCCCATTATTGAAGCAGTACCACGTCGGGTATAAATATTTGAGTCTTGACCAGATGATCCAGTTAGATTGTTTACAGCGGGCCCCGCCATCGTGGTGCAATGACATACGGTCAACCGCCTCACAGAGCCTGACCACCTGATACACTCGGCTCTACTGACAACCTGTTCTGTGTTATTCTGTGTTTACCGTCCAGCGCCGGCCATGAATGTTCAGTTCGACGTGAAATATTATAAGCTTTCTTATTGTAATATACTCTCCCCAAAAAGAAACGCATATAGGAATTTCAACTGTATTTTTATGTTTATTTTGAAACATCTTGCAGGCTTTATGAGTCAATGAAATATAGCGAAATTGCACACTGGGAATGCAGACCTCTCCGTCTTTGGCACCAACTCGAGGAAAGTCAGTTTGAGTGTCACACGGAGACGAGTGGTGGCGCTGAAGTCCATACCTCGTGTGACCACCGTGGGCATCCAGAACTGCACGGCATCGCCTCGGCATCGAACGAATAAGTCTCAGAATCTCGTGTTGCCCAATCGCAGCCCACTCGCCTGTAGTGCCTGTGCGAGTTGCTGAAGTGTATGGGGCTGAGGGTTACGGCGTCGCACCCGTCTGTCCAGGGCATCCCACAGATGTTCGATCGGGTTTAAGTCCGGTGATCTTGAGGGCCAGGGGAGCACATTGATGTTGTGGTTCTGGAGGAAGTCTCTAGTGTGACGTGCTGTATGGGGCCTGAGGCAGGTGAGGTACCCGGATGTAGCGATCCTGGGCCGCAGTGGTCGCTCGAGGTCGCCCACTACGAGGGGCATCTGCTACCGCATTCTGCCGGCGATATCTCTCCCAGAGCCGTGAAAAGGTGCTTTGGTGAACATTCATGCGTCGGGCAACTGCACGTTGAGACTGGCCAGCTTCAAGCAAACCAATGGCGATATGACGGTTGGCTTCACTTAGACGTGGCATTTTGCGTTCGTCAACAATATTCCAAATACAGTGAATAATCGACAGACAGCGATTAACCTTTTATACCCATCATTGAGACTATCTGATCCCCAACTTTCACGTGCATTGCATGTGAATTGTGTATTCTGTGACACTACACGCCGAAATTGTAAATCATGCTGTTAAATACGGGTATTTTACGGATGGTGCGTTTTGTTTCAAAACATAAACACCATAGGACTCATAAAGAGAGCAAAACCATTTGTAAAATGAATCACGTTTTAATTCATTGCTACATGAAATTGCTATTTTCATGATGCGTTTCTTTTTGGGAGAGTATATTTCTCGCCGCCGTGAAAATGTATGGCGTGATGTGATGAGAATATACTGTTGCCTTTGCACACTCATAAAAAAACACTGGCCAGATTAATATTTCTTCATCTACATTTATATAAAAAAAACTTTCACCAAGTGATTTTCATTTTTATAATGTCAGACAATTAATGAAAAAACAACAACAACTGCGGCATCCGCATCAGTGCAGTTTAATGTCATATGATATACATATATACCTGTGATATGAAATAATTTACTTAAACAGGGTATCACGCATTAGACATTTTCTGTTTAATTACAGTTTCGGGCATGTTTGGATATCCCAGGATCTGGCCCCGACGACTATTTATCTCTGTCTTGAATCTACCTATAGTTAATTGACTTCTCGTCAATAAATGATCACTTTCATTTAAATCTAAAATCAAAACAGGTTGTCCAAAATATTAACCTAACTAACTACAGAAGGCCTGTTAAATCTTGGAAATTGATGTGATACGTTTTGCGTTCAAATGTAAATGTAACATACAAAAATAGGTGATGACTGTATGTACGCACGGGAAATGTCTAGAAGATGAAAAGCACATTAATTTAGTTTGTATATCCTCTATATATACCGAGCATTGTAAAGTTTTAACAAACAGCCAAGCCCACGATATGATTAATTATGAAACACTTTAGAACATATTTTAAATTAAATTGAAAGTCCGTTTAAAATTAGAACGGAAATGTAATGTAATCTAATAACATGATGCACATGCAGTATCATATAAATGTATGTAATATGTGGCATATGGCCTTGAAAACAATAAACTGAACTGAACGTACAGATTGACCTTCTCCATGCTCATTCTTTCAGTCACCGGTTCGTCCGGTTCAAACGCGATCATTTACAATTGTCATAACATTCACTCACACCCATGTAAAATTTCTAAGCTATTTATAGTCGGCTTGGTCTGTGGACCTATCCTGTGCATGGCCCTGTGAATGATGATGGTTGATAACAGCAATTACGTATACAGGCATACCTGCCCTCAACAAGGAATCGTACTACTGCTGGCCTAAACAACTTAAGTTGTTGCAGTGGGATAGCCTAGTGGTTAAAGCAGTTCCTCCTAACGCCAAAGACCCGGGTTCGATTCCCCACATGGGTACAATGCGTGAAGCCCATTTCTGGTGTCCCGTGATATTGCTGGAATATTGCTAAAAGCGGCGTAAAACTAAACTCACTCGCAGAATTTGCAACATATTCTGAAATATTTTAAACCTGTAAAAACAACGGAGTCAATACCAGGAACAGACTAGTTACTTTAGCAGATTGAGATCGAAAGCAACAGCCTCGATCCTAAAGGTCTTTCAGCTTGGTTTAGATATGTTCGATGCCATTGCGGCATTATACAATAATGACAGTTTGTCTTGACATATGCTAGACTATATCAGTAAAAGACCATGGTATCATCCCAGTACATTATGTATGTACGTTGGAGACGGGATATAACAGCATCCATGTATACATATACTTGACTGACTAACGCTTGGTCTCTAAATATATATAATTTTGATAGTAACAAACAAACCCATTTAAATTGAAAAGGGAACCCAGGGAGACCAAGATTCAGAACCTGAATCTGAGGAAATCAAGACTTGCTTCATTTAGGGCTTTAGCATTGCAGAGAGGGCAAGGCAGTAGTGAAAATAATGTGGTTCAGGGACTGTGAGACAGATTATGCAGTCAGTATACACGAGACGCAAGGTTAGCGATTCAGGGGAGGAAACTCTTCAAAGCATGACGGTGTGTCCGCACTGGCCTCGGCATGGCCAGGTCAGCTCTGAATCCAAACTAAACGGCCCGTCAAATGAAATTATACATTTTGACACTCGATTTGACCACAACATTTCAAACGTTGTTAAAATGACACTCGGCTGAAAACAGTCGTTAAAAAAACACGGCCAACTTAATGTTTAAACACATCTAATGATACCCTTGTAACACTCTTCGATCATTGTGATATAAATTGACGGCCAAATGAAGCTTTACCACTGTAAAACAAGTTGCCAAAAAATAAAATCTCAAGTTCAAACTAAATCAATGCAAAACACATCGTCTAAACACAGCACTGCTCAATGTAGAGAGTTATACACTACCAGCGAACATTTCTTTTGTAGAAAACGTGAAAATACGAAGAAAACAACTTGGGCAGGAGAAACAACGCCCGCAGTCAGGGTGTATGTAATGAAACGGACGGAATTTGGGATACTCATAATGACAAAGAGAACCCCACGCCACTGTAATGCCACGACTGACACCCGAACAGCTCAGGCAGGTTCTGGGTACAATACAGATGCTAGCCACAAAGCCCTCATTGCTGGAACCTTTGCTTGCACTATCCAATTGATGCAACGTTACATACAGACCAGACAGGCTATGCAAAAGGGCAGACTGCATGTGTGAGTGCCCAATGTGTGAGTGGGTGAGTATGGTTTTATGCCGCTTTTAGCAATATTCCTTGTAGGGCATCAAACCACGGTATTCAGCTTGACGAGCGGACGCTTTAACCATTAAGCTACCTCACCGCCCCTGCCCAGTGAAGAACTCTACTTGCGTACTCTGCATCTCCGGAATCGATTCCTGCAAGTCGACAGACAGTGGCCAGGCGACTCAGTGCTCAAGGATTCAGGGCCCTGTTTCAGAAAGCTATCGTAGCACTACGACTGTCGTACCTCCTATACCGTAACATCGACTTACGGCAGACGTAGCGTTACGATAGCTTTGTGAAACGGACCCCAGGGCTTACTGAAACAGGAGACAGTTATTGGTCGTCTGAGATATTCCGTCGTTGGCAGCCACGTGACTGGCAGAAGATAGTCTTCCCTGGTGTATGCCTCTTCTGTCTGTTCACAGTCTCTCTCTGTGTGTGTGTGTGTGTGTGTGTGTGTGTGTGTCCATAACGTTGAAAGTTTGTTTTTGCCATCCCGCCTCAATTTGGGCAAATGCCGCGCCAAAATGGGCTGCTTTATCCTTTAGATCCTTTAGATCTCTTCAATGCATTTTTCATGCTTCTCTCTTTTGTGATTTTTAAGCTCGATTGATTTAAAACTATGGCAACTTTCTGGAATCCAGTTTATGTAGGAATAACGCTGTTAGCGCCCATCATAATAGTTCTGTAACATCACGGCTTGTATAGCGCTCCAGAGTGCATTGCGATATATCTGTGATATTGTTGGTAGCACTCTACAGCTCAGCGTAATGTATCTGTGATGTGAATTGTATCGCTCCAGAGTTCATCGTGAAAAAATCGTGATATTACTGCTATCACTCTACAGGTGATATTGCCGATAGCGCTCTATGATATATGTGTGATATCATTATATTCTTGTGGGGAATCGAACCTAATGTGTGGCGAGAGGACACTTTAACCACCAGGCTACCCTACTCCTCTGTATGTAATGGTGGAATCGAGTTGGGCTCTAATCGTGACAAACACTACCGACACTGGCGCACCCGCAGCTACAACGTACGTCTGGTTTGGGGTTTTAAACCCTTCATTGGCCAGAAGGATCAGTGTCGGTTCACACTGTACTTGCATGGGTTCATTTTTTACCACGGTCATCCTACAATGCTGTGTCAAAATGAGATACACAGTTATTAAATCAGCCTTAAGAATCATCCCACTTTTACAACAGAATAGACTTTTTACATGCATCTACATTCAACGTGACGTATTGATTTTAAACAAAGGAAATTATCAACTTTTTTCTGTATAAAATAATAAACGATTGGCTCTGTTAAAAATTGAATTCTGGAAATTGCTCTTTTTCAATGTTATTTAAAGGATTCAGCAGTAAATTAAATGTAACCCACGCACGGAATATCCGCTTGCCCACTACATTTTCCAGATACATTGGTCCAAGCATGATTGTGTGAGGGGAGGACAGTTGCTAGTTAAAGAGATCACTACCTAGCAACAAAATCAAACAAAAGAAACAGAGTTTATGATAAATGTTTAGACGTGACGCCTGCTCTACGTTAATCAGGGACTGTAAATCCGGAGAGCTCATTACAACTACAGATCATTCATTAACCCAGGCCATATTTCCGGGAAACGGGATAACACTGTATCTCAAATGGGTTTCAAACATTGTACGCATGGGGGTAATCGAATATGGGTGTTTGGTGTGACGAGGGAACGCTTTCAGTACGAGGTTTTCCCACTGTCCTACTTGATCACAGGGTAGACACCACTCACAAATGTACACACATAGGAGCGGTGTCTAATAAAATATTTTTTATAAATGATGGATTGTTCACAGCCGAGGAATACAAACATTATTTGAATTAACTTTCGTAAAGGAAACTCGTCCGGATTTCCCCCCGCTGCAGCATGATTAGCGACGTCGTGTCCCATGCACTGCGCGTGAGTCAGACGTATGGAGAACCCTCGGTCGTCACGAAATACAAGCAGGTATTTATAACTCTACAGTTATTTCAAGTACCTGAATACCTGTGTGTGGTGTACATGTATGTGTCGCGAAGGTAGCACGTGGGTGTAAGTGTCGGGGTTCCCTGGTACATTCATAATGATATCGACATGCAAGCACCTGTTGCAGAGGCTGACGTCATCTGTTGGTCATGTACATGGCCATTGTCAAATACCATATTGAAGAGCGAGCACTTGCACTGCAGTTTGCACCATCATACAATGTAGTTATTATGTTGTTTCATTAAGTTATGTTAGCATGTTTCTTCTTGGTAATTATGAAACATTAGACTGTTCTCAATATGCAAAGTTAGGGTCAAGGAAATGGTTTTATTTCTTTATTTTGACAAAGACGAACAGTGAGTATCCAAACATGATTTTACGCCGCTTTTAGCAACATTCTAGCCAAATGCTTGCTTGGGGAGCCACTTAGCGTCACACGTTGTATCCATGTTGGGAATCGAACAGGCTGTAACTAAACCAGAGGTATAATCCATTGGATAGATAGTCGTTGGGCGTATGTATAATAGCTACATATATTTCTTCGTAATGTAACTTCCTAATAGTTTAACAAAGATATGAATATAGTCACCACATATGATAACAGGAAGGTGTTGATTTCAACGATTCCGACATATGTTTTGATAGTGCTAAAACATGGATTATAGTGCTTACTGTAGTACTGAACAATTTACTAAGTACTAAAAGGATCATAATCTACCTTTGAAATGTACAGGAGTTCGCTTCATGTTGATACCAACATTTCTGAATTCAATTGCCCCGTATTCGCAAGAGAAAGGAGAACAATACTCCTTTAAAGCATTTACATGCCCAACCATTTCCATGGCAATATCTGAAAATGTTGGAGAGAGAGAGAGAGAGAGAGAGAGAGAGAGAGAGAGAGAGAGAGAGAGAGAGAGAGAGAGAGAGAGAGAGAGAGAGAGAGAGAGAGAGAGAGAGAGAGAGAGAGAGAGAGAGAGAGTATAAGACTAAATAGAATCGCTGGTAAAACCGAGGCAGATAGAATCTCTGGTAAAACCGAGGCAGATAAATCTGACGTGATATCTCTGCGGTTTGAACTCTTCCTCGTACTGCATGCTGCCCTTTTCTGGGTTGGTTTGCTCTGTTGTTGTTATTGGTTCAATAACGTAAAGACAAAGTTTGTACAATCAGACATAAGCACGTGAGAAAAACACGAGGACGTATTATTTTTGTGACACCTCGTGATTATCAAACTGTTGACGTCGGACGGAAAGTGAAACAGGGCGTCTGATCATCTGATCATTTACTTCCTGCAGACAACAAAACAAACAGAACCCACGTGGCCCACACGTACAATAACACACAGGACGACAGAATGGCGGTCAAATTTGAAACAGTATTTTCAGTAGAACTGATAATTGCACCTCCAAATACACAGTAAGCATTGCTTGTAGAAGTAATATAAAGTATAGAATTTGAATGCAGAAGTTTGTTGGAACAGGTTATACACCTGGTGCGTAGTTGTGCGTATGCGCGCGTGCGTTGTACTCCCTTTTGTCCAAAAGTGGATTCCGCGTAAATGGTTAATTATGGAATCATGAATTTGTCCCTCATTAACTGGACAAGTTGATTTGTTCTAATTGGTTCGTAAAACATTGAAAGAAATTGTTCGACTTTCTAATGGGTTACTCAAGTTGAATACAGTACAACCAGAAATTATTGAGAATTTAAAGATTGTAATGTTTTTACTTTTTGCACTCATTACTCACGTATTAATGTGAATATTAGCAGAACATAACTCCAGATTCAAAGACAGTTGAACAGTTAGTACTACTGATCAAAGAAGTTAGAAAGTCGCGGTCCATGCTGTACCAATATCGGACCACCTCTTCTTTCATTTCAGCAATATTTGTCAGATTTCTTTTATTGACACTTTCCTTCATAAGTCCCCAAACATTTTCTATTGGACTTAGGTCAGTCAATTTTCTGGGCCTTACTGCGCCTCCCTGGTGCTCAATGCCATATTCATTTGCAATATTTTTCAAAACACGATAAACAGTGGACAAAAGGATGCCTGTTCTACTTGAAATCACTTTAGCTGATCTGATGTCCTTGTTATAATACTCTTAAATCAACCTTCTCTAAATCATCCATACTGAGGATCACTGAAAATGTCGTCTGCTAGCAAGTAAACAAAGGGGGATAACTCTTCACAAACTAATGAAAAGGATTAACGGAGTTGTCTCTCTTGAATTAAACCAAGCACTTGCTAGCTGGTCAAGGTTGTTTATACTAGAAATCCAATTAAAACATATTCCTAAAATTCTCAATAATTTCTGGTCATACTATATATCATAGTTTATTTCACTCGTCAATCATTTTGAAAAATTAATTGATAGAAAAGTTTTTAAAAATGAATAATTGATTTTACTCTGGTTTTCAATTTTGCATATCGGTCTGACGCATGCGTGATGTGTTAATAACCGTGGATTATTACGTGAAGTTCAACACTTTCAGAAATTCGTGTTTTTCGTTTATATTTCCTGCATAAACAGGTTGGTTGGGCTTATTGTGGCCACAAGCTCAAACCGGGCACCTGCTGCACGTTTGACCTACAATGAAGTCTCCCTGATTGTCTACTTCCGGGTCACGTAGGTAGCTATCTGACCGTTACTCTCAATTTCTGGACGTTTTTGGACACTTTTAGGCAAACATGTAGCCATTTGACGAACATATACCTCAAGGGTGTAAGTATTTGTATTATAATGAACGTGATTTAACCATATCAAACCACCATTTGAGTAAATCGAGCATATTTATTACAATCACGTCTATATGTCGTTTGGGATCCCATTCCTCAGGTGCATTTTTGTGAATTTCATGCAAGATCTTCATGATTGAAAGGTAATAGTTTCAGCAAACCGTTAATGACACCCAAATTAATACGTAAGGCGCAGTTAGTTTTGTTGTAAATCATGAATGAAGCCAACTCTGATACAGGAGATCACAACATACCAAAATGTGGACAGGTTCTTCAATACACTGTTTGCTCAAATTTTAAGCTTCTACTGTTTTAAATTACGTTTGCACGAGTATATTAACACATCTGTCAGCATAAGATAAAGTTAGTAAAAATGTATTGGTAATACTTGTCATATTTGTGAAGGTTGGAAATATGAAAATGTATCAAGGGCTTCCTCCTGGTCAGTAGTGATTTGTGTAGCAAGCATTCCTCTCTTCCTGTCATTAATCTTACAGGTCTTCTTGTTTAGGACTGATGTCACCAAAATAAGCATGCACACTTCCTCATGGAATTAATATTGTGCTGTTGTTGGGGTGTGTATATATCTAAATACTTTATTGCTGACCAGGTTATGATCTTTATAATCAACAAGTTATTTTGTTGTGTACAATCTGTCATCCATTGTTCGAAGGAAGTTTGTATATAATCAGGAAATATCGGTATCGAGAACATGTATTGTAATACCTTACTCACATTTTTCATTGTATGTAGAATAGATGGTCCAAATATAAGAATGGATTGTCAGAGCTACAGATAACTTTTTGGGTCATTGAGTTATGTATTCGCTTGTGTTCATCTCAATTGGGTATCCTTATTTTCCTTTGAGTAACCAAATAAATTGTACTCACCTCACTCAAAGTCAATTGGGTATTTTGCCATTTTCCATTAATTTTATAAATATAATAAACTTTGAATGTTAGTGTTTGTTATTTATGTTTGATATGCAATATGAGAAACTATAAGAAGTACTTTTATGTCCTGAAATAAAACTTCTCAATATACCTCACTCAGTTATTCTATCTATCCACAGGTACGCAAGCTAAATTTGGACATTTTTGTGTGTACGCATGTAAGATCACATTTATTGAGTATTTACAAAAAGTCCAAGCGTACTTGTACGCAATAGACTTAATAGGAATTGACTTTTCACATAAAAATGTGCGTAATTTACGCAGATACGCAGCTTATCTGTACCTCTAGATTGTGAATAAGAATCAAATTTGAAGGCATTGTGTGAAGGAACAACTAGAAACTGATAAATGTATGCAGATATTAGTGAGTTAAATGTTACATCGCATTGGTAATATTGCAGCAATACAGTTATGGAGCAAGTGTCATGATGGGTGGATGTATAATTTGCTTCAGTATTAATGTGACATCTTAATATGTTTACCCATGATTGATAATTTTGTCCTAATGTTCACCAAACAATAGACTATAATGTTACTGTCATGAAATATGAACAATGTAATCCATCCCATCACTCTGACTGTGTAGTGATTTTGTAGGAAAGTTTCAGTTCAGTACCAGAAAGCAATTGTTAAAGGTATTATTTTGCATAGCTAACTATTTTGAAATGCTTTTGAAATATTTCATGGGACAGACCAGAACTAGTTTTTCCATGTTTGATAGATGGTCTAATTTGAGTGTTGCAGAATGTTGGAAAGTCTCCCTTTTTGTGTTCCCAAACATTTATTTTGCACAGCAGAAATGATGGTACAGCCAAGTATTGATGGCTAGTCTTGCAGAATTACTAATGCTTGTGGATAGGTTATAAAACTAAGATCAACAGTTTTTTCAAGCATGTGTTAAAGTAAAATGAGTATTATACCAGTCAGACTTGTCTAAGAAATTCTGACAAAGGTATATTTTATTTTGCAGTGTTGTGGAAATCAACAAAGTGATAGTTTCACATAGATGGATACTTCTAATGATCCAATCACAGTGAAGGATTCTCACATGTCGTGGTAGTGGATTGTTTTGATGAAAATAATGACCGATGAACAGAAACTATACTTTATTATAGGTTGCAGAGCTCAAGATAAGATGCGTATTAAATATGCAAACAAAATAACCATATTGTAATTATTTTTGAGTTACTTGCATACAAATACACATTGAGAAATTTAACTATGGAATAGAGTAACTGCACTCTGCATAATTACTCAATGTGACTTTTACAGCTTGCATACTAGGACTGCAACAAATCCACTGTGAGGCAAATATGATACATGTCATGAATATTGGTAGAATATCAAGTCAGCAGTTGATGTAGTATCTAATATGTTTAGTGAAACAATGACAAAATAATTATTTGACATGTTGAAAGTGTTTATTTAACATGATAATGACCAGTAATAACATTACTGTCAAAATAAACATAGGAGAGTGATGGTTATTATCTTCATAGGCTTGGACTTTTCCATTTTGCACGTTTGGATGAGTAGCACCCAAATTCAAGAAAAAACATACCCATTTTATAAAACACAAGGGATATAGTTGATTCACTGAAAACACATACATATTTACAGATGAATCTCTACAGGATAGAATAATGCACTGATGTTCAACAACTGTCATTTATACATGTGTCACTTGCTATGAGATTACATGAAACGTGACTCATTGGGATAGCACTAAAGTTATGCTAATTAGATATTAGCTGAAACAGTGTAGAAGTAAAATTATTTTTAGAAAAATCTACACTTTTAATTTACAAAACCCAATAGACTGTCAGTATCAAATTTAAACAATATCATGAGAGTAAATACTCAGTGGCTACAGAGTGTATATGCAGCCATGAGGATGTTAGAGAATGATTTTTATGTATATACCTGTAACCATGGTAATGTGTCTTCTTTTGTCTTATATTAATTAATACATCAGTTTTGTGACTGTAACCACTAGTCCAAAGACTAGTCTAGTGTCTAGTAAAGTCTAGTAAAAGTAAGTTTGGTCTGGAAAGTCAGTTAATGAGAGTCATAACACTAAGATCGAAGGAAAATGATGGTTAGAGCCATGTTTAGGCCAGTAGTATCCAGAGTGTTACCCACACACCGATACATCTGTAATTTTGATACATAACTTTGTGGTATGATACGTAAATCTGTCGCAAGGTATAAGTATCCTCTGATAGTTCAGCGAGTCCTATTTATGAGGACAAATTGAACTGATGTCGTCATTTCATCATGGCAGAATGTTGTGGAACATGGAGTCCAGCAGGAAATGATCTTGCGTCCCCCAATTTTCACATTCTTGACGTAGCCATTACTGCCAGGCATGGTAGTCATAGGAAATGACCATTAATGTGCGACAGGAATCAGGTGTCAAGTGCAGGATGGATGTTCAACTGACGCAGACCTCAGTCGTAACCCTGGCCATTGTTTAGTGGCTACAGATTTTTTCTGTAGGAAGTTAGATGATATGAGCATATTGAGACTTTGACCTCTTGACTGCTGTACCAAGTGCACCTCCTGCTCTCAAAGTAGACAACAAGCAGATGATGGTGTGGGATGGTGTGTCTTGAGGATTCCAGGCATTGTATCGGTGGTTTTGAAATTATTGTATGATGTTTGAATTTGTAGTCTTTGTCTTACATTATTGTTATTGTGAGTTGGTACAAACACGTAACAGTGAAAGTGTATGTGTGTCATGTAATGACTTCATCATTCCCTGCCTTGAGTCAGACTCTCCTGTACCAGTAGGCTGCCAACATTGTGTTACATCGTGTAATGTTGGTATTGTTTGCTGGTACAAACACTGAAAGTGTAACTGTGTCATCTAAGAGCTTCAGCTCAACCTGTGTCAGGCTCTACTACATTAATAATGTTTCAACTTTATTTTTAGCAGATATTACTCTTCTCTTATTTGGGCTGACTTAGGCAAGTTTTACTCAAAGGACGATTAACAACTGTCGTCCACAGTTGGACGTGAGAACATCTTTTGATTTATTTTCAGTGAGACAAATGTTTTTGTTAATTGAATAAATATTTTAATAGGTCATTGAGCTGTCATCATAATCATGTTGTGAAGAATATATTCTTTTTTATGTTTTACTAAAAAATGGAAATTTAACTCATGAGCATGTTTTTTGCTTTTTTAAATGATATTTTACTGCTGAAACCCTGTCACAAAGAATGGACCTTCACCCAGGGTAGTGAAGGGCACAAACTCATGATCACATTTATATTGTGTGTCATGTTTATGTCTGAAGGCTGTTGACATGAGAACTGAAAGTAACGTCTCTTGTGAACTGGGTTCTTAGACTTCTTAGTATAACTGTTGCTGTTCATCACTATAGGTGTGTGTTATCTTTGCTGGCTATGTGAGCTGTGTCTACACTGTCTTGTGTTACTGTCTAGTGGAGTAGTGAAAGGCAATGATTATTCTCACAGGCTACTTCCAACATGTTACCAAACTTTCAGGGCATCTCTTGTGGTCTTGTGGACAAGAACTCGAGTTAAGGTGAAAATATCTGGGGGTTTTAATCCCAGTACGGACACAGGACTTTACATTAATGAAGAATTATAGTGGTGGTTGTTTGGTGTTTCAGGAACGGATCCCACCGTGTGACACAGGAGACCAGACACAGTGAGAATTGGATACCGCGTGGAAGCGCTGCAGACAATGGACTGGTTGGTGCCATAGCTGGACCCGGACTCTTGTCCTGGTGTGTGTCTTGTGACATCATTGTGATACGTTCACACATGGCCATGCTCCGCGTGTTGGGAGGCTGTGTCTCAGACAGAAGCTCACGAGCAGAGAGCAGGCGTGCTCATGTGTAAGTACTATATATACTCACTGTATTGTCAAACCATTTGTGAGGTGGTGGGGTAGCCTAGTGGTTAAAGTATCTGCTCGTCACGCTTAAGACCTGGGTTCGATTCTCCAATGTGTGAAGCCAATTTCTGGTGTCCCCTGCCGTGATATTGCTGGAACATTGCTAAAAGCGGCGTAAAACCATACTCACTCACTCAAACCATTTGTCCATCAGTCAGCGCAGTTTGTCAAAACCTAGTTATATAACAGTAACTTAGGGTGTGTTAATAATTTATGGGGGTGGGGGTGATGATGATTTTAGAGGGGGTCACCCATTTTGTTCTGGGGAGCTAGTGGGGTCAGCAATTTTGTACACATGTACTAGGGGGTCAGCAATTTTGTACATAAAATATATTAAAAATTATGCTTAGAAATTATGGGAAGTGGAGGGGGGGTCATTGATTTTGTACATGACATGCAGGGGGTGTTCATTTAATTTGTCCATAAATTTGTGGGGGGGGAGGTGTCATTCACATTGTACATGCTTCTCCATAAAAATCATCATCAGGCCAAAAAAATAAATGTTGTGGTTCCGATTTCCTACATTTCAGAACTAGGGTAGGTAGGTAGGGGTTTTTTTTTTTTTGCAAAATATTTTTACACTACACATGTGTCAGAAAATAAATTTAATTTATTATGTGGTGAGTAAAATTGTTAGGCTCGGCGGGAATATTTAGGGTCGGTCGGGAAATCGGAACCACAAGCTTTTTTTTTTAGGCCTCATCACACACGAGCACACGAGCGTGTGCGCATACACGCACACACCAGCCATAAATTATGAGCGGTCCCTTAAGGCGACGGATAACTTCTTTGAGTGGCATTTTAGAAGTTGGGAAGTACAATATAGAACAGAGTTTATGGATAACTTCTTTTTATTCATGAGTGCGACGTTTCGATACAGATTCTTGTACCTTTGTCAAGCAGGAATGAACTTGAACAAGTTTTATAGTTGGCACCATTTCCGCAATATTCCACTGTACCCATGAGGGGAATTAGACCTGCTAGTGGCTGGATGGGGAACTGCTCTACCACTTGGCTAACCTTCCACTCCTACATCTGCTGTAAGGGCTGAACTTCACTGATCAGACATCAGGTCACTGTTGCTCATGTGATACCTTTAAAGCAGTGTCATGTTTGGCTCAATCATCTCACTTATTTTAGAGGATATGGGTAGTGATTTTGTATGAGCACAGATCTTTGTATAGTACACATCTCCAGTGAATGTTGAATGCCAGGTTATCACGGTCAGCCACCTGTACTGACTACGTTGAATCATTATATCAGTGTTACTGAAAGTGTAAAGGGTAATAGTGGTTAAAGCGCTCATTCGGTCACGCTGAAGACCCAGGTTTGATTCCACACATGGGTACAATGTGTGAAGCCAAGCTTCTACATATCACAGGTGTCCCCTGCCATGATATTGCTAGAATATTTCTTAAAGCTGAGTAAAACTAAACTCACTGTAAGCCAAAATTGTCGTTACTTATTACATGTGGGTTGTCAGAGGCTAAGCTTATTAAAAATATATCAGTTTTGTAGACTGATCATTGGATTACACACATATGGCAACTTATCACAGGTGATATAATCAACTCTCAGGATTCTGGGGCGTTGGAATATAGGGCTACAACAAATGAACTATGAGACATATGTTCTACATATCACAGGTGATATAATCAACTCTCAGGATTCTGGGGCGTTGGAATATAGGGCTGCAACAAATGAACTATGAGACATATGTTATACATATCACAGGTGATATAATCAACTCTCAGGATTCTGGGGCGTTGGAATATAGGGCTGCAACAAATGAACTATGAGACATATGTTCTACATATCATGTAACAAATACAGTAACAAGTCAGCAGTAGACACACCTTTTTATAAAATTCATGAATAGTCACTTCTGGTTATGGCTAGAGCTGCAACGATTCACCCAGACCATGATTCAATTTTCCATATTGGACCCTCGATTCGATTCTTCATACATGTAAAAACATCAGATTTCATTTAACTCTCAGAGTCAGCATTTTTAGCGTGAAATCCATCGTCAACTTGGCGATGTCTACTAACAACACTTCCTATTGGATAATTAGCTTGGCGTCAGCCAATCACGTTTTGCCGTATTTCAGCGCTCGAAACTGCTCGAGTTGGAGTCAAAATTACGTTCTCGCTGTGCAGAAATAATTTAAATAGATATTCAAATATCGAATCAAAATAATGATAATGGTTATAGAAAATCGAAACTAAGGTAAATTGAACCGAATCGTTGCAGCCCTAGTTATGGCGAATAAATTGAATTCATGAATGGATACAGTTCGGTGGTACAAATACGTGTGTGAGTGGTCACAGCCCTAGTATTTACCAATTAAACTGATAAGCGGTGATCAACATGCCATGTGTTTGATAAAGCTGTATAATACTGTATACAACTGTACTGGACTAGATCGATGCTCATGCTGTTGATCACTGGATTGTCTAGTCCAGACTCGATTATTACAGACCACCGTCATATAGCTGGAATATTGCTGAGCATTGTGTGAGTGCTGCCTTCAACTAAAAAGAAACAAAACATGTACTAGACTAGGGGTCTGTTGAACCTCGAACTGACTAGTTGTAACAAAGGAACTACTTAAATTATTTCAGACAAATGCTGACAAATCACTGCTAAAGTAATTTTCATATGTTAATAGTACGAAAATAAAATGTAGAGGGATGATAGACTTGTATAGATCACAGTCCAACATTTTCATATGTTTACTTTCATTGCTGGTTCATTTTGAGGCAGATCTATTTTTAAGTATCAGGAAATATTTTCAAATTTGTATTGAGGGGATAGGTCTCATGACGATTACACACTAGATGACATGACCTGAGTGAAAACATTTGTTTATAATACACGATTTCCCTTGCACAAAGCAATTTAAGTTATACAATGATTGTAACTGTACATGATTGTATCTAAGATAGCTGCATGCAAGTGGGCCTAGATCATTCTGCTATACTTATCAGCTGTGCATCTTATGTTTATCTAAGGCACAGTGTTCACCTTTAAGTCCACACTGAAACTCATCTCACAACATACAATATTCTTAACATGTTAACATTGGCTTACTTTATTTTATGAACCAGTTACATTCTTTTAAATCTATTATGTGGTGTTTTGATACATCGGTTTCATATAGCAGATCAACCAATACATACTTTTATTCAATGTGTATTTGTTTATGATCACCTGTATGCTAATGATGAGACTGGCATGTTCTTCTTAACATATTTTTCAGACTTCCTTTTGATCTGCCTTTACACAAAGCTTTGAAGAATGGATATCTTCCTCTGCCTTTTGTTGTAAGTTGTACCTTTGTCATACCCTTACCAAAGTGAGAGAATGAAAACAGTGGTTAATCTGTTGGAAATTGCTGTGACTGTTGTTTTGATATATGGTTACATTTTACACAATAGACCCTCCCTGTCCCTCCGTCTAGGGGAATCAGTGGTAGAACTGGTCCTCCTGCTTCTGGCAGCTCTAGTCACAGGTGAATGCTGATGATCTGTTCCATTTGGAGAACATTAGGAAGATGTTGTCTGAGTTGGGTTATTTGTAGCATATTGAGACACAAGCATGCTGAATTTGGGGAGACATGTTTTGTTCAACGAGGACACCTTTCATTCTGCATTTTGGGACCCCTTTCCTGGTGATCGAGGAACATTTGCTATTGTTCATCAGAGACATGTTTTTTTTAAGGGCTGTAATGATACATTACATTCATGCTGTACAAAGTGGCATGTATTACAAATTCTGAAGAACCGTATTGTGAAAAAGTTAATACACTACTCTAAAACAAGTGAGGCAGGTAAACATGTTTTCGAATACTGCATTACTTGAAAACAGTTATTAACATCCCCAGCTGAAATTAATCTACAATCTAGAAGATCGCAAAGCATTTAACTGTATTTAGTATTTTTCAAAAGTTTAAGGGCAGGTTTACACGAAAATAAACCTTTTTGTCTTGCACTTTTTCAACATAAACCTATTCACCATGGCTTATGTCCCATGCAATATGACGTGACTGGTACCAATTGATAATGAATGACGTCATTAGGCCTTATTAGACCTATTTCAGGTGGTGTAGGACTGTAGGTACAGGTGGTATTTCAGGTGGTGTAGGACTGTAGGTACAGGTGGTATTTCAGGTGGTGTAGGACTGTAGGTACAGGTGGTATTTCAGGTGGTGTAGGACTGTAGGTACAGGTGTGGTTCTTGTGCCTCATGGATGGCCTGCTGTTTTCCACTCCATAGTGCCTGGCCATCAGCTGGCTTTAAGTACCTATCAGTACCAGTGATAGCGTTTTAGTAAAGTGTTACAGTGTTCTTATTTCTGCATGCACTTTAACAGTGCGGTATTCAAAGTTTGCTACTTTACTACATAAATTGTAAAATATATGTCTGTTCTCATTAACCCTCACTTTGATGTCGAAAATATATATCGAAATACATCACGGACATAAATGCACTTTGCACTTTTGAATTCTGTGGGAAATTCCCTCTTCTGTGATATCATCCACTCTTTGTAGGAAGGGCAAAATCAGTATGTAATGGTATTTTATTTGTAGATGCTGGTTGTTTTCAAACAACATCATTTACATGACACAGTGGTGTAGACTTATGTAGTAAGTTGTACAGACAGTATTTTCTCTGTTGCAGGAAATGCTAGTGCACATTGCCCAGGAGGGGGTATGCACTGTGGACCTCTTCCGTCGCCCTGGAAACCCAACTGATATACGGCATATTATCAATAGATTATCTAAGGGAAAGCAGGTCATCTACATGAATTACAGCTTTTATACACTTGCTTCTGTGGTGAAAGTAAGTAGCTCGTAAAAAATATCTTTGTTCTGGTGATGTGACTTTACAGTGGTAGTCAGCATGGAAACTGTTTCATATTCCACAAAACTTAGAGACAAAGAAAAGTTCGACTGCATTTCAGCTCTCCTGCACCAAAAGTTTTAAGTTGGCTCATGAGATTGCTTTCCTCTCCCATAAGATAGTTAAACCAATTAATTATCAGACTTGGCTTACATTACCACTTACCGCATTTTTTTCAATGGATCTGAGCCATTCTTTCCAACTAGAAAATTATTAAAACAATCAAAACAAATAGAATATATCTACTGTTGCCTAAACATGTCCTGAGCCGAGTTGTATATTTATGAAAGGGGTCAAGTTACCTCCCTTTAACGCCTGCTAAATGCATGCCTACCATTTCCAACACATTTCTTCTTCTTTCGATCTTTAACATTGCATCACACGGGAAACTTAGCAAAAGTACTCGAAGATGTCAGCATTATTCTGTTCCTTAAGCATTTGCTATTCTATTTATGTTAGTTTAATAACATAACTCAGTAAATTTAATGCATGATTATTTGCATGTTTCTCTTTCTAAATCCGACCCGTGAAGATCCGGGGTAGAATAGGTCTTCAGCAACCCATGTGCTTGCCATAAAAGGCGACTATGCTTGTCGTAAGAGGCGACTAACGGGATCAGGTGGTCAGGCTCGCTGACTTGGTTGACACATGTCATCGTTTCCCAATTGCGCAGATCGATGCTCATGCTGTTGATCACTGGATTGTCTTGTCCAGACTCGATTATTTACAGACCGCCGCCATATAGCTGGAATATTGCTGAGTGCGGTGTAAAACTAAACTCACTCACTCACTCACTCATACTTTCTTAATCTTAGTCGAGATTACATTCAGATGTACAACAGTATATTAGTACAAACACAACAAATGAATGTTTTATATATGCGTATCTTAATGTGAGTTTAGTTACTCCTTTGATATACTGCCTCTGTGGTGTAGTGGTTAGAGTGTCTGCCTGGAGAGTGGAAGGTTGCGGGTTTGATCCCCAGTCGCGACATGCCAAAAGAAGTTAAAATATGGTACTCACTGCCTGGCGCTCGGAATTAATGGGTACAACTTTGACTGGTCGGTCCGGAGTCAGTATAATGTGTCTGAGTGGGGTATTCATGCTTCACTGCGGCATGGTATCTCACGTGAGGTAGCACTATAAAGCCAGCTTAAGTCTGGGCTAGTACAACTACAAGCAGCCACGAAATATTCTTAAGTACAACATTAAACCCCATTTCACCTCACCTACTCCTTTGATAACAGAATGGTATCCCACTTTCAAAAGGAAGCTTTATTAAATTTTTGTATGGTGTTATGGAAAGTGAAGGTCATGCCATGACTTACGATTAGTTCATGCTGTTGTAATTATCATGCTTATAAACATTGTTGCAAGTATTCCTACTATGAATTTACTATTTTTATGTCAAATTGTCAAACATTTCTTTCCAACCAACTGCTTGATCTCATTTCCAAGAACGGGAGAGACTTGATGCATATGTTGTAGCTTGATCAGTTGGGTGCACAGATATGGGAGGTAAAATCTTACTAACTTTGTCCTAACAGCGGTTCCTGCTTCGGTTGCCGGGCGGGGTGTTGACAGCGGAGGGAGAGGAACGACTGTTACAGGTGCTCACAATTGGACACAAGAAAGACCAGCTCCAAATTGTACACAAGTAAGTTCTTAGAGACCTTTCCATGCAGTTATTGTTTCTAGTGGTTGGAATGAGTGAGTGAGTGACATGAGTTCAGTGCTGTGTTTGTGATTTTTCCATTAATGTTATGACAGGGACCAGGGCTCCATCTGACCATTGAGTATTTACTGTAATGTTATATCTATGTATTGATCGTGAATTCTGGGTGTTCAATATATGTTTAGTACCTTGGATCTAGTCTATCTAGGTATTTTTTAACCAACCAGTGAACCTTCTTAAAACATACATCTCAGGTAAATTTTCAAATGAACGTGTAATATTCCATATTGAGTAACCTCAAAACTGCACTACATGCAGGGATTGGGAAAGGCAGGGACCATGGGCCATTTTGCACATTAGAATAAAAAATGGCCCATTAAAATTTTACTATTGATACAAGGGCAGTGGCCCATTCTAAGTTCAGAAAATGGCTAATAATCCTGAAAATGGCCCATTGTCAAAGTTCTCTGTCCCAATCCCTGTACATGTATAAGTTATAAGTGCAGTTGAGTTCATGTGTTGACATGATGCCTGCATTCCATCAGTAAGTAAAGATGTGTAAAGTCATCCTGGTACATAGGCTGAAATATCTCCATTGATGTTCTTATACTAATTACAGGAAAAAAACATGAACAAATTGGGTGTTCTGCTACTTGTGAGTAGTATCCTTGTTATTGGATATTATATCGAACTGATGATGTTTGTTTTTCAGTTTCATTGAGACACTAAGCAAAGCTCACCAGCAGATTCTGACATTGTTGTTTGGAACCTGGTTCCGTATTGTCAGCAACTCGGAGGTCAATTCAATGACGGTTGAGGCCCTGGCACGAAGCTGCGCCGGCTCCATGTTTCATACATGTGCAGAGGACCCTGGGAAGGTGGAGCAGGCGAGCCGCATCATGCAACTCCTCATAGATAACTTCGGATGTCCGGCAATGTTTGGACGGGATAATATTGAATACTTCACAGAAATAACCAGTACCGGTATATTAGTGCGAGAGAAGTTCTGCTACCAGTATCAATATCCATCGGATGAAATTCTACCTCGTAAGTATTGTAGTTGTTTGTGAAGCACTTGCTGTTTTGTTGTTTTTCTCTTTTGTAACATTGTTTTGTATTGATGATTAGTGTTTAAATGTTAGTGTGTTCATTTCCTTCTTACAGTGAGTTGTCATCCTTAGATTTAGCTTAATACGCGTCATTAATTAATTATGTGAATTCTGTTCATTTGCCCCCTTCAAATCCACTAGAAAACATCTAAATAAACATTAAGGACTGTTGTTTCATTATAGAGGAGGGGAGGCAGGTGAGATTAAAGAGGGGTTCTGAAACAATGACAGAGAGAATGTTAAATGATAACATTATTTGTACTACTATTAAGGATGAAGTGTTATAGATAAAGTATTTTATTTCATGAAGGGAATGGAAAAACTGTACTTATGGAGTAGGGGAATGCATTCCTAATACCAATAGGGGCTGTGGGGTAGCCTAGTGGTTA
Organism: Haliotis rubra; assembly: GCF_003918875.1. NCBI lineage: Eukaryota > Metazoa > Mollusca > Gastropoda > Lepetellida > Haliotidae > Haliotis > Haliotis rubra. The sequence continues at coordinate 2,609,711 of NW_025767157.1, forward strand.
AAGTGTTGGCTCGTCACGCCGAAGACCCGGGTTCGATTCCCCACATGGGCACAATGTGTTAAGCCCATTTCTGGTGTCCCCCGCCGTGATATTGCTGGAATATTGCTAAAAGCGGCGTAAAACTAAACTCAGTCAGTCAGTCCTAATACCAATCATAATGTGCCCCTACAGTGGCAATACAACGCTGTCACTGTATGTTTCAACCATGACTTTCATTGTAATGACAGATTATTATTGACAGTTGGTGAACTACGCAGAACTGGAACAATCACCTAGTATGGGTCTTCCCACCTTTTCCATAATTCTCCGGCAGCCATGGCTGTTTGTTTTAGATTCAGACTCATCACATTCTTTGAAATGATATACTTCTACTGTATTGTTGCATATGAAATTGGCCTCTTATGAATTTAACGATGCATTGTCTTACGTGTACTACTATATACTAATGGCAATGGTTCTCCCAGATGAACTCTAATATATACGTCAAAATGTGGACAATGTTATAATAGCTGTCATTGGCTGTGGGACAACTTTATTATGATCTGGACAGCTAGAAAAAGAACTTGACATTGTCTGTATTATGAAGCCACTTCTTAGCCCCATGTTTTAGGTCTTACGAACATATTCAATATGTAGCAATTTGCAGTAGACTCTTGGACACCTTTTCCATTGTATATTTTAGTCTGTACAGTGGGAGATGTGTAAATTTGTTGAACTGCTAATGCTGCTGTTTTGAAACAGTTTTTATATTTTTGTATGACATCAATGTATAGTTGATGCATTTGCCTACAAAATTAGGACTTGGGACTGTTACCAACTGACCTCAACCCTATGACACAGACCCTCTTACTGCACTAACTGAAGGACACATTAAATCATATGCTGTTTAATATATAAACAAAGGTTCACATTCCTGACCTGATTTCTCCATCCTGTAGGCACAGACAGTAACTTCCTCTTTCTGTTTTGGTGATAAATGTACAACATTTCCCGGTTCTTTGTTTCACTTTCGTGTCATCAGCTTAGGAAACATTGGCTCCTCTTGTTGTTAGGTTTAAGGCATTCTTTTCAAAAATGACAGTTTGAATTATCCCTTAAAAACTGTTATAACATTGAATCTTCATTATTTTGGATTGTACCGGAACCTTTCTCTCCCTGGAACTCTTGCAGTTTAACTGTTCCAGACAAAAGCACATGCAATAATAAACTGTTCTGAACTTCCATATGAAACTTCATGAGCTCAAGATTACCCCGGCAAATGTAAAGAAATGTCACGGTATTGACTGGTGACCTAACAGTTCCTGGTTTGATGACATGAACGTTTATTTGTGTTTTCTTGGCCCACCTGGGGGCACCTGCTGGTGCTTGTGGGTGGAGCCAACCCTCCCATCACCACCACCACCCACCCGGCATGTGTTTTGTTTATTCCTGCATGATCAGGCCAGGAGTCAATGAGATGCTTCAATAACTACCTTAAGAAGGAGGCTAAAAAGTTTGGCTTTGACCTTGAAAAACATGGTAAGCTGTTTTTTCATTGGCTGATCCGCTGGCAAAATAATTCTGAAATGATGGCTCTGTAGCATCAGCATTTCATCAGATTTAAGCTTTTCTGACTGTTTGCCAAATTCAAGAATGCTATGTTCAGTGGTCTTTCTTTTCTTGGTGTAGTAGAATGTATTTGTGTCATTGTCAAGTAGATTATTAATCTGGGATTAACTGTGATTGCTTTTATTGCTTATGAACATCCATAAACATGTGCTGATATTGATACCTATTAATGAAATCTTCACCTTGAACTGAGTATATATATATAGAAAGATCCTGCTCAATGAAAGGGAGATAACTAGGTAAAATCTGTGAATTAATTTCTTCTATATAATTTCTTTAGTTTGCTTTGACAAGGTAGTAGCATCATGTACCTAGCTCTGAAATTACAACAAAACAATATGTAAAGGATATGTGAATGTTGTCTTGTTTCTCGCTGGCTCTTCTCTGCTGCCGTCTGTAGTCTAACCCATGTAGATTTTCTTACTTAACATGTTTTGGGATGCACAACAGATGCCTTTCACCTATATCAAATGCAAGAAATGACTGAAATATGATCAGGATGTCACCTGTACTGTTGAGTATAGTTATTCCTTATACTCGTGCCATGGTCCAGTGAATTGAGATTCTGCTCAGAGAGCTAATGATTGATGGCATGATTCAGTGTTCTGCCACATGTGTTGTTCCCTGCCTGCCGCTTGGCATAAGGAGATTAAGGCCAGTCAGCTTAGAGTCAGTATGTTCTGTCCATGTGGGGTATTCATGTCAAACAACGACATCTTGTCTTGGGCTAGTATTTATTAGTCTGGACTAGTACAAGGAGCCAAACACACAGATCCGGACAAAGTAAAAATCTAGAATACAATGTTACCCCCCACCTCACCTCACCTCACCTCACCTCACCTCACCTCACCTCACCTCACCTCACCTCACCTCACCTCACCTCACCTCACCTCACTTGTAATGGTGATCAGTAAGTACAATCTGTTCTACGGATAATTGTCATAACTTGATGCCATGGTGTACTGCTCACACTAATAATATCGCTGGTTAGTCATTAACTCAACCAGTGATATACGGAGCTATAACCCTCTTGGTGGAGTTGTGTCCCCTATTCACCAGGATCGACGGCTCATGGGTTTGTCTGCCCCATTTCCATGATCATGGGTATCAACAAAGAGTTTAAAGACCATATCCTGCATCCCATTTTCCACATCAAGCTGAGTGAGTGAGTTTGGTTTTACACCACTTTTAGCAATATTCCAGCAATATCAAGGGGGGGCACAAAATATGGACTTCACACATTGTACCCATGTGCGCAAACCCAGGTGTTCAACGTGCTGAGTGAATGCTTTAACCACTAGGCTACCCCACTCCCCATGTCAGGTATGGAAAATATTGAGCAGGAATATGAACTTCCACAATGAAGTTGATAATGGGGAATCGAACCCGGTTCTTTGGCATGATGAACGAACGCTTTGACCACTAGGCTACCTCACCACCCCATTACCTTATACCCCACCGTCTCACACAATCATTTACAAATGTTATGTGCACCTATTTCAGTAGTAGCTTGAGAGCACACATCTAGTCGAGTCATCTACTGCCGTAATGTCCGTACTGTGTTGCTGAAGGGATAGAGTCAGCACTATTCCAGCATGAATCTCTGTGCACAGACTTGTCAAGTAGGACAGCATTGTATTCAGCTAGAACCTCTTCATACTAGCTACATATCCCTGAGAATGCATGGTCATAGATTAGCTATGCTTAGCAAGACAAAATTGTACCGGAAGGGGGCCCAGCCATCTGTGATGCCGCAATTCGCTTTGCAGTGTTGCATCCATTGGGTACAGCAGAAACATATGATAGTGGGTTCAAATTCTCGTTTGCCCTGATTATGTTTCTTCGGTTGTCGGCACCATTCCCAGGTTCTACCTGAGTGGTACTCATCTGAGAGCTGTATAAAGTTTGGCTTTCCTTACACATTAAGCTGACACATGTGATGTAAGTGATGTATTGTTAAAACAGCCTACACTCAATTCATTCATTCTTACGTTTCCTTTGTCAACCTCACAATTGTAGAAAACACCTATTGATATGTCAGTGATTATCACAATGAGTTGACATAAATATTTTCATTGGTTTTACATTTGTAGACTTGTTCGCACAAATATTATTTAAGAAATTAGTTTTCTTGTGTCATGATGATGTAAACGCTTGGTAGCCATCATGTGTCATTCATCATGTTCCTGTGAAATTCAAGTTTGGTGTGGTAAATCTATAGATGTTTCTGATGACATCATCGAGATGACAAGCACCGGAGGGGACTCCCAGCGTGAGCACGAGCACGCTCCCAGTGAAAGTCCAGAGTCCAGCTCTCCGTTCCCGTCACATCATCCATTCCCAGACATGGAGGAGTCCGCACTTGGAAACACCGTCAGCACTGTCTCTGCACCCGAGGTCTCGCTCATGCCATCACCAGAAGTTTCAAAGGTAGCTGACATCATAGCTCTTTCAATTTGAATGAATATGACGATTCATAAAAACCGAAGTCAAATTTTACTTCCACAGGAGATGTAGCTCAGGTGATATTGAATTATATATCCCAGGACCTATTCCTACAATGACATTGCCTCACAGTGCTTTGCTGATCATTGTGACGCCATTGGTTTCCATGACATCACAATCAAATTCTGTACATCTTGAAATTAATGCGAGAGGGAATTAAATGTGAAAAATGCAAGTGATTTTTTATTGAAGTAATTAAAGTTTGCAATCATATTTCAAATATGACTGTTAACATCAATTTGGATAGTGGAAACACCAACTTAAAACTAAGACAAGCAACTCTCTATTCCACGTGATTATTTTCACAGTAGTTTTAGCAAGTCTATACCAGTAGTAGTATGTCATTTAAACATTAGAAACCGTATAATGGACCTCCTGTGAGTTGTCAATGCTGTGAGGAAGAGTGCTACTCACTCACTTCAAACTAGACATAACTAAGTACTCAATCAGGTTAAGAGAGACGCCGCCCACACACCTCTGTTGTTTTTGTTCTTTGAATACACAATGCAATATTAAAAGTGGTCAAATGTAACGTGTTATATTTGTAGGTTCACTTTCTCAGTAAATTACAGATTCTAGTACTTCTGTCAAGTTGAGTTCCATCAGGGATTCAAACCCACACACTCAGAGTCAGGCACCTAACTGGCAGCACACAAATTCAGCAATTTAACCTACTCAGCCATCACAGCTGTCAAACATCTGGTAGTCTAGGTCTCATCTATGACGTTGCAGATGTCACAGTCTGATATTATCACACATTTTGACATGAATTTTAAATGAGTATGGTGATTTTTCAAAATAAAAATTAGTTGTCTTAAAATGATGCTATCACCATAGATCAACTGCTTTCACAGAAAATCCAAAAGTTACTTTCCTTTTATCGGGCTACATTTACATTATGCTTGGATTTGATTCACATCAAAAGAAGGTGTTCTCATTGTTTTCATTTTATTCCGTCAAAAAACAACACATTTTGCCTGAAATTACTTGCAGGCATTGTGATTATTGTACTATTCTAATCCATTCTTTTTCTGTTCCTTTCCAGCGACCAAAGTCAGTAGAGGATAATTTGAATGAAGTTAAAACATTTTACCATAGTCGAAGCTTGAGCCGTTTTAACTCTGTGAAGCGTAAACAGCTGGAAAGACTTCGGCAGCGGTCCGACTGGTTTCTTGGGCCGAACGGGAAGGAGGTGCAGGTGGGGTGTGGGGACAGGGAGCTCCTATCAAAGAAGGACTCAGTGACCAAAGCATCCTCAGAGGGCGCTGTGTTGGACGTTCTGTCAGACGTAGATAGTGTGTTCACAGACAACTCCAGTCGGAGTGAGAGTCCTGCGTCAGAGCCTGTCAGGTGCCATGCAGGGAAAGGCAGACGTGACTTTATCCATAGTGACACGCTAGCAGACCTAAATGTGCCAGAACTACGTCTCGATTTCCCAGAATTAGGAGATGATGACATGACCCAGACAGAGGTCAAGTGTTTCCTGATGGAGCACAAGTTCGGAGATGCTAAAAAGGATTCCTAGCACTTGTGATAGCACATCATTCGTTCACGTGATGTCACCTTGCCCGGGCTGCACCATCCATTCAATGTACAGGTCACTGAACGGTCAGTTCGGGGCGAGGGGCATGATCCTTTATTTTTCTATTATTCTGTCACTATGACAACTAGCAGCTGACATTTCATCCCATCAGACATCTCAGCAATGACAGACAGGAAGTGAACATCAGTGGTTACAATGCAGTTGTCAGTTCGGGACAACTGCAGCTAGAAGCATGGGGCTCCATTGAATGCTGTAACTAGGGTAGCACTAGAATCTCATGATAGTCAAGTGTATATAATAACTGTATATGTTGCTTCAGATAGTAGATATAGAAGATATTTAATGTTTTACAGCAATACAAGTGCTCTTTCCATTGCTCAAGGAATCTGTAAATTGACAAGATATTACTAGCAATGACTACAGCTGGGATTTATGTAGTCTGGACACCAGGTGGTGTTATACCATGAGAGATTTAACGTTTGTTCCATACAGTATCTCACAGATAGAAATGCAAACCACTCTATGGAGCCTCAAGCTTGGTAACATTGCTAACCAGACCAATGGATCTTGAAGTATTTTTGTCACTGTATCCAATATGCTTTTTTGAGTGGCTTCATGTAACCTCGTTACAGTTAGGCCTTAAAATAGTCATGTGATAGTCATGTGATCTTAGGAGCATTTTCTTGATGTCTGTCTTCTTTTACACACATCATTTTTGATGTCCACATTTTTAGTTTCTGAAATTATGTTCGATTTTACCTGTTAGTTTCTCCATCTCATTAATGTTTGAACCATATTTGATGTGTCACTCACTTAGTACTGTATGGCTTTTTATGGATTCCAAGTTTAGCTTCAATGTTTTATATGATTGTTTTATCTTTTATTGCCTTTCATTGTTTTGCAAGCAATTTGAATGTGGGCTTCTTGTGGGATTTGTGTTGTAAGTTTTTAATGTATGATTTCTATGAGATCAGTCACTTTTAGAATGAAGGAGACTCCAGATCGATGGGGAAGTAGGTGGAGGTGCATGTGAGGTGTGTAGACAGGGGATTATGTGTGTCTGTATTCACACGTCGTCTGCAGCCTGAGCTGGATCAGATACTGTTGTTTGCATTGCAATCTAACTCCTCCACAGTTGCCACAGAGAGTACTTACCTGTTCCTGGACCCCTGTGCAACAAGCAATGGCTTGTATCACAGGGCACTGAAGTACTTGCATATTCATGGACCATGTCTCTTCTGTCTTCAAAGGTGGAATGGTGCATGAATATGTGTGAATTTCAACAAAACGTTTTGTGGTTGTACGTAGACAACATACCTACGCAGATGTATTCTAGTCAAAGAAGTTCCAACAGACTTGATTTGTAATAAGACTATGGTTGATCACATGATTTGTTCATAAAACAATAGTTGATCTGTATTAGTATATATTATGTTAAGATTACTGTCTTTAATTGTTTATACTTCCAAGCCTGTATACAAACTTTCATGAAATATAAGTTCAAGTGTATATGCAATGATTGGTGTGCAAACCAGCAATGCCTTACAGCCATCTTGGATTTGATTCATTGTACTGGGAATCTGGTGGCTCCTCTGTATTACAGGACTCTTGTACAGGGATTGGGATAGAGAACTTTGACAATGGGCCATTTTCAAGATTATTAGCCATTTTGAATTGAGAATGGGCCACTGCCCTTGTATCAATAGTAAACTTAGAAATTTTAATGGGCCATTTTTTATTCTAATGTGGAAATGGCCCATGGCCCCTGCCTTTCCCAATCACTGCTTGTATTGGTACAGCCGGCAACGTAGTTGACACCTCTGTTGCTACAGACAGAATTAATACAGCTAAAACAACTTAATGACACTAGCCAACAGTAAGGACAACTAGGCTCTATTCCTAGAAGCATCAGCAGCATGACCAGAATTTTAGCTGACATAACTCTTTGAATCCTCTAGGGATCAGGCCAAACATGAATAACTCTCTGTATCAATACATAAGCCGTATCAGTTGTCATCACCCTTACAACGATGAGTTCAGCTGTATCAAAGTAAACAAGTAATTACTCTCTGTGATGATGTGGAATGATTTTCTTTCCTTTCCATTTTTTAAAACTAATGATATAACTCTTTTTGAAAATATTTTCCTGTTTTAACCTAAGTGACAGTATTGAAAACGGTGATGTTGAGATGCTCTAGATGTACAGGCTGGGTGATGAGCCTGCAGCATGCTCTCAATTTCATCTGTTTGGGAAAAACGATTAAACATTTGTCAAACTGTTTTGATTCAAAGTAATTTGAAATGTGTTTAATGTGTTGCTGAATGATTTGTCTGTTTGATCCTTTTAAGGATGTTTGTGTTTGAAAACTAACCAGTTCGGAGATCACTGATTGTACTCACATTTTATGTAATTTTATCGCCATAGGGCCAGCTGTCTCAAATTGATATAAGTTGAGATCTTGTGAATTCCACCGGGAGGGAGAGAGAAGCTCAGTAATCCATATTTAAACTGTATTTACCAGCAGGGATTGGTTGAACTCTCAACCATTATAACCAGTCATAATGCTGGAAAGTTATTTTGGATGAATAGAATCCAATGTTTGTTTCGAGATTTCAACAATCCAGTTTTGTTATGTTATGTTGAGGAAGTTTTTATATTTGCTTGTTTTCAAGTTTATGACAGGTGATTCCAAGACATTCTATTATATACTTTGAAGTTTTAATCAAACGCAAGTATCTTATTTATGATTAAGTAAATCGTGTATATTTTCATTTGTATCAAAACAATATTGTACAGCAGTTGAGATGTAAACAATCTAATTCCTAATCTAATTGTAAATTGACCTTGCCATGTGGGAGATGTCATCTGTCAATATTTTGTTTCACAGTCATGCAAGTTTGAAATGTGGAAATATTTTTGTTTGCCATTGTATGGGAAACAAGCATGCTTATGATGGATTCAGAGAGCCATGGAGAATTTAGGAAGTTCAAGGACAAACAGGGGCGTTGTCAAGATATTAGAGATACCTCAAGTCAAGTCATGTTGTAGTGGCAAGAAATGGTTGAAATCAAAGCAAAATATTCAGTTGTGATACATTGCAGTAGATTTGTAAGGTTATTCTTGTCTTTCATTAACCCTTGTGTTGTTTTACATCATCTCAGGACACAGTGAAAAATGGATGTGGATTCTTCGTATCAGCATCCTTTGTGAACTGAATGAAGATCCTACTCCTTGAGAACAAACTAACGACCTGTACACAAAGGTCCAATTCTGCACAATGATCTTAGCTCTAACATGATTTTAGTTCCTATAATTTAACATGGGCTTACATTAGTTGTAGTGCTGAGATCGCCTTTCAGAATGGGCACTGATGGGTTTGTATATGTGATAATATTATCCATTTTGCCCTCCAGATTGGTTGACATTGGTGTGAGGTATGTCATTATCTTCATTATGCTGAACTCTTATTTTTCGAACTCTTCATGACTGTTTCGTTGAAGATGCTGTAAGAGTATAGGCTATGTAGCACACAGTGGATCGGGTGTTCTATTGTGTCAGCTGGTTGATTAGATCATGAGTTGAATATCTTCAAAGCCTCTGTAAGTCATTCGTTATCTTGAAAGAGAAGGTTAGAGGAACCTGTCAGAGTAGCAGTCTGTTCAGGGCATTTTAGTCAAACTGTGTTCCTTCTGAGAACACAGTTGAAGGGAAACGGGACAATTCACTGATGAAAGGGTGATGGGAAAATATCCATGTATACTGCTCAAAGAAGGTCAAGAAAACCTTCATATGACTGTAGTTACATGTAGGATTTCTGTGATTAGTGTACATTAACAGTCCTCTCCATGGCTGTCAAATCCATTCATTAATTTATTCTACTGTTGAACACCGAGCAGTATAATTACTGCTGACAGCAGAAAGTTGAATGCTGGTATGCTGATGAGACCTTTGTTGAAGGGCTGGGTGAGTTGTATAGCATGTAGTATTGGCCTCACCCTTGTACCTACTGGACACTTCGCGTCAAGAATATGTACTGCATGAACTTACATCTATACCCTTCTATAGGGATGATACAAAGTCTCCTTGGCTGTTATATATGAACTTTTATTGTGTTATGATTGATGTTTCCAGTGAAGGAGGATGGAAGTGAAGTGTTAAGCTACCATGACACCCCTAGTCACTGACATTTTGTCACCCCTGTGAGTTTGGTCAAGTCAAGTATGCTCATTTTCTACAGATTCTAGGAATTGAACATTCCAGAGTTAAGCGATGAAGGTGTGTACGGTATCCAGCTGCCACTTGGCCAGTGCCTGAACAACGTGCACGTGTGAGACATGGCATCCGGGATTGTACGGACGTTTGTTACCTGTCAGGACCTACGCATTTGTTAGTAATTGGTGATCTATCAGGTCATTTGACCTGCCTGCACCTGTCTGATCATATCACCCGTGCAATGTTCATTTATCAGGACCTACGCAATCATTACCTGTTCGGTCTTGTGGTATGCACAATGGTTAATTGACAGATTTGAAACTATAGTTAAAGTATCATTTCAATGGTTGTCAGATCATGTGACCTGCATCATGGTTGTCAGGTCATGTGACATGCACAGTAGTTGACTGTCAGGACAAGCAGAATGGTTAGCTGACAGGTCATGTGACATGCTTGTTGGTTATCAGGTCGTGTGACATGCGCAGTGGTTAGCTGTCATGTCACCTTCACAATGGTTAGCTGTCATGTCATGTGACCTGCACAATGGATAGCTGTCATGTCATGTGACCTGCACAATGGTTAGCTGTCAGGTCATGTGACCTGCACAATGGTTAGCTGTCATGTCATGTGACCTGCACAATGGTTAGCCATCAGGTGATGTGACCTGCACATTGGGTAGCTGTTTGGACCTGTGGTTACTTGTCACAGTCCTGCATGGAGGTTTGCCGTCCGATCATGTGACCTGTACAATATGTTGCTGGGCGGCCATGTTACCTGTGACTGTACATAAAACTATACAACATCATTGTCCTTCATATTTGAATCATACTTATTGTAGTGTATAGAATTTTGAAATGAATTACTTTTGCAATTTGAAGTGGACCTTTTGCATAACACCACATTAAACTTTGAATACCTACTTGACTATGGCAGCTCTACCATCCATCAAGCTGCCCACTCAATTTTCTTACTTTGTACATTTTCATGCCCCAATTTCCTTGTTGGCATTGTCTTTGATGGCCCCTTGTCTGTCCATAACACCCATCTTGTTGTTGCCTTGCAGCCCTCTTGTTTCTTATGGCTGTTTGACTTTTAGGAGAACAAGATCTGAAGTGTTTTGAGTGGCGTTGAATGCTGTGTTTATCTTTTGGCAGGCTGGAGGTTCCACTATACTGTTTCCATGGTGACATTAATTTGTGTCCATCCATGCATACCATATAGAGACCTGTGTGTCTGGTGTGAAACAAAATGTGACTTTCTTTTACCATCTTACAGTGGTGGATTTATGAAAGACGTTTGATGGAATTATTTAGTGAACTCATGTTCTGAAAACAATTTGACATCCTATATTTTGATTCGATTTGGCTAGGATCTGTGGCATTTTTCTCACCTGTTTATTAATGTATAATCCCATTGTCTTATTGATGTGATTATACACGTTCTAATTGTTATTCATTCTCTTGTCTTAGCTTTTGAAACTTTTTTTTTTTGACAGAGCTAGTTATGAGTTTTGGTTTTAAATGGCGATTACAAAAAATTCTTTTTCTACATATTGCCATGCGAAGTTAGATTGACCATAGATGAGAAACATGCCACAAATGTGAGTCCTCTTATATCCAGGGATTTATCTAGGACTCTGAACCAATAATCCTTTGCCGGCAATTTTGGAAAAAAACATAATTATTATTTTTTTTCAGAATTGGGATCTTTAAGTTTATCTGTTTGTAGAGGTTATTTAACATTGTAGTTTGAGATTGCATTCAAGGCAGTAATATAGTATTCAATCTTCTTTATTGTCCTTTTATCAGCGACATCAAAATTAACTCTACACAGCCTTAAAATTAGTTACTGGGAAATTTATTACAAAAATTGGGCAAGTTTTAAAGACAGGTCTAGATAAATCCCTGATATCTCAGTCATGTTCACTTTAATATTTTTGAACACTTAAGCTTTTGAAATATACCATACTGTACTCAAGAAGTTAAGGAACACCCACTTTTTCATATCGCTACATTTACACTGTTGTCATGAAAAGATCAGGTGTTCCTTAACTTCATTTGAGTAGTATACTTTCCTATTCCTTCATACCATCACGATGGAGTAGACCAACTACTTGACATCCTCTTGTTTTTAAGTGGCACTTACACAATATTGTCAGTGAGTTATGCAGCTATTCAATATTACCGTTTACATGTACAATTGAAGGCCTAAAATAGAAGTGGACATCCTTCTCAACGTGGTGCGACATCATACTTTGTTTTATAGAAGCAGGTTTTGTTTGCTCAAGTTTAAATGCTGCACCACGCATCACCCACCTGATGAAACCAAACTGACTTTTGTTTTAGGCCTGGCTGTTCATAACACTGTTCGTTTTTATCAACATTTCTTTGAAGGGAAAAGGTATCCTCATAAGATAACCAGTGAATTAAGTCTTTCCTTAACTTACAAGTTGTAGATTTTAATTTATCTAAAAATGGTTTGTATAGTTTGTAAGATTTGGATTACATCACTGTGTCTTGTTATTGTTTGTTTGGCTGAAGAGAAGATGTAAACAAGCCACTGCCTGTACATATTTCCCAGTGTTGTCTTTAATATGGAATCTAATTCTAGAATGTTGATGCATTAATTTACTTCTCATGTTCAGTTACAACTTACTGTATTGTATAGTGTGCCCAGTATTGGATATTGACACAGATAATGTGTTATACAACGCTTTTGTTTCTTTTAGTGAGTTTTATTTCTACACACTGTCAGTGTTTGTGCACAATGCCTTGTGTGTTGGTTGTATTAATGTGTGTGCGTGTGCGCAAGTTTGTGTGTGTGAGACTGGCAAGTGTGTTACATTTGAGGCTCATGCTGAACTGTAGATTAGCAGCCTTGGCTTCGGTCACAGCGCCATCTATGCCAGACCTACTCCTGGCTGCTGATTGGCTGAGCAGTGTTCCTCTGACCATGCCTCCTCCTCCTCCTCCTCCCTTCCCTCCCTCCTACTTTCTATTTCACAGCTTCTTCTCTCCCAGGCTGGGTCTTTTCTAGAATAAACTTATACCAAATACACACTGTTTTGTGTTAATTTGAGCACAGCCATATACACTGACAGGTGTGATCACATCAACTGGCAGTGAAAACATACAGCCTGGAGCTGCCTAGTGAGATTATAGGTCATAAAAGACCCCAGCATATAGGATTGTTCCCAGTCGTGACTCCAGAGAATATTGGGAACCCAACGTCCAATCATTCATGTTTCTTCAGGTTTTATGACTGGGTGCATGTTTTTACAAACTTTTCATACAAATGCAGAGGGTTGGTTCAGGACTTTACACTTCAGTGAAGGTCACTCAGTAGCTTGTAAATTTAAGTCCCAAAAACCTTTTATTTCACTAACTGAAATGGATGACCTTGAGAGTGAATTTGACCTTCAATATTGGTTTAGGTGTTTTCAGTGGTCTACCAAGCAAATAAACCAATATGATGTCTTTAGATGGAATACAACAAAACAAAAAATTTGCTTGCGATAGTCATTGAAAGTAGCTCACAGTGGCCTAACAGATGTAAAATTACCATCACTTTTCATACATAGCATTAAAATGATATATGGATCCACTATATGTGCACAAGTTTCAAAACATATCTGCTCAATAGGTATTTTAATCAAAATGGTAATCATACTTTCAGCATCTCCTTCACTTTGACTTTGACCTTACACACAGGTCTGGTGTCAGGTCCCTGTAGGTTGCCATCTGGCACCAGGGTTGACATGTACCAAGGTGTACCGACATACAGTAAATGCTTCATTTCAACAAACATTTCATCAGGCAATGAGGATTACTTTAACCATTAAAAGGACAGGTTAAAGTGTGAAACCCTGTTCCTAGTATTGTATTAAAAGAAATGTTCACGATCGATATCCTTGATGTCCAAGAGCTACAGTTAGCACAAACATCTAAGGTATTGCAATATGCTGTGCAGAGATCTGTCCCTTGGGCATACCCCAAGCCTTTGATGGTGGGTGTCTAGGTTGTCAGTAGGATTCACCTCAATAGTATACAGCCTGGGACCTGCTCACTTCTGGTTGTACGCCTACATTAACCCGACATACCGTAGCATAACTACAATACAGTTAAAAGTGGTGTTAACACAACTTACGCCAAGTGCTACGTATGTTTCAACAACAAAGTGTTGCCTCTGTCAAATTCAAACAAAAATGATGAAATTACCTATTAATGTGATAGTAATTTAAGCGATCTGTAGATAGGAAAAGTGGTCAATTTTCTGAACCTGTGTCCAGTGTTGCATTCTCTTCCCACAGAGGTTACTCCTGTCATATTTTCCCACGTAACCTCTGTTCTAATACGGCCATATTTCACGGTGTGGCGTTCAAAACCGTGAGCGGGAAACCACAGCATTAGTAACCGGTCAGTGCATCCAACAAAGCGTTTTCTCGAAGAGATAAAGATACAGGTTTTCATGCACACAGCAGTCTGAGTAAATCCATAGAAATAGATGCCAGTGTTGCAAGCATTATACCAGTATTAATAAAGTACAATGACATGAGTAAATCCATTAGATGATTACAATGACATTTTTAGATGATTAAGTAAAAGGAATCAAAGACGCCATTTCTAGGTTCTGCAAAAACCAAGGCAACCAGTTTTCTTCATCTAAAATAATTTATTTGCATAGACATGAAATTTGCACCAGTTGAATGAACGATATAAGCAATGTTGACTTTCTATTAAGTTTGTGAAATACAACAAGCGGTTTTCTTATTTCATTTCTATGTATATATAAAACTTTGAAAAACAACCTGGCCCTGTTCACACTGCTGAACACAACATCATTGACAGGTATCAAAAAAGCAGATCTTTCCAAAACAATCCCTTTGAGAACTTGAGTGTTTTGTTCAGTGCCCATCAGTAAAGAATCAATTTGTTTGATTAAGTATATTTTACATGTCTACGACTTCGACCTGTAGTTTCTGAAACGGTCAAAAGCTAGACATGAGTATTAGTGCTGGGAATTGGTCAAAATCTCATAATTGATGATTGGTTCATTACAACCGATCAATCATTGAAAATAATTGGTTAGCGTCATTTATTACATTTTCCTGATTATTTTTGTTAATGGACAAACAAAATAAAGAAAAAACCCTGTAGTTCTTTGGTGTTTTTGCAAATTGCACAGAAGGCATTGGCAAATTTCACATCTTTAAAGGATGACTAGTAGGTTAGGAACACTAATTTCTTGGAGTCTTGAAGATAAATTCAACCATGACTTGGAACGAGCTTGTAGTGGTCATGAAATGTAACAGACAAAACCAACCTTGTGAAAAATATTGTTAATGCAAACAAGTGTTCCAGAATTGTTTGCGTTCGATTATGAGAAAACATGATCGATTGCTTGGTCGTTTAGTCACTGCCACCAATCTTCAATAATTTCAATTAATCGGACCACCACTAATGAGTATATGCATAAAACAGATGTCTCATTCCATGTCAGCCAGCCTGGTTATCAGTGCCTGCTTGTACACACCTAACCTTTTTGTCCATAGCATCCTTCAAACAGACAAGCTCTTAGTAAATACTGCATCAACTAGTCCCTATGACCATAATATCCTACAGATTTACAGCTACTAGTAAATACAATATCATACAAGTCCATATGTCCATGATATCCTACAAAAAGGACTATGTACTAGTAAGTACAATACCAGCTGGTCAATACATTCATACCATTCTTCAAATGGACCATTAACTAGTCAAATGCAACATCAACTAGTCCATAACACTCTACAAATGGGTCAAAAGCGAGTGAGCATCAACAGGCTATGAAGCAGCTACACTGTTAGGTCCTATGGTCTGCAGCAAAATAGTTTACAACTATTTTCTAAACATTACTGAAAAATAACTCCCCGACTTTACGCAAGGTGTGTATGTTTGTTGTATATGTTAGACTTGGCACTATTCAGTTATATGATTGTAGATTGTGAATGATAAAGTGTTGACCAGACAATCCACTGATTTTTATGACCACCATTCCATGTCATGATGGTACCTGAAACTTGTCACAAACCTGGTCACCTGATCCATGTAGTCGTCTCTAAACACCAGTATTGGATGTACAATATTGGTTGCAGGAACCCGTTCTAGCATTCCCATTGCGCAGCTTTAAGTAGTCTGATGAACGTAAGTATATAAACACGAGAGGAATATTAAAGTGTTGTAGTTTGAGCTCTATGCTTGACTTCTGTGTCCCTGATTAATATGGCTACAGTACTGGGTTGGCCTTGTCTCCCTCTTAAGTGAAATCATTACTATACCTACACTTTTAGTCACAAACAACACTGATGTATCATTATATCATTGAAATAAGCACCCTTACAGTTCCCCTTTAACATCCCGGGAATTAGATGTGTTGGATCGACCTGTCTATAACATCAGACTTCAAGCTGCATGTTGTTACTGTGAAGTAAACACTGACTACTGAACAAAACACCATAAACACCCTGATAATAGCAACCCTGTGAGATTCGTATAGATGGATAATGCAAACACATCACATTGACACAGTAACAGAATTGACTAAAACACACTTACATGAGAAAATATATGGAACCACTGAATAAGAATTCTACCATGACTTCAGTCAATACTGGATTGTGATTGGTTAACCAAAGTCATTCAGAGGTTATAATCACGTTATATACCTCTGATTTCCAACACAGTATGTATTTTCTTTAAATCTTAATAGCACGGTTATTGTAGAATGGAGATAAATGTACTGTGTTGGAAAATCAGAGGTATATAACGAAATTATAATAGCTCTAAATGTTCGGTTTAAAATCAAATTTAGAGCTATTACCTCTGATTTTCCAACACAGTATTGTTATCTCCTAATTTGTCACATACTGTCAGTCAGTGAAGGGAACAAGGGAGTGATGCCACAAGGCTGAAAGCGATAATGCAGCAGGGGAGGTAAGTAGGTCACTTTGGTAGTTACTTTCTGGAAAAGTACTGCAACATGTAGAAACTGTCAACCAAGTGATCATAACAAGAAATTTTGAGATTCATAAGCATAAGAGCGCAATAAGATAAAGTCAGTGAGCTGGGTGTAACACCATTTTGAACAGTATTCCAGAAATAGCATGTGTCAGCTAAGTGTGGAAGGAAAGCCTGAAATACCAATGAGAAACAAGTCTTACGGAGGCTCCCTGGAACTAATATTTACCCATTTCAGTTCTTAATATGACTTCGGAAAATGGAATCAGTGATAAGTGAACCTTTACGTGCTGTATGTATATAACAGAAGTGCAGATGGAGGGTGTGGCTATACATTGGACGACACTGGTACACAACCGTCACAGTGCAACAGACGGAACTACTGAACATGCAGAGGTAGCACTAGAGTGGATGATGATCCACACAGTCAACACAGATACACAGTATGGGCTGGGATGTACAGGGAGACTTCACATTGAGGACTGACCGGGGCAGATGGGTACGTGGGTCTCCATTCTATTTATTGCAGGAGTAAGCATGGAGTGTTGGAGATCTCTTTTGTCAAATAATGCAGTCAGTCAGGGTACTGCCATTTGCAAAACAAAAACTTCATCCATAAGGCTTGCAGCTGTTCAATACTACAGCCAATCTGGATACTAATAATAAAAACAAATGCCATTGAAGATTGCGAATGGTTGTTGCTGCTTCAACTATATTTCTGCCATTCTGGGATTTGCCATTGAGTATAGGGTATGGTTATCTAATGAAGTAAAAGTTTTTCAATCCTCCTTGGATGTGCTTTCAATAATAGTTAACATTGAGCATAGGGGTAAACAGAGTTATAAGTCAGCTAGTGAGACTCAAAAGGAGTGTTTACATTTTTGTTCATGAAAAAATTGTCATGGGTTAAAAATAAACATGGAGATTGTGGAACAAGGTGAAAAAAGAAGACCAAAAAATAGAATTATGCAATCACAACCTTTGGGATTTCTGATGACAATATGAATGTATGTGGTATGACTACTTATTCATTTCAGTTTTCTGTATCAGAGAACTTGGTGAACTCGAAACGTTTTGTTCTCGAATACTTTCTTGAAATATTTGGTATAATTTGGTTGATCATGTCGTATGTTTTCACAGAAGCGTGGGGTGTTGCTGTACTCCAGACCATCTTCCTTGTTTCCATTGTCTGGCACCTGAAAAAGTCATTAGCCACAGGTATGTCAGGTGAATGGGAGAAGATCAGTACCACAAAGATACATCCAAGAAAGCATACATCGCAAACGTTATTTCCAGGTGACACACTCACTTTGCAGTTGACCCCCTTTTATGTGAAAATTGTTCTAACAAATGAGAGTGGAGGGAAAGAATTTGATTTTCCTGATATTTATTTGGCACAGGAAGAAAAAGGAGCACATTTATTGGAAGCTGTTCTAGCAAGCTGTTCTGTTTCATGGTTTCACCAGTATTACAGGTTTTTAACACTTGAGTGAGTGAGTGAGTGGGTATCACATTTTTTACCCATGGATCAAGGACCAGTCAGATATTGAAAAAAACTTAAACATAATAATTTTCCCAGCAGCACATGTAATGCCATGGTTGACTTATCTATAACCCCAAATATTCACAAAAGAGCTGCCTCGCTTACTGACTGAGACTGACTGCCTTTTAGCAATATTCCAGCTAGGGACACAGAAATGGGCTTTGTGTACCCATGTGGGGATTCGAACCCGTGTCTTCGGGCGTTGACGAGTAACACTTTAACCACTAGGCTACAGTACTACTGTTGTGGGAGTGGTACAAGAAGAATCAACTATGCTCCAGAGAGCTCTGTGGATCCGGATTCAGGTGTTCTTCTCCACATACCTGTCCATTGTCAAAGTCTATGAGGTCGGGCACACGGCAGCCGGTGGAGGCCGCACGGCAAATGGAATCCTCAAGGATGATGTAGTTACTCTTGTGTTTCTTTAGGATAGCATGGACGTCTGCCGGTTCACGCTTGCCATATATCTGGTACAGCTGCAACAGACATCACCATCTCTAGTCTTATTCCAGTACAACATCTGCACACCCAACATGGTATGCCGTGCAACCAAACAATACAGCAAGACTAAGACTAGGCCAATATCTTAGTCTGTACATTTTACACCCTCTACCAATGGGGAAAAAAACATATTGAATAATAGCAACTGTTCTATTAAGGTCGCCAGAGGGATCAAGAATCTTTAATCCTATTAAACCTGACAATATTGCAACTGACTGTAGGTGTCATGAAGATGTTAGGGAATAGAGCGTGATTAGATTCTAATGGCATGTCAGGACAAGTACAGCCGTACTACATAGGTCGACAGGAAACAGAGTCAGCACCAAAGGATTCACGCAGGAATAATGTCATGGGTCAGATTTATAGTCTGTTTGTTGCCACCAAGTTTTCCTCTTTCTGCTTCACTTTGAAAGAAATCATAAACCTTCAAAATGAACTAGATCAGATGAGTAGCACATCTTGTCAGTCAACAATGACATATACTACGGAGCATGTGCTGTATATGTTTGTGCTGCTCATTCATTCATCTGCCAATCAGGAAAAAGTACGACATTAATAGTTATGGCCTAGTTCTTTCTCGGTTTATGAAAACAAAACCACAAAAACACAAACCTGGTCACCCAGTGAAATGCCTAATGTGCCTCAGAATAATGCAGTGATGTTTCCTGCAGGATGTGTACTGACCTCTTTGGTCTTTATCCTGAGTCCCTTGTGCTCGTAGTGAGGGTGGTTGGTGATGGGTCTCTCTGTACACAGCTTTACCCCAGCCAGGAGCTGCATGCTGCCGGTGAAGGAGGAGGTCGTGGGAACATCCTTGCTGGCAGACGAATTGTCAAAATGTCAGATAAGTTCACATATACTACTATGAAGTTGGTTGGTTGGTTGTTGTTTAATGCCGCAGTCAGCAATTCTCACCCTGATCTCCACGGTTACCAGGAAGTTAGAGAACACCTGATTTGTAACATTACTATAGTTCATCTGTCATGACATGTCAAAGAATACTTGAAGTTTTCATTAACTGTTATTCTGTTATGACCTATAGTTATCCTGTCATGACCTGTAGTTATCCTGTCATGACCTATAGTTATCCTCTCATGACCTATAGTTATCCTCTCATGACCTATAGTTATCCTCTCATGACCTGTAGTAATCCTGTATCATCAAAATCGTGTGTTCTTCACTTCTCTTGAGTATGGTATACATATTGGAGAGAGTAGGTAGCTGTTTTGAACATATTCCAGTTCTATCTCACATCGCCAACTCAAGGACATGTATCCCCAGTGTGATGCATGACAAGTACTGTGAGGTGCTACACTTACTTGATCCACTCCATCAGATCCACTGTATCTGGGTGACAAGTACTCTTAGGTGCTACACTGAGTTGATCCACTCCATCAGATCCACTGTGTCTGGGTGACAAGTACTGTGAGGTGCTACACTTACTTGATCCACTCCATCAGATCCACTGTGTCTGGGTGACAAGTACTGTGAGGTGCTACACTTACTTGATCCACTCCATCAGATCCACTGTGTCTGGGTGACAAGTACTGTGAGGTGCTACACTTACTTGATCCACTCCATCAGATCCACTGTGTCTGTGTCTGTGATCCACTCCATCAGATCCACTGTGTCTGGGTGACAAGTAGGTGCTACACACTTGATCCACTCCATCAGATCCACTGTGTCTGGGTGACAAGTACTGTGAGGTGCTACACTTACTTGATCCATCAGATCCACTGTGTCTGGGTGACAAGTACTGTGAGGTGCTACACTTGACTTGATCCACTCCATCAGATCCACTGTGTCTGGGTGACAAGTACTGTGAGGTGCTACACACTTGACTTGATCCACTCCATCAGATCCACTGTGTCTGGGTGACAAGTACTGTGAGGTGCTACACTTACTTGATCCACTCCATCAGATCCACTGTGTCTGGGTGACAAGTACTGTGAGGTGCTACACTTACTTGATCCACTCCATCAGATCCACTGTGTCTGGGTGACAAGTACTGTGAGGTGCTACACTTACTTGATCCACTCCATCAGATCCACTGTGTCTGGGTGACAAGTACTGTGAGGTGCTACACTTACTTGATCCACTCCATCAGATCCACTGTGTCTGGGGTGACAAGTACTGTGAGGTGCTACACTTACTTGATCCACTCCATCAGATCCACTGTGTCTGGGTGACAAGTACTGTGAGGTGCTACACTTACTTGATCCACTCCATCAGATCCACTGTGTCTGGGTGACAAGTACTGTGAGGTGCTACACTTACTTGATCCACTCCATCAGATCCACTGTGTCTGGGTCGTAGAATTCCCGCAGGTCATTAAGCTCAACTTTCACTGTTGGCCATTCCTGTAAAATAATGTTCAAGAAAAACTTACCAACCACAACGAATATCTCATTACCACTTTTAAGTGAATTAGCCCATGACATTGTTCAAGGAAGATCTGATATGATACACACAAGATAGGTAATTCAACCTACTGTTGTAATAACATTGCTAAAGGTCATGCTGTAAACCATAAAAACAATTAATGAGTTTCAGTAAGACTTTAACTGTTCAAAGTAAGTATATACAATTAAGTAAAACCGAAGCTCCCGTCATATGACAGGTATACCTACCCTGGCAAACAAGGCTGCCATGACGACGATGAGAGCTGAGTTTCTCAGCATCTGGACCTGCAACAAGGGACATAAGTTACCACAGATGTATATACACCACTCAATCTCACTCAACCTCTTCATCGTGACTTAGTATCACCTTCACGCTAAGTGAGCAAGTTTCAGTTTTATACCGCTTTTAGCAATATCAAGGCAGTGGACAACAGAAATAGGTTTCACACATTGTACCCATGTGGGTAATTGAACCCGGGTCTTCAGCATGATGAGCGAACACTTTAACCACTAGGCTACCCCACCACCTTTCTTCACGCTAAGGATAAACAATCAGTGTTGCAATAATTTGTTGTTTGCTTGTGTGTTGTTTATTACTACACTTAGAAATATTCCAGCTTTCTTAGAGCACTCATAACATCACTACGCCATTTCCTTGTTTCCACACGTTCTCACTTCAGAAAGAAAGACTTACGGAAAATTCCTTCAGGTTGAACTTCTGCATGATAGCCTTCCACATGTCCTTGTCCACAAAGGCCACGCTTCCCAGCACACACATGTACGGCGTCCACAGGTACTTCATCCTCAGTGTGGACATGGCCAGCAGACCAAACAACAACGTCTGGACTGAAGTAGAAACACTGGGGTCAATCTCTGGACTTTAAATGTAGGTTCTTCCAAAATATAGAAAACATGCGTGTTTTAAAGCTAAAGTTGACAGAAATGACACAATTTTCTTGATAATGGACCTGATATGATGATAAGAAAACAAATATGTCAAACTAGAGACTGGTCGGTCATAGCATATATTGCCTGTGTTCATACCTTGGTCCTGATGTTATGTCTCCATTGGGATTGACATACATGTCATTGTATTTCTGGAGATAATATACAGGTGACCTACTTGCTATATAGGCCACTTCTGGTCGTTTGCTGAGAAGGTGTGTGTGTGGTGTCTCTGTGACCATGACCTTGTCACCTGCAGACTGCTTCTTGCCATTTGTTGCTGGTTCGGCAGCCATCTTAACTTCAGATGATTTCCTGCATGGAAAGGTATATGTATGTGTCATGTCCTTTCAAATACACTTTCAGATTTGTCTCTGTCACACTGTGTGGGAAATATCGTCAAGCAGTGAGTGAGTGAATAGTGGTACAAGTTGTTTTGTGAGATGACACTGTCAGTAAATTGTGAGAAGAACAGTTGAGTGACTTTACGACTAACACAGGCACAGGCACAGCCACTCAGACACACACGCATGCATGCCTGTCACAAAGTAAGAGCAATACGATGTTAAACCCGTCTCACCTCAGACAATGACAGACATTACTGAGACTTGCACACCAATACAAACACCATTCATACACATACAACACCACCCTGGCCACTTAATCCTCATTCTAATCACATCTTCTCTGAGACTTTATCTGAGAATCAGTAACAGAAGACAGTTCAACAACATTAATGTAAGATCTATAACCTTGGACACAAAATCTAATCTCAACTCAATACAACATACATCTGTAAAATGACAGACACTGCTCGAGATTTGCACACCAATACCTACACCATTCATACAGTGGCCACTTAATTCTAATGACATCTTCTCTCAGATTTTGTCTGAAAACTGTTCAACAACATTAAGGCAACAAGTCTGCACCAGCAGTAGCCATAATGGAGAAGAGTGCCTACTGGCAGAGGCCATACATTGCTAACTTCAATTTTAAGAAAGGACCACCAACCTGAAGTTCTGAATGATAGCGATGAACAGTGCAATGAACATGGCAGCATGACACAGGACATATGGCGGGAACACGAGCCCAGACGTCAGGCGCTGATAAGTGTCTACTGTGAGGAAGTCGAACGCCCCGAGACACAGGTATAGTCGTGAGTCAAAGTCTCTGCAACAGAGGAGCAGTAGCTGTACAAGCATACATCACAGCAGCAGCATCACACATCTGAGACATCAACACCATCAATATGACAAACAAAGCTTCTCAGTACTGTGAACTGTCATTAACCCAAGGCCCTTTAATTTCATATCATTATTTTAAAAGTGTTCGGAGTTCTGGTGTCCATGAGGTTTGCACATATGGTTGTTGAATTGCCTGTAAATCTTTGACTTTAGGGTAATAATGAGGGCATCCTGACTTTATCATGTAATTTCGAACACTGAGAATAAAGTATGTATGTTAACCAAAATGGTCCAATCTTGCAGACAAGTTACAACACTGATCATTGACACTATTCCACTCTGGCCTTTCCTAGCACAAAAAAACCTAATAGCATTACCATGGTCGTAATTTACCATTCATCATCATCTGAACTGGACCTTATTGGAAGAAACTCAATATACATCTATTCAGCAATGGTCACAACTCTACATATGACATAATCACTTCTGTTAGTCTGCAAGGTTCATGGCCGGGAAGGCTAAAATCGCGACCCTTCTCGGTTCAATCAGCGTAGCCTTCGCGGTACTTGCAATGCACTGTTATGGCTGAATGAACACGGTGCTCCTCACTCGGAGGCTCTGACAAATTACAAAGAAAACAGGATTACCGCGGACGCTCTTTCATTTGGGCACACATACAAATATAAATACAGTTATTTACCCATTTTCATGTCTAACTGCAACTTAAATATACCATTATAGCAATGTTTTGAAAAGAAATTCTTATGAAAATGTATTCCAAGGTAGGTATAAGTATCAGACATGCTCAAAGGTACATCACCAAGATAATTATTTTGAAAATTAACTCTTGCAGTTCCAGAGCCAAATACGACTACTTTAGTCTTTTCGATATTTAATTTTAACTTCCACTTTACACAATATTAATACTATGCTGTAACTCATCCGGACTCAAATGAGACCATGTCATCAGCATGCATCATTACAAAAATCTTAACAAATCCAAATATATCATCAATTTCTACATCATCACAGGCATTAGTTGCTAGATATAATTCAACGCCATTAATAAACAGTGAAAAAAGGAGAGGTGATAAATTTTCTCACTGGCGTACGCCTTTAATACAGTCAAAATAGGTAGAGTCATTTTCACCTGTTGAAATGCTTGGTATTATCATACATATTATAAATAACCTTTTAAACTTACCCAGTAATTCCTTGTTTAACAATTTTTTGCCAAAGTCTCACACGCCAGACATTATCAAAGGCTTTTTGAAAGTCTATAAAAACACTATATAACTTTTTCTTCTTAGATTTAAGCTTAGTATATCAATTAATCCATTAAAAACAAAAATCTTATCCAAAGTAGAGTACCCCTTTCTGAAACCCGAACCGTAAACAAGCGAAGGTTATAACAATGACTTGAAAAGAAATCTATCTACTCATGGATTATGCCTAGTGACTATTATTCTAATGTTTTTATAATTATGTAATTTTTCAAGTAAAATTAATATTTTTATACTTATCCTGACTCATGATCTTTTGCTTATCTCCCTTTTCCTTGTGAATGGTAATGGAACACTTGAATCCCTTGAAGTTCCCGAAGCGGACATAAAAATACACTCACCCACGAGTTACCTCCCTTTTCCCACGTAAACAGTCATGTGACCAGCCTTACTTGTCACTCTCTCCCTTTTCGCGCAAGTGGATGGTTGGGCGAGCACTGGAGTCCCGTATACGGCATTATATCCTTTTTATACCCCCCCAAATCTACTCCCGACATGGATTATGCTTCCCGGCACCGTATCTTTAGCTTTGGCGGTACTCCCCTACTCCCTTGGAAATTAGCTCTCCTGGGAAATCCGAAATATACATTTTAGCCTTCCCAGGACATCTGAAAAATAAGTTTTAGCCTTCCCGGCACGACATCATCTGCAACATTCTGATCCTTAATACTGGCCAATGGCTGTTTCATATATTGGTATAACTATTGCATATTGTGAAAGTCATCAATTGTCACTGAAATACTAGACCAGCCCAACTCACCTCTGGTTCCCATAACCAAACTTTGAACTCAGGAATTTGAATATGTGGTCATCAGCGTCAACTTGCAGCAAGAGCTGAGGAGGAAAAACAAACAAACATATCAAAGGTAAACTACTCTAGTCTATGAGATGTCATTCTAGTTTTGAGTCCTCCATAATGCTACTAAATACATCTCATATGTATATCCCAACACAATCCTCCACTTGTAAATACTTTAGTTATGGCCCTACTTGGACTGTTTCACATTACCTAAGGCAATAACTTGGATATGATGACAGTTATCCCAGTAACATGTCCAGCCCTGTGATGATTAAACTCACATATAACTGTCCTAGCACTAACACTGCTGAGTGTATGGCGCCCACATCCATTCTGACTTTTTTTAATTTATTTTTTTATTTACCATCTTTATTTCCACAGTTTACATAGTACATGTAGAATACATTCACATGAGTATAATTAATACACTTTCACAATCCCCTCATACAATGAATAAACATCTTTAAATATGTTTTGCATACTTTATCTCTGTGTTTCAAATAATAATAACAGAAAACCTTGCAAAGACTGATAAAGTATTCAGCAAGGCATATAGACTCCTCTCAGTGCCATCTAAAGGTAAGGAAGTATCATAAGCAAATTGTGCAAGAACATATTCAATACTTCCTTTTTTTAATGCCTTTTATATTTTTATTATTTCTTATAAGTATAGCCAAAATTTCTGCACATAAGATAAAAATATATGGTGATACCGGATCTCCTTGACGACAACCTCTGGCTATAGGAACAAAAGGTGCTCGCAAATCCATTTACAAGTACACTTGATTTCATAAACTTAAAGAAAGTTCTAATCCACTTCTGAAAACTAGGTCCGAAATTAAAGAATCTTAACACATTTAGTATAAAATTTCTGTCAACTAAATTAAAAGCCTTTTAAAAATCAATTAGAACTAATAGTCCTGGTATTTGATAAGATTCTGTATACTCCATTAGATCGTATATCAGCCTTGTGACCTCACCAATATATCTTCCTGGTACAGAACCTCTTTGATCATCATTTATTATTAAAGGGAGTATCTTTTTCATTCTATTGGCTATAACAGCTGATGCAATTTTATATGATGTGTTAAGGAGAGAAATTGGCCGCCAAGTTTTAAAAAATAGTTTTGGTTTGTTTTCTTTTGGTAGGCATGTAATTAATCCTTGTTTCTGAGTAACTGATAGATTTTCGTTTCGATATGCATAATTTAAAGAATTTATCAAGAATTTATTTAAGTCTATCCAAAAGAATTTTAAAAATTCTGTTGTAAAACCGTCTGGTCCAGGTCTTTTTCTGTTTTTCATTTTGTTCAATGCTTCTAGAGTTTCCTCATATGTTAGTTCGCCCTCTAAAGTTGCGGCACTGTCTTCACCTAGTTTTTGTATATCATATTTATTTAACAAAGAATCAAGATTAACTTGTGTGCAGTTTTCATTTTTATAAAGTTTTTTTTATAAAAGGTTTGTGTTTCCTTTAGTATTTCTTCCTGATCTTTAATGGTTGATCTATCGTTTGTTTGAATTTCTGATATAGACTTGTTCAGGAAATTTCTAAATTCCAAATTTAAAAAGTATCTACTTGGTTTTTCTCCCTGTTCTGCCCATTTTGCTTTAGATCTAATAAAGGATCCCTTTGTTTTATTTGTTTCAAAATCATTAAGTTCAGTTTTTGTATCATTTATTCTTACTAAAATTTCTTTGTTCTGTAAACTACCTCTGTTATCCAGTTCTATCTCTAAATCATGTAATAATGTTTCCAGGTCTCTGATTCTACTCTTATCTTTTGTTTTCTTTGTTGATGTATAGTAAATTGTTAGGTCTCTAATTTCCATAAGAATCATTTCCCACAGAAGTTGATCATTAATTTGGTATTTTGAATTTTGGTCTTCTGTTTCGAAGTTATATTTGTTCAGAGTGTTTTTAATAGTTTCCTTGACTAATCGTACATATTTTGGATCTTGTAATAAAGAGTTATTGAATTTCCAAAAACCTTTTCCTCTTTGTGTTTCAGATAGAGATAATGTCATAGAAATAAGTGAATGGTCCGAATCTATACTTGGACATATGTCGCACTTGATAACATTTTGTAGTAAATTATGAGAGGTAAAAAAATAATCAAGTCGAGCTTGTTTGGTAAATCTTTTCTCGAAGGGGTTTGTTTCCCTCCATGGATCTTTTAAATCTAGTACATGTATCAAATCTGTAAAAAAGATTCTAGCTTTTGGATTGTTGATATTTTTATAATTGAAAGTGTCTTTCGTAGGGTCTTGTACTACATTCCAATCTCCGCATAAAATAATTTGTGCCCCTCCTAAGCGTTCCATGTGTTCTTTAATTGTATCGTAAAATTCTGGTGTGTCTTGGTTTGGGCCATATATGCTTGATATTGTGTAAACTTTTTCATATATTTTTATATTTAATATTATGTAATTTCCTGAATCATCATCGGCAACCACATCTTCAACTTTGAATTCAAAGCTATGATTAAATAGAACAGCTGTTCCTCTAGCATTACTTTTAAACAATGTCATACAGCATTGATTGTAGCCCCATTGCCCCTTAATGATCTGTTCTTGATCTTTAGTAAAATGAACATCTTGTAAACAGTAAGAAGCGGAACAACTTTTTCTTTTAAACACATTATTTAAACCCCTACAGTTTAGAGACATAATCTTAATGTTTTCCTTTTCAATCATTTTCGATGCTGCTGATTATATCTGAATTCATAAATGCTATGTAGTCATAAGAATAGTATACAATGGGATTTGTGAAAATGTATATGTCACTAACATATTTTGTGGATGTTTCCTTATACTGTATATGGAAACAAAAATTCAAACATTTCAACAATATAGATGTACAAAATACTTCCAGCATCGTAAAACCAAGATGAATTTATGTTTTTTTTATACACTCTCCTTTTTTAATAGGAAAATTGACATGTGGTACTTAATTATAGTGCAACTGCAATGGTATCTTCAGCATAGCTCTATTGTCTCAGATATTGTATTATCGATACTGTTATTCGACTAAAACAGTATGTTACCATCCAATGTAAAATCCAAAACACTATGCAACTAGAAGTAGAAGAATACGTTTACCATAGATATAATACAATAAATATTGTAGTGTCAGTATCGCTAAGAAATCAGAATTCTATAGGGATTTTAGCTGAAAGGGAGAGAAATAGTAATACATAGCGAATATAAATCAAATAGTTTTTGACCTTCATCCATATGTTCCCACGTTTCTATGAACATGAAAACATCCCATTAAAAATTCCTCACTGCGCAAAAATATACAAACTCCTTGCAGTGTCTAAAAGTATAAATGTGCACTTTGACTCTGCACTTACAAATTACGTTTTATAAATAAATGAAAATATCCACTACTACATAATATACTGTCAGCATATACTCAAACAGTTAATCTCTACAGAAAGGATAATGTTCCGTTCACGGTTGTAAACTCACAACCGCGTAAGCTACGGAAGTCTGAATAGTTGTAAATTACATCTATAAATAGAAAAGCATGTGGTGTTTGTAGTTTTCACAGCTATATCTCATTTTGTATACAGCATAGTTTCTCAATGATTTGTATCAGTCACAAACAAGTAATAGAGTTACATTCTGTAATGGATATAACCACCATTGCACAACATATAAGCATATACAGTGGAGAACGAAATGGCCCTGGTAATTAATCTCAACGAAAGGAATAACCGACATTCCGTTGTAGGCTTATTACCTTGCATTCTGACTTGATCTCTGATGGATAATGATACAGCCATGTTTTGTTTGTAAACACTGAAGGTAGTGCAGGCGTGCATATTCTTCCGTTAATGACTACAAGGGACCCATATTTTATCTGTATGGGTTTGTTGAAACGGAATTACCACTTGATGGGTGAAACATGCGCATCGCTGATTGCTATTTCCAGCTTAGTTTATGAGATGAATACACATGGAAATCTTAATCCCTGCATATCATATGAAGTCTAGCACACAAAGTGAATACAACTGAAGAGGTAAATCATCAATCAGATAATGACTAACATCCATGTGTTCAGGCCGAGGGAGAACTGTGCAAGACTACCCGCTGTATGTGGCCTACCTTGAGTAGCGTTGTGATGACTCCCGCCAACACCAGCACTAGCACACTGTAGACGACTGTCGTCACGATTCCCTTTATAACGCCGCCAGCTCTCTCCACATCCCCCTATAACAACACAACACAAAGTATACTTTTCATTAACAACACAACACAAAGTATACTTTTCATTAAGAACACAACACAAAGTATACTTTTCATTAACACAACACAAAGTATACTTTTCATTAACACAACACAAAGTATACTTTTCATGACACAACACAAAGTATACTTTTCATTAACACAACACAAAGTATACTTTTCATTAACACAACACAAAGTATACTTTTCACAAAGTATACTTTTCATTAACACAAAGTATACTTTTCAAACACACAAAGTATACTTTTTTCACAAAGTATACTTTTCACAACACAAAGTATACTTTTCATTAACACAACACAAAGTATACTTTTCATGACACAACACAAAGTATACTTTTCATTAACACAACACAAAGTATACTTTTCATTAACACAACACAAAGTATACTTTTCATGACACAACACAAAGTATACTTTTCATTAACAACACAACACACAGTATACTTTTCATTAACAAAACAACACAATGTATTCTTCTCCTAGCCAAGCTGACACTTCTGCCAGGCCTTGTTGAGACTACCCACCTTGATGTACATGACAGCGTAGGAAGCTAGGACTAGACTCATCCCGAGGGACACGAGGATCATTTTGTTGATGAACTGGAAGAGGCATACCAGCAGCATGGTCGCCAGCATCACATGCAGCATGTTGCGTACCTGTCAAACACGTACATAATTACTTCAACCATCCTCACAAATGCTTGGCCATATTCAAGGGTGCTCAACTTCAATAATACTTAGATATTTTGAATATCACGCAAACATTATTGACATGTTGATAAAAAAATAATAGTTGTTTTCACAGATTTGATCTTATGTGTATTTATTACATGACCCTCCCATTAATTCTATGACTTTAGTCTGGCCAGTAAAGCAACACTAGTTTCTTGAAAAAAAACCCCACAACTTCCTGGATGATCACAATCTGCATCAAAAGTGTTTTGTTTCACACTGCAGCAAATTGTATTCAAGATAATGGCCACCTGTAAATAACTGGTGTCAGAAACTGATCTTTCAATATTCTTCACAAGGTGGGGCGGTGGGGTAGCCTAATGGTTAAAGCGTTGGCTCGTCACGCCGAAGACCCCGGGTTCGAATCCCTACATGGGTACAATGTGTGAAGCCCATTTCTGGTGTCCCCCACCGTGATGTTGCTGGAATATTGCTAAAAGCGGCGTAAAACCAAACGCAGTCAGTCAGTCAGTCAGTCAGTCAGTCTTCTTCAAGGTGAACAAGTCACCAACCCTAGCCAACTGATCCATGTTATCACCTCTTACCACCGGATCAGTTGTGGAGACCTATTCTAACCAAGAATCTCTACGGAGTTTTGATATAATTGGTCAGGGCTACCTCCCACCAAGACACAGGGTGAGTGAGTGAACAGTGCCCAGACTCAGTTGTTACCTTGTATGCTGGGATGATTCCAAGGATCCAGACACCGAACAATGTGGACACTTGCAGCAGGAAGACAAACTGGTTGAACTGCCAGCACAGTGCGAAGAGGAATGTGGAAGTCAAGATGACAGACAGTAGCACTTTCTGTAATCACAAGAACAGATGGTAAAGCACAGTATAAATCTCATCTCAAATGATCATCGATGTTTTCTTTCTAGACAGGATATGTATTTGCTCACCAGATAAAGATCTACATGTATTTTTTCTCTCAAAGATGATAACACAAACATTTCAGGACATCCAGCATAAATAATGAACAAGTTAGGTCAGTTAGGTCACCAGACTTACTTCTTTGAGTTTTGAAATGGCTCCAGCCTGGAAGTAGATTGTAATGGCAGTCACCTGGACCCAGAGGAATGGTAGGGAGAAGCTCTCCCTCAGGGGAATGGTGTAACCCACACGAGTTGTGTCAATCCTGGAACATGCCACCATTACAAATCAGACTGACTTGGGTTGAACAGTAGTGTAGAACTTTCCATCACCCCTAGACTCTACACGCTTTCCTAACCTATAAATATTGGTAGGTGTTTACAGACTAAACATCACAAGCTGGGTAATCTAGGTCTCAAAACCACAACCAACGTATCCTGGCTGGGGAAAGAGAGGCAACTCTGCACATTTCTGTGGTTTAGATTGTAGTGAGTGAGTTTAGTTTTATACCGCTTTTAGCAATATTCCAGCAATATCATGGCAGGGGACACAAGAAATGGGCTTCACACATTGTACCCATGTGGAGAATTGAACCAGGTCTTCAGCGTGACGAGTGAACGCTTTAACTACTAGGCTACCCCACCGCCCCTGGTTTAGATTGTAACTGTAAACCATGACTTCTGTAACGCACCTGTTGGCAACATAGAACCCTGATGTGAGGACGCCAGCTAGCCAGGTCCCACTGACAACCCATGCAGATGTGAAGAGGGCTGCCACCAACAGGGCATGGAGTGCAAAGGTACAGATGATGTAGAAGAGAATCGGCAGCATCTGTAGACAGACAAATCATATTATAGAAACTTATCGCTCTGTGCGATAGTCACAGAAAAGTCAACTTTGGAGACAAACGTACTTCAATGCCACCTGTAGATTTACCATGAGAACAACTGTAGACAAAGCTTGTCATCACCTTGACCTCTTGTACTTTATATCAAATACCCAGTTCTTAGCGTATTACCCAGTGCTCACCTTAACCCACAATACTCTACACAATATACCCAAAACTCTAGTACAAGACACCCTCAGTACTCACCTTGACCCCCACTACTCTGTACATGACACCCAGTACTCACCTTGACCCATTCTACTCTGTACAAGACACCCAGTACTCACCTTGACCCATTCTACTCTGTACAAGACACCCAGTACTCACCTTGACCCACTACTCTGTACAAGACACCCAGTACTCACCTTGACCCATTCTACTCTGTACACAACACCCAGTACTCACCTTGACCCCGACTACTCTGTACAAGACACCCTGTACTCACCTTGACCCCGACTACTCTGTACAAGACACCCAGTACTCACCTTGACCCATTCTACTCTGTACACAACACCCAGTACTCACCTTGACCCCGACTACTCTGTACATGACACCCTGTACTCACCTTGACCCATTTTACTCTGTACACAACACCCAGTACTCACCTTGACCCCGACTACTCTGTACAAGACACCCAGTACTCACTTTGACCCCGACTACTCTGTACACGACACCCTGTACTCACCTTGACCCCGACTACTCTGTACACGACACCCAGTACTCACTTTGACCCCGACTACTCTGTACATGACACCCAGTACTCACTTTGACCCCGACTACTCTGTACATGACACCCTGTACTCACTTTGACCCCGACTACTCTGTACACGACACCCAGTACTCACCTTGACCCCGACTACTCTGTACACAACACCCAGTACTCACCTTGACCCCGACTACTCTGTACACAACACCCAGTACTCACTTTGACCCCGACAACTCTGTACATCTGTACATGGCATCCTGTACTCACTTTGACCCCGACTACTCTGTACAAGACACCCTGTACTCACTTTGACCCCAACTACTCTGTACATGACACCCTGTACTCACTTTGACCCCGACTACTCTGTACAAGACACCCAGTACTCACCTTGACCCCGACTACTCTGTACACGACACCCAGTACTCACCTTGACCCCGTCTACTCTGTACACGACACCCGGTACTCACTTTGACCCCGACTACTCTGTACATGACACCCAGTACTCACCATGACCCATTATACTCTGTACATGACATCCTGTACTCACTTTGACCCCGACTACTCTGTACACGACACCCAGTACTCACCATGACCCATTATACACTGTACATGACACCCTGTACTCACTTTGACCCCGACTACTCTGTACACGACACCCAGTACTCACCATGACCCATTATACTCTGTACATGACACCCTGTACTCACTTTGACCCCGACTACTCTGTACACAACACCCAGTACTCACCTTGACCCCGACTACTCTGTACACAACACCCAGTACTCACCTTGACCCCGACTACTCTGTACACGACACCCAGTACTCACCTTGACCCCTGAGTACACGACACCCGGTACTCACTTTGACCCCGACAACTCTGTACATCTGTACATGGCATCCTGTACTCACCTTGACCCCGCAACCCTGTACACGACACCCAGTACTCACCATGACCCATTATACTCTGTACAAGACACCCTGTACTCACCTTGACACCCAGTACTCTGTACATGATAGCCAGGACCACCTCCTGGTAGATGTTCATTCTTTCCAGGATGTTGATAACACTTGGGTGTTCCGTCACCTTGTCATTCATCAGGTCATAGATACCTTCACACAGAAGCAACCATGTACACACATTCCGACTTTAATCAAATTCTGTTGCATACC
This sequence comes from Haliotis rubra, assembly GCF_003918875.1. Taxonomy (NCBI): domain Eukaryota; kingdom Metazoa; phylum Mollusca; class Gastropoda; order Lepetellida; family Haliotidae; genus Haliotis; species Haliotis rubra. The sequence goes on from NW_025767157.1 coordinate 2,643,859, forward strand.
AAGCAAAGATAATTCATAGCCAACTGCAGGGACGTTGAAAATATTTCATGTTACTCTACTGGGTGATAAAGAAATATGATTTATTGTAATTGAGCAAAGTCAGTAAAACATAAAGTGATCCCTACACTGTATTGCTGTAAGGAGAGAGGGGAACAGATCAAGTCTGGCCAAAATAAACTTGCAATGTCAGTGAGTGTCACTCACTGTCTGGGCACCCACCTTGTGCTATAGATGGAGCCTTGACCATCTGTTTGTAGTAGGAGTAGTACAAGCCAGACTCTGTACGGAATGATATTTCTCTCTCCACCTCCTGCAATAACAAACCAATTGTGTAGATCGCTGCTCATCACTGGATTGTCTGGTCCAGATTCAATTATTTACAGACCACAGCCATATAGCTGAAACATTGTGGACTGCAGCGTTAAACACCAAACAAACAAAACAAAGCAACAACAAAACTACACATTAACATATCATAGCCATACTTGTGTTCTGTCATCCTTAGATGATAGCGTGTTAGATGATTATGTATGTTGTTGTTATGTTGGTATATTATAATTCATATATGCTACTCAAAAAGGTTAAGACAACTTAAGGGCTTGCCAATGCTTTCATATTAGTAACCTGTCATGGCATGGCATGATAGATGAACTATAGTAACCTGGCATGGCATGGCATGATAGATGAACTATAATAACCTGTCATGGCATGGCATGATAGATGAACTATGGTAACCTGTCATGGCATGGCATGATAGATGAACTATAGTAACCTGTATGGCATGAAAGATGAACTATGGCATGATAGATGAACTATAGTAACCTGGCATGGCATGGCATGATAGATGAACTATAGTAACCTGGCATGGCATGGCATGATAGATGAACTATAATAACCTGTCATGGCATGGCATGATAGATGAACTATAGTAACCTGGCATGGCATGGCATGATAGATGAACTATAATAACCTGTCATGGCATGGCATGATAGATGAACTATAGTAACCTGTCATGGCATGGCATGATAGATGAACTATAGTAACCTGGCATGGCATGGCATGATAGATGAACTATAGTAACCTGTCATGGCATGGCATGATAGATGAACTATAGTAACCTGTCATGGCATGGCATGATAGATGAACTATGGTAACCTGTCATGGCATGGCATGATAGAGATGAACTATAGTAACCTGGCATGGCATGGCATGATAGATGAACTATAGTAACCTGTCATGGCATGGCATGATAGATGAACTATGGTAACCTGTCATGGCATGGCATGATAGATGAACTATAGTAACCTGGCATGGCATGGCATGATAGATGAACTATAGTAACCTGGCATGGCATGGCATGATAGATGAACTATAGTAACCTGTCATGGCATGGCATGATAGATGAACTATGGTAACCTGTCATGGCATGGCATGATAGATGAACTATGGTAACCTGTCATGGCATGGCATGATAGATGAACTATGGTAACCTGTCATGGCATGGCATGATAGATGTAACCTGGCATGGCATGGCATGATAGATGAACTATGGTAACCTGGCATGGCATGGCATGATAGATGAACTATAGTAACCTGGCATGGCATGGCATGATAGATGAACTATGGTAACCTGTCATGGCATGGCATGATATGATGAACTATGATAGTAACCTGTCATGGCATGGCATGATAGATGAACTATAGTAACCTGGCATGGCATGGCATGATAGATGAACTATAGTAACCTGTCATGGCATGGCATGATAGATGAACTATAGTAACCTGTCATGGCATGGCATGATAGATGAACTATGGTAACCTGTCATGGCATGGCATGATAGATGAACTATAGTAACCTGGCATGGCATGGCATGATAGGATGAACTATAGTAATATGAAAGAATCCAAATTTTTGTATTGAGCAGTGTAGAATACCTTGATGTTTGTGAACCACAGTCTGTTTTCATGCAGTGTGTACATCAGCCATGCATGGGCGTAGCCGCACACACACATCGCGATCACCCCCAGCACCACATTCTTGAAGATGGTCGTAACCATGTCAGATGCTTCCTCATCACTTCCGTTCTGTGTCGGTGTCTTTGATCTTGACCTTGGGTCTGCATTACGACCTCCACCTTTACCCTTTCGTCTTCTTGTGTCAGACATGTTTAACTGCAAAACAGAAATGATCATCACAGTTCAAACAACAACACTGCAAAACTGTCAAAATTTCTGTTTCTGAAGGTTCCATATTCTTGTAGCAAACCATATTTTTCATTCCATGAAGCATTTGTCTTGTTCAAACATTACATACACATATAAGTTACTTGACTCAATATTTTAGTTTGTTGTCAACTAGTGTAAACTATGATGACTTTTAACGGACACTTTACTACTGAAGTTGTATCTGGATGTATTCACAGAGCTACAGATAACTTTTTGGGTCATTGAGTTATGTACTCTCTTGTGTTCATCTCAATTGGGTATCCTAATTTTCCTTTGAGTAACCAAACAAATTGTACTCACCTCACTCAAACTCAATTGGGTATTTTGCCATTTTCCATTAATTGTAAAAATATAATAAAGTTTAAATGTTAGTGTTTCTTATTTATATTTGATCTGTAATATGAGAAATGATCAGAAAGACTGCAAGTTGCCACGTTCATGTCCTGAAATAGAACCTCTCAATATACCTCAGTTATTTTATCTATACACATTTCCGAAGCTAAGATTTGACATTTTTTTGTGTACGCATGCAAGATCACATTTACTGGGTATTTACAAAAATTCAAGCGTACTTGTACGCAATAGACTTAATAGGAATTGAGTTTTCACATAAATATTTGCGTAATTTACGTAGATACGCAGCTTATCTGTACCTCTGTATTCAGGATCTTAATGATAGGAAAATATCCTGAACAAAAGAACATTTTTTTCAAGCAGTCACATCTGTTGATCCACATAGATGAAAGGCGTCAGTGTTTGATATTGACAGTTTAACTTGACTTGAGTGTATTGCCTTCAGAGCCTGGACAATTATAATGTGTTGACTGTTCCACCAATCAATCCACCTCCCTCTAGAATAGCAGCATTAGGAATGTCTCTAATGGACTGACAGCAGAGTGATTTTATATCAACTTATATAGACAAATAGGGCCAGTTAGACAATCAAACATTTAGCAGGACAACACAATTAAACAATTTCCATCAAATTGGAAAATCAGCGCTTGTCAAAACTGATAAAACATAAAAAGTTAAGGGCTGTTCTGTTGATAAAAAGAGCTGTCCTCTAATATAATAGCAGTGTTATATACCAGATGTTTAGTAAGTTTCCCTTATACAGTATATTCTTCAGGCACTGCATGAAAATCCTAGCACTACCAACAATGATGTGTATGCGATTGCTGGGGGTAAGATACCAGCTCACTCCACATATTTAGCACTCCAGGATCAAGTTTAAGAGATCACTTGATATGACATAGATAAAAGCTAGATTCAAATACTCATATATGATATATGACTTATATCCCAGTTCTTATATCATTGATATATGTCAATATATCATTGTATCATAACTGCTGAGTAATCGAGCTAATACTATGCACACAAACATGGCATGATCTGATTTACCTGTCTGGCTTCACACTTACTTAACATTGGATCAGCTCCCATCTAATGCAGTAATCTAGCCAGGTGGCCAACTAGTCTGCTGATAGTCACTGACAGAACCAGTTTAACAAGACAGAAACAGGTTCAAATGACATAACAGGGTTCTCACAGAATCAATGAACCCTGTGGTGGAGCTTCAGACTCACACATGGGTACAGTGTCATGCAAGGTCATATCTGCCCTCTGTAATCAGCAGTTGGTAACATGAGCGGCTTGTTGAAACCACACTATGTACTGAAGTCTTGTTACCTCCCACATTACTGGGTAGACAGTCTAGCCCAGTCTGTAGGATCTGTATTAGTTGGAATACATGATAGCAGAACATATTGGTGTCTGGACATTCGAAGTATTTCATGAACACATGATATATTTTATGTATTGACATAATCAGGAGCGTGATTTCAGATTGTGGTTTGTTGTTTAATGTCATATTCCAGTGGTTTGTAAATAATCAAGTCTGGACATGATAATCTGGTTCTTTTTCTCTGTCAGTCCAAATGTCCTGAAGAAGTTTTCTAAACTTGGTAATGATACTGAAGAACATCATGTCAAAAGTTGACAAACTCATGAAAATTACCAATAGCTGTTTGCCTCGACCTCCATCAAAATAAATGAGACTGACTGACTGAGTTTTGGTTTTATGCCGCTTTTAGCAATATTCCAGCAACATCATGGCGGGGGAAACCAGAAATGGGCTTCACACATTGTACCCATGTGGGGATTCGAACCCGGCCTTCGGCGTGACGAGCCAACGCTTTAACCATTAGGCTACCCCAACGCCCCAAAATAAGTGAGAAGTAGACACATATCACTATCACTATTGAAATTAAGGGGACTTGGGGTCTTCAAGACATGCTCCCTTAAGTATTGAAATTCAGGGACACCCTATATTTTCACCTTTTAACATTTGGGGTATGATGTGGAGTACATTATTTCCGCACTTAATTTCAAGCAGTGTACATCATGTATACATAATGGTGTCATTATTACCAAAATGCTTTCCGTTTTTTCTTGTTTACAGTGAGAAAACAAACATGTTCCAGCAGCTAAATCTGATCAAGTTTGTCATCAAACTTGTCTACTTGCCAACACTACATTCTGAAATGTGAATATTACACATTTGTATCCACCTAATCAGACTACTTCAAATTGAGATTATGTATTGAAGAAGCCAAATCTCATAACAGTTAAATTTAAAGGTAATTGTTAAATATAATTTATTTACTTACTTAAATATAAACAAGATAAGGTAATTTCTTGAAACATTATTATAAGGTATGTTTGGGTGTATTTATAAATAGTCTGTCAACAAGTGGATATACATACTAGTTACACATGAAACATCCTTGAAGATGTTACAGAGCTGATGTGATAAGCTCAGTCTAGATCCAAAACATGCACTACACCCGAGACACCATCATGACATGCCCTAGCACACCACTACCACCATCTATAGCCTATCTACAGCTATATCACTATCACCTACACCTTGATAACCACTGGCACCTGCAACCTACTCTACTGTCAGAACAGCATGTAAATACATCATTACTTTGTTGTGGAGGTGTTGCTTGTTATAACCACCCAGGAAGATGCTCCATGTGGCTGGACATCAACGTCACACAGGAAGGCGTCGCTAGGTCTTACTATTGAGGGGACTGACAGAAACATATTTCTCCATTTTATATATATTTTTCAAAAAGGCATAAATGAATTCTTTGTAAATGCTAAAACATTGTAAATAAAGTGAATTTCAAGTTTTAAAGTCAAGTATTAGATACAAATACCATGCTGTGGTAATGGTTTGGACAGTATATATTCAAGTCGGAAAACTGACATGAAGATGTTTGACAGGGTCCCCCTTGTAACTCCCTACAAGGATCAGCTTGTCATGTCTGACTGCACACTACCATACAGGTTTGCCAGCTTCAACAATTCTATTCATACGTGAATTGTGTCAATACAGCCTGGTCTCCCTGGTTCACCACTGTGGGCAAGTCCCACTGCTCTCCTACCTTGTGCTTAAACAAACCCTACAACCATTCACACACACAGACATACACTTCTGATGTGGACAGTCTCCAGGTTTACCTGTCGTAACATATATATTGCATCGTTCACTGCACTAGCTGAAGATTCCCTGTAACCATATTTGCTACTTGTCTTCTGAATCTACAGTATGAAACTACATAGTCTTTGCTTATTTAATTTACTTCATACCATAAAACAGACCATGTGTTGCCAATAAATATTGATGTTATGCCATTGATGTAGTATTTGATGCATTTTTAACAATGTCTCAACATCAAGGCTCTAGGGAATTTCTATTTGGTCAAGAATTGAACCTGTGTGTGTAGGCTTGGATGGCTGTACCTCCTGGGAACATCTATCTTATGGTTTATAGCTTCAAACAAGACTCTATTGAAAATAAAGACATAAAGTCGTGGTGTACTGGTCATAACAGGTCACAGAAGAAGGATTGTTGTGCTTGCTTTGTCAAACTATTGTGGCAAAAAACCTTGGGCATATCTGCCTGGTGCATAAGTTATGTCAATATAATAGAAACTGTCACCATATTTCAAAACTAAAAACTTAAAAATTACTAAACTCAATACTAAAACTGATCTACTCCTATATCTGATACACAGTATTAACTAATACACCACAAGCTGCAGGTTGATCTCCACATAACAGTCTTTGAGTGGCAGTTTTAGATGTTGGAGAGTCTGATAAAGACAAACTTTATGGATGAACAACATCTTTATTCAGGTGATGCGACGTTTCTTTACAGATTCTTGCATCGTTGTCAAGCAGGTATGAAGAATCTGAAACGTTGCATCACCTGTTTATGTTCATCCATAAAGTTTGTCCTTACCTCTACATAACAGCCTGTACAGTGTGTCCACCATTGTCAGGTGTTGCTCTGATAGCAGGCATCTGTTCAGATGAAATCAAAACATGGATTTTCATACAAAGCTGCCAGAATCTGATTAATTGCCATTCAAAATGGTCCCTGCATGAGGACAAACTCAATATTTACACCATTTAAGATTACCGGTATATGTTGCAGCTGTTGATCAGTGAAACTTTGTATTGTGTGTCTATATGATCAATAATCTCTGAGTGTGTCCATGTGCATGCTATATACCGGTATGCTATATTCTATTCTATCCATCTATTCATCCATCCACCCACCCATTCATTATCCATCCATCCATCCATCCATCTACCCACCCACCCATTATCCATCCATCTACCCACTCACCCACCCACCCATCTACCCACCCATCCATCCATCCATCACCCACCCATTATCCATCCATCCATCCATCTATATTAGATTGTATGAGTGGCATACCTGCATTTCATATAAAACAACAACACAAGCTGTGCCTGAGGAAAGGCAGGGAGGTCCTGAAATCTCCTGAGTGGGAGATAACAGACTGATTACGATACGATGCTTCACTTCAAATGTTTTCTGTGGGCACTGACTTTAAACCCAGATAATGTCCTGAAACATGTTATTTCAAGTAAAATGAAAGAACAAGTAAAAGATCAACCCTCAACAGGTTGCTACAGGGACTAATAATGTCCCTCCTCTTTAACCCTCACTTTGACGTCAAATACAATTCAAAATATAGGTACATCATGCACACAAACAAACTTCACAGTTTGGTATTCTGTGGAAAATTCCATGTTTTGTGAAATCATCCACTATCATTGCATGGAGAGCAAAGTGGCTGAAAAGTAGGCCACTTTTTAAGCATTACTAAATCACCATTCATTGCATTATTCAGAGTATATTTTGGAACAGATAAAAATATTATAAATATCAAATATTTACTTGGAGAATTAAATTTAAAAAAACATATTTGTGATCATGGATAGTTGTCTTTGATGAAATCACCAATTATCATTTTCAAACATTGCTGATAACCCTAGAATCTCTTTGAATGTTTGGAAAATCATCATTATTTTGTTTCACCCAATTAATTTCACTATTGATATCTTTTGTATTGGTACAAGACAGGGAACCAGTTTAAATTGGCACCAATTATGTTATAATCTAAGGGGGCAACTCATGTTTTGGTCTGAAACGAAAGACTGACTTTCCATGCATATTTTGAGCTTCCTGCTGTCAATGTGACCAAACATTATCGTATATTAAAACAAGAAAAAATTGTGTCCAGGGTCACGGATGCCCCTGCTGACATTCATAAGACATATAAAGAACAATAACTGAACAAAATTCACGAACAAGTTCAATAAACATCTATGCAACTATGACATGCACACCTTTCAGGTCTCAATGAAACACATGTATAAGCTTAATCAATTCTGTTGAGCAGTTTTTGTGGAGAAGTGGATAGACTTAATCCCCTATTTCACTATCATCAGAGAGAAATTCAGGAAAATTTATCTAAGTTCAAAATTCTCTAAACATACAAAAAATTATAATATACGAAAACAAAATATTAGATGCACACCTTTAGAGTCTCTATAAAAGACATATGTAAGCTAAATGAGTTTTGCGCTATGGGTTTTGAGGAGAAGTGGATAAAGTACACCCCTGTTGTATGGGTAATACCCCAATGTAAACTGTCACCATATTTGGACATACAACAGTCCATGAAATAAGCGTTAACAAAGTTAAGAGTGTGAAAAGTGTCGTGGTGACCTTGAAGATAAGGTCAAGGTCACCCAAAATCAACTGGTGTTTCCCCAATGTATGCTGTCACCAAATTTGAAGACATTGGTACAACATCAATGAGATGCCGTGTTAAGAAGAGTTGGAAAAGTGTTCAAAGTGTCGTGGTGTTGAAAATAGGTCAAGGTCACCGAAATACATTGGTGTCTGTGTAATCCCCTAATGTAGGCTGTCACCAAATTTGAAGACATTGGGTACAACAGTCCATGAAATATCGCGCTAAGAAAAGTTGAAAAGTGGTCAAAGTGTCGTGGTGACCTTGAAGATAAGGTCAAGGTCACCCAAATCCACTGGTGTCTGCATAATCTCCCAATGTAGGCTGTCACCAAATTTGAAGACATTGGGTACAACATTTCATGAGATATCGCGTTAACAAGAGTTAGAAAAGTGGTCAAAGTGTCGTGCTGACCTTGAAAATAAGGTCAATGTCACCCAAATCGACTGGTGTCTGCATAATTTGAAGACATTGGGTACAACAGTTCATCAGATATCGCGTTAACAAGAATCGGGACATACGGACGGATGCCGCTGAATACATAGTCCCCCGTTCCGGGTTGCGGCTGGGGACAATAAACTAGCAATAGCAATATCACTGTGGAGGCTAGTGAAAGCAATAGATTGCTGTAGAAGCTAAAGTGGTAAGTTTTGGCATATTCTGGAACATATTCAATATGGCAGGTTAAAGTTAACTGTTCAACTGAGAGTTTTAGTCATAAAACAAAGATTGATCAACATTGGAGAAGTTTGATGGAGAAGTTGATAGACTTCATCCCCTATTACACTATCATCATAGAGAAATTCAGCAAAATGTACCTCAGTTCAAATGTCTCTAAACTTACAAAAAAAACAATAAAATACAAAAACAAAATATGAGATGCACACCATTAGAGTCCCAAGAAAGCGCATGTATAAGTTCATTGAATTCCACAGAGTGTTTTTTGTGGAGAAGTCGATAGAGTACATTCCCTGTTTCGTACAGACGGATGGACGGACGGACACGGAGGGTAACCCTATATGCCCCTAGCCATATATGGCGGGGGCATAAAAATTGATATCCAGTAATTTCAAAATTGTGTATTTCTTCATGTAAGATAAAAAGTGGTGTGAAGTATCTGTCCTTGTCAATAGTTCTGGAGGTACAAGTGGCCATTATAAGAGCCAATAAATAACCATGGATGACTGTGTTCACCTGACAAGGTAGGTTTAAGTGTTTACAGATCAGTGAAAGTCACTTAACAAGTGGTTCTATAGCAGTTAGATAGTCAGTGCACATTGTCAAGCTAATGACTCTGAAAATATAGAAAACACCAGAAAAAATATACCAGAAATGATCAGAATAGAACTAAACGAAACAAATATTCTTAAAGATAAGGAAGAATCAGAATCTTTACATGAATGTCCTATTTGTTTTATGAAGATCATGACAATCTAATATTTCATTTGTCTTTACTGTAACAACAGAACTCTATTAGGTGACTTCAAGAAAGTTTATTTATGGTATTGTTAGCAACACTTTAAGCCTTACCCTATAGATGACTTACATGATCTATTTGTCATAAAAACCATTCATACAGACATAACAATCACCACTTTCAAAATTCTTTTCAGTTGTCCTTAGATAATCTGCTAAGCTGGTGTTTACTCTAAATAACAGGTGTCCTCAACACGATTAACATAAACACCCCAAACACCTAGAGCCTTTTATTGTTCTTACAGAAGATATAACGCTTCATGTAGCAATCACATTCATGCAGACACATACAAGGAGATTTCACATGAAATCAGCCATGAATTTACCATAACAAGGAATGCTTGGCGTCTCCAAAACATGGAGTCTGAATGTGTAAGTAATGACCCAAGTTCAGGACTGTGCACAGATTAATAGAGAGATAAGTACTGCTTATGTAATGACTATAAGGATAGGCTGCAGAGAGCTGGAGGTTTTAGTGCCAACACAAATATCGGTAATAATGTCAGGCTATTAAACTGACATATCTATAGACTGGGCCACTTGTATAGAAATGTGGCGTTATCGAGGCTGAGAAGGTAATCAATCAGGGCTGAAAGTGACATGGCTTGTTGACTCCACACGATACTCGATGTAAAGTGTGAAGGCCAGCTAGTGAAGGCCAGTTAGTGTGAGTTGGATTATCAAGTGGTTACCAACATCATATGCCATGACAGCTCTTTCACATTTATCTGATTTCTATGCTGAATTTGAAAAAGACCCTACGTTTCTTCAATGAAAGCCCCTGTAAAGTACCCGTGAAGATCCGGGATAGAATTGTTCTTCAGTAACTCATACCTGTCATAAGAGGCAAGTAATCGGGTGGTCAGGCTCGCTGACTTGGTTGAAACATGTCATTGTATCCCAGTTGTGTAGAACGATGCTCATGCTGTTGATCACTGGATTGTCTGGTCCAGATTCGATTATTAACAGACCGTAGTCTATAGCTGGAATATTGCTGAGTGTGGCGTAAAACTAAATTCACTAACTTCAATGAAAAGCAGTTAAAATTCTATTAGGGCATTCAATGCATCATACAAAACATGTGTATTAATGGCACAAGGTCCTAAGCCTACAATGTACGTTTTAAAAGCTATATAACCCTCTCTTCAACAAGACCTGGACTACAGCCTAGCTGGATGCAGCATGTCACTGTTGGGCATGTAATATCTACAATATCTTCCACGTTAAACACATCAAACACTTACCTGTATCTACTGGTAGGTGTTCAATAAAGGTGATATACATGAATATATGAAATAACTTCAATCACTTCAATCACAGTCAAACATGGTCAAGATGGCTGCCATTGGCCATGTGACATCATCAGTAGGACCTGGACCAATAGTCAAAAACTTTCATGGACTTTGACACGCTGTCCAAATATGACCCCAGTTCTGTTTTCCTGGATTTTAGTCATCTCAAAATAATTCTAGTAGCATGAAAGAATAACTGTCCTTAACATAAGTTTAGAAGTACACAAGGCAATATATCGTTTGTTGTTTCACCAAACACTGCAATATTCCATCTACACAATGACTGTAGATATTTCAGCCTGGACCAGACAATCCAGTGATTGATATCATGAGCATTGGTCTATGCATTTGGGATATGATGTCCATGCATTTGGAATATAACATGTCAACTTAGTGAGCTTGACCATACAATTTGATAAATAGTAGTTAAATTGCAATAGTACACTTGTCCCAAGAACTATAACATATATGGATATTACAGCATAGGTGTGTTTGGAGATCATAAATATCCTGTGTTTCTGACATATAGTTTTCTAATTGCAATTCACAAGAATAATATATATGGATGTTACAGCATGAATGTGTTTTGGGAAGGTAAATATCCCGTATTAAGAACTTTACTGTGTTTGCATTCCTTGGCAAGCCAAATACTTAGAGGATAACCAGCCAGCTGCAAGAAATTATAGATTATCTGTTCTTAGTTAAGGAGTGGTATTAATCCTCAGCTTTTGGTGAGGGACTTACACCAAGTATTTACCAGTGACACATAATCTGTAATTCTAAGTTTCAGGTAGGTTATTCAATTACATTTTAAGAGAGAAAAGGAAGAAAAATGTAAAAGTATCAACCCTACAGAGAGAGCCTACTGTTCAGATGAACAATGAATAATGTCATATCGTTTTAAGAAGCACTGTGATGTCATATGGTTTCCACTGACCAATCAGAATTGATAGCAATGAAGCTTACTGAAATGCATGAAAACCTCTTTAACATATTTATATTCAAATTCTGTTGTAGAAAAAGGTATTCTCATCTCCTATAAACAGTTTTGCTGGAAAGTGCATATTAATACCGGGTAATATTAATATACGAAGTCATAAGGTCTGTGTTTGTCAGTCAGACAGCACCTACAGTCAACACTGTTCCTACAAAAACATATTTGTGGCCAAAATGGCTAAATGACACTTGCCAACACATACTTTGTCAAGGTAACTTCTCAAATCACAAAAAGAACTATTCTGGTGTGGCCTTTGACAACAAACAATCCATTGATTTGCCTGCTTTATGAATCGCCCTTCATGAAAGGGAAGTAACTCTTGTTGTAATATGCCATGAAGATTTAGAGTATCCTTTCCAAATATGTTATGAAATGCAGTTAGATATCCCACACATACACATACAATTTCAGACTTATTACAGCCAGATCTAGTTATTTCACATATGGGGAAAGACCCCAAACCACAGAGGTCAAAAGGTGCAGGTTTTAGAACTAATCATGCTGAACACTTGTCTACACTTGTGAAAGGCCTCTGTTACGCTCTGTTAACCACAGGGTTTCAGTATATAGATATTTTGATAACACTAACAATTATCCCAGTAACTTGAGCTGATCCCCAATGGGCAATTCTGACTTGACTGCTGATTATAGATGAGATAGCATTAGGGGTATTGTCTCTTCCAGCCAAAACAAAACACCAGACCCTTCCACATGGTGACTGATGACAAAATATTAAACTGCAGGGTAAAAATATGTACACTTGTACTCATGTTTGATTCTGGCTGAAAGAGAAACAAACATAAAATGGTCATCCAATGGTTATGTATTTGTTACGAGTATCACTGTTGTTTTGTACTGTAAGTTTGTAGTGTTTTGGCAATCATTTTGATGACGTCTGTTTGGGCCGGCAAATGAGATAGGTAATACAAATTGATAATTGTTAACTAAATATCAATCAATTATCAATTAATATCCAAAAAGTAAATTTAAGCCAAAACTCTAAAAATGACAGGCAATCAGCCACATGACACAGTGCCCTGTGCCCATACCACAAAAGATCTTAGTGCTAAGGTGATTGTAACTCCCATTCTGTATCATAGACTTACGATCACTTTGAAGAATTGTAGTTCAAAGTGACAATGAGTTTGTGGAGTAAATCCTGATAAATATAAATCAATGGAAGTGACAAGAACAAAAAAAATTAATCTGTAAATTGGTCTCTTTTTCAATTTCACTGGAAAATAAAGTGACTTGTCAACAATGACCGACAAGTAACTCAGTTAACATGGGCACAATTTCCTCCAAGTCTTTATCTTGGGTCCACAAACTACGCAAGCACACCAACTGTCAATAGAAACTATTCACTGATACCATGTACTCACAGATAAAGCCCCAGCCATCAAAAAGTTGCCAGCCAATTAAGGCCCAAATCAAGTAGTGCACACACACGCTCCAATCTTTCACCTGTTGTTGGATCAATCAGGTAATCATGTCATTGATTTGATATTGATTTAGCACTGGAGGTAAATGCCTCAACTAAGTGAAAGCAGCCCTTATGGTGACACAAAAAACATGCACTACCTCATCCCACGCCAGGTTACCAGGGGAGAGTGTGTGACAACCACATCCATCACATCCATCCTCCAACACCATGGAAACAACCGTATCATGTAAAAATTGAAACCTGGGATTTATATAGGATTAAAACATTCGTTCTTTGACCAAAATTTACTGTGCATTGATGACTCGAAGCTTGTGGCAATAAGTCATCAAAAAAGACACTCAAAAACTATATGAACACCTGGGATTTATATAGGATTAAAAACAATGTGCCCTTGCAAATTGGGAAAACAACATTTTGTCCAAAATTGTCTCTGTTATTGTCAGATGTATTTTAATATGGCATTTGACAAGATAATGTAAAACTAAAAATCTTCCTCTTTTTGCCGATTCTGTTATCAATGGGATATAAGGCACTTTGACCAAGTCATCATATAAGTTACAACAAAATTTATATGAAATATTTAACTATGAACTTTTTAATTTCCATTTGCTAATACTTACTGCATTTGCTGCAGATTTGGGCCTGCACATTGAAATCTGGTCAGTTCCATATAAATCCCCCTACACTGATTTGTTCACTTGAGTCATTTTATGCAGCACAGTCATATAGTGTCTGAAATGACCAGGGTCAGATTATAATTTTCCTGACAACACGAAAATGCACACTTTATGACAGCTGCTGAGACCTATCCATAACAGCTGACAGATACTGAAGGAACCTCATATCATTAACATATCCTTTCTTGGATGGATTACACAAACAAATCCACACATAAATAATCTGAATACTCTGTTTGTAAGCCAGGAACAATATCCTCTGTTAAACCAGTCACAAGTAAGGCCTTAGAGTTACATTTAGACCAAGATAAAAAAGTTATTCTATATATTAAAAATATATCTACAAACTAAAAATTAAATCTAGACTTGTCAAATCATTCTAGACTTGACTTAATTCCATCTTTCTCAAATGCTGTCTGGGGGACAAAATGGCTTCTTATTGTGCAAGCATGCTACACAAACATTGCCTAGATAACATATGCTATTCCATGGCTAATACTTGAGTCTCCTTGATCAAAACATTAATTTAAAAATGGAATAATTACTGGGTATTTTCTAAAAGAACTTTTCTGAACCACTTGATTATTGTCCAAACTAATGATGATATTATGAATACATGAATTGACAGAAAGAAACAATTCAGTGTCTTAAAAACAAATACAACACAGTTTTCAGGCTGGCTTGAGCAAACATTGTCCATGGTTAACATGGTATTTTAAATTCTGCAGGCATTAACATATGTTGCATGGGCTGTCTTGGATATATATGCGTCAGGGTCTGCATGAGGGACTACTGTCCATCAGAATATCATACCATTATTTAGTCAGTCATTTTTCTGTAGTGGGGGCGGTGGGGTAGCTTAGTGGTTAAAGCGTTAGCTAGTCATGCCGAAGACCCGGTTCGATTCCCCACATAGGTACAATGTGTGAAGCCCATTTCTGGTGTCCCCCACCGTGATATTGCTAGAATATTGCTAAAAGTGGCGTAAAACTAAACTCAGTCAGTCAGTCAGTTTTTCTGTAGTGAGTGAGTGAGTGAGTGAGTGAGTGAGTTGGGTTTTTAGCAATGTTCCAGCAATATCACATCAGGGAACATCAGAAATGGGCTTCACATATTGTTAAGCCCATTTCTGGTGTCAGAAATGGGCTTCACATATTGTACCCACGTGGGCGTGACGAGCGAACGCTTTAACCACTAGGCTACCCCACCACCCCTCATTTTTCTGTACACTACAAAACATGGAATGATTTCCCCAAGCAACAAGAGAGTCCAGTATTTTAAGCTCTTTAAAAACCAACACCAAAATACAAACTGTGCCTTTAAATCTTTCATGGGGTTCTTGGAGATACATTACAGTACTCCCAGTTGAATTATGACTTATGTATTAAGAATTAATGTAACACAGCCCTAGCTGTCGCTGTAGTTCTCCATGTGAAATTTCTATTAGTACCGGTACTTACTTGAGAGTATGCACGCTCACATACACACACACTTTCTCTTTCTCTCTTTCTCACACACACACACAGTCGAGATAGTCAACAGTTGATATTGGTATGCAGGAATAAGGTCTCACACAAAGGCTGGGTAGTCAACAATGAACATAGGTGTGAGGAAATAAGGTCACACACACAGTTGAGATAGTCAACAATGGATATTGGCATGCGGGAATAAGGTCACACACACAGTTGAGATAGTCAACAATGGATATTGGTATGCGGGAATAAGGTCACACACACAGTTGAGATAGTCAACAGTTGATATTGGTATGCGGGAATAAGGTCTCACACAAAGGCTGGGTAGTCAACAATGAACATAGGTGTGAAAAAAATAAGCTCACACACACACAGTTGAGATAGTCAACAATGGATATTGGTATGCGGGAATAAGGTCACACACACAGTTGAGATAGTCAACAATGGATATTGGTATGCGGGAATAAGGTCACACACACAGTTGAGATAGTCAACAATGGATATTGGTATGCGGGAATAAGGTCACACACACAGTTGAGATAGTCAACAATGGATATTGGTATGCGGGAATAAGGTCACACACACAGTTGAGATAGTCAACAATGGATATTGGTACACACACACAGTTGAGATAGTCAACAATGGATATTGGTATGCGGGAATAAGGTCTCACACACAGTTGAGATAGTCAACAATGGATATTGGTATGCGGGAATAAGGTCACACACACAGTTGAGATAGTCAACAATGGATATTGGTATGCGGGAATAAGGTCTCACACACAGTTGAGATAGTCAACAATGGATATTGGTATGCGGGAATAAGGTCTCACACACAGGTTAGATAGTCAACAGTTGATATTGGTATGGAATAAGGTCACACACACACAGTTGAGATAGTCAACAATGGATATTGGTATGCGGGAATAAGGTCACACACACAGTTGAGATAGTCAACAATGGATATTGGTATGCGGGAATAAGGTCACACACACAGTTGAGATAGTCAACAATGGATATTGGTATCAGGGAATAAGGTCACACACACACACACAGTTGAGATAGTCAACAATGAACATAGGTGTGAGGGAATAAGGTCACACACACAGTTGAGATAGTCAACAATGAACATAGGTGTGAGGGAATAAGGTCACACACACAGAGTTGAGATAGTCAACAATGAACATAGGTGTGAGGTAATAAGGTCACTGAGACAGAAGTGAGGTAATCAACCGATAGTGGGTGTGGGTAGTCACAATAACATATAACATGCCTGGACTCAACTGAGCGAAAAATTGATTTATCATATTATACATCATTTGTTTTGAGAAGTCAATCTCACCTTAGGTGATCAATTCTTAAATGTTGACAGATGACACACAGCTGTTGGCTGTTGATCTCCCTGATCTTAATTACATGGATGAACTAGGAATTTGATCACGTTAAAATTGAATTACTTACACAGGTGTTCAGTTATTGGACTTTCATGCATATTCTTCGACCACGAAAGCTGGTTTGGACAAACAATATACATGAATGTTACAAAAAGTGCTTAGTTGTGGAACATTTTTTAAGCTTCTTTCATCTTGCAATAAATGCAGAAGTTAATTTGTAATAAGTTTTCAATGGTGAGATTGGATGCCAATTTTGCACATGCATTTTTTGCTTGTTACTTCTTGTAAACAAGTTATTTAGCCCTTGCTATTTGTGGATCTGAGAGTGTCCATATCTATTGGCAAAATGTAAGTGTAATGGGCACTGCGTCCAAACAAACTCTAAAAAGAGTATATATTTCAATTTTTTGAGGTTGTAAACAAGTGTTTCTTCATATGAAATTTCTTCTACCAAAGTTATTGGTATTTGGTCATCAGGTTGGGGATTATTTCTGGGTGGTTGGTTGGTTGGTTGGTTTTTGGGGTGGGTGGTTGGTGAACGAGTTTGGTTTTACATAGCTTTTAGCAATATTCCAGCATTATCACACGGGGACATCTGAAATGGGCTTTACACATTTTACCCCTGTGGGGAATCGAACCTGGGTCATAGGTGTGAACAGCGAACGCTTTAACGATTAGGCTACACTACAGACCATCAGACTCATCATAAGGTATTTGATAAATGGAGGATTTCTAATATTGAGTGAAATTGGTGTTTATGTCATCATTATGATAGAAAAGTACTGTCAAACTAAAGTAAACCTCTACATTTCACAACAGCACAATAGAAATATCTACTCTGTGACAGACGCTAGTCATTGGCTGACACTAGCAATCTTTGGGGCCCTAGTTTCTTATGATGGCATCCAATCACATAACACTTAGGGCAATCATGTCATGTGGTCAAAAGATGTGCATATGTTCATAGTTTTAACTGTTCTTCTTCATATAGAATATGACAGTTGCTCTATGACATTGAAATTAAATTTTTCCCCAAATGACGAGTGAAATACATCATTCATGGATACATTTCCATGAGCTGATGATCAAACTTTAGTGAACGGTAAACAGGTAGCAATTTACCAATGTTGACTAATCCTGGAATAAACAGTCTGACAACTGGGATGTCGGACTATTGAGAGGTTACCATCACACACAGTAATACAGTGAACTCTGGCAATATCGGCCTCTGTAAACACCTGGCACTCTGTCTACATCGGCACAAAGTTTCAGTCCCGGCAGAAATGCACTTAATTATCATTTAGAAACATCTGTAAACATCGGCATCTGTCTACTCAGGATATCGGCATTGTTTTTCAGTCCCAACAAACAAGTTGTTATGAAAACGAATCTGTAAACACCGGCACATGATGGAAGCGCAACCCTTTGATGCAATTAGGTCCAAATGATGTAACAACACAATTTGCTGTTACTCCCGAGATTATTCAGAAACGGGAATTTCAATCAGTTTCTTGTTAATTAGTGAGTGGTATGTGTCACTTACATAGAGTAATTAATACATGTAGTGGGCAGTTTGACTGTAAAAACGAGCAAGAGTTTAGTTGATTCGAGGGTATTTAAGGTAAAATCGTATAAGGCAAAATGTGCAAGATGTGAGTTGACCCTTCAACAAAAAGTGCATCAGATGGCTGGTTAACATCATGGAAAACATGATACAGCATAAAGCAATTCAAAGTCAGTGGTGGCAGTGTGAATGCCGATGATGTAGCAACATTTAAGTCCCGCCTTCCAGATTTGACTGATGGCTTGACAGATTGCCTGTTTTTTGGCAAGCCAATCACAAGTCTTGGATGACATCAGCCCTGTATCGTGATTGGTTGGAGCAGCTTAATCGGCAAATGCGAAGACAAAGAAGAAATATTTTATTTTTCATGGACAACGCCCCTTCCCACAACCATGGCCTTAGTCTGAGTAATGTGAAACTTTGCTACCTTCCTGCAAACACGACGTCAGTTCTTCAACCCCTAGATCAAGGTATAAACCGTGCATTTACCATCGATACCTTTTGAGATCGCTTGTGATGAACTTTGCAAAGCAATCACGGTGTTAGATGCAGTGTACTGGATCGTGAGGGCGTGAAAACTTGCAACCTGCCTTAACCGGCACTCTGTCAAAACCGGCATTTTTATTTGGTCCCGAGTGATGCCGGTATTGACAGAGTACACTGTATCTACTTCGTGATATTCACTAGTTCTGCGTTGACACACAGTATGTTCTTGAGGGTCAGTGTATGGTCACATGACTTTCTGCAAATTACTTACAGTGAGCAAACCACTACTCACATCCCTTCAGTTTCATGAAAATGAAAGCCATTCATTTATTACCTGAGTCAACATGACGTTTCTGATGGTGATGAGATGGTAACAAACATATGGCTATACACGGTCTTGAGGAATAATGTCACACGAATATTTAATAGGATATGCATATCACAAATACTATGCATTCTGACTATATATTAATTTACTCTTGCCTTCATCTAACTTGTGGAACTTAGTCAGACTGATCCATTTTAAAGATAACAGGGAGGCAGGGGTTAACTGCCCACTGGACAAGCAGAACTAACACTACCCAATAAACTCATTACTGTTAATGATCATTGGCACCTCCTGGTTGATCCTATCAGCTCTCAACATTCACTAGTGGATATTGTTCTTTGAAAACTACTCAATTAATTCTTCATTGACAATAGCAAGATGTGTGGTGCTTGCTAATTAATTCAAATGATTCAGTTTATGGCATTTTTGTGGCCAAAGAAGAGGCCTAGATTGCATATCAGATTCAAAAAGATTCTTTTCAACTGGTCCATGCTGCCTTGCTTGTTGTTTATTGCTGCAGCCAGCAACATTCCACCTGTGTCAAAATGATCTGTAAATAATCATGTCTTGACCAGGTAATTCAGTGACTGACAACAGCATCGACACAATAGGCAATGATGACATACATCAACCAAGGCAGCAGTCCTTACAGTTCTGATAGTGTGCCTAAAGAGACATGCATGGGTTGCTGATGATCAATCAAACTTGGATGTTCATAGACAGCTAAAACTCTGGGCTTATAGCCAAGAACACCAAATTGTGCTTACATGTAATCTGCATGAGTGAGTGAGTGAGTGAGTCTGGTTTTATGTTGTTTTAGCCACATTCAAGCAATATCACCTGACAAACGACACCAAACATGGGCTTCACACAATGTGCCATGCCCAAATTTCATGTGGGTCTCTGTGTGATAAGTGTAATTTGTGTAATGTGTGAAAATAGCATGAGAATGCATATGAATGTGTTTCTGTGTGAAGCAATGTAGGTAACAGACTGCATTTGTGTAAATATATGAAAAACCAACCATAAGTGTTTGAAGCATTAAAACTCAAGCATGTCAAAGAATAGCGGTGGTCCCTAATTATTATTTTCTTACTTCCTAGCAATTCATTATGCCAGTTTGGCAATGCCTTGTTTATTCTGGATAGAAAGTTGGGGTGCTCTCACAAACTTATCTGGCAAAATAAATTAGCAACTGGTCAATATTTACATATTGCACCTGATGATGGCCTAATCGATAACCAAACACTTAGGGTAGATCTACCAAACAATTTGAAAAATCTCAATAAACAATCAATTATTGTGAGACAATCTGATCCATGGATAAAGACCCCGGGTGTTTGACATAAAGGCCAAGGTGGTGCATTTTTGGGGTTTAGATGCATAACTTTAAGATTTTAAAATTACTCACCCAATATTGACGTAAGACTGATTATCCTAAATAAGCAAGAACCTTCAAACTTTTAGTGTTCGGTCACTGGATACAAATACAATAGTTTGATGCAAAATGATTATGAGTACAGCTACACTATAGTGTACTTACATACGTGTACACAGTTGTCAGTAATGAAAAATGACTCTTAGGTGTTACAGCGTTGATCTTTAGCTTCTCAGCGCCGTCCACATCATCAGCAAACCCAGACTCAAATCATCCGCGACGGAGCATAATGAGTTATTTCCCTTTGCGGCAACAATCGGGACAGTTCGGTATAACTCGGAAAACACCAGTTCGTTTCGCTTGCCGAGCTATTTTTCGCATTATATAACAAAATATTGACAGTGAAACATGCTCGTTCCTTGAAATGTTATCAAAGCCAAGCCATTTGTTTCTCAAACTCTTTTTGAATAACAAATCGAACTGTTCCATACTGATATCTCAGAGGAGACTGTTTTTCTTTAACTTCATTGTTTATACCAAGAGTGAGTGAGTGAATGAGTTAAGATTTACGCCGCTTTCAGCAATATTCCAGCAATATCACGGAGCACGGGGGGCACAAGAAATGGGCTTCACACATTGTTCAGTTGTGGGGAATCGAACCAAGGCAAACTACCCAACCGTCCCTTTTACCAAGAAGGGGTACTTGATGGATAAAGCAGATCCCCGCCCAGGGTGGCAGAAACCCCATGACATATTTAATTTTCAGTTCATCTTTGTATTTTGTGTGTGTATGTCTCACACATTTACTCAGTTTGCAATACAAATAGGCTGTATATATTGAATCTCGTATGCATTAACTATCGATATCGGTTATATTGTTGTGTGGGAAAATACATGGTCTGAAACATAACTAAATTATGCAAATTAACATAACTAAGTGAAAACTGCTCCTCCGTTTTCGACAACTTTATGATACAGCATTAAGCAGATACTGCTTTTGTACATGGGTTAGAAACTATTTATACGTCGGGTATACAGGGTTTTACCTCGCCCTACAAAACTACCAATTACTTTTTCAGAAAATATCAGGGTCCTGTAAACTTATGTCATGAGTCAGTGTAAGTTGTAGTATTTATGTTGATTACGGTTACTGTATATTTCTTGTCGAGGATTTGGAACAGTGAATGTCGTTCAGGGCGCAAGGTATATTTTCTGTCTCCGTGCTCCACATTTGTGCGTAGCAGACCTACACTCTGCGTGGCATAACACACACACACGCACGCACGCACGCACGCACGCACACACACACAACAACAACAACTGGTTTATCCCTGTCAACAGAGACCATATAATAATCTATTATATGGTCTCTGCTGTCAAGTACAAAAATATATATTCAAATGAAATTAGTCAAGCTATGTCACTTCCAGGTTTAAGTTATGCGGGTGGCAATATTATCGTCTTCAAAGAAAGACTGTCTGTGATGATACGTTTAGGTTCATTCGCAGATTAACGTCCGTAGGCCTGTGGTTCCAGACAACCATGCATGCACGTACTTTAAAACATTTTAAACGTTTATATTCTGTGTTAACAGTGTTATACTGGATTATAGTTTTCTTCAACTTTGAAAAATACCAGGTCTCCCGGCAGTCTGAAGCAACGAACATACAAGTTAGTTCCACTTATTTAGACATTCATTTTAGACATTCGTTTTTTTTTTTAGAAGTTGGCTGTGAGAGAGAGTTAAATAGATGAAGAACACACGGCTGCTGGAAAAAAAGATAACATTCACCAAATATAAAAAATCAGGTAAAACCCATGATTAAACGGTTAATAACATAATTGTTTCAGTGAATCAGAGTGGACCTGAACTATCTATGACTGTATTTGTAAACAAAATATCATTTTTCGGATTTTTCATACGTTCGATATCGATGGAGCGCATGAGCTTAGGTACGGAACTACGACTTTGTTGGGTAGCTTTTCATGTGACGTCACACCGGAAGACCAATCAGGCACGCTCTCCCCTGGCAACGTTGATAGTAACTGGATCCAAGGCGTACCACCATAATGTTCTCAGCTTCTCGCTTTGTAAATAATTAAACATGCCATAGAAAGTAACGGAAACTTTCTGAGACTTTCAACATGACAGAAGCAATGCAGGGATTACTGGCGGATGCCAAAAAAGGCAGATATTCCAGCATTCGTGACA
Organism: Haliotis rubra; assembly: GCF_003918875.1. NCBI lineage: Eukaryota > Metazoa > Mollusca > Gastropoda > Lepetellida > Haliotidae > Haliotis > Haliotis rubra. The sequence continues at coordinate 2,666,950 of NW_025767157.1, forward strand.
GTTTGTCTGAAGATGGTGAGTCTACATTATTTTATTCAACACTGTAAATGGAGCACTTGCTAAGGTCAAATTACAATAACTTTTTTCTTGTTGTACATATGGTTCACTGAATGGACATAGTACCATTTCTGTTTGCATTAATTTCAGATGTTGCCAGTGTTTGGGAAAATGTATCAACATTCCTTGATAAGCAGATGTCACAACAAAAGGTAGGCCAAATATTATTGTGAAAAACAAATACATGATGGGGCCCAAGTGATGTTATATGGTCGTGTAACACACTGGTGTTGTGATTTATAATTCCGATGGTTGAATAACATGTACAAGTTCATTTTAAGGATATATGCTAAGATTACAATCAAACTATAATGTGATATTTAAATTTGTAAATTTGTAATAATGTTATAAAGAGAAATAATGGGCATTAGGTCTATGGATGTCATAAGTAACACAACATCTATTTAACACTTGGTTTCTGTGCTATGTTATTTTTCAGGGTGTACAGATACCTGTTCTGGGGACATTCACATTTTCTCAGAAGAAATTAGACATCGGAAATAACAAGTTTGTTCTGATTCAACGACCAGTATTCAACATCTCTGAGAAATTTGCCCAAACTCATGGACTACAGTTCACAAAGTATCATGTACCAGGTACGTATTTCAACTGAATGCCATAGTGATATTTTTCGCTGAGTGGTTTTAGATGCAAACTTTAACATACGTTGATCTTCAGTGTTTTATGAATAAATACTTAATAAGTTTCAGATTAATTAGCAAAACAAAAGTATTGCTAATGAAAGGTCAGCAGCAATTATATTCTAGACATATTTTTTAAAAGTAATGCCTTTTCTAATGCAATTTGTTGGATGGCTCAAGAGAGGAATTGAAAAGAACAGTGGAATATGTATGCAAAGACAAAATGAATGCACTGAAATAATGATGAGCATATTAATATTTCTTTATGCAAGTTAATAGCTCTTGATTCAACATTATCATGATACTACATGTGGACAGGTTTTGTTAAGTGAATTCTCTTCCCCATACTCTCTGTATAGCTTATTAATTGTCAATTATTTGTTGATTGGTTCTAAAATATTGACAGATATTTGTGAGGGACAGCTATGACTGCGATAAAGAGGACATGTATCTGTTGTGTAACAATGGTGTATTCACTCATTCATTCGTAGCTCTCTTATATATTATGATGAAAAAGTGGATAAAAACAAACTGATATTTGAATAAGCTATAGCATCTATGAATAATACCTGTAAAAGGGCCACAACCATTTATCCTGTTTAATTGTATTTTGCATCCTGCTTCTTGGTCCTATTGTCCATGAATATCCATAACATAGATTGGTTCAGCATGATTATGATAAATCAATATTTAATTCTCTTCTCTGTTTTCATGATGCCAAATTCTTTTGAGAAGTAAAAAGTCTCATAATTTTACAGAATTGACTTCCCTGGTTAGCTCTTGTCCATATAACTAGCACCCCTTTATTATTCCATTGTTTTTCATAGATTGGCTTTATAGCTATGATCTCAGGGATTTATCTGGAAATATAATCTAACTTTCCCTTCACATGAATTGGGAATTTTGTATTTGTTTTTAATAATTGGGAATATTTTTAAGTTTCTTAAATCAAGAGGTATTTTAACTTTCAGTACTATATTGCATTCAATGCCATAAAGTTAAAGCCTCTTCTTTTGTATTTGTGTTGTTATCAGTGAAATACAAGTCACCTCTACCAAGCCCTAGCATTACTTTTAACTGCAAAAGCTTGAGGGAATGAGTTTATGGATGTGAACATCTTTATTGTAAAGATAAAGTTGATGTCCAAACATTCACTCATTTTTGTGCATCACTTCTTAACGGCATTTAAATATTTGATCTAACAGCATGAACTGGAAAATGCTTAATTCCAATTTGGGAATTCATCCTCTAAATAACTGCCTTGACCTTGAAACTCTTTACAATATTTGCTGATTGAATCTGTTTCATCTCCTAACAGGTCAGATACCAGTTGTGCCTCTCAATTTTGCTGCTCTATCATTTGAAAGTCCATTCGATCGTGACACTGTGGAAAGTTGTGTTAGGGAAATCCTTAATGCTGTGTCCCGAGCTGTTGGTGCCAGAAGAAATGTTGAACTTACATTTACTGGAATAGGAAGATTGTCTATTCGTGAAAACAGAGTGAAGATGAAATTTTTCAAGGAGTTCGTTCGGCACATGGATGGATCAGGAAAGCTTGTCGATGCTCTGCAAAATGTAAGATATGGTTTCCTCATTGTTATTCAGTTTTCTTTAAGATGTATTTTCCAAAGAAAATACCTATATGTTTCAGGTTATGTATTTTCTTTCACTTGCAGCAAAAAAGGTTTTCATGGTGTCTCTACATTGTTTGCAAATCAATCAGGTATTTTGCCATTGACATTTACATACAAATTCTTAGGCTAAGTGTTACTTGGTAAGTTGGGCTCAAGTTAGTATTAGTATTAGCTGGTACATAAAGCATACATTTATTGTAGTATAACAACGGAAATAACACATCAGTTACAATTAACTGAATGCAAGATAATTATATAGTTATTGAAAAAGATGCTTTTGATAGGTTTGACTATGCCTTGGCTGGCAAGCATTCAGTGTGTTGGCTGAAAGACTACATGAAAGTGAAGAAGGAGGACTATTTTTATGGATATACAACTTCAGAAGTTGTATATCCATAAAAATAGTCCTCATTTACCCAACTTCTAGAATGCCAATCAAAGAAGTTATATGAAAATGATTGATTCCAATGGATATGAAGAGAGCCCAACATTTTGACAGGCTTCCCATACTAGTATATACATTTCAGTCACTAGCACAGGCAGAGTGGGTAAGTCGTACCTTAACTTTATATTTCATAACTGTAGACCTACTGTAGTTAGGGAGAAAAAATACTCAGCTTACATTAGTTGCTAGAAGGTCCTTAAAGTTATATGATGTATATGCTGATGATGCTGTAGACATTGTCCCTCGCCACGAAGGTGGAGGGCATTTGATTGGATGCAGTTCGTCCTCTGTCCACTCAATTGGTATTTGTCTCATTTGTCATGCTAGGAAATGCACACCTTGTTCATATATGCAGTACATACTACAAACTTTGAGAACTAGTGAAATATGGCTTACACTAGTCCTCTGGACCAGATTTAAAACAAGAGTAAATATTTCTGAAGCAGCTAATACACTGTATATGGTTCAAGTTCAGTTTGTTCATTATAGTTTGTTGTAATCCATGTTTACATAGTACCACATCAATAATAACTTACCTGATACAAGTCCTTTTAAAACAGAAGAATATAAAAATAAGTAGAGTAAAATATGCACATATAACATGGAAGTTATTTAAAGCAGTGATATAATGTTATGGTGTTATGTCCAAGAAGAGGTTTTACAGGTCAAACACAAAACACTTCATCCATACCCTTCTAATAGAGGAAGGAAACAGATGTCTACATCTATTAACAAACACACATTCTTTATAGAAAAGATATTATCCCTAAAATGTCTCATATCTTAAAACAATAAGTAGCTGCAATAGTATTTACTGTATATGTTGCTACCCTAGATCTGTGACACATGGCAAGTGAAATGTGTTGATTATTTGCTTCAGGTTACTTTGTTATATGTTAAAAGTAAGGAGCTATTGGACACATTTACCGTACCAGATTGGAGTTGCACAACAAGATCACATACCCAGTTTATGTCATTAGTAAGTAAAGCATTTAGAAACCTCATGCCCACTGTCTGTACATGATGACTAAAATGTCATTGTATACATGGTATAGAAGTTTCTGTTCATTCAGAATGGAGAAGGTGAGCTACAGGCCCTGGCACTTGTATTTCTTCTTCTTGTTTGTCTCAGAAGTAATTTTTTTCTATTGCTTGATTTATGCATGATCAACATTAAAGTTTATAGTTATTTTATTTTTGAAAACCTAGGTAGGCATGGTAATTTTACGGTAGATGAATGTGATGTGTCCTGCTATCAAGTCACAATTTACTTTCTTTTAGTAGGCAGAAAGTAGGCAGTTATTTGTTACCGCTTTCAGATTGCATCTGAAAAAATGCATACTTTAAGTTTAGCAAACAATCGAACTGCTAGTGAAGTTGTGTACTTATTCTGTTTTATTGAAATGTGAGTAGTTTAACTCACACATGTGCGATAATTCTGTTTAAAGTTGGGTGTTTGATTGTGGATTTGAAATAAAAATACAACAATTATGCTTATTAGAAAGACCCCATTGATGTCCATTAATATAAAGGATAACTGGGCAATTTTGAAAAGACGAGCTGGTAACTGTTTATATACTCTAAAAAACAAATATGGGAATAATTTAGATGTTTTGGGTGGTTGTCAGAAGGAAGATAACATTTGAAAGCAAGAATTTTAGCTATAACACCCCTAGAACATTGCACATGGACCATACAATTCCTCCATGCTTGTGTGTCAGGATTCAATCTTGATTCTGTCACTTTGCTCTGAGTTGTTTTTCATTATCCACAGTAATGTGTTAGCACTCTACTCTTGTTTCAAATGCAGTATTTGTGATCCTGGTAGACACAAATGTGTCTCAGTCTGCAATTTGCAGACTTTGGAACATGTTTTACAGACACAAAAGATAAATGACTGGTCCTGCACATGGTGCTTAGAGTCAACAACACAAACCCAGGACTGATTGATGAGAAACCAGGCTTAAGAAATCAAACCCAAACCAACAGTTCACTGTTCACTTGCCCCAGGCCCTGAGTTACTGACAAGACGGTTAGAAATTGTTGGCGACGTTGTGTTGTGCCACCATTAACAAATCAACACAATCTAACAAGGTGCCAATTGTGTTTTTGTCTGTTATGATAACACTCATGCCCACTATGCATGTATCATAACTGACTCCAACAGTAAGACTAGCAATGGCTAGCCATAAGTTCTGTCCTTTCTCTCATAGGGCATGACTGGGACATGATCAGAAGATATGTACCTCAATATCAAAGGCCATCTGCTGTGCTACCTGAGATGGGCCAGGCAGTGCAAGAGGAGTAGATGATACCCTCTAAAACTGTCATTTGGACATTGTTTTACACAAATGTTTGAGCAAACGATACATGGCGGATTATTGACCAAGTCATCTCAAATCTTCCAATTTTGACTGCACATTGGTATCGTCTCTCTTGTTTGCTTCCCTGCATATACACCATTACACTACCTACATCTTCTGTTGATTGTCATGTTACACCTCATCCATCTAGTTTCTTATCCACCTATTACCATCACTTGGTACCACTTCGTATTGTATTTCTGTAATCATCAGTTGTTTTAAAGGAAAAAATTGAGAGTACATTTACATGCTCCCCATACAAATATGTGATGACTGACATGACATGGAATACTTGTTCCCCAGCTAAATGATTTTCTTTGTCAATTTGAATTTATATTGTTATTGGGTGTTTTTTCATAAGACTGCTATCTTAAACCAGTCTGATTTTAACAGAGCAGAGTCACCTATATATATAATATAATCTATTTATATAGCGCTGAGTTCCAACTAGGCTGCTCACAGGCGCTTTGTTTTTCCCTTGATCATAGGATGTCAGTCTCAACGGCACTTCGTATTATCAATCTCAACTCCCCGGGGATCATACAACTCTTGCAGCCACTAGGCGCATTGAGTAAATGTGGCGTTCCCATCCTTACGAGGTACCCATTCACAGCTGGGTGGACTGGGACACATAGTCACAGTACTTTGTCCATGTTTACTACACGTTGCTGTACCTGCAACTAGGTGTTTGCATGTATTCATGTGGCAACCATCTGGTCATATACCAACGGATTCGTGGGTTCTGCGTGACTAGGGGTTGTGACAACATTGAAAGAGTCTGCGCACAAAGTTGACTCCAAGGTTTTTACACCCGGTCACGGTTATATCCCAAAACTTCCACATCCCAATACTACCATACAGTGTTAAAACAACAACTGCTCATCACCCCTTTTTAGGTAATAGGATAGCCCAGGAAGTGCACTGAACTGAAACAACAGATAATGATATATCACCTGGCTTAGCTGAGTAGAGATTTTAGTAGAGAAGAGAGCAGTTAGTTAATAAATCTGATATATTATATCTGTATATAAATCTGATATATTATATCTGTATATAATGAAACTTCTTGCATATTTCATGTAGGCACAAATTGTAATTTTTTATACCTTGAAATGTTGTTGATTACATAAATAGTATTCTGAATATACAAAACATAAATTATGCAAGTTTAACGTACATTTAATGTATATTTATATTAAAATATGTAGTTTTACAATATAACATGGCTAATGAGTTTTGGAATGTTATATTTATTGCTTAAAAGGGGACAACAAGCCAAACGTTCCTTTTAATTCTGATTGGCAAATATAAAGTATTATCAGTTTCATTTAAATAAGGAAAATTATATTGTTATGGTATGGACATTGGCATTAATTATTATGGTAGTGACACAATAACGGTAATGACATTTTGAATAATAGCCAGTTTTACATGTTTACTTTAAAAGATAAGTCATTGAAATTTGTCAGTCAGATATTTCAGAATGTTTAAGAAGTTTTGGGATGTGGGAAGTTTTTGGGAGGATACCCCGATGGGGTCCAAATGGGGCCCGGCACCTCAAGCTTCGCTGGATTACTATTGTCACATGCCTTAGCCAGCTTGCCCACCGCACCCCATATTGGTTATAATACAGGTGATTTTGTGAAAACCAAATTGGAATGTTTCAGGAGAAACTAATACTTCAAATATGCCTTTGTTTAATATGAAATATGACCTGGAAATGAAAAACAAACTTTTCCAAGGCTAGTTAACATATTGTAATTGATATGTGAAAAACAAATATCAACACACAATGGCTGCTTAGTGTTAATCTTAATTTGGGTCAAACTGACCTACACTTCTGTTTACCTCACACGTAGTTATGTAATATAATTTTGGATAAAACAGAAGGGTAATTTTAGTTTTTTAATTGCCTCTTTACATCAGGATCTTATTGGGAATTTAATATAGTATTGACATGATAAATGGTTATCCTTTATCCTTCAGTAGTTTGTCAAAGCTGAAGAATTAATTTCATCCAGAAACAAGAACACATGGTCTCTGTTTCATCTTTGAACCATTATGTTGGCTTTCCAGAATATTCTGTCGCAGATTTTAGTTTCTAGACATTTTTTAAAATCTAACTGTAGACTCTACATAATGGTTGGAGGCCATATTGAAGCACAGTGATTCACACACATAGATGTTTGTATTTGTATTTCTTATATTGTTATATGTAGGTTATGTGAGGAAAACCTTCCCTGTTTATACACACATGTTGTGTCCTGTTTGTAATTAGTTATTAATATATATTTAAGTTTGTGTTGCAAGTCGATATTGTGAAAATGAGAATTACAGAATGGTCAGCAAATGGCTTATTAAACCTTCATCAACACCACTGATGAGACCCATGTCACCATGCAAGTTCCCCAAAACAATTAGCCTAGTTATCCTTATTATTTGTGTTGGTCAGCCAACACGTTGCTGTACAATATCTGTAGTGATATATAATATACTTCCCCTTTATCCTCTTCATAGATGGAGGTAATTAAGTCTCACATAGTTACCTCTCTAAACATATACACTGCTTCACTTCATTCCGACTTGTTTCCCCTGCTTTAGGGTTAGCTTTGAAGAATCTAAGTGATGTAAGTTTTATAAAAAACACTTGAGGTCTACAGGTAGCTGATGAAGAGATGCTTCTTCATGTATAGTTTTTGGAACATTTGTGTATGTTTTAATCTTTTATGTTCCAATACAATCATCATGAATACATATAATTTCTATTTTTTTCATAAGGTAAGTTTACACTTTCTTGATTCGAAAACATGTATAAAATGATCTGAAATCCTCTATAAAGTGAATTTAAAAGCAGAGTTATGGAAATTGACCCAAGAAGAGGCAGCATTAGAAAGAAGTCACCCTGACCGTATACAGAAATATGTTACATGGTTAATTAAGTAACATCTCAAAATTCAAATATAAATGGGTTATCCCTTCTTGACTAATAGAAATAAACAAATTGTTTGCTTGTGAAACAGCTGGTAATGAAATGTACTGTTGTATGTTACAGCGGCCAGGCACTGTGGATTCAGTCATATCAGAACGGTGTTTCTCCCGACCACCCACCAGCAACACCCTTGTCCTTCCAAAGTAAGTTGTGTAACCATGGTGATGAGTTTGCGGTGGACTTTTGACACTAATCAACATGATATTCCCAACAAAGTCAACACTGGACATAGCAAACTGAAAAGAAATTCCAAAACTTTTGCCGAAAATAATGTTATACTTTGAATTGACTGAATACTTTTCAAATTTGAATCTTAATGTTTTAAATAAATTAAAGAATAACTATTTCATCCAGGGAAATGATAAATGTTTCTAAGGAAATGCCTGTGTAAAAATAACAACTTTGGGCTAAAAGTATTTTTTCTTCATGATAAAAAATTATAACAAATTAATAATCTGTTGTCCAATGTCCAAAGGATACATTCAGCAGTGATTGCATTAGGTACACAGGCCTTAGTATTTAACTGCATGTCTTATCTGGCTTAGGGTAACAATGGAATTTTTAAGTTTCTCATCAGTTTTGGGGTACAAGATACCTGAAAATATGTCTGACTGTGTGTGGAATGTCTAATACTGACAGGAATGGAGTATAATACTGGATTCCCTATAATAACCCTTGTGACAAACATATACAGGCTGACACTGGCAGTATATACTGGGCTATTGTATATATGCTTATACTGTATATGTATGCAAGCACCGTGTGGTGAATGTGTGATCCTCTGGTTTCAGTGGAGCTGGTAATCACAGGTACTATTGAATGTGGCATGCACTGCCTTCACTACTAGCCTGGCTTCAGTGTGCTGTCTCTCTGTCTGTCTGTCCCACTGTGGGCGTGGTGGTCACACTTCTAACCACAAGAATACATAGCTGTACACTAAAACAAAATGATCTTTTTTCTCCCATGTATCATATAAGTCTGGGATACATTTTTGAATGTATTTTTAAAATATTTGTACAGCTACATGTTCCTGTGCATCTTACATTACAGCACATATATACACCATTTCTCAACTCTTGCTATTGTTTCTATATATGGGCCATATGGTGTTTGAATATATGTATATGAATTAAACTGATTGTAACATGTTATTTTAGTTTATTTCAGTTAAAATCTGAATAATTTATCATATGTTTTTGAGACTGAGGCAATGGTATTTTTTATTAAAGATTTTATTCTATTCCTATCTCTCTATTTTGTGTGATGTAATTTTATCTTTTTTTCATGTTTTGTTAGATGTGTATTTTTCATGAAACAGTGATGTTTGCTTCATTTCTGTTTTTTTATTCCACAACCCATTGACATTATATAGGTGATATTTTTCGGGAAATTGCAAAATTCTGTACTGTCAATTCATAAGGACATAAGTGCATAAATGTGAAAACCATGAGAAACAATGTGATATGGTGAATAACGCAATAAGGTATTTCTAAAACATTTTCTATAGAATCACAGCATCGAACAGCAATGCCTTGATAGCAGGATGTCTTGAACCAGTAGCGGAGACCGAAGAGGGTGGGGCAGATACTCTTGGAGATGGCCCTGGACTGATTGGGGACCCTCTAGACCAGGCCCCTGACCCATTTTCTGCTGTGGAGGGTGGGGATATTCCTGCTGATGTCTTGGCAGCAGCTGTAGCAGAGGACCAGGCCATGGAGATCCAAGCTGCAGAGAACCAGGCCTTGTTTCACCCTGTAGCCATGGAAGAACCCACTGTTGGAGACATCCACACTGCTGCCGCCATCGACAACATCCTTAACGAGGGTGATGAACAACCTGCTGTCAACACAATGACTCTTGCTGAACTAGGACCAGAGACTTCTGATGGTGAGTGTTGTGACACTGTCAGATGTTTCATAGACATCAGACCTTATTGTCTTTCAGACTTAGTTGGGGGATGGGTTGGCAGGGTTGTCTATGATGCTGTAATTTGATGTGCAGAGTTTGGTCCCTTACCCATGCCAGAATCCTATGTAGGTTTGAATGTTTGAATCCCAGTTCCCCTAATCAGGATTCTTGATTTGTCTGCACCATGCTGATGTGTTTCTCCAAATGCTACTGGACTAAGGATTTTATGACCTCAGGTTTGTCTCCCACATCTTAAGCTGACATGCCCTTAATGTAACTGGAAAAAGGCCTAGGCTGCAGAAGACCAAACTCAATCACTCCGATCTTTGTAAGATTTTGTCTATACCCATAAATTAAAGTTTTTGGCATTATATGTGGTACTACATCTCTTGTGTAAGTGAAATAATCTGAAGTCTTAATTTTGCGTAAAACTGTATTATGGGTAGTTAGAGAAAGAAGTTGGCTTTGCTTGTCTAATGCTAGGGTTACACTATCCCCGATGGCCATGGCAGCCCCGTTTCGCCAAAACGTAGTGAAAAGGGGACAAAACGGGATGGACATGAGACAACGTGGGGGGACTGAATGAGCAAACGTGACAGTCCGTGATTGCCGTGGATGCTGTGCCACTGTTTTAAGCTTTTAAAATATTTGCCATGGCAGTCACAGTACTAATGAGAAACCTAGTAGGCCGTAGTAAAATGGGAGTAACACAACCAAATGTGACAGCACCTGTAGACGGCCCGTAGTGGGACGGGAGGCATGTGTATTCCCCGGCATCTCATGGTCCTTTTGACACATTCGGCCACATTTGTTTGTCATTTTGTCATGGTTGTTTCATCCTTGCTGCCCGTTTTGTCCCAGTTCTCACAGCAAGCTAGGGTGTATGGTAGCTGATTCTTCCTGTTCTGTCACGACACATCCAGGTGTGTGACAGTTTACAGGGCCAACAAGATACAGCACCTTGCGTTCAGCTACGGTCTGATTTGGTGCAACTGATCTGGGAGAGAGTACAAACAGCAGGCCAGGCAGGACTTGATGTATTGCCCCAGCAAACCTTCTTTATCTTTGGGGTTCATGGTGTTCTTGCCCCCTCAGGATACAATGGCTGCTGTTGCTTGGGAGGCTTTATTTTTATACAGTGGGCACAAATGTGCTCCAAAGCTGGCCAGCGTCCACGTTTTATCCATAGAAAGTCTTGACAGAAGGTGCAAAACGTGTCAAAACCTTGTTCAAAACGTGGGGGGAACCCATCAGAACGCGACAGGCCAGGAGGAATCGTAATGGCATCTGTAGTGGACTGCGGGCTGAACTGTAGTGCACCTTTGAGCTGCCAGGACTCAGCAGCCCGTTTTCCGCCCATCGCGGATACCGTGATAGACCATGAGAAAAATTAGTAGGACCTTACAAAAAAATTGCAAATATCCCACGGCACACTATGTTTTGCCGTGGGAACAGTGTTAAGCATAAAAGGGCAAGGTGGAGCAGATTGTCACACGCCCAAGTTCCATTCAAGTTTGAACCCTTATTCAAATTCTTATCTCCCTTCTCCTTCGACGGTCAAGTGGAAACCTTGAATCCTGTTCAAATCACTCCATACAATCGAAGTTACCTACTCCCTTATTCCCGCCAAAACCGGTCCCACGTGACCCGAGACTAGCTCTTATCACTCTCTCCTTCATCGCCCTCGCCGACGGTCAGGCGGTCCTTACGGGTCCTATTTGCGGCAGATATCCTTTCATTTCGACCTTATAACTTAAATTTTGTCCGCAGATTGTATTTAGATCCATATTAGTTGTATCCATATGTATATTATTATGTAAAATTCTACTAAAGTGAGGTATTTTCACTTCGTTGCAGGTGAGGTATTGTTCAATGGTGGCATGTCAGCAATGCAGATTGAGGCCATCCTGTTTGCTCCTCTTGTTGCCTTCAGACTTGTTTTTTTGATTCACGGTGCCAATATTGCATTAATTTATCAACACAACCATTTACTAAATATTTATCAGCCTGCTTATGCAGGACTATAGATAAACAACATCGTGTAAACAAATCAGCGGGAAGGGGTAGTTCTCTTACAACTGGTACTAAAATGTCACAACACAATAAGGAGAATTTCCCAGGGATTTCTTCCGTTTCTGTCGCGCAGTCTACTTCCAAGAGAAAATCACCTCCGACAGAGGAGACTGAACTACAATGCCTAGCGAGGAAGAAACGATCGTCTAGATTGTCTGCAAAATCTACAACTACGAGATCTACATCGTCTATATCTACTAGATCATCAGATACACCTATGACATTTGAGAATGCCATATCTCGACTCGACAGATCACCACCAGTTTCAGAACTGCAGATCATCTTGACTTCATCTCAGACTACATCTACTAGTACTCCAAGAGAGTTAGCGAACTCAGGTTCGCAACAACATACGTCAAAATCATCATCGTCGTCGAGGGAGAAACATTCATCCCAGCGTAGATCATCGAATACTACAGGGTTTGCGAACCCTCCCAGCACATCATCAGGGGTTACAAACCCTTCTACGACATCAGGGTTCGGAAACCCTTCTACAGACAATCAGAATAGATCATCTCAAACATCACAGACTACGTCTACTGATCATTTAACCATGAAAACTACGTCAAATCAGACAACTGTTGCACTACAAACAGAAAGAGATTTTTCACCTGATGGGTGTGTGTGTGTGTGTGTGTGTGTGTGTGTGTGTGTGTCGCGAACCCTCAACAACAGAGAGTTTCAACGCATCAGCAGAGAGATATAAATCAACCTTTCGCGAACCCGACTGGTTCAACGAATACACCGGTAGATCAGGATTTTGTAGCCAGTATTACATGCCAAGTAGTTTTGGCTATGCAACAACGTTCATCATCAGATAATCAACAGACGATTACACAGGCTACAAATGAAAGTACTCAGGAGGAGACACCCACTTCAGAAACGAGTTTACAAGAATCGGAGGAATCTACAATATGATGCAGAAATATTATCTTGGATAACAGATGGGTTACCAATTGCTTCACCAACACACAAGGAGAATTCATCGGAGACTTATCGTATTATAGATGAGGATCTTGAGACATTAACTATACCACCTATTAAACCTATCTCACAGGTTTCATCGAACCTCAAGTTAGCATTCGCGAATGCTACCAGACATCATGGTCAACATACACCATCAACTCAAGGCGAGACCACCTCTTACCATTATTCCACAAATACATCATTATTCAGACCAACAATGAATCAAGCTATCAGACGCCATCAACTCACTACTGACAAAGAATGCAGTAGAGATTATAGAAGAAAACAGTCTCACACCAGGATTTTATTCCCCGATATTTCTAGTACCCAAAAAGAACTCCATAGAGAAGTTCCGTCTCATATACAATATGAAACGATTCAACCTAGACTTTCTACTGAAACCACAGAAGTTCAAGATGCTTCATCTACCTCAACTGAGACACTTAATAAGACCCAATGAGTATCTAGCCAGCATAGATTTACAGGATGCGTACCTACACATCCCCATACATCCAGAATCAAGGAAATATCTACGATTCCTATATCAAGGGAAGCACTATCAATGGAAAGTACTCCTCTTTGGAATTTCGTCGGCCGTGGCTATTTACACGTGTCACCAAACCAATTGTGGCATTTCTACATCAGAGAGAGGTTCGCAATACCTTTTATCTGGACGACGGCATTCAGGCACATCAGTCAGCAAATCAACTCAAACATCAGTTAGAATTGACAATTCAACTACTAACTCAACTAGGATGGTTAGTCAACAGGAGGAAATCAGAACTATGTCCGTCAGAGGAATTACAATTCCTGGGAATCAAGTTTCTCACCAGTGAAACTCGAATTGTACTCCCACAGGTACGATGGGAGAACATACAGAAATGTCTACACACTGCCTTGAACGAACCTCTTCTGATAAGAGAGTGGCAGAGATTATTGGGCCTCCTAATGTCAGCTCAATCCTAACTCGCAGAGGAAGGTTACAACTACGTCCAATTCAGCGGTTCTTAATACCACATCTGGAAAATCTACAACCCATAAGCATTCCTCAACACTTGAAGGAATACCTAATGTGGTGGACAAACAAGTTGAATGTTTGCAATTAACTTATTTGAAAGAACCGGTATACAGACTACATCTGTATGTAGACGCATCCCTACAAGGATGGGGAGCCAACTTCAACTACAAAGTCTCCTCAGGAGTTTGGTCACCAATCGAAAAGAAATAACACATAAATCAACTAGAACTCAAGGCAGTTATAGAGGCGAGTCAACATTGAGCGCATGTACTCAGGGATCAAGTTCTCATGATACACACAGACAACTTAACAGTAGCGTTTTATATAAACCTACAAGGATCAACAAAGTCAGCGCCTCTACTAAGACTAACATTTCAACTATTCAAGGTAGTAGACAACCTCAATCTGTGGATAAGAGTTTGTCACATTCGGGAGCGAAAAACGTCCTAGCAGACGCCTATCCAGACCGATGAGACCATCACCTACGGAATGGAAATTACACCCGGAAGCATTTCTACTGATAACGAGAGAACATGGTTGCCCTTTCATAGACCTCTTTGCAACACAATTCAATCATCAGATTGTAACGTTTGTCTCGCCAGTACCAGATCCACAAGCATGGGCGACAGCCCTCGCCATATCATGGGAAGGTCTAAATGCATACGCATTTCCTCCACCGATACTACTACCACAAGTTCTACACAAGATTGCTCAGACCAAAATCCTACAAATGATTTTGGTCGAGCCTTACTGGCCAGCGAGAACATGGTTTCCAGACCTAAAAAGCTTATGGGGAGCCAATACTAAAACTTCCAGATTGGCCAAACCTACTGATTCATCCTCACACAAAACAACTGCACAGCAATCCAACAAATCTCAGACTACACGTATGGAGTGTATCGCACTGTTTGAAGAAAAGAGGTTATTCCATGAGAGCTGCTAAGGCAGTTACAATGGCCTTAAGACGTTCAACATGTAATCTGTATGATGATAAATGGAGGAATTTTGATCAATTTGCAATTGCTACAAGCAAACGATTCACGGCAGCGGAAGCAACACATCCGCAAGTAGCAGAATATCTTTGCCATCTCAGATCAACCAAACATTTGAAAGGATCAACACTTTCAACATACTTCAGCAGCAATCAGTTCGGTGATTACCATGAACTCGGGAGTTAAACTCACCAAAGTTCCCGAACTAGTAGCATTATTGAGATTGTTTAAACTAGAGGATCAACACTGGAAATTTAGAGCTCCAGCATGGGACCTCAATATAGTGCTACAACATCTCACAAGTGAGGATTATGAGCCTTTACAAGACGCAACTTTTGAGTTACTTACTCAAAAAACGATATTTCTCCTTGCCTTAGCTACAGCAGCTAGAATCTTGGAAATACATGCTCTTGACTTCGCACGAACGAGGTTCGACACAGGAGAACATGCAGCAGTCCATTTAGGATTGAGATGGGATTTCATAGCAAAGAATCAACTTCCTGGTCAACCAGATCGTCAATTTCATCGGAAATCTATAAGATTTACTTCTCTTAATCAATTAAGAGTAGGTGGTCCCCCAATATGATAAATTCACAAGGGAAGGCAACAGGCAACAGGATGTTACAGGGTAGCGTTCGGACTATATATAGACAGCCACAGTGAATCCTGTTAGGTGGCTGACCCACCACCTATTCCGTCGGATTTGATAAGCAATAATCATGAGTCAGGATTAGGAAAAATATGTAATTTTTATGATAAAATTATTATTTTTATACTTATCCTGACTCATGAGGTAAACCCTCCCGACTGTCCCCACTCTCAGCATTACGGTTCTTCACTGTAAGTTGCAATGCGGGCATATTACGGAGAGAGTGATAAGAGCTAGGCTTAGGTCACGTGGGACTGGTTTTGGGCGGGAATAAGGGAGGTAACTCGGGGTGAGTGATTGTACAGATGCTTCAGTGAATTTGAATAGGATTCAAGGTTTCCACTTGACCATTGAAGGAGAAGGGAGATAAGCAATAATCATGAGTCAGCATAAGTATAAAAATAATAATTTTATCATAAAAATTACATTTCTAGTGGTCCAAATCTTTTAGGATGAGGTTGATCAGATTTATTTGAAAAATAATCTTGAAATATATTTTGAAGTACTAAATGTTTTTGCAAAACTGGTACTAAGCATGTTCTGAACAAATGATGTTTGACTTCCAAGGTATATAACAAAACAGCCCTGTGAGATTACAAAGAACTGATAGTGCTGCATTTTGTTCTTGTGTTGTCAGTGGCAGGAGGCTTGTTGATAATGTTTAGATCACAAGACACATCAGCCATTACCCATCTCTCTGATCAATACAATATGCTGGAAATGCCACCCTAGCTGCAAATGCATGTATCAATATGCAATACACAATGCCTTTCAGCCATGGGAACTTTCACAAATTACTCTTGTCAGTGGGGCAAACAAAGAACATGATTTAGACTACCAAGTTACAGTTGTCAGACTTCCATATTTGTGAAAACCTTGTTGGTTGAATGGGTCAATCACTGAATTTGTGCAGGGGAATTTTTCCTTACTCTGAAAGTGTGGGTTCGAACATGGGATGGGGCTCAACAAAAAGAAAGTACTAGAATTTGTACTTTACATAGAAAGTGTATTCACAAATATAACCTTGGTTACTTGTACATTATCTCTCTGATATTTTTTCACACGATTTCATTGATCTGATAACATGATTATTAGTATTATGTAAATCAGTCCATATATTCACACCTCAGATACAGCAACAGCAGGTATTTCCACCCGATCAGAGTTCTATACATTACGTAATGGACAACAGTAATGAGGAGACTGTATTGCGTCATGCTGTTGTTACCATCTCATGAATAACTGATTGCTGTATTCAGAATGAGAACATATTGTTAAGAAAATATGACATAATAAATACAATAGAAGCCTGTTACCTATATGTTATCCTCCATCACTACACGACTGCCACTTTACATCGATCGATTAACGACTGTGGCACTACCTGTCTCAGACTCGCAGGACAGTAGGAAACAGTGAAGTAGAGCATCAGCCATCACTAACCAGTTCAGGTATTGGTGTTTTTTTGTGATCAATGATTCATGCATGTCTTCCTCGGGATTCAATGAGAACATACTGCTAATTAAATATTAATGAATTTTGTACGAGAACATAACGAGATTACTGCTGTTGTCATAGTATCTGCTATGTTTGTTGGCATCGTGGGTGACTGATGATAGCTAGCTGAGGGAAAGGAAGCGACCAGTAACTTTCTGTCTTGTTAATGTTAGATAACTATGGCTTTCAATATAACAAGTAAGTACCAGTTAGATGTCTGTTGTGTGTAAGATGAGAGGGTCTAATGTCATGTTAGAATGTTTAAATTCCTTCCATTATTTTTTGGATATGAAGCGATGATTTATGACTTGTGTCAAATGTTCTTAGTGTTATGGTTTTACATTAAGAGAGCCACACATTATTGAAACAGGTAAATAAAGAGTGTCATTCAACATTTTGTAGATGACAGTCATGAATGATGTCTGTTATGAGCTGATTTTAAAACGAGATGATTTAACTTTTATCTATTTTGGGTAATGTTTTACCCCTATTCCAGATTGATAGGTTAGTGACTGTACAGAGTTCCAAAATATGATTTACCAGGGATCATTTGTTTGATTCTACAGCTTCTGAATCTTAGGATCCACACAGTCTCTATTTTTCACATGACAGGTTTGACAAAGATCTTTTGGTATTCATGCTTAGTGTTGAACTGTTTTCATGATGCCACCTTTTATCAAGGTCATAGTTTGGTGTTACAAACCTTCATGCCATAAAGCCCACTAAAACCATGGATACACTCTTGACATTTTGTTACTGATTACTGACAATGTTTACTGACTTTATTCGGTTACTAATACCAGAGTCACTTAAGTCCATATGTCCTTTCACATAGTGAAATGTTTTTGAATTAATAATAACAAACTGCAAGTTCTGTTATGAATTTGACCCACAAATTGTTTTCTCTTTCCAAGAGGAAAGGAGCTGACCCTAAGTTTTAAGTTTAGTTGGACACCCTGAGAACTAAGATTGACAGTTTAAGTGTTGGTGGACACCCTTAGAACCAAGATAAACAGTTAAGTGTTGGTGGACGCTCTGAGAACCAAGATAAACAGTTAAGTGTTGGTGGACACCTTGAGAAGCCAGTGTAACAGTTAAGTGTTGGTGGACACCCTGAGAACCCAATGTAACAGTTAAGTGTTGGTTGACACCCTGAGAACCCAATGTAACAGTTAAGTGTTGGTGGACACCCTGAGAACCAAGATAAACAGTTAAGTGTTGGTGGACACCCTGAGAAGCCAATGTAACAGTTAAGTGTTGTTGGACACCCTGAGAACCCAATGTAACAGTTAAGTGTTGGTGGACACCCTGAGAACCCAATGTAACAGTTAAGTGTTGGTGGACACCCTGAGAACCCAGTGTAACAGTTAAGTGTTGGTGGACACCCTGAGAACCAAGATAAACAGTTAAGTGTTGGTGGACACCCTGAGAACCCAGTTTAACAGTTAAGTGTTGGTGGACACCCTGAGAACCCAATGTAACAGTTAAGTGTTGGTGGACACCCTGAGAACCAAGATAAACAGTTAAGTGTTGGTGAACACCCTGAGAAGCCAGTGTAACAGTTAAGTGTTGTTGGACACCCTGATAACAGAATTTAGATTAACAGTTAAGTGTTGTTGGACACCCTGAGAACCCAATGTAAAAGTAAAGTGTTGGTGGACACCCTGAAAACCATGATTAACAATTTAAGTGTTGGTGGACACCCTGAGAGTGAGTGAGTGAGTTTAGATTTAAGCCGCACTCAGCAATATTCCAGCGGCAGTCTGTAAATAATCGAGTCTGGACCACACAATCCAGTGATCAACAGCATGAGCATCGATCATGACCACCCGATCCCGTTAAGTCGCCTTTTACGACAAGTATGGGTTACTGAAGGTACATTCTAAACCCAGACCCTGAGAACTCAGTGTAATAGTTAAGTGTTGGTGGACACCCCGAGAACTGTTAAGTGTTTGTGAACACCCTGGTAACCCAGTTGGGTCAGGGTTGAGATAACAAGATCCAACATTTGCTCATCTTCGATATTCCAGTATCATTGACATGTAGGTAAGGCTTGGCAGGATCAATGTGTTGCATGTGCTGTTTCTAAGCAATGTTGAGTTTATATTGATTTTGAT
This sequence comes from Haliotis rubra, assembly GCF_003918875.1. Taxonomy (NCBI): domain Eukaryota; kingdom Metazoa; phylum Mollusca; class Gastropoda; order Lepetellida; family Haliotidae; genus Haliotis; species Haliotis rubra. The sequence goes on from NW_025767157.1 coordinate 2,686,299, forward strand.
GTAGCTACAATAAAAACTGGACTCATTACAGATACTGGTTCCATACAGTCTATTAATTTTTAGTTCAATAAGATTTTGCTAGTGTATTGTTCTGAAAGCTGTGTCCTTGCAGTAAAGGATCATGAAGAGACAGAGATGTTTTTAAAGCTGGGTAGCCAGATTGGTAGGTGGAAAAGGGTGGAACAGAAATTAAGGGCCTATACTGGCAACATATTTGTGTGGTAAATAAATGCTTTGGAAAATGAGGAAATTCTAATTAATTAATGCACCATGTTTTGTTTGAGTAAATCTCAGGGACAACCTGTGTTTTGTATTATATTAGTCCTATTAGCTACTTACAAAAGTTGAATAACTACAAATCTTCTTGTGCTCCTGGAATATTATTAAATATCAATACCTAGGAATCAAAATATATTGTTATTAAAGTCTTTGATAGGAAGTTAACAGTTTGAAGGACATAAATGTATGACAAGTATTTATGGATGACAACTTCTTGTATTAACTACATTTCAGAGCTGATTTGAAAATGCCATCTATTTAAGTTGTTTATTGTTAAAACACAGTAATTGATTTTCCCCATTTGATGGATATTGGTAAACAACCACGGCTATAGCTTGTTGCTGCTTTGATCTTATCATGCAGCTTTCCCTGGCAACCTAGCTGATGTTAGTTGTAACTGAAGACAGTTACCTGCCGTGTGGGAGTGTTGACATAATGGCCTGGCATGACATGCTTCGTCAACTCTCTTCACATCTCTCTTGGGTGCCAGAACCTGATGGCAACAAATCAATGGTGCCTTCAATGGCCCAGTCTGTGTACTGGGACACAGTTGTCATATACACATTGTTGAAATATCCTGAATATGTGATGCTTCATATTCTTCTTTGAGAGTCAGGACATACATAAGTAATCAGTATGTACACTGTACTTGCAATCATTAAAGACCTCAAATTGTTTGGCAAGTTTAGATATATATTGTTTTACAATGATAATTTTATGTAGGAAAGAAATGTCAGTATATAACAAGTTTTCCTGCACAAGTAGTGTAAAAATATTGGATTTTATTCTCAAGGGCACTCTAAACACAGTGGTTAGCTAAAAATAGCTTCTCAGGAAAGAACTGTCAAAGTTTCACTACAAAGAGAAAAAAGAACACCGGGTAAATGTGCTATTCTGTTGTATAAGTGTTTAGGTGGGTGATGATGGGTGTGTTCAAACTCTTTCATTATCAGAATACACTAAACTGACCAAGAACCATGTAAGATATTTATCTCCGTTTAACTGAGCTTGCACCTTTAACTGTTACGGAGTTTGGAAATACATCAATATGATGTCATTATGAATTGTGATTGCGTGACAATGGACGACTTCCAGTTTTCCATATGAATGCTAGATGAAATCCATTTCCGATTCAAAACTTGTATGCAAAAACTTGTCTTGATTTGGAAATGGAAAATCATTTTGAGTTTGTCATTAGGCTGTATCTTCTCAATGGACCAGGAACCCATTGTGTTTAGGATATGGATTTCTACAACAAGTGTACTCCTTTGTGTGGTTGAAATGCAACTGTTTAGGTAGAAAATTGAATATGCAAATGTTTTATGAACAATGAAAAGAGAACATAACCCACCCTTCACTGTCTGATGTGGATCAGCACGTTCGAATGAATTAAATTATCTCTTAATCACGGTGTGTGCCTCATTGGAACTTTATGCAATATTGCTCAGCCAGACTTTCCATGTTAGTTATAATCACAATTTCAACTTGTCATGATATTGTGTTTAAAATGCATGGAGTGCTAAAGTATCATCTTTAACACTCTGTTTTAATCTAGCACCCCAGAAGCCTATAGGTCCTGTACGATCGATGTCACGGATGACAATGCCGCTGCCCAAGGCTAGTGGAGTGTGTCTACTGGATGATCTACAAATAGGGTCAGCTAGGCCCTCTCAACCGCCAACACCACCAAACCTCACCAAGTTCTCGCCTGCTCCACTACAGGATGTGTAAGTAGAACTTGAACAATCCATGACACAATATCTTAGTAATAAGATCTCTGTAGATCTCTTCTGTTACATTGTGGTGATCAAGAAAAATGGTTTTCGAGTAGTGAAAAAAACAGAAAGAAAAAGAAATGTTTCTCATCTTAAACCTAGCAGGTAAATATCGGGGGTATATAGTTGTACCAAGGAATTCTGTTTGTCCATCCGAGGACATTTTGGTTTAACCAATTACTTGAAAACCTTTGGTTGGATTGTTTTCCAGTTTGGAGACCACATTTGTCTAAAGAAGAGGTGCAGTGTTAATTTTGATTATGACATCTTAATTGTTTTAAAGAATTCCCCACAAATGAATTTTGCATGATGTATATCACTAGCATTGCAATATCCTGATCTGATGTCTGTTACATTGGACATTAAGTTGAAATACTGTTCAAAGTGCACTGAAAGTGAATTCACTCACTCATTCTTTCCCCAACACTGCAGGTTTTCACCTCAGCCTCCAGTGATGGACAAGCCAATGTCTGCTGGTCACTTAGCTCCCCTGGAGAGAGGGGTCACTTTTGACCAGACCGCCATGGACCGTGCACGCCAACACAGTGCAAGTTGTGGCCATCCGCATGCTGGCCAGGAGCTGTGTTATTTGTGTCATCAGCGGGCTCGACGCAACGTCCCTGTGTCGTTTGTGGAGGAGCGTCGGCGTCGGGAGGTGGAGGAGGACAGATTGCTGCAGCAGTACCAGGCCATGAAGGATGCAGAACAAACCATCACAGAACATGTCAGTATAACTAAAGTTCAGTGCTAGGACCCCCAGTAGGAATCCAGGGTTATAGAACTGGTTCCCACTTACCTATGTTGGTCATAAATGGCGACTGTGTGGATTGGGTGGTCGGGCTCTGTGATTTAGTTGATCGTGCGTCATCACACCACGACAGTTAGGGATCATTCCTCATAGGTATCAGTCACTAGATTGTCTGGTTCAGGCATTAAAACTCCCCAAAACAAACAAGATAAGAAAAGAGGTCAAGGCATCTTTGTCATAACCCAATGTTAAAAATAAAAAATCTAGGGATGTTTTGGGCCAGTTTTGGCTTCTATTCTCTTTGTACATTTTCTGGCTCAGATGCATAATGGCTGCTGAGTGCACTGAAACTGTTTCTTTTCATGTTTGGAATCCTATTCCAGGAGAACAACTTGTCTAAGAGACAGGACCTTCAGAAAATGGCCGCCTTCAATCTTGGAGTAGCAGATGCTACTATTCAAAAGAAGAAGGCCAGAGACACAGATTTCCAGGTGAGTGTCCCTCATCTGCTAGTGTGTGGAACAAAAGAAATGATTGAAATGAAACTTCGAGAAAACCTCTTCCAGAAAGCGTGTCTGGTGTGAGTAAGGTCAGACACAGTGTTATATGCACCACAAGGTAATGTCAGTGTTCTACTGTCAGTATTCCACATTAGAACTGATTGTAAGAAGGAACTGAACATATCAGGTGGTCAGGCTTAGCAATGTGGTTCACTGTGTGTAATTGTACCCTGACTGGATTAATTTTTGCTCATCGTCATCGAAAATGTACAGACTGACTTGATTATTTAGAGTCACTAAGCTGGAGTAATGCTGAGTACAGCATTAAAACAAAAAAGAAAAACAGAACAAAACTTATGTTACCTGTGTGTTATTTTCCTGTCAGTTAAACAATTAATTCCCTCCACAGAGATCCTACATATTCCAACGAAGACCTCTGACGCCACCACGGTTCCCCAAGCAGCAGGGGTACTTCAAAGATTTGGCCTCGCAGGTAACAACACTTATTGTTCACAGGCCTCATGGCCAGTACTACATTCAAAAGGAGTCAACTACTGGTTTTCTGCACAGGTTCAGCTGAGTTCTACCTAGGTTTCTGTGATGTTAGAGGATGTTTTCCATGTTGAAATGCAAAGGTTAACACAGAAATGGCTTTTTGTAGAAGTAACTTGTGAAATGAGTGAATGATGACACACGGTCAATGAGTAATTAACAAATTATATTTTTGATTTGCAATCACAAAAGGCAGTAGGAATGGTCAAATGTTGATACAGTCTGCTACAGTCTTGTATTCCTGGGATGAAGTTGCTAAACGGCTGAAATTTTGGCATGATTGTACATCGAGGTAGAAGGGATACATATTTACAAGTATCCACGTACATTTTGTTATGAAACAGAACAGAGGAGTAAGCATGCATGTACAAGGATAAGCATCAATGGTAGATCATTACCATCTTGGATAGAGGCCTATGGAGAAGTCATTGTGTAGGTAAAGAAACACTAATACCATAGGTCACTGTTCTGTGGTTGATTCTTTTAAGTGCCATTCTGTTGTTGGGTTGCCCTTGTGTAAATAATGCCCCCCTTACAGATGTACTGTGGTTGCCTGTGTTGTACTGTGGAAATATTCTATTAGATCAGCCCATCATAGTAAGGGAGGTTGAGCTGTTCTGATAGATTCTAGATTCAATAGTATGCTGTCATAAGAATCAAAGTGACAAGGGAACCAACTTTTTCCAGGTTGATATGAAGGAACAGACCAAACAGAAGCGTAATGCAGATGAGGCCTTCTTTGAGAGACTGGAACAGGTGCAGCTGGCGGAGGAGTGAGTACCATGAATTTTTCAGTAATGCTTCAATCATTTTAACAGTACTTCCACAATTCAAAGTTACTGCCACCATTTCAACAATATATTTGGGTGCGGAGATAGAGACATTATGGCCATACTGATATATATTAAATACCAAAACATGAAAGGTTTTCAAGGCCTCATTCAAGAGCACATATATGTAGTTAACACTACAGGATTTCCTGGATACAATGTCTTGAAGAACGTGAAAATAATCCTTGGTCTGCCTGTAAGACCATTGTAATGTGTATTTAGAATTGTGTACAGTGTGTACAGTGTACATGCTGTGTTGTAATGTGAAGGTAGAAGTCAATGCAGTGTTTATGTTTATAACACTGCTATGTTGTAGTGTGCAAGGTGAAGTGTATAAAGTTTTCATGTATACCTTCTATGTTGCAGTCTGGCAGCACAAAGGGAGCAGTACTTGAAAGACAAATATGATCAGACCGATGTCTACAAGAAGGCTCTTGAGTCACAGGTACCATGACATGTCACATCTGTTCACCATCATTCTATATGTCAGTCTCCTGACAAATGGCATCTGTTGTCCAAAATGTCTACTTTGCACTTGTGGGGAATCCATGACAAAATATCGTGTGATGATTGTAAACCAGATTTGTGTGAGACCCCAAGCTTTCATCTGTTTAAAACCATTGTCTGGATCGGATCACTTGATGACATATTAACATTGTAAATTGGAGAGTTTGGTTTTAAGGATGTCATCGATCTGTTATAGTCATGGATCTTATTGATATGTCATCGCTAGTTGAAGATGTTTATCAGAATATCATTGGTTTGTATTGTTCAGGTTTGATTATTTCCAAGCTGCCCCCATACAGCTGGAATACTGACAATATGTTGAGTGAGTGAGTGAGTTTTAGTTTTACGTGCTTTTAGCAATATTAGCTATAATCACGGTACCATCCAATATGTTTGCAGGCATCAATGTATATTGTCCTCTCTAGTGCTCCAAGCTGCCCCCATACAGCTGGAATATTGACAGTATAACAAGTACCATCCAATATGTTGAACACAATGCAGGCATCAATGTAGCAGTGTCATCTCTAGTTTACCACCTCTATTGATGTATGTCCAAGGGTTTGTTACACAAAACTGTCGCAGTGCTCCAATACTTTAACATATTGTTATTGCACTATGGTCACTTTGTGAAATATTGGACCACCAATTAATTTTGACCTTGATGTGTCAATAGAAGTGATGGATGCTTTGGCCTATATCATCACATAAACATATCATTCATTGCCTCGAGACTCCAACTGTATTAATACCAGGATAGCTTTGCAACTGTCACATACCTTAACCTTCCTGTTGCTTCAGCCTGATTAAACTTTAGGAACTAAGCTAGAATTTCAAGGCTCTATTATAGCGACACCAGTTGTTATTACAAGTTGTGTAGCTTCTATGTCCCTCCTACGGACATCGGATTCCCGCTCTCACATAACTTGCATTTGCTTGAAACAATATTGTGGCACCCTGTCAAGATCTGATCAGTAATCAAGAACTATATTGTAATAAAACAGGTTTTACTTCATGAAGTGCATCAGATCCCCTTGGTTAAAAACTTTGCTTTGCAAATCCTGTAATCTACCAAAATCTGTACGGCAGGTTTGGTAACCAACCGAATGTCAGTTTTATTGTGATTTTTCATTGGACTATGCTGAGGCTCATTAGGCCAAAACATCACTCAGACGTTCCAGCCTAGTTTAGCAAGTGTAGAAACTGAGCTTTTATTGTCACTTCCTTTCCTTGTCTGGGGAAGATGGCCTGATTGTTGTTGTGCTTTGCTTATATCTATTTGCCTGTTTGTGTGCTGCTAGATACACCTTCGGGACAGATTCCGCAAACCTGATGGTCTTCTCCGCTCACCAGAGTATCCTACATCACGCTGTCCACTCTTCACTCCTGATCTCACTTACTCTCACCTCACTGTTCCCCGGCCTTATGTGCTGCGCCCATTTGCAGAGAAAAATACAGCCATTGATTGTGCCTCTCCATTCACACTGCCTAGGGTACTCTCACTGGGAACAGGATGTTAATCCTACTTGCGTATACTTAACTTCAACCATCACTTGTTATCTTCCCAGTATCTTATGGCTGTCACATACCTGGTATTCTTAATTAATGATTTTCTCTCAGTATTCCTTATTCTAGCTCATTCTTCAACAGAACTTTTTGTGTCTTACATCTTTATATGTAAGTGAATTTTCCTTGATATCAAAACTGAGGTATGAGATTTAAAGTTAGTTGGCTAATTTGTTTCAAACATAAGAAAGAGTTTTGTTTAGTTCAAATTTGGCTGGTTTTGATAACATTAAGGTGTTTGAAGTTAAGTATACTAGCCCTGAAGCAGTTTCTCTTTAACACTAATTCTAATCTTTGGATGTTCTATGTGCATTTAACTTCTAACTTCAACGTCATTTTCTTGTACTGTTTCTTGCCTTTTCTTTGTGATATAATCTTTCTAGTCAACCTATCTCTACTCTGATCTGTTTCTCAACCATTGCTTTTTGCTTGTTGTCAAAAATATTGCACCTGAAGTACCTCTGTGTGTTTCACATACCAACATGGCTTCATATTGCAGCTTCGTTTCAAGCCTGTCCCAATGCCCAGCTGTGAGCCAGACTCGGAGGTGTTCGGCAAGAATGACATGAACAATGAGAAGATGGCAGAGAGACGACAACGGGCACATAACCTGTTCCGAGAACAGCAGGATTTTGTGTCACAGAAGAAGCGAGACATCATCTTGAAACGTCTGTCGAGAGCAGAAGGAAGAGGAGGAGACTCTCAGTCGGACCAGGAAGGAGTGAGTGATTCATATTATTATGTGAAACAAATTTAGCTTGTCCTGGCTTGGTGTTTGTAATCCTAGGAAAAAATATAAGCTTACCTGCAAAATAATCATTTCCCCTTTGGACTGAACTATTGATTGTTTTACTACCATTGTTCCTGTTCTCAATACAGTATATCATTTTAGAGACTGGCCATGTGATGTTCTAAAGAGGGGTGGGGGGTGGGTGAAATTATAAACTGTTTCAGAAAATGCTTGAATAAAATAATCATGCTTTGTACTGTTGATTAAGAAATAACTGCCAGCCATTCAAAGGACATAAGACCAGTGAAGATCTGGGTTAGAATTGATCTTCAGTAACCGATGCTTGTTGTAAGAAGGGATTAGCGGGATTGGGTCATCAGGGTGGCTGACTACAATTGTATCCCAGTTGCGGAGATTGATGCTCATGCTGTTGATCACTGGATTGTCTGGTCCACAATGTGTGGTTTTGTATGTAGAGCTGAAAATCTATAAAATCTCCATACAAAACCCAATCCCCCAAGAATGTCAAATGGTTGGTCCCTAAGATGATGTTACTTCATGGTCCTGAAAAACATCCTTCTTAACTGTCTGGTGTCAATTATTAGCAAAACCTTTGTCATGAAAAATCATCATAAATCTTTTTCATTGTCCCCAAGATTCCCTATGTGTTGAAAACTTTTCCTGCAGTTGTATTGTAGCTACAGGTATAATTCTCTTTTCCCCCTTTTACCAGATTGCTCGATGACAGGGCCAACCGTCACCACATGCGCTTTTTGTCTCGTCGCCGACTGGAAGACGATTGGTCTAAATCTGCTGACATGAAACGAGGAAGGGAGTTGGAGGATCGGCTTCGATCTCTCAGTCCTGGGATACTGGTGCACGAGCAGTGTGACAAGTACCACCGCTGTCGTCAGTGTCTGCGCCAACTTCGCAACTGTGGCGAGTCAAACATCTGGAGCGAGTCACGATACATTCCTGGATCAAGACTCATGGTTTAAACATGGCCGATGGAATGATTATCCCTAGTCTTTGCCTAGGTCTTGATAAGTTTCGTACCATCTAGCGATTACACCACTTCTGAAGGTCTTAAGAATATTTTGTCTTATATCCATCGGCTTTGTTTTAGGTCTGAACGAAAAAAATTTTATACTGGTATTTACAAGAAGTGATTTGTAAATGACATGGAATGGTATACAATTTGCTGCAATGATGTTTGATATATTTGATCATTTGGTATGGATAATTATTTTTGATGCCTTGTCCAGTGGTGTTAATTGTTAGATGTTTTCATTGTTCAAGGCCTGTCAACAGGTTGTGATACATATACTAGTTTGTGATGCCTTGATGTTGTTGTTTGTAAAAGGGCAGAAACCATTTTACCTGCCTGCTATAAAACAAACCATCTGTGATAACAGTATTATTTATAATCATATTGCATTCATGAACCTGTCCTGTGTTCTATGTAGCTATTTTAGATAACGTTTTAACATTTTGTACATGTTGTAATACTTCTACATTTATTTGCTGTGATACATTTTATGTACATACATGATCAGTTACACTTCTAAGTACACTGGATATCTATTGGTTTGTATGATGTATTTTCATTTTTTTATAAGTTTTTAAGTGATGGATGGATTCTTGTCCAGTCCAAGCTTAATTGTCCTTAATAACCCCTCATAAAAGAGGCTGAGACAAACATTGGTACTCCAATCATGATACTGCTGATCTTGGTATGCATCTTTCATGCCCTTTTAGTTTGTTGACCATAAACACTTGTTTCGGTATGTGAATTTCTCACTGTGTTACCTGTGAAGGCTTGAGTTAACATCATGGTTAATCAGATTGTCAATGTCTGGCATGATTTCTGTATTGTTGGAGGGTTTCTTCATTAAACATTGCTGCCAACAATAAATCATGTATATGTACTTGAATATGTGTGGGTTTTCTGTTCAAAAAGACTTCAAACTCTAATCTACTGTTGAAACAAGTAAACTATGATATTGCAAGCTGGTTATCTTTCGTGGTTAATGTTAAATTGTAAAATTGGCACAAATGGAGTGTTTGTGTTCCAGCCTCCTGAGATGAAAGAGGAGTTTTCAAATAGAAAACACAGTAATTTCACCTTCAGATTGAATCAGAGAACTGCCTGCTTATGTACAAAGGGCATTTCATATTACTGTGTGTTAACATGGGCAGGAGGGTGGAGCCAGGGAATCTGTGGTGCTTAGATTGAACATGAGGCACTAGTCGGTATTCCAGCTGTTTGACAGTGGCCTATAAATATACTGACTGACTTTAACCACTAGGCTACCCCACCGCCCTGTAAATATACTGACTGACTTTAACCACTAGGCTACCCCACCGCCCTGTATAAATATACTGACTGACTTTAACCACTAGGCTACCCCACCGCCCTGTAAATATACTGACTGACTTTAACCACTAGGCTACCCCAATGCCCTGTAAATATACTGACTGACTTTAACCACTAGGCTACCCCACTGCCCTGTAAATATACTGACTGACTTTAACCACTAGGCTACCCCATCGCCCTATAAATATACTGACTGACTTTAACCACTAGGCTACCCCACCGCCCTATAAATATACTGACTGACGTTAACCACTAGGCTACCCCACCACCCTGTAAATATACTGACTGACGTTAACCACTAGGCTACCCCACCGCCCTGTAAATATACTGACTGACTAGGCTACCCACCGCCCTTTAACCACTAGGCTACCCCTGCCCACGCCCTGTAAATATACTGACTGACTTTAACCACTAGGCTACCCCACCACCCTGTAAATATACTGACTGACTTTAACCACTAGGCTACCCCACCGCCCTGTAAATATACTGACTGACTTTAACCACTAGGCTACCCCACCACCCTGTAAATATACTGACTGACTTTAACCACTAGGCTACCCCACCGCCCTGTAAATATACTGACTGACTTTAACCACTAGGCTACCCCACCGCCCTATAAATATACTGACTGACTTTAACCACTAGGCTACCCCACCGCCCTGTAAATATACTGACTGACTTTAACCACTAGGCTACCCCACTGGGCTACCCCGCCCTGTAAATATACTGACTGACTTTAACCACTAGGCTACCCCACCACCCTGTAAATATACTGACTGACTTTAACCACTAGGCTACCCCACCACCCTGTAAATATACTGACTGACTTTAACCACTAGGACTTTAACCCTAGGCTACCCACCCTATAAATATACTGACTGACGTTAACCACTAGGCTACCCCACCGCCCTGTAAATATACTGACTGACTTTAACCACTAGGCTACCCCACCGCCCTGTAAATATACTGACTGACTTTAACCACTAGGCTACCCCACCGCCCTGTAAATATACTGACTGACTTTAACCACTAGGCTACCCCACCGCCTGACTGACTTTAAATATACACCCTGACTGACTTTAACCACTAGGCTACCCCACCGCCCTGTAAATATACTGACTGACTTTAACCACTAGGCTACCCCACCGCCCTGTAAATATACTGACTGACTTTAACCACTAGGCTACCCCACTGCCCCGTAAATATACTGACTGACTTTAACCACTAGGCTACCCCACCGCTGTAAATAGCAAAAGGCACCACCTTGGTTCTGTTTGATATATCTACCAATTTTTGTTGAAAAATAGTGAACGGTTTTTGAGTTATGCTCTGGAAACAAAATGATGACGGACGGACGGGCGGACGGACTAGGCGTCGACTAAATCCCCCGCATTACATGCCGGGGGGATAAAAAAGGGGTTTGTCTATATCCTCTTCGCATATTATACAAATGGAAACATTTGAATTTGGAGATAAGTTCAAATTCAAAAATAATTTTGTTGGGTGTTCCTGATAGATCTTGCACCTTGGTCATCTATTCTCCAAGTGACATTGTGGGCTGCAAGTTTCCCAACTGTAAACTGTTAGGCAGTAGGGGATCTTGATGGGCCCCACATGAGTTGATGACATCATGGAGATAGGACAGGGCTTAACACCAGGGCCAATAAATATGCCTGTCACTTATACCGTTATCTGATGGTTGTATGATGTGACTTGGAACTGATAATGACCCCAGCACGTGTAGCCTGAATGCAGATGTTCTTAGTCTCTGAATCTCTGGTCTCCCCGGGGCTCCTTTTCAATTTAAATGGGCTTGTTTGTTACTATTGAACTTATATATATTCAGAGACTAAGCATTAGTCAGCCTAAATGAAACGCACATTAAACAGTGTGGCACATCATAAAAGTATTATCATGATATGGTGGTTTTGACTTAGGTTTCTACTGGAACCATATTATAGAAGCATATTTTGAGAATCTTTTCAAATTCTTTGTGGGTTAGCAAATGTGAACATGATGCTACACTAATATTAAGACTGATTTTATGTAAGGACTTTAAGATTATTCATTTCAATTTATGATGTCGACTTGAATCGTACTAAACAGCAGTCACATTGATCTAAGTATTTTTTCAGGAAAAGCACAGACTGAAGCAATTCTTTATTTTTCACCACTTTGGTGAATTCCATTAGTATGGTGTTGGTAAATCTATGTTTTGAACAAATAAACATAATAACCTGATCAGTCAGTATATCAACAACAGCCTATTCTAACTTTGCATGTAGTTTGATTACCATTTCAGTTGGCAGTATTTGGACTAGTGTTAGTCAAACTAACCAATCACTGACCTTGTGACATAATATATTAATTCATGCAAGCTCGTAAAACTGGCCGACCCTGTCCTAACACACACACACAAATCTTTTCTTAACCAAGTCAAAATCATGACTGGAGTGCATTTCAACTAATCATTTTCATCCAAATCGCGTATGATATTTTCATGTTTTCCAGTGTACGTAGGGCTAAAATGGATTGCATTGAATTGGCATAATGGGCTCTCACTGACAAAACCTGCAAATAAATAATATGATTAATGATTTGATGTAGAAATCTTCCAATGTTTCATCACAAGGCATTGTAACAACATGATATGGTATCCTTGAAGACATTCTCAGGTACCCACCTGGTGCTACCAAAAAAAAGAAGACATATATAATCGACTCACCAACCCTATATTTAAAAAGCATGTAATGTCCGTCCATCCGTCCATGCACATTTGTCTTTTCCAGAGCAGAACTCTAAAACCGTTCAATATTTCTTCACCAAACTTGGCACATAGAAACCGTTCAATATTTCTTCACCAAACTTGGCACATAGATAGATCTGGTGGTGTACTGGTGCCTTTTGGTAGTTTTGGAATTCTGAATAAAAACATTTTTGGCGTTTCCATGGCAACAAGTTTGACATAGACTGAAATTGGTGGTAGTGCTCTTTTCCGGAGCAGAACTCCTATATTTTTGGGGGCCTAATCATTGCGTCTGATTGGTAAGAGGTAAGAACAATTTTTGATCAAAAGTATGACATGTTATGATGGACTATCCAGCTTGTGTGCCTTGTGATGATAGTATACTGTAGGAACAATCACCATGTGTTAGCTGATACATAAACATCAAAAAATATTTATTCCCAATACAGGATATTTATCATCCCCAAACACACTTGATATATCCATCAAACAACTGGCAAACAAGGGATGGGTACATCCACTCTTCACTGGAACACGTTGCTCTCCATGATCGAACAAACAACAAGCACATGTAGATTGAACTGATATATTTTATTGTTTTGTCTACACACAAGATGTATGTCATGTTGGTGGATGGCATGTACTTGTGTGGGACTGTTTTTTTAGTAAAAGTTTGGCAATGTGTCAGTGAATGCCTATCTGTACATGTACATACAAAAATGCCAGGGTTTTTCTTATGTACATATTACTGTTGTGCAAGAACCCACCCTTCAATATTTATCAGGCACTTGCCGGATAGTTCCCAGGCATTTTCAAAACCTAATCATGGCTTCAAAAACATTCTTGGCGGAGACTCACCGCTCACATAATGGAGTATTATTAGCACCATCATATTTAAACAAAGCAAATACATTTTGCTCCCTTCCCCCCAAAATATGTTTCTATCCGAGCTCCCAACTCCCTCACCTACTATCACAGATGGTGTAAGCCACACAGAGTTATCTGCTCCTAACTCCTGCTGAAACAAATCGAGACATGTCATAACATTTTGCAACCCCACCCACGTCGTCTACAGTGTGAAACATGCACATCACAAACAGCATGCCTCGACCACCTACAACCATGGAATGCTACAGTACCAAAGAATCTCCTCTATCAAATGTTCCAAACCCAGAAATCAGCAAGTCTTTGGTGTAAATGGCAAAAGAACCTGGGCAAGTGTCCACCATGGTATCCAGCATGCTGGATGTGACATGTGTGTCAATGCCTGTGATGCATCTTGGTTGTTGTAAGTTTTGTCTTTCTGTTGTTATCCTAGCTGTGTGTACATGTGTATGCATGTCTGCAGATGTAACACACGGTCTAGTGATGGCCACACACATACAAATGTGTTTTGTGAATTTCACATGCATTATTAACACAGAACCATCTACATCTGCATATGCAAGTTAACCATAAAAACATATTTAAAATTTAATATCACTCGGTTTTAGTTTTGTTCACCCTTTCAAAGACCACCTTCCGTCCTCCTCCTTGTGACTCACTGTCCGAAGCAGTCAGAGAAAGGGTGCGATCGTGGCCATCACGGAAGACCATGTAACAGGTAGGGCACATGACAACAGTCAGGAACATCTACACATGATATACGACTACTGAGAAATCATTATCTTCAACCACCTCCCTTCTTCAAGTATACGAGCAGTTGACGTATTGGCTCGCTGTTCCTGTCCTCCTGACTGACTGCATGCCCCTACACAGTTACAAGCAAAATACCTAACTTCCCACTATCATCATATCTACAAACAACATAGTTCAGATGCAGAGTCAGCATTATTAAATAGTAAGTAACAAAATATCAATGCAGCCTCAAAAAGTCAGTGAAGTCTATTCATATCACTTAGGGTTAGTACTGTTACATTTACTATGGCCTTTCTGATATTGCACATCACAGATGAACTACTGCATGCAAATATTAACTTTGCCATCAATATAAATTAATGTGATTCCGATTACACTGAATTAAACTCAGGGTTAATCTATTATCTATAGCCAGATGTTCATGATGATATAACTGACAATACTTTTCATAAGGAAAGGAAATGTTTTTTGATGAAAATGTTAATGAAATAGCAGCATCCAAGAATAAAATCAGCCATGTAATTGAAATCACATTAAGATTAATTAATGCCTGACAATACTGCCAGCAATTTGTAACTGCTTACAAGGGAGGTAAGATATGCGACTTATGAAACTGCATTGTACCAAAGACGGCAGCTCTGTAACCACAATACAATATTTGTTCCATTAGAAACTGTAATCATCATGAATATATCTTCCATTGTCGCAAATGCGAAAAGCTTTTTATGAAAGCAATAACAAATATGTTGTTGAGTTGTGTGACATGATCCAGGTACTTGGATCCAGTGTACCATGGTACATCAGTATAACAAACCTCAATAAGGGCTTACTAACAAATTTACAACAGGGTCCGTAAAGCTGCCATCTTTGGATGTCTAAATACAAACAAGTCAGGAATAATTCATTGACATCAATTCAAATTCTCAGGACAATACAAGAGCTTTGTTGGTTTTGGTGTCATCCATTTCTTGTTGTGGAAATGTATGATAAATAACCAATCATAAATAATCAAAGTACAAATCATTCAAATTTACATCATACTCATCATGAGAACATTTTCCTAACAACTAGAAATGACTGATGGTAAATCTATACATACTGTATTCTTTCCTATTTACCTAGGGTTAAAACAATCTGTGGGTGAATCCAATTCAGATGAACTTATACTTGTAGGTCAAGAATAAGCCACCAACTCAATAAAGATTCTACCAATATAACAAATTAACTTGGCATGGCACAAAAAAAAGTTCTTAAATGGGAATTTGAAATATCAAAAAAGATAAGCCTAATTTTGATTCAGCTTAACACATTTCACACTATAATGAGATTGCTTCTCATGAAAACCTTATCCCCACCCAACCTGCCACATCCCCCCTCCCTCATCACTATGCCCTAGTTCCCCATCCCTCCATCACTACGCCCTACCTCCCTGTCCCTCCATCACTACGCCCTACCTCCCTGTCCCTCCATCACTACGCCCTACCTCCCCATCCCTACGCCCTACCTCCCTGTCCCTCCATCACTACGCCCTACCTCCCCATCCCTACGCCCTACCTCCCTGTCCCTCCATCACTACGCCCTACCTCCCAATCCCTCCCCATACACAACGGCAGCCTGACTAGCCATGCCATCACAATATACACATGACATTCAGTGGCTGCCCCATGAACACAACCCCTTTCTAGATATCTCCTCGACGGAGTCCCGACCCTCTCTAAATCCCTATTTCGTTCCCCTATCATGCTCCATCCCAACTCCAGCCACTTGTCACAGGGTTCTCTGGTTTAATGTTTCTGTGGTTTCCCTTGATTTTCCTTGTCTGAAGAGATCAGATTGTGAGATGGTTAAAGAGCGGCATCATGAACAACACTTTTTGTAGTTGCACCTCACTGTGAAGGTCTACTGGAACTCGGCAAGGATTCTAGAGTTTGCTGCTGCTGCTGGAAGCAAGTCCTGTGGAATAACGAGGTTTGACAAGATAAACAATCTTTGATCTTCCCAGTGATATGGCAGTGGACTGACTAGTTGAGCGTCCAGAGCAAGGAGCTCCAACTGTGGTACAACGAAAATAGTCAACACTCCGCCCCATAACTATACAGGTGGAACCTGCAGGACTGACTGTCAGGTGGAAAACACAGGAGTCTAGAACTGGAAGCCACCCACTGGATTGTTTTGAGCCTGAACTCCGAACTGGTATTGCTGTTGGTTTTCGTCCATCTGAGGAGCAATGACACGATCCTCTTCTTCTGTTCCAAAGTACTTTTCAATGATGTCAAATGCCTTCTGATAGATATCTCGGTTCTCATGGCTCTGGAGGAACTCGATCTTGTCAAGTCCTAAATTACAAAGAATACAGTAAGTATCTGAGCTGCATTTATCACTTCTTGGAATAATAACTTGGTTATAGCATGACAGTATCTTAGTGTGAGAGGGTAGATATATCAATCATTTTGCCTTCTATCTGCAATACTGTGGATGTTGTACATTCCTATCTACATTGTGGTAGTGCAGGGCAACCAATAGTTTTGCATTGATAGTTTGATATATTGTTACACACTTTGTAAATATGGCAACTAATCTGTTCTTGTGTGTACAGAGAAAAGCGATTCTCCAGACTTATGCACCTGTTTGTTCACTGTTGGAGTCTGGACCAGACAATCCTGTGATCAACATCAGCAGTATCGATCTGTGCTAATGGCATATAATGAAATGTATCAACCAAGACAGCGTCTGACCACCCGATCCCGTTAGTCGCCTCTTACGACAAGCATGGGATGCTGAGGACTAATTCTAATCTTCACGGGTCCTGATAGACTTGTACATGTAACTTACCATAGCACTCTTCAATCATCACAGCATAGGGGTTGATTCCATTATTGTGTTTGGAGTCTTGTTCACCAAGTCTGAGGATGTTCTCAAGTCCATTGAGAGCCACTTGGACAATCTTGCTGTCCATCACAGTAAGCAGGTCACACAGTGGCGATATACAGCCTTGTTCCACCAGAAACCTACAACAGAATCAATAACTGATGACATGTGCAGACAAGTTTGTGTGCGGGTTACACTGAAAATGTCTGGAAAATGACAATGCATGTGTTGACATAGTCTGAACATACCTAATCTGTTCTGGGGATCCACCTGACGTAGCATTTGTTATGGCCCAGGCAGCTTCTTTCCGTGTCTTGAATTCTGCTTTACCCAAGATATCTATCAAGACTGGGAATATGTTGGCATCTATCACGTTCTGGAATAGAGACCATAGAGAATACACAGACTATACTCATGATCTATAGGCAGGTAAACAAAGGATACTACAACTGTTACCTCATTACTTTCAAGGCAGTCTGAGAATTTATCCACAATTAGTCCTCAACAACAGAGAAACCACATTCATTTGGACAGTGTTTATTCCTTGTAATTGATTGGATTAACATGGTCATAAAGTAATGTAAGTCTGTCTGTATATGTAGAAATTTCCCATCACTAGTTGTTTGGAAGTCAGTGTTTCTGGAACTGTCCTGGTCTATCATGGACTACTGTGGTTAAACTGCATTTGTCAGCCATGAAGCACATGGCTGTAAGCCAACATATATGATCAGGGTCAGGATCCACAAAGCGTTCGTAACCTCACAACATATCGTAAGTCTCTACTTTATCATAGACATACCAAATGGCATAGTGCTATGAATGTTTTGTGGATTGGGCCCCAGCACAACAGATTGTGGTCTCCCATTCACCATCTCAGTAAGCTGATATCAACATGTTCTGACAGACAATCACCATGGTAACACTCTGAATGAAGGAACCAACCTGTATTTGCATCCTATTTCCAGCAGTGATATTTGATATTGTCCAGCAGGCTTCTTTCCGGATGGACTCCTTTGGACTACTAAGAAGATGCAGGAGGCAGGGCAGCGCAGAACAGTTGAGTATCACCTGCAGGACACATACAACACGTCTACACTTACTCACTCTATACAAATACAGCATACACAGTTGTGTTGTGAGAGAGAGTGGATTTTCTACAGCTGTAGCAATATTTAAGCCATATCCCTTTACACTTTATACCAAGTGGGGAATTGAACCCAGGCCTTCCGTGTGATAAGTGATGCTTTAACCATTCAGCCATCCCACTCCCATTGTTGTAAGAAAGAGTCATATAGAAATATGCACCTTAAGCATTAAATTGCAGATATTGTGATGAATAACGGAAGTTGATTTGATACACTTGATTATCATACAGAAAAACGGAAATGTTTTAGAGACTTTTTATACTTTCTTGTGTATAACTGTAAAGGTAGAGTAGTGTTATCAACACCTGTGAGGTACTCACCTGAGTCTGACAGTCATCTCCTGTGACAATATTTCCTACAACACGTAGCGCTGCAGCCACCACACTTATATGATTATGCCTGGAAATAGGATTGCAAATGGTTAACTCTGAAATTGTGTGCTTGTGATATATCCTGAAAGTGGACATTGAAATGACAAACCCAGAAATGGGAATCAGATAACAAAGAATGTTGCCAAGATCTGGTAACGTTTGAAAAGTATACAAACTTTGAAATAGGATCAAATATGAAAGTCTTCAATGGATTATGACATACGTATGATGTATGATATAATATCAAACATGGTAGAGCAAGTCCGGCAGCTATGTAGGAGTGAACATGTTCAGACAGAAAATCATAAATCTGATAACATCTAAATTGGAGGGTAATGGGATTTTGTAAATGTTCTGGAACAAGTTATACCAAGACAATCCATAACAAGTCATTCAATGTAAACATTCATCTCTGTCACCATCTTCCACAGATCTTTCAACAGTCCCAGACGAACTGTTTCCTGACTCACATTAAAAGTTCTACAAGTCGCGACACACTCCAGAGTCTATAACAGCTTGGATCTTTTCATTGGGTCCATCTGAGAGATAGGAAAGAGCCCAACACGAGTCAGCCAAGACGTCCTTGTCCGTGTGGAACAGCAGCCGTGCTAACACAGGCAGTGCTGGACATACCTGCCAACAGATGGACACCTCATTACCACGCGTCTGCTACAGCATTCACTACCAAACATACCACAGGCACAAACTCAAACAAGAAGGTGGTGGAAGTAAAGAAAGATGGGTAATGTTTGATGTATGATAAAAGACTGATATGAGTCAATAACAGATGACATTTTCCCACATCAAGGCATGATAATACAGCCTTACCAACTCTGGAGCAAGGCAAGATGCACTCCTGATTAAATGATCACAACAGTTACAAACTCAGGTAAGATTTCTGAGATGTGACAAACCTTTGCAAACTCTGGTGGTGGATTCTTGCCTCGGCATAAGTTAGATAAACACCACACTGCATTCCGTGTCATTGACAGGCTGTTGCTTTTACTTAACAATCTGTAAACAGTGGCACAAACATGTCAATACCCTGAAATCTTCCCCACAAACATGTCAATACCCCCCTCCAAACATGTCAATACAGGAAATTCAAGAGCACATCTATCAGGTACTTCAAACTTACACCTTGTTCCCCACGGGGACAATGAATGTTCTTGTATAACATGATATGAAGCATAACATGACATTACTTAACCTCATATTTTGATACCATCATGTTGGCGAAGTTTTAAGAGCATGTGATACTAGGATACAAGATTATTATGTATTAAAAAAGAAAACTAAAGGATACTAGATTGTTGACAAAGTTTCAAGTGCATGTAATGCTAGGATACCAGATCCTGTATTGAAAACCAGGCAACCAAATACTGCCAGTAGGGATAATTCTTAACAATGCAGATGTGACAAAGCTGCACTGTCAGTTCAAGAAAGAACACTGTACATCAATATCCCAAATAAGGGATAATCTATTTAAATAGACTATATGACTTCTAAGTCTCTGATGGTAAGCTACTTACTGTAACAATGGTACAAGTATTCCTTCATTAAGTACATAGTCCCTGCATTCAGGGCTGTCACCAGCAATGTTTCCTAAGGCCCACACAGCCTAAAAAGTAGATCAACAAACTTAATGACAACAATCATCAACAACACGACTTTCACAATTGCATAATTGTCCTGCTTCAGAAAACAGACAATGCAGACATAGAAATGGGAATTAAAGGAAAGTTGTCAAAAATACATATTTCTTTACATCAACATGTTACTCTACAACATATCTACCCAATGAACACCAAACTGAGAGCTGCTACAATATCTGTACCCAAGGAATCAAAGCATGTGGTGCACTTACTTGTTCCTGCACATCCTCAATTTCAGAGCTGAGGAGTTTGATGAAGATAGGTACAGCCCTGGCTTCAATGACAACACGAGTCTGTAGAGAAGTTCCTGATGCTATGTTTGTCAAAGCCCATGCTGCTTCAAACTAAACAGAAAAAAAAGTGTCATGAAGCAGTGAAAAGTGGATTTCTGCTAATTGGCCAGTGGCAGGAAATGACTGAGGTTCTCATATAAAATATCTAGAGGCTCATCTGCACTAGAAGTACTGATTTAGAGTTATCTGCCCTTGGTACACCAACATCTAGTGTCTGAAATTAACATATCTTACAGAAAATGATTCTTAACGTATAATCTTAATATGCAGATCTGTAGAGATATAATTGCTTGGGATTCACAAAACAAGTTAAATTCATAGAAGAATTCTTTGAAGAGAATCGTCCTTGGGGTACATACTGTCAAATCCCGATGAGTCGAATCGCTGGGGACCAAGTAATAAATTCGACTTATCGATGTATTCGAAACATAGGTATGTCTATGAGGGTAGAAAAAAAAGATGATCCAGTCCTAATTCCTCCGCCTAAGCATTTGTTTATCTAATGATTTCCATATCACTAATAGGGGCACCTTATCAGTTCCAGTCTGATTAGCACAGACAGTGATTTCCGTAAAATCACTAATCTGCCTTTTGAACTCACCCGTCAATGGCGGAAAGGTGTGAGCCACGCTGGTTTGTTAATTGGATCAGTTTGCTACACCAATCAACTTCTCATTGACTGACTTCGGCTTATGTATACAAGATTGCTGTTGTTTGAATCTCATGGGACCAAATTTCCTTTTTGTCATCGTGTTTATTTATGAGTCATCAGGGATTCAAATGATGTATTTATGAGGACTTCCGAGTTATGCGTAAATTCGTGTAACTCATCGGGGATTTGACTGTATATGCATTTTCTCTGAAAATGATGACAATCAATGTTTTAATAAAAAAGATTATAACAGGGAATGGTCGCATGGACCGACAGGTACTTCAGTGAGTTAGGAGGTGGCATAATATTCGAGACACAGGCATCTTTTTCATAGACTCATCTTGAGGATTTGACTGTATAGAACGAGGAGGCTAGGGAGGAGGGAATTCTGTCACAGTACAAATAAATAGCGATCGTTAGGAAGAAGGTAACTTACGCCATAACACTCACCTGTCATGTGTCCCGAAGCTTCCACGAGAGGCATGATGAGAGGGTAACCGACAGGGAGGAACGTACTGAGACCCTTCCTCACAAGTTAAGCAAAACAGTTAGCACACTGTACGAAATTAAAACCCGCCCACATCGTGAAATCTATAAAGAGCACCGTAAGAGGGAAAAAACAACTTACAACCGACTAGTATCTCATGAGAGAAATCAAAAGTAGTTAGATATGTCAACAGCGGATATATCAGTTATACACAATTGAAAACCGTCATCTGTCCAGATAACCAAGACTCACTCGGTCAAGGTGGCAGGACACTGTCCACTGGAGAGAACAGAATGACCAAAATGCACACGATCACGAGAATGTGTATCAAGCTGATAGTGCCTTATAAAAGTGCGAGGCCTGCTCCAAATAGCGGCGGAGCATATCTCTTCAATGGGTAGTTCGATGCAAAAGCCTTTGAAGTGGCCACTGCCCTGACCGAGTGAGCCTTTAAACCCCTCAGGGGAAGGCTTGCCCATAGCCTTATAAGCACTACAAAGGACCGATACAAGCCAGCGAGATAGGGTCTGTTTGCTAGTCGGCATCTCAGCCTTCTCTCCACTGTAACGCCACCGTAGAATAGATCCCTTGTGAACGGACATCCAGGGCGCTTTACGGGTGAGTGCTTCGTTGCAGAGGTCCCCAATGTGGAAGGCTGGGTAAGAGTAGGAAGTTCGATATGAGCTGTCACATGGAAAGCTTGATCAATCTTCGGACGGTAAGTATCCGTGAGGCGAATACTGACACAATCTGGATGGAACACAGTCAGCACCGGGTCTGCCGACATAGCATGTAAATCGCCAACCCTTCGTCCAGATGTTACCGCCACCAGAAATACGTCCTTCCATGCTAACAGTAGAATGGAAATAGCCGACAGACGTGAGAAAGTAGGACCGGACAGCCAATCTAGCACGATTGACAAATCCCAAGGTGGGCTGGTACACCTGACAGCAGGTCGAACCCGATCCACGCCAGCCAAGAAGAGCTGCATAAGAGGGTGCTGCCCAAGAAGAGCACCATCAACAGGGGTGTGAAAAGTGGAAATAGCAGTGGAGTAGCCACGAATGGTCGAAGCTGCCAAACCTTCCAAACGAGCTTGCAGAAACTCCAATACTCGGACTAAATCCGCAGAAAAGGGATCTGCAATCCCCCTATCTGAACACCAGTGCGCATATCGGGACCACCTCTCCTCATATTGAACGTTTGTCGAATCCCGCCTCGAAGCCAGAATTGTGTCTGCAACTGCTGCAGGAATTCCCGTGCCAAACCACCCACTGAATCCTTGGGTTGGGTGTTGCGTGCCGTTCTGAGTGAGAATGTCCGGTTGCAAAGGTAATAGAACAGGAGGCTGAGCCATAAACCTGAGAACTACCAGAAACCAGCTCTGTGTCGGCCAAAGAGGTGCCAGTAGCACAAGTAGCCGAGCTGGCTGGGTGGACAGCTGGGTGAGGACCCGGGGAATGAGAGGTAGTGGAGGAAACGCCCACAGAACCTTGCCCATCCAATCCAGCAGGAAGGCGTCAGAGGCCAACGCCCTCTGGTCCGGTATTCGAGAGCAGAACACGGGTATCTGATTCGTCCCGCCTGACGCAAACAGATCCACCTGGAACGATCCGTACAACTGGGAGATAACTCCGAATATCTGCCGATCGAGCATCCTGTGAGAGGAAGGAAGACATGATCTCCCGTACTCTGTTGACCCGGTCGGGCGACAAAGAGACAAGACCCTGTTGAGTTCTGAACCACACCCCGAGAAAAACCAAGTCCTGGGTGGGTACCAGGTCGGATTTCTTGAGGTTTATGATCCACCCCAGTCGAGCTAGAATGTCTATCACCGTGTGGGTAGAATCTAGGTTCGTTGGCTGAGTTAGAGCGCTGAGCAACCAGTCGTCTAGATAAGGGTAACAACACATTCCGTGCAACCTTGCGAGGGTAGCTGGCACTAACATAAGCTTGGTGACCACCCTGGGGGCAGTGGATATGCCGAAGGGGAGCACCGTGAATTGGTAACACATCCCATCGTAAGAGAACCGGAGGTACTGCTTGAAAGTGGGATGAATTGGCACATGTAGATACGCATCCTTTAGGTCGAGCGACGTAAGCCAATCGCTGGGCTGAACAGAGATCACCGAGCGAAGTGTTTCCACCTTGAAAGATGGAACCTCTAACATGCGATTCAACCCTTTGAGGTTGAGAATGGGATGGAACCTGCCTTCCTTCTTCAGAACGAGGAAGTACGTGGAAAAAAACCTGCCTTCTCCTCGCCTAGATGTATGCGCTCTATTGCGGACTTGTCCAGCAATGCCTGAACTTCGTTGCGCAGTATACCTGCCTTGACCGGACATGATGGCACCGGAGTGCACCTTTTGCCGGTGAACTCTGGCGGGCCTCGCTTCCACAGCGGTAAATGGCCGACACTGACGGTGGACAGCACCCACGTGTTGCGTGTAGCCTTCTCCCACTCTGGTAGGAAGAGAGAGAGGCAGCCTCCCACTGGGATGTGAGGTAAGAGTGCGTGAGAAGTCCTCTGCAGATGAACTGGCTGGGACGTACCCATGGATACAGCCGGTAGATTTAACGGGGGTCGGGGCAGACCCCCTGCGACCATGAAAAGGCTGCTGGGAGCCAGACGAAGAGGCCTGCACCTTGCTCTTACACTTGGCGGGACGGCTCCTCCTCCTATCTCTACCCAACAGCCGAGGCCAGCCGGCAGACTTGGGCGTAGGCTGCGCCCCAGAGGAAGAACTTGCTACGGGAGCGAGAAACCCGCGGTTGCTCCAAAAAGGCCTTAGAATCCTTGAAGGAGGTCACTGCCGCAGCAGCCTCCCGAATGACCTGCTGTGCCCACGGAAACAACGTCGCTCCCAGCTGAAACGGAAGGGCCAGCAAGGTCTGCTGTGTTGCTGCCGAATAACGGGACGTAGACAGCCATAGCTTGATTATCCCCATGACTGCGCACATCGCCGTTGACGCGGCAGACCGCAAAGAGTCTCGCGTCAGGTGGGCCTGAACTTCGGATAGTTGACGGAGAAGAACAACATTCGGTGAAATGTGCTGCCTCCGCCTCCAGAGCCGACCTTTGTATCGAGGAAAGGTACGCCTCGTGGACCACACACTGCTGCATGGCATTCAGGTAGACTTCCTCGTAAGTCCGGTATGCCTGCCGCAGGGGAGCGCCCGACTGGGCAAACGGTGGTACTAACCGCCCTTGCTTGCTTGCCGGAGCTGCCTCCAAGGAAGCCGAGCCTCCCTTGTCCACCACCGGCACAAGGAAAAGAGAATCATCACCCAGCTGATACCTCTTAACTAGTTCGGGGAGATCGAACCTGAGGCGAGAACCAATCAGGAGAGGATCCATTACACCCTGCACTAGGGAGGGCAAGATGCGGAGCTGTGTCTGAGAGGGCTGCCGATGAGCAAACGCCTCACCTGGCAGGCGGAACTCAGTCGAGTCCGAGCTACATGTCGGCACTGCGGCTTGGGGAAGACAATGGGCAATACGTTGCCGAACCTCCCGGAGAGCCAACGAAACACGGAAAGCACCCTCGGACTCCTCGACCACCCCAACCTCCATAGACTCGAATCAGAATTCAGATTTCCTCGTGAAGAGGAGCCGAACCCCGACCCGGTGGAAGGCCGAGCCACAGACGCCACGGGAAGGGAAGAGCCCAAGGAACTGTCAGCTCCGGAAACCAACAGGACACTCGAACCCCGGTCCCGAGACATGGGAGGAAGCACAGGCGGAACCGGCTCCTCCGCTCTCATGGGGCGGGGTGGCACAGGGACCTGAACCCCAGGAATCCTCAACGGACCCTGGGCCAGCACCGAGAGAGAGGGACTTGGAGCGAACTCTCCCTCTCTGGGGTAGCCGAGGCGTCCGGACTCTCGGTCCCCCATCCAGAGTGGGCGAGGAACTCCTGCCGGAGATCTCCAACCAAGTCATGAACGAGGAACTTCACTGAGTCCATATGCTGTTGAAACAATTGTGTTATAACGGACATATCAAAACCACTTGAAGATTGAGATTGAGAGTGTGACTTATGCGAAGTAGACTTAGATTTAGTTTGCTTAGCCTTTTCAGCCTTAGATGGGGGAATCTCCTGGGTCAAGTCCCCTCCCGCCTCACGCAATTCCATGTTAAAAAGGAAGTCAGCCGCCCGTCTCTTCTGGGCCCGGGGGGAAAAGCCCATACACAATTCACAGATGTCAGGATTATGCCCTGCTTTTTCCAGACAGCATAAGCATTTATCATGCTTATCTTGGCGCTGGATATTTTGCCCGCAGGCAACACACGCCGTAAACGCCTGAAAGCAAACACGCAAGCATGTAGCTAACGGCGCAACACAACAGCATAAAGATACACGTACAAAACATTATTTGAAAATTACGTGAATGCGACAACACGACATGAAATACTTGGTTAATAACGCAATATTTCAACCACGTGGCACGCTAAACTTCCCGCCATGGAATAGCAGCACGTGCGTAAACCACGAGAAAGCTAGCGTAAAATTTAATACAAAGTCACAGAAATGAGAAATAACTGACTGCAAAGTCAATAAATCGTTACCAAGAATGAATAAAGACCATACATACAGTAGTTGAAGTCTCAGACATTCTTCTTGTAAAGAAGTTAATCAGCTTGGAACGCTAGAGTGACAGCAGAAGGAATAATGCTACGGGCCTGGGTACGTGCCTAGTTGGCTCGCATGCGTAGCAGGGAGGTAACTCCACGGGGTGTGGGCCGTATAATAAATAAAAAAGATCTTTATTTATTGTACAATATTTTTATTAAAACATTGATACAACTGTCACATGACATTTTCAGCCGCAGAAAATGCATACATGAACCACAAGGACGATCTCTATGAAAAAGAATTATGTACAGTGAATTATCAGAGTCTGAAACATATCTTTTCATGGTCGAGTGAATGTGGTTTTCAACTGCTTTTAGAAACATTCAATCACTATCACAGTGAGCGACATCAGGAAAGGGCTTTATATAGTGTACCCATTTGGGGACTTCAATCTGGGCCTTTTGTGAATGCTTCAACTCGTAGGCTACCCTACTATCATTGCTATCTCATGAATATTCCTCAGGTTTACACAATATTTGCAATGTGACCTAAGGTGGAAACTATTATGAATTGACCCCACTAAAAAAATCATATATATAATGGTTTGTCTGATGTCTTTGAAGCTGTGTTCATAATCAGTCACCCTGACCATCATGGTTGCTATTCACATACCAGGATATATTTCCCTGCAGTGTTACAGGCATCAAGCATAAAGTCATTTACACTGACTGGTACTGGAACTGATTGACTAACCTGCAGTGTCCAGCTTCCATCTCTCTGTAGGAACTCTACAAAACGTGGGACAATTCCAGTCTGGATCACTTCATCTATTGGTGGGTTTGGTTCTGTACAGAAAGGAGTCAGTGAGTGAGTGAGTTTAGTTTTACGCCGCTTTTAGCAATATTCCAGCAATATCAAGGCGGGGGACACCAGAAATGGACTAAACACATTGTGTCCATGCTGGGAATCGAACCCGGGTTTTCGGCGTGACGAGCGAACGCCTTAACCACTAGGCTACCCCACCGCCCCTACAGAAAGGAGACACATGTTTACATTCATAAGTCTCCAGCATCATCCTTGTAAAACAAAGTCTAATCAGTACTGAATGCTGTTAAACACTTTGTGATGAGCATGCTGTAAGACGTGATGTGGTACTAAATAAAAACAATTATATCCAACAATTTTCTTTAACAAAGTTATCTACATACCTCTGGATAACAGTTTCCTGAACTTCTGAGTTGCAGCTTCTAACTCCTCAACATTTTCACTGTATAAAGCTTGAACCATCTCTGTACTGATGCCACCCTACATGCACATATGTTGAACAGTTACGATGAATCATAAACATATATGCACGACAATAGCACCTGCTCCGACAAGGTGACAATCGCAATGCAACCTAACAACATTCACTACATTAATCTACTGCCATCAGATAATACTTTAAATACTTTGCATATATAAGCAGTGTTTGCTCATAAATCTTGTGATCCAAAAGATGGTCTCAACACTATTGTTATCACACTGTTAGTTTCAAAAGCAAACTCATTGGAAAACTTTTATCAATTTGTTTTATTATTATAGATCTACTGGTATTGTTGCTGTGTTTACTTCCAACTGTTGTATATCAGAACCAGTGCTGCAGCCAGGATTTCCTTGGAAGGGGCCACTTGGCCCTTATCTTTAGAAAATGTGGGCCAATAACCAAAAATGTAATTTTTAGAGTAAAATTGATATTTTATACTTATCCTGACTCATGCTCTTTTGCTTGTCTTCTTCTTCTTGCGAACATAGTGGAACACTTGTATCTCCTTATTTGAAGCTCCCTTCAAAATAAAATCACTAATTGGTACTCACCACGAGTTGCTCCCCTTTGCTTCCCTGGCGGGGAAAGGTGTGCAGCCACCCTCCTGGCTTATGTACTCCCTCTCTCCTGATTTGCTTGAACCCAACACTTGAATTTACAGGAAATCCAAAAGTGTTATGTGGGGAGGATGGGAGGGCTACCCCTCATGAGTCAGGATAAGTATAAAATATCAATTTTACTCTCAAAAATTACATATTTCCTTCCTTATCCTGACCATGCTCTTTGTTTGTAGCATCCTACTGGAACGGAGGTGGGTAAATATAATACTTGGATTTATAAATTAGTGATTTTGTATAGATATACTGTAAATATCCCCTCTGGGAACTTCATGAAGGCTTAGATTTAGGATGTTTCCTGTATAAAGAAACCATAGGTTATATAAAGCCATTAAAGGGGAATTACATTATGAATATATTGAACAATACATATAAATAATATATATATATAGGTGACTCTGATAGAGGCACTGAAATTGACTATACCAAAGTATATGCTTAAGGTTGAATACTTAAGCTGAACATATATACATAGCCCTAAAACTCCGTGAGAGTTATAAGCTAGATGAGTATGTATAAAATACATATTAATCTTGTGAGGATAATATTTTAACGCCTACTGAGGGACTGTCAGTTGCTGGCGAGGACCAGTGGTCGAAATGGTGAATGCCAGAGACATCTTCTGTAGTGATGTCTCTCAGGTAGTGATTAGCAAATACCATGTTAGATTTCCAATAGCATCCTTCCATGTCGTGTTCAAGGAACAGTTACCGTGTAGGGCGAGGGTAGAGGCCAGTGCCCTGATCTCATGTGGATTTGATGCTGTTGGTGGGTTCAAGCCTGCTGCCTTGTAGGCACGGGAGAATGACAGTCCTTATCCAAATAGATATTGTGGTCCGTGACACTTCTGTTTGATTCAGAGGCTGATAAGGGGATGAATAAACGCTTGAGAAATCTTCTCCTTGTTTTGATCAATTAAATAAATAAACTTTGAGCTCTTACCGGACACAGTGATAGGTCTTGTGTATCTTCTGATCCGAGAATAGAGGATAGGCCCGGGATGTGGAATAATCTGTCTGGTTGACCTGGCAGTTGATTTTTATGCGATGAAATCCCATCTTAATCCGAGGTGCGCTGTGTTATGATTGTCATCAAACTGTATCCTCTCGTAATCCAGAGCATTGAATTTCAGACATTCTTGCTGCTGTGGTTAGCGATAGCAGAAACAGTGTTTTCTGTGAGAGAAATTCAAAGTTTGTCGATTCAAAGGTTCATAGACCTCACTCGTGAGGTGTTGTAACACTACATTCAGATCCAAGCTGGGCGTGGAACTTCCGCTTTGGTCCTCCAATCGGAAAGCCTCGGTAGTAAGGCCAGTAACTCTGGAGATCTCTGTCAATTTGACACCGTTCTCATGGTGATTACAGAACTAAAGCTGCAAGATATGTTGATATCGTTGAACCTTTTAATTGTTTGTTTTGCCGTGAGGTAACACAAATAGTCTGCCACTTGAGGTTGTGAAGCCTCTCTTGCTGTAAACCCTTTCTTTGTTGCATAATTTTGAAACTGTGCCACTTGTCAGATGCATTGCCACGAAATCTGAGTTGAGTAACGATGAAGTAAAGCGTGACTGCTTTTGCTCGCTCTGGCAGAATATCTCTCTTGTTTAAACACATTTGTATACAGTCCATACGTGTAGTTGGAACATTGCTGGGTTTCCGTGCACTTGTTTGTGTGAGGATGAATTAACAGGTTTTGCGTATGGCTTGGGTAGCTCCAGTGTTGGTTGACCGATTTCTTGAATTAGTATGGAAACCACGCTCTGGCCCGGCCAGTAGAGCATGACCAAAGTGAGTTGTAGGCTCTGTGTTTGTCTGATTTTCTGTAATACTTGAGGTATTATTGCTGGCGTGGAAGCGCGACGTGCATTGAGGCCTTCCATGATAGGACTTAGCGTCCGTTGCTTTAAGCTTGGGGTCTGGGACTGGTGACACGATAATGTCGGTAGCTGATTGTTGAATCGGCGTGGCGAATAATAGGTCTATTAAGCTGGCTCTAATTGCTTGATTATCTGTGCAAAATTTCCTGTTGATCATCCACTCTGTCGGTGATGGTAGATGAGGCGAGAGAGCGTCTGCTAGTATATTTCTGGCTCGGGAATGTGCACTGCTCTGACATGTAGATTTAGATCTTGTATTAAATCGAACAGTTGAAAGCTTAGGTTCAAAAGGTTCATCGATCTCGTTGAGCCTTGCTTGTTTATGTAGAACGCCACTGTCGAATTGTCTGTATGGATCATTAGGCGCGCATTTTGTAGAAATGTGCTCCAATGTAGAATGGCGTTGATTACAGCTTTCATTTCTAGACTGTTTATATGGAGTTTGCATTCTTGCTGATTCCATAACCCTGATATCGTGTGGTTGGTGAGATGAGCTCCCCAACCTTGATTGACGCGATCTACATACAGATGGGTTTTGTATTCCTGCTCTGCTAAACAAATCCTTCGCAGACGTCGATTTCTTGGTCCACCATAGTAGATGCGGTCTGAGATGTTTCGGTAGACTGAATGGTTGTACATCGTTGAGATGTGCGTTGATGAGGACCTGTAGGGGACGTAACTGTAATCTGCCTGTGACAGTCATGTCTTGGGCTGATGTGAGAAGACCTAGTAGGCTCTGCCAT
Source organism: Haliotis rubra (assembly GCF_003918875.1). Classification (NCBI taxonomy): domain Eukaryota; kingdom Metazoa; phylum Mollusca; class Gastropoda; order Lepetellida; family Haliotidae; genus Haliotis; species Haliotis rubra. The sequence continues at coordinate 2,717,137 of NW_025767157.1, forward strand.
TGTCGCAGTGGTAACGGAGAGAGTAGAGCTGGTGGAATGGTCTGCTGTATCTTGAGCCAACGGTCTTCTGGTACCAAAATCACGGTTGCGATTTGTGATGAATCGAATACCTAGGAACTGCAGGTCTTGGCGATGGTACTAGGTCCGACTTTGCGTAAGTTTACTAACCAACCTAGTTGTGTTAGTAGCTTTATGATGTAATTTAACTGTAGTTTGAGGCGCCCAGTGGATCTTGATCTACTTGTATCCCGTCGTCGAGGTAGAACGCACTGCGTAGTAACCCTTGACGATGTAGAAATTTGATATGTCGGTTTCGTTATCCTGAATAGCCAGGGGCTGATGATATTCGAATGGGGAGTACTTTCCACTGGTAATGTAGCCCTTCTAGGTAAATCGTAGGTATTTCCTGGAATCGGGATGAATGGGGATGTGCAGGTAGGCATCCTGTAGATCTATGCTGCCCATGTAGTCCATGGGGACGAATCATCTGGCGTAACTGAGGTAAATGTATCATGCTTGAAACTTCGTGGTTTGCGTAGATAGTTCTTGTTGAAAAAGCTCATGTTGTAGATGAGTCTGTATTTCTCCGTGGAGTTTTTCTTGGGAACTAGGAAAACTGGGGAGTAGAAACCCTGGTCTGACGCTTGCTTGATCTATTACTTCTATGGCCTGTTTGGATAGGAGTGATGAAACAGCCTCTCTTATCTTTGGTAGTTGTTGCTTTGTAAATCGAACTTGGGGGTTTGATTGTCACGGAGGCTTGGCCTGTAGAGGATCACGAAATCCGTGTTGAAGAATGTTGGAGACGAAAGGTCTTGCAATATTCCCCAGTTTTCCCAGTGTAGTTGGGGGCGCCCACCCACTTGAGCTGGCTGTACTGGAGCGGCTGGGGTGGAAGACTCAGTCGTTCAGAACCTGTGTTTCAGCGTCTATAATTGCGGGAACCTCTGGGTGTCCTGCCTCTTCCTGATCCTCCCTCTATAGTTGCCGTTATGGGCGACGAAAAGAATCTTTACCTCTAGAGCTGGCTATCTTCCTGTCTCTTGCTCTTTGTAGGCCTGTGAACTTAGATCTGCCTGAGTATCTCTGTGAAGTCTGATGAATGACGCTGGCTAGTGTGTCCAACGATCTAATCATAAGGATTTCCCCTGGAATCTTAGAGACTTCCTTGGCGACTTTGTGCGATTTCTCCGTCAAAGATGGATGTTGTCGACCGCGGGGCTGTATAAAGTGGGGCTGTAAAGTTCTCCCCAATTACAGGAGGCGAGGAGGCCTTGACGACGAGCTAAGGTCAGTGCTGCTGAAACAGATGTAAGATGATCCGTAAAAACTGCTGATCTTTCTTTTGCATAAGTAAGGCAGAATAAATCATTCTATCATCTTCGATCGTCGGAATCCGAATCTAGTAATAAGAGTCTCATTGATCGTCCCTAGATCTATTTAACCCAAAGAACATACCGCCTCGTCATGGTTTCTATATGAGCCAACTTGCGATCATCCATCTTGTAAATCTTGTTCTTTACATCGCTGATGATCTTATAGTTCTCATCGATGTCCTGGGCCTTGTAGAAGGAGTCCATGTTATGCGTGGAGAACTTCTTGGCTTGAAAGTTGGGCAGATGTGGTATCTGAACTTTTCGTAGCTTTCTGAAAGCTGCATCTAGATTCTGTGGCACTGCCGCTAATCGGGTCGATCGGGGTAGAGTGATTGCATCTGGATCATCTTCCTTCATCAAATCGTCATGCTGTATTGCCACTTTTAGATGGTGATGTGAGATCTAGGTTATTGACCATCCAATACCGTATCTCTGCATCAGAAAATATGATTCCTCCATCATCCTCAAAACCATCATCATTAACAAATTGTAGATGCTCTTCGGGGACTGCGTGTAGCTGTCTGTATATCTGATGAGGTTTGTGGCGATCTAGTTGACTTCAGCGCCCGCTCTATGTGGGAGATCTGACGGGTGATCGACCTGGTGATGAAGCAGAAGTGGAGATCGTCTATTGGGATGATCTTCACTCGAGACTTTGTGAGGTGAATGTTGATAGCTTCGCTGGCTCTTCGGCAGTCCTCGATGTTCTTCTAGATGATGAAGATCTGGAATCATATGTCGCCGAATGCCTTAGCGAAGCTTCATTGCGATCGGTCGAGGGATGCGATGATATGACCTTAGCGAAGGCTTCCGTGATGTCTGATGGTCTGAGTCCATATCTAGAGATGAAATCGAAGATGGTGATGATCTCTCCGCCCGAAGGCTGTACATCTAGGTCCTTCCGTCAAGGTGGTGCGGGACTTCCTTGGCGAAAGGTGACATCGTCTTGGCTGCTTACGTTGGCGGGGGTGCCTCTGGGGTGCTGTTCACGTTGGAGCCTTCGCGAAGGTTCGGACGCTGCTTCGGCGCAGTTTGTAGTAGTCCTCCATGATGTTCATAATCTGCCGCATCATGTCTTCTGGGATGATTCAGACGGTAAGTCGGCGTCTTTTCTGCGATGGGGTTCACATCAATGACGTCTGGCGCCGTGTAGAGGCATCAGGCTGCATGGTGATCTCTGCAGAAGTCACAGTCGCTGACACCGGTCAGCTTCTTCTGCCGTAAGTCGGGATGATTATCGGCTGATCATCGTAGAGGCCCAATTCTGCTGCTGGAACGATCTCGGCTGAGAAAGTTCTTGCTGTCTCGTGGAATTCCCTTGGAAGTCTGGCTGCCCTGGGTGTCCTCAATCTCGCGTTGAGACGGCGATGAGGCCCTCTTAGACTTGGTCTGCAATGGCGAGATGTCTGGGGAGGCGGTCGTTTCTTCGAGTAACGGACTCGTCCCACGTTCCTCTGCGCGGGGGTCTCTAGCAGAACACCAGGCGGGAGAGGGTCGATAAAGCTAGCAGCTGACTGGATGGAATATCTGGACTCTCTGCCATGTTTTGCCCTTGTTTCATGCGTGATCTATCTGCAGCACGTCTTAAGACGCCAAAGGTGATATTTATTAAATGCAGAATGAGATAAATTAATGCAGTAACTGCAACGTGGAATTAAACGCATTACATGCAGGTGGTAGAACAACTAGGGCATATTACATGTGGATCGGAGGCAGAAAAACGTAATCTACAAATCGTACAGATTTTCATCAACGTAAAGCTAACTGAACAATCACGAATACCACGGAATAAACAGTAGAAATCACGATAATTAATCAATACAAATAGTAAAGGATACTAGCTATACCTCTATAGTAACCTATGAGAGGTAAAACTAAGAGATTATCAAAGGATATGGTGTGTAAGGAGACACAAGGAGCTCTCACATCCTGCTCACTGGGCGAAGAAGGAGAGAGTGAAGCACATGGCCAGAGGGTGGCGACACCTTTCCCGCCAGGGGAAGCAAAGGGGAGCAACTCGTGGTGAGTACCAATTAGTGATTTTATTTTGAAGGGAGCTTCAAATAAGGAGATACAAGTGTTCCACTATGTTCGCAAGAAGAAGAAGACAAGCAAAAGAGCATGAGTCAGGATAAGGAAAAATTTGCAATCCTTCTCTTTGACATTTAGACAGCTAAAAGATTTGATGTGGCTCTGTACATCAAGTTGAGCTCTGTACAGCGAAACAAGCTCCTTAGTTAAAGCGATTCATATTACAGTTGTGTATGCACATAGACGAACTATCAATGTGCAGAGATTAGGAAGCCTCATTTTGAATTCTGGAAGTTTCAATATTTTGATTTTGATTTCCAAATGTTTGACATCGCTTTCAATGAAAAGAGTTGCATTTTGAAATAAATGATGTGCCCGATATATATAAAAACGTGTCATACATTATAAAAATGCGCCATTGATGGCACATATATTCATAAATAAAGCACCAAGTTAAGTACAACAATTGTTTGCCACAGATATGGCAATGTCCACTGCCGCTAAAGAATGGAATATCTATATTTACTACTTTTGATTTTTGCCAGAAATGACTGGTGTCTGCATAATCACCCAATGTAGGCTGTCAACATACTTGAAAACATTGGGTGCAATGTTTTATGAGATATCGCGTTTAAATAAGCTTGATGCAAAGCGGTGACCCCAATGTCGTGGTGACCCCTTGAAGATGAAGACATTGGGTACAAGGTCACCCAACATCAGTTTAAAATGTGAAAAAGTGCCATGTCTTGAAAATGTCAAGGTCACCCAAATAATGCCCTAATGTAGGCTGTCACCAAATTTGAAGATATTGGATACTACAGTGCATGAGATATCCCGTTAACAACAGTTTGAAAAGTGGGCAGTGTCGTGGTGACCTTGAAAATAAGGTCAAGGTCACCCAAATCGACTGGTGTCTGCGTAATCCCCAATGTAGGCTGTCACCAAATTTGAAGACATTGGGTACAACAGTTCATGAGATATCGCGTCAACAAGAATCAGGACGGATGTACGGATGGACATTGCTGAATACATAGTCCCCCCGTTCCGCGTTGTGGCGGGTGACAATTAGCGGGAATCCCGCAATTACAGAGTCTGGCTGCAGCACTGCAGAACACTCTCACAAAAGTCAGTCTATAGCTAATAAGAAGTGGCTCAGATGACAATCATAGCCATTAAGTCTAGTGATGAAGATATAGTGATACATGTCCTAAACAAACCCAACATACTGATTTCCCTATGTTTAGAAAGAATATGCATTGCTAACTCAAATTTGAGTGCCTTATCTTTCATTGAACTCTGGCATCACTGGAGGATGATTGCATTGAGTTTTTGTTAAAAACTCCAACAGTAACACAGCTATGACAGCCATTTGACAATCCAGTGATTGACATTCTGAACATCAACCATTCTGATATGATGCCATGCCTGAGGAAAGTTGGATCATCACAGGGACAAAGCAATATATGACATTGCATTGTCTCTGCACATGTATTATGTGCATGTTTTATTTACACTCTAAATTAGTGAGTGAGTATGGTTTTACGCCACTTTTATCAATATTCCAGCAATATCATGGCATGGGACACAAGAAATAGGCTTCACACATTGTACCCATGTGGGGAATGGAAAACCGGGGTCATCGGCATGTGGAGTTGATGCTCTAACCATCACCGACCCTAATCTAAATTAAGGACACTAAAATATAAACATAATGATGTTTTCATATGTAATATATTTTCTCTCCATGTAAAAATATATATCAAAATACTAGTTTACATATTTATGAAATGGTACCGGTTTGTTCTGTTATGCAGCACTAAGAATATTGCAGCTATGGGATCATGGGCTGTAAATAATCAACATGACCAAGTCTGGACCAGGCAATCCAGTGACTGTTGATATACTAACAACCAAGAAACCGAGTCTGACCACCCAATCCATAAAGTGGTCCTTATATGACCAGCATAGGTTTCAAGGGACTAACTCTAACCTCACAGGGAGATATGATAAAATAATCAGGTGTACATACAGTGAGAGTTGAAGACACAGTGGCTTCCTGCACATCTCCCACAGACATCTCATCAGACCCTGATGGCACAGATACATTTCGCCGTTTGAATAGCTGGCAAAAAAAGGGAAACAAATTATTTCGTCTGAAATGAATAATCAGTCATTGAGTAAATATAAATTAGGAATCATTGTTGTTGTATTAGCACAAAATGAAATAAATGAAAACAGTATTCTGACATTTGAAATTTTTTTAACTTGAAACATTTTACAGATTTACAGTAAAATCTTACTAGCTCAGTCTTCTGGTACTACTACTTTAGAACTTCAATGGGTAAGGTAATGAGTGCAAAGTATATGCTAAAGTATAGAATGGATACAGAAACAAATACTTATTGCAGGATGCACAATAGCATTCACTGTATCAAATTCTTGATAAGAAATATAAAGGTCCCAGTAAATGGGCATAAAGGTAACAAAAGTAATCATCAAATACTAGAGTACAGTATTCTACACCATTTCATTACTTAACAGAACCCTCATATTTCTAGTAGGTGAGGTGAGTTGAAATTGGGTTTAACGTCGTGCTTGAGAATATTTCGCTCATATGACGACGTGCATGCGTGTGTATGTGTATGTGCGGCTGCTTGTACTAGCCCAGACTTAAGCTGGTTTATAGTGCTAGACCACTGAGATACCATGCCACAGTTAAACGGGAATGCCCCATTCAGACACATTATACTGACTCCGAGCCGACCAGTCCTTGTTGTACTCAGGTAATGCCGAGCGCCAGGCAGGGACCAACAAGTATGATATTTTAACGTCTTTTGGTATGACACAGCCAGGGATTGAACCTGTGACCTTCTGCTCTCCGGGCAGATGCTCTCACCACTACACTACGGAGACGGTCATTTCTAGTAAGGACTCTTGCAAGTAGTAAAGTTTAAAGTAGTGTAGGGAACCAAATTACTTGCTAGGTTCCAAAATGATCAATTACCGACCAGCACACTCAGACAAGCATACTTATAATCAAGGATTAAAAAATTTCTAAATCTGCATTTCCCAGAAAGAATGTCTACTAGTGCCGGGAATTGGTTAAAATCTAATAATTGATGATTGGTCCATTACAACCGATCAAACATCGAAAATAATTGGTTAGCGTCATTTATCAATGACATATTTTACATATTTAAAGGATGATTAGTACGTTAGGAACACCAATTTCCTGGATTCGTTAAGATAAATTCAATCATGACTTGGAACGAGCTTGTAGTGCTTATGAAATGTAAATGAAATGACACAGACAAAAACAACCTTGTGAAAAATATTGTTAATGCAAACAAGTGTTCCAAGATTGGTTGTGTTCGATTATGAGAAAACATGTTCGACTGCTTGGTCGTTTAGTCACAGCAACCAATCTTTGATTACTTCAATTAATCGGACCACCACTAATGTCTATGCTGAAGAGATGTTACTGTTTATGTTCAAAGGAAAATCTTGCAAATTATCAAGGAATAATTTACTAAGTAACTCTTGAGAATGAGAGAAATTATTTATTTCATGACGCTGTCCCACCTGTTCATCTCTCTTCTGTTTACGGAGTTGGATTCCTTCTTCCTCTCTTCTACGTCGTAATTCCTGGGAGTCAAGTGCTTTGTTTTTGTATGATTTAAGTCGGTGGTTAGCAGGTCCAGGGGCTTCCGACATCTGTACGCAAATAAAGAATAAAAGAATAGGTGGTCAAATGGATTTATCTTTAAGTAAGGTGTTATTAATTTTAGGGTGAGTTACTTCTAAAGGGGTGCCTCCATGGTACTGGTGAACATGGACGCACAATTCGGACAAACACTTGCACGGATCAAAGTCACTGGTACTATAAGCTCCACCCAACACCATCAGAATCACATTTGCATAACCCAGTAACTGAAGAACACATACATGCCAAACCTAAATAAGTCATTTTAAAGTCAATTTCCATATAACTTGAATAATAACTCACCTGATATCATTCCCAAACAAGCTACATAATACATTTACTGAATCATAAATGTCTCATTGTACTGTCAAAAACTCCTTACTCCAGGATGAATTGTAAACAGTACATTCTTCCAGTATCCCTATAGAGTAGTAGTAGTAGTAGTAGTAGTAGAAGTAGTAGTAGTAGTAGTAGTATATATAACTATAATCTGACTTTGACTTTTACCCTTGTTACTATTATTCATACTGGTCATTGTGTGTGGTTTTGCATGAACTTGAAGTGAGGTAAGTGCTCTGATTACTATTGATTACTTTATCTATAAGAAGAGAGGGATATAGCTGTGGTTGCTTCTTCTGGGTTTTTAAGCTTAGAAATTAAATTGCAATTTGAATCATTCATTTCAGGAAATGGCGTTAAGAAATCTTGAAAGTGTTTTCATCTACTGGTATGCCAGGAATACTAAGGTGAACCAAACTTGATTATTAGTTCAAAAACAGATGAGGCCTAATGAGAATTTTGTTCTCATGAATATGATGAGAGTATTCCATTATCATCCTGCATGCAGCAACTCTGTAATGAATAAATGAGCATTTTTTCATAGAAATAGTACCCGTGAAGAACCGGGTTAGAATTGGTCTTCAGAAACTCATGCTTGTCGTAAGAGGCGACTAATGGGATCGGGTGGACAGACTCGCTGACTTGGTAGACACATGTCATCGTATCCCAATTGTTAGTCTGTCTCACAGTCCCTGAACCACATTATTTTCCCTACTGCCTAGCCCTCCTGCAATGCTAAAACCCTAAATAAAGCAAGTCTAGATTTCCTTAGGTTCTGAATCTCTGGTCTCCCCTGGGGCTCCTTTTCAATTTAAATGAGCTTGTTTGTTACTATCAAAATTATATATATTCAGAGACTAAGCATTAGTCTACCCAATTGTGTAGAATGATGCTCATAATATTTTTCACTGGACTGTCCGATCCAGACTTGATTATTTACAGACTGTCGCCATATAGCTGGAATATTACTGAGTGCGGCGTAAAACTCATCCTTGATAATCTCCAGGGTATACGTTCCGATAAATCTCCACTAGTACCCTGGATGCATCTACGGACGGATAATTGTATTGCCTCCCATTGCTGCCTCCACCTTCTCACAGTAGCCAATCAGATAAGCCTTTACAACTGAGCTTGCCAGTGTCAACAAGGATGGCAGCTGCAGCCGTGGATGTTTGATAGCTGTGAGACTCAGATTTTGGGAAAAAATCATACAGACAAATTGACAGGTCTGAAACCTTCCAAAAATATATTCAAGAACTCCTTCTACCTCTTAACATTACTGTTTACCGAAAAAGCAGAAGTAATTTATGATAAAGGCCTTGTGATTGGTACGCTCAACTTCCCAGCGTAGACACCTGACTGGATAAAAAGCCAGCAAAGGGAGGTAATACAATTATCGGGCTGAACCGTAGATGCATCCAGGGTAAATTCTATTGTCACTAGCCATCATAGTATGATGCTGATACAATCAAACTGATTGCATTTTCAGAAGAAGTTGTATGTTGCTATGTTCCAGTGTCACATAGCTTGATTGGTAGACAATAACAAATTTATATTAAAACGTCAGTAATCAAATAGTAAAACACTGCTATCAGTTGTCAATCCCATGGCCAGGATCGTCTTTATATAAGTTATATGCATGGTATCCCACAAACCGTCCATCAAAAGGTTATCTTTTGCCAAATTCTGTACTGTAACTGGAAATGGTTAGTGCTCATCATACATTAAACGTATTTGCTCTTTTATCCTAAAAAATAAACATTGTAGGCCTATAAAATAAGAGAGAAAACTGTTCAGACTAAGAAAAAGAAAGATATATAGACTGCCGGATTCAAAAACTTGTAAACATAAAGTCACAACATGAGTGTCTGTGACCTATGATCATGGGCAATGGAAACAAGTGATTGCAGAAATATGCATGTTTAGTAAACAGTACAACTGCTATTGTTTCTGGGACTGTTAGGCATTGCTTTAATAAAAGTTCCTACTATATTAAAACAATGTGGTTATTTTCAAATCAAAATTCAACCTGAGAATTCATTTTTGGTGGTCTTTGCCAAATTACATCAATCCTTTTGACACAATAATGCAAAATGGTCAATATCACACGATAATAACAACTAACACAGTTTACAGCATTTCATTTCATCTTACATAGATGTGTTGGAAAGATTTCCGCCCGTAACCCCCGTTTTTATCATTCTATGCCTAAGATTTATAGCAAGAAAATATGTTTTTTTTTAATGAAAGCCTAGTAACCCTAACATAATGCTAAATCTAAGTCTAAACCTAAACCCTAACCCCTTGAAATAATCATAATAAACAGAATACATTTCAAGCGGGGGTTACGGGTGGAACTCTTACCCAGAAAACGTTTTGACACAATGAAGGAGACTGTCCAATTTTGTACGATACTACAACTCAAGCAGTGTATATGCACTCTCATGTATAGTATTTTTGTTTGCTGTGCCGTCTGCAGCCCTGCCCGTGTCTCGAACCCAAACCTCAACATCACACTTGCTTACATTCAACGCAATAAATAATATAGATCATTTGACATCCCCAGATCACATCACAACAAAACGTACAATAATGAATCCATTACTGATGTTTACATGTTGCCGACTTCCACGAACAGCTGATAAACACGCACTTTGTGGCTGATCGTAATGAACACTTTCTGGGGAGCGAAGTTGTCATTTGATAGTGATTGTACGACCAATACACACCAAAGCGCATCCAAATCTGAAACAATTGATTAGAAAATATATGTAAAACACTTACGTCTGTTGGCATTTACCGATCTAGTTTTGTCTTTGCTGTAAATTCGCTGTTTTATCACTGAAATAACAAGCGTGTTTTCCTTTCTTCCCGTTCGAAACCTCACTGAGCATGTCATTCGTCGTATTTCTAATTTCTCAAAATTAACGTTAATTGATAGTGACAATGGACACTTATTGACTAAATCATTCCAAAGTAAAATATGAGGGTATTTATGAGATAAAACAATGTTGTTTTATTATTCTCGTAACTGCGAGATTGTTGAAACAAACATGGCGGCGTCCAGTGACGAGGTCACATGTGATGACTTTCTGGGTTTCCAGGTACCTGACAGCTCCATTTAGAACATTTTGTTAACGGTATCATTTGCTTCAAGGCATTTACATCGTACAAACTGCCAGTTTTGTTGTATATTATACAAATGGTCTTAAGTGTCAAATAACTGACTATTTACATTTTTGCAAATGCTTTCTCAACTACCCGAACGCGAATAATCGCTTGTATCCGATTCTAAATAGACAAATCGGAAGGCATCAACACGATAATGGGCATGGACCTTATGTTTGAGGAACTGCAATGTATTTGATGAATGACTAAGCCACTGAGTGAAATGGCATTGCAAGGCTTGTCTTGTCTTGGCTTACCACTCTGTGTACTGCTACACAGGCTCTTAAACTGTAAGGATTTGGATTTGTCATTTTTTCGGCAGTTGCACTTTCTTTTTAATGGGAACGCTCATCTAGATCCGATTTAAAATTCCGGGAATAATGCACTTTTTCGGATTTCACTTAGTGTAACATGGTGGATAGAATTCACTTGAAAAGCATGAAGTCAAGTTAAAGTACTGCCAGAAATGGAAGAAAAACCTGTTGTTAGGCTGTTACTCTGTATCCCTATAGTTTACACAATTGCAAAAAGCATATGTCGAAATAACCCACATCGCCCTAACTGGGTGTTCAGTGGGATGCATAATATGATATTCAGAAAAGCATATTTACTCGTAAAATCGGGCAAAACTCAGAAAAAATATGAATAGCTGCTGAAAACAATAGATCAGACTATAGATGGCAATTGGGTTGCTCAGCCAGGTATGACGACGCCCTGTCGACTCACTGGCATGGGGGATAAAGATATAAGCTGGCATGGAATGCACGTGCTGCCTACAAGCAGAAGGGGTCATCTCAAAGATGTTTCATGCTTTCACATGTGTGTTGAATATATCTTATCTATTTATTAAGTCTTACGTGTCTTTCTTTCATAACGTTTATGTTGAGATATGTAAAAGTGTATGATACCCATAGAATATCTTAAATCAGCCATCGTATTAAATGTTTCAAAATATATAGGTGGCATGACCACCAGAAGATCGACAGGACTGGATATTTGTTATGACATGCTGTTTATTTCCCTAAGTTTAATTGCCCTAAAGGGTTATTTTATCTTAGCTTATATCTTTATCCCCCAGCCCGACCCCAACCACCGTCTGCGAGACCCTCTCAACATATAACGGATTAGTTATGTTCTAACATGGTCCATCACTGGAGTCAGACTCCAACGTGGAATATGTCAGAGGTATGACGATGGGTCTGACACGACTGACCTCGATGCCATCACTCTGTTACTAGGCTGCCTTGATGCCCAGGACATGGTCCTTTGCCTTTTGCCATACTAGTGGTGTAATTCTGGCAAATGATGCATGGATAAGATCTTTGACCTCGGATGTGCTGTGACTGGCTACAAAGGCCTTACAGTTAGCCTGGATCAGCTCAATCGGATTCAGCTCACAATATCTCTCTGGAATCTGCAAGACAATATGGCCATGCTGCTGTGCTATCGTGTCTGATCTGTAGACCTTACGTTTCCTCTGCTGTCTGATTTTTTCCATGAGCTGTATTTTGGTTTCTGGATGTCTAAAAGACACCTTGCACGAGGTCAGAAATTCTTGCATTTGAGTCTTACGGTAACTCATTTGTGGGGTCACTGTTTCTGGTACACTGAGGTTATGATAACTGGCGTTATCCATAACGATAGAATTGTCCAGACAGGGTAGGAGCTGACATTCCATCCAGTCAAGGAACACCTCACCATTCATGTCCTGGTGATAATCGGAATCACGTGTACCAGATGAGGCGTTTACCTTTACCAGATGGAATGGTTTGGGCCTTTTTGCATGAACCATCTGGCGGTAGCCACATGTAATCTGTGGAGTGATTTTTGTTCACCTAGGTCTCATCGTAGTATACTATCTGAAAACCCAACTCCTGGTTTTCGGCGATGCTTCTGAGATGGTTTGACCTGAGGGTGAGGATTGAATACTGTTCACGAAACACTCCACGATCATCTCCCCATTTTTTTTACCTAAACCCCATTTCATGGACAGCAGTGAGTTGTTCCAGATGCATTAATGGTATTATTGATCTCTTCCCTGATGGTACAGAAGGTTGGTGGTATCTTCCTGTCATACAACTTTTATACTGCCCTCCTTATGATCCCCTTATCAAAGCTATCCAAATTGTGTGTGCGTCCTGGTTTTGCTTTTGAGACGACCCCTCCTACCTGTTTGTTTATGGTAGGCCCAGGGCTGCACTAGTTCTAGGACATATGCTGTCATATCAAAAGAGAGGTTTCCCCCTGTCCCTCTCCTGACATTAGCAATCAGGGTATCCATATCAAGAGCCATGCTTGTGATTGCACAAAACACAGTGTGAAATATAGTGATAGTGAGACTCCATGGTAGCTACAGTATTAAAGTTATTATTTTTTATGTCAGCTATTGGTTATAATGAACCTAAGTCTAATTTCAAAATGGCTATTTAAAAAGTGTCCTTTGTCATGGTCTCTTCCAAATAAGTTGCTTTGGACCGTAGTGCTGATTTCTGCACTAATCTCTGCTCAGTAAAGTCCTTTTTTGTACGTTTCCTATCTCCCTACCACTGAGACTGTAGTTAGGCCAAACTTAGTTTAACAGATATTTCACACTTTCACATATTAACTACATAAATTGTAGATATAAATGTGAAAAAAAGTTTTTTTCTATTTCCGACAGTACTTTAGGTGCCTTCATTAATCATGTTAGTAGTTAGTGCTCAAATCTGGATACAAAAGTTTCATGTTTCCTCAACTTGGGATGGATTTTTTCAGTTAAAGGTCACATAAACCCTAGGGGGTACAAATACATAAATCACTAACTGGCATCGTTATAAATGAAACCCCGTCATTAAAACTACTCATTTCGACCTTTAATTGACTTAAATCGACCTTTTTGACAACAGTGCACAATTCTCACCCGCGAACGAAATTTCAACCAATCAGAGCGGCGCGCGTCTGTGACGTCATATGAGGAATAGCTTTGAGGGCCGATGCAGAATTCATCTACATTTTAGGGGTTAAATTATCATGTTTACAGGCTTGTATAAACCTGAAATCGTGACAATTGTTGTGGAAAAAATGAAAGCTATATGTTCTCACAATCTACTGTCATTTAATTTTGTCTCCTGCTTCGCTTAGTTTCGAAGTTACAACTTGTTTTCATAGACGATTCTGTCAAAATCGATTGGTGTCAGATTAGGCCCTATTTGTACAATGACTGATCTAAATTGATCCCATTTCTGTGTTTTTACCTCGATATTTAATCATGTCATGTAAAATCTGTTTGTATTCTCAAAACAGTGTCGGCCCATAAGTTTTCACATGCAATACAGCAATTAATACTCCCTTGTTGTAACCCGTGTTAGGTGGTATAAACCTACACATGTTATTTGTCATCATTCCCTTGATGGTCAGTTAATGAATTTATAACAGGTATAATTAGTGGTAACACACTTAGATTACCCGACAAAGGTTCCCATTTGGCATTTCTTGTGTCTGGAGTAAATATTCAACATTATAAACATCGATCAAAGGATTAACCGATAACACGCTGATTGATTAATTACTTTTATTTTACACAGCGGAATTGTCAAAGGTAGTGTTTATGTATGTAGATTTACTAATCTATACTGAATACACTCTGCCGTGGTCGGTGTAGTGCGTGAAAAACAACGTGCTCGCTCAAAGGATTAACCGGCAATACATTGATTGATTGCCCATTATTGGCTAACTAAATTACTGTTTTAAAGAAAGGCGGACATTATGCAATTAGTTGCCAGGTGTGCTATCTTGGGTGACCAATGAGACTATACACCAATACCTGAAAAGATTGATCACTTTTCAGGTATATTAAACTGTTAAAAGACACATCATTTGGAACAGTTTTGTGGATATTGATGGATACATTCCTCGAACAAGGTAATGGCCTGATATTGTTCCTATAACTTTAATCTGTTTTAATTTTAATATTTGCATTTGTTTTTATTCATTTGTCGTAGCATTCAACAGAATCATTGTTTTCGCCCGTGAAGTGTAATGAGACAGACAACATACACTAGGGTGTGTGTGTGCGAATTATGATTCACATTGGCAAACTATAAAATGTCTAGCTATTACAGTTCTGTTATAAATTCATTATAAGTATCAGCAGATCGTCTGCTTTTTATTTAGTTTTAAAATGCATACAAGTATGATCACAAACTAATTAGGATTATAAGACCAAATATAAAGACTATTACATTGACTAGTATCTACATACTGGTGAGTGGACATTAACCATGTGAATGTAGCAAGAAATTTATCGCAAGAGTATTGTAACTTCGACCCCACCTCGCTTCCATGGAAGAAATCGTTATGTTATAAGTTGTGTCATCGCGAAATCCGTTTGGTTATGATTCCAATACATATTTAACTACTGAGTAGAAAGTAGTTTTGATTTTCTAACTTGATGAAAACAAACTATAATCTCATTAATTCTAACAGACTTTACGATTTTCAAAATGGCGCCCTGTCGGAACATCCGCCAGTCTGAGGATAAATGCTATTTAGATTTGTTTTCACCGAGTTACAAAATCAAAACTACTACTGGTAGTAAAATATGTATGTTATTGATGGCCAATAGGATTTTTGCATGACATAGAGTATAACATAACAATTTCTCTCCTGGCAGCGCAGGTGGGTGTCAATATAATACTACTTACAATATTATTGTTACTTCGACCACAACCTCACTTCGAGGAAGAAATCGTTATGTTACAAGTTGTGTTATGGGAAATCTTTATGGCCATTTATTACCCAAACCTTTTTGGCGGACTTGTACCCAAATATTGGAAAACCTAAACCCATTCATACCAAAACACATACTGTAATCGTAGTTATTTTTGCGTGGGACTAATTTTCGCGCTTTTAGCGCACAAAGATCATGCGTCAAAAATCATACCAAGCGAAATATTCATGGTCAAGTCATGACAAATAATCAAGTAGGAACAACATGCAATTTGTTTATTCTCTCAGATAACAACATCTAAACAATATATAAAGGAATAGAGGCATATATATTAGTAGTAGTGATCACAATCAGCAAATGTTTGTTATCAGTTTGTCAGTTAATTGATAGCTGATTACTCCTAATCACAAAATGAACGAAGCTCACTTATGTCAGTCACAAGTCACAATGTTGGCACAAGTATAATCCCACCTCTTTCTGATTGTTTTAGTAAACACGATTCAGTTATGGCGGCTAGCTTTGATCACTGCATGTCTATCGGTTGGGAAAACCTTGTGATGGATACCATCACTCAGGTGTTTGAAATGCAGGGAAAAAACAACTGCGCTAACAGGTCTTTTGTTAACTTTCCGCGAAAATTGCACCCTGTGAAAATATATACGATTACAGTAGTTGTCTCTTACCAATCAAAGTAAAACTGTACCCAATGAAAATATATATAACTTAAATAATTGTTTATCTTCTAAACTGCATCAATTACCTAATGACATTATAGTAAAATAGTGACCACCATTATATTCAATGACACAGAAATGTTTGAGCCTGTTGAGACGTGGTGACCTGGATGTGTTTACGACAGCTTCAGGTCATTCACTTCTGTAAAGACAACATGGGCTCCTCCTCTGCAATATGGATACAAGTTGATGCAACAACTTGTTCTCCTGTATCTTATTGCAACCAAATGTAGAGGGAGTCATCAAAAGTTGAACATGCGACATCATGGTTTGAGAATGGCAAAGATTCAATTTATGAAGCACATTCACCATGCATTTTTCACTTGTACTTCTCAGGAAGCGTTAAAGAAGTGGAGGTTTATCGATGACCGTATCATCTATGCCCTCAACACATCACTGCCCACAGCTTCTTTTGCAGCAGAAGTGAATGCAACCAGTCAGTGTAAACATCTTTACAAACAGGTACAACCCTTGGTATATGTATGACTTTAATCTATAGTCATCTCTGCTTGGCCCTGGTATAGAAGTGGTTTGTAGTAGGAGAGGACTTACTGGATTAATCAGTCATACACATGGTGTTATCATAAACCGATGATGCAGATCGTTGCTTGTAATATCAGTCAGTGGACTGATTACTTGACAGATCACCATCGTGTAGCTGAAATATTACTGTAGCCAGGCATTAAACAACCCAAGAAACTAATCTTTGAGAGTATAAGCCCTTGGAGAGGGCATAGAATCAATGGTGCAGAGTTACTCCCCTTAGATGTTCTAGGATCTTCTGATTGTGTGTTGTCCTGGTTTACTTCAGGCTTTCTCTCATATTTTGTTTTGAATTCTTCTATTTAGTTAGTTGAAACGTATGATGGCCGAGAACAAGCCATTAAAAAGTGTGTGCGTACAGTATCAGCAGTAGTTGGTGATCTCCAAAATCAGAAAAAGGCGAACCCGGACAATGCTGAAGTCATGAAGAGGCTGAGCAAGGAGAGAACCAAAGTGTGTACATAGTGTTTAATACAACAATTGCTAGTGCTCTCACTGTGGCTGATTGTATAATCAATTCTGTTACATGAAAGGAGCCTTGTGGTGGAGCCAATTTTTCTGTCCTGTTGGCAAATTGCTAAAATGGCATTTACACACTCACTCAATACATGAACACTCCAGTTCCAGAATGATTATTTTGTGCAACATCAAAAAACTTATTGACATTTGTTTTTCCTTCTGGCTTACCTTTGACATTATGTGTAATCAGCAATACAAATTACTGGTAATCATCAGACTAATGGCCTCAAAAGGCCTGGTGTTATGAAGACAACCATTGGCTCTTCCAATTAATTCCTTTTCACAGAGTACTATTTAATCCTCTCCATGACATCTATTCAATAGTCCGATGAAGTTATTTGCAATTCAAGGGGAGCCTGTTTTCTTTCCAGCTGCGTCTCATGCAGGCTGAACTGAACGTAGAAGAAGTACTACGGGACCGGAGTATGAAAGTAGGTCATAGTCAGTCATTTCGTGTTTATGTATGTTTGTTGACACCTCATATAATAGAGCATATTGACAGAATTAACAAGGTTTTGTTTGCTTCTTGTTGAACGGCACATATTCCAGCTTTATGGCAGAGGTAGGTAAATAATCATGTCAGGGCCAAAACGATCCAGTGATAAACAGCATGAGCATCAATATAAGCATGTGGTATATGATGCACGTCAACCAGGTGAACAATCCTGGCCACTCTATCCCATTATTTGCCTCTTACGACAAGCATATTAACAAGTAATCAAGCAATGTTTATATGTATCAGTCTGATCCTTGTTTCTCATTAGCCCTGTGGTTCTTGGACAGAAGATAGATATGCTAACACCTGTCTGTACAATTCACCCATGCTTGTTGTAAGAGACGATAAAATTGATTGGGTGGTCAGACTCAGTGACCAAATCAAAGAAGTGGTCCAACTCTGTGACTTCGTCGTTAGCATGTCATGAAACTCGTCATCATGGATCATTGTTCACTATGTCAATCACTGGATTGTGCGGTCAAGACCCGATTGTTTATTGTCCCCCGCCGCAACGCGGAACGGGGGACTACGCGACCGGGGTACATTGGGGGATTATGCAGACACCAGTTTATTTGGGTGACCTTGACCTTATCTTCAAGGTCACCACGACACTTTGACCGCTTTTCAAACTTATTTAAACGCGATATCTCATAAAACATTGCACCCAATGTTTTCAAGTGTGTTGACAGCCAACATTGGGTGATTATGCAGACACCAGTCATTTCAGTCTTCTTGTATATGACCAAAAAATAAAAAGTAGTAAATATAGATATTCCATTCTTTAGCGGCTGGGGACATTGCCATGTCAGTGGCAAACACTTGTTCAGTTTATTACTCAGGTATTTTCTTGACCTGTTACAAATGTAAAATATAAATTCTTGGTTGCATTGTGAGTCATAGCGTGGCCTATTCGTCAGTAGCGCTAGCTTACAGGGTACATTCTTTCTTTCAAGCAAACCTTGCATGGAGAGCAATTTAGTTCTATTCCTTTCAAAACTGTTGTATTTTCTGTGAATCTGTTGTTTATTTTGTTCTCGAATTCGTGATTGATGGTAAGCTCTTCTTTTTTCCAGGTATTTTATGAACGATGTCGGACAGCCTATAGGCCTCCTTCTGCTCCGATAGTATGACAACAGTTTACATAGAGTGTGAAAGTGTGTGCCAGTCAGTCACCCAGAATTTTACCCAAAGACAGAGTACTAACCTTTATAGTTAAGGAGTAGAGATAAGTTTGGGAGTTGTTTCTTTTGCTGCCAAAAGATGTTGCGATAGACAATTGTTAGGAAGCATTAATTTATAATAGATACATTTTTGGAGCAGTAATTTGTAATCATGGAAACACTGATCTTTACTGTGTAGCAATGACGAGTCATGTACAAGAAGTGGATGCTAGTGATGTATCAGGGAACTGTGTATTTTTATTGTGTGTCAGTAATAGTGACAGGTGAGAATTATCAGTGAAAGCTGTCTTCTTCATTATGTTTCATGTTTCGGTAAGTTCTGCAAACACAATATACATCTGACTGAGCATAAAATACATGTATTGGAAGGCTCTAAGCATCTCAACATTCAGACAAATCTTGTATGTCAGGCCAGTGCTGATAGACTACCATAGTTTGCTGCCATCTGTGCAACTGCATGGAACTGTAAATATTGAATCAATTTTATCTAGTACTAGTACTTGGTATTAAAAGTGCATTTCAAAATGAACTATCAAAATAAATGAGAATATGTACTCAAGTAATGTGTGAGCAAACTGTGAATTGTTCAACTTCTGAGCTGACATTTTTCATAACATCATAAACGATGTGTGTCACATCCAAACGTACTACATGGGCAGTGTGTGAATGCCGCCTGTATGATTATTTCAGTTGGGCTAAAGGTTCTGATCTGGGCTGGTGATTGACATTTGGTTGTATGTTACAGTTTAACACATTACAAGCTGTGTTACTGAACAAACTTTGACTACCCATGTCAACATTGTGGGGATGAAAATAAGACTTGCATTTTTAAGCCAGGAAATTTGAAAGTTTTAATTATTGTTTGTGGGTAGCTTGTACACCCTGCCTGTAATATGTTTAAGACTATTTAACACATTGCACATGATTATCATTTTGTGGTACATGTTTCGAGTAATTGTCTACAGTCAAAGAGAAGTTTAGACCTATTCAAATAGAGAGCGTGCATGTCAGGAATGCCTAAAATGTGATAGACCAAGAGCAGTCTGTGACCAAGAGCAGTCTGGGGTATATCCATGGCATGTGTAAACCAGATGTGAAATGTACCCTGGCTGAAAGTGTGGGTATCAGTGTGACGGGTCCATACTCCCATGGGTCAGGTATAAGACGTTACTGTGTACTAACATAGTGTACTTTCATTCATCAGCTTGTGTCATATTGATTGAATGGAAGATTGGAAATGTATTATACTAGAGAATATATTTGTGATAAAAACAACTTGATTCTGTTGTCATGTTATGAGTTGCCACAATGTGGAGAAGTCCATTGGACTAAAGCTGCGATGGGTACCTGATGATGGAATGGGTACAGATGGACTCAAGTCCACAAGGAGGGAGAGATAACTCTAAACAAAAGTTGTTGCCAGAAAGATAACCCTTGTCAATATTTCACTACCATTTCAGCCCTTGGGCTGATATGACAGGTGAAAGGGAAACTGTCATATCATAACCATTTTATCATATACTACATCTGTAAATATTGAGACAGTAAAAGGACCGAGCTGAAGTACTTTATGATAAGTTTCAAATCACCTTTCATTTTTTTACGGTGTCGACATTCCTCATACTATCGATGGATTACAAAGTATCTGTTTCATTATCTGTCCTGTCCCGTAGTCCTGATGTCAACTGTGTTTTCATTATTTAAAATTTCGTCTAACTCCATGATTCTGCCAGCAAGAGCAGCCAAACCATCGTTGCCAAGATCAGAACTCATACTTCCACCATTTCTTGATGGACAGCAACTGAAGCAGACGGTGCAAGGGACATAACTCTAAAATAAACTATACTCCATCTATTGAAGCAATCTATTGAGCCATTGTGTGTATTCAATCCGTACCAGCTTAGTAGCTGGGCAATACGGCTGATATGGATTTTGGGCCCTTGGACTGATATGGCTGATATGCATTTTCGGCCCGGGTGGTCAGTATGGCAATATGCCGATAGCCGGTATTGCATGTGCATAATGGTCCATATTATTCAGGTATATGTTAATAATGGTTTTCATAGTGCTAGCCCACAATCAGTTTAACACAAATACCAAACTCAAACAATATACCACCTACAACTATGTTTGAGTTCTCCCATAATGCAAAGTGACGAGCCTCCAAATTAGCATGTTAAAGGACCACCATTGTGAAATATTACCTCACAAAAACTTACAATGTTTTTATTCTCTCTTATTGCATCATTGTGCTCACAACATTATACTGACAACAAAACAGTCAGTGTGAAGGAAGGTGACAATACATTCATATAATATTGAGATTAGATCAGTCTTCAGTACAGAGCTGATCTGATTTCAATGAGATAGAGATTACACATACATGATACTTGACCTACATTTGTGCCATAGTCAAAGACGGAAAATAGCTTTCAGATGGGTAAGACACTGAAATGGCTGTGAACATCAACTATAACTTTCACAGTGATGAGAAACAATGGAACAGAATCTTAAAGGGCTGTTCTGATGCAGTCCTTACAAAGAAAGTACCAAACCTCAAGCTTACTCAGCTCTGCTTGCCATATTCTCGAGAAAGAGACCGCCATATAGCTGGAATACTGCTGAGCACGGCATTAAGCAAAACCCACCAACCAAACCAACTGGGAGAAAGGTATATGCTTCAGTGGTCACACCAGTTGGGCAAGCTTCTCATGTGACCAGAAGTTTGTAAACGAAAGTACGGATTTTGAAATAATGAGGTTTTAGGATATTTTCTGAATGAAAATAAAACATGAAAAACAATATCTTGAATGGACTGAGTAAGCTGTGGTGATGTGGCAGAGGTACGTGGGCAGCCACAAGAAACTATGGGAAGAAGACTGTTTAGCAACATGACTGGTTTAATACAGTTGTAGCATTTAACTTGTATGTTTTGATAAACACTTTCTTCTAACCCACTCAAGTATTGGTTGTTTTTTATAACTCATTAATAAGAAAAATACACAAGTTTTCTATTTCTCAACAAAAACATGACCAAAGCCAACTATTGTACAACGTCAACTTTACTGTGCAGATCTGTATGTTTCAGTTTGAATCATGCATGAAGTGAAGGTATGACGTCACTGCAGGACGTTTTGTCATGCATGATTCAAACACAGACAGAATGATTGACAAACTTTATACATGTGTGCCTTTAACACCCATTATTCACAGAGTTTTGCAAATCCAGATGGAACTGTTTGCTATAAAATATACTCCTCAAAAGAAGTCAAAGAACATCCAGTGTTTTCCAAAGAATTCTAGTTAGTAATGCCCAACCTTCACCTGTTGGTGTTCTTCAACTTAGTTTGATTTTGTTAGCAATCTTGTAAATAACCGAGTCTGGACCAGACAATCAAGTGATCAACATCATGAGTATTGATCTACTTGGTTGGGATACGGTGACGGGTCAGGGAGCCTGACCAGCCGATCCCGTAAATCACCTCCTACAAGCATGGGTATAACTTGTTTTGAGAAGTATATGACCATCATATGATCTCATTACCATCACTAACAAGAAGAGCTGCAAAATATAAACCTTTTTATTATTGTTATAAATATCTATTGTTGTATATTGTGGTAAAATCAGCTTTGGTCACACTGATCATGGAACACCATCCATGATTGTCATTTTTGGGTCAACACAACACCTAGAACAGGCAGCTTTGAACACTTACAAAATATCATGATAGCCAAAAATGACTCACGGAGATACATGTATATTTCATTTCCGTTCATCTTACCATGGTAATATATAACAGATCTGTAACTTTAGACCTAGAATTCAACACACCTATTCTCAATTTGTTTTGTTCTTAACTGAACCTTGTTCATTATCCTGTCAGGAGATAATGAGACAATAATTTGTGGAGTATGTTTATGTTTTCTTGTCATCTCCTTCTTCTCTCAGCTTCTTCTGCCACTCCAAGGACTGTCTAGATATACTCTTGCCTTCCTTAGCCTCCTTCTTGCCAACATAGATCATTAGAAAACATGCCATGATTGTCGCAGCTCCCATTCCCAAGTTCACACGAATTCGGAACCAGTCTCTGGATTTCAGAATCTGAGAATGTCTGAAATTGGAAAAAAAGTATTACGTTATTTCGAAATCGATAAGAATATTTTTTGAAGTTGTATCAGTGAAGACAGACTTGACTTATGGATTTTTTAGTCAAGCATCGTTTTTGGAGAGGTTGTAAAGCTACTGTGTACTTGGATGTCTTCTTGAAAGGACATTACTTTATCTAGTATTTACTGCAGTTGATAAGGCAATATATACACCAAGTTCTACTACCGTATAATGGACAATGTTTATTAACTTGATTCACATTCATAAGGATTATATCAATATTTATATAAGATATGCCAGTTTTCATTTAGCCATTGCAAATTTGTGGTGTTTTGAGTTCTTTAAATAATCGACATTGAATGAAGGTCCAAATGACCCTGCAGTCAAATATAATTTTGCATCAATTTGTTAGGTGTGAACTAGTTTTACTGAACATTATTGTCAAAGACATAAATTGGTGTGACAGTGACTGATTTATTTTGATAACTGATCAGCTGGGATGATCCAGACATCAGTTCATGAGTTTACAACCATGTTCTGAAACAATTAAAGTGAGTAAGTATGGTTTTATGCCGCTTTTAGCAATATTCCAGCAATATCACTCTACCAATGTGGGGAATTGAACCAGGCCCTTCCGTGTGATGAGCGAACGTTTTAACCATTATAGACTACTGCTTTTCTTTCAGGTGTATTTCTCAGTATGAATGTACCAGAGAAGCGGATGTTAACTGTTGAAACATACAACATATAGTGAGTGAGTTTGGTTTTCCATGGCGGAGGACATCTGAAATGGGCTTCACACATTGTACCCATGTGAGTAACCATAATGGTTTTCAGCTTGACAAGCGAGCTCATTAACCACAAAGCTACCCCCATGCTCCATTCAGTGAAACAGATGTTAACAAATTGTACAACAGATATGACTTACGACACTTCTTTAGGCACTGCCTCCACTGAGGGATAGACCTTCTGGAGAACTAGAATCCTTTTGTCCAAATTGGAAGGACGATGTGTTCGACCTACTGGTCCTGGTCGACCTGAAAAATATGGCACCTCTATCCTAGAATTCTGCACAGTCATGTGTCTAACACACAAACGCCACTGACTATATAGTTCACTAACCAGCTGTTATAGGGTAACAGAGAAAACCAGATATATATTTAGATAACATTGAAAGACTCGACTGTCAGTAAACCAGAATACTTCAAGGCATGTTTGAACAGTAATAATAATAACAACAACCAAATGGCATATACATACCAGCATTTACATTCTGGCAAAACGATCGGCCTTGATCTTGACAGCTCCGAGACGTGGGAATCAATTCACGACATTTCAGCACAGTCGATTTATCTTGGACTTTGTAACATCTTGAGCTGACTAGCTGCAGGAGATCTCGTGCCCATCTTCTGGAGGGTGAGTACAATGCCATTGGAGAGGTGACGGAGACAAGCAGAATCTATGTACGACCCCTGTAAATCGGTCCCTTGTAAGTCGCGTTGACTGACCTCCAAACGTGAGCGATTGAGTTTCCGGGGAATCCCAAGTTCCTCCATTTAAGAAACGAATATTTTCATTGGCTGTCATTTTGCAGCGCTTACTTAAATACATTTGGATTGGGTGCCGTAGAGAAAATCCCTTTTAGTGCGTATGTTCCAACACATCCTCATAGATTAAAAATTATAATGCTGTCGAGAAGAGGGTTCTCCACCATGCCGGTGTCAGGGAATGAATCTGATATGTAAAGAGCAGGAGAGTTTGTCTTATACTCTCACTGGTATGTAACCGTGTTGTGATGTATATGGCATGACCGAACATAAGCGAATGTTTTCTTTCAAACGAAAATGAAAGTTGAAATGGGAAATGGGAAGCAATGTTGAAGCTAATCTACATAGATTATTTATGAAGTGTGTGATTGTTCGCAATTATGACAGTACTCACGCATTTTTCATTAAGTAAATTACTTGACTAGTATCATATGTCCTATATATAAGCCGCATGTATTATTCAAAGAATAATTAATAGATACATTTCTAAATGTCAAAGTTGTGAATGATTGGAGAAATCTTGCCACCTTATAATCATTCCTAAAGGTATGTTAAAGCCTGTACTACATTGTTCTTACTTTTTTTTCACTGTTTAAATGTTAAATTGATATCCATCTATTGCAAGACGAGAATATTCATGTTTAATTATTGTGGTATTTGAATTACAAGAAATGACCTGACATGATCTATTCAATGAAATTCTGTGTCATTTTGAAACTATTTTCCATCATCAGTCAATGCCATTATAATTGCTCTTGAAAGCCTTTCATGGGGTTTGGTTACATTAGATTGTGACTATAATTATATCATGACTCATTAGACATTTTTGTGCAGAATACTATGTGTTTAATTATATGGAAATTTGAACAGCTTTGTTTTAGAAATGGCTGAGGGGAGAGTTGGCAACACCATGGAATCTGATAACAAGGACAGTACATTCACCTGCATCCTGTGTGGGAAGGGGAGTTGTCGGAAGGTGAAATGAAGTTCCATATTATGGTAGAACACATTGAGGAAAATGTCTGCTGCCCGTTTTGTGACCAGAACTGTCTCACTCCTGAGAAGCTGAACTGTCATATAAACGATGAACATATGGATTTGCTCAGTCCTGTAAATCGGGACTCTGATGAGTTTCCTGAGTCCAGTGACGCCAATGGAGAAATGGTCATAGATAGTTCAGACACAGAGTTTGATAATAATGAAACTTCAAAGATTATCATCAACTGTGTGAATGACAGTGAGAGTTCAGATCAAGGAAACCTTCATGAAGATGGAAGCAGAAGGATTGTAAAACAAAATGAAAAAAACATAGAATCCAGTCAGATAAATTCACAAGGTGATGTCACATCAAAAACTGATGTTAAACGTTCAAAGCTTTACTTAGATGTAC
This sequence comes from Haliotis rubra, assembly GCF_003918875.1. Lineage (NCBI taxonomy): Eukaryota > Metazoa > Mollusca > Gastropoda > Lepetellida > Haliotidae > Haliotis > Haliotis rubra. The sequence goes on from NW_025767157.1 coordinate 2,742,980, forward strand.
CAAAGTCTTTCAATGGTGCTCAACAGCGCCGAAACAAGTCTTCAGATGGTTCTGAGGACATCCAGGCTGCACCAGTTGTCTCCCTTGCCACACCTGATCACACGTTTCACTGTCCAATCTGCAGTTACAGCACTGGTTCGGAGGTGTTGATACAGCAGCATGTCAACAGTGAGCACCGAGATATCCTCAGCCCAATGAAAGCACAGGACCAATCTACATCGGAAGACAAATATGATATGCTGTATTCTTGTCCAATCTGCGGAATGAGTTTTGATACTCCACGGACACTAGAACTGCATATCAACTCCAAACATGTTGATATTTTGAGTCCAAATAGTAACAAGCACAAGCCACCGACACCAGGTGCCCAGTCAGCAAGTTCAGGGGAGAATGGTGACCTGTTGTACTGTCCGGTGTGTGACCAGGAGTTTGGGGACACCATCACTCTGTCTGCACATGTCGATGGCCATTTCTCAGCAGAGCAGACACCAGGTAGGTGATCACAGAAAAGTCTAAGATGTGATTCAAATTGCCCACAAATCCAGTATCTGTAACATGTTGACAGGTCAGGTATCTTTTTGTAATGAAAGGAACATTCAGAGCTCCAGATAACAGGTAAATATACAAAATCACCATGCGCCAATTATTTTTTAGATGCTTGCATACAAATATAAATAGAAACAACAACCTCACAGTATAAACATACTGTCATAATTCCAAAAGTAAACAAACCCAATGTCTTTCCAGATCCTTTCAAATTAATTACTGCAAGGAATGATACACATAGGTGCACTAATACTCATGTGATAATGCAAAATAGTTACTTTATCCCAGGAATGGCTGCATATTTACACAAGTGTCAAAAAGCAATTTCCCATGACGTTTTACAATCTTGCATTCTCATTTATTATGGAGCCAGCAGTATTAGATGTGTGTCGAACACGCCTTTGTTGATGACTACTCAAAAGTGCCCTGTATAATTCCTGCCAGTGTGTAACTAAGGAAAGTTTGTCAGTGTGGAACCAAGGTGTGTTCAGTTAATGTAAATGTTTTGAATGTTTGTATAATATGAAGGTATATTTTCTGTCAGTGTGTAACTGTACTGTGTGTTCTGTCAGTGTGTAACTGTACTGTGTGTTCTGTCAGTGTGCAACTGTACTGTGTGTTATGTCAGTGTGATACTGTACTCTGTGTTCTCTCAGTGTGTAACTGTACTGTATGTCCTGTCAGTGTGTAACTGTACTGTGTTCTGTCAGTGTGTCACTGTACTGTATGTTCTGTCAGTGTGTAACTGTACTGTGTTCTGTCAGTGTGTAACTGTATTGTATGTTCTGTCAGTGTGTAACTGTACTGTATGTTCTGTCAGTGTGTAACTGTACTGTATGTTCTGTCAGTGTGTAACTGTACTGTATGTTCTGTCAGTGTGTAACTGTACTGTGTTCTGTCAGTGTGTAACTACTGTATGTTTTGTCAGTGTGTAACTGTACTGTATGTTCTGTCAGTGTGTAACTACTGTATGTCCTGTCCATGTGTAACTGTACTGTATGTTCTGTCAGTGTGTAACTACTGTATGTTCTGTCAGTGTGCAACTGTACTGTATGTCCTGTCAGTGTGTATCTGTACTGTATGTTCTGTCAGTGTGTAACTGTACTCTGTTCTGTCAGTGTGTCACTCTACTGTATGTCCTGACAGTGTGTAACTGTACTGTGTGTTCTGCCAGTGTGTAACTGTACTGTATGTCCTGTCAGTGTGTAACTGTACTGTATGTTCTGTCAGTGTGTAACTGTACTGTATGTTCTGTCAGTATGTAACTGTACTCTGTTCTGTCAGTGTGTAACTGTACTGTATGTTCTGTCAGTGTGTAACTGTACTGTATGTTCTGTCAGTGTGTAACTGTACTGTATGTTCTGTCAGTGTGTAACTGTACTGTCTGTTCTGTCAGTGTGTACTGTACTGTATGTTCTGTCAGTGTGTAACTGTACTGTATGTTCTGTCAGTGTGTAACTGTACTGTATGTTCTGTCAGTGTGTAACTGTACTGTATGTTCTGTCAGTGTGTAACTGTACTGTATGTTCTGTCAGTGTGTAACTGTACTGTATGTTCTGTCAATGTGTAACTGTACTCTGTTCTATCAGTGTGTAACTGTACTGTGTGTTCTGTCAGTGTGTACCTGTACTGTATGTCCTTTCAGTGTGTAACTGTACTCTGTTCTGTCAGTGTGTAACTGTACTGTATGTTCTGTCAGTGTGTAACTGTACTGTGTGTTCTGTCAGTGTGTAACTGTACTGTATGTTCTGTCAGTGTGTAACTGTACTGTATGTTCTGTCAGTGTGTAACTGTACTCTGTGTTCTGTCAGTGGCCGAGATGTCTGATGCCCTCCTTGCAGAAGAGCTACAACGATGTGAGACAGCATCAGTGAGTCGGGAGAAGAAAGATTTCAAGATGCTTCAGGTGAGATTCGCTTTTCCCATCTCCTATTACAATGTTTGCTCTACTGGTAAACAAGGATAAGTTGGACCAGTGTAGAGAACGTGTTTACGAGAAGTCGTCGTTGTACGGCAATGAGCAAACCCATTTGGTTAGAGCAGATGTAGGCTAGTGCATTGCATGCCAATGAAATTTTTTACGCGCGTAGCTGCACACGCCTTGCTCATAAGACTCTCACGTTGGTGTAGCAAGTCGCACTACACTTGATCGCGGACAACCTGGCGCACCTTCGCTAACAATGGCAAGTGCCAGTGGGTGGCACTCATACATGCTGATACGGGTCAATTGCCAGGTCGGTGCTCAACTTATCCTTGTTTGCCAGTAAGTATGAAAAGAAAGACTGTAACTGTTTGAATCAACATTAGGAGTAAATCATAAATGATTCCTGCCCTTTGTGTCTGTTGATGCAGGCGATGTATGGAATGGACGAGAAGGCCAGCTACAAGCAGCAGTACGAGAAGAGTCTGGAACGAGCAGTGTGGAAGGGGGATCTCACCATCTCTGAGTTCTACCAGCAGAAGACTCGGTTACAAGCCAGTGATATGAACGGAGTGGATGACGGACATTCCTGTACCAGAGGTAGGTAGACACAGTGATGTGGAATGTGTTCTGTTGTTAGTGGACAAGTAGAGAGTTGAACTAGAGTCAAGACAACAGGATCTCTTGAGAGGGAAGGCCTCCACTATCTTCATGTAAGTGCAACCACTGGTGTGCCGAGGACTCTGTTATTATTTACACTCTGTCTTGATCTGACTGAAACAGACTTCACTCAGTTGAAGTTAAAGATCACTCAAGTTTAAGGTTATTTGTCCAGAATGTGAAGAAACCATGATTTCTGTCGATATTATTGAGATTATAAATGGTCTTGTTATTTCAGGCATAATCCCTCACCTTCAGCAGTTCTATAGGAAGTGCCCTGGCTTTGTCAATCAGGCCTGGCTCTGCTCTTCTGTCGACCATTACAGTGGTTCCTATGGTGACAAGGGCTGGGGCTGTGGCTACCGTAACCTACAGATGCTTTTATCTTCCCTTTCATCAGACCCAAACTTTTGTAAAGTTCTCTTCAATGGTGAGTGATGAAGTGTAATAACATTTTTGAGGATAAATGTTTTGTTATAAGGGATTTGACAAGTGAACAAGTTTATTCTGTGCCTTGTGCATACTCCATTTTTCTAGTGCACACTTTTCTGACATTTTGTCTCAAACTACAAGAACTATGAAGCTGTGCATTAATGATCACAGAGCCACTCTCCATTTTCAAACATGGCTGCCATTGTTTCCTAATAATTTGTGGATGTGGTATTATATAATTGTGTCCTTCGACTGGAAAATAAATAAGTGTTGCCTTATGTTTGCTGCAACATCATGGCGACACTATACACATTTTGCCAGGTCGCCCACTTATCCCGTCCATCCCCAAGATCCAGCGTCTGATCGAGGCAGCCTGGGAGAAGGGTTTCGACAAGCAGGGCTGCGAGCAGCTCGGGGGGCGTGTTGCCAACACCAGAAAGTGGATAGGTGCCACAGAGATTGTGGCCACTCTGTCTTCCCTCAAGATGAAGTCAGTACCTCCCTTGTGTTACTGCTATATGTACTGACTACTGTGGAAACTGTGTTGAGGAATGTTAAAAGATTAATATGGTTTTGATAATATTAATGTATGAATGATATTTGAGGATATCCAGTAACTTTGAAAAAATTGAGCATTATTGACCAGTGTATGAAATAAGCCAAAACCCCAGCCAGGCATCTGGGCTGGTAACTTCAAAAACTTACCAGCCCAGAAGAGATTTAACCAGTCCGTAAATCCTAAATAGACAGTGCCAGTGGACATGTTATCTGAATATTTTTTTCACCTGTCCATCGGGCTGGCTAGCTGTAAAATTAGACCATCCGGCAGAAATCTAGCCCGTCTCAGGCGGTCGGACGGGCCTTATTTCATACACTGATTAATCATTTAAAAATTGAAATATCCCCATATTTCCTAATAATAATCTCCTGTAGCAATAAAAGCAAAAGCAAGTTCTAGCTTATTTATTGATCTTTTAACTTGTTTTTTTATGTTCTAGCTGGGGTTTTTTATGTTGTAGTTTGGTTTTTTATTTTCCTGATTGTTCAATCAGTAGGATATGATCACAGTCAGGAATAGACAAGTACCGGTAAACATCTCTCATTTCCAGATGTCAGTTGATCGACTTCCATTCACCATCTGGCCCTGATGGGACACACCCAAAGCTGTTTCAGTGGGTGAAGGAATACTTCAGCCGTCCTGGCGCCTTCAAGCCCCCTCTCTATCTCCAGCACCAAGGTCAGCGAACACCTGATCTCAATTATGATTCTTTGAATTCTTAGATTTGACCCGATTATGATCCTTGCTGAGTCAAAACCATGAGTGCATGGTAATTATTAAGTGGTAAATGTCGATGACCTGCATTGTTTGTGTCCATCTTCCTTCCTAAAGCTTACATTCTGTAAAGTGACTGTACTAATTTTGTAAGTGAGGTTAAATCCATCTTGGTGTAGTTTTGTTCACCCTTCACCTCTGCCTTGTCACTCAGTACTCAATGTTTTCAGGTCACAGTCGGACAATTGTAGGCTATGAGGAAATGCGGGACAAAACTGGGCGTCTACTTATATTTGATCCCAGCACTCCTAAGAAACAGATGATTCAGTTCACTGGCTTCATCAATGGCAACATGATGAGAACTCTTCGTCGCAACATCAACGGACTCCGAGCCAAGCAGTACCAGCTAGTTGCAGTAGTAGCTGTGTTGTCTGACAAGGAGTATGAGGTGGGTGAGTCAGGGTAGAGAAGGGTGGATGAGGGTAAAGTAGGGGTGTGTCAGGGTGGAGAAGGTGTGTGTCAGGGTAGAAAAGGCCGGGACAGGTTGGTGTATAGGGTGAAGAACGGGTGTGTCAGGGTAGAGAAGAGTGGGACAGGTTGGTGTAGGGTGAAGAAGGGGTGTGTCAGGGTAGAGAAGGGTGGGACAGGTTCATGTAGTGTGAAGAACGGGTGGGTCAGGGTGAAATAAGGGTGTGAGTACAGTGGGTGAGGTTAGGGCAGGGTTGTGTCATGATAGAGAAGGGAGGATGAGGGTAAAGTAGGGTTGTGTCATGATAGTGAAGCATGGACAAGGGTAAAGTAGGGGCATGTTGGATAAAGTAGAGATGTGTCAGGGAAAAGTAGGGGTGTGTAAGGGTAGTGAAGGGAGAATGAGGGTAAAGTAGGGGTGTTTAAGGGTAGTGATGGGTGGACGAGGGTAAATCAGGGGCATGTCGGGTAAAGTAGGGGTGTGTAAGGGTAGTGATGGGTGGACGAGGGTAAAGTAGGGGTGTGTCAGGGTAGTGAAGGGTGGGCAAGGGTAAAGTAGAATCACCGCCGGAATTAAAAAGCAGGGGTGTGTCAGGGTAAAAGTAGGGGGTGTGTGGGGGTAGTGAAGGGTGGACAAAGGGTAAAAGTAGAGTGTTGGGGTAAAGTAGGGTGTTCTCAGGCAAAAAGTAGGAGTGTGTCAGGGTAGTGAAGGGTGGGACGAGGGTAGGAAAAGTAGGGGCATGTCGGGTAAAGTAGGGGTGTGTAAGGGTAGTGAAGGGTGGACAAGGGTAAAGTAGGGGCATGTCAGGGTAAAGTAGGGGTGTGTCAGGGTAAAATAGGAGTGTGTCAGGGTAGTGAAGGGTGAATAGGGTAAAGTAGGGGCGTGGCAGGGTATATTAAAGGTGTGTCAAGGTAAAGTAGGGGCAAGGTTAGAGAAGGGTGACGAGGGTAAAGTAGGGGTCAGGGTAGAGAAGGGTGGATGAGGGTAAAGTAGGGGTCAGGGTAGAGAAGGGTGGATGAGCGTAAAGTAGGGGCCAGGGTAGAGAAGGGTGGACAATGGTTATGTAGAGGTGTGCCAGGGTAAAGTAGGGGTCAGGGTAGAGAAGGGTGGATAATGGTAAAGTCAGGGTGGGTCAGGGTAGAGAAGGGTGGATGAGGGTGAAGTAGGGGTCAGGGTAGAGAAGGGTGGATAATGGTAAAGTCAGGGTGTGTCAGGGTAGTGAAGGGTGGATGAGGGTAAAGTAGGGATGTGTCAGGGTAAAGTAGGGGTCAGGGTAGAGATGGGTGGATGAGGGTAAAGTTGGGGTGTGTCAGGGGTAAAGTAGGGGTTAGGGTAGAGAAGGGTGGATGGGGGTAAAGTAGGGGTTAGGGTGTCAAAGTAGAGGGGTGTGTCAAAAGTAAAAGTAGGGGTGTGTCTCAAAGTAAAGTAAAGGGGTCAAAAGTAGAGTAAGGGTGTGAAGGGTGGACGAGGGTAAAGTAGGGGTCAGGGTATAGAAGGGTGGATGAGGGTAAAGTAGGGGTCAGGGTATAGAAGGGTGGATGAGGGTAAAGTATGGGTCAGAGTAGAGAAGGGTGGATGAGGGTAAAGCAGGGGTGTGTCAAAGTAAAGTAGGGGTCAGGGTATAGAAGGGTGGACGAGGGTAAAGTAGGGGTCAGGGTAGAGAAGGGTGGACGAGGGTAAAGTAGGGGTGTGTCAAAGTATGGTTGGCTCTAGCTGATGTACAGGATTGTCTGTACTGTGTTATTATTAAACATGTCCTATGCCCAAATATTCTGGTTTTGAATATAGTCTGAAGTAAACCTTTTAGAATTTAACTGGTAAAACTCACACATATATTCTTTCACCTCTGCTTTTAAAATGCTTTGCTTTTGAGTAATAGATCAAATTATTTATATGAAAAATCTGAAACTAAAACAGATGTAAATCTTACTGAAGAAGATGGCCTTTTACAGGATCAAGGTATTTTATTCAATACCTAAAACACATAATGACCAACCAAGCTGTGATGTTGAATTGTTTGTCTATTTCAGGAGAGTAAAGTAATGAAGTCGGAGCGAATTAGTTGAGAGTTATCTCCCTTAGAGGCGCTTCACAAGTATATTATTTAGCAGAAATCAACTGCTGCCTCCTGTCTATGCACAAGATGTCCGAGTGTGTGAGAATATCCATCTGTCATCATCCACATTCATCATAGAGGAACTTTCAGTAGTCAAACAGCCGGGCATGACAGTAGTATATTACAGATGTCTCTCAAAGTATACATATCTGGTACTGAAACAAATGAGGCTGCCAGGCAGAATCAGCCTGACAAAGACATTTTCAGGGAAACTAGAAGTTTAAAGGGGCATCAGAAAAGTTGAATTTATTATTAAAGCAACAGTTCATTTATTTAACTCCAAGTTGTAAAATACTAGAAGTTAAAGAACACCTGATTGTTTTGTATTAGTGAGTTAATCTGTCATACCTGGACATTTTAACTATAGAAATAGGAAACAATGAAAGACATGGGTGTTGTTTAACTTCTCTTACATGGCATATATTGTTCCAGTTGTAATCGGGGCAGTGGGGTAGCCTAGTGGTTAAAGCGTTCGCTCGTCACGCCGAAGACCCGGGTTCGATTCCCCACATGGGTACAATGTGTGAAGCCCATTTCTGGTGTCCCCCGCCGTGATATAGCTGGAATATTGCCAAAAGCGGCGTAAAACTGAACTCACTCACTCCAGTTGTAATTGATTACGCAAATAGGACAATGTGTAAGTACAGACTAAAAACTGGCTTGAAACCTAGGAGTCCCTCGCTAACAGAAAATATATCTTAGGTCAGGGGGCGGTGGGGTAGCCTATTGGTTAAAGCGTTCGCTCGTCACAATGAAGATCTGGGTTCTATTCCCTGCGATGATATTGCTGTAATATTGCTAAAAGGGGCATAAAACTAAACTCACTTACTCACTCTTAGGTCAGTGTTCATGTCTGGTAGATGAACCTGCTCTGTGGTATCAGCCTGCTCTGTGGTATCAGCCTCCATTCTGTTCTAAATTGAAACAAACTTGTGTTAGATTTAGCACATTAAAAATAGCATTCTGAAATGATAATTTATAAACTTCCCATTTACCTTTTTCAATGATGTTGTGAAAGGGACCAGTTCAAAAGTTTGATGTGGTATGTAAATCTTTATTCCCCATTTATAGTTGTGAAAGATGTGGGATGTAAATCTTTATTCCCCATTTATAGTGGTGAAATATGTGGGATGTAAATCTTTATTCCCCATTTATAGTTGTGAAAGATGTGGGATGTAAATCTTTATTCTTCATTTATAGTGGTGAAATATGTGGGATGTAAATCTTTATTCCCCATTTATAGTGGTGAAATATGTGGGATGTAAATCTTTATTCCCCATTTATAGTGGTGAAAGATGTGGGATGTAAATCTTTATTCTTCATTTATAGTGGTGAAATATGTGGGATGTAAATCTTTATTCCCCATTTATAGTGGTGAAAGACTATGGCCTGCAATGCAAGCTTTGGAATAAAATCTACCTGATTTCTTAATGTTTTACATGGTAACTAAACTAAGCAAAGACACCAATCATTTTTCACCACAAGCTCGTAAACTCTGTCAGGTTGAACTGAGACAAATATACTTAAGCACCTCTGGTATTGTAAACTGTAAACCAAAAGTCACAGTGTCCTGTAATATGATTGGTTGAAAAACATGATCGAATGGTATTTGATTCCCGGAAAATGCAAGACCATTCAATGCGTATTGATACGTACAAACATCGCACACACCATTGTATTGTTACGTTGTCAGCAGTGGTGACGTCATTCAAATCACATTGTGACGTAAAGTCCGAATGACGTCACAAATGAGCAGTTCCAGATGCTACCATGGGAGACAGCCGAAACGGCCGGCTGATGACATTTCACTGCTGTACCCGTAATCGATGTCAATGAGTGCAGACACAAAAACGTGTGTGGACCTTTTGGTTTACTTTTGTGTTTACAATGTCGATAAACACCATGTGTTGGCCAATTTCCGTGTGTTATTGAGTATTTGAAGCACGGGAATATTTCATTTAAAAACCTCCGGCTAATGCTGTCGGTTCCAAATGAATTCATGTGCTTCAAATGCTCAATAACACCGGAAATTGGCCAACATATGATGTTTATCTCTTAACTGTAATGCTGTAGGATTTGCCAAGGATATCCTGTCAGGTGTTGGCATGACATACATCCATTCCATTTATGAGATAAAGTTTGCCTTTGCCTTCTTCATGCCAGTTTGCTTTTGAGCATTACAAGGAAGTCAGTGTTTTCAGAATTAAGTTTGAGGCATGCGGGATGTTTCTCAGATTAACTGAACTTTTGATCTGGTCCCAAGGCTTGACAGCGTTTATGTTATTTTGTACAAGGCACAATTAGCCTGGCCTGACATTATGATATTTTTCATGAAATAATATAGTGTAATATAATAATTTAGGTTTATCAACAGAATATTTGTAAATATGCTAGATTATGTGTATAAGATTGTAAATGTTATTAGTGTTATAGTGGATACTGAATATGAAGGTTGAGTGAACATATTCAAATGTGCAATAGAGCTGCTGCTTTGACAAATCATTGATACATTATTGCCTCTTGGGCAGTGATCTTAACAACTAGTATGATGCAGTATACCTTTTGAACGAAACAAAAGGCTTCCTGCACCAAATTTCAAGCAGCCATTGCCTGAGGGGAACTTTATTTATGTTTTTATCCTAATACAGTTGTATTAACATGTACAAAACGCCATAGGGTAGCCATAGTCTTATTTTCATGAATGGCATTCAACAATAATTTGTTAGTCAGCTGTTTGTTGACCAGTGCAGCTTATTAACAATCATCATCATCATCATCATCATCATCATCATCATCATCATCATCATCATCATCATCATCATCATCATCATCATCATCATCATCATCATCATCACCACCACCACCACCACACACCGCCACCACATTTTACCCTAGCTGCCAACCACTACCAATTGTTGGTGGCAAGGAGGCCCATTGGTCACAGGAGCCACAATTACATGAGAAGAGTGACCTCCCTTGTTCCGTTGTTTTTCAGCATTGCTTCAATTTACAGGCTTTCTTTGAAGGGTTAATGGTTAACGTCTCATTTGGGACATATTTTCCATATTAAGAAGACATATTGTCAACTTGTTATATTCATGAAAAAAAATACACATGTGATGAATAGGGTATACATGTGGAATACAGAAAACACATGGTATATATAGAAAAAATAAACATGGAATACGCAAGGTAAACACACGAGAGACAGTATATACATTATATTAACCATTGAATACACCACACAGTGTATACATGTAATGTACATGGAGTACAAATCTAATATACATTGAATATACATCTCATATACATGTACATGAAATATACATGAAATACACATGAAATATTTAGAATACTCATGTTTGTTATATTTGATATGCTTCAAGGTCCATGTGCACAAAGTGATCATAGCACTGTAGATGTTGAAACTGATGCTTTACGTGATACATCATATATTTTTGTGGTTTAAGGATTTGCAGACATGAAAAATAACTCAAGGAAAATAGAATTGAAATGACTTTCTGATATTTTGTATTATTTCAGCAGACGCTAATGGTATGAAAACATAGAAATAAGGTAACATGAAACATCACTTAAAAATGTTTCTGCTGAAAAGAGGAGACCTACAAACTACATAGCAAGTTGGCTTGTTGAAGCAATGTAGACCAATAAGACTAAGGTTGAACAGTCATTTAGGCTGAAATAGTCTTGTGTGCAGTTAAGGGTTATAAATTTAAGAAATTCAGAACTGTTAAAAAAATGCAATTTTCTATATTTTTTATTTTTTACCATCATTGACTAAGCCTTTGTTTCCTGCAGCTTTAGTGCCAAGGTCACTTTATGCCATTGAACCATCATCAGCAATAATGAAATTAAGCATAATCCTAACAAACAATGACAGTTTGCATGTACATCAGAGCTTCCACGTCACTGAACATTATTGAATATTGTGTAACATTCCATTTTCGTTATCATCCCAACCTGAACTGGACAAGTGTTCACATTGTGTACTTTCATTCAGATGTAACATAAATAGATATGTGTTATATAAAGTCTGAAGGGAACTGTTGAGCAGTCAGAAACTGAAATCATATATAGTCTGTTTGCAGTGAAAACGTACAGGTGAATTGCACTTTAAACAAAAATGTAAATCGAATAAAGTGGAATTAAGATTGCGAATCCTCATAATTCTACCTTGCCAATTGAACATTTAAATCTTAGATTTTTATTCAACTTATTTATGTGCATACCCCCTTGTAATACAAACCAATAATACCGATTTGAAACTATGATCGTTTGTTAAACAACTTTCATCCCAAGTTGAATAAAATTATCAGATTTAAATTTTCAAATGGCAAGGTAAAATTATGAGGATTCGCAATCTTAATTTCACTTTATTTGTTTTACTTTTTTGTTTAAAGTGAAATTCATCGGTACGTTTTCACCGCAAACAGACTATAGTTGTATTGTGGAGATGAGAATAGTGGTCCCGGTAGTAGTTTGTAGACAGCAGATTGGTGTGTGGGTGTGTCTGTGATTTGACTCAGTAGAGGCTGCTGGAATCAGGGTCTCCATATGCTGTATAAGATTTGGTGAGGATATTCTGGTACTTGATATTGCTGCAACAGCTATTGGGAATATGTATATGTGTCTATTTTACCTTTTAACTTAAGGTGTAAATGCTATTCTTTAGCAATATTGACAACAGGTCACATTCAGATGCCACCTGGGAAATCGTAATCCCTAGCAGAGGTTGAGTAGCATATTTGTATCTTGCTAGACCTCAAAATTGTGAAGTGGAATCTTGTTGAATTTACGGTCATGTAACATCAGTGAAACGTAAATGGTTTTGATAAGTGTTACTAGCTGATATAGATATATATCACATGTATATGTTTTTTTGTGTAATGAACTTTTTAACTGTTTTGTTTAGGGAATATGACTTAAAGGTAGACAGTACTTAATAAGACACAAAGCACCTTTGTTGCAAGACTTGAATAAATCACATTTGAGTGGGTAGTACATAAATCATTCCTTGGTAGAGTGATTACCTATACCAGGGTGCAGTTGTACAAAGAGATCTTTAGAGCTATGGTGATCGTAACTTAACATAGACTTTAAAAGGACAGTCTTAGTGCTAAGGTTGTTTGGTACAATGGCACCCATTACAGTAAAGAGAAGGCTACAACAACATAGTGTGTAGTAGCTGGATAGGTTGGGGTAGTGAGACTCACACTCAGTATCTTTACTCAGTACTAGTGTTGGGAATTGGATGAAATCTCACAGTTGATGATTGCTTCATTGCCATCGGGCAATCATCGAAAAAAATTGGTTAGCGCCATTTTTCAGATTTTCCTATCCAGGTTGTTATTGCAGATATGTATAACATGAGGCAACTTGCTACTTTAAAGTGATGACTAATATATCATTAACATAAACTTCCTGGAGTCTTAGAGAAATATTAAGTCATGACTTTTCAGTTAGTGAAGTAAGTTTTCTAAGAATTAAACACATTTTCAGGCCCTGACAATACTAAACACTAGTACAGTGTTTCCAAAATCGTCTGTGTTTGATTATGAGAAAATGTGATCGATTGCTTGGTCATTTGGTCACTGCGACCAATCTTCGAATTATTTCAGTTAACCGGAACATCACTACTGAGTACTGGTACCTCTCAGGAAGTATCACACACATGGTATGATCTGACACCAAAGACATTTCATGCTTTAATTCCTTGGCCGTTTATACTCTTGGATGTGAACCTGGTGCTGCTGTTTGCCAGCTGACACCGGTGGATTAGATATCATGAAATACTGTTGGAAGCTGGGTTCAAACCTTCTTACTCACTCACTCACTCTGCAACTAGTTGTGACTGTCACAGTGTGTGCCAAATCAATAACTATGACCAAATAATGGCAGACCGACCTGTGAGACAGAGGCTAAAATACCTGCTGTTTCTATGGCATTTCTAAATTTACTGAATGACATCTCCTTATACACAAATATGGCCTCTGTTACAACTCATGTTTTAAAGCCAGTTAATGAGAAACCAAGTATTACTTTTTGCTCAAAATATGAATTCTTTGTTTAGTGTTCCTGACTTGTACAATTATTTACATATTTACCATTTATCAAGACTTGTGTGTGGTTGTATGGTTGTGACCTAGTGTGGCTATAGTGTAATAGTTGTGTGCTGAATCAGATGTGAGTTGGTCAGTTGGCTTAGAAGATGGCTCCATATTCCATTATCAATAACATTGAGTGTTCCTGTGTCTTAGATAATGTAATGAAACATGATTAATCAGTTTACAATAGTCAGGTCTACCAACTTGTCTCAGTGTAAAGTAGTAAGTTGGCTTATGCCTGTAATGAATTCATGAAGAAATTTTCATCCTAGTATGTTTCTCCTCCAACCCTGTGGGAAGAGCTGGTTCTAGGACATAGAGTAGCATGTAGGGGTGATACATTCAGGTGATACATAGGGTGATGTGGGGATGATACGTTCAGCTGATACATAGGGGTGATACATTCAGGTGGTACATTCAGGTGATACATAGGGTGATGTGGGGATGATACGTTCAGGTGATACATAGGGGTGATACATCCATGTTGTACATGGGGATGATACATTCAGGTGGTACATGGGGTGACATTAGGGGGTGATACGTTCAGGTGATACATAGGGGTGATACATCCATGCTGTACATGGGGATATGTTCAGGTGATACATAGGGGTGATACATTCAGGTGGTACGTGGGGTGACATGTAAGTGTGATACATAGGAGTGACATGTAGGGGTGATACATAGGGGTAACATATAGGGTTATATGTTCTGGTGATACATATGGGTGACATGTAGGGGTGATACATTCAGGTGATAAACAGGGGTGACATGTAAGGGTAATGTTTCCGTTTCAATTTGGAATTTAGTGTCTTACGAAGGTTATTTTTTTCATTTTTTTGTGATAATATATTGTCTTAAGGAGTGGTTGTAACTCATAAGAAAAGTTTGTGCAAGGGGACCCATTTACAGTTACTTCTACTTAATGCCACACATCTTGTTGCTGCAATGGTTCTGTTTATTTCCTGTAATGCTGCAACATGAGTCCAGTGATATTTTATATGATCACCTTACTCATATTTCAGGCCTACTTACATGATTTCATTACATGTTCATGATTGCCCTTCATCACTATCACCTCTTTCTGTAACCTCGAAAATGGCTTGTTCTAGGACAGTCAGTTTCTAGCAAAATACATTTGTAAAAGTGAAATGCTCCCTGTCTCATTTATGACAGTGGATGAAATCTAATAAAGAATTTATATTCGCTGTATGGGAAATGTTTATGTGACTAATCTATCTTGTATATAGCTTCTGATAGGAAGTAAATGATCACTCAAGCCAAGTGGAGATCCAGTTGTACAGCCTCATTCTGATCGGACCAGCCTCACTCTGACTGGGCCAGCCTCATTCTGATTTGGCCAGGTCACTCTGACTGGGCCAGCCTCACTTCTTCCATTGCTTGCCTTTGAACAACATACACCTCATAATGAAGCGCATGATCTTTATCTGGTGTGATTGCTCATAATGGTGATCTATGTTTGTTTCATGGTTGTTGAAGTGAATGGATTCAAGAAATGATATTGTACATCACCTCACATTCTCAAATCCAGGGATATGGCATTCTGTGTGGCTCTGCTATTTCCATGGAGATCTAGAGCTGGAAAACTATTTGTTCATTGCTGACTTTGTCACAAGAGCTGCAATGCAGAGCAAACAAATATACAACCTACCTGTAGGAAAGTTTCCCAAAGCCATTAAATGGATCCACACAATGAGTCCCAAGCCCTGAGTGCAGATTGGCTGGTGTAGCCTCTATCCAGGGGGTTAGAGGAGATACAAAGCATAACATATCCCTGGCTTTCAGGATGATTACAGCACTTATACAACTGTTTTAGTGCTCATTCTGTCAACATACTCTTTTCAATACTTTGTTAATGAATTATTACTTGAAATTGGAATTTGTTGAAATGTTGGTTTTAAGCATATTTCATTGTCAGTGAGACAGTAGGATAAAACATGAGCAATAAATATTTGATGCCTTCTTGAAATGTGTTTCTCAGGATAATTAACTGATTTACGGTTTCATTCGTGTTGAGAAAAGAATTGCATGAAGCAGTACATCAGTATTTCTGACTCGCTGTAAAATGGTGAACAGGTGAACTTGTTAGAAATCAGTAATTGAAATGTTAAAACTTTTTCACTTTTCGGTATTGTTATGTTTCTAGAAGTGCAGTTATGACACCAGACACACACAGTATGTCGGGACCAGTCAGTTACAAGGTAGTGGTATTGTTTATTTGTTTAAGGTTGTTCTGAAAATTGTAATATACCTATTTTCAGTAAGTTAAGCAGCTGTATATTATTATACACTTATCCTGACAGATTGACTTGAATGAGTATGAAAGAATCATGAATTAAGATTAAAACCAAGAATGTATTTGGTGACCTTCTGAACCTTGTAACATATGACTGGTCTCAGTGTCTGGTAAAACAAAAAATGAAAACAAAAAAATGGATAAATCATGATTTTATCAATTATTTGTTGTAACTAGGGAACAGTTCCATCTGACTGTATGAGTTTGTGTATGTTTGTTTCATCACCTGCTTACAAAGCGACATGTCCATGTGTTAGTCTTCGTCTCAAGGTTGTCTCGTTTCTTGAAATGGATGTCTATCAAGACATCTAAAAATTACTTCATAGTGCTATTTTAGGACACTTTATTGATTTCTTTTCAATTCTTCTTGATGCTATCACCTGTTTGCATAAATCTTGATTTTATGGTAATAAAGTTGATTAACTTTACAGAGATTTTCTTCATTGTTGTCTTCAAGGTTACATTTGAAATGATTAATGTCTCTTTCAGCAATACTCAAGCAAATTGACGGGAGTTAGAAAATAACCAAACCTGGACAAAACAATCCCGTGATTGACATCATGAGCATTGGCCTACCCAGTTGGAATATGATGATATACAGCGACCATGTCACAAAGTCTGTCCATACCATCCCAATAGTTGCCTCATACAATAAGCAAATGTTGCTAAGTTCTAACCCCCATCTCCACAGGGTTTGAGTTTATTGGTTTTCTGGTCAGTCCATTCATGAAGTTTGGGGAGGCAAAACCTAGATCATGCTCATCTTTAGATTCAAACTTAACTAACACCTGGTGGTTATTCTGGTGTGTCAATACACAGATTTTCTTGAAATAAGTATTTTCTTGTCTTGAGTATTGCCACAGTGAATTAAAACAGCTTTCACTCACTACGAACTGCTGAGGAACTGAAAATAGGTATGTCAGCAATAGTAACCATATGAAATGAATGACGTGTAACATGTGTTACCAAATATATGTATGGGAACAGAGACAAAATGGATAGTGTCATTCCCTACGTATCACCAACAGGATCATTTCTGTAATTGTTTATCTTGTAGCTGAACAGAAAGTTTTAGTTTGTTAGTGTTAGTGTGTGTATTGTGTTGGGTTGTTTTGGGGCACTGACTCAGCAGGCTTGTAAGTAAGCCAGACCGGACCGGACAATCCACTGATATCCCGAGCGACAATGCACAATGTTGGTGCTTGTTGAAAAGTCATCAGCTGCATAAGTTGATGCATTAAGCTGTGTCATATGACTAGCGGAGGTTGCTAGGGACCAGCTCTAACCTGGCATTCCACATGTGGTGTAGATAGCCCTAAAGAAACTCCAGTAACATCTCAAAACTTCACTGTATTAACACAAAACATATTTTTTTTAAAATCATAACAAAATGTTCCATATTGTTTATTTAGCTTTATTTTCTTTTACCTTTTTAACTATGAAGCATTATACAAACGTCGTTCATTGTAACAAATAATTTCATCATGTCTGCCTTTTATACAGGAGATGATGTAAGTACATTGCCTATTCTCAATAAAACAAATGTAACTTTAATCAAAACATGGCTTAGACTAAAATACTGGCCAGCATCTAAAACTACATATATTATTGACATATAAAACTACAGGCAAACATTATACCGAATATTGGGCAAAATATGTTTTGAACCTTTATAAAAATCACAGTACAAAGAATCATATTAAAGCAGATTTATGACATCTTTTACTCAATTTAGAATTATGGGGAAATTTCAAAGCCAGTTTTCATGATGAAAAATACTCAGTACCTTTCATTGCAAAACCTCCATAATTACAGAGTTAACAACCGAGCAATTACGCTACTGTTGATTTACGTACATTGGACTGACGATTCCAAACTGTCAAATCTGGGACTCGAATCTATGATTATGCATGATCATGTGGAACTAGAGCATCATCTACGTAAGTACAAAAGCTATCTAGTTAAAGCACAGGTATGGCACACGGTGACTTCATTGACCAGATAGTTAGGGGAAGGAAGAAACAGTTATACAAATACAACATTTATTCCTCAACAAATCAGCAGATCTGTACTGTAAGACAGATGGAAGAGGATTCCTAGCTAGCACCCCCAACAGGAAGCACATCCAAGGATTGTTCACAACTCAGGTCTCACATGTACAGCAAGTGTGTCGCGGTACACCAGTCACAGACGGATTTCGATAGCCTTCACATTGGTGGCGAAAGGAACCTTGTTCTCTCCTTGATCAGCTAATACACTGGCCTCCGGGTTACCTCAAGATACACAGAATCCACATAGAACACAACACAGTTGGTAATCAATCTGAATTTCAGGTTAACTTTGTTGGTGTTGATAGATACTATAATGCAAAATATACAATGAACAAAATCGGAAGCATAGCTTGGTTACAGTCATATGTGACATTTTAAAAATTATCTAAAGTATATGATATTATTGTGGCCTCCAACATCTTGCTATAGTAGGTATAACAAGGAAATCTGTTGGAAGGAACTGACCATATTGTGAGCACATAACCTCATTCTTAAATTCGTATTTCCCACTGTCTGAACTGTGTTGTACCAAGCTTCAAAGCACAAGGAATCTCTTGCTTTTCATAATTGGGGCTGTTGGGTTTGTTGTCAATGAAACATACTCCAGCCACCTTCCTGTACGCACAAATGTACCCCTGCCATGATCTAACTACAAAAGTGCTCCCGACAAGAGGCACAATATCAATGCTGAATTCAGTACAAGTACTAGTATATTCCATATTTGTGTTGTCTGGAATTTTGGAATTTGAAACCCTATAATAATATACAACAGCAAATCTCTAACCTTGGTATGTATCCTGACACCACTGCTGCCAGCACTGTCAAGTCTGGGTACATTTGTGAATACAGAAAGTATCCTGGGGTTAGTTATGTATATTGAACTGTGCCTGGGATATGTTTCTGAAATACCTGTGACGACAACAACCTCAACATCCACACTTGGACATCAGCAACACGACACTTAAATGTGTCACTGGGTCTACTCTTACAAGCAGCGACAGCAGCAGCATCTAGTTGGTTGCCACAAATATTTTGTTCTTCCCTGATTTTCAAACATTCTTCATACATTAGTAATCATTAAATATTGAAATGATTAATTAAAAAAATCATTAACTTTATATATTTCAGAGGACTGACAGACTAACAAACTATGTCACCTGACACATGGGGGATACATGCTCCGGATACATGATATTGGTGTAAACAGGATACACGTGTAGTCGTGTTGATCATCACATTTTGCTAGATAGTGCTTTCATGATACATGATGCATGCTTTTTAAGGCAGTGTACCAGTGCAAATCAACTGCAGCCATGACAGTCCAACACAGCAGCCTTAAAGTCACCAATTCCTGATGTAGCTAGATTTCAGTAATGTATCTGGACTACAGCACTGTGTGAAAGATGATGGTATTAAAGCTATCGATGTCATTAAGGATCCTGGAGAATACTACAGATGGATGTTCCAAGAGGACATTCCTAGAGCATAGCACTGAAGCACTTTCCCAGCACTGAAGCACTTTCCCAGGGGATTGTTGCTAAGGAAGAGTACTGCAGGATATTCACAGAGGACGTTCCAGGAGAATATTACTGACAGATATTCCCATAGAATGCTCCTGGAGTAGAGTACTGAAGAATATTCATAGAGGATGTTCCTTGAGAATATTACTGACATATTTCCACAGAAGGCTCCTGGAGTATAGAACTGAAGGATATTCATAGAGGATGTTCCTGTAGAATATTACCGACACATGTTCCCATAGAATGCTCCTGGAAAATAGTATTGTAGGATATTCACAGAAGATGTTCCTGGAGAATAGTACTGATCAGTGTTTCCAAAGAATGCTTCTGGAAAATAGTACTGCAGGATATTCATAGAGGATGTTCTCGTAGCATATTACTGACGGATGTTCCTATAGAATGCTCCTGGAATATAGTACCAAGGATATTCAAAGAGGACCTTCCTGTTGAATATTACTGAAGACTGTTCCATGGTATGTTTCTGGAAAATAGTATTGAATGATGTTCCCTGTGGACATTCCTGGAGAATATTACTATAAAATGTCCCCAGATGACAATTCACAGAGAATATCCAAGAGAATAGTTTCTTTAGAATATTACTTGAAGATGTTCCTGGAGAATATTTTTTACTGGAATATGGTCCTGGGTAAAATTCCTGGAGAATGACAAGAGGATGTTTCTGAAAGATTCCAACAGGATTGCTCCTGGAGAATATCAGAGTCAGACAATTCTTATGTTGTTTAGACATATATCGGCTGAGCATGTATGTGAGCCTCCTGTATTTCTCTCACGAGGAGGATTCTATTGAGCATCTTGCTCATGGACTCCGTTGAGATGGACTGTGTGGAGTACCAGACAGGACTGTCCGGAACACAACTCCGCTCAGGGACCAGGTAGAACATGTCATTCCTGTTCTTAATACTCTCCGGGCTGAAATGGGAAGAGAGAATTGAAAATAGCACAAATGAATTATTCAGACTGAAATAGTTCAGTTAGCAGGATTTACTTATTTTACTTTTTTCTCCATTTTACTGTTAAATTTAAGAAATGATTGAGATAAAGATATTTGTTTACGCCTTGAACCTATTGCATTATGTAATGATATCATGACATTGCATGATCATTGCAGGTGCCTTGACTGTGAATGAACTGGTTACCTGGAGCTGAAAAAAACAATAATATTTTGATACTGACTGCTACACACCTATTACAGAACAAAAATCTTACGAAATGCATTTCCACCAAAAATATGATTACCACATTAGTTTGCAATATATATCTCACAAGCAAAAATAAAATAAAATAAAAAATAATAATATATATATATATCTCACATGAAATTCACACATTACAGTTACACATAAATTCAGAAGGTTTACTTTTAATGAAAGTAAAATCTCACTTACCACTTGGAGAGGTAGAACTCATAGAGTTTGACAGGACATCTTAGAGGGTTCTCTAAGTTCTCTGACGTCTCATAAACTGGTATGCCTTCCTTTGGCTTCTTGTTTGGGGTGCTCTGGCCATCTATAACAAGCACAGAAATATGAGCAAGAAAGATGGGTTAATGGCAGCAATATTTCAGCTACTTGACAATGGCCTGCAGATTGTTATTAGACCTCATACAATGGAAAGGTCGTTCATATTGATTTCATGTATTCTGGGTTGCGATTTACATAGAGTTGCTTAATGCCCTGGGATATCTGGGGATATCTGCTCGAGTGTATATCTTAGTTAAATGCATGTAATAAACTATGGTGTTAACAAACTAGTGGTCCCTTGTTATGTTTGTTATAACTGTAATTTACTTTACTATTTCAAGACACAAAACAAGAAATGTTTGCACACACTTACTTCCTGGGTTAAGGCAGTAGTACCGCAAAGAGACACTCCGACCTTGACCTGTCACAACCTTCGACCCTGGACCGCCCTTCTTCCAGTGCTTCAGTATGTGAGCGAATGACAGTTTCATATGCTCCTCAGTTGTTTTCAGCATGAAGTGTTTGGTGTTGAAGTATATGAGAGTGTTGAGGAGGACATAGGGTGAGTGGGCTCCCAGCTGTTTACACTCCCAGATGTGCTCCTCCTCTATCCGACACAGCATCTGACCTGGGAGAGAGTTGGGGAATAACTAACAAGGTACAGGGAGTTACGGGTTATATATATTATCCCATGTCAATAAAGTATATATCTTTAATGTTTCTGTTTGTCAGCCTTTAATATCATATACTTCCAAACCACAGACCATCCATATTTACTAAGTTTTTAGTAAGTCATTCTAAAAAATTAGAAGCCTCTTACGAAAAGCATAGCTATTAGGGTATCTTTTCTGACATGGATTCCCCACAGCCCTCGAAGGAAAAACAAACTCACTGAAAGGCTAGACTGTGCACATATGTACATGCAATAGTGGTTGAGCGCTTACATATAACGTAAATATAATGCTATTGTGGAAGTCAATGAAAAATATTGGGTCTGGGGTTACCTATTAAAAAAATTATGTTGTTGGTACTCATTTGTGTCACTCTTACCTGTTGCGTTTACTTTGGGCTCATATTTAGCTAGCACATCGTTGAGACACTCTGTGAACTTCTCGTAGTACAGGTCTGTGAAGATGTTGTCAATACGGCTGTTCTCATACAAGTATTGCTGAATACCTGCCATGAAAATACAGTTGTACAACGTCACAAAGTGTGGCACAAAAGTGATGTTTGATGGCAGTGTATTCCAACCTGCTAGTTACTGATGATGATGCTCCACCTACAGTGTGTGCCAAAAAACAAGCCCCTAGCATCATCTTCAATAAATGTTAGAGAAATTATGTACAATTACCAGCTAAGTATGCAACCAAACAGAATTTTATTAGACTGTTTTTTAACTTGTGTCTATTGTCATTGATTTCTACAGTCTCCTGTGAACTCACCTAGACAGAGGTAGTAAATACTGTCGGGAGAATACTCCTCTCCATTTGGCTTCCTCACTTCCTTGACAAACAAACACAGTGAGTAGTTGAGCTCATCTGCAGTACACTGAAGCAGGTCTGTCTTGAACAGCTTTAGTTTCCCAGACCCCCTCTTGGAAACCTTCTCCAGCAGCGTATTCTTGTGGACGACCCAGTGGCGCCAGGCATTGACGCCATACGTGTATTTGAGGTGCATATTGGCATCTGGAGGAGGAAGGGATGGTGCCAGAGGTGGGGGAGATGGCTCACTTGGAGGTTCTGGCTCTGGAATTTCAACTCGGGCTCTTTTAGACTGGCGGGCCCCTCTTCCTCTTGATCCACGCTTCCCTCTACGTGATCGTGTTTCTCGAGGGGGGAGATAGTCATCATCTTCCTCATCAATCATTCTTATTGTGTCAGGTTGGGGAGGAACTGGCGGGGGATCTAGAACGGAAAAGTAAAGAACTATTAAAAATAATCTAATTTATCTCATTCCTGAACTTATACAAACCAAGGACTGTGAGATGGCCCCTGCTGAATTTACATGCAATGAAGGAAAACCAAGTTCTATGGATAGTCTCCTTCAGCAGCAAGCAGGTATAGACGTTCTGTTCCAGAAAGGCAAGTCCATCCAAAACCTCCTCCAAGCCACAGGCAAACCCCCATCAACAACCAAAGAAGACCCCACAGGAGTAGTCTACCAGATCAATTGCCAATGTGGAGACTCTTACATAGGTGAAACGTCCCGCCCTCTCCCACTACGAATTAAAGAACACAAAACTTCAGTCCAGAAAAAAGACTCCAAATCCGCCATAGCCGACCACACCCAAGCCAACCCTGACCATGCCATCCTTTGGGACAACATCCACATCCTGGAAACCAACCGATCAGACTTCAAGATTAAGAAACTTCTTGAAGCCATAAAAATCCAACGCTTCAACCCCACCATGAACCGGGATCAAGGTTATTTCATCTCCCCAGCCTATCACCACCTTTAAAGATCACCAGTAATCCAACCATACCTCATCCAATTGGCTTCTATGCTCCCTTTTGTGCATTGTAATCACAACCAATCAATGTGTACATCAACCTACTCTCTTCAACTCACATTACCATCTCAGTGTACATCAACTCATCTATTGTATAAACTCATTCTGCATATTGTTTTAATCACTATCACTCTGTACATCAACCTACTCTGCTCAAATCACTAATTAGCAATACAATGTATATCAACCTTGTCAATTGTATATACACACTATGCAGCTATGTATATATTCTCCATGTTACAACTCTTTGTATCACTTGCTTGGTAACGGTGTTAGTACCTATGCCGAAACGTCGCACTCATTGCAATAAAGAAGTTGACTATCCATAGAACTTGGTTTTCCTTCATCTATACAACTTCTAAAAATGCCTCTCAAAGAAGTTACATGCAATGGTTATGAAAGATACATTTGATTTGCAATCACATGATCCAAAGGAGCCTTGATCAGATATATCTCTGACTTACATCTCAGAAACAGTTTAATGCCTCTTGAACAGTATTCCTGTCAGCTTAATGTGAGTGAGTGAGTGAGTGAGTTTAGTTATACGCCGCACTCAGCAATATTCCAGCTATATGGCGGCGGTCTGTAAATCATTGAGTCTAGACCAGACAATCCAGTGATCAACAGCATGAGATTCAATCTGTGCAATTGGGAACCGATGACATGTGTTAACCAAGTCAGCGAGCCTGACCACCGATCCGTTAGTCGCCTCTTACGACAAACATGGGTTACTGAAGATCAATATTCTAACCCGGACCTTCACGGGTAGTTTAATGTGATGGTGACAAACCTAGAAACATAGTCTGCTGATCAGGATTTGAATCACAGGTGTCTGGTGTGGACAAGGGACACAACTCTATACAGTAAATAAAGGCACCTGTGATGACTGGGCCATCAATATCCTCCCCTAAAGTGACAGTTACACATAAAGACTATCTATGTACCCTACACTTTAACCCAACTAAATTCAAATTCATTCTTTACTGTCCCTGGCTGCCCAACAAAGTGGTTAATGGTGACAGTGCTATTTACAAATTGTATGGCCTCCATTCGGACTGGTCTGAATCAAATCATGATTTTTTTTTGTGTCTAACTATCACCACAAAACAAACTAATTATTCATTTCGTTCTTAAACCTGACCAGTAGACAATTATGGTTGTATTAAATATATACCTAAAATCCAAGAAAATTATGAGCAGGTACAGGATTATATTTTACTGTGCAGGGGAACAAGTAAATGAGTGAATTGCTAAATTCCAAAATACCATCACAGCCTTACATTTGGCACTTCTGTTACACACTGCGATATCATCATACCAGAGATGCCAACCCCAAAGTGTTGCAAATAGTAGTTTCAAGGATCAAAATCAGTAGTTTGAACATAAAAATAGTAGTCAACATAATACTTAAAATTGTGATGAATTCTGAGAAAGATAATAGGACACGAGTGAAGCTTTAATTTCACATACCTCCAACAGCAGATTTCCAAACTGTTACTTGCAATGATTCCAGTTCATATATGTCATTAAATGTGATGAATTGAAGGTAAGTGAAGTCCAAAAAAGTATTTAATGTACGAAAATATATGTTTTTGTCTATATATCTGAATTTTAATGAATTTTCTTCAAATTTCATAGAATTTCTAGTGCAATCGTATTGGCGTAGTTTGAGGTGAAAATTTGTTTCATAGAACAATCGTAGAGGTTGGCATATCTGTCACACCCACCACATAAAAAGTATGCTTCAATAACAGAACAAACTCAATTGTCATTGATCCCTGAATTTCATCATGTAAACTATAAAATATATTCGATCGAACTGATATTGGATCACCTGTTATTACCAAAGAATATAGAGGCTACAACTGATGAATTAAAACTGTATACATTCAATATCTGAACATTATTAGTGATTTTGACAATGAATTTGATTTTGAGATTTTGAAGTTGCCTGTATATTGCATCTGTATAGATAACAATGACTTGAGAGACAGTTTAGGTGAAATTACAAGGATGAACAACCCTTAGATTGGTACGGTCTATCATGCTGATCAATGTAATCAATACTGGTGTGTGATTGGTAATGTCAACAGGTAATGTAGTTGATCGAGATATCAAAATAATAGCCGCAGGAGATCATTGATTATTTTACTACTCCTATAAGAGGCCTAAAATATTTGCAAGCATTTATGGTCTTTGTCAATATTTATTGAACCGGCAAAGATTAACAAGCTTTCCTGAGCACAAAAGATTATCACAGTTAGAAGCAGAGATAAACTTTAGTTGAATTCATAAACGCAATTGTAAAATTCATAGAAAAATTCATAAACGTAATTGTAGAATTCGTATATTAATTTGTAAAAGCAATCATAAACATAAACTGGCAAAGCAAAGAAACTCACCATCAGATTGGGAAGTGTTTAGAAGATTAAAACATAGGGTTGTATCTGTTATAAAGAAAACAAAAGAAACTTGTTACTATAACTAAATTCCAAGATTGATGAGAATATTGTTAGAGAGGCATTGTGGCATTTCATAAAATATTACATTAAGAGAAAAGATAAGTAATGTATTTTGATCACCTATTGTGAGAATATGCAACTTTGAAATAAGCTACACTGGTATTGCGTAAATAACCCATCATGTTCCTGTGATGGTACTTGAAATAGTATGTATTATTGTCCTAAAGGATATGATTAAAAAACCAATGTATGTGGCATAACTGAAAAATATATTCAGGAAAACATTGAAATAATTTGATCTGAATATTAATTTATCACAGAATCATGCAGATTCAATTTTCTCATGTGGCCTCATACTTCAATTACCTACTTATAATATAATGGTTATATTATTGGTTCATTGGTACTACTGAGAATCTGATGTCAGAAAATATGTTAATACAAAATGAATTGCCTATTTCAAGTATTTGTATTATGACAGCATAAAGATAAGCCTTGGGTTTGCTTGCCAATCCATTTAATCATGACATAAATATTCTTATATAATAAGTCTGTTCAATTTAGCATGTTTATCAGCCAGTTTGAAGAAAATCCCATTTGAATGGTGACATGCTTGTATTATTACTGCTGACTGAGCTTGTTTTAAATAATGTCTGGCTTACACAAGTAAACAGATGTATTGTCCAAATTCTGAACAAACAATTCAGAAATAGAGTTTGGTTCATTGCCACTAAACACCTTTAGTTCAGTGTAGACAAAACTTACCACTGATCAGTATTGTTCAATGACCCAGATCATCAATGGGATCACCACTACTCTGATATGTACAGCAAGTATTACCAAGAACACAACTCTCGTTCGTTTCCTCAAAAACATTAAAAAATAAAAATCTGACAAAAAATTACATATTTTTCCTTATCCTGACTCTGCTCTTGCTGCTTGTAGAATCCTACTCACAGGAAAAGGAGGTGGAAAATATATAATACTTTGGATTTTTAATAATTAGTGATTTGAACTGTGATGATTGTAATAACCCTATGGGAACTTCATAAAGGCACTGAACTGATGAATTCCTGCTGCTAACTTATCAGCTGCCATATAAAGGTTATTACAATGTACTTATTACAATGTACTTATTATGATAAAGTATATATAACATTAATACAATGCTTAAGACTAATAGACTTAAGCTTGTTAAATTGCTAGTATAAACTCCTTAGAGTTTGTTAGCTAAATTACTTTAAGATATAAACATAGTACTAAGCTTAAGATATGCTTAAACTTAAGCTAATTATATAATAGCAAAACTCTTTAGAGTTTGTTAGCTAATATACTTATATGATATAAACATAGTGCTGAGCTTAAGATATGAATAAGCTTTAGCTACATATATAATAGCAAACTCTGTAGAGTTTGTTAGCTAATATATTTTTACAATATGAGTATAGTACTGTGCTTAAGATATAATTAACTTAAGCTACATATACAATAGCCAAAACCTCTGTAGAGTTTATTAGCTAATAGACTTATATTGTAACCATAGTATTAAGCTTAAGATATGATTAGACTTAAGCTAAATGTATATAGCAAAAAACTCCTTAGAGTTTTTTAACTAATATACTTTTTATGTTAAAAAACATAGTACTGAGCTTAAGATATGATTAACTTAAGCTATATATATAAAAGCAAAACTCCGTAGAGTTTGTTAGCTAATACATTTTATAATGTAACCATACTGCTTAAGATATGATGAACTTAAGCTAAATATATAATAGCAAAAAACCTTTTTAAAGTTTTGTTAGCTAATATACTTATATGATATAAATATAGTATTGAGCTTAAGATATGAAGGAAAACCTTAAGCTACATATATAATAGCAAAACTCCGTGAGAGTTTGTTAGCTAATACATGTTATAATGTAACCATAAAGCTTAAAATATGATGAAACTTAAGCCAAATATATAATAGCAAAACTCTTTTAGAGTTTGATAGCTAATATACCTATATGATATAAACATAGTACTGCGCTTAAGATATGAATAAGCTTAAGTTACATATATAATAGCAAAAACTCTGTAGAGTTTGTTAGCTAATACATGTTATAATGTAACCATAATGCTTAAGATATGATGAAACTTAAGCCAATTAGCAAAAAACTCTTTAGAGTTTGTTAGCTAATATACTTATATGATATAAACATAGTACTGAGCTTAAGATATGAATAAGCTTAAGCTACCTATATAATAGCAAAAACTCCGTAGAGTTTGTAAGCTAATATATTTTTACAATATGTGTATAGTACTATGCTTAAGATATAATTAACTTAAGCTACATTATATAATAGCCAAAAAACTCTGTAGAGTTTATTAGCTAATGCATTTATAATGCACCCATAGTACTACGCTTAAGATATGATTAACTTAAGGTAAATATATAATAACAAACTCTGTAGAGTTGTTAATAATGTAATAATCATAGTACTGTGATGATAAAAAAGAACTTAAGCAAATTATATATAGCATGTAGCTATTTAGTACTGTTATAAGATAAGTAGAAATCTGTAAGATTTACTTATCTTCTCCGAGGAACTGTCAACTGTTGTGCGAGGACCCTGGAACCGAATTGGTGGATACCTGAGACGTCCTTGACGGTGATATCTCTCAGATAATGGTTGGCAACCACCATATCGGATCTCCAGAAATAACCCTCCATAATTTCAAATAACATTTGTGTAGATCAATTGTAGAAGTTAAGCTCTAATATCATGAGTATTAGAAGCTCATGGAGGAGATCGATCGGGTCCATCAGTCTTGTAGGCACATAGTATGACAGTTCTGATCCAAGGAGATGGTAGTACATGAGACTTCAGTCTGCGTAACTTGAATATAGAGGAAATAATCTGATGCATTTTTTCCCTCCTGTTTGGTTCGGTGGAGATAAATTTACAGTGCTCTTGCTGGCCATCATTGATAGAATCATCGTATCATGAAGTCAAGTATATGTCATCCAGGCGTGTTCATAAACCTCACTTGTGAGGTGTTGGAGCACTATATTCAGATCGAAGTTGGGCGTGAAATTTCCGTTTTAATCCTCAATCAAGCTTAAGTAGGTTTACTAACCATCTAGTTGTGTTAGTAGTTTGATGATGAAATTCAGTTGTAGACTGAGGCGCTGTGGATTTAGATCCACTTGTATTCCGTCGTCTAGGTAAATTAAGCTGCGAAGTCCTTGGCGATGTAGGTACACAACCAGGTGTGTCTGTCCTCGTTGAACTTTATGTAAAATCACCTGACTGCCGTGCCTCGTCCTAACTTGACAGGGGAGGTCTCTAACCTGAAGAAAGCAGCCCAATCATGAAGGTTCAGATTAACTGGACTGTAAGGAGGCTTGCTCGTTCACTGATATATAGTTGTCACTTGTAGCGTGAGTCTTGAACTGTGAACTAAGACCGACCTCTCGTAGAGTGCGTTGTCCATCAGGTCCAATCAGAACAAGGCATTTTGATTCTGTAGAATACCCGCTGTGATGTCACGGTGTAGCAGGAAAAACCTTGTATAAAATCTTGCCGTCATTTATATTAGCATGTCGCCGGTCTTCACGTAGCTTTCGAAGTTACCCCAGTGACCACGTGTTTGAGGGTTAATGAGTAAGCCCATGAAACCTCGGTATGCGAAATACCTCGCTCTGTAATATTAATGCTGGGTAGGTTATTTTCCTGGCTATGTCGTGAAAGTAACTTCAGTTTTGAATATAATTCCGACTTCCCTTATATAAAGGTACAATAAATTTGCAAGTTGTCAGCTTGTAGACTGTATACATGAATGTATCGTCATAATTGTAGAATTAAAGCTGAACTTGTTGTACATATTACTTCTCAGAAGCGTTGGCGATTATGAGTTATACTGCGCTGTAACAGGTTGCTGTTCAATTTCGATATTGAATTGTCTGCAGATCTGCGTAATGGTCGCATGTAGATAATCGTATCGTGGTGTGGGATAGCATATTCTAGCAATCTATCACGGAAAGTTGATTTCTGTGAATATCTATGAAGCGTCGTTGACTAATTAATATAGCGGCGTTCTGTGTTGTAAATAGCCTGTGCAATTGTCTTAGCGTGAGGCTTATAGGCTGGCATATGGCATACAGTTGATAGACACTTTATGCGATGTCTTGAACGGACTGGCAGTAGCTATATATGGCCCAGTGGCTAGTATATGGAGACCTTGGAGGATACTTCCTCGGTGAGCGCCCGGAGACTTCGCGAAGCTCTCGAAGTATCCCTTCTAGATCTTCTGGGTGAAGCAGACTTGGAGCCACTTAGCCTTAGCGACCTTAGCGAAGGTATCGAGAATCAGAGCCCGATCAGTATATATATATGTAATTTTAGAGTAAAATTGATATTTTATACTTATCCTGACTCATGCTTGCTTCGTGAAGCGACCTCTGTGTTCAACAGGATGTGGGGGTCGGTGAAGCGCTACTCCTCCGTGGCGTCCCTTGTAACTGGTGAGGCTCTAGTTCCCGGCGGGCGACCTGGGACTTCCTTATCGAAGTGTCTAGAGTCCGATCAATATATGGCGTTAGCTTCATACAGGGTGTGGTTCTTGCTGGTTCTGCATAAGTAGAGCCGAGTAGATCATCCTATCATCTTCAGAAGTCGTGTCCGCGAAATCTGGTGATAAGAATCTCATTGATCGTTCTAGATCTATTAAGGCCAAAGAACATCGCCTCTGGCGTTTGAACTTACATGCCTTTATGGTAGGCTGTGTCCACATTCTGTGGCACGCGCAGCAATCGGGTCGATCGATGGAGGTAGGGTGGCGGCGTCTACATCGTCTTCCTTCATCAGGTATGTCTGCGCTGAGTTGCCACTCTTGGACGGTGAAGATAAATCTAGGTTGTTTACCATCAAATATCTTATCTCAGCGTCTGAGAAGATGATGTCTCCATCATCTTCTGTACCAGCATCGGTGATGAGAGGTTGATGCTCTTCTGATGGTGACCTGTGTGCTGCTATCTCAATGTCGGGTGACGCTGCCGACTTGTGTGGTGACCTGCGAGGTGATCGACGTGGTGATGTACGTGGAGATCGTCTAGGTGATCTGCGTCTATGGGATGACCTTGAGTCCGCATCTGAGGATGAGGCCGAGGGGCGGTGACTATCTCCCGTCGTCGCGAAAAGCCTTCGCGAAGACTGTACATCTGGGTCCTTCGTCGAGGTGGTCTGTGACTTCCTTCTCGAAGGCTGCTGCCGTCGTGGCTGCTTTCGCTGACTGGGGGTGCCTCTGGGGTGTTGTCTGCGTTGCTCAGGCCCTGGGCTGGCTGCTTCTCTGGTCTGTAGTGGCCCTCCATCATGGTCATGATCTGCCGCAACAGCTTCGTCTGGGATGGTCTGCGACGAAGTGGTCGGTGCCCTCTCTGCGATGACAGCTGCTGAGCCCTCAGGGAAGTCGTCTGACATCAGTGTAGAGACATCAGGCTGCATGGCGATCTCTGCTGATGTCACTGGTAAGCTTCTTGTGGCGTCGCGCGGGGATGATGATCGGTTGATCATCGTAGAGAGGCCAGTTCAGCGGCTGGAACAATCTCGGTTGAGAAAGTCCTAGTAGACCGTTGATTTCCCCTCAGAAGGTCGGCGCTGCCCTGGGGGTCGCGAAGTCTGCGTTGAGTGTTTGGTAGCGGGACCCTCAGGAAGATCATCGAATATCAGCGTTAGTACATCAGGCTGCATGTTGATCTGCGCTGACATCACTGTTGCCGACATCGGTCATTCTTTTGATGTACATCAGGTATGATGATCGGCTGATCATCATACAGGCCCAAATCTGCGGCGGGAACAATCTCGGCTGAAAGTTCTAGTAGACCGTTGATTTCCCCTCAGAGGTCGGCGCTGCCCTGGGGTGTGAAGTCTGCGTTGAGATGCAGTAGAAGCCCTCTAGTCTTCGGCTGCGGCGATGGGATGTCTGGGGAAGCAGGGCGGCTTCTTGGAGGCGGCGGACTCGTCCACGCCTCTCCACCACTCTAGCGGAATACCAGGCGGGAGGGTCGACCAACAGCAGTAGACTGGCGAGGGTTCAGGTGTATCAGTCATGGCTAGACTCTGCATCACGTGACCTATCTGCTGCGGCGTCTCAAACATAAAGTATTTATTTATTAAAAGGCAGAATTGGATAAATTAGTACGCAACTGCCGCGTGAATAAAATGAACATGGCGCAGTACAACTAGGGCATATTAAATCGCGGATCAGCAGCAGAATAAAAAGCGTAATCTGCAACAGTACAGAATTTTCATCAAGCGTAATCCACAGAACAAACATGGCGTCCGTGAATAAACAGTAGAAACACGACTAAATATCAATATATAATTGTTGAAGGATACTAGCTAAACCTCTATAGATGTCTATCACGAGGTAACTAACTAAATATAATCCAAAGGATATAGTGTGTCGGAGACACAGAGCTCTCGCGTCCAGCTCACTGGGAGAAGGAGAAGAATGGGAAGAGAGTGAGGCACATGGGTAGAGGTGAAGCCCTCGTGAAGGGAGCTTCAATTAGGGAGATACAGCTTGTGGAAGGGAGGTAACTTCGTAAAAATGTGTACTAATTAGTGATTTTTACATTGAAGGGAGCTTCAATTAGGGAGATACAAGTGTTCCACTATGTTTAGCAAGAAGAAGAAGACAAGCAAAAGAGCATGAGTCAGGATAAGGAAAAATACATCACACAGATAACTAATGACTATTATTGGACACACATTCAAAGTTCTTGGCTCCGATCAATCTGACACACAATAACGATGTTCAAACAGTGAGCACAACTACTGCCGAGAAGATGAATGTATCTGGTGTAATATGCACATAAGGAAGCTGATGGATGGGGTGTCCATTATCACCATACACAAGGTAGAGAGACAGAACATGAGATTACTTTATATACTCTAACATCTGACAAAGGGAGTTGATCACAGACATCAGGTAGTTCCTTGATGACAGCCTGGTCTGGAAGGTGGTCGTAATTTCTGCTTTGATTTCATCCTTCTTGTACCATGAGTTACGTCCATATTTAGCTGTGGTTTTGGCAGTATGTTTCAATAGCAGAAAGACATTGATGGAACAACATTTAATGCATCAGAGGGTTCTTTCATGCATGTTTGATGCGTCAACTATGAGTGACACGAATAGGGAAATACCCTGAAGCCATCTACGACAAATAACCACTCGATCCAGTTTGTCGCCTCGTGGTTGCTGAAGACCAATTCTAGCCCTGATCTTCATGGTATGATGTGATGTATGATTCATGAGTAATGTCCAACACCTTTAGGGTGTAGTTACCCAAACTGAACAACAATGTGCACAGTATTTGAAATGAAAACATGCCCAGTTCATACAGTTTCTGCTTGGAAAGATAATAGGTCTCCTTGGTTGTGAATATCATTGGCAAAACTTTTGGATGCTTCAAGAAGATGGTAACACAGAGTTGAAACATAAAATGAAAATAATAGTATTTGGAAGAGGCTGTATAGTAGTAATACTGACAGTGTCATGAGGTTACACTCAAAAATCATATCAATGTAAATGCAACAAAACACTGGATGTTTGAGACATTCAATTCAATACACCACATGTGAATTGGACAAGCAGTTGGAATCATGAAGTGAATAGGTTGTCAGTGAGCCATAACACAAGTCCAATTAGTCCGAAGGTCACCACAGAAAGTAACTTGTGTGGTGTAAATATATATGGAGAAAAACAACTAGAGCCACTATATTATCAGCAGTCTGGAACTAATGGACTTGTGTCTGGGTCTACCCTGCTGTGTACATTTCCAACTGCCATAACACAAGCCAAACATCCACAGACAACTAGCAGCCCCTGCAGCACGCACGACGCACGCGCACACACACACACACACACACACACACACATATACACACGCTGCATTCTTCCCATATGTATATACATACACTACAAGCTAAAAGTATTGTGACAGTATCACCTACCTGTATTTACCGCGACGGGTTCAACACTTGTCTCAAGGTCAAGGACAGGGCCTGTGATCTCCTCGGCCATTCGCAGTGCCATCTGTACCAGGTCCTCCTCCCCACCGCCTGGTGTCCCCCGATCTATCAGTGGTGCCACATCATCACCATCATCTTTGTCATCTGAAGAATATGAGGACATGAGTGACCAGTCATCCACATTCAGTGATGTTTGATGTCAGCATAGGAGCTACATCATACAGACACACAATTAAACACATAGTGAAATTTTGGACATAATTTAAAGAAAGCATGGTACACCTACAGAATACCGGATACCAACAATATTGTTTAGTGTCACGTCACCTAACCCTAACCCTAACGCTAACCATAAACATCACCCTAACCCTAAACATAACCCTCACCCTAACCCTAAACATAACCCTAAACCATACCCTATCCCTAAGTAATCTTGCGTGCTTTCAAAGAAGATGGAAGGTATCCGCTATTCTGTAGTCTTACCAAAAGCACACGGGAAACAAAGAAAGGGGATGTGATAATGAGACCTGGAGCATGCAGCACTGCAATAATGCTTTCTGATGTTTGACTCCTCATTCAGATTGTCATAGCTAAACGTAATCATCAAATCACTTGTTCAAAGTCAAAATCAATTTTGTTGTTTTTCAGCATATTATGACAGCGTTCAAAATACCAGCCTGCCCGACCGCCTGGGACAGGTTATTTTCAAAACAGGCTGCCAGATTCTCAAATTCACCTGCCCGACGGTCGGGATAAAATTTTGACATGTATATGAATATATTTTTGGGCAGGTAAGTTTTGGTCAGGGCTTGCTAGTTTTACATCTAACCAGCCCTGTGGTCTTGCTGAAATTTTTGGGAGTTTCATACCCTGATTATGATCAATGTCACATGCCACAGATGTACACACACCCCAGGTCTTCTGCAAGACCTGCGGAATCTTTAACCACTTATCTACTCACTACTTAGGGCAGGGAACACTTTAACCACTAGGGTTCTCCATGTAACTATCTACTCACTACTTAGGGCAGGGAACACTTTAACCACTAGGGTTCTCCATGTAACTATCTACTCACTAGTGATGGCTGGGAACACTTTAACCACTAGGGTTCTCCATGTAACTATCTACTCACTAGTGATGGCTGGGAACACTTTAACCACTAGGGTTCTCCATGTAACTATCTACTCACTACTTAGGGCAGGGAACACTTTAACCACTAGGGTTCTCCATGTAACTATCTACTCACTAGTGATGGCTGGGAACACTTTAACCACTAGGGTTCTCCATGAAACTATCTACTCACTAGTGATGGCTGGGAACACTTTAACCACTAGGGTTCTCCATGTAACTATCTACTCACTACTTAGGGCAGGGAACACTTTAACCACTAGGGTTCTCCATGTAACTATCTACTCACTACTTAGGGCAGGGAACACTTTAACCACTAGGGTTCTCCATGTAACTATCTACTCACTAGTGATGGCTGGGAACACTTTAACCACTAGGGTTCTCCATGTAACTATCTACTCACTACTTAGGGCAGGGAACACTTTAACCACTAGGGTTCTCCATGTAACTATCTACTCACTGGTGATGGCTGGGAACACTTTAACCACTAGGGTTCTCCATGTAACTATCTACTCACTACTTAGGGCAGGGAACACTTTAACCACTAGGGTTCTCCATGTAACTATCTACTCACTGGTGATGGCTGGGAACACTTTAACCACTAGGGTTCTCCATGTAACTATCTACTCACTACTTAGGGCAGGGAACACTTTAACCACTAGGGTTCTCCATGTAACTATCTACTCACTACTTAGGGCAGGGAACACTTTAACCACTTGGGTTCTCCATGTAACTATCTACTCACTACTTAGGGCAGGGAACACTTTAAGGCCAGACACTGCACCTCACATATGACAAAATGCTTAACAAGTATTTGTTATGTTTATTTAGTTTCAACTTAGAGGTATACATGTTAACAATCGATAAAGAGTCTTTTCCAGGTGATGTTGCCACCGGTTGCCATGGAAACGTCCAAGATGGACGCTGCAAGCCTGAAAAAAGATGAAATTTAGTGAAAGTTTTTCTCTAAAACTAATAAAGATATCTATATAATTTCAACTTTACAACATACCTTGGGGTGTGTAGGGTGCAATGACAGAGAGATATTTTTTATAAAAGACTGTTATTTTATTAAAAAATTTGTTTGAAAAACATCACTTTTAGGGGGTTGATTTGCACTCATATTTTATTTTTTAAAAAGAAAACAGGGAACAAATTTGAAAAAGTCTCTCTGTTATTGCATAAAGTAATCAATTGGCTATATGTACACAAAATTTCATTGAAATCGGGCCAGTAACAACTGAGAACTATGTTCACTAAGATCGAAAATGACGTATATGGAGAAAATAAGGAAATAAATTTGGTCATGTTTTTTCCTACTTTAGCACGAGATAAACACATTCAAAGTCTCAGTTTACTGAAGGGATGTATTCCAAATACATGAAGCAATTCATATACAAAGAAAACAAGACATAAAACTCCCCTACACCATACAACAACCACTCAGTGGTCAGTTGCTTCAACACAAACTCTATCCCTTCGCATCCATTGAGGTGTCATTGACAAGAAAATGAGATCGGAGGTTTTCAAAAAAAATTTTTTTTGAAAGTTCTATGCGTGAATCTCGATTCAATAAAAACTATTTCTTACCTTCATTGACTCCATTGGGAATGTTTTCCTCAAAGGCGTGGTCCCCAGATGTTTCCGATGCATCGAAATGTAGAAGCTGTCAGAATCTAAATACATGCTTGATCGCGCTGTCAAAACTTGTCGGATCTTTGACACTGCATTTTAAGCATGCCTGTCGCAACTGCGCCTCTTATTCTTAATGTAGGCGTGCTTTGACTTTGTTCTTCTCATTTTTATAGAATACAACAACTGTTAGTCAAGAATATATCAAATACCACGATGTTTATCGATTCGATGTTTTCAAAGCAGCAACCGCCATTTTGAATGCTTACGGGGAAAGGACGATGTTTTGTTGATATGCCGAATGGTGCATTGTGGGATACGTTTACCATATAAGGGTGTAACGAAGATTACCGAATGTTGCATTGTGGGATATTTAAGCCTTGCCGAATGCTGCATTGTGGGATATTTAAGCCTTACAAGGATGTTTTAGGTACAGAATACCTATCGCGAGGGAAAGTAGAGATATCCTCGTGGAATATCTATTTTTAGAATGTTTTGACCAGCAACATGGCGGACACGATGAGCTTTCTAGCGATGTATAACATGAATGGGTTCGTCCCTGCTGGGAGGGCGTTGTTAGGGGTGAAAGTTCGGCGTTTTCAGGGTTTGATTTCACACATTTTTAAATATTATCACATATATGATTATGTTTGTGGGGGTTTATATCAATAAAAAAGACTCTTTATCGAAAACAACGTGTTGTATCGTGAAGTACATGTGTTAATTATACGAAAAAAATCAAAATCTCGATTTTGACGTATTGAAGCAAATATGTCAATTTAAGGTGCCGTGTCTGGCCTTAACCACTAGGGTTCTCCATGTAACTATCTACTCACTACTTAGGGCAGGGAACACTTTAACCACTTGGGTTCTCCATATAACTATCTACTCACTACTTAGGGCAGGGAACACTTTAACCACTTGGGTTCTCATTGTAACTATCTACTCACTAGTGATGGCTGGGAATGGTTCTCCATCACTTTTATCAGTATCACTGTCAGAGTCGCCGCCGCCCCCAGCAACAGCTTCCGCCATCATCAACAACTCGGCCTCCAGTGGATCAGATGGAATTTTCTCTCGTATCTCCTAAAATCATGAAGTGCAGTCATTAGCACTAAAACGTGTCCTTAATGTGGAACTCGCATGAATACAGTGAAACCTGGTTTACCTGGTGGTGGTCAATATTGTGAATTGAGCACTGTGGGCATAAAGACTCACTGCAGTATATGCAGGTCTGAATTCTTACATTCAGGCCTGTTTGCAACTGGCTTCAATAATGCTAAAAAACAACATAAAAGTATGCCAGCAGATAAAAAGGGTTGCCACACAAACTTTGCAACTGATCTGCCAAATATCTGACAATAGATACTATCATGAAAGAGCATGACACAAATATTTAACAGCACTCTCACAATAGGACAAGTCAATTTTTCTTAGATCAGTCTTGAATCCGTCCTACAAGTCCTGGTAATACTTTTGTTTGCTTAAAAATATTTCATGTCATGAGAGAGTCAGGTTTTATACAGTTTTTTACAGTTTTATACCACAGTTGGAAACACCAGAACTTTTCTCATCATGACATTGGCAAAGATGTGTGTCATTCAACACTAAGTTTGGAACTGGCTACACAGATACATTATGCCTTATACAAGCTGGCTAACCACATTATCTACTTACTTTGATCTGCTTGAGGATCTTGTCTGCTGTTTTCTTGGCTGTAGGTATAAATATGGGGACTGGTATTGGGATAGGTATGGGTACCATCTGCGGAGTTGGGGCTGCATACATTGCCATCGGGCAGGGAACATACACCGGTACTGGCACTGGTATCAGCACTGGCTTGCCTTGATGCTCATCTGAAATAACAAATAACTCGATAATAATAAAATAATCACATGAAACACACTTTTCACAAATGAATTATGTATCCACATATGCTGTTGAATCTCAACACTGCTATGAACACACAATGCCAAGGTCCAGCC
This sequence comes from Haliotis rubra, assembly GCF_003918875.1. Classification (NCBI taxonomy): domain Eukaryota; kingdom Metazoa; phylum Mollusca; class Gastropoda; order Lepetellida; family Haliotidae; genus Haliotis; species Haliotis rubra. Next base: position 2,781,622 of record NW_025767157.1, read on the forward strand.
AGGTCCATCAACACTGTTGATGAATGATTGTCCAAGGATATAGGATCATCCGGCCCTAGACGTGCTGATCCTTTGCTCATGTAATCCCTCTCCATTTTCATCGACATGTCGCACCACCTTGCAGCCACCAAGCTATCCTACCCCTTTAGACAAACTGACATGATCCCTTCACCCACAATTTACCTCCCTCCACCAATGACACACAGATATGCTCCTCACACAGCCTCACCCACCAAACCCTCCTTTCAACACACTGACATGATCCTTGTACCCACAATTCACCCCCCTCCACCAATGACATACAGATATGTCCTTACACAACCTCACCCACCAAACCCTCCTTTCAACACACTGACATGATCCTTGTACCCACAATTCACCCCCCTCTACCAATGACACACAGATATGTCCTTACACAGCCTCACCCACCAAACCCTCCTTTCAACACACTGACATGATCCTTGTACCCACAATTCACCCCCCTCTACCAATGACACACAGATATGTCCTTACACAACCTCACCCACCAAACCCTCCTTTCAACACACTGACATGATCCTTCCCCCCCTCCACCAATGACACACAGATATGCTCCTTACACAGCCTCAACCACCCAAACCCTCCTTTCAACACACTGACGTGATCCCTTCACCCCCCTCCACCAATGACACACAGATATGCTCCTTACACAACATCACCCACCAAACCCTCCTTTCAACACACTGACATGATCCTTGTACCCACAATTCACCTCCCTCCACCAATGACACACAGATATACTCCTTACACAACCTCACCCACCAAACCCTCCTTTCAACACACTGACATGATCCTTGTACCCACAATTCACCTCCCTCCACCAATGACACAGATATGCTCCTTACACAGCCTCACCCACCAAACCCTCCTTTCAACACACTGACATGATCCTTGTACCCACAATTCACCCCCTCTACCAATGACACACAGATATGTCCTTACACAACCTCACCCACCAAACCCTCCTTTCAACACACTGACATGATCCCTTCACCCCCCTCCACCAATGACACACAGATATGCTCCTTACACAGCCTCAACCACCAAACCCTCCTTTCCAACACACTGACGTGATCCCTTCACCCCCTCCACCAATGACACACAGATATGCTCCTTACACAGCATCACCCACCAAACCCTCCTTTCAACACACTGACATGATCCCTTCCCCTCCACCAATGACACACAGATATGCTCCTCACACAACATCACCCACCAAACCCTCCTTTCAACACACTGACATGATCCCTTCACCCCCCTCCACCAATGACACACAGATATGCTCCTTACACAGCCTCACCCACCAAACCCTCCTTTCAACACACTGACATGATCCCTTCACCCCTCTCCGCCAATGACACACAGATATACTCCTTACACAGCCTCACCCACCAAACCCTCCTTTCAACACACTGACATGATCCCTTCACCCACAATTTACCTCCCTCCACACATGACACACAGATATGCTCCTTACACAGCCTCACCCACCAAACCCTCCTTTCAACACACTGACATGATCCCTTCACCCACACAATTCACCTCCCTCCACATATGACACACACAAATATGCTCCTTACACAACCTCACCCACCAAACCCTCCTTTCAACACACTGACATGATCCTTGTACCCACAATTCACCTCCCTCCACCAATGACACAGATATGCTCCTTACACAGCCTCACCCACCAAACCCTCCTTTCAACACACTGACATGATCCCTTCACCCCCCTCCACCAATGACACACAGATATGCTCCCTACACAGCCTCACCCACCAAACCCTCCTTTCAACACACTGACATGATCCTTGTACCCACAATTCACCTCCCTCCACCAATGACACAGATATGCTCCTTACACAGCCTCACCCACCAAACCCTCCTTTCAACACACTGACATGATCCTTGTACCCACAATTCACCTCCCTCCACCAATGACACACAGATATGTCCTTACACAACCTCACCCACCAAACCCTCCTTTCAACACACTGACATGATCCTTGTACCCACAATTCACCTCCCTCCACTAATGACACACAGATATGCTCCTTACACAACCTCACCCACCAAACCCTCCTTTCAACACACTGACATGATCCTTGTACCCACAATTCACCTCCCTCCACCAATGACACACAGATATACTCCTTACACAACCTCACCCACCAAACCCTCCTTTCAACACACTGACATGATCCTTGTACCCACAATTCACCCCCCTCCACCAATGACACACAGATATGTCCTTACACAACCTCACCCACCAAACCCTCCTTTCAACACACTGACATGATCCCTTCACCCCCCTCCACCAATGACACACAGATATGCTCCTTACACAGCCTCAACCACCAAACCCTCCTTTCAACACACTGACATGATCCCTTCACCCCCCTCTACCAATGACACACAGATATGCTCCTTACACAACATCACCCACCAAACCCTCCTTTCAACACACTGACATGATCCCTTCACCCCCCTCCACCAATGACACACAGATATGCTCCTTACACAACATCACCCACCAAACCCTCCTTTCAACACACTGACATGATCCTTTCACACAATTCCCCTCCACCAATGACACACAGATATGCTCCTTATACAGCCTCACCCACCAAACCCTCCTTTCAACACACTGACATGATCCCTTCACCCCCCTCCGCCAATGACACACAGATATACTCCTTACACAGCCTCACCCACCAAACCCTCCTTTCAACACACTGACATGATCCCTTCACCCACAATTTACCTCCCTCCACCAATGACACACAGATATACTCCTTACACAGCCTCACCCACCAAACCCTCCTTTCAACACACTGACATGATCCCTTCACCCACAATTTACCTCCCTCCACACATGACACACAGATATGCTCCTTACACAGCCTCACCCACCAAACCCTCCTTTCAACACACTGACATGATCCCTTCACCCACAATTCACCTCCCTCCACATATGACACACAAATATGCTCCTTACACAACCTCACCCACCAAACCCTCCTTTCAACACACTGACATGATCCTTGTACCCACAATTCACCTCCCTCCACCAATGACACAGATATGTCCTTACACAACCTCACCCACCAAACCCTCCTTTCAACACACTGACATGATCAGGGTTGTGGGTGGTGGGTTCCCACTCTACTCAAGAAAACATGGTAATTTCACACCTATATCCCAGATACAGTGGATGTATTGACTGACCTGTCTGCACCTCCTTGCTGACGGTGTGTGGGCGACAGGAAGTGGCTTTTGTCTGAACAAAGGGTTTACACAGCAGAGACTTGTTCTTCATCTGTTTTGGTGGCGGAGGCTGGATGATTATCTGTTGCTGGGTCGCCGTCGACACACTTTGCTGCAACAATTATGTGCAAACATCTTCATATATCCATGTGTAGCAGTATATTGGATGAGACCAAATTTACTTACTGGGTACCTTACAGCAAAGTCTGCCCGAGTCGTTTTTATCTTCTTTATTGGTCCCGTTATCAGGAAAATAGCTCTACATAGCCATGAAATTGGAAATAGTTAAATCCACTATGGGAATGTACTGACGTTTCTAAACAGGTTAAGATAAACCCAAAACCTGGAGGAGTAAAACCCCATCCTTACAGGTCCAACACTTATGCTCCTACCTTTCCAGCTTGGCTGACCACTACTGGCACTGGTGTGTTGGACTTGATGTTGACCGTCTGCTGCTTCTGACCAGACAACATCAACTTTCCTTTGGCACCTGTTATCACAATGTTATTCTATTTTATTACTTAATCAAACATACTGCAAAATTCCAGCTAAATCATGGCCGTGACGTAATCCACTTAATCTGAAGCCCTTGTCTAGAAAAATTCTGTTAAATTTTATAGGCTCAGCTATGTAGTAACTACAAAAAATTCTAAAAAGAGTGCTATTATTTGTTTGCTTGTTTGCTGTTTAACACTCAGCAATATTCCAGCTATATGACAACAGTCTGTAAATAATCGAGTCTAGACTAGGCAATCCAGTGATCAACCATAAATATATATTTCAGTAATTTCCCTCCTTATCTATCCTGACAATAATGAAAACAAGAATAATTGTCCTGACTAAAAAGGCTTAGCTTTCCTTACCTTGTGGTGCAAGAGACACAACATTGGAGATGACTGGGAAGGAGTTGGACTGGCCTTTGTCCTGGGGAGCTGCCACTAGAGGCTGGAAAAAAAGAAAAAGATATATTGACTCAACATATCTCCGGTCTTATACCTTAAAACTGGGATCTGTGCTTTCTCACTTTCTCAGTTCAGTGAGTGTATACTTCTTAGGCACATTAAGATGATTTGCCTTACATCAAGATGATGTGCCTTACAATGGCTGATCCACAAGCTAGTGAAGGATGCTCAACCCCCATCCTCGCATGACTTGCGTGGCCACTTATCAAATGTTTACGTGCCCTTCGTAACTTATGCATTGAAGGCGAGCAGTATCACATTGTATTATTCAATTAATTAATTATAATTATTATTCAACATAAACTTTTTGAGATGACTGAGTTCAGTGCCCAGGTATCTGCTGGGAATGAATAACGAGCTGTAGAATGCGGAAAAGAGGAAGATACCTCTTGTATTTGGCTTGTTCTGTAGCTGGACCCTCTGTTGGGAATGAATGGTTGGCTGCGAGGAATTCTTCGAATTGGCACTGAACTGTGACTGGAAGGACATGACACAGTTATAGGAACAGAAGTTGCGTACCGAGGCGTCACTCATAGTCAGGTGGTACTGTGCTGGGACGTACTTGTGACAGTGGTCACACGTCACTGCTTGGTTGGACTTGGCTTGCAGGTTCACTCGATACAGAGACAGACAGTTGAGAGAGCAAAACAACTGATACTTATTGTTGGAATCGACACGTTCAATCATGTCAAAGTTCACTTTCTTAGTCCCACACCATCCACATGCAACAATCTTTTTGTGTTTAGACCGGAAAAAGTTCACACATGCATCTTTACAAAATCGTTTCTGTTGTCCTTCAAACTGGATGAAATGAGAAACGACATCTTCATTTGGACACAGGCCCCCACAGTTGTCACATGTGTTCATACCAAGCTTGTTAGCGTACTGGAAGGCCGACAAACAGGGGTCACTACACAGTCGGTTCATGACACCATTTAGTTTGACATTATGTTTCATCTGGCCACTCTTGGCACATACAGCACATCTATTCCCCTGCCCACCACCCTTCTTACTGGTGCTCTCGACACCGATTATCTCCACATCACTAGTCTTTTCCTCATATTTCTTCAAACAAGTTTTACTGCAGAAGTCAAGGAACTTATTTGTGTCAACTGGTGCACAAAACGAGTCACTGACAGTGGCTAAGTCCTTCTGGCAAAATGCACACAGACGCAGTCTCTTCTTGTATTCATTACTACACTTTGACGAACAGAACGTCTTAAAATCGGTGCCAACTTGCAGGCAGAAGAGGGGCCCGGAACTCAGGAGACACAAAAGATGTACAGTAAGAACAGGAAGAGTTGAGATTACTCTGGTACTTGGCCAGACAGACCTTGCTGCAGAAGTCAACATTCATCCATTGTACAAACGGCTTTTGGGTGTTAATGTTCATCAGTTGACAGACTGAACAGGTCTTGTATTCTGATTGGCTGTTGGAAGATTTGGCAGTTTGTTTCAAGGAACCTGTTTGAGACCTTGTGGTTGGTTGGCCTGGGGACTTCTGTTGGGCCGAGGTGGTGTTCTTCAAAAACATGGTTGGGTTCGCCCTAAACTTGCGGAAACAGGTATCGTCACACAGATGTTTGATATCTCCATTACGCACTATGTTGTACTTGCACCGACCAACCTGCAACAAGATTTGGTTACTGGTTACAATGACTGATTACACATCCTACATCCACAGGGATCTGGGATGCCATATGCATGACCACTCATCAACTGTTAAAGCAAAAAGATTGTATGAGAAGTGCTTTGTATGAACCATATGACAATGTGTTGTGTGTAATTTGGACTAAACCAATGTACATATTATCATCTCAACATTAACCAAATGAAGTGACAGCAGGTTCAATGTCGCATGAAAGATTTTTGCGACTGTAGCAGCTTGCCCTTGACTGGATCGATGCCTGTTTTACAGAACTAGCCCATGGATATACCTTGCCACCAGGCAGGGTAATAGCAAGTACCATCTGTTAATGTCTTCTGGTGTCATTCACCCAGGCTGATTCACCCAAGTGCATGTTGATCTTTAGATTGGGGAAATAATGTAGTGCCATGAGTATTCTCTCAATGAATGGAACCTGGCACTAAAATAAATCCAGCAGTACATTAGTCTTTAGTACATCGAAATTCAGATTACCTTGCCACACACGATACAGGACTGCATCTTGGACTTCTTGCCTCCCGACCCAGGAGGGGGACCTGCAACTGTCCCCTTCCCTGTGGCAGGGCTTCCTGAGGAAGTGAAAATGAATTCATATTATTTCTCCATTTTCGTATTCATTTTTACACAACCCACATCTTCACCCTGCACAGAACTTCTAATACTGCAGCGCAGTGAAATTAATCCTCAATGATAATGATTTAAATTCTGGACACATTGACTTATCCAGGGACAACGGCTGCCTGTCCATTTAACTGACTCAAAGTGGTCTCATACTGTTGATGTTCTTTTTGGGTGTTAAAATCAGCTTTTGTTGATAAGTCACTTTTCATATATTTCTGGCATTTCTCATGCAGAAAATGTGTTAATTTATGCTCTTTTATCCATTTCAAGGCCTTAATCAAACAAATAACAATTTTTTTAGCAGTTACAAGTGCGACCTGGCTTTAAGGCACTCTGATCGGTTAAACAGAGAACTTGCCCCAATGTAGGATTAAAAGCTGAACACAAATGTATACAGGATACTGTCATCAGTTCAAGTGGTCGTACTTGTGATGTTCACATGTTCTCAAAAGTAAATTCAGCACTTGTTTTAATAATTTATCAAAATTAACTGAATTATCTAAAAAAAACACACATTTAAAGTGGGCCGTAGGCAAAAGAGGCTGATTCTTTTTGGTTTGTCTGTCAATCTCACACCCCTGGTTAATAACTTGAAATGTTCAGCCAATATGGAAGAAATATTTGTTTCATAAGCAGGAGTCTAGGACTTTAGTCACTATTGTAATATCTTGTCTTGTAATTTTCTAATTAGCATGCTCAATTCATGAAGGTTGACATAATAACTCTAAAATGTCAAGAAAATAATGCCATGAAACTGTCATACCAGATGTTGCAGGGGGAGGAGTTGTCCGCTCCTGTTTTATCTTGGTCTTCACAGACTCTTGAGCTTTCTTCTGACCTTCTTTAGCACTCTGGAGAATATTAAAAAAAACAGAACACTGTTTTAGGCAGACACAGCAACAAACATTTATAGCAATAGCTTTAAAATCAATTGAAAGAAACATAGGCTACTTAAAAACAACTAGTTAACATATATATCGTTTTGGGATGGGAAACAAATAAATGAAAATAATCAGTGAAAAAATATTTCTATATTAATTTGACTGCAGCTGTTGAAATTCAAGGTATCAAGGACCTCAAATTTTATGAGTTTGCCTCAAGCACATCATTATTTTCTGAAGTTAATAACCTGAGAGAAAAATTAGGTTAACTACGCTGGAATAAAACCTGCCCTATTACCATGGTAATCAAGTTGGACTAAACTACAGATGTCAAAGCAACAAGGTTTGTACAAGGTTCGTAATTCCCATAGCTATGATCTGGTCATACTCCTCCTTTAGGGGTCCCTTTTCAGACCTTTTACAATGGCTAGATAATGTGGGTTTTTTCATCATGGCTCATAATAACACTTGTTTAGGTAAATTTCAAACTTTATGTTTACATTAATGGCTGAATAATTTAAAGAACTTACAGTCTTAGCAGCAGATTCTTTGTCCTGTGGCTCCCCACCTCCTGACACTGATGCAATGTGGAGGCCACTCACATCTGCTCCACTCGTCACTGATGATATCTGCAGCCCCATATCATTAGAGGAGTCCATGGTGGCCAAGGATGAACTGTCTTTCCCTTTACCTTTGGACTTTTCTCCAGGAGTGTCCTCCTCTTCATCATCATCCAACACGATAGCTTCTGGTTCTGTTTTTTCATCTTCAATCACCATCACGTCATCATCCTCGTCTTCCTTGGTTTTCTTGTCATTCTTAGATGCACCTGCAGACTTTCGTTTCATCGTTATTCTCATCTTCAGCATCTTTGGAGTCTTCTGCATTCTGTCCATCTTTGTCCGTGGGGCCTTCTTTTGAAGCATCAGCAGCATCTATGTCAATGACATTTCCAGCGTCTCCCTTTTTCACAGAATCAAGGCTGGTCTCTGGATCTAACACTGGTGGTTCTGGTGACATCTCTGATTTTTCATTTTCAGCTTTTTCTGCTTCTTCATTACTCAGCTCGTTGCATTGGTCTACATTGGTCTCTTCAGCCTCCTTGGTTTCTGGTCCTCCCTTGTCAGTCTCTGTATTGCTAGTATCATCTACCTCCATAGCCTCTGTTGTTTCTGTCGCTTTACCTTCTTCAGACTCATCAGTTTCTGGATTCTCATTTGAATCCTGGGAATCCTCTGCTGAAGGAGCATCAGTTGGTTCTTCTGGTTCAAGGATAGGAGCTTCTTCTTCCAGCTCAGGAGCTTCTGCTTCGAAGTCAGAAGCATCTGTAGAAGTTTCTTTTGCCTCATCCTGGATGGGAGAAGCAGGAGTCCTTGGACCTGTTTCAGTGTTCACACCTCTTCCTTCACCTTCAGTGTCATCTAACAGTGTCTCTGCATCTTCTTTCTGGTCATCATTGTCATCTCCCAGCAAACGGTCCTCATCTTGTTGACTGATGTCATTATCGGCTAATTCTGCATCTTCTGCTGATTCTGCTTGTGTTTGTTTCTCAGGTACCTCAATTTGAACCACTTCATCCTCATCTTCTGCAGAGGCTTCATGATCTTCAGTTCCATTTAAATCGTCTTGCTCCACGTCAAGTACTTTGTCAGATCTTTCTTCTCCACCTTCTTCATTTCGAGCATCAGTCACATCATCTTCCTCCTGCATATTCTCTTTTAATGTGTTTTCTTGAACAGATCCTGGATTCCCAAGCGGTTCCTGTTCCTCGTCCGCTATGGCTGGACTGCCTTCAGCACTCTCTGCCTCCATTGGTTCTGCTGGAGTTGTAGGACCATTCCCTGTACCATTATTCAATTCCATGACCTCAGATAGTGCTTCTGCATCAGCTGGACTGACCTCTTTCTCATCATGTGCTGGCCTTGAATCCTGAGGAGAGCACATATTAATTTTGTAAACTGAGTCAAAACAATGACATAAACTTCATTGATGACTCACACAACAACAGTATAAAATTATTACAAGAATTGTAAAAACAGTCACCTCTATTTCCTTTGCATAATTTCGTATATGAATAACCATTACCAAAAAAGGATTAAGCTGGTTTTGCTTTCACAAGTCTGAAAAGGAGTTGCCATCTATCTATTGTCTACAAGCGACATACAACCTAATTTTAATTAGATTTCAGCATTATTAACTACACTATTATTTGCTGAACAAAATTTTACTGGACACAGGCTTTGAACCAGTTGCAAAGGTCACAGATTGCTGAGGGTAAAAGTGAGAAAGTGGCTGTTGTCAAGAAAATTTCACCTGCCCTTACTGAATGACTCATCTCAGATAAGTGAAGAAGTTATTTTTAGCCGGGGATATTTTTACATCAATTTGAGCTTTGGACTGTGGCTACACTGAAAGCTGAAACTTGTTACAGCTACTACTAAATGTCTGGACACACCGAAGCAGCACAGCAGCAACAAAAACTTGCTTCAGTTACTTCATCATATGAAGCAGAATAACAGTAACATTTCTTAATCTAAGTAAAACTGATCTGCATCCCAACATGCATGGGAATCCCTAGACTAACAACTAGTCTCTGAAATGAACATATTTTACTGAAAAAGTTCACGATAGATAAAAAAAATATATATAATGAGCACATGGGAGCCCTGAAGACCTATTCTCGGTTCATTTTCAGAAGCTGAAGCTGAGGAAATCTAGACTTGCCACATTTTCTAGACTTGTGTGGGCTTTTTTGGATATGTTTGCTTCAGGGTCTGTGCGACATGCATGGGAATCCCCAACTTCAGATGTCAAGTTCATGTCCACACAGACACACCATGTTTTAATACAGGGAGATACATCACAATCAAAAGAAGTTACATTGAAAGTTTTATTTTCTTACCTGTACCATTTACATTAACAAATAACTATATACAATTAATACTGTACGTAACTAAAATAAGTGCATTTTCTGCATGTTGTCTTTTGTTTATATACCCGCAAAGATCCAGGTTAGAATTGGTCTTTAGCAACCAATGCTTGTCGTAAGAGGTGAGTAATGGGATCAGGTGGTCAGACTCACTGACGTGGTTGACACATCATTGTATCCCAATTGCGTAGATCGATGCTCATGCTGTTGATCACTGGATTGTTTGGTCCAGACTTGAATATTTACAGACTGTCACCATATAGCTGGAAAATTGCTGAGTAATGACGTTAAAAAACAACCAAACCAAACCTCTTTTGTTTATGCTGCCTCAGTTTGGGTTAAAAATATCTTGCTTCAATGTGGCCTGGGCTGACCTTTAGCCATTTCTTCCACATTTCGTGACATTTGGTACTTGTGTCATTAGCCTTGGGGTTTAACACGTCTGATTCACTTTTGTTCTGGTATTTAACACTTTGATCTTTACTTGTCTTTATCTCTCTTTGAAACTGTTCAAGAATATACTATGACCCTTAGTCCAATTGTTCTAGATGTAATCACAGTAATCGGGCACAGCAGGTAATCGAAAAGAGTTATACAAATCTGTAGGCTGTTTCTGTTCAAACGATATGTAATTAAAGAACCACTAAACTTTGTTTTTTGTTACTCTTTTAACCATTACATATGAAAGATTTGTGGTTAGTCTTATGCGGAACATCAAATTTATTCTTTAAAAACTTGTGGTTAATTAATACCGAGTGATTAAAAGTGGCCAAAAAGTCGCCTGCTTCTCTCTCGCCCGCCAACGAAACCACAGACAGGTTACGTAACTCTGTCGCCAGATCACTGCAGTGATGTCATATGAGGAACGATTTTCAGTTAGTTGTATAGAAAGTGTGTAGCATGCTCATCATTTTGATGATTTATCGACATCAACGACGACATGCTGAATCGTTGCTTTGTCGTCAATTGCTCCTAGGGGTCAGGCGATGGTGTCACCATGCACAGATTTCCACAGGACCCCACAGTTCGTGCTAAATGGGTTATATCTTACTTGTGCCTTCGATATCTTACTTGTGTTCAGATTGCTTCACGGAAGTTAAAGAATCAAAACTACTTACTAGTTGTGGTAAAATATGTATATGATTGATGACCATAAAGATTTTCCATGACACAACTTGTAACATAACGATTTCTTCCTCGGAAGTGAGGTTGTGGTCGAAGTAACAATAATATTGTAAGTAGTATTATATTGACACCCACCTTGCTGCCAGGAGAGAAATTGTTATGTTATACGCTATGTCATGCAAAATCCTATTGGCCATCAATAAAATAAATATTTTACTACCAGTAGAAAGTAGTTTTGATTTTTTGTAACTCGGTGAAAACAAACCTAAATAGCATTTATCCTCAGACTGGTGGATGTTCGGACAGGGCGCCGCCATTTTGAAAATCGTAAAGTCTGTTAGAATTAATGAGATTATAGTTTGTTTTCATCAAGTTAGAAAATCAAAACTACTTTCTACTCGTAGTTAAATATGTATTGGAATCATAACCAAACGGATTTTGCATGACACAACTTATAACATAACGATTTCTTCCACGGAAGCGAGGTGGGGTCGAAGTGACAATACTCGCGCGGTAAATGTCTTGCTACATTCACATGGTTAATGTCCACTCACCAGTATGTAGATACTAGTCAATGTACGTCTTTATATTTGGCCTTATAATCCTAATTAGTTTGTTATCATACGTGTATGCATTTTGAAACTAAATAAAAAGCAGACGACCTGGTGATACTTATAGTGAATTTATAACAAAACTGTAATAGCTAGACATTTTATAGTTTGCCAATGTGAATCATAATCTGCACACACACCCTAGTGTATGTTGTCTGTCTCATTACACTTCACGGCGAAAACAATGATTCTGTTGAATGCTACGACAAATGAATAAAAACAAAATGCAAATATTAAAATTAAAACAGATTAAAGTTATAGGAACAATATCAGGCCATTACCTTGTTCGAGGAATGTATCCATCAATATCCACAAAACTGTTCCAAATGATGTGTCTTTTAACAGTTTAATAAACAAAAAAGTGATCAATCTTTTCAGGTATTGGTGTATAGTCTCATTGGTCACCCAAGATAGCACACCTGGCAACTAATTGCATAATGTCAGCCTTATTTAAAAACAGTAATTTAGTTAGCCAATAATGGGCAATCAATCAATGTATTGCCGGTTAATCCTTTGAACGAAGCACGTTGTTTTTACGCAGACACCCATTACACGACAGAGTGTATTCAGTATAGATTAGTAAATTTACATACATAAACACTACCTTTTGACAATTCCGCTGTGTAAGATAAAAGTAATTAATCAATCAGCGTGTTATCGGTTAATCCTTTGATCGATGTTTATAATGTTGAATATTTACTCCAGACACAAGAAATGCCAAATGGGAACCTTTGTCGGGTAATCTAAGTGTGTTACCAATAATTATACCTGTTATAAATTCATTAACTGACCATCAAGTGAATGATGACAAATAACATGTGTAGGTTTATACCACCTAACACGGGTTACAACAAGGGAGTATTAATTGCTGTATTGCATGTGAAAACTTATGGGCCGACACTGTTTTGAGAATACAAACAGATTTTTACTTGACATGATTAAATATCGAGGTAAAAAAACACAGAAATGGGATCAATTTAGATCAGTCATTATACAAATAGGGCCTAACGACACCAATCGATTTTGACTAGGCAAAGCAGGAGACAAAAATAAATGACAGTAGATTCTGAGAACATATAGCTTTCATTTTCCACAACAATTGTCACGATTTCAGGTTTATACAAGCCTGTAAACAAGATAATTTACCCCCTAAAATGTAGATGAATTCTGCATCGGCCCTCAAAGCTATTCCTCATATGACGTCACAGAGACGCGCTGCTCTGGATGGTTGAAATTTCGTTCGCGGGTGAGAATTGTGCACTGTTGTCAAAAAGGTCGATTTAAGTCAATTAAAGGTCGAAATGAGTAGTTTTAATGACGGGGTTTCATTTATAATGATGCCAGTTAGTGATTTATGTATTTGTACCCCCTAGGGTTTATGTGACCTTTAAGCAATTAACCATTGGGCTTTCTTTGGTCTTAATTCCATTAATGTACAACTGCCACTGACCATCACTTTGTAAAGTAAGTCCAAGGTGTTTATGAGAACTTACCGGTTGAATCTAAGAGTCATCCATAGTAAGATTGAGCCAAAGGATTATTGATTTCTTCCTGGTAAATACTGACTGATTCTGTTTCCTAGAATTAAACTTTCCTTTCCAAACTTTAGCCCTTTGTGATATCGGTTCTAAACCTCTATCTAAACCTACTTGATGATACTGGGCTATCAATAACAATGTATCATCAGCAAATAATTTGATATAACATTTTATGTCTTCAACTATACAACAAATAAAAATTAAACATTTTTGTGGTTCCAACACTAAACATTGGGGAATCCTGCAAGTAAATATTTAGTACTGGGTTTATATCCATTAACTATTATTTTCTTAAAGTCATGCGTCAAGTGTGGTCACGTGATTTATGAAAGTAGATAAATCGATATGTCAACCATGTATGACAGCCTTTGTCTTCCTGTCCTTTGTAATCAGTCAAGTAAGCTTATACCCTGGTACATATACATATAATTACAAGAAACACACCATTCACCTGCAAACTGAACATGTCTGATTTGGCAGTGCCTCCAAAGTGACATTTGAGTTTTAGGCATACCCACCAAAACAGCATGCGGCAAGTCTGTGAAGATGTGCAGATTGTTACAAGGGATTAGAGCCATGGTGACACATTGTTACATCGGATTAGCACCTGTCTAGTTAATAACTGTTCATTCATTACATCTGTCCATGTGTCAGAGTGAGTTCTATAACCAAATTACACAAAGGTCACACAAACTTAAATTCACACCTACATAGAACAAAGAACACCAGATGGGCATATGCACACAGTGCAATGAAACAGAACTGCCCAAACATGTCCTACACTGTACACACTACCAACACCACAGAATGGTACCCAGAGTTCACTGAACACTAACACACACCTAACGCTTCAAACACTCCACTACATAACAACCAAACTTTCAAAACCTTAGGTATATTCCTAATCAAAACTGGCCTTCTAGGATGCTTATAATATCACATAGCTCCATTGTACCAATATGAAAAACAACAACCCCAAAACACATAACCTGAAGACTCCACCCCAAAACCCCAAAACATCACCAAATACTAACCAGACGACCTTGTAAACACTGAATTATGCAGCCATAACACCTTCTTCAGGTTGCTCTCTCTTTTGGTCATGATCCCCATCTTTTAATCAGATGCTAAATAGCCTATTATAATACATACATTATTAAAAAAAAGTATTGCAGATCTGAAAGGTCCAGCCAGGACTTCAAGATAGATATATGCAGATGACAATCAAGTGCAGTCTCCTTATATGTCTGTGAAAAACATTTCTGTAATGAGTGCCTACAAGAAATCATAACTTTGTTCATATACATACTCAAGCCATCATATGTGAAGTCATGTCATTGTCTTTACACTGATGTCATGTATGTAAATATTTCTTAGATTAATGCATACATTCATTTATTCTTATGCTTACGGATCTTTTCCACCATAACATTTACAAAAGTTGTGAGAAAAACTATTTTTATGGGCCTTATCATTTGCATGTGTCATCCTGGTGAAACTTTATCTTAAATTATAAATCTACATATCAGACAGTGTAATGTTAGGACAAGTACCACTTGAAGCAGATCGACAACCCAAGTTGTAACAACATGTAATAGGAAGACGTGAACGTTTAATGGATACCTATTTCTTTGTGACATGATTTCAGGGCTACTTCTTCAATAACATAGATAATAACATACAAATTTGTATAGCACCAAATACTATTTAAAAAACTAAAACACTCTAAAGTGCTTTTCCTTTCATCCATTGAATACTGAACAATTGTTTTAGTAAATAAATATGGTAGTATGTTGGCATCCTTCATTTGTGACAACAACTTGTTGTTAATCAATTTCATGTATATCATCATGTTGTCTTAGTCTTCTGTGTTGTACTTTATAACGGTATAAGTACCCATACTGAAATGTTGCATCATAGTATAAACATCCCACCATACTTACAGTAAGCATAGATCTATCTTGACCTGCTCTGACTCCAATATTCCACCACATGTCTTGACAATATGACAGGAAATATTCCTTATTTGAACTAAACATTTATGACTAACATTAAAACAATTACATTTTGAACAATATGATGATTTGTTCCCAATTTGCCAGTTTTGAAAAATACAGTAACTTGCTGACAAGGAGAAATCCAATGGGACTATAGCTGAAAAACTATTTAAATACATCAAAGGTGTAGCGATAAAGTGTGGTACTCCTACAGGTCCAGAGTAAAATCCTTTGATGTGGTATTTTGTTAAAGTGACATCCTTCTTTGATTGATCATTTCTTGTTGAATGTTTCACTCAGAAATATTTTAGTCAAATGGCAGCTGTGTATAAATAGTAAGTCTGGGCCAGACAATGCAGTGACAAGTCACTGAGTCGGATCATTACCTCTTACAACATATGATATATTGCTTGTGACAGTTGAAATCTGTTGCCTCTTTCAAAATCAATATACAGTTAGGCAGTGCCATTTGTTTTCAAAATGGTAGTTATCCAGTTGAGAGTGAACAAATGGAGAGTGGGAGAAGTTATTCCTGGCGATGCATAACTATTGACTACAGTGCAACTTATGCCATTCCTCATGGTAGACAGAAGATCAGTGACAAAGCACAAATACAGTACTCTGGTATTTTTTGTCCTACATAAAATATAAAGAATAAACATATAGCTTAAATTACACTTCTGTACATGATACCTTGTAATATATGATAAATTTGCATTAATTGTTTTATATAAAACATGATGTCATGCTATGATCTGTATAACAAAAGGTAATAATTATATCCCTTTCTTAACAGTAGAATAATTTCTTCTATTTTCATCAACAAAACCACTGTCCTCTGTATATATCTACTAGAGGGGAGGTGGGGTAGCCTAGTGGTTAAAGCGTTTGCTCGTCATGCCTAAGACCTGCGCTCGATTCCCAAAATGGGTTCAATGTGTGAAGCCCATTTCATGGCGCCCACCTCCGTGATATTGCTGGAATACTGCTAAACATGGCGTAAAAGCAAACTCACTCACTCACATATCTGCTAGAAGTCCAACTATTTACCACGTTTACATTCAACACAAAACAGGTCTACCCCATGGGGATGAGCAAATGTGGTTGGGCCATAAAAACTAACAGAATCAAGATGCCAATTTCTAAGTTAGCCCATCTCTAAACATGCTAGATAGCCGTCGATTGGCTTCTTTTTTTAATATCAATTTCATTATTGTCCTTGTTATATTGTTAGCTCTGTACAATTATATACATATTCACTCAGTAGTGAGTGAAAGGACAAGAAACAGCAGTGAAATGTTGTTACAAAGACAATGGCTTCATCATAATATATCAACATATCGATTTGTGGTTCAACGCCTGTAAAGCTGATGTTACACAGTTATAAAGTACCTACCTATTTCTTCATAAATACAGGTTTTGACCTTTAATGCCAAAAGTAGGTGTTTACCATTTGTCTATCAACAAACTTATAAAACATTCACAGTATGAAGCGCTCACATTGAAGAGATTATGTTTTCATTTCATGAAGATGGATTGCGTCTATACTGATGTAAAACCACTCACACGTTCCTCATTTCGGGTTAAATGGAGGTTATGTATATTTAATATAAATGACAACTTGGGGAACTGATGTTTAGTCATGTCTTTTTGATACTCTTTTTAATAATGCTGAATTATTAGCATTATTAATTTCATTACTAAATCGGACATGTCAGGCAACGGCAAACAAAACAAAAAAAATACACACACAAAATGTCTTGGTGACCCTTCTCCCTTAACCCATTCCGACATAAAGAGGGTCAAAATTACTGATTTCAATCCAAATCGGCCAGAGCAATTTAACCTCGGAATTGCCCAAAGGGAAGTAACCGCGGTGAAAGAGAAATGCTCGGGCCTACTCGACAACAATAAATCAAAATAAGACAAACATTTAACTAGTTTCAGCTACAAACTTAAAATTAAATGCAAATCCAGTTTGGGCAGGACATATCTAATTGTTCTAAGTGCACGATGCATTGGAAGGCTTACCGTCTCATCTCCTTGCACATGTCCGTCGCTAGCGTCCGCCATTCCGCTTGGTGTTCGATGAAATACGGCGGGAAAGTTTGCGTTTTCCGCAAAGCTGCTAATATGTGTGGTATATGCAGAGGTCCTATTTCAATTTTCACACACACTTTTTCATTTTAACAGTGCAAAAATACTCATAGAACTGTCAAATATTTCAAATACAAACAATCTGAGATAATAACCGCATATCTAGCGTCAAAGCCTCGTTGTGGAAAAGGGCACCTGATTTTTGTCAAGCACCATCCCCTTTAAGAGATACCCGAAGTACGAGAGTTCTGAAATATCATTTATTTATTTAAAAAAATATATGGTTGCATATCTGATGATTACTTTAAGTACAATTACAGCAATGGGGATGTGTAATTATCGTTTTCTTTGAAATGTTCCGATCACATGGTGTCGGAGTCTTTGTTTCATTGTTGCCTACTGCGCATGTCCTTTCCGACTCATTAACATAAAGTGTCGAGACGCCATTTTCACTTGTTCAAAAAGAAAGATGATGAGATCAGGAAACTTCACGAGACCTGCGGGTAACTTTCGGGGTCAAGGCAACTTTAACAGGAATCAGGGACAATTCAACAGAAATCAAGGCGGGGGTAATTATGGAAGATATCAAAATCAACAAGGCGGTGGATATCAAGGACAGGGAAACAATTATGGCGGACGCCAGCAGAATCAAGCTAAAAGCCCTGGCAAGTATGAACCACCGAAGAAAACCCCCACGCCAACTAAGCCGTCGAAACCAGATGAGGTCAAGTCTGTAAAAACTGATCAAAAGCAGGAACTTAAAACTCAGATGCCTCCACCAGCCCAATCTCCGAAGAAAGACACCACAACCCCACCTGCTCAAAAGACGACTCCTAAAGCCACCACACCAGCCAAGAAAGACGAACCAGCCAAACCGACAGGGAATGGGACCTCGACTCCGAAAACTGATGTTTCTAGCGAACAGAAACGACCCCATCAGTCGCCCAAATCACAACAGGCGAAGCCACAAGACCAACAGACTCAGAATAAGCCCCCCAACTTCCAGAATCAGAAACAGGACAGACCACAGAATACATTTCAGAAACAAGACAGGAATCAGAACACTAACAACCAGAAACAGGATAGATCACAGAACAGCTTTCAGAGGCAGGATAGACAGGGCGGCGGAGGCGGCTTTCAGAAGCAGAAACAGTACAATAAACAAAACCGTGAAAGGGATTCAAGTTTTTCACGAGGAGATCAGTATATGTCTTTTTCAGATCAGGGCCCAAAAGAAGAAAAGAAGTTCACAGGCAGATGTCGACTATTTGTTGGCAATTTAACACCAGATGTCACAGAAGATGACTTCAAGAAGATGTTTGAACAGTATGGAGAGGTCTCTGAGGCATATGTCAACTCAGGAAGAGGATTTGGCTTCATTCGCATGGTAAGGCACCAGTTATCATTGTGCATCACGATTTTGCTTGGCAAATGACATTGGGGCATTTTGACATTTGAAAGGACATTGTTGTACATCATAACCACATTGTTATTTTGAACAGTTTGCTTTACTTGCTGGTGAGTTTTGGTGTAGGACTTTTTTGTGTCACTTTAGAGGTGTGTGTTTCATAACTATGCAATTTTCATTTCAGGACTATCGTCATAATGCTGAAGCAGCAAAGGCAGCCCTAGATGGCTTGCAGAAGAAAGGAAGAACCTTGAGGGTGAGGTTTGCCACGCATGGTGCTGCACTAAAAGTCAAGAACATACATGCTTATGCATCCAATGAACTTCTTGAAAGTGCCTTTCAACAGTTTGGAGACCTTGAAAGAGCCATTGTAATTGTGGATGACCGTGGAAAGCCAACAGGAGATGGAATTGTTGAATTTGTTCGTAAACCAGGAGCACAACAGGCACTAAGAAGAATCAATGATGGAATCTTCCTTTTGGGATCGTAAGTAGCAGTCTACATGTATGTTTAATTCACTTCAGTTTTAATTCTGTATACTTTAAATCCTGGATGACTTTGTCTAGGAAGAAATCATTTGTGAATTTTGCTTTGTCAACAGATCTCCCAGACCTTTAGCTGTGGAGCCGCTTGAGCAGACAGATGAGGATGATGGCATGCCTGAAAAATTCTTGAACAAGAATGAAGGTTACAAAAAGTAAGCATACAGTTAAAAAGGCCAACATAACATAAGCTCCTTACTGATGTTTTATATCTTATCCGGTCAAGTTTTATGTGAAATTGTATGCATTTGCACTTTGTAATTTTACTTTGCACTAATTGCCTTCCGTATATGAATGAAACCATGTGAACATTTTTCAGAAATGTATTGTCATGGTTTGGATACTTTCATTTTCAGGGAAAGAGAAAAGGACCCTCGTTTTGCAATGCCTGGTTCATTTGAGTGTGAGTTTGCACAGAGATGGCGTCAAATTGATGACATGGAAAAGGAGAGAATAGACCGAGTGAAGAAGGAAATGGAGGATGCCAGGCTTAGATTGGATGATGAAATGCAGGGTGCTCTCATTGAGTACCAAGCTGAGCAGATAAGAAAAGGTAGCTTCTTCATTCAGAATAATGTGTCAGAATGGGTTACTTTTATTGCAATACTTCAGGCTCTTGGATACACTACTTTTACCTTTTTTGGTAACCAAATCCCTTTTCTGCGCCATTATCTGGTTGTAGATAACATACCAAAAGAACCATGTTTCAGTGTAGGGACACAAGTTGAAACTGACATCGACGCCTTGTGAACATAATGCAACTGAGGAAATGTATATAATTCTTTTTTTAGATCTGATGCGTCAGCAAGAAGAGTTGAGAAGACTGGAAGAGATGAGACAACAGGATCAGATGCGCCGTCGACAGGATATGGAAATGAGGTGAGTCTGGATAATTACTGGAAATAATGTTCTTCCATATTAAAGTTTTAAATTTTGTTTGTTTTTAATTGTTTGCTAATACACCTAAATGAGTAAATGTTCATGTGCAGGCAACGTGAAGAAGAGCGCATGAGAGTGGAGGAAGACCGTCGTCTTCAAGAGATGATGATGAACAGACACAGTGGACCTATGGATCAAGGTGGACCCAGAGGTCGTGAAGAAATGATGGTAAGATTGTTTCTAGAAAGGGGCAAATGACAAGCAGACATTGCTTTATTTAATGTTTATTCAAAATTTCCTGAGGACTTTCAATGTATATTCCTGAATTTTAGGGTGGAATGCGTGATGGTCCGAGAGGAATGAAAGATGGAGCACCACCACTGCCCCCACCACCTGCCCCTCCTGCAGGCATGGGGTTAGATAGATCAGGACGCCCTAGTCAGGTGTGTGAACACACTTTACAATTCATATTTTTCTTGTTAGATACAGAGCTTTCTTATCAGAATGGGTTCTTAGCTTCCCATGCTTTTAAGAACTAATATGGGTTTGGTGGTCACAGTGACTGACTTGCACACTAGTACTTATTACAATATATTTGGTTACCATGTTCAGGGAAGATGGGTTGTTTTTGGCTGGCACACTGTCCTAAATTCCTTGTTTGTCTGATTTTGTAAAGGCATATGATATTAAAGAACTTGGGGTTGGAAACATCAATTTGTGTACATTCATTTTGTGTAAACATGTTAGGATTTGATATCAAGTCATGCTTGTATTTGAGCGAACAACCACTTTTACTTAAAACAGATGTCAAGCAGCTTTCAGCATGGTTCCAACATGGGCAGTGGAATGGGTGGTAGCGGTCAAATGGGTGGGAGTGGAAGCCAGGGAGGCAGCATAGGTGGAATGGGAGGCAGCATGGTAAGTCAATGTCATCTAGTCTTAGTTATTTCAGGAATATTCACTTTTATCTTTTCAGGCACCAGTCCCTTCTTTGATAAAATATATTGTGTTAATGTTGATTTTAGTGAAAAGGGTCTGTTTCATGCATAACAATTACATGTCTCAGCAAATGATGCTGCAACGGATAATTTCAATCATTATGTGGTATAACTATTTCTTGTGTGTTTACCTAGTGGCCCTTGCTTTTAGCTCATACCGTAATGTTCCATTTTGTGATGGTAGACTTCATGTTGGTGGTGCCTTGTGTCGCAAGTATTTTGTCTGCAGTCACTGAAGTGATATCTGCATCTGTGACAACTTGGGTCGTGTTCTTGATGAAACAGGATGTGACAAAGTTTTGAGAACTTGTCTTAGTAAAATCACCAAATTGTAAAAACATGCCCTGAGTCCTGCTTGGCTTGTATCGTAACACTCATAAATGGTTGGATGTTTCAACTTCATCATTGGAGCACATGTTTTGAGTGACATTGTGAATAATAGATGCAGCAACACGAATGGGTATAATTCCTGTGCAGAAGCTGGTCTTAGGCTGAAATATTATTTTTCAGTGGATTTTCAAATGAGCAGATGCTCCATTGTTTGCCCAATGCAGTGTAAATGGATTGTTACTTCATAATGGTATTTAATCCATTGTGCATTGAGCTCTTTGTGTAATGATGGATAAGGTAGAAACATGTTCTCTGTGAAAGTGTTTGCAAAATGGTACATTGTTTACATTCAGTATTCTCCATTCATGTATATATTATAAGTAATATTTGAGAAATATTAGTTGAGATTGACTGAAATTGATTTACGGTCTTCTCACTGGAAAATCTGCAGGCATAATAAGTCTTAATCCCTGTTTAGGATGATTGCTTCAATGTTTTGATGAAAGCTCAGTGGGTTTGTTTTGGTCCTCCTTGTTCAGTCTGAGACCATTCTCAGATTAAAAAATTTGTGACAAATATTTTAAAGTAATTTGTAAACTTGCATGTTTCCCATCAGAGGATATACATTATGTGAAAATGAAATTTTGAGACTGGCGTAACCAACATTGCACACATAACATACTCGGATAACTTTAAGACTAATCTGAAAAGTGAATTTTCAAGTTAGTTAACAGGAAGTGGTTCAGTTAGAAACTGATAAAAGCAGTCTTGTTGTTGGTACATTTAAAGAGGAAGCATACATTAAGTTGTGAAAGAAACGGGCATGACACATCTATCAGATCTTTTGGAGCATGGCGGAAACATACAGAAGTTTTTTATCCTCAGTTTAGGCTCATTACAGCCATAGCCACTCAAACAAGATTACAGCCATATGATTAAATGGATAGTATTGATGTTTGTAGAGAATTTGTTATCATGTAGCTTTGTTCAAGAATGTACTGTTCTGGTAGTATACCCAGTGAAGAAGGAGCAGTGTTAAATGTACTGTGCATCAAATTAACAAGAGACCTAGTTGTCATCTTTTACCTGTCCTCAGCAGTTGACATAAGGATTTTTATCGGGGCAACTACATGTTAACTTAATTTTGTCCTTGAACCTTGATTGGAATAACCTGAAATATTATCTTTGTGACAGTCGTAATTTCAGTCGTCCTAATATTTCAAAGCTATTCATAATTTCCACCTCCACCTCCTTCATATTCAACAGTTGGCCACCAGATCCATGAACTTCAAACTGTATTCATAGACATTTACATGGTTCATGATTTTTTAATATCATTTCCTACATCAGAATCCTTCTCCCAATGCGAATATCTGATTGCTTAGTCAGTGATTATCAATGTTCTTACGTGCTTATCTTGGTTGATGTCAAGACGTGACTGCTTTTGCAGTGTTTAGGATTGCTTTTCTGGTCTACATGTGGTTGTCCTCTTGGACATTGGTTGCATTCATGTGACTGATTTATCCTAGCTCTTGGTATCTTGCAATTGAGGTATGTGTTTCATTGTCTGTTGCTTCAGGTTGAAAATGTTCTATTGTGATATTCTGCTAAAGCAAGGGCCACAGGTCATCTATGTGAAAGAATAACATGTTTCGTGTAACATGTTACCTAATTCGGTTGTGGGATGCCCTCACACATGGTGTATGGTGACAGAACAACATACCATTTGAGTAGCCAAGCAATATTTGCTGGTTAAGTCTCATGCAAAGCTAGATTTTGTCTATTTTGTTCCATCTTCTGGTGTTCATGCACTTGAAGTAGGACACTATTATTATTATATAAACTGTCTGTTGTGCAAATATTGTCTTTGTAAAAGGAAGCTTGTGGAACACACGGAAGTATTGTCGTGATAGAACAGTTATACAAAAGACTATATTAGGATTATGAACACCTGTATCAAACAGTTTGATGCAGCCAATGTTCTGATCTTCCTTGGAGCTGCTTTTATGCTTTTGAAGTAAAAAGTATGATGAATTGACCCTAATCTTAAACATTATAGGTGACTGATGTATCCACTGAATTGTCAGAAATGATTTGTTGAACAGTGTTTGTTCCTGGGATGAAAGTCTGTGCATTTAGCTTCATTTGTATACACATTGACAAAAGTATATGATTTGAACCCCTGCATTTCACTTGCTGCTTGAGATTGGAGAAAACTTGGGTTGACATCATCATATTTTAAGAACAAGTACTTAGTGTGAATTGATATCATAGGACAAACTATAGTTTGCTGAAGATTTAATTTCCCTGACACTCATGCAATACTGCTTATACCAATTCTGAAAATAATCCAGCTCTTTAAGATCTCTTTGTGTATTTTTTTTCTTCATCTTTATCAAGACCTGCTCAGAGGTTGATATTAGACCCAAAGGTCTACTTAAAACAGTTTACATTCCAAAATTGAAATGGAAAAAAATATGATCTGATCGGCAGTTGACACCAACCCACCTTTATTTACAGCAACCATAATCAGAAAACTGATGGATTCTTAGTTTTAAGATAATAAACACTTATTGTAAATGTCATGCTTTGGTATGTAAAATATTTGGAGTTTGGCTATGCCAAAATACCATTTTAGCATTTGAAATATCAAGACTACAGGGAGCTTTGGACAGGGACTTGTCGAACTGTTTCATACTAAAACTGTCAGGTGATATGTTTAAGACATACACTGATGACTTGTTAAAGTTTTAACAAAGACTATACTGTTGTGTATTTTACTGGTAAGTACTAGTTTCCCGATGGTTTCTTCCAGTCATTGTATCAAAATTCCCCTAGATCAAGGAGAAAAAGAGTCCCAACTGTATTGTGCATTTGGAACATGCAAACTCTTACTTGTAGTTGTCGGTGAGTTCTTAGATCTTTGTCTAGCAAAACTTGATTATGTTGCCAGTAAGGGAAAGGGTGTAGCCTTCAGAGAAAATCAACTTCGAGCAGTTTTTGATATTGCACTGTACAGAATCAGGAATGCAAATTGGTGCTACCCCAACTCTGTTAAGCTGATCAAGGTATCCTGAAGACTGGTGGAATATCCTATCATTATATCCTTATTCAAGCTACTAAATGGTGCAGGTTAATGCACCAAAGAAAAACAATATTGCTTGCCCATATCATTTTCTTCAAATTCAAGAATTCAAAAGAAACTTTGCAGATATTGTAGAGTATATACATAACTACACTGACTGCATGGAAAGGTCTCAATGTTTCCAGTCTTCTATGTTGCTACTTCCTTCATATTTGCTTGTACAATAGTAACTAAACCCCATGGTACACTTGTGATGCTCTTGTTTACTTCTTTAGTGGTGGTTTATGCATTTATAGGTTCACATCCAGTCTGCACTGAACAGCTAAAATGTGAACCTGCAAAGAGTGAAGTCATCTTCATCAATTCCATCTTAACTCCAAAAATGTTCAGATAGATGTTAGCCTTTATTTTTGTAAGAGGCAGCTAAAAAATTTAGATGGTAGAGAGTGTTCATCCAAATGCGACATAAAGTGTAAAAAGCGATTGGGAATGTCACACCTTGGATTTTGAGCCGAATGTGCTTGTAAACCGTGACGTTGTACAGAAATGTTCCAGTGTGTCAAATCAAACTCTTCCTACCTGTGAACATGTGATGATGTACTTTCTTATCTGTCAAAAGTGAAAAGGCTTATTGAAACAGATAATGTTTTTGTGACACCATCAGATTTATGATCCCTCGATGTGCACGGGGTCAATGGTTTTTCACAAAATAGTAGCAAACACAGAGCTCCAGATAAGATTTAGCTCATGTGGGTACTGTACCCACTGTATTTTTTTGGAGTGGGTATTATAAATGTTGAGTGGGTATTTCATTTTCCGTTACCCACTGCTTTCAAATATGTGCGTATTTCAGTCATTTTACTCACCTAAGTATTATGTCATTGAGTAAGTTTACTAAGCAGGTATTTTCTGCCGTATGTCATACCTAATCAAAACCAACTTGGAAATATATTGGAAATGATTTCATGAAAAATCACTCATCCTATACTGACAGTACAACACTAATCCTATACTAACAGTACAACTTGATAGCAATCGATGTCTTTTTCATTATGCAAGCGATTTTTATAAATATATTCCGTACGCATTTGTTTTAAACTGTTTGCGTATCTAACACTTTAAATGCGTAATTGGTACGCAACAATTATTTTTCAATGCGTAATTTGAAATTTTCTATGCATATTTTACCTGGATACGCAGCTTATCCGGGCCTCTGAAACAGATGAAATACCTGGAATCATTTTACAAGTTTTGTTCATGTTGATAATGGTGTTGACCTCTGTATACCTGTCCCAGATGTAACAGGGCACCATGTTCTCGTTTGAATATTGCCAACACGTGTGATATAGCTTATATGGTGTCCCCATGGAGTCAATTGTTGCTCTTGTTTGAACCACTGGTTTGTCTGGTTCAGACTTAACTCCTGATATATAATATATCCTGCTGTGGTGTTCCAGGAACTAGATTGCTTCTTGGATCTGAAGTCTGTTCGTTTCATTTGACAGAATGTCATTGCTCATATATTTAGTCATAAAGCCCTTATTCAACATCACATTTGTTAAGTTTCATTGGAAAGGCACTGTACAATACATCTACCATAATTAGTGTTATTTAGTCATGGCCTCTTTATGATGGCAGACTCTATGCTTGGAGATGATGTCGTTGCCTGCTGTACATACAAACAGGAAAGACAATAGCAAGCTTTGAGATTGTATTGGTCTTTAAGCATGATTGATATTTTGTGCCGTTTTGGAAGCATTTGTGATATGTTGGTTTCTGTATTTGCACAACAGACAGTCTTAGTAATTAAGCAGCAATTACATGTAGTGTTTGCATACTTGCTAACAAAAAGATTTTTCTTTCCCTTTTCTTTATGTGCTTGATGGATCGGCTGTTTCCTGCATTCCTGGTGCTATGTGTTCATGAACTTGGTGAACGTGATATTTGTTAACGGTTAATCATATGAACTGATATGAACATAACCTATAGCAGCGTCAATCACGCTTTGATCAACAAGGAGGGAGCTTTGAGGGAGGGTTCCAGTCTGGGGGTGGGATGGGTGGTCCCATGGGTGGTAGTATGAGTAGCAGCCAAGGAAACATGTTTGGCGGTCAAGGCATGGGTGGCTCCCGGCAACATGGGTGGAGGTAATGGAGGCCCAGGAATGAGAGGCGATCGCATGGACCGACGACGAGAAGGTGGACCAAGAGAGGAATATGGAGACTTGAAGAGAAGGAGATACTGAGATTTCTTGAAAACACAAACGTTTTCATCATTTCTCACTGACTTGTGAGCAAGATTGTGCTATGCCCTGTTTGGGCTTGACTTGCAACATGAATAATTCCATATTCTTAATCATGAACATTTTTTTAATGATTTGGTCCGAAGGCCAAAGGAGACATTATTGTATATGTTCCAAGTCTATGTGCGATTTTAGGATGTCAGTATTTGTTTTCAATCGTATCAGTCATGTTTGGTGTCCCTCATCGAAAAAAAACAGCAGACATTATGATGACCTAGAGGACATCAAGAAGATTAATGCTTCTGTTGTAAGGTCTGTTTATTTGAACTATTAACATAAGTTTTATTTTGCTTCCACTTATTGCTGTCATTGGTTTTAAGATTAGGGTACTTGTTTTCATTATATCACAGTCATGCATGTTTCTTTAGATCACTTTAACTTTTGCATATGTGAAAATAGCATTCATAATCTTAATCGTTACATTGAAGAGTTGTTGTGTATGTAGTAGTACTTGTAATAAAAGTTGTCCTTAACATGAAAATATTTTCTTATGAATTGGTGACTGGTAACTTAAAACGATGAAAGTACTTTCCAAAACTATCTGAACCTAGGCATTTTTTTAAGCAAGGGCTGAATATTGCTCTTGAAAAATTTATACCATTTGGAAAACATTGACACAAAGAAAAGTATTGAAGCTTACAAATGTGTCGCCATTATTTTCTCTGCATTTCTCATATCTTGTCATTAAAAGAAATTTTGTCTTGAAAAAAAGGGGTAAAGATATGCTTATGTAAGAGCTACCTAAATGTCGACCTAAGGCATCGGTGAGACCAGGCTACATTAAAATGTACTGGCTTGTGCATCGTCACTATTTTATGGAACAGAATGTATTCAGTAACTGAACGTGGATCAACTGATGTATGGTTAAGTCAACCTGAACTTGTTTTCATTGTACTAAGGCAGAACTAAAGCCAACACAAATTATGTTATGAAGACAACTGGGCTTCCTCACATGGTCACAGTATGTGTGAAGCATATATGGATGATGTCCCTTGTAACATGATCAAGCTGATTGAGTGGAAATGTCTTGTGAAGCCTGATCAATCGAGACAGAAGAACTTGTTGGATAAACAACTTTCTTGATGGATTCGGCTTGTTAAAGATACGATGCATATATCCATATCATGTGATGGGATGGGGTGGCTTACTGGTTAAAACGTGGACAAAGTGGCTTTGATTCACTCGTGTACAGTGCATGATTCCCATCCTGCAATCTGACGTAAACATCAGTATGGCAGTGGGCACAACATGTCCAAAAATGGACTTGATGCTTTAGCACGACAGTCTTGTCTACTTTTCATTTAAATTACTTTGTATTTTTGTCATTGAAATGGTAAGCATGAGTAAAATATTCTTCCAGCATCAAACTCATGTTTGATCTCTCTCCCACCCCATGACATTTCCCACAAATTTGTATGTGAATCAGAAATATATATCTTCAAAAAGTGCTTAAATGCTCTATAGTTTTTATATTCACATTTGTCTTCCAAGAATATTTGTGCAGGCCAGTGACAATTAGTTGAGTAATTATTGAAAAGCTTCAGTTTGTTTGTTATTAATGGCTGCACTGAAGAAGTCACATCCCTTTGTTTCTTTTTCATTTCAAATTTGAGACAACTATATTAGTTTTCAACTTTCTTTGTGAAAGTTCAGTAATAAGATTCCTGAAATGATTATTTAGCTTCTCCCAACCCTTGCAATATGCCATGCTCTTGGAAATATTTTTCTGACACTTGGTGATGAAAATTAGATGTCAGAGCAGCTCTGTGCAGAGGACCCAAATTATATTCCCCTCATGTGCATAATGTAAAGGGCCCATATCTGTTACATGGTTTCATTAAGCTGAAATTTGTTTTGACCAATGTGTCAGACCGCCTTAGACTCATACTTTTCAGACTTCTTTGGATTTTGGAAATAAGAGCTTCCTTGAGGACCATTGACCCTTGAAGAAGGTAATTGAGGACCATTGAGTAGTGACAAAAAATTCATCTCTTCATCACGAGATTCCATTGTTTATTTAAATCTACCTCACTTCTTTAGGTCACATTTGATGACTACTCAGTCAAGAAATTTGTGAACAAGATATTCAGTAGTATTGGCTGAAATGGTTTTGAGAATAAACTCGCGATCTACAGATTTGATTCTTGATGGCTGTTGGTGATGCAACTACCAGAAATGTTACATTAGAAATAGAAATTAGTTGGTAAGTATTGAGTGGTAAGTAATTGTGTTGTTTGTTACAAGTGGAAGAAAGATGGGAGTGGCAGATGCTGTTGTTATATAACAGTAATTCATTGCCAGCTGAGAGCCTTTGAAAGGGTTTTAGCCCAGGAGCAAAACATTATGCAACACATCTGCCATTTACAGTCTGTTGGGTACCCTGACCAGACTCATGGCAGATGTCAAATTACAGAATCAGTTATTGTAGGCATCAAGGTATAGAAGGTAATTTAGATAATAATCTGCTTATTTCATTGTTTATCTGTTTGGTTAGTCAAATGGTACCTCCCAAAACCCCTACAGCTTATAACAACAAAGTTCATGGTCCAGTGCACTGCTTATATCCTGCCTGTTACCAATTTCACACAATGGACCAGCCCAAACACTAAAAATCATTGTTTTTAGATTCATTATCTTGCCTTCAAGCACTTCAAAATGTTACTTCAAGTCACCCAATCATTCTGGACATTTTAGAACTTTACTACAACCTTTCTACTGGCCAATATGACATCGTCCTCTGCTGGTTGCCGGGTCATGTCGGTATAGCAGGTAACACAAAGACTGATGCCGAAGCTAAAGCAGCTCTTGACAAGCCCTTATCTCCACTGCTGATCCTGTACAGTGATTACAAACCCACTATCAAAAGCTCTACTTGGGACCTCATGCGAAAAAGGTGGGACCTAAGTAGGAAGAAATAAACTTTATGAATTGAAGCCAACAATTGGTTAAACCTACTTGGGTTGTCAGTTAAGACGTGATGAGGTAATTTTACGACGATGTCGTATTGGCCAGTCAGTTTACACATGACTATCTGCTGAAAACGGATGGGGATGGACTGGAATAATGCCGATGTGACGTAAATCTCAACTCAACTTAAAAGTTAAGAGAATTATTTTAATGAGCAATAACAAAACTGAGTTGGAGAGAATGGTTTTAATGGATAACAAAAACATTTGAACAAAAGTTCAATAACATTGAACTTGAGTTTTAACTAACTTCATTAAATATCATAACATCCTAAGATATTAAATATCAATTTCCATTCAAGTACATTGTTTCAGTGTCTCTTATTTTAACAAAGGTTCAACAATATTGAACTTGAGGTTTAAGAGTGTTTCAGTGTTGCCCTGATCTCCAGAGAGTATCACATGCTTTTTGGAAATCGATGACAAAAAGTGAGAATATGGTCTGTTGGCGAATATCCTTTTCTGAAACCAGCCTGAGCTTTGGAAAGGATTTGGTTTGATTCGAAGAATTTATTTAATCGGCTGTTTTAAATACATGTAGATGTGAAAAGTTTTCAAATACTGCTCAGTAGTGTTATTGGTCTATAATTTTCAGGGATTTTAGGATCACCTTTATTTTTATAAATTGGTTTGATGATGCCAGTGTCGAGTACAATGTTAAAAGTTTTAACATAAATACCTAGGAATATATCCATCGTAGAAGAAATATATTCATTTACAACATCAATTCCAGGATCTGTTATTTTGAATATTTAACACATATTATTTCATCACACTGTATACTCCACCCTATAATCTTCTTTGGGTCAGTTCATTCTGCCAGAAAGGTAAATGCCGCATCTTTTAACTGATTGTAGGGATTATGGGCTGTAGGGGTTTTGGGAGACAACACGTCAAATTGCATGGTTTAAGTTAATAGGTTTATTGATGGAATCTTCCAGTATGACAACATTTTAGGTTATTCTTAGACCTATTACAAAATGTCAGATAGTTCGTACATCAATAACTTGTGTACAAAGAACCTGAATGACCAACAGAGCCACATGTTGAAAGTAGGTGCCATAATAGTCAGTGAACAAAGTCATTGTGTCTGGAAGTAAATGAAGTAGGTACTGGGTAATATTAATTCCATTACATGAGGACTGACATCAATCATAATAATTGGTTTGTAAAATTCAAGCACTGAAAATGTATTAGCTGGCTGAAAAGGCCAATGCTTTCATTTGACAGGTGCTTTGCTTATTTCTGTGGTTAAACAATCAGCTGCTAAATTAATCAATACAATGTACATATATACAGTAGTGACAAAATATTTTGAAAGTCAGTTCTTGGACATTTTCTGAAAAGTATTAATATAGTTTTTGCTTTTAAGGCCAAACCTTGGCTCGTAAGGTTGATAGTTTATACATTTTATTAATGTGTTAACAAGTCTCTTTAGTTTGTGAAAATGAAATTTTCTTCTGTGATTTGACTAAAAGTTTGGGTTTTCTTCTGGGTATGTGTCCTGTTTTGCGCTATTACTTAAATCTTAAAACATGGATAAGGTAGATTTTAGATTTATTGATTCTGCTGAAAAGTTTATAACATTTGTGTTCCTTATGACAACATTTTCTCTTGTTAAACCCAAACAATGAGATATTCATGTGTTTTCAAACAGCTCATTTCTAATAGTTGTGCCTGAAATTAAATTCAAAGCTGTGTGCTATGGAATTTTACAGAAGAACATGCAGCTTATATAATTTCAGTATCTGTGTACATGTGCATAGTTTCCCGTTCAACAAAGTGAAATGTTATCAATTAAGTCGTAACAGCACACTGTATGTCTACATTTGGTGAACAACCTTCATCATGGCTTATGCCTCTTATAATATGAGGTATTTTCACAAAATGTCACCTGGAGACGTAAAGCATGGTCGCAACTTCCATCATTTGATTGTCAAGAAACAAGTTGATTGTGGTACATATGTGTGAAAGTAGTTTGGATTTGCTTATGTATTTTTATGTGGCTTTTAACCATTTTCTGTTTGAAAACACATGTCACATGCACATTTTCAAGTTCAATTGTGAATTTTAATGAAGTAATGTGCCTTTCACTTATCCTGTGCCTGCTGGAGTGTCATGTGTGAGTGAGGACCAACTACAGCTAACACTGAAAAGTATAATCTTTTTTATGCTCCCAAGATTTTCATACAGGTTGATGAATAAGGATATCCTTGAACTTGCTGTACCCATTTACAGAACAAGCCGTGCATGCGAGTATCCAAACCTCGCTATGTCATCTACAGCCTTACACTGGTCATCATTGTGACTGCAGGAATGGTATGCGTAACATCACTTGAAAGTGATGCTTTAGTGAAACAACACTCATACATGTTTTTGTCACTAAAGAGTTTGATCTATTTTGCCATTGCTAATTTCGCTATAGCAAGAAAACCCATTCTGCTCTGTCCATTTTGGGGTGATGAAATTACCTCTTGGGAAGATATTTAGTTGTGAAATTTGATCAAGTCATACATTATGAATAGCATTTTGAATGGTTCATTCTCAAGTCAAGTCTTCATCAACTAATCAAATTCTGTTGACCCTGTGTACTACTTGAATGATGAGCTAGAATGATAATGAATTGTTTTGCCATAATGACTGAGGTATTGTGAGCATTGGGTCTGGGTCACAAGGTGTTGTGATACATACTAGTGATGGTCAGTTTTACAAATTGAACTTACTTGAAACGTTATCAAATAAATCTGTTGTAGTTGAGGCTTGATAGTCCATGGGAACATGTTCTTCTCTGATAGTGTTCTTGAGTTAATGTATGGCAAGGGCAAAATGATTGCCTGTGCAAAGATAATTTTTCTCAAGAGGTATTCATGCTTTTGTGAATCTTATAAGTTTCTTACAAAACTGGAACCTATTCTGGACATTCCAGTGAGAAAGACATGTGGATTGACTTGGCACAATGTCATAAGGGAACACTGATATGTTAGGGTGGGAGAGTCAAGCAACACTTCATAATCTTGAAATGATCAACAGATCTGATCTGATACAGAGGTTCTTTCTCCATGGTCATCACTACATACCAGCTTTCACTATACGGAGACACCATGTGTGTACTTTCGTACCATTCACTTTTCATCTGCAGTACTAATATGGCTTCCAAGTACATTATTCAGTGATCTTGTGAATATTTTGTTAGACCCTAGCTTGCGTCTACTACCGTATACAACATTGCTGTACTTGTAATAGTGACCGAGTGCGACAAGAGAAGTTAAGCAATCTACTACATCATTATTCTAGGATCCAGATTAAGGTCTAAACAAGGTATGTATCAAATCTTCCATGATATTATGTTTATAGAGCTTTCTACATTTCAGATACTTGAATCCGTCAACATTGATGCAGAAAATATGATGCTCGTTACTTTGTGGTGTAGGGGAAACCTATAAAACACGATGTTGCATGTGTTGCTTCTGTTATAAGGGTGACTCATGTATGGATGATATCGATGGCTACCTATGTCATTGGACATTGTGTTGTTAAACATGTTTCATGCAGGATGCAGCTAAGTGTAGCGCCAAGGTTATAAGAAGAATGTGCCTGTTCAGTGCAACTCGTAAGACCCTAAGGGTCATTATGAGAATTTGAAGTGTTATCCACTGTATGTTGGAATTCTTGAGTTTGTATGGACCATGATGAAAACCTGACACGTGTAACTTCGTATAGTGTATTATATGTTGACATGGTGCAGGGCTATGACAAGATTATATTAGGTATTTTGGTGGTATGATAGTTTATGTTTGAAAAGTTTCTTGGTGCAATTCTTGAAAATGGGTTGGATGTGAATCAGTTTGAAGTCTGTATAGCATATAAAAACAATCTTGGACTCTCAAGTTATGAATTGGACTTTGTGAAAACATGTCACCTAGACAGGTTACATATTTGGCATCTAAGTTTCGAATGTTTGAGTCTTAAAATGAAGCATTTACGCACGTCCTCCCCCCAATTTTTGTCCTTGTGTACATCAATAATCATTCAACAGTGAGGCAATTCTGACCATTCAGGGCGATGGTGTGAAAATGTCCATGAATTAGTGATACACATATTTGGGAATGTACAAATCATTCCGTCAGTTTATTTGTGGGTGTAGACAGGGAACTAGTTGCATTTACACAGATGTTACTTTTTTAATTTCATTAGTGTCACATGAGCAGTTGATTATGAGTTCTGATGAATCGTATGAATGTGTTTAGCTTTAGCCAGATAAGTGTCAGAATAAAAACTTGAAACATGGCATCGTT
The DNA here is from genome assembly GCF_003918875.1 of Haliotis rubra. NCBI lineage: Eukaryota > Metazoa > Mollusca > Gastropoda > Lepetellida > Haliotidae > Haliotis > Haliotis rubra. The sequence goes on from NW_025767157.1 coordinate 2,816,160, forward strand.
AATCTAATGTTTTCACCACAAAAACCCTTTTGATTGCATTACTGAATAAGCTGTGTGCACACAATAGTAACTGGAAACTGACGTATGCAGTTGTTAATTCAGATGTGTATTACTCCCAACCGAGTCCCTTATTAACATGACTATTTAGAAGAAACCAAAAGCAATTCAGGTGAGCTATAGGGATCTTTGGAATTGTATGTTCCATTGATGAAAAATTTAACTTAGTCTTGATAATTAACTCATGATTTTCAACTAACACTCCTGCTTTCTTGCAATGACAAGACAGACATCTGATTATTATTGAAGTGCTCAAACAAATACATCCTCTCTTCCCACATACAACATCTGTACATTCTAACGATGATAATGTACCCTTCCAAAGTTATTACAGAAATCAATGTGATCAGGTTCATCACATTTAAGTGATAGTAATATTGTCGTTGCATGTTGACATTTAGTGAATCGTAGCACAGGATTTATACTGGGAATGTAATTTCATGTAAATGTTTGTCCGACATTTGAAAGGGGCAAGATTTGTTCAAGTTTTGTATTTGCTAATTTCAAAATTGTTGCACAGCATAAATTCAAGGAAAAAAGGCATGTTTGTTAAGGTATGGACCTGTGTGAACAGTGATTAGTAAACAATCCATGAGCTGTTGACTTCCATCTGTCTCTCCCTTTAGATGAACTCGAATGCATATTGCACTGATGACACTGGTTTCATCTAATTTTAAATGGGAAGTAGCATGCTGTCAGTAACAATACAATTCTCTAATACATCCCCCTCTTTACTGAACCTTGATAAGGGTGAAGTCTGGTTTCAACCAGGTTTAACTTGTTTGTTATGGATTTGCTTTTTATCAATATTTTGTCCTTGCCAGAAGAATGATTGTATATATTGTAATGTTTTAAATGCTATTATTGCATAGTATTAGTAGCTATATCAAGCTCTTTGGAATTACAGATCAACCATGATTTGTAAAATCCCAATATCAGAATGAAGAGTTATGCATTAATTTCATTGTACAGAATAACATAGGATCTTTTAAATCCACAAACTAAGATGCACATCTGCTGGGGAAGGGCTTGGGTTTGTTAACGTAAAGGAATATGAGTATTAATGACAAATGAATACACACACTATCAAAATAACAATCAAGCTATGTTTTGAAATTTGTATGGCTGTTGCATCAAAGGTATGGTGTTGACATGCTGCATAGCAAAATCAACATGTGGGATTGTACATAATGTTTGTACATTATTACTGGAATACTGTTCAAAGCAGCGTTAGAACCAACATGCTCACTTGAAATTGCCATAGAGTTTATGACGTCATCATATTAAGTATTTCACAAGTTTTCTTATCAAACGAAAGACATACTCCATTTTTATCAGGTTATATTTTGATGAACCCAGTTGCTGCTATTGCATCAGATGTTTTACTGATAAAGATATACTCATGTTTCGCCATTTGGATTTTCCTGATCTTGTTCATACTTACACCATCAAAGGAAATATTGATGAGGCAATATTGATGAATATCTTCAGTGAATCATCAAAGCAAGTCCATGATGGCATTATTCAGTGAACGTTGTCATGTCAAACATGAGAATCTACCTTTCATTTGTCATTGTGACATTATTTTTATTGTGGAATGGGGCGTTTCTCATTGGGAAGGAATGTCTTGTCCATATACACTACTAGCATTTGTTTCAGAAGAAAATGGTTGACTATACTGTGAAATAGATGCAGACTGAGTACCCTGCAGAATATATCAGTCTACTTAAATACCCCACTGTAGTTTGGTGAATCTATTATATTGCCAAATCTATATCTCCATGTTTATAATTAAAGGTTAATTTTCAGAATTCTATAATTGATATATGAAATAGTTGATATGTTGGATGATTTAAGGTAAGTAACACATACGAAAATGAAGTCTGATTAATTTTTGTCCCAGTTAAATTAATATATTTGTCAAATACCTCAGGGAGCTTTTTGTAATCTGATCTTGAATGTGTTACAGGTGTGTTGTCCAGGATGACATGACTAATCCAGCCTGCTGCTCAACCACAGCCTGATCTGAATGCACACATGGTCAAAGTCACTGGCCAACGGAACTCACCAGAACTGTCGTGATAAGTGAGGTATGCAAATTTTGCAATATTTTGTACATAATTATACACTTTTGTACATAATGTTAATGTAATATTAAATTCTCTATAAATGGTATAAATATTTAAATATTAAAAAAACGTTACTTGAAAAATACGAATTTACATAGTTTGGCCATCGTTTGGTGGAAGCTGGTCTGAAGCCGGAGTTTGAAGTTCTATTTTGACTAGTAATAGTCGAAGTATAAGACAAGACATCTACTCATAATGATACTTGAAGCAGAGTTTGAGTTAGAAGTCACTGAAGTCGAAGCTACAGATGTTATCAAATTACCATCTTGATGTTTTCAGATTGAGAAAATGCTGAAGAAGTGTTCTGATGGATTAGATGGACGACTGCTCACTGGTTTCAAGCCTGGGCATAAATGCAAGGAAACCTCATCTTAATTCATGTTTGACATTGTTGAAAGAAAACTATGAATAAATAGTTTTTCTTAAGATTGTCTCGTGTTTGCACTTTCAAAGATTGACAAGTAGTTGGATCTAGATAGCTTTCCTGATTGGGATGATCTGCAAAATGAAAGTGACTTATCTTGTGAATTTTTGATCAACAAATAGAAATTAATGATTATAATGAAATTTACTGTATGGCTTTGTGAATTGATAAGCCCATGCAAGTAACACCCCCTTTCATGACCAGGTTTGAGGGATGCAGTGTCTTTAATAGTCTCCAAAATCTTTTCTTTGCTTGCAAATTATAACAGATCTAAAGGGTCAGTTGGGAAAACATTTCACTGTTTCATGTTTACTGTATATCTAGTTTGTTTTAAATTTCATCATTTAACCTACAAATTTAGGAGGTTTTCTACAATGAGGTAACTATATATTACACCTTGGTAAGGGAACATATATCTGGTGATGAACACGAGCTTATGCAGTGATACAATCAAATGCATCTATCTTGTCAGTTGGCTTATTGCAACAAGCATGGGTTAAAGAAGTCAAGTTTTAATCTGGACGCAGGGGATAAGAAAATGAGTTAATGCTTCCTGACTTTCCAAATATGTTTCCAATTTGTCAAAGTGTGATGTAAAAAATGGTTCTTTTAACAAATAACATCCCACACAAACTGCATGACTTCATAAGATGTCATAGGGACTGACAAGTATATTAGTTTATACAAAAGTTGATACATTAGTCCTACTGAACAAATGAAATGGTACTCGCCACCAACGTAATAGACCTCACTGAGATCTTGAAGCTGTCTGTTGCTAAAAGAGTATTTAAAGTTGGGTAACTGCAGCAATATCTTGGATACCATTGCATTCATTGCACAAAGAGGGAAGTCAACACATTGGTATTCAGCAAGCCATTTTTGTAAGAGGTCACTACCGGGATCGGGTGGTCAGACTCGCTGACTTGGTTGACCCATGTCATCGTATCCCAAATGCGCAGATTGATGCTCATGATGTTGAACACTGGTTTGTCTAGTCCAGACTCGATTGTTTACAGACTGCCACCGAACAAACAATTCGTACACAAAAGTAATCTATGCCTGGGTTCCAGTATCATTTTGTGACAGGTTAAATTGTTGAGCAAGGGATTCAAACCCAGGTTGTCTTTCACTTGGACAGGCCATACAAATGTGTGCATGATGAAACACATGCACTATTCACGTGCATGGGGTTGAGAGACTTGTCCTGCGTTCGTCTTCCATTAGTGCACGTTGACATCTGCCCACAACCGCTGGATATTTGGCAGCCCATGAAAACCTGTGTTTGTTGCAGAAAAGTATGGGATCGACCTGTCATCAGCAAGTTAGCTGAATGAGGAATGGAAGATTGTCCACACACACACACACACACACACACACACACACAGACACAGACACAGACAGAGAGAGAGAAATGTACTCCTCACAAAAAATTAAGCAAGAGGGCTTTCTTCGACCACACCCCCGTTTTGTGCGGATATATCGTGTATAACGTGTGTTGCTTAACTTTTTGTGAGGAGTATATATTGAAAATTGGTATGTGAAGCAGCACCTCTGAAAACAAATGGTCTTCTGCGAACCAACAACCTGAAGGACCACCCATTCTGGTAATATTGTTCACGTAAAGTAATGTAAACGAAGCGCACATAAAATATTACCCGTTTCCCCACATCCCCCATGTTTAGGGAACTGTAGAATCACATGTCAGTGGCAATCAGACAAGCATACAGGTAACACATACGAGCTTCGCATATTGTAAAACCTACACTTAGGTTGAAAAGAATTATCAGCGAAAGCTCAAACGAAAGAAAACATGGACTCTATGATTGTTCTCTTGGTGTCTTTAGGGACCGTTGAAGGCGTTCATAATTTCATAATTTATGGAAAGGGGGTGTGATGATGATTTTAGGGGTGTGTGTGGGTTTGTTTCTTCAGTTTTGTACACATGTACGTGGGGGAGGGGGGGGGTGTGTGTGTGTGGTGGATGGAGCAATTTTGCACGTAGTTATTTAAAATAAATATTCTTAAAAAAAAGGGGAGGGGGTCATTGAGTTGGTACATGACATGCAAGGGGATCACTTTGTACAAAAAATTTATGGGTGGGATGGGGGCTTTCACATTGTACATACTTCTCCATAACAATCATCATCACCACACACCCCTAGCCATAAATTATGAACGGTCCTTCTCCAATTTGTTTCAACACAGCATGATCCAATAATTTGACTGATCTCTCCCACATGGACAGGCGGCTCAGGGTATGTTGTTTATTATTATTGTAAATAGTGTGTAAACATCTTGGGACTGACATCAACAACAGTTGGTAGTTTTGATTTTGCTAAAATAATGACAGCTGGATTTGTGACCGGTCTTCACAGCTGCACATTAAACACCACCGGGTCTGTTTTGTTCAATGTCGGTTTAACACATGCATACAACATTTAATGTTAGTCGTGGTGTTAATGTATATATATTTGAGATGTCCTCTGGATGTTTAAAGGGTTTAATCGCATTTGCATGAACCAACTCGATTTGTCGGCTGGTGAATATTTTGTCCCCGAGACATGTCAATAACTTGGTAGTGTTTTACACAAAAATGTTGAATGAACAGGACAGAAACAGCTAAACTTCCCCAAGTATGCAGCAGCCAGGCCTGGTGCAACACATGGCATAGATGGCAGTCCTCGGGTGGTCCTCCGGGACATCATGAAATCAACCTTTGTCCACAATGAAGACTCATTTCAAGCATGGAAACATGTACAGTTCACGTTCCTCTCGAATCCATCTCCTAGCAGTATTTCTTCATGTGACATAAAATTGTTAAACCTGTTCCATTTTCATAACTGATCCTGAATTCAAATCTAACCTTACATGTAAATCTTACTACATTAAACCATTCGAAGATAAAACCCGTCATAAACGCCATTGACTGTACTCTCCGTGGATTGATTTATGTTGGAGAGAGACAACAGCAATTATTGACATGACTCAGACAGCATAGATTAGACATCAAGAGTAACAAGGAATATAGATTTATGGATGTCAACTTCTTTATTATGAGGAACACAATGTTTCGGAGTATATGCTTACTTCTTCATCAGGTGAATGAATGCTATGAGACAGATAACATATATATGTACATGACAGACATTTTATTCAGTAATAGGCCACTGGCCCAAAATACATTCATAAATATAATAAGAAGTTACATGCGTTTTACCAGAGAGACTATATAATGTTGTAGATTATCCCTGTTTTTTACATAAAAACATCAGAATCTCTTATTTTCCCAACATCATATAAAAATAGGCACACATTATTTATAACATTTATGTTTTTTTGAAGTCATTATGTTTATAAAACTGTGTTGTGAAATAAGATGTTTCAAATATTTACCCAGAAACTTATTCCTTATATCTAAGTAGGCTTTACAATAAAGTAAAACATGTATTTCATCTTCAATTAAATTAAGATTATTTTTGTATCAAAAAAGGACAGAATCTTGAATAATAAGGGACATTGTTATATCTACCGGTCTCAGAACTAAGTTTAAATTTACCGCATCTAAATTTTGTTAAACAATTTCTTAAATATGGGGCAATACCTAAACTGATATAAGTTTCAACATTCAGGAGGGACTTGAAAAGAATATAATTAGAACACTTGGTTGTACTATGTAGGGATGAGTACCAATCTTGTGAAAGATTATCAGACAATCTTTGCTTAAAAACAGAAATGAAACCATCAATATCTCCAATATCCTGTGAAATCCAAACAAAGCTAAACCAAAATCTAAATAAAATATTCTTGATATGAGATGCCCATGTCGTCCGTCCAGATTCATCCAAAGACTCAAGCTTTAAATAAAACTGATGAGGTAATCTACAACTTGGAAGAGTTAAAAGTCTACACCAATATTTAACTGCCCTTGACATATAAGTAAGTTGAAGAGGGAATCTGCCACATTCACCAAGAACCATATTGTTGCATGTATTTTTTAAGAAATATTTACATGTCTTTATCTGGATTTGTTCAATGATTTTACAATGGGTAACACCCCAAATTTCTGAACCGTAACAAAGAATAGGTTTAACCATAGCATCAAATACTTTAAAAAGATCCGCACATGACAGATAACCTACTCGTTTTTGATATCTATAGATAGCCATAAGGGCTTTATTGGCTTGAGAAGCAAGAGTAGTGTGAGCTTTAGCCCAAACTAGCCTAGGAGTGAACATAATACCCAAGTACCTGTAGTTTGAGACAACTTCCAGCCTTTGCCCATTAAGAAACCACTTTTCATACTGTCTAAGGGGCCCGCTATTCCCGAAAACAATAACTTTAGTCTTAATAATATTGACCTTCATGCTGGTGAGTTGACAAAAAATTTCAAGCCCATAAATCTTCTTCTGAAGCTGGAGAGCAGTATCCGAGACTGAGGAAACATCATCAGCAAACATTAGAGCATACAGATTATTAACATCAGGTGTAATAAATATACCACGGCCACCAAATTGCTCCATACTTTCCATAAGCTGATATATAAAGATAATAAACAATTGGGGACTGAGGATGCAACCCTGCCTAGTACCTATACTACAATCAAAATAACTTGAAAGACCTTGAGATGTTCTGACACAAGCTTACACTGACTGACTGACTGAGTTTAGTTTTACGCCGCTTTTAGCAATATTCCAGCAATATCACGGCGGGGGACACCAGAAATGGGCTTAACACATTGTGCCCATGTGGGGAATCGAACCCGGGTCTTCGGCGTGACGAGCCAACGCTTTAACCACTAGGCTACCCCACCGCCCCCACAAGCTTACAACCTACCATACATTGATACAAGGATGTTATAGAATTTACCACCAACACCAACTTTTTTTTAGACTTGACAGAAGAATTTTATGATTAACTGTATCAAAGGCCTTTGAGAAATCTATAAACAGACAATAGAACCTTCCTTTCTTCTTACATCAATATTTCTGTACCATAGCTTGAAGTGAGAAAATGTGGTCAGTAGTAGAATAATTACTCCTGAATCCTGCCTGAGCTTCATGAATAATATTCTTCTCCTCACACCAAACCTGTAACCTACTGTTGAGAAATGAAGTGAATATTTTACACACAGAATCAATAAGAGAGATACCTCTATAATTATTGGGGTTACTTTTTACACCAGATTTGTAAAAAGGACAGATAATGCTTTTACCCCAAAGCACCGGAAAAATACTGTCTTGGAGAATCTTGTTAAACAACACTGTAAAATAATTGCTGATAAAAGTCTTAGAAGCTTTAATAAAGTCAATTGCAATACCATCTGGTCCAGAAGACTTGTTTTTTGCCAGTTTATCAATGTGAAGTAAGACTTCGTTTTCAGTAATGTCACAATTTAATGTTTTTAGCTCTTCATCCTTGTACATGTAAGAACATCAAAAGTAATAAAACAACAAAGATGGAGGCTAAACAAGAGAAGCCAACCGTTAACTGGCATTGATTGGTGATTGGCGCAGAGTTAACTGTCCCTGTCACCACCAAGACCAACAAAGATGCCTTCATAACCAGCCTCGAGAGTGCCTCCAACAACTGGCCCCAAATGGCAAAGTTGATTACCTCCGCCATCAGATTATAGACACAGTGAAGAAAGCCCTCAAACCATGCCTTAACCTCACCACCAAAGAGAGCCATGCCATGACTGAAAAATGCAAGGATACTGCCGTCACCATTACAAAGGTGACAAAGGTAAAGCAGCTGTTGTCAGGAACACCCCTGATCTTAGGGTGGGCTCTCCCGATTCTGTCATTGTATTTCCCCTGCCAAATCATTCCCAATAAGCAAATCCACACCTTTGATAGGGAAAGTGTCTCCAACGCTCGCCTTAACGAACCCAGGCACTGAGCTTAGTCTTCAAATTCATAAAATGGAAAGGCGCACATGTGAAACCACATACAATCTCAATGTGGGCAGATGTCTCCTCAGAAAGTGAAAGTGACTACCAACCAAATTCAGAGTACCAGTATCCCTCAAAACGCCAATGGGCTAAACATTGGAACTATCACCTCCTTCTCAAAACAAACTTTGATGACTGGTCTACAAAACCTAACCCCTCATTAGCCACCACACAACAAGGCTGTGACGTGACATTCGAAAATTCGTTGAGGAAGAATATATGTTATAAAGCGAGCTTACAACACTCAGAATGATAGGACCAACTGACACAGAACTTGACTTTTCGATAACAAACTCAGAGCCAGACTTTGACATGTCTGAGCGAGAACTGTAAGAGGTTAAACTAACCTTTCCAGTTTTTTAACCTTTGAACTGCATGAGAAACCTGACTGCCTTAAACTAACCCTATGCAGCCTGGTGCAACTGATTAATTTTCTGCCCTTGAGGATATGTCCGAATGTCTCCTTACACACACCGCTTCAAATCTAAGCCAAACCACCTGCCTCAAACTATCAAAATCACCACTTACCAAACAAAGTTTAATTTTCCCGAGCAAGCACAGCGAAAGCATTATCCATCCCTTTTTTCACAGACTTAAACTGCCTGTATGCTTTAGGAACCAATTCATAAGCGTTCAAAATTGCAGGCTTAACTGTCTGATGATTAGAAATCCTGTCAATAGGCAAGGCAGATCAAACTTCCTGAGTCTTAAATACTAAATACACTTGCAACAGCAGGCTATTGTTAACCACCTTTTTGAAATGCAAGAAAAACTTTTCAACATCACCTTCAGAAAAAGGCGAAAGAGTGAAACCTGCCTTGAAAGATCAAGCAACCTGTTGAGGTACCAATAGAGATATGATTGCCTAAATCAATTCTTGCCTCACTTGAATTTCAATATCAGTTTGAATTTTGATCCCCGATGAACACCCAGTTTCTGTTAAGTGTTGATACTCAAATTGAACTAAAAGTTAACAGTCAGTAAACGAACTGGGTGTAAAAACAATGAACAACATTACAATGTTCCAGAACGCTGTTTTAATATATGCCTAAATATAACACACCACTACCCCCTACTGTACAATGTCATACACCTGGAAAATTGTCACACAATGAATCACACTGCCACTTAACAATATATTTTACTTCTGCAGCTTGCAATATGTAAATACTTTTTTGTCTCTATGTTCTGGTATGCACAATCGTCATTTAAACAATGCCACAACATTTGGTCGACAATGTAGTTGAAGACATTGTCAAACCAAGTACTTGTTTATTCATCTAGGTTTCTAGTTAGTAGCCTTCTTGATGTAATTATCATGCAAAACTTATTCAAATACTGAATTCAGTTTTTAATTGTATTGATTAGTTTTCAAAATCAGTAAAAGTACTATTTAGACATGCACTAATTACATGTACTTCATTAGTCATCAGACATTATTGCAGTCCGATTGTCCATACCAAATTGTTTTGTCCGCAAGACGTCACAATGTTCAATGCTTGCTTGCAACATCAAAATCACCTGTTTGTAAACAAACACACCGACACTGAAATCAGAGCAGTCTATGCTCATGAAAGTCCTTCAGTGTGTTACCCTACTACAGCCACGAAACGGATTAGTACGAAAACATAGGTCTACACTCATAGGTTGGATTTCCAAAAGAAATGTTTGCATGTGGATTCATACATTGTAAACATCATGTGAGTCCATGATAAATATAACATAACTGAAAATAATATATGACACAAGCAATAGGTTTTCTTGTTGCAGTCTGTTCTCTTCAGCACTTGTCGAATGTTGGATTGTCATACTCCTTTTTTGGTGGTAGACTTTTTGACTGAGTGATCAAGTTCATAGGATTTGTTACTGCTCCTGAAAAAACCCAAATATATAGATTGTATCAACGTTCAATGAAAAGTTTGAAATGTTTATCGACATAGTCACTACTCAGACATTACTATCACAGTGATGCAACTCAACTCAAAATCTAAATTAATGCACTGTTGACAATTTAGGCTAACAAATATGTAAAACGGAGAAATGTGTTTTTACTTATTTCAATGTTTGCCTTTAAAATGCATTTACTGTTTAATGTCGTGATTTAAATATGTGAAATTCTGTTGCTCAAAAGACATGTTATTGGGTTAAACATAACTGGACCACCATGTGCTTTAAGCATGTTCTGATCTTCAGTATCATTATATATTCTTTAAGAGGCTTCGGTAACATACTTTCCAAAAACTTTGGCATCGTCGATAGTTTCCGGCAGTTTTCGATTCAGTGTTTCTGGCAGCCACAGTGCCAGTATCCCCGCCGCTACTGTCATAGCACCAAATACCAGAAGGGGGAGTGCGTTTCCGAAGTCACCATCAACTATTGTGCCCTACAAAATACAAGGAATGTTTTTCGGAGGACCTTCACAAAAAGAGTGTATATTCGACTCCGTTCAATACAATGGAGGATTTTCAAATGATACGAATGATAACAAAAGTACCAAGAGGGTTATGTGTTGATTGTAAATGATGGAAAATGAAACTTAGTTTCCATGTGTAACAGGTTAATTGCTAGAACATGTTGGCTGTGAATTGTGATGGTGCAAACAACCATGAAAGTCGACAGAAGTGTCTGATCAAGAAATGAACGTTTCAGATGACTAGATCAGTAACTTGTTATTCCCTAAGATTGGTCAAACAATCATGGCATTGTTCGAATCAATCCCCTAGTGACAATTTTGAGGAGTATTGGTCACTCCTGCAGTACCTGGTCCACTTCAGCTAATTTAGAGAATGACATTTGACATTTTCCAGACGTTCTACATAGAGGAAGGGTCAGGCCATGGCTGGTCATTGCATTCTGGTGGTACTTTGCTGCTAGTCAGTTACATAATGTGCGGAAACCGTAAAGCGTTTCAAAAGAAAACTTGACAACTATGGTGGAAATAAGACAAACGACACAACTATGGGCTCCAGTATGTTGTTTTGGGAATACTGTCCAGTGACTCTTCCTTGGACAACATGCAGTGGCTTTCTAGCAATCAAAGTCATCGTCCATTGCCGTCCATTGTGTCGAACAGTGGTACAACAAGTGGTTGATGTGGATCCCAGGTTTGCAAGTTCCAATGTCTGCCAGTGACATTTACATACTGATTACCTCGTGCTGAGTTCCACCGGTTTGAAGCATGCCAATAGCTGTTACAAGTTCATCACATTGCGGGACACACATTCCCATTAAGACAAAATAATCTGTGTCAAAACTAATTGTTTCAGTTGACCAGTTGTCAAACCATTTCGTCTCTGGCATTCATTTTTCGAAGCTGATTTTTGTTTCTGACGACCGATGATTAGCATATATATTTTATCAGTCTAGTCCATCAAATATCATCCACCATATACACGCGTTACTTAGGCTCTAAGACTCACCAGATCAGCAATGTAAGGGGACAGTATTCCTCCAATACGGGCCGAGAAGGAGCTGCCGCCCATGCCGGAGTTTCTCACAACAGTAGGGAACAGCTCCGCAGCAAAAATGTAAATAATGGCAAAAGCAGCAGATGCTCCAAACTTGCCAATCATCGACAGAGTAATTGTCACCCATTCCAGCTCTGTGAAGGAAATGCATGTACATGTACAGACAGTACTTCATCTCAATCATGGTTTCTGTCGTGCCCAAAGGAGGCAACTCCACACTACGAGCTGTGGGGCCCATGTCTCTAATGAAGATGTTAACCATTATATTTTTAACCTATTAATTTATCAGTAGTGACAGCGAAAATTCTTTACACCAAGTTCTAACATTTTTAACAAACCTGGCTTCATACCAACTCACCTTTGCCCCCATACAAAACCGGGAAGATGGTGGCAATACATGCAATCCCTCCCACCAACATACTGCCACAGTGTAGGAACTTCCGGCCCAGTCGAGCCAGCAGAAACAGACACATGACGTAGGATGCTGTCTCCACGATATTTGCGATGGTAAAGTTTAGGTGGATGTCACCGCCGAGATTTCCAACGTTCAGACCAAGACCGTAGAAAACCATACTGACAACAAGCCTGGTGTCGAAGTTGGAAAATTGTCAACATCTAAGGCTTAATAAAATGATAATAATTGCGTAAACTCTAAATTTTGGAAAAATTCGACCAACTATTCACATATAGGAATAGAAGCAAGTAGAAGTATAATTTTCAATTTCTGAAGTGAAATAAATTGTTTATGTACTTACTGACAAACCATTCAGAGAAAATATTTGCATCAAGCATGGACTGAAGAAATATGCTGTCGCAAACATTTGTTCGGTCTCTCCCTGTTCATTATGGGTTCATTTGTATACATGGTTCCTGTTTAATACAGTACCCACATGATACATATCTATGTTGACGTATGGAGATGACTATGGCACGTCTACTGACCAGTTGAAGAAGATGATGAGAGTCCTGACGAGGAGCACTGGGGAGGTGAACATCTCTGTAATCTTGGCCTGGGGACCGTCATCCAGTGTGTCCTTGTCAAATAGCTTCTGTGGAAGAGTCACGCCGTTCACTTCTGCTGCTTTTCTGAGGATTGTTTCTGCTTCCTGCTCGCGACCACGTGACAGCAGCCATCTTGGTGACTCGGGGACTAACCTAAGAGTAGAAATATTGACCAGGGAACCGAGGACTGAAAATAATTCAATGGCACTGGGGTAAGATGGCATAACAGTTTTACAAACAATTCACTTTGGTTAGTTTCTAATGCTGTCTTGGCGACCAGGTTTATATTGGAATCCCCACAGTCTCCAATTCACGTACTAGTGTTTAACACGACGCAGAATTATATAGATATAGAGATGCAGAGATCCAGTTAAGAGTGCACCTACCAGTACAAGCCGAGCAGTACCACAGCTGGGACGGAGATGGCGAGTTGGAGATGATGCCAGTCACGAATGAAGTAGGCCAGAGCTCCAACAATGAACAGACCCACGGCCCAAAAGGACTGGATGATCATACCACCCAATGTTCGTTTGGCAGGACCAACGAGTTCCATTACTGTACAAATTGAGAGATTTCATCAGATGTATCAGGTAAACGCATGGTTTGATTCCCAATGATGTTTTCAAAATTTATTTCCATGAAAATAATAGCGAAAAAACCCTTTCCGCTTTCATAAGAAATATCTGCAAATTCGCTTCGAGTAGAGTCGATTGTACAATTGTGACTATATCATGAGCAGATATTTGTTTCAGCAGTATTACAGCTGTGAGACGTTATTTGTAAACAAATCGGATCTAAACCAGACAATCCAATGATTGTCACCATGCGATACGAGCATGTGTTTATGAATCACTATGAAATAGTGATGATACCAGGTGTTCGCGAAAAGGTGAGCGTATCCTCAGTAGGGTTAATTGTGCTGTTAGTTTTGTCTGCGGCCTATGACACGATAGATCACGAGAAGCTAATTGATACTCTGAATCAAGGGATTGGGATTGATGGAGTAGCCCTGCAAATACCTATCCAACCGATACCAAGCTGTTGTTGTCCAGAATGCGAGCTCAAGTAAGTCACTTCTCAAGTTTGGAGTGCCGCAAGGATCTGTCCTTGGGCCTATTTTATTCACGTTTTACACATCTGTCCTTGGAAATCTAATCTCTATCATGAATGTGGGCCATCACAATTACGCTACTGATACTCAGTTGATGAAAGCATTCTTTCCAAAGGATTCTCAGTCTGCAGTTGATCAGATTAAGATTTGCACAAGATTCAGTGTTGGATGGATGTTAACATGCTGAAATTCAACACTGATAAAACAGAAGCCATGTTAGTCGGGACTTGTAAGAACAGGAAGACAGCAAAGATATCAACACTATGTGTTGGAGATTCTCACGTCCAGCTATCAGACTGTGTCAGGAACCTGGGCGTCCTTCTCGACAGTGATCTCTCAATGGAGCATCATGTTAGTATGATCTGCAAAGCATGCCATTTTCACCTGAGAAATATTGGCAGTATCAGACATCTCCTGACCACTAACGCCGCTCACATGCTGGTCAGAAGCCTAGTCCTATCCAAACTGGACTACTGTAATAGTCTGCTGGTTAACATCTCACAGGAACAGTTCTCCAGACTACAGAGGAGACAGAACATGGAGGCAAGGATTGTGTCCAGGACAAAGAAGTCCGTGCACATAACACCTGTGCTCATCAATTTACATTGGCTCCCTGTACAGGCACGTGTGCAGTTCAAGCTATTGGTATTGGCATACCAATGTTACCATGGATCAGCCCCATCATATCTTGTCGAACTCACACAGTCCTTCGTTCTGCAGACCAGCACCGCTTTCATTCCAAAGACTAACTTGAAACGATTTGGCCGAAGATCTTTCAATTATAATGCTGCAGTTCAATGGAACAAACTCTCAACAGAACTCAAAACACACTCGCTTTTCAAGTCTCAGCTAAAAGCATATCTCTTCCGACAGTCATACCAGGACTAAAATCTACTGCCTTGTGTTTATGTCTCATTGACAGAGTTAATATTGTAGTATATTTGTAGCGGTATGACCATACACATAGAGTATGGAGTTTGGCGCCATATCAATGAACTCATTATTATTATTATCCAGCCCCGCTGGTGGCACCCGTCATAAACATATGTTAAGTGCAGTCATTTAACTGAGGAATATTTCATGCTTATGCCAGCTTGATAAAACTTCCTGTTGATGGGCTTGTGAGGAGCTATCAAAAATACCAGTAGATAGACGACTGAATATGAAGGAAATTATTTTAGGATTTTTATTGAACGTAAACAACACACCAGTATAATATTGTAGCTGTAATACTCAATCTGTAATTACAAATTTCCAAATATTTATCATATTGCCCACCCTTATCGTTCACCATGACAGGGACTTTTAGGGATCGGTCATCATGGACATTAAATTGTTATTTTTCTTGTTGTACAAGGTCGGTAAGACGTTGTTTGTTCAAGGCCTCAGTGAAGCTTTCAATTTTTTCATGATAAGCATGTGGTGGACATTTCGAAATTTCACATCAATGACAAAAATATTTCCAAGGTCACTCCCCTTTTTAACAACTTTCTTCACGTATATTTTACAGGTGAAAGATTGAACAGTCTTAGGATTTGTTTGTGTCGGGTGCCAACAATGAGGTAGCGTATCCTCATCTTTTCCCAAACACCATTTATCATCACTTTTTGATAGTGATTCATAAACACATGCTATGTCATCGTATCTCATGTTGTCACCGAATGTTTACAGATTGGGTTGTACAGCTTTAATACTGCTGGATACGGCGCTGTGATGTAGTCATATTTGTACAATCAACTGGATGTGGAAACGGTTTTGTCGTTTCTATTTCTGATGTTGAAGGGCGGTGGGGTAGCCTAGTGGTTAAAGCGTTGGCTCGTCACGCCGAAGACCCGGGTTCGAATCCCCACATGGGTACAATGTGTGAAGCCCATTTCTGGTGTTTCCCGCCGTGATGTTGGTGGAATATTGCTAAAAGCGGCGTAAAACCAAACTCAGTCAGTCAGTCTGATGTTGAAAGGGCTGTCTATTTACATCGTTTAGTATCAATATAATTTAACTGTTTGTATCCACATGTAGTTTACTGATTTCTTATACACTAAACGCCAAAAGAAACGTTACCCCCCTTCCTTGATGACGGAGGTACTATCTTCAGCTGGCGTTATGATGTGTGGACGTCCACGGTCTACGGTCTATGGTGACCCCAGTCTCTCTGTAGCGCTGAATAAGTCTCCTAACCTTGATACGGTGGCATCCGAGGGAGTTGGCAACAACATTGTATGACTCTTTCTCTCTCTTCAGCGGTTAATCGTTGCATATTTCTCGTTCTTGTGTATCATATCATGCATTCTAGTCTCTCTTTATACCCTATAGAATCATTCTACACGTGAAATTGATGCAAATACTGCTTGAATATTGCTACATTTTGGCGATTTATATTGCTATGTGTAAACAGAAAATGGAAAAAAATGTTACTTTACAAGCAAAAATGTTAGCAAAGATAATTTTAGATGTTCCTAAACCCTTCTTCACAATATCAAAGACACGTTTTACTTTTTTTCACTAATGCAAATCAGTAGAAATGTTTTTAAAAGACTGAAATCATAGGAATGATTCTTTTACAATTTTACACACTCTACAACAGTTGTTTCTTGTTTTAATAGTTGAAAAATGGTGACTTTTAATGTTTTATCTTTGTCTCACAGCAGAATTGTATTTCAACCTTTCTTTTGGACATCTAAATAGCTGTTATTGCAATTAAGAAAGTGTTTTCGTGATTTGCATAAAACTGTGTTGTTAAGCTTTCTTGTAAACTTATACCTTCTAACATATCTTTGATAGTTTTTAAGTAATTCATACAGGTAGGAGGGTAACGTTTCTTTTGGCGTTTAGTGTATACTCGTCTGATTTCACTTACCTATCACAAAAGACGGTATAAAGAGGCCGATATTGGAAGCACCGTTAAAGAATCTGAGAATGACGAAAGCCACGAAGTTCGGAGCAAACGCTGTTCCAACTCCTGTACCGATGTGTAGCAGGATGGATACCATCAGCGCTGGCTTGCGCCCGATGCTAGCAGGAAAAGTATATAGTCAGTTATTCATTTCATAAATCTAAAATTGTCCTGAAATCTTTTTTATTATATTATAATGTGCGTTTATAGCAATAGAGGGACAAAGACCATCCCTATTGTGTCAATTAGTATAGAAGGTCAGTGCCAAAGAGTACCCGGCTTGAGTTTCGTCAGGGACAAATTCAGTATTTTGTCTGCAAAAACATGACCCTTTGATATATCTTCTGTACATGAAGGTTTTACCTACATGTCCGAGATGATGCCCAGAACAAGAGATCCACAGAGAAGTCCTGCCATTAGAATGCTGTTGGCAAGAGACCTTAGGCCTTTATCTGCGCAAACCATGTTCAGCTGCAAATGAAAAAACACTGCAGTCAGTGTACTGTGGTTTTGTAACCAACGAGAAGTATGCCTGCAATACAACGAACATTCTTCGTCACAAATACGAAGATAAAACACTTTTCTGAATGTAAATGGAAATTTGGTCAATTATTTAAGACTCGACCTATCATAGACCTGGAATTTCAATACGGCACACATATATTTTACCTACGGTGACCCTTTGCTCAGGTACTTCATTTTCCTTATTTGGTAAAGTCTGCCCCAGAATCTAGTTCAAAGTGTGTTTGATTTGGGTTACGCTATTCACGTCCTTAGTGAAGCTTCAAGGTGTTTTACATTTGACGTGTGTAGTACATTTCCAAATGTGAACACAATCCGCGACCAAAAGCATGCCAACAACATATCCTTATTTTGACTGTAACGTATGTCTCCGTCCTTTTCCAAGTGTACGCTTAACTTTTCCTTTGAATGTGTTTGCAATGGGTCCCATCATTTGGGCAGGATATGTTCCCCGTTTGGAAATTACCAGGTACTAAATGATAGTGATTCACCTGCTTGTTGTGTATACCCGTACAACGGATTATGATTTGTTTGTCTGGCTAACGTACCTCTGTGATAACAGTGTTCTTGAAGACGGAGTTGTCGTACACCCAGGCGCTGCATTCCTGGGTTGTTCTGTTCTGACCTCCTGAAACATCGTCCTTGTAGATGAGACAGGAGTCCCTGACACTGACGCCTTTCTCCGTCTTCCAGGGTATGGTGGCGTTAAGGAGGAGCTCGTGGTCAGGTCCTTGGACAGCGTATGTGTCGTTGCTGACACCGGGGAGAGCACATCTACAACAATTGTGGGAAATAAGTTGAATATATTTCCTGGACATCATAAAAGTAGACTAAAGAGTTCATCACACGTGGGCGCAAAGATTGAAAACGTCAACACGAAAAGCTAATGCCAACAACACCAATTGTGAATTTTAAATAACTCTTGAGATGGCGTTAATGTAGGATAATTCACTGTAAATAACGGTCAGTACCAGAGGACAACCAACCGATTATGTGCCGGAACAAGTGATTACATTCGACGATGACAAAATAGCAATGAATAGATTTTTTAAAGTAACTGATGTTACTATATTTTAGTGCAAGGGAGTGAGTGAGTTTAGTTTTACGCCGCTTTTAGCAATATTCCAGCAATTAAGGCGAGGGATACCAGAAATGGGCTTCACACATCGTACCCATGTTGGGAATCGAACCCGAGTCTTCGGCATGATGAGAGAACGCTTTAACCACTAGGCTACCCCACCGCCATAGTGCAAGGGAAACTAACTATGTAATAAAACAGTTTTTAAAACAGGTTTTTATGTTTGTTGTTTTTAGACAAAACTGTAAACGAGTGTTTGTTTGATCATGTGGGGTTGAATCGCACTTTCTGATGTAGAGGACATTTCTGCGTTGGCCCTTTGACTTTAATGAAAAAGTAGATTTCTTCAAGGTAAACATACATAACCCAACTGCTTTATAGACTTTCTGTTTCATAGTTTTTTCAAAGCCTTTTTGAGACTCACGACACATGTTGACACAGTATCACTGACCTCACACGTGTATCCCACATTTCCCTGTTTAACATGGGCACTTTCAAACCTGTATCGTCGTTAATGTTTGCTGTCTCAGTAACTGGCCCTTACATCTACATAATCTTTCTTTACCTTCATATCATGTTACATATGGGTGAATATGTCGAATGACATGGATCATGTACAAACAAAACTCATGTGAATGGACATCCAGCTCCGTCACAATCAAAATGTTGTATACAGACTCCCCGAGATCCGACGCTGCGAGCTCACGACCGATAGGTGTTTTCATGAAACCTGTATTCATTTTATGCAATAAAATTGAATTCACTGTCTGTTTTGCATCTTACAAATAAAGTTTGAACTCTAACCCTACTGTGTAATTTCGATTTATGATTTAAAATTGTCAAAACCGTCCTTGATGTTATGAGATGTGCTTAAACATTTGAACTTGATGCATATAAAAAGTCGTCAAAGAAAAGAGCAAGATCCACGTTGCATCTTTAGTGTCCATTACAAAATATTGGCTTCATAAGTGAGACAAAGTGATTGACGGCAGAATTGGAGAGAAAGGTCTTGTCATTAGAACTAGAGTGCAAGTTTGTTGTGGGTATTATACTGTTAGATTATTTACAAAGGATAGTGCATTCCGAAAGTATTGTTATTTCAGAAAAACTGATCAGGCTGGAACATACAATAACCATGCATCTATACTAAGTCTTATGAAAATGTCATCTGTGAGGTCATACAGCGAGGAGAAATGAACGTCTCACAAGTAAATGTGCGTTAATATAGATCGATTTAGAGTCTTCAATAAATACCTGTGATTTGGAATGTTGAGAGTGAATACAGCGACCATCATTTGCATTGCAGTGAAGACAGCAGGCCAGCAAAGCAGAAAGTAGATCCGCTTCTGGTAAGTTCCAAAATCACCCAGATACTCAAAAATATCGTTAAATTTCATTTTCGAATCTTGAATGACGACCTTTACAACAAGTTTAAACAATGATGTGTTGACGCATCACAGTTAACACATTCCGTCTGGGCTTTGTATTGACCTCACAGAACAGGTGCCCGTTAGTACTGAACACCTACGTGGCGCAAACCTTTGTCGTGTGACAGCCAGCGATAGATGCGCGCGTGGATAGCAACAGTGTTCGTGATCGTGTTGCTTTCACAGTTCAAACATACAGTTCATCGTACAACCCCATCGTCCGGCGGCACACTGGCGGCTGTGCTTGTTGTTGGACATGACACTGAAACTGTGATACGCGACAGCAAACAAACTAAACATGAAGCCGAAACTAAACCTGTTTTGCCAAACAAACGGAACTCGAATTACCTCATACATTCTGGTTGAATTCGTCCTATTTATAGCTAAACCCATAAGTATGTTTCGGAAGGATAACAATAAATCGATGAACAATTTCTTTATTACGCTTGTTTATCCATAGGTTGATATCCCTCCTTACTACTCCAACTTCTCAATGCCTCTCGAAGTATAGCCATAAGTATATTGAGGGAATGATTAGTTTTGTTGACCATAATCATAAACAGTAGCCATGGTTGTAAGCTAAAGTCTGAATCCCTGTCTTCCCATGGAGTTGTTCCCACTGAAACAAATATCAACATAACCCTTGCATGTATGCATCACTGTTTCATCAAATGATTAACTGTTGGATCACAAGAACCTGATGTAACTGGCGTATTGATTGAAGTCACCTATCAGCCCTGTATGTTAACTGAGCAAGACACCTGCCGAAAATATGCTTCAGTGCCATTAATCTTGCCTTGAATCTAAAACCTGAAAACATGTCCACACTTTTGTACTGGGTCTAGATTCGTAGCCCTAAGAATTCTTAACTTTGATCGTAGCCAATGTGTTAAGAATGGGCTTAAGAGGTCCGTAGGGCTACGAACTTTTCGAAAATCTATACCCTGGATTTTAACAGACCAGTGTAATAGTATGACCAGGTTTGCAGGTTAACACTGATTCGCCAAACCTCTAAGAATTTGCTTGTTTCGTATCAGAAATAAACCAAGACTTAGTTAAATTCTAAAATATAATTTTATTTTTCATCTTTGTTCACCACTTTCCTACATCACAAAGTGGATGACAGCTTCTATTAAAATCGTAATTCCTTATCCATGGGGTATTTTCTGTTGCATTTATTATGGATTATTTATAAAGCGCTCATATCCACGCAACTAGTACATACTCAAGGCGCCAGAGTGTTCCCTTGACCAACGGATGTCTTTTTTCTGGCATTCTTTTAACCAATTCAGCTCACTGGGGAGTATTCAACTAATGCAGCCTGTTAAGCGCAGCGAGTTATCATACAGCCTCATCCTCACCAGGTACCCATTTGCAGATGGATTAAATGGGACACATAGTCACAACATTTTGTCCAGTGATACTGCATGTTACTATACCTGCAACGAGCTGTCCGCACGTGTTCGTGTGTCCACCATCTGCTCACCTATCATCGGATGAGTGGGTTCTTGTAAGTGCACAGGGTTGTGTACAGCACACTGCAAACAAGAGTCATCAGAAGATGACAAACTCCCCGGCCCCCATAAATGTGAAAGAACAAATCAAATGACAGTCACTTCAAGTCCAACTTAATTTTTTTGGACTAAGTCTGAATCGTTTCCATGAAAATCATGAAAAATAAAAATGCCAAAAATGTGCAAATAGCAAAAAGCACCACTTCAAGATCTGTCTCATATCTGCCAAGTTCTGTTGAAAGATATTGAACGGTTTTCGAGTTGTGCTCCGGAAACGAAGCCCACCCCTCCCTTTTGAGACTAAGTCTGAATCGTTTCCATGCAAACCGGGGAAAATAAAAATGCCAAAAAATCTGCAAATAGCAAAAGGCACCACTTAAGGTTATGTTTGATATATGTACCAAGTCTTGAATGAAGATATTGATCGATTTTCGAGTTGTGCTCCGGAAAGGAAGCTCACCCCCTCCCTTTTGAGACTAAGTACAAAACGTTTCCATGGAAACCAAGAAAAATAAAAATGCCAAACTTCTGCAAATAGCAAAAGGCACCACTTCAAGATCTGTCTCATATATCTGCCAAGTTCTGTTGAAAGATATTGATCGGTTTTCGAGTTGTGCTTCGAAAACGAAGGTCACCCCTCCCTTTTGAGATTAAGTTCAACTCGTTTCCATGGAAACCAAGAAAAATAGAAATGTCAACAATCTGTAAAGATAAAAAGGCACCACTTTAGGTCCTGTTTGATATAACTACCAATTTTTGCTGAAAAATATTGACCGGTTTTCGAGTTATGCTCCGGAAACGAAGGCCACCTCTCCCTTTTGAGGCTAAGTCCGAATCGTTTTCATGGAAACCGGGGGAAATGGAAATGCCAAAAATCTGTAAATAGCAAAATGCACCACCTTAGGTTCTGTTTGATATATCTACTATTTTTTGTTGAAAAATATTTAACGGTTTTTGAGCTATGCTCCGGAAACAAAATGATTACGGACGGACGGACTGACAGACGGACGAGGCGTCGACTATATCCCCCCGCATTACATGCCGGGGAAAAAAGAATATGGGTTCTGACAACACTGAAAGAGCCTGCAACTAGTGCAAGTAATGTTAGCTCCAAAGTTTTTACACTCGGTCACAAGTGGGGATCGATCCAGGCACGGCGCGCTTTAGACAGCCCCAATGGATGTGATGTCTGTGAATGCATGTCTGAGATTAAGGCCAATTTGTCAAAAATGAAAGCAAATATCATCTATAGTTGATGATGATTTTTATGGAGAAGCATGTACAATGTGAATGCCCCCTATAATTTATGTACAAAGTAAGTGACCCCCCTGCATGTCATGTACAACATCAATGACCCCTTCCTCCCCTTCCAAGCATACTTTTTAAATATTTTTATGTACAAAATTGCTCACTTCCCTAGAAACATGTGTACAAAATTGATGAACCCCCTACCTCCTCAGAACAAAATGGGTGCCCCCTTAAAATCATCATCATCATCACTCACGCACGCACGCACGCACACACACACACACACACCATCCTATAAATTATGAACGGTCCCTTACTCTGTCGCATAGGTGCAACTGAAGTCATTGACATATTCTAACCAAAGGAGAACGGTGTTAGTACCTTCACCGAAACGTCGCATTTATAATTAAATAAGTTGACTATCCATAGAACTTGGTTTTCTTTCATCTTTTCACCTCAAAGAAGATATTTTAACCACATTATTTCCCTTCTGCCCAGCCCTCCCTGCAATGCTAAAGCCCTAAATGTCGAGATTTCCCCAGGCTCCTGAATCTCCCAACTCACTGAGGCTCCTATTCAGTTTAGAATGAATTTGTTTGTTTCTATCAAAATTATATATTTTCAGAGATTAAGCGTACTAGTATTGATTTAAAACTTAAACGCACAATGCCACACATTTTGGAGAATATTTTGGCCTATATATTATATATTAGGGGCATATGCACTCACTTAAGCTTCCTATTGATGCAATAAAAGACTTATTATCCCTTATGACTTGCCTGAAATCGGTAATTGAAACTTCGAGGCGAACAGCTTCCAAACAAGAACACTTGCCATACATGGGATGTAAACGATTCCTTCGTACATCGATAACTGTTGCACACGGTGTTATCAGTGTTTGCCGAACTGGCCTCAATCACAAGTTGCGTTATAGGAAATTCGTAAACAGCGCTCCAAGGGACATAATTGCATTAATTCATGCTAAGTTTTTAATTTTATACTGTAATCTAAATACGTAATTTGTTTTGGAATAAATAATACGGTAGCTGCCCTGAGGGCTGATAGTTAGTATTATTGAGAGAAATTGCAGTATGTATTTTTAGAGAAGTGTGGTGTGATATTGTGCCTTTAAAGAGCGAATAGAGACGTGATAGAAGCCGTATCTGCATTTAAAACCTCGAGGACCCTTATCATCTGTACTACCTAGGCATATCATTGTATTAAGTTTTGCATGTTTGGTTACATTTATCTGTTTGAATTGACTTTGGAATGAGGTCAACAGAAACCCAGAAGGCTCGGATTACATTTTTTTGCGCACTCAGGGCATTTCACTTATGTAATCCTGATGAAAACGACGTATGGATGATGACCAGCGTTACCTGTAGATTTCACAGCGCCAGGATGTGTTTGTTACTGATGTGTCAGCCATGGTAAAATTTAACCCGAGTCCTTGGTGTCAGCTTGATGTACTGTGTGAATCAGGGTATTTTAGACCAGGTTTCTGAGCGGATGTTACTTAAATATAGGAATAATATAATATGTCAACGACTGTGATTTACCAGTCATGATTGTCCAACGAAACAAATTCTATTTAAACGAAAATTCAGTGAAAATTACATATGTTCACATGGATGGGTCTTTTAAGGAAATATTACGTTTTATATGCTATATATTAATTTTCAGCATCATCGTACTGTAATCTGAAAAACGAGATGCATTGCGCTTGTGTAGTAAATCTGCTTCATAAGCTGTCGTGGGTAGTGGATTAGCCGAGTTCTCTCGTCACGCCATACACTCGGGATTTCGCTGGAAGGTTTCATGAAATAATGAAATTGTCGTGTGTTCATTGTAATTTCTGTATTCTGAATTGCAGCTGAATTTGACACGTGTTTCTTCATTCATTTCTCAGCTGAAGATATGAAAAGTAGTGAAAATGTTCAACGGAGCGGTGTATTTTCAGCGTACCATGTAGTGCCACGGAATACTAATTAGATTCGCAGGAGTTCCCTTTCCTTTGTCATTATTTGTTAAGTTTTCAGGTCAACATTTTAGTCCAGTTTTTCGGTACCAAACAAAAGCACAACACCATGCAGCCGTCTTCTCAGACCGTCAGCACACAATTTCAGATCCACAAATTTCAAGATTTCAGATTTCATTGCTACGCTGCATCTTCAGAGTTCTCGGGTTCTAATGGTTGAATCTGGAGATTTGCAAGTCATTTGAAACAGCTGCCTTCTCCCTGCCATGTGTTTCTTATATGCAAAGTAATTACACTTCCTCTTGATCGACAGGACCTTCTTTTGGCATGTATCAATGCTGATTGGCTACCGACTTTATGGGCGTGTCAGGTTACGTGCATAAATTACACACTCACCCAATTCACGTCTCGCCACATCATGTAGTTCTACGTCAGGAAGAGTCGTATGAATGTCTCTAAACTCTTGGTGGAGAGATCATATCAGATTGTATCTTGTGAAATGTAAACACTGGAGATTGTGTTCGATATGTTGGGAAAACTGATTGTCGGAAATTGGACGTCATCTGTCTCGTCGCTCAGTTGTGTGGTGAGAATTTTGTCACTCAATCTTTAATATGCACAGATCTAAATATGATCTTGGTACAAATTGCGGAATTAACATAGCTTGAAACCAAACATCGAAGTTTTTGGCCGAGTACAAATCAAGTATATGCAGAGAAATACTTGATACCAAAATGAAACCCTCCGAACGTCTACATGACAATGGGGTGTCATATAGTAACGTATAACAAACATATAATACATACATATCATACGACTGTCATCGGTCGGTTGCTTTGTGCCTTGGTCAACCCAAAACAACCACATTATAATTAACCCTCTGAACGTCTACATGATAGTGGGATGTCTTATAACAGTGTTTGCCCTTAACCCTGAAAGGCTGCAGGCCCTAAGGACCCAGAACCCTAAAGGGTTCTGGGTCCTAATCTGAATGTGTAGGCCCTATCTTTTAATATGGAACTAATAATCTTAGTTATTGTTGATGAAAACGCTGTCGGCCTTAAGGACATGCAGACAACAATAGTTGTGGGTCCGAGTGGTTTTCAGTCGGCTTCGGGCCTAAGGACAGACGTAATTTCGAACGCTGTCATATAACAACATAAAGTGAGTGAGTGAGTTTAGATTTACGCCACACTCAGCAATATTCCAGCTATATGGCGGCTATAGCAACATATAACAGACATATAACACATACATATCATATGACTGTCATCGGCCGGTTGTTTAGAACATTGTTTAACCGAAGACAAACGCATCATATGATAAAAATAATTTATTTCTTTTTACCCACAAATAGAAACGGTACAGAACGAAAGGATTTCCTGACGTAACTTGGATATATGCAAGTCTATAGATGGATGGACATGTAGTGAAACATGAAACATTGGTGGGTTGCTGGCAATATGTCTGGCTGAAGGGATAGTGTAAATCCAGCTAGGCTCCATGCAGGTAGCAAAGTAATGCAAGTCCCCATGGTTCCTAGTATGGTGATCTACCTTCAGTTGTTGGCGATATATAGCCCGTGTTTTATACTGTATTGTCTTCTTTAATTGGAATGTTTTAGGTTTGCTCGCTAGTTTTATATTCATGTCAGTGATTCTCTAGTATTTTTACTGTCCATCGTTGACAGGTTTTAATCTTCAAAATGTTTTCACTTTTTATTGTATAAATTGTTTTCGTCACGATATGGCTGAGATATTGCCGATGTGACGTTAAATATTAACTCACTCACTCACTCACTCTTATGATTTCTTAAAATGGAATGTCCATAATTAACTGTCAGGAACCTGATTCTGTATGGGACATGTGGGTGGCGGCTGCGCCAGGCTGAGGACTCTGTCTCCTACCTAATGTGAACACCTGGTGCCTTCTATTTAACTGTGGGAAAGCCTGTGCTTTATTGCTTACATTATGTAGGGTGGATAGCAGCATTAAGCGATATTACAGTTACGTAAAACTGGTGATCTGGTGTCAGTGATACCTTTAATGAACACAAACATACTGAAACTGAAGGTATCGTCTACCTTTTATGACAATAATTTTATTGAATTTTCTATAAAGAGCGGAACATATAGTTTAAAAATATCTTAAATGTCAATCATGTAAGAAAGCGACGTTGGTACAGTATACTATATACACGCTGTGCGTGTAGGGGATGATATATTTTACAGTGATTCATTTAAAGGAAACATAGATATTGTTGAAGTATGAGTTTTATGAGGTATAGATTCTGCCTAGTGCTGCTCAAATCTGGTTATGTTAACATTATTTGGTAATAGTGGAAATATGGTGCGAGTAAGAGGCAGGAACGCTTAACGGCCTTTAAGACAATGTCAGACAAAACGGGGATGTAGAGCAATTGTTGTTCAGTCCTTCACGGTATACCCTTTGTTCTGAGACTAATCCTTCACCTCGTGCTGTGGTAACAATGGCCTATTCACTAACTTTACACTCTAATCGTGAAACTGTTTATTCCAGGAAGGATTGATAGATTTGTTACATGCACATTAACAAAGCTTCACGTGCTACACTGACGGACAAAAGAAAGTATACACCCATATATTACGGTGGTTGAAAGTAAAACAAACAAGAAACGGTACTTCGATAGTGATATCAGATAGTGATATCAGAGCTGTGTTTTGGACCTTACGTGTGTTGTGTGTTGGTCCAATCAACAGTTTCTTTTGATTTTGTTTCTTTAACATACATGTATATCAAATCAGAGGTTCCATCTTGTCAAGTTACGGCTTACATTAATTTACCTCTCTCAAAGATTCGGTTTATGATCTATTTCACATTATTACATATTAGTATCTTTAATAAGCCCTCTTAGCACACTAATCAAACTTGTAAATAAATTAAGAATAAATTGTGAAAATCAAATATAGGACGTTTATGTTCAGTAAATTCAAATATGATAGAAAACATTTTACATAATACTTGTGTCAATGATCTATTCCAGCTATATGGCGGCTATAGCAACATATAACAGACATATAACACATACATATCATATGACTGTCATCGGCCGGTTGTTTAGAACATTGTTTAACCGAAGACAAACGCATCATATGATAAAAATAATTTATTTCTTTTTACCCACAAATAGAAACGGTACAGAACAAAAGGATTTCCTGACGTAACTTGGATATATGCAAGTCTATAGATGGATGGACATGTAGTGAAACATGAAACATTGGTGGGTTGCTGGCAATATGTCTGGCTGAAGGGATAGTGTAAATCCAGCTAGGCTCCATGCAGGTAGCAAAAGTAATGCAAGTCCCCATGGTTCCTAGTATGGTGATCTACCTTCAGTTGTTGGCGATATATAGCCCGTGTTTTATACTGTATTGTCTTCTTTAATTGGAATGTTTTAGGTTTGCTCGCTAGTTTTATATTCATGTCAGTGATTCTCTAGTATTTTTACTGTCCATCGTTGACAGGTTTTAATCTTCAAAATGTTTTCACTTTTTATTGTATAAATTGTTTTCGTCACGATATGGCTGAGATATTGCCGATGTGACGTTAAATATTAACTCACTCACTCACTCACTCTTATGATTTCTTAAAATGGAATGTCCATAATTAACTGTCAGGAACCTGATTCTGTATGGGACATGTGTGGGTGGCGGCTGCGCCAGGCTGAGGACTCTGTCTCCTACCTAATGTGAACACCTGGTGCCTTCTATTTAACTGTGGGAAAGCCTGTGCTTTATTGCTTACATTATGTAGGGTGGATAGCAGCATTAAGCGATATTACAGTTACGTAAAACTGGTGATCTGGTGTCAGTGATACCTTTAATGAACACAAACATACTGAAACTGAAGGTATCGTCTACCTTTTATGACAATAATTTTATTGAATTTTCTATAAAGAGCGGAACATATAGTTTAAAAATATCTTAAATGTCAATCATGTAAGAAAGCGACGTTGGTACAGTATACTATATACACGCTGTGCGTGTAGGGGATGATATATTTTACAGTGATTCATTTAAAGGAAACATAGATATTGTTGAAGTATGAGTTTTTATGAGGTATAGATTCTGCCTAGTGCTGCTCAAATCTGGTTATGTTAACATTATTTGGTAATAGTGGAAATATGGTGCGAGTAAGAGGCAGGAACGCTTAACGGCCTTTAAGACAATGTCAGACAAAACGGGGATGTAGAGCAATTGTTGTTCAGTCCTTCACGGTATACCCTTTGTTCTGAGACTAATCCTTCACCTCGTGCTGTGGTAACAATGGCCTATTCACTAACTTTACACTCTAATCGTGAAACTGTTTATTCCAGGAAGGATTGATAGATTTGTTACATGCACATTAACAAAGCTTCACGTGCTACACTGACGGACAAAAGAAAGTATACACCCATATATTACGGTGGTTGAAAGTAAAACAAACAAGAAACGGTACTTCGATAGTGATATCAGATAGTGATATCAGAGCTGTGTTTTGGACCTTACGTGTGTTGTGTGTTGGTCCAATCAACAGTTTCTTTTGATTTTGTTTCTTTAACATACATGTATATCAAATCAGAGGTTCCATCTTGTCAAGTTACGGCTTACATTAATTTACCTCTCTCAAAGATTCGGTTTATGATCTATTTCACATTATTACATATTAGTATCTTTAATAAGCCCTCTTAGCACACTAATCAAACTTGTAAATAAATTAAGAATAAATTGTGAAAATCAAATATAGGACGTTTATGTTCAGTAAATTCAAATATGATAGAAAACATTTTACATAATACTTGTGTCAAAGAGGGAAAGTAAATATGTTTTCTATTTATGTCAACAGAAATATGTAACGATATTCTACTTTTCAAATGATTATGTTCTTTAGAATTTCTCGCTCTCTTTCTTCTTGAATGAATTTACTTTGTCCACATCCGCATCTTCCAAAGTATCAAGATAGTATTCCGTCTTGCTGTTCGTTCTGAAGAAATAAAGTATTACCAAGTATTAATTTTACAATGATTATGTGGTAACTATAATTTTCAAAACATCCAACTGCATATTTGTTACATTGAAAATGTGAATATCTTTCAAAATGACCTTAAAAGTTAGCACTTAATTTCCATTGAGATAGTTATATGCACAAAATTAACAGTGTACATTAGGAATCGTTCATAATTTATGGCTGCGGGGTGATGATGATTATTATAGAGAAGCATGTGCAATGTGAATGTCTCCCCTTCCCCTCTCCCCTAAAATATATGTACAAAGTAAGTGACCCCCTGCATGTCATGTACAACATCAATGGACCCTCACCCATAATTTTAAGCATAAGTTTTAAATATTGTTATGTACAAAATTGCTGACCCCATAGTACATGTGTACAAAATTGATGACACCCCCTACCTCCCAGAACTAAATGGGTGGAACTCCCCTCTCTTTAAAGTCGTTATGACCCCTCTAGGCATAAAATATGAATGGCCCCTTATTAGTCATACCTTCCAAACACTTTCGCATCGTCGATGGTTTCTGGGAGCCTTCGGTTCAGGGTTTCCGGAAGTAAAAGTGAAAGTAGACCTGCACCAACACTCACGGCTCCGAAAACAATCAATGGAAGCGCTACCTTCAGATCCCCACCCACCAGGAGGCCCTGTATAACAGTTACAGTGTGTAGTGCTTCACGTTGAAGGTTCGGGCTTAGTTGTAGTAGAGAAAGTCAGGATACGGAAAATACCATTTACATTTCTTATATTCAGAGAATACCGCAAGCACAGTGAAAGTCCTCCACTGTTGTTATACCTACCACCTCATTGTTAGCTAGGTGAGGGAAGTTGACCTTGTAACTATCTAATGTGAATGACGGATTGCTTGTTTTTAAATTTGGTGCTATGACATTTTCTACTTGTTAATAATAATGTAATGAATATATATGTAGAAACAACTACTCTTAGACTTTGTATTTAAAATGTGTATAAATTCAGACTTGATCTCGTCACTATATGGCTGGAATAATGCCGATGTGACGTAAACCACAACTCAATTCAACGTTATACCTACCAGGTCAGCGACGTAAGGGGAGACAATTCCGCCCACACGTGCAAATGTGGAACTGGCGCCCATTCCGGAGCTACGGACAACAGTCGGAAACAGTTCGGCAGAAAATACGTATATGATGGCAAACGCTGCAGAAGCTCCAAGTTTCCCAATCATTGACAGTGTCGTGGTAATCCAGGCGTGAGCTGAAACAAATTATATATAAATAATAAAATCAAAACCCTCTCTACAATTCATAGAATTGAGTGAGTGAGTGAGTTTAGTTTTACGCCGCACTCAGCAATATTCCAGCTATATAGCGGCGGTCTGTAAATAATCGAGTCTGGACCATAATATAACAGCATGAGCATTGATCTACGCAACTGGGATACGATGACATGTGTCAACCAAGTCAGCGAGCCTGACCACCCGATCCTGTCAGTCGCCTCTTACGACAAGCATGGGTTACTGAAGATCAGTTCTAACCCGGGTACAATTCATAAAAAGCTCTGCTCAAAAAAAAACCTGTACGTTTCACGAACATGCAAACAGATGGTGTAAGTCAAAATAGAGAATTACATTGTATATGTATATCGGATATAAGTTTAAATTCTATGAACTTTCCAATCTACGTCTAGCATAAAACCGGAGACCTTGCATGCTGTGACCCTGATCAAATAAGCTTAGAGGACCGTTGCATGTTCTATGAGATCTTCTCAGTACAAATTTGTAGCCATTTTTGGACGAAGGACGCAATAGTTGCCCTATCAACTTCTTTTATGTTTGTATATTCTTCTAACATGCGGCAATATCAAGGTCTGGAAAGTTTATTATGGTTATTTATGCTATTGGCATTAATAATTCAAATTTTCGACTCTTTGGTTTTAAGTTACCAATGACAGCAGTTATTGTACGGTTGTTTCTCGTCATCTTATATTATGAAGACAAAAATGAACGAAAACTTGTGACCGTTTATTATCACCCCAACGAAGACACCTTCCGGATATTATGAGAAGATAATATAAATAGAATCTCACAGCTGTCGCCATACATGACCGGAAACATGGTGAGCAGACACGCTACACCACCCAGCATCATACTCCCACAATGCAGGTTCTTCCTTCCGGTACGGTCGAGCAGGATGATGCATAGGACGTAAGCTACAGTCTCCATGATGTTAGCGATGGTGAAGTTGAGGTAGATGTCTCCGCTGAGGTTTTGTACGTTCAGTCCGAGACCATAGTACACCATGCTGACTACAAACCTAAAACACACCATGAAAACTTTGCATTATTCTTAAATTATTCTAGCACCACAAATTAGCATTGCATTCGGCGTCCCTTATTCACCAGTTTGATGACTTGAGCTCTCACCAATCACAGCCGGAGAAAGTACAAAATGCCAGTTACCCGAAATATGTAAGTTAGGACAGTGTTTGGCCTTAACCCTGAAAGGCTGCAGGCTCTAAGGACCCAGAACCATTAAAAGTTGTGGGTTCTGATCAGAATATGTAGGCCCTATATTTTAGCTACAATATAAGTAATTCCCAGCACACAGAAAATGAGACAACTGACAAACTGGGTTAAAGAGTTTAATTTACAACAAAATCAACATCCATGTCAAGATCCAAATCCTCCTCGAAACACCTGCTGATCGAGATAAAAGCTAGAAATTACCGAATGATAATTTCTGAAAAATAATACTCTAAGTTATTGGGGATGGAAAAGCTGTCTGCCATATAAGGACCTGCAGAAAACAAAAGCTGTGGGTCCGACTGGTTTTCAGTCGGCTTCGAGCCTAAGGACCGACGGTAATTTTGAACGCTGATATCAATGAAGACATTTGTCCCACGTACAGACTATAATGACTAATGACTATGATGAAGACCAAATGCTCTTATATTTGAGGGTGGCATGTGACAGGTGTCCAACAGACATCAGTCATAACGAGTCAATAGAATTCAAATATGGAATGAAGCTCAGCAATTTAATGATGTAACATAGATAGCGGATCCTACCCACCAATTCACGAATATGACCAAAGTCCTTATGAGGAGAACTGGCGTAGTGAACATTTCCCACACCCTTGCTTGAGGCTGGTTCAGATCCAGAGTTGATTTGTCGAATATTTTTGGGGGAAGGTCAACGCCGTTCACTTCTGCCGCCTTCCGTATAATCTGTTCCGCTTCAGCGTCCCTCCCACGTGACAGTAGCCATCTTGCAGACTCGGGAATAAACCTATAAGAAAGATGTAATGTTGAAAACTGACTTCTGCACGGGAACGTACCCAAACATTTTCATGTAAAGACCACTTCAACTTTCAACAAATAACGTGCTTAGCAGAGTCCAAAAAGCCTCAACAAGATATAGATGTACTGACAAGAATTTCATTGATCAGGAATAATATCACTACTATGGGAAATGGGGAAAACACTAACCACCACATGAATAACATAAGTACGGGCGGCACAGAGACAACCAGTTGTAGATGTTGCCAGTCTCGTAGAGCATAAGCCAGGGCTCCCAGGATGAACAGGCCGAGGCACCAGAACAGTTCGATGACAATTCCAGCGAGTACTCTTTTGGAGGGCCCGACAAGTTCCATCCCTGTGATTCCACAATACTTAATGCAGCGTCCAAATATATATAAATAATAAATGTATATATTTTCAAATTTAATGCCATATGCTTATGTGAGGTGAATGACTATTCGTTAACAATGATTTCATGATTATAGAGGAGCAACAGAGAGATTTAACTCCGCTTTAATCAGTGTTCATGTTGTATCAGCTTGTGTCAGCGTGTCTGCTGAATGTGGGGTGAAATGTTGACGTTACGCTGGTTTCAGATGATTCCCGCTTTGGTGAAACTCACGAGCACTGGTATAGCGCTGACAAACCAAGAGTGAGTGAGTGAGTTTAGTTTTACGCCACTTTTAGCAATATTCCAGCAATATCACGGCGAGAGACACCAGAAATGGGCTTCACACATTGTACCCATATGGGACAAACATACTGGGACTCACTAACTAATGTTTGAGGCGTACACAAAGAACACAGCTCTACACAGCGGTTTGCGGCACCTTAAAGCATTGTGCCTGTGCCCCATAATACCTGCAGTACTAGTCTGTCTCAGTACCTGAACCACATTATTTTCCCCACCACCTGGCCCTTTCTAAATCTCTCGTCTCCCTGGGGCTCCTTTTCAATTTAAATGGGTTTGTTTGTTCCTACCAAAATTATATAAATTCAGAGACTAAGCGTCAGCCTACTGCAGTACTTACCAATGACAAAGGAGGTCATGAAGACTCCAGTGCTAGAGACACCGTTGATAAACCTGAGGGCAATAAAGCCCACCATGTTGGGGGCGAAAGCAATGCTGATGCTAGATGCGCAGTGGAAAAATATGCTTAAGAAAAACGTCTTCTTTCTGCCAATCCTGAAAGAAAAGATCTTGAATGAATGGCTGTTAATGGCTGTATACTCAATAACCGATAGAAGTAACTGTGCTTCACATAACTTTATGTAGACGTTCTGTTAAAAATATGAATATGTGGTCATTCGTGTGATCAATGTTCTATCACAACATCCATGCCTGGTAACAGGAGAAGGAAGGTCTTGCCCTGAAAGATTGGTGGTGTAAACGTCATTGATCAGTGTCAATATTGGGTGTATCCGCCATTTACGTTAGTACACGTAACGCAGAGGCAGATCACTGAAGACACCAGATGATCGATAACAGGCTTTGGGATGATGTTCCAAATGTCAAACAGACATTTGTCCAACTGTACTTAAATTACCAGCTGGTTCCGGTCCTG
Organism: Haliotis rubra; assembly: GCF_003918875.1. Classification (NCBI taxonomy): domain Eukaryota; kingdom Metazoa; phylum Mollusca; class Gastropoda; order Lepetellida; family Haliotidae; genus Haliotis; species Haliotis rubra. The sequence goes on from NW_025767157.1 coordinate 2,850,829, forward strand.
TTGTAGGCATCGGCTCTGCTCATCCCAGACACGTTCGTTGAGAGACGAGATTGGGAAAAAACCCAGCCGGCTATGGCAGTACATTTGGCTGAAGAAATCGATACCAACGAGTTACAAGACGTACAAACTGTGTGCCGCCCTGCATTTGTACAAATGATCTGAAACCGATCGGTACGCCATTCAAATATACCATTAAAAGTGGTGGATTTTTATTCTCGAAGGAATTGTGAAGAAAACCCATATCATTTCACTTCTACAACAAAGTTGACGACGTTGAGAAACGTAAGCGTCACTCAAACGCTTGCAGACCCTTTCGCGACCAGCAGTGCTATGCAGATGAAACTTTCACTAATCTATTATAGTCCCAGTCTACTGAACACCAGTAGGTGTGTACACCAAGCTAGGTGTGCCTGTCGGTCCCATACGTTGAAGCAAGCTTGACGTCAGTACCGGATGTCATGCTCCCCCAACTGTTGCGTATGGTCCTGCCACTAATTGGTCTCAACCGAGGAATTGTCCCAACTGTGAATGTCGCAGTTTGGTATCGATTACGTTGATCGACCAACCGAATATGGTAGACGTGATGTGAAAGCCTTGCCGTAGATAACGTCTCCAAAGAGATCATACTGTTTTTCGATCAACATTAATATTTCTGGCAACTTAATATGGCGCCCATCCTGTTTGTTGCGCCTTGACGTTGATTTTCAGCAATCCACGGCACCTCATAATGTCTTGCATTGCGTAACCGTGTTTCCGAGCACATGATAACTAAATAATCGTTGTTCTCATTAAACAATACTTATGTTATCATCATACTCCCAATAAACGTACATGCATATTGTGAATCACGAGTCAAGTCGAGAGAAATGTTCATGAACGTGTATATAAAAAAAGCCGTTATATATTTTCAGAACATAATTATCCAACTTTATATGAAGCTCAGCTACTTTGTCTGTTCGTATACATCACACGATTTAGACATGGTGTTCTCTATCTGTTTCTGGTGTGAACATAAGGAAAAAATACATTTGATGGAACCTCAATCGCATTCTTAAGTTGGAAGAAATCAATGGCGAGTAACGAACGGTGTTCATGATCATCCTCTCCATCTAATACACAAAACTGTCATGATTTAATCTAAACAGTCACAAATATAAAAAGGTAGAAAGTATTCAAATTTGAGAAAACACACAAAGTAATCTGCTGTTTTGCTCTCACAGTCAATGCATGCATGAAAAACGACCTGTACTGTCACATTGACCTAAAACGTAGTTTAAATGTGTTTGTCAAGACAGCGCGCTACACCATGCATTAAATCAGGATGTAGTGCAGATTCAAAAACAGGTTAATGTATCGTGTTACGTTTAGAGACATCTCGTCCTCAACCGTCCGTCCACATAAACACTCTTTGTTAGCAGTCAACGACCTGTTTGTGCAAAGTGACCATCTTCCATTCATCACTCTGGCATGTGTAGGTAATTGATATTTATTACCCACGAGGTCAACGTATGGGTAGTTGCATACATAGAGAATACTACACGAGGTCTCATTACATACGAATTATACGAAACGAGTGTCCTTCCTATGGTATCTGACCGAGCGAAAGCGAGGTCAGATATCATAGGAAGGTCACGAGTTTCGTATAATTCGTATGTAATGAGACCGAGTGTGGTATTTTATTTATTACCCACGTCTTACATGCATTAAATTGACAAAATAGCGTATTTTTTGTTATGTTTTTGGTTTCAAACCGAAACCGGTTTCATAAAGAGGTTGCGGAAGAGTTTGTACTGCAGTACAATATTTGCATGACGTCACACTGTAATGACGTCACTGCCTTGGTAACCGACGTCACGATGCATGTCCGTTGTCATCGCCTCGTACAGCCTTCTACAGCAAACTACTCCGTAGCACCCCGTCTCTTAGTTTGCATTTGCTACATTCGGCTAACATCACTGGTGGAAACATTGCGCTTATGTTTTTCGACGGATATACAGTCTCAGTTCGACTCACAGTTAAACAGCGACACGGCAACGTTCGCAATGTTTACATTCCCACAATGCATTAAGTTGTAGAATGAATGAATTCACGTGTTTGTTATGAATGAAAAAATAGTTACGTCAGAATGTGACCTAATTGAGAGGTCATCGGTTATCCAATAAAATCGTTAGAATTTCAGGTCAAGTCGTTACGACACAGGTCAACGCGATACGACACTCGTGTGACAGGTTTTATACGAGATCAGTATGCAACTACCCATACGTTGACCACGTGGGTAAAAATAATCTCGTACGTCACACACGAGTGTCGTATCGCGTTGACCTGTGTCGTAACGACTTTTATTACCCACGTGGTCAACGTATGGGTAGTTGCATACCAATCTCGTACGTCACACGTGTGTCGTATCGCGTTGACCTGTGTCGTAACGACTTGACCTGAGATTCTAACGATTTGAATGGATAACCGATGACCTCTCAATTAGGTCACATTCTGACGTAACTATATTTTCATTCATAACAAACACGTGAGTTCATTCATTCTACAACTTAAATGCATTGTGGGAATGTAAGCATCGAGAACGTTGCCGTGTCGCTGTTTAATTGTGAGTCGAACTGAGACATTATATCTGTCGAAAAACATAAACGCAATGTTTCCACTAGTGATGTTAGCCGAATGAAGCAACTGGAAACCAAGAAACGAGGTGCAACGGAGTAGTTTACTGTAGGAGGCTGTACGAGGCGATGACAACATTACTGACATGCATCGTGACGTCGGTTACCATGACAGTGACGTCATTAGTGTGACGTCATGCAAATATTGTACTGCAGTACAAAACTCTTCCGCAACCTCTTTATGAAACCGGTTTCGGTTTGAAACCAAAAACATAACAAAAATACGCTATTTTGTCAATTTAAATGCATGTAAGACGTGGGTAATAAATAAAATACCACACTCGGTCTCATTACATACGAATTATACGAAACTCGTGACCTTCCTATGTTATCTGACCTCGCTTTCGCTCGGTCAGATACCATAGGAAGGACACTCGTTTCGTATAATTCGTATGTAATGAGACCTCGTGTAGTATTCTCTATGACCTGAGATTCTAACGAGTTGATTGGATAACCGATGACCTCTCAATTAGGTCATATTCTGACGTAACTATTCTTCAGATACCATAGGAAGGACACTCGTTTCGTATAATTCGTATGTAATGAGACCGAGTGTAGTATTCTCTATGTATGTGTCATCAAAGACACCATGTGATCATTATCGTCCATTGTACTTAATGTACTTAATGTACTCGGTGTAGGTACTTACAGGTCAGACAATAGGCCAAGGAATATTGCACCAACCAGGCTGCCCGCAAAGGTGATGGAGTTGGAGGTGGCTCGCCATCCTTTGTTCCCACATACGATGTTGAACTATATAACGAGAAAGGTGTTTATCATCCCAAACTGTGTTCCACAGGAGAGATCGCTTGTGTGAGATCATGATATCTCCTAGGAGATATCGTTTTGACAGTAGATTTTGTACAATGCCCTGACAATGCTATGACGTCATCAACTTGATGACGTCACAATGCTATGACATCACTGCACAGCAAGTCTAATGGTAGTACAGTGTTGAGAGATGTACATTTTTCATTGAAAACTAATGAAGAATGATTTTTGATGATAAACAGAATCTCACCCTCGTGTCTACTGATATCAATTATATCAACACGAGTTGATAAAGTTACAAATATCCGAGGCTGTTATGTTACAGTGTTGATCATTGTAAAACAGTGTTTAAACGAATTACGTAAAGTTATTTAGTTACTATATTTAGGTTAGGATTATAGGGTAATCTGGAAGCTTCAAGATCAGCCAGATTAATTTGACGTATATAAACCCCTGGAAGCTTTTACATAAAGGGACACGTGCTTGTCTCTGTCATAACACCAACAGTCCATGAGATTGTTATTTCCACCTGGGGTGTCCGACCTGGACTTGCCTTGGAAGCTTGACCTCTGTTGCTGCTAAGTGAATATTATTGTTAGTGACTTAACATCAGTTGCCACTGCTATTGTATTTCATACTGTCATTGATTAGTAGACTTAATTAATTCAATGTCATAATAAAGGGGTTAATTGTAAAACACTTCATTCTTGTTTTCTTTTTGGATACAATTTCTTTTACATACAGATTTCTAAGTGAACGTTTTGTTTCAGCTCGGAAACATACACGTCAACTTAATCGGGTAGTACGAATAGGTATTCTAGTAAACAGAAAGAGAAAGCATTTTCTCCGATCCATTCAAAACAATTCACCGCTATTTTGCCTTTCAAGCCTATATGAATCTGTTTTGGGGAACAATTGAGACTGGTTATTCTCTTGGGTTAATGTTTCATGTTCAGTGGTGTAGAAGGTAAAGGATTCCGTTACTTTCAAACGAAGACGTTTTGGGTTTAGATTTGTTGTGCAACATAGTGGGGATACATGTTCATGTCTCTAATCCAACATTTCTGTTGTAGTTGACTCACCACAGATATTGAACTCATGAAGACACTGGGGGACAAAACCCACCATGAGAGCCATCGACCCAGTCCAAGTAAATATAGAATGTTAGTGCCAAAGAATACACAGTGTTGACTATTCTCAGAAACAGATTTCATTTAGTGTAAAGAACAAAATAGCTGTGAAAATCATATAGTCTACTGAAAGTCAGTGATGATGGCGGGTGTTGGCAGAAGCTCAAGCATGTCATATCCTTCTGTTAGACACGCCATTCACACAATTTACATAAGAATTACTTATGTACTTATGTACGCCCCTACCGTACTCCTTTCGTACTAGACAAACATGTCATCTTGATCGTACAAAGGAACGAATCTGTGGCTTTTCGACTGACAAACTATAATTGCAAATTAATCAGAAGACGGTATGTGCACTTACTTGCGCAAGAGCTGTGGAGGTGAAGGTGGTTTTGTCGTACACCCAGGATGTACACTCTTGTGTCTGGTTGCCCGCTGTCAGGTTAGTGTACACGCTGCACTCTGACAACTTGGAAACACCCTTGTCATCACGTTCCCAGGGAATGGTTGTGTTGATGATGATGTCGTGAGTGCTACCCTGACTGTTGTAGGTATCATTGGCTAGGCCAGGGACTGCACACCTTGAAATAACACTCATTTTGTTACTTAATACTGCATTTATTATATCTGCTGATTCACAAACTATAATCACACGACAACAGTCATACGAAAACTTTATCACAAGATACCATATAATATATCTTGCAGTAATATTTGTATCATATATTCGAGCAACGAAACCATTTCCGTATTCATTATATATAATTCTACCATGACATTTAAGTATGTTCGTTTTTGATTGGCTGTTACTAAAAAAATAGAAGTGAACATTTTTCAATAACCACTTCTATAAGCCGGTACACTGCGCGTAGTGTCAAAACACTACGCAAGGGTAATGAGTGCATATTGAAAACGCGTTTTAGACGCATGGTAGAATGGAGATAATCCTATTGTGTTTACATTTTGGAAGTGATTATAGTTGGTTGAAAGCTGCAAAATGTCATTTAAAACCAAACGCGTTAGCGTGAGGTTTTAAATGAAACATTTAGCAGCGTTCAACCAACTATAATCACTTCCAAAATGTAAACTCAATAAGATTATCTCCTAATTAACCCGTGAAGATCCGGGTTAGAATTGATCTTCAATAACCCATGCTTGTCGTAAGAGGCGACTAAAGGGATCGGGTGGTCAGGCTTGCTGACTTGGTTGGCACATGTCATCGTATCCCAGTTGCGTAGATCGATGCTCCTGCTGTTGATCACTGGATTGTCTATTCCAGACTCGATTATTTAAAGACCGCCGCCATATAACTGGAATATTGCTGAGTGCGGCGTAAAACTAAACTCACTCACTCATTATATGTCATTTCCTCCACCTCCCTATCATAAAACATTTTGAAAGTTTTACTGTGGTCTTCGATGTTGTAACTTTGATCGAACATCTTCTGAGCAAGTCACATGACGTTCTTTGTAATTTTGATGAAACGAGCATGCTCAACTGTACGCCAAAGCTGTGAAAGGTAAACACCAAAGACTGAATAATGCTCGACATGAAGGGAAACTGACTATACAAATCATCCCTTTTGTCATACAGCCTTGGGAAGATTTTTTTGGTCACACTGAATCTCCATGCATAGATCTAAAAATATAACACATGAGGCCGGCTAACTTGTTTGCTATATATATTTCAAGTTCAGGTGGGTGAGTCTGTGGAAGGGAATGCCAATGGGTTTTTTGATGGTAATTGAACGATATATTAGGTCATCGATATACCTGCAAATTAAGTTAAACTTTTTGGCCAAGCTACCTCGTTTTATGAGGAATCCCTACAAAAAGCTGTCTTCTGACAATATATGACTATATATGAACATTTGTTTCTGAATGTCTGTCACATTTCCATAGCCAGGTGGGGCGGTGGGGTAGCCTAGTGGTTAAAGCGTTCACTCGTCACGCCGAAGACCCGGGTTCGATTCCCATCATGGGTACAGTGTGTGAAGACCATTTATGGTGCTCCCCGCCGTAATGTTGCTGGAATATTGCTAAAAGCGGCGTAAAACTAAACTCACTCACTCATTCAGTAGCCAGGCTGATATGTCATATAACGCCTCTCTTATGCTCAGTCACACGGGGAATATCTAATCACCATAGACGTCTGTACAGGGAACACGAGAATATGTCATTGTTAACTTAGCATGATTAAGACATGTGTGTTAAATCAGGCAGTTATCATGCATGCTCGGGACAGTGACATTTATCTCCGGGGAAAACACTTTATATATTCTTTACAATCAAGGTAAACAGATGGGTAGGGGCTGAATATACAGCTCCAGACAAACCTAACAAAAAGACAAAAAAGACAGAAAATGATTTTGAAAAGAACGTGAATAAGTTTTGTGTTCTGTCAGCTGCGTCGGTAAATTTATGGCTCAAATGTATCAGTGTATTCAAACATCACACAGGTCGTTTCATCGAGTTGAATAACATGGGTAGATAAAGATCTAAAGACAGCGTACCCGTGTGATGCATCTTCTTTATATGTTAACAGCAACAAACACAAAGATCGCATGAATCAAACCCCAAATCAGCAGCCACTGTACATATGTTCCCATGCTAGTAGTTAGATGTGGTAGACTTTAACGAGCTTCTAAATGGCTTTCCTCTGACATTAAGTTGACATGGTGCGATATACTTGACAAAACTGCGGTACATCCAAACTCTACAATACATTTGCACTTCCTATTTTTGCTGAGGCTCGTTTCATCATTTCTGTAAAAACGTAGTCATTTCAACTCCGATGAATATTAACTAGTGAGTGAGTATGGTTTTACGCCGCTTTTAGCTATATTCACCAGAAATGGGCTTCACACATTGTACCCATGTGGGGAATTGAACCCGGGTCTTTGGCGTGATGAGTGAACGCTTTAACCACTAGGCTACCCCACCGCCCCAAAATATTAAACAGATAAACTGTTTGTAATATGGTCAATGTGGTTTCCGATGGCAGGTTTACCTACGTCTGTAGGAGCGTGTGTTGGGAACCTGGCACCCCCGCCCACCCCCATCTCTTTGATGGGTGAAATACCCGCTGTGTAAGATGGTCGCAGAGATGTTTATGTCTGGTAACGTGCTGAGCTGTTACGATAATCCTGAAAACATCAGGCGGTATGAGGTCGTACATTGTCCTGCTGCAGAAATTGTTGACGTAAGAAGGGCACTACAAGACTTCATCCCTGTATATTTGGATGATATTCCGCCCCTCACATGCCCTTTGGTACACCATAAAGGGTGCTCAACATAGATGCAGTAACGTGCCATTCACTCTCTCCAAACAGGTCAGGCCATTTTTTAAGTTGAAGCGACTTTTATCAGAGAACAACAGCACCCTGCCTTTTGATAGACTTCTATGTGTGCACAGGATGTGTTTGGGTTCATGTTTTCTGATAACGTTTAAATGTATCGCTACATCTTTGATAAACTTTACAACTGAAGTAATACCGTATTTTGGTGGTTTAGTACATGTACTCATATTTATGTGGAAGACAGCCGTATATGTGCTCTGTAATCGGATAGTTATAAACCATATCGATCGCATAAACGCAGTGTGCATTGATATTGGAGAATCGTATGACTTCTTGCAGAAAACAGGAATGATTATTATTGGATAGTTATATAGCGCACAGATCCACGCACTAGTGCACGTTCAAGGCGCTGGTATTTTTTCCCTGGATCATCGGATGTCAATCACAACGGCACATCTTATCATCAATCTCAACTCCCTGGGGCGTATACAACTCTTGCTGCCACAAGGTCCACCGAGTTATTGCGGATTTCCCATCCTTACGAGGTACCCATTCAAAGCTGGGTGGACTGGGACACATAGTCACAGTACTTTGTCCAAGTTTACTACACATTGCTGTACCCACAACTAGGTGTTTGCACGTATTCATGTGGCCACCATCTGGTCATATACCAATGGATTCGTGGGTTCTTTTAAGTGCACAGGGTTGTGTACTGTACACTAGGGGTTGTGACAACACTGAAAGAGTCTGCACACAAAGTTGACGCCAAGGTTTTTACACCCAGTCACGTCTGACAGGTGAGACATGACCATATAAGGACTTTCACTATTGTATAAAAACACTACACATTACAAATACATGTCGGTTTTGTGCCATCACCAGGAGTTCACGTGTCGTAAATTGTGAGTAAATCATACATTGTTTGAGCACAACAAACACCATGAACCAATTTAATTGTTTTTAGCTACGCTGACATACAAAACCTTTCCCCAGTTAAAAGGTATAACTTTCGCTCCAGTAAGGATTTAGATAGTGGCATACCGACAAGAACTGATCCCAGCCTGAGTCCGGGGTCTGCTGCGCTAACGCGTCAGCGGGAACCAGGCTGGAAGGGATCCAGGGTCTCCAAGACGAATGGCGACGTATCCCATGTAACGTCTGATTTTTGCCTTTTGCGTGTCTTGCAGCAGTGTGTAGTAATACACGCTGTTATGTGACGTATCCCAGAACTTGAGCGATTGAAGACCAGTGTGCGATATAGCCACTGAGCAGTTTCCCCGTGGCTAATAAAAATCCAGTCGGGCCAGTATATCTCCACAGACACTGACCCGACTGGCTAGTCAATTTTCATGGGGTCATTTTGTAAATATATCACCCTCTCCGACTTTTTAAGTTATAATACACTATTAATTCCTTATATTCAGTGTCATTTTAGGATGGTGAACAGATTTTGAAGAGGAAAACTTTACTGAGAATTGCTGCAGATCAGCTGCTGAATATTTGCTTCTGGGTATGTCCAGAGTACATCCATGGAAACATACTGTTTTCAAACCCAATCACATTTTCCAGATTTCCAAATAAGTTCTCTAAGTTGGGCACTGTGACTGATTTGTTTACATTAATTATATACAGACAAATAAGGTGCACAAAGTAGTAAACGGGAAATATTTTCTGCTTTTTATTTACCATTTATTTTATTCATTAAAACATAGACACCCATGTTTTCAGATTATTTAACCAAGTTTGAACAACGCCAACGGATAAGTAAAGGCGCCACGCGCAACGTTGACAATCTATTTATAGATACCGAAACGATCTGCAACATGAATATGTGGATGTGTTCATGGTTTTTATAAAATTATGATGGAAATTTTTTGGGGAAAAAATCCAAGCAACAAAATTCAGTTACCCTTCCCCTGCTGATATCTTTGACGGAGGTGAATTGCTAGATAGATTAATTGATTCGAAAGAAAATACGCTTCCTATTCTCAGCAGCTGGCCGAGACGATTTTTCATCGGGCATGTAACTCATTTTCACTCGCCAATTGCAATCTGCCAACTAAAATATATTAAAAATCACATGCCTATAACTTGCCTCTTTAAATATCATTCACAAACGGGGGCGGCGGGGTAGCCTAATGGTTAAAGCGTTGGCTCGTCACGCCGAAGACCCGGGTTCGATTCCCCACATGGGCACAATGTGTGAAGCCCATTTCTGGTGTCCCCCACCGTGATGTTGCTGGAATATTGCTAAAAGCGGCGTAAAACTCAGTCAGTCAGTCGGATACCAAAGTACCACAAGCATAATTCATCAACAACGTACGTTTCGCTCGCGGTGACGCCATTGTGATTAGTCAGTGGTTGTCCCCCCTAACGTCAAAAACGAAGTGGGCGGGGCTTATCGGCCGGGACTGGATCGGTCTATTATGTGGCGTACCTGCTTTTCAAACGTGACATTCCCAGGCCCCAACGTGCCTCGACAGCGGTGAATTCCCAATTTAATGCATGTTCCGATCGCCCATGTTGTGCAGTCGGGCGTGACTAAAACCTCGCGAACTACAAACTCGCGTGACAAGTAGGCCCGGGGACCGGTATGAAAGCACTGTCTTTGTCCTGCCTACGGAAAATATACATATATACAGTCAGGTTCACAAGGTGCCCGTGTTTTCATTCGTCTATAGGGCTGGATCTTAGTCCCAATTTCAGTATTATATGACTACCTTTCTGGCCATGTGAGGATAAGTTACGGGTAGATAATAATAATTGAATATGTCACTCCACTCGCATTCGTTTGATTCTCGCTATATAACAACCATGGCATATATACCATTCAAAACAGCATTGGCATTGGCTAGTGGTATTCTCGCAAAATGGAATATCCCCTACTTCTTTTGAATGGTATATAACACCGGCCTGAATTCAGATTGCATATACTGTCCCTATAGATATTAACCGTATTGTGTCGCTAGTCCGCTGTTACTTCAAGGTTGGAATAGAACAGACAGCCCACACTCCTACCACTGAACAGACAGCAGTACCCTATCAAGTGGACGCTCATACGCCACAGCTGTTGGTATACTTTTTGTACACAATATTTATACTCCTCGTTTACTGTGTTTACTTATCGACCTCATAATATTGAAGTACTTTTTTAAAACATTACATATACATACATGTGTCCTAGTTTATCTGTGAATGGATTTCTGGTTAAATAGTATGTTTTAATAAAGACCCTGCAACCACATGTTTCGAGTAAAGGGGTATTATTGCTACAATCGATCTGTCAGTTCAATGCATACAGTTTAAACAATCCAGTCAGCATGAAAAAATGCCTTGTATGAAAGCGTCAAGTCACTGTTATCTTGCACGCGCACAGTGCGTGAATGCTTATAAATCGAGGTGACCTACACGTAGCATATAGTCGTGTCTGTCTTAAGCGGAATGTTATGTTATTTTATGTTCCAGAAAAAAAGTGAATAAATTTTATGATTCCGATTATATCACGTGTTTATGAGTGAGTGAGTGAGTTTAGTGAGTCGCCTTTACAACAAGCATGGGCTACTGAAGACCAAATCTTCACAGGTCATGCCAAAAGGCGTAAAAAAAGAGGTACTTATTGATACCCTGCCTGGTGGTGACAGCAGGAGGATGACTCAGGGCTGGACGGCTCGGAGTCAGTGCTGCGACTGGGTGGGGTTAAAGTGCCTGGTATGTCAATAGCCAAGCGCTATACAACCGCCTTTGCATCGGACGAGTAGAAACAGACAGACATACGAATATACAGAGAAACCCACAGCTGTACAAGCATGACACTATAATAAAAGTGCATTAATTCTGATCGCGATGTAAAAATTAAAACACACAGAAGAAACAAGAACTTCATGTGACATTTTATCGTAAAAATGTAAGCATACGATCGTTTTTTTATTGCTTCAACAAATATGTTTTGCCCATGCTGATCTCTAAATGTAGGGCGATCATTTTGCGAGACACCATATTTCTACCTGAAGTGATTCATGGATTGTGAAGTACGTGGTTATCGTCACGACGCCCATTTCATACACATGATGCGTTTATTGCTCAGTTTCTAACATTAAACCTAAAATCAACCAACGCATGTTTGGGAAGCACACCTGTTGTGTCAGGATAGCTCTTTCTTATTGTGTGTAGAATACAACCTGCCCCATGAAGAGCTCTGTAGACATTACTTATTTCATTCAATATATGTTACCAGGCAACCAATATATGAAACGTGTCATATGTCTGGCCATATTACCTTAGTCATCGGCTGGTTCAATGGTGTAAACAGGAGCTATCTCGTGGGGCACTGAACCCCAAAATGTAAACAAATAACGTATATTGCACTTACCTGTTGTCGGGAATAGCCAGGTAAAACACAGGTATGAGGGTCTGGAATGCTACCGATATTGCGGGGATGCATGCCAGCACATATATCCGTTTCTGGTACGGCCCGAACTCACCAAGGTGAGTAAGAATGTCATCAAACTTCATAGTTTTCCGTTTCCGATGATTCCCTCGATGGAGAGGTCAGCTGGCTCGCTAAAGAGACGCTTGCTATACTGACAGTGGTGGCAGGTTCGAGAGCAGGGCGCCTCAAGCTACAGCACAAAGGACAATAATACAGAGCTAAGCGAGTTGAAACCGTGATAAAAACAAGAATAGGGGGCAGATCTTATCGGTCTAAGTGAAGAGCAGAGATTCATCCAGGTACTGTCTGATGCAAGACTTTGTATTCCTGGAACCTGGCCAGTTATCTACAGAAATTTCCTTCTAAAATTCACGTCCTGTTCACACGGCCTTATCTACAGCCTAAAGTACACCTTGGTGTATAAACAAAGTACACCCTGGTGTGTGGACAAAGTACGCCCTGATGTATGTATGTACAAAGTACACCCTGATGCATAGAAATAGTACACCTTGATGTATGGACAAAGTACACCCTGGTATATGGACAAAGTACACCCCGTGTATGGACAAAGTACACCCTGATGTATGACAAAGCACACATTGGTGTATTGACAAAGTACACCTTGGTGTATGGACAAAGTACACCCCAGTGTATGGACAAAGTACACCCGGTGTATGGACAAAGTACACCCCGGTGTATGGACAAAGTACACCCCGGTGTATGGACAAAGTACACCCTGATGTATGACAAAGCACACATTGGTGTATGGACAAAGTACACCTGGGTGTATGGACAGAGTACACATAGGTGTATAGACAAGGTACACCCTGGTGTATGGACAAAGTACACCTTGGTGTATGGACAAAGTACACCCTGATGTACAGACAAAGTACACAATGCTGTATAGATGAAGTACACAATGATGTATAGATGAGGTACACCTTGATATTCGGGCAAAGTACACCAAGATTTATAGAAATAGTACACCTGATGTATGGACAAAGTACACCCTGATGTATAGACAAAGTACACCGTGATATATGGACAAAGTACACGCTGATATATGGACAAAGTACACCCTGATATATAGACAAAGTACACCCTGGTGTATGGACAAGGTACACCCTGGAGTATGGACAAAGTACACCCTGGTGTATATATATAGTCCCCCCTAATGTATAGACAAAGTACACCCTGATATATAGACAAAGTACACCCTGGTGTATGGACAAAGTTCACCCTGGTGTATGGACAAAGCACACCCTGATGTACAGATATAGTGCATCCTGATGTATGGACAAAGTGCACCATGATGTATGGACAAAGTGCACCTTGATGTATGGACAAAGTACACCCTGATGTATGGACAAAGTACACCCTGATGTACAGATATAGTATGTATGGACACATACATCCAGGTGAAAAGAAATAGTACACCGTTGTGTATAGACAAATTACATCCTGATGTATGAACAAAGTACACCTGAGAAAAAGAAATGAACTACGATCTTGGGGCCTGACGATTCCACGTCACATAGGGATACGATATACTTGATACAATACAATGATGTTCAATGAAATACGGTGAAACGCGATGATGTTCAATGACGTGACTCGAAAGAAAGTTCAATGTTTGGTTGCACCTAAACGAATATACGTTATATGATGAAAACGGTTCTGATGCAACAGGCTGATCAGAATTTAAAACTATAGTTGGATGTTGCTTATTTGCACGGTTACTTACGTAAGAAGAGCATTACCTACATATGACAAGTGTTATTATATTTTTCGGTTTCTACTTACAGAAGAAGACGCCATGTGTGAAGACGAATGCAGTCTGACATTTACTATTAGAACATGTCTAGATGTAATGATTTATTATCAGAATCCCAAGCTGGATCTAGACACAATTATTCTCCATCAGGCAATATATTCATCCTTCAAACTTTGCGTACAAAATATTAGGTAAACCGAAAGGTAATTTTTACTGTGCCTTTATTGATTTTAAAAAGGCGTTTGACTATGTTGATAGAAAGAAAATGATATATTTATTGAGTACTAACGGATTAACTGGTAAAATGTCAAATGTTCTACGTTTGTACTCATCAGTTAAGGCATGTATCAGGACAGATAAAGGAATCACTGAATGTTTCAAAAGGGTCTTCTGGTGTAAGACAGGGCTGTGTGCTCAGTCCTGTCCCATTTATATTTTTCATAAATGAATTTGTAACTGAAATGTATAATGAATGTGAAGTTTTTGTTTCACAAGATATTATTGATACAATGCTATTACTATTTGTAGATGATACTGCTTTATTATCATAATCAGGTATTGGCCTCCAGAAACAATGAAATGTTATTCAATCATATTGTGAGAAATGGGACCTTGAAGTAAACTTGGTAAAGACAAATGTTATCATTTTCAGAAAAGGTAGTATTCTTTATAAATTTGAAAGATGGACGTACTGTAATAAAGAAGTAAACGCTGTTTCACACTACAAATATTTAGGATTGATTGTATTCTCCAGATTAGCATGGTCCGCAGCCTGTATGCAGTTTGCTTTGCAAGCATCTAAAGTCTTGATTCCTGTATATAAGGTCTAGAAAAAAAAAGTTTATATCTTTCCCAGTTGTTTCTAAAGTTTTTGACAGAAAAACATCACCAATTCTTCTCTATGGTTACGAAATATGAGGACTCAGGTATAACGATTCCATCGAAAAGATGAATGCTTTATATCTTAAACATTTCTTAGGTGTTGGTAATTATGCCTCTAACAAAGCTATTTTAGGAGAAACTGATCGCACCAGTCTCTTTGTTTCATCACAGTTAAGGGCTGTCAAAGATTGGACAAAGCTACTTCGTATGAATTCAAGTAGATTTACTGTTCAATGTTATAACATGTTGAAAAGATTGGTTGATAATGGGAAAGATTCTTGAGTGTCTGATATAAGAAATATTCTTTTTGTGTCTGTTATTTCCCTTGATTGGATATCTCAAGATGTTTGAATTGATAAGTTATTTACGTTTATCCTTAGGCAAAGATTAAATGTCACAAAACTGGCGCTGTCAAATATCATCTTCAAGATTTCTGTGTCATTATGCAAAAATAAAATCATTACTTGTTCTTCAAAAATATGTTTCTGAACTACAGGTAAGAACTTTAAGAAGAGCTTTCTGTAAATTACGAATATCATTACACACTTTTTATGTTACTAATCTTAGAAAGAAAAATGTACATGGTTTAATTAAGTGAGTGAGTGAGTTTGGTTTTACACTCAGCAATATACCAGCTATATGGCGGCGGTCTGTAAATAATCGAGTCTGGATCTGACAGTCCAGTGATCAACAGCATGAGCATCAATCTACGCAGTTGGGATACGATGACATGTGTCAACCAAGTCAGCGAGCCTGACCACCCGATCCCGTTAGTCGCCTCTTACGACAAGCATGGGTTACTGAAGATCAATATTCTAACCCGGATCTTCACGGGTCGGTTAAATTAAGAGTTTATGTCATTATTGTAATGAAGGCTATATCGAAGATGAGTTTCATGTACTTTATTTTGAAAACATTATCAATTTCTTAGAAACAGATACCTCCCTCTGATCTCAACTGTGTACAAAGATGAACAACTAATGAAAAACACAAGAAACTCAAGAAATATCAATATGATATTATCTATTTCAATATTCCTAATAACTATTTTTGAAATTAGACGTTAATATATGTATGTTTATTTATATTTCCACGTTACTGTACAATGCCCAAACACACCACAACTATACTATAGGTCATCAAAACACCTTCTCTCTGTTTGATATATATGGTTTAATTTCAAGTTTCTATGTACGTTCATAATCTCTTTCTTTGAGGTTTAGAATCCAGGCGTTTCCTTCGACCAGTATGGGTCCCGTTCATGCTGATGGCGCTTGTCAGCATCCAGAATCAAGTTGAATCTGCCCATACGGAATTACCACTTCCACGGGGTTATATTTATCATCACTAAGATATATTAATGTTGAATGTGATGCTATGAATACTTTATTTACAAAACTGAAGAGAAAAAGTAGCACGGCATGTTGACAAGAAATCCTATTCGGTCGAACGAGGGACCACTTTGTGCAGAATTGCAAGCCTGACACTGACAAGTATGGACATAGGTTTGAAGCTTACTACAAAATGGGTTGATGCGCTACACACCGATATCAAATTTTCAAGATTAGACTCATAGTGACGAAAAACATTATGTACCAAAGCCTATTCGTCTCCCCTCGCTGCCATCTTTGACGATTTGTATGCCGTTTCGTGATGCTATGACTGCCGTGTTTGGATGCTATGAATGCTGTTTTGTACGCTCGGCGACCGTTCTCGCGCGCTTTTGTAGCTGATACGCGAGTTTTGTTTCCATTTCAAACGATTAGTCTTCGTAAACAGATTTCTGGGCAAATCCAGTACCAATCGGAACATGACTTCACCAGTAGACCAGAGCCAGGGATACTGTTTGTGAATGGTGGAACGACTATTGGCCATGTTATTCACTATTAACTCTCATTTAGTGTTGTGTCATAAGAATTTATGTCAAATCATATTGTGCGTCACAAGCTTTCGAAGCCAACTTAGCTTTTAAAGTTATAAGGCTATTTCTTCAGCAAAGAAATATAAACTCCCCTGTTCAAGAATTAAAATTCCCTGTAGGATCTCCAGTTTACACCCACACAATCTTCTTCTTCTTCTTTCTCTCTCTCTCTCTCTCTCTCACACACACACACATATGTATGTATGTATATATATATCGTATGATGTATATGCTCTATGGTTATATAACATTGTATATCATTCTTTTATTCTTTAAAAGGTTACTCTATTTTCAGTATTTCCAAGGTTTTCCCGAAAATTACTAAAGTTTGGTTGACATTTCTATTACGGATTTAGCGGTCCTATTTTGCTCCTATTGTGTATCTAGTGTTGTAACATATCAGACATCCCGTCGTGTTCAACTTATCCGAGCTGTGGGCAGCTCTTCTTCACAGGCGGATGATGTTATAAGTTAAATATGCATCCCTAAACCTTTTGGAAGTTACATCAAATTCCTTATTTATATTTGTGAGTACTTTAAGGTTCGGAAAGCAACGGAGACAGAATGTCAAGAGGGAAAGGAAAGGGCAGAAAACAGTCGCCATGAGAAACAGAACAGATTAATCTTACAGCAACCAATAAGACAGTTGAGTCGCCGATCAGTGATATCGGGTATTTTTCCAATTACGAGCTCAAGGTCAGATACAGTTTTTACGAATGAAAACGTCACTCTGTGCGCCATATCTGTACTAGGCGGGCTGTACGAGTGGCTGCTCTGTGAGTCTCGTATTTACGGGTCACCCGGGAGCACTGAGCCGTGACAATAGTAAATCTGCTTTCCACCGCCACGATGTTCCCATCTGACCCCGCCTTCACCCGCATGTTTATCGTATAGATACAAGGTTATGCTTATGCGCAACCACGTCCCGTGAATTTCTGGTTCATCTCTTGATTGTATGTAATTTGCAGAGGTTGTAGATGTATGGATCACTGAGAAACAGGCGCCATTGTGCGATGTGACACAAGGCAGGGTTGTATGGATGGATCACTGAGAAACAGGCGCCATTGTTTTGCGTAAAGGCAGGCAGGGCTTGTATCACTGGATGGATCACTGAGAAACAGGCGCCAGGCGCCATTGTGCGTGTAAGGCAGGGTTGTATGGATGGATCACTGAGAAACAGGCGCCATTGTGCGTGTAAGGCAGGGTTGTATGGATGGATCACTGAGAAACAGGCGCCATTGTGCGTGTAAGGCAAGGTTGTATGGATGGATCACTGAGAAACAGGCGCCATTGTGCGTGTAAGGCAGGGTTGTATGGATGGATCACTGAGAAACAGGCGCCATTGTGCGTGTAAGGCAAGGGTTGTATGGGTGGATCACTGAGAAACAGGCGCCATTGTGCGTGTAAGGCAGGGTTGTATGGATGGATCACTGAGAAACAGGCGCCATTGTGCGTGTAAGGCAGGGTTGTATGGATGGATCACTGAGAAACAGGCGCCATTGTGCGTGTAAAGGCAAGGTTGTATGGATGGATCACTGAGAAACAGGCGCCATTGTGCGTGTAAAAGGCAGGGTTGTATGGATGGATCACTGAGAAACAGGCGCCATTGTGCGTGTAAGGCAAGGTTGTATGGATGGATCACTGAGAAACAGGCGCCATTGTGCGTGTAAGGCAGGGTTGTATGGATGGATCACTGAGAAACAGGCGCCATTGTGCGTGTAAGGCAGGGTTGTATGGGTGGATCACTGAGAAACAGGCGCCATTGTGCGTGTAAGGCAGGGTTGTATGGATGGATCACTGAGAAACAGGCGCCATTGTGCGTGTAAGGCAAGGTTGTATGGATGGATCACTGAGAAACAGGCGCCATTGTGCGTGTAAGGCAAGGTTGTATGGGTGGATCACTGAGAAACAGGCGCCATTGTGCGTGTAAGGCCAGGTTGTATGGATGGATCACTGAGAAACAGGCGCCATTGTGCGTGTAAGGCAGGGTTGTATGGATGGATCACTGAGAAACAGGCGCCATTGTGCGTGTAAGGCAGGGTTGTATGGATGGATCACTGAGAAACAGGCGCCATTGTGCGTGTAAGGCAAGGTTGTATGTATGGATGGATCACTGAGAAACAGGCGCCATTGTGCGTGTAAGGCAGGGTTGTATGGATGGATCACTGAGAAACAGGCGCCATTGTGCGTGTAAGGCAGGGTTGTATGGATGGATCACTGAGAAACAGGCGCCATTGTGCGTGTAAGGCAAGGTTGTATGGGTGGATCACTGAGAAACAGGCGCCATTGTGCGTGTAAGGCAGGGTTGTATGGGTGGATCACTGAGAAACAGGCGCCATTGTGCGTGTAAGGCAAGGTTGTATGGATGGATCACTGAGAAACAGGCGCCATTGTGCGTGTGTAAGGCCAGGTTGTATGGATGGATCACTGAGAAACAGGCGCCATTGTGCGTGTAAAGGCAGGGTTGTATGGATGGATCACTGAGAAACAGGCGCCATTGTGCGTGTAAAGGCAGGGTTGTATGGGTGGATCACTGAGAAACAGGCGCCATTGTGCGTGTAAGGCAGGGTTGTATGGATGGATCACTGAGAAACAGGCGCCATTGTGCGTGTAAGGCAAGGTTGTATGGATGGATCACTGAGAAACAGGCGCCATTGTGCGTGTAAGGCAGGGTTGTATGGATGGATCACTGAGAAACAGGCGCCATTGTGCGTGTAAGGCCAGGTTGTATGGGTGGATCACTGAGAAACAGGCGCCATTGTGCGTGTAAGGCAGGGTTGTATGGATGGATCACTGAGAAACAGGCGCCATTGTGCGTGTAAGGCAAGGTTGTATGTATGGATCACTGAGAAACAGGCGCCATTGTGCGTGTAAGGCAGGGTTGTATGGATGGATCACTGAGAAACAGGCGCCATTGTGCGTGTAAGGCAGGGTTGTATGGATGGATCACTGAGAAACAGGCGCCATTGTGCGTGTAAAAGGCAAGGTTGTATGGATGGATCACTGAGAAACAGGCGCCATTGTGCGTGTAAAGGCAGGGTTGTATGGATGGATCACTGAGAAACAGGCGCCATTGTGCGTGTAAAGGCAAGGTTGTATGGATGGATCACTGAGAAACAGGCGCCATTGTGCGTGTAAGGCAGGGTTGTATGTATGGATCACTGAGAAACAGGCGCCATTGTGCGTGTAAGGCAAGGTTGTATGGATGGATCACTGAGAAACAGGCGCCATTGTGCGTGTAAGGCAGGGTTGTATGGATGGATCACTGAGAAACAGGCGCCATTGTGCGTGTAAAGGCAGGGTTGTATGGATGGATCACTGAGAAACAGGCGCCATTGTGCGTGTAAGGCAGGGTTGTATGGATGGATCACTGAGAAACAGGCGCCATTGTGCGTGTAAGGCAAGGTTGTATGTATGGATCACTGAGAAACAGGCGCCAGTGTACGTGTAAGGCAAGGTTGTATGTATGGATCACTGAGAAACAGGCGCCAGTGTACGTGTAAGGCAAGGTTGTATGTGTGGATCACCGAGAAACAGGCGCCAGTGTACGTGTAAGGCAAGGTTGTATGGGTGGATCACTGAGAAACAGATTCCATTGTGCGCATAAGACAAGGTTGTATGGTGGATTACTGAGAAACAGGCATCATTGTGCGTGTAAGGCCAGGTTGTATGGATTAATCACTGAGAAACAGATGGCATTGTGCGTATAAGGCAGGTTTGTATGGATGGTTCATTATTTGAGTGTAACCTATTTCCTAGTGAAATGTAAAAAAATAATAACGTGAAGTAAATACGTTTGCTATCTGTTATTGATTTGTTAAGAGATGTGGCACGCTGGTGTACTGAATATATGCATTACATTTACATGAATGTTGTATCTAATTCTACAAACTGTCAAAACTAATTATGACCTTTTAATCTATACACTCAACATATTCTGTACTTCAGGTCCACACGAAGCTATTTACATATATAATTATGCAAAACAAAGTATGAAATGTTAGCAAATCTCTACCTACGAAGTACGATTCAATGACAATCATCCATTTCTTCCGACCCAGTAAGTATAACATATATGTATGAACAACTTCAATTACAGCTTCTTCATTTAGTTGTTTATCCATATATCTCATCCTTACCTAGTACTCCGACTTCTATAAGAAACTCAAACAAGTAATGTCTTTCGACGTGCAGTATATGTTCACCTTTCAACCATGAACCTTTACGTGTTCTCAGTATGTGCTAGCAGTGACGGATATAAATGTTATAACATAATTTATGCTTCAGTAGTGCATGGATATATAAATACATGATTTCTCTGTATGTCTGGTTTCTCAATATACGCAATTCCACAGTATTTGGCCGACAATGCAGATACATGCCAGTTAATTTAGATTTCTAGTTAGTTGTGAAACCAGTAGATGTTAGTACGGCTGACTAATGTAATTATCATGCAAACAATATTCACGCACATGTATGAGGTTGACGTATTCTTAAAATAGTAAGGCTAATGTTTCAGTAGCGGAATTCGAGATAGTACAAGCAAATGGTCATTGTGCTAGGCCTGAAAGTTAAAACTCACACACTGACCCACAGATGGGGCATGCACTAATCACTTCATTAATCGTCAGAATTCTTGCAATCCTATTGACCCTACCAAGTCGTTTTATCTGCAACGTCATGACGTTCCATGCGACGTTGCTTGCGTGACCCTGTTTGTAAACAAACACACCGACAGTGCAATTAGATCAGTCCATGCTAATGAAGGTGCTTCAGCCACGAAACAGATAAGTGTGAGAAAATAGGTCTACCCTTTTGGGCTTTCAAAAATATTTGTTGGCATGTGGATTCACATATTGTAAACATAGATAAATACGTAAATGGAATTAGTTTTTGTAGGTGAGTCCATGCTAATAAACTGGACAAAAATAGTTAGGGATATATGTAAATTTTGAAATTATGAATAATGATCTACTTATTTATTGACACTCTGATAAAATATCAATCATAAAAATACCAATATCCCTAACTTATTTTGTCCAGTATATAACAGATAACTGAAAATCAATAAAATACTAGTAATAAGTTTTTTTTTGTTGCAGTCTGTTCTCTTCAGCACTTTTCGAATGCTGGATTGTCATACTCCTTTTCGGTGGGCAACCTTTCGACTGTTTGATCAAGCTCATAGGAATTTTTACCGGTCCTGAAAAAATGACGTTTAACAATAGAGAGTTTTAAATCATATCATATATGTAGTCATGTATCATCACAGTGAAGGCAACTAAAGAGTCGAAATCTAAATTAAACCACTTTTGACAATTTAGGCTAATGTGAATATAAAAAAGGGAAGCGTGTTTATACATTTTTCAATATTTGTCTTTAAAATACATACTATTTATGATGTAAGGTTAATTTATGAAACTGGGCTGCTTGAAAGACATATAATGGGCACAACGCAGCTGGAGATGAGAATTTGACCATGTGCTCGTGCTTAGGGCCACAACAAGTACGCAATGCTGTGCAATACCATTTATCTATTATAGAACAAATGAACCAACACAACTCCTAAACATTCGATATCATTATTTAATTAATCTCCGAGAGGCATCGGCACTTACTTTCCGAAAACTTTGGCATCTTCGATGGTTTCCGGCAATTTTCGATTCAGTGTTTCGGGCAGCCACAGTGCCAGTATCCCCGCCGCCACTGTCACAGCACCAAATACCAGAAGGGGGAGTGCGTTACCGAAGTCACCACCAACTATTGTGCCCTACAAAACACAATGAAGGAGGGCCTTTACAAAAAGAGTGTATATTATACTCAGTCCGACACCATGAATAAAAGTGGAGAATTTATTTATGATAACAAAGGTACATCGGATTGTACACTGATGGTTATGAAAGGGCAAAAAAAAAAAAGGACATGTCAATCAAAAGAACATGTTGGTGGTGTATTGGGAGGAACGGCAGAAGAGTCTAATCAAGACTTGATCTGTAATGGGTTCTCCCCCTCGTTTTGCGGCGAGGCATGGTCCGAATACCTCCCTAAATGACACTTTGGGAGAGCATTGTGAACTCCTCTTGCAGGGCCTTGCCCAGTTCAGCTAATGTTCCGGTTGGCATTCATCACGCTGTGGACGTCGCAGTCCCAATCTGATCCCAGATTGTGCATTTACCAAGGAAAATAGAGCTGACGACACACTGTCGACAGAAAAATCAGCAATACTATTGGCTCAGAGCCATTCCTTCATGGTGTCAATACAAGAATGACCCTCTACTCTCGTCCAAAGAAATAGTGGATGGTCAACGAGAATTCACTTTGTTTGGACTTTGATTCTGAAACCGTTCTCTCTCTGGCAGTTATTTTTCAAAGCTGATCATTTTCTGACCACCGATCATAACAGTTATATTTGATGATCCCTGACTTCCTCTTTCACACAAGACGTGTTTGGCCTGATTGTGTTTCTGTCACAATATTATCATCGTATTCCCAGACTCACCAGATCAGCAATGTAAGGGGACAGTATTCCTCCAATACGGGCCGAGAAGGAACTGCCACCCATGCCGGAGTTTCTCACAACAGTCGGGAACAACTCCGCAGCAAAAATGTAAATAATGGCGAAAGCAGCTGATGCTCCAAACTTGCCAATCATCGACAGAGTAATTGTCACCCATTCCAGCTCTGTAAAGAAAATGTATGCTGTACCCAGCTCTGTGACATTCATTAATAAATATGTCTGTAATAAGTTGGTGAGTTGGGTTCAGTTGGCATTTTAAGATTACTCCTGCTTTATTGCGGCGTGTCTTCACTTGAGCAATATTTATCATGCGCTGCAAAGGTTTCCTCTGTGCCAAAAAGAACGATACCCTGCAAAACGAACTGCTTTGGCTTAGGGCCACCCATTTCCCATGTCTGTAATGAAAATGTTTACCATTATAGATAATATAATTAAGTTATTAGATGTACAGGAAGGTTTCTTAAGACCAAGGTCGAATATTTGTGAACAAACATAGATTCATGCCAACTCACCCTTGCCCCCATACAAAACCGGGAAGATGGTGGCAATACACGCAATCCCTCCCACCAACATACTGCCACAGTGTAGGAACTTCCGGCCCACTCGGTCCAACAGAAACAGACACATAACGTAAGATACTGTCTCCACGATGTTTGCGATGGTGAAGTTTAGGTAGATGTCACCGCCAAGATTGCCAACGTTCAGACCAAGACCGTAGAAAACCATACTGGCAACAAGCCTGGTGTAGAAGTAGGAATGTGTTCAACAGGAGAAGCACACCAAAACTAACTAATTAAATAGCAAACTAATAACTAACAATAGGAATTTATCTGACTCTTTAAGTGTTGACTTCAGAAATATTCAGAAACAGAACCTAGTCGGCCCGTTTACTGTACATGCTGGCTGTTTTATCTTATAATGTTATACTGGAACCTACTAAGGTATGCCCCTCTCGTCAGAGGAAATTCTTATATCAGTTGCAGACCTAAGAACTAACAAAGAAACCTCGGTCAGTGATGAAACTTTTACTGACCAATTGAAGAAGATGATGAGAGTCCTGACGAGGAGCACTGGGGAGGTGAACATCTCTGTGATCTTGCTCTTGGGACCGTCATCCAGAGTGTCCTTGTCAAATAGCTTCTGTGGAAGAGTCACTCCATTCACTTCTGCCGCTTTCCTGAGGATTGCTTCTGCTTCCTCCTCGCGACCACGTGACAGCAGCCATCTTGGTGACTCGGGGACTAACCTAAGAGCATATATATGTACAGAATTAGTTTAGAAGATATTAATTGTGGTATATGTATAAATGTATTTAATAATGACATGGCATACTACAAAAGATGCCTGCTGTGGGAATACCATCTTAAATCTGTTCACTTAAAAGACATACCATGGCGGGGCCAAAACCATGTACGGTATAATACTATTTACCCACACCATCCAGTGCAAACCGGAAGGAACAGAGTAAATGTAACAGGGACGAAGACATATTAGCAGATACGGAGTTCGAAATGAAACCATTCGTCAGAATGCCCCCAACTGTAGTGGGATATTCCCCAGCCCGCAATGTGCAGAGGTGGAGAGGACCAGAGAAACAGTTGAAATGCAAAATGATGAAACAATCTGTTTAGTCGTTTCGTAGCCAGAGCTCGATGTTCGATCGTAAACAGAATGCTAATTACTGATTGCTAATGCTGACACCAGTATAGAATTATTGAGGTGTCGAGCAATTAAAAAGTTGCACCCACCAGTACAAGCCGAGCAATAGCACGGCTGGGACGGAGATGGCGAGTTGGAGGTGATGCCAGTCTCGGATGAAGTAGGCCAGAGCTCCCACAATGAACAGCCCCAAGCACCAGAAGAACTCGATGATCATCCCCGCAAAGGTTCGTTTGGAGGGACCAACGAGTTCCATGACTGAAAATTAGACAGGCAGATTTATCAGACAGATGGACTAGATAAACGCATACTTTAATTAACTATGATGAAATATTTTAAATTTTCATTTATTGAATGAAAACAAAATGATATTTTAAAACTGTTAGTCACTTCTTCCATTCTGTATGATTTCTATATATTTCTATACATTCCATATAAACCCTTATTGGCCACCCTGAGAGGTACATTTTTAAACCGCCCTTATGAGTATCATATTGTCAGTGTAGTCTATTATCCGCAATGTATGGTACATTTGGTATTATCCATACAATTTAACTGTGGAAACTCCTCCGCACTTGTCTGTATATACCCTGTTTCAACTGATTACTTATGTAGTCATCTGAGCTAACTTACCGATGACGAAAGATGATACGAAGAGGCCGATATTGGAAGCACCGTTAAGAAATCTGAGAATGACGAAAGCCACGAAGTTCGGAGCAAACGCTGTTCCAACTCCTGTGCCGACGTGTAGCAGGATGGATAACATCAGTGTTGGTTTCCGGCCAATGCTAGCAGTAAAGGTAAGGAGTCAGATAGCCATTTTAGACTTAGAAAATTGTCTTAAATATGTCTTTAATGTTTGAAAAAAGCATCAATTCGTTTTAGTTTGATTTGGAAGTTGAGACGAAATGTTAAACGTTGCGTTCCAGAGTGAAATACTTCGCAACTTTCTTTTACGGATGGGCGTTGCTGCTTTTACTACAGGGCAAAAGAAGGTTTCCACCCATATTTTCTGGTAGCTTTAAACGAAACAACATGGTTGTTTGATGGTGACGTATTTTATATGGCTATCACATCAGTCAGTATCTCACAACAGGTGATGCACACTTGACATCTCACGGTATACAGTAAAGATCAGAGTGAAGCAGATATTGTCATGATCAGTTTCAGCTGGGTCACAGACAACAGGTATTCTCTCCAGCTGATATGAACCCTACGAGCAGGTGCTTTTTGCTGTGTGTGACTTAGCGTTATCGGGCTGTAGGAGTGTCCATTCAGATCAGCCTCCGTGCCAAACGGCATCTTTGGTGTGTAAATTCGAAAGGAAAAGGTCATTCTACGGAACTGCTGTTTGTCTGGAATAATCTGCGATACGAAGATGTTGCGAGCACAGTGCATCGTCAGATGCGGCGTCATTGTTGCTGCCGTTTTCGGCCCTGAGACGAATGTCGTGTGTTTTGCCCTGTTCTGTGTTCTGTGTTCTGTGTTCTGTGTGTAACGTTCCGACAAAGGTTGCAAGAGTACTACGTAAGTGTTCTGCAAGTGTCTGGGTTTGGCTGGCACCATTCCTCGCTGTGTCGTGCAGTGTAGCATATTGTAACTTGTAATCAATAAGCGGTAGTGTGAGCTATATTTTGATTTGTGCTATAATATTTAGACAGACGTCTGGAGGGTATAATCAACGCTATGGACCTTTTCTCTATATTATGACCCAGGGAGTTGGAGAATCTTCTGGAGTCTTTCTTCTGGAGTATATTTCCCCGGTATATATGAAGAGCTAACTCTTGACCCTAATCTCACGAAGACCAGCAGTTGTATGGAGATCATTCTTACCCTGAGTACTCGGCCTATTTTGGAAACTTGACCATTGTTGCAGTGAGGTGAATAGTACCATCTTTGTCTGTATTGCTGTAGTCACTGCTGTTGTATTACCTACCTCAATGCTCAATGTGCTTAGTTATCCCAAGTAACAAAGAATGTGTGAATTATGTAATCATCTTTGTCTTTTAAAACATAACCCTTTGATATACCTTCTGTACATGAAGGTTTTACCTACATGTCTGAGATGATGCCCAGAACAAGGGATCCACATAGAAGTCCTGCCATTAGAATGCTGTTGGCAAGAGACCTCAGGCCTTTATCGTTGCAAACCATGTTCAACTGCAAATTAAAAAAGCCAAAACATTCAGTTTACCTTAATATTTGCAACTAACGCGATGTGGGCAAAATGATTTTGTTCACCGACAAACGATGTCCCATTATTTAACCCTCAAGTATCAATTCAATATACATACTGCCTTCATTATAGACATTGAATGTAACACATACGCTGATCAAAGTTTAATTGGTTAATGAATATGTATAATACATTTCGCTAAATAGTATTTGACATATTTTTGTTTTATACCCATCTTTTCTATCAAAATCCGGAATTCGAGTTATAACATGAATTCCCTGCTGCCGCCTTATCTCAGAAAGATATAGCAACGTTAACTATTTTACAGTTCCTCTTTTACAAATGTGTTACTTTGCTAGTTAAACCAGCCCGATCCATGTAGTAGATTTATGGAGATACGTACAAATGTTAGGATACTGTCCAATGTCAAAAACCTTTACATCTTAAATGTGAGAAATAACACCGGAAGTGGCGGGCTTCATTTCCGACAAGATCTGTTTTGCAGAGTATGCAGCTTTAATATGTCGTTTCTTTGTTTATTTGCCATGTTGTTTGCTTTTTCCTCGAATCGAAGTGAGTGAGTGAGTGAGTTTGATTTTACGCCGCTTTTAACAATATTCCAGCAATATCACGGCGGGGGAAAATGGGCTTCACACATTGTGCCCATGTGGGGAATCGAACCCGGGCCTTCGGCGTGACGAGCGAACGCTTTAACCACTAGGCTTCCCCACCGCCCCGAATCGAATGAGACCTGTTCTAGTGTCTGAGATACACAATATATGTATGATAAAGCATTTTTGATTTTATCAATACATTTAGAATTTATATCATGAAGCTATATACAGTGATGCCTAATGTGTAACGCAATTATCATATCTAGATGTATGCATACTGAGTGAACGAACACTATCGACAAAGCTGTATGACAGTAGGGGTGGTTTCAGTTTTCCAATAGTTTCCCCACTGGTGAGGCAGGGTACGGTTACCACGAACACCGGGTGTCATCAATATTTGATCATAATTTATAAACACATGTTCATGATACATTTGTACAATCGGTCTGCTCTCAGCCGAGATTTCTTATGGACGTGGAAAGGGTTTTGTGCTCATGTTTGAGTAGGACAGGAAACGGTTAATTTTTCTAGAACATCTGACATCATCACTTTTTAATACTGATCATACACCTGTGCTGATGGTATTGTCGGGATGAACACTGGACATACATTGCAGCGATGTCTAACGATGGGAAAGGTTTTTCTCTTTTGTTTATATGGTTTGGCTAACGTACCTCTGTGATAACGGTGTTCTTGAAGACAGAGTTGTCGTACACCCATGCGTTGCATTCCTGGGTTGTTCTGTTCTGACCTCCTGAAACATCGTCCTTGTAGATGAGACAGGAGTCCCTGACACTGACGCCTTTCTCCGTCGTCCAGGGTATGGAGGTGTTAAGGAGGAGCTCATGGTCAGGTCCTTGGACAGCGTATGTGTCGTTGCTGACACCGGGGAGAGCACACCTGCAACAATTGTGGGAAACTTAAAGCTGAATGTAAATAATATTTCCTTGAAATGACTGTACACACCAGCGTTCATCAAACGGGAACCCTAATGCCATGAAGCTGAAAATATTACTTCAAACAAATTATGACCGTTGGGATCATTTTTGTCGATTTCACTGAATTCGAAATACATTGCTTTGGGAACTTTGAGACGACATACTGAACTCAAACTTCAATCTTTGACCAAAATCTTTAGTAAAATATCATTTCAAGTTAATTTATTAATTGTCTTTAAAAGCATGAAATCTCCTTACTAACAATATTTTCTTAAATATATTTCATTTCAAGAGTGAATCTATTTAAAAATACCTTTATTTTAAAAAAAAAACATGGCATAAGGCACATGTTCATTAGATAATAGTAGGCTATACTTAGTCTTTACTGTTTGGAACTTTTTTAGAATAAGGTCTAAATGTCATCAGGTGTGGACCATGCTTCATGAAATCTGGGGACCGAAGTGACCGAAGAAATGATGCAAGTGAAACACGACATGTCTATTTTCTAAAATGGCAATCATAAATACTCATGTTATGGTGTGTTCAATCAGGTGCCGCCTAGCTCAGATTAAGTGAACTCTGTCTTCAGGATATACTTGTATTGTTGATCGAATTGTTGGTTGGAAATAACAGCCTTAGACGAGGTTAACTGTTATGCCCCTTGTTAAACAGAGCTGATTGCGATGGGTGTGTTTTAACGCCATGTTGTAACACCTTTGTCGGCTAATGATGATTGGAAGAATTTAGCAATGTGCGAGTCTTGACTTGCGATGACATCTGATGTTTTGAACTTTTGCTCTCTCGGGTTTCGTTGGTTGAGCAACGAGAACTGTAAGTCGAACCTACTCTACTATTGATGTGTAAGAGAAATTGACCACTGGTATTTATAAGTACAGATTTCTGGTTAATTTATTGTTGCAACATGGAAAACAGATATACGGATAGTTCAAAGATCACGAAGCCGCTGATATATTTGCAAACGTGGGTGGAGACGTCATATATTTGTATTCGTGGGGAGGAGCAGGGGTTAAATGTCAGCAAACACACCAGACAGCCCCTTGTACAGGGAGCCACGCATAGTTATACATAAAACACTTTGTTCTGACTACACATAATGACCAGTAGCTGCACGTGTGTTCAGGTCAGGTAAGAAACAATTAAAATCCAGGGTAATCCTTTGTAGTGTTTTACGTTTAAAAAAAACCTGTGTTGGCTCGACAAACCACGTAAACGTTTTGTCAAGCTGAAACGAACGATGTATGCAACTGGTAAAATACCTAGTTCTTAATGGGCGTATTAGTGATCATCGTAACACCAACTCGTGAAGGTCCGGGTTAGAATATTGATCTTCAGTAACCTCTGCTTGTCGTAAGAGGCGACTAACGGGATCGGGTGGTCAGACTCGCTGACTTGGTTGACACATGTCATCGGTTACCAATTGCGCAGATCGATGTTCATGTTGTTGATCGCTGGATTGTCTGGTTTAGATTAGTTACAGACCGCCGCCATATAGCTGGAATATTGCTGAGTCCGGCGTAAAACTAAATTCCCTCACTGTCCAAAATATCAATCATACACCTGTGTAATTAAAGCAATTGCATGAAAAGAAATCTATCTTTTGTAACAGACATGGGTGAATCATAGGATAGACAAAAATATCAATATTCCAGCAACATCACGGCCGAGGACAATGTGCCTCATACGTTGCATCTATGTGGGGAATCGAGCCCGGGTGTTCGGCCCGACTAGCAAGACTGGAAACAAAACAAAGAAAGCAAAACAAAGCAAAAGGTGAATTTAGAAACTATATTATACTGTGCCACGGACAGAATGCGTTAGCTGCTTAAACACAGTGTCTCTGATCACATGAACTCGGAGACGTATCTCGACTGTCTCTGTTTGATATGAATACACTCAAACAACTATCGTCTTTAATGCTATGTGTACATTGGTATTCGGGTAGCATATCTACATAATCATTATTGACCTTGAATATATTCTCACAAATGAACAAATACATTTACATCAAACACGAATAACGCTCCAACTTGAGATCACCCCGCCTAAGTACAACAGAAGCCTTGTACACACAGTAGTACCCAAGGTCACAACAGACGGCTGTGTAGCCATGGAACAAGCTTCGCTGTCAAATATTGTCACTGAGAACACATATACTGAAACATTGAGGTCGCATGCATTGAGGTGTTCTAATTCTTTTGTCAGTATCAGTATACGCTTACATACATCTAAACATACATCGTGTGTGATGCTGTCAGACGGTGTACCCCGTGGCAACAAACACGTATCTTTCATCATGCAAATTGTGTGCGTGGTCGATGTTACACGGCAAAATAGGGCACGACATGAAACCCTTTTCGCGAACACCTGACGTCATCACTTATTCTCAGTGATCCATTGAAATGTTTTGCACTGCGACATGATGGAATCTGTTTATGTTTCGGATAATGGAGTCTCAGTCTTTGCTGGCGTCCACGTGTCTTACTTACATACACCTATATAATTACTTACCTAAGACATTTTTACAAATCTTTTGCAATATGCATTTTAAACAATATAAATGTATACATTATCTATTTCTTGCGTCATTTTTTCTTGCAAATATATGCATTGTATTGTACGTTTTAAACTAAACTATACAAATTTACGACAACAAAAATATTCAATTGCCATCTTTGATGTGTTTAGAATTGGTATAACATTAAATGTTTAAAGCTCCAAATAGGTTTGCGGTGCAGAGTACATAACAAGGCGTGCAGCTACTCCGTGATTGTAGTGAAAGCGTGGCAAAAACGACCCTGACTGGAAACCTTGAACAGGTATGCGTGTGGAGGGCTATTCTATAGGAGTACTGTCCTGTTAGGCGCATATTTGTTGCATAAACAAGTGATCACAGGAAAGCGAACATTAGATCCACATGGGGGTCATGCAGTATCACGTCTTTCGTATATAACAAGGTATGGGTTCTGCTTAACAAGGCTGTGACACGTCAACAGGCTGTAAGGTGGCAGTGAGCCAAACTTTCCATTGAACGTCAGAGAAACAGTAGGATTACACTGTCTGTTGCTATGCCTGTTACGTACAATGGCTGCTATTCTGTTATATAATGTATTTAAAACTACAGGCTATAATGGCAATACTAGTACATTCTACTGTGAACATCTCTCCCCCCCCCCCCTATAAAAAGGCGTCAACATCTCAGTCTATTCTTCATATGCTTGAATTACAGTTGAAAGTAACTTAAGTTTATTATTATTATATTTTGTCCAAACATTTAGTTTATTTTTGTGTGACAGTCATACTAGTTTGAATTATAAAGATGACATTTGATTCACTCAAACCCAGAACTGATTGTTATTCGGATATTAATACATGAATTTGAAATTTGTATTATCATTTTAATATGTATATGGTTTAATCTTATTCCTATGTTTACAAAGACTCACTTATTTCCAGGTATGTCACGATAGCTTTATTCCTAAGGGGTCCACATGAAATTGACACTACTAATGTCCAGAATCGTTCATAAATCATACTACTGTGCAAGTTCCACAAGTAATATAAATCAACCCTATAAAAGCGACAAGAAACATTTCCGTAATAAATTCAAAGTCCACTTCATAGACTCACTATTAGTATGAAATCGCCCCGTGACAAACCGTCACAAACACATGCATAGACAAGTCAATTATTCACCGACCCCCCCCCCCCGGAACATAGAGTGCAAGTCAAAATAGAGATTGGTATGAAGGATATCGAATTTGAAATTTTGAATTTGTTTTGAAAGCAAATGGGATCAAATTTGAAATAGATGCTTGAAACATGTAATATAGTGTTTGATTATGCATCATGCAAACAATATCGGGTTATCGTTACGTAAGTGATAACGAACTCTTGACACAGAAGAGCACGTCACTCTTGACCTTCAGTGCAACCAACATGAATGCACAGTCACGTACAACTCATGTAGAACAAACATCCTTGACTGGTTCTACAAACATGATTAAATCCGGGTCACTACATCGCTTGGCTGTACCTGTCTCCGCTGTAGCAAACTACATGACAATATAACATACATACACACACATGACAATATAACATACATACACACACATGGCAATATAACATACATACACACACATGACAATATAACATACATACACACACATGACAATATAACATACATACACACACATGACAATATAACATACATACACACACATGACAATATAACATACATACACACACATGACAATATAACATACATACACACACATGACAATATAACATACATACACACACATGACAATATAACATACATACACACACATGACAATATAACATACATACACACACATGACAATATAACATACATACACACACATGACAATATAACATACATACACACACATGACAATATAACATACATACACACACATGACAATATAACATACATACACACACATGACAATATAACATACATACACACATGACAATATAACATACATACACACACATGACAATATAACATACATACACACACATGACAATATAACATACATACACACACATGACAATATAACATACATACACACACATGACAATATAACATACACACACACATGACAATATAACATACATACACACACATGACAATATAACATATACACACACACATGACAATATAACATACATACACACATGACAATATAACATACATACACACACACAATATAACATACATACACACACATGACAATATAACATACATACACACACATGACAATATAACATACATACACACACATGACAATATAACATACATACACACACATGACAATATAACATACATACACACACATGACAATATAACATACATACACACACATGACAATATAACATACATACACACACATGACAATATAACATACATACACACACATGACAATATAACATACATACACACACATGACAATATAACATACATACACACACATGACAATATAACATACATACACACACATGACAATATAACATACATACACACACATGACAATATAACATACATACACACACATGACAATATAACATACATACACATGACAATATAACATACATACACATGACAATATAACATACACACACATGACAATATAACATACATACACATGACAATATAACATACACACACATGACAATATAACATACATACACACACATGACAATATAACATACATACACATGACAATATAACATACATACACATGACAATATAACATACATACACACACATGACAATATAACATACATACACACACATGGAGGGTTTAAAGTTACAATCAAACATTCATTGATCGCATGTGACATATATCCATGTATTCTGTAGGTTTTACTGTTTGGAAATAGAATATGGGTCCCCTGAACATCGCCGATATTTTCAACGTGGCTCTTGTTGGACTTGGGTCAAGGGATCCTGACATATGTAATCGGACCAGAAAAGATAAACAAGCTACATAAGCCCGGGTTCGCTCGGACAGTGATAAAGAGGATTTATCCTTCATACAATGTGTGTTTAACCGGGTATCTACATTTGCTACAGCCTAACACAGCGAAGTTAACCTGTATCGGGATTATACCGGGCATTGAAAGGCCAACACCTAGTACATAAATGATGTGTGTATGGGTCGTTTAACATCATCGGCCGGTCTTGCAGCTACATAGCATATATTTATCAGATGGCTTTTGTTAGTCTTGTGTCGTCTCTGATTACACAGGTTTAATGACGACCTGTTTGTCAGTATTGTAGTTCCAGTCGACCTAATGGTTGCCTCAAGACAACGCGCTCCAGTGGCTGAAGCGTTGGTCATCTTTTCAATGACTGGTTTACCTAGTTCTGGCATAATAGGCCGCCGTCATAGACGTATAGCGCTAACAAACGTATGGCGTCGTACTGTGTACTTGCTCCAATGGTTGCACGGTAGCGTGTCACGTTCGTTGACTTGGTTGACATATGTCATATACCAATTGTATGCTCATACTGTTGGCCACTGGATTGTCTGGTCCAGACTCGATTATTTGCAGACCACCGTCATATAGCCGGAAAAGTGCTGAATGGGGCGTTAAACAACCAAACAAACGATCAAAAATGTCACAAATCGCTATGCAGTGTTGTCTCTCTTGGAAGCAACAGTAACCTACGATTGTGTGTTCGAATCCCATTTCGCCCCAGTCTTCTTACGTTTGTTAGCAAAGTGGAAACTGTCATCATTTCGGAGGGGATTTACACGCCGTGATGTAACTGGAACAATATTGAGTGAGTAAACCCAACTCACTCACTCACTCTCTTTGCACTCACTAATTATTATTATCATACACCATTAAATGGCATCAAGGTGACTTCGGGTAGACAGGAAGTTGTGACTACATCGTACATACTGGAAGAGGGGAGGTCTGAAGAGCAAGGGTCGTTTACTGTTAAACACAAACCCCATTCCTCCCGCTAAACTCGACATCCACAAAACACATTGACATTTCATGTCCTTTAATACAGAGTAAGACAACAATCTTTAACAATGAATCAAGGAAAATCCATTTAAAACCAGTTTTCACCACATCTAGACCAGGCAAATAAGTATTTGATATCATGAGCAGAACGCCGTGGCGTAACGATGATGACGCATCTGGATTCCCATGGCGCCCTGGAAAGTTAGCTTAATGCCGTACACGGCGCGACATCGTAAATCCAGAAATTGTACCATCATATAGAAATCGGTTTAGGTCAAGTAAACAATATGTGGCTGCACAAAATGGTCTTTGTGTCCATGTATTTATCATTGAGACGATCAACTTACAAGGGTAGAGAAACCTTAGTTACATCACCGCTTAAACCTGCAGATGTCGCTTAAAAGGCGGTGACCGAATACAATTGTGAATGGGCAAACAGTAAACACAGGCTCTGAAGCTCACTGTGAAGGTTTTTGCATATGTTTTCGCTCCTGGTTAAATATTTTTCACATCAGGCTGTGCACTTTACCACATGAACAAGGTCTATCTGTACAAGCACATATGTACATCAGATCCATACGGCTTTGACATGCACACATCAATATAACATTCACATGTCATCACTTTACTATAAGCCTTAAACACTATTCCTAAACCTTTGGATGGTAGTTTCACAACAATATTAAGAATAAAAAGCGCAAAAGGCAATGAATGTAAATGACTTGGCTTGAAAGTGACTTGTGTTACAGATATCACTGCCATGTTCATGTCATACTCGTCAAAACACCACTTGACAAAGGAGCACAGTGTATACCCGCCGGCAATACAAATGTCGCGAAATAACGGGGACGTTTAGGCCGGGGACATTGCTGCGTACGCGGAGAACATTCCGTCTTGTCTTTGTAGTATAGGGATATACGTTTGCGAAATGACCTACTTCTATATTTTGTAACTAAACCACAGAAATAATCTGTGGTGTCAATATATCAGGATGCTTGGGTTATAAATATTATGGCGTTCATGTTCATCTCAAATATTAAAAAAAGAATTGCAATTTTCAAAATAACGCTATAAGTAAAACTATTTACAAAACCATTTACGCTGTCCATAATACGCACATTCATGGCACATGGGTGCGTCCATATATTTCAAATTAAAGATTTAAACAAATACCTGTGTTTTGGAATGTTGAGGGTAAATACAGCGACCAGCATTTGCATCCCAGTGAAGACTCCAGGGCAGCAAAGCAGAAAGTACATCCGTTTCTGGTAAGTTCCAAAAGCCCCCAGATACTCAAAAACATCGTCAAATTTCATTGTGAATCTTGATTGAAGATCGGTTCGCACAGTTTAAACAATGAAGCGTTAATGTATCACCATGGGAGTATGGCGTCTTGAGTTGGCAGAACTCACAGAACAGGTGACCCTCTGTAGTGAACGTTATCCAGTCTAAACCTTTGTCGGGTGTCAGCCAGCCCCGGTCTGTGGACGTTGTTTGTGTTCGTGTGACTTTGATACCAGGAGAGGTTCTTGTCTTGGGGTCGGTGGACAGTTCAAATATAATCGTACCCTACAGTGCATACAGCCGGTTGTGTTTGCCGATGGACATTATAATGAAACTGGAATACCTCACCACAAAACTCTTGTGGCGGATTCGCGATGACTTTTCTCACTCGTTGAATCTGTGTGCATACACACATGATACAGATGGCACGACCCCTGTGGTCTCTTTTATTGCTAGTTCAGGTGGGCAAATCAGTAGAAGGGATTTGGCTACTTGATTCTCATTATAAACCATATATATGTTAATTAAATATAAAAGAAACAAAGAGACTGTTGGTAGCTAAAGCTAAACAAGCATATATTATACTAAAGTTGCTTATTAATCACTGCATTTGTATTTCAATCTAGTGTTACAAGCATCGTGCGAACGTTTACTTGCAGTAATATTGTAATGTTGCATTATTAGTTTTGTATTGTTTTGTGAACAGTTTTTGTTGACAGCTATTGTTTGCTTCAATAAAGCAACATAAGATATACAACTTGTAAAAATGTCTTTAAAAAAACAACTCTCGCAAATGAAAGCTGTGCACGAATTATAAACGCAATGAGGAAAGCGCCCGTCAGACGCTGTTGTCCCAACAACAAACAGGCGTACTGAGATCCGATATGATCACAATCCGTCGACCACTTCTATCACGTCCAGTGCACTTCAAAAACCGTTAACACACAATGACTGACGGTTATGTCTGGATTTATCACCGTCGTAAACACGCCCGTATGTAAAACAAAGTTTGTTTGTGTCATGCATGTGCCGGTGAGCGTCTGGTAGGGGATGGGCGAGTGTGAGAACTGTGAAGCTGTGGACGGATGCAGGAGTGTCTTGTGATCTGTCAGTAATTTATCATCATAACCACGTGGAATAATATCCACATTCCGTACTGTTATAACTGAAACACAAGCCTTTTGGGCGCGTTCTCAGCTGTATGTACGGGTCTCATGTACCTTGACTTCTCTGGTTTTCAATTTACTTTGCTTGAATTTGACCCAGGAAGAAGAGAATGTCAGCAATACTAGATCACAATCACGGCGGCCTGAATGTATAAAACAACGCTAGAGAAGAATCAAATTCGTTTTATGAATAGTCAATAATATGTCCGTAAAAGACAAATAGCTGTAATAAGTGAAATAAGTTTATTGTTTTACGCCGCTCTCAGCAATATTCCAGTTATATGGCGGCGGTGTGTAAAATCGAATCTGGACCAGGCAATTCAGTGATTAACATCGTCAGCATCGATCTACGCAATTGGGATACGATGACATGTGACCACCCGATCCCATGGGTTGCTATAAACAAATTCTAACCTGTATCTTGACGGGTGAATTTAGGTTTAAGTGAAACGGATAAGTGTCTCCTGCCCTTCAGGCAGCACGGACCACTCACACAGTTTGCACGATAGAGTCAGTGTGTGTACAGTGTTGAACTATAACAAGGGCTATACCTGCCAGTTCGGCACCGTGATATGCATTTAGGCAGGTCGCTAGATACCTTTCCATTGTCATGTCGAGGATTGCACCAACAAAGTAAAGACGTCAGTTTATGACCGAAGATGCATAGGAATGCTTGGTCAACGTCACTTCATGTGGCAAACCCCTTTGGCGTAAGCAGGACATTGGTTTGAAACCACTCGTTTGGATCACCTTCCTAGTAACAGGCACGTGACTGACAACGTACCACTACGCAGAGACTGTCACCACTCTCAGAAATGACCTGCGGAATGCCAGTGGCGTTACAGTTTCACGGAGGACGTCCCACTGACCCCGCAAGGCACATTTAGAATGGCCTGAAGATCTTGTCAGCTGGACAGACCAGGGCGGGGCTGCAGTATTGGGATACTCGTTAAACTTCCCACATCGTCGAAAAGAGTGTGGCGAAGACAAGGATTTAGTATTCCAAAGTAGAACACGTGCGAAGCTTTCAGTCATGATTTTTGTCAGTAGAGCTCAACGAACCGATCTCCATGTCCAACGAAGACAGGAGTCCTTTAGTGAAAAAGTGCTCTTCTGGAAGAAGTACGATGGTGTCAATGCACCTGGTTTCATTATCATGAACGACCCCATGGTGCCAGGGTCGTAGATGTCTCCACAGACAGAGACCGTTGTGCGCATGGAGTGGCCAGCCCAGCCACAGGACTTACATCCAATGGAACATACTTGAACGAGCTGAAGATCGCCTTCTCCCGACGCCCTGTTCTCCCGATACCTCCACTGAACTCGGCAATATTCTTACTGAAGAGTGGAATAACAAACTAGCCAACTATCCAGAAACTTAATGAGGTCAGGTTGTGATCGCGGTGACGTGGAACA
The DNA here is from genome assembly GCF_003918875.1 of Haliotis rubra. Taxonomy (NCBI): domain Eukaryota; kingdom Metazoa; phylum Mollusca; class Gastropoda; order Lepetellida; family Haliotidae; genus Haliotis; species Haliotis rubra. The sequence goes on from NW_025767157.1 coordinate 2,890,001, forward strand.
AATACGCGCTTTTAAAGGTCACATGCAACGTAAAACACAACTTTGCAGATTCTGATACCTTTCGGTATGGACTTACCGAAACAAATCGTCAAAAATGCAAATTCAACTAATAAAGTTGAAAAATAACGCGATGAAAAAACCCGCGCGAAATCGGAGTTCAAACGTTTCAGTAATTTTCCCCCGACTTTTCTGGGGAAAACTGGTTTCAACAGCTGGGCTGCGCTCATAGCACGTGCGCAGTGAAATAGGTTCGCGCAACTTGGAAGCGGGTTGTCCGGTGAATACTCCGTGAAGGCTTTGGTGTGAGCTATTTTTCTAATGTTTTGTTGATATCTCACAGGCGCGAGCTTTTTATATGTTATGACAGTAAATTAACTGTTTATATAATTTCATTTGTCTATTTCACCACACGTTCTTACCGAGTCACTTTCTCAGTTCGATACTTGAAAGCAATGTCATTATTTAGAGTTGACAGAATTTCTAACTGTGATAAAGATATGTCGTTGTCACATACAAAACTCAATGTCTTGTTTTATTGACACCTGTGTGTCTGCCTGCCTGTCTGCTAATGACAATATTCAATACACAGCTGCTATCACTGACCACATGCAATTTGAACTTAACACCAATCAGGCTATACACCATAAACAAAATGCATTGATTTATGGCCAGAGTTCGGTCTCTGTCACATTATGTAATTACACAGACAGGCAGGTGTGATACTTGAACACATGACATGTTATGATGTCTGTTGATTGTAAAATGTTATACACAAAACATGCGCATGTATTTACAAAACCCAACATCTCTATATATACACACACAATGAGCCATGAGGGCATCTGCAAATGAACCAGCCGTTACACTTGAGTGCACACCCACCCGCTCTGACTGGGTTCGGTATCCCGGCTGCTTCGTTTCTTGGGAAGTAAACCCAAGTACACAATATTGCGCTTTTGATTTGCGATTGTACGCTTATAATTTTGTTTATATGTTTTTTCATAACCAGCAATGTATATTATATGTCATGAATAAGTGATAATTGTGTTTTAATTATGTTTGATTTTTTGGTTGCATGTGACCTTTAACATTTTTTGCATTGTTTGAGTTTTTCAGTTTGGGTCAGAGACAGGTTTTCTGACTGATTATTTGTCACATGTTGGTTGTGGCATTTTGTGGCACACGAGAATGCACAAGGGAAAGCTAATAACGTTGGATGGACTTAGCGTTTTTGAACAGGTATAAGATCATTTGAGTGCACCGAAAGTTTTCATAACTTGAAATTACGTGCACAGGACTATTATAGCAACGTGATATATAACTCTACGTAATGCGTCTCCTCGTTTTGAAACCCGGGAGCTGACAATTGGATCCAGTTACCACACATGTTCCTCTGTCGCTCACAGGCCTGTACACAATCCAATGAAAAACACTATCTGTGACTAAAAAGATGACTCACTTGATAGAAGACCCGTGTCTGAACATGATTAAACGTTCGTATAATGATACACAGCTAAAGCAAAACTATACTCTAACAATACCACTGCGTTTGACGCTGGTTGTGTCTTTTGTATTCGACGTAAACTCCACTCATAGTGAATAGATGTTTTGAACATATTTCGACAATGGGAACGATTACAGTTTCAGATTCGCTGTGGGGTATGTGAATGAATAGAACACTACAGTGAACAACAGTTCAGCTGCACTCTAAACAGCAGTGGTCTGGAGAATGGGCAACTATCCCCACGAAGTCAGGATAACCTACCGCCTCCGTGGTGTAGTAGTTAGAGCGTCCGCCCGGAGAGCGGAAGGTCTCGGGTTCGATCCCCGACCGCGTCATACCAAAAAGACGTTAAAATACTTGTTGGTCCCTGCCTGGCGCTCGCCATTAATGGGTACAACAAGGACTGGTCGGCTCGGAGTCAGTATAATGTGTCTGAGTGGGGTATTCATGCTTCACTGCGGCATGGTATCTCAGTGGGCTAGCACTAGAAAACCAGCTTCAGTCTGGGCTAGTACAAGCAGCCGCACATACACATACACACGCATGCACGTCGTCATATGAGCGAAATATTCTCAAGCACGACGTTAAACCCAATTTCACCCCACCTCACCTCGAGATAACCTAATCCATCCGATGTTAACCGGTTTTACAATTATACGATCATCATGCCTCATCAACACATTCCAGCCTGGAATCCCCGCATCAGTCTAAGTCTCTTTGACAATCCCCCTAATCGATGCACATCTCCTATTTTTGTCTGTCTAAGGAAGATGTTTCACAGAAAAGGGAAAAGCCAAACGACAACCCAGATGAGCATCAGGTCGGTTTAATGTTCGACAGTTCCAGAAATTACACTTTGTCGTAGTACTGAAGTGTTTCAGTCAGCCTCTCTTCAGACTACGATTGGAACACTATGTAGGGGAGTTCAAGAACAGCTTTTAAGCAGAAAGTAATATTTCTCCACAGAATGATCGGCATACATATGTATCCACAGAACTACTTTAAGTGTTAGGAATGTAATCTGTTCCATATGTACAGATCTACTAACATGAATAATGATAATAACGTACTTAATGCACTTGGATTAAAATCCAAATGTTAATAACAGGTGACAACAGTTGTATAAGAATACGAATTTTATGCCTACTGTATCATGAATAAGCAGAATGATTTTATTGAACTGAGTTGTATAAGAATACGAATTTTATGCCTACTGTATCACGAATAAAGAGAATGATTTTATTGAACTGAGTTGTATAAGAATACGAATTTTATGCCTACTGTATCACGAATAAAGAGAATGATTTTATTGAACTGAGTTGTATAAGAATATGGATTTTATGCCTACTGTATCATGAATAAGGAGAATGATTTGATTGAACTTAGTTGTATAAGAATACGAATTTTATGCCTACTGTATCATGAATAAAGAGAATGATTTTATTGAACTTAGTTGTATAAGAATACGAATTTTATGCCTACTGTATCATGAATAAAGAGAATGATTTTATTGAACTGAGTTGTATAAGAATATGAATTTTATACCTATTGTGTCATGAATAAGGAGAATGATTTTATTGAACTGAATTGTATAAGAATACGAAATTTATTCCTACTGTATCATGAATAAAGAGAATGATTTTATTGAACTGAGTTGTATAAGAATACGAATTTTATGCCTACTGTATCATGAATAAGCAGAATGATTTTACTGAACTGAGTTGTATAAGAAAACGAATTTTATGCCTACTGTATCATGAATAAAGAGAATGATTTTATTGAACTGAGTTGTATAAGAATATGGATTTAATGCCTACTGTATCATGAATAAGGAGAATGATTTTTATTGAACTGAGTTGTATAAGAATACGAATTTTATGCCTACTGTATCATGAATAAAGAGAATGATTTTATTGAACTGAGTTGTATAAGAATATGGATTTTATGCCTACTGTATCATGAATAAGGAAAATGATTTTATTGAACTGAGTTGTATAAGAATACGAATTTTATGCCTACTGTATCATGAATAAAGAGAATGATTTTATTGAACTGAGTTGTATAAGAATATGAATTTTATGCCTATTGTGTCGTGAATGAGGAGAATGATTTTATTGAACTGAATTGTATAAGAATACGAAATTTATTCCTACTGTATCATGAATAAGGAGAATGATTTTATTGAACTGAGTTGTATAAGAATATGGATTTTATGCCTACTGTATCATGAAAAAGGAGAATGATTTTATTGAACTGAGTTGTATAAGAGTACGAATTTTATGCCTACTGTATCATGAATAAGCAGAATGATTTTATTGAACTGAGTTGTATAAGAATACGAATTTTATGCCTACTGTATCATGAATAAAGAGAATGATTTTATTGAACTGAGTTGTATAAGAATACGAATTTTATGCCTACTGTATCATGAATAAGGAGAATGATTTTATTGAACTCAAAGTTGCCTTATCATCTGACTGTATTCCCTCACATACGCCCATAACTGTCATATAGGAGTTATCCCTTTGCGTCTAATGGGTTCCCTATTGTACAAGACCGTACAGTCTGGAGGTACTCATCAGACAAACAGGAGAAATTGCACATTTCAGGTATTTTGTTTAGGCGTGAGCGTCTCTAGAACATGGCTACATGGCCAACACAACAACGATTATCAAGGTTCTTGACCGTAATTAAATCTGAATCCAGGGAAAACGCGTTCCCATCTTTCGTTTGTCAGCTACATCTGGCCACGATGGCAACTTATATAACAGCACGAGCACCTCCACTTGCCCCAGCGAAACCCATTGGCTGTTAAATGCCATTCTTCAATCAACAGCTGCTATGTCAAATGTGTCTCCTTCTTCAAAGTTGTCACAGCGCACCAAAGAGCAATTCTTTCATTCATATATTCATGACTTTAGTAATATATGTACACAATATTGGACACATTCAACAAATGATTTAAAACATTTAAATGTTTGTAGCTAGTTAGTCTTTCATTTTCATTTGGCCATTTTGTATGTTCACAATTACTGAAATCATTTCAAATCATCAAAATATCTAAGAAACAATAAAAAACTTAAATAAATTCATTTAAGAAAACACTTACAAATTGAAATGAAAAGTCACTTTATCTTATATTCAGATAGGACCTCAATAAACATATATCATGTTTAAAAGTCAAGCAACTTGTCAACATTAATTGAGCCAAAGGCTACCAGAACTCAGACCCGAAACTGTTGTCGATTACGTGAGTGGATTCTTTTATCCTATATGTTTGTTAGGGTTGGATATTGCCACAATTTTCGTATTGTGATATAGTGTGATATGTGTTGGCGTATTGTAATATGTATTGCAATATATTGTGAAAGTGTAAACATGGGTTAAGGTAATGAAATTACTGTTTCCTTTCTTTGAAACAATGCCACTGGCCACTGTCAGGACTCAGATGTAATTGTACAAGAGATCAATTATTGAAAATGTTTCCAAGTTCAAGACTTCGCTTTTAAGTTTGGAACTCGGTCGCTTGACTACTCAGCTTCATCTGGATGTACTGATCTAAACGTACGTTGGTAGTAGAAATGCGACGTTCATATTGCCTCATATGGTTTCAGTAATGACAGATGTAATTAAAATAATTCAGAGAAGATATTTAATCCGAACGTAAACTGTCATCAAACTGTTATCATTTGTTTTTTCTGGTAACGTTCATCTTAACGTAGGGGGCAGACACATCAATAGAACAGCGCGCCAGTTAGCCCTGTGCGAGGATTCTTAATTTAGGTCACCGACACCATCGTTTGTTTTCTGCCTTAAATTAATCGTAATTATCCTTAGAAAGTATTAAATTTGGCATCTTAGAAAAGAAATACAGTTCGCTCTGCCACCATGTTTAGTGTAATAAAACACACTTTCGCCCTGAACTATTATAACGTTAAAGCACTCGGACGCAAGCGTCCTCGTATTTTAACTTTAATAGTTCAGGGCGAAAGGGTGTTTTATTACACTATACATGGTGGTAGAGCGAACTGTATTTCTTAAATAATATCAAGGAAATACAAATGTGAACACTAGTTTTGGGAGACTACGAAAATTACCGATCCGAACCGGTTCGCGAAATGTGTACCGCAATATATCGTATTGTGAAGTTCGAATTGCAATATAACGGTTAACCGGTATTATCGACCACCCCTAATGTTTATGTTACATAGATGAAATGATTATCTTTGTAGATGTATCATCTACGTCGAAGGAAGTGTCTTTGACGTAGACAAATGTATCTTCTGCGAAGGTGATAACATTTTGTTCGACTGTGACGCTAATGTCACAAATGTAAATGTTCCATAATGTACAAACATTTTCATCACGTGGAACAGTTGAATGGAAATAGTACCCTTGCTGATCCGGTAAATTCAAATCTTCTGAGAAATACGTGATTGCTCGCGTTCGTCATCGTAACATTGCATGAATATATCATTTCCAGGTGAAAATCTTACCTGTGATTAGGGATGTTGAGCACAAAGACTGGACTGAGCATTTGCATTGCACAAAAGACACCCGGGAGGCAGAGCAAGAAATACTTCCTCTTCTGGTAACGCCCAAAAGCCCCGAGATGGTCTTCAAGAATATCGTCGAATTTCATCCTGATGAAGCGTTATTCCGGTCGATCCAAGGACTTCAAAACATGTTCCACCGTGCCGGTAAACGCAGCTCTGTCCGGTGCGCCCGATTTACAGGTAGTTTTGTGTGTCAGTACCGTCACTTAGACTCAGTAAGGGTACTTTGTCTAAATCCGATCTCAACTGTTCTAGTTTGTGCAAATATATCACAGATGCTCATTGTGCATAGTTTTGTTTCTGCGTTCGGAAACTTCACGCTTCGATAACTTCGAATCCAGAGCCCGGACGTGTTTTCTGGTGACATGAAAGTCAAGTATTACAGTGCTCAGAATAAATATATATAATACATATTCAAGGGGACCTGGGACTTTCTGCAAAATATCAAAATTGCACCTGTGTATTTGGTTGACTACCCATAGGGCGCGCATATTCTGGTTAACTAGATATCTGCATACGAAGTATTCCCCACAGTGGAAACCCTCCATTTTATTTATTCAGAGTTTTATGCTGAGTATATGTACAATGACATGACATGTGTACATGGACCTTGGACATATGGATGCACTTCAGAATAACTTCACAACATTTGACTTATTGAATTTAGAAATACAGGAATGAACGTCAGTGTATAGGCCGTCATCGACTGTCACCAGTTCTTCTGTACACAAAGCACTTACTATTTTACTCAATATTGTGTTGTTTGTGGCGGGGCTATTAAGGAAGACAGGACATTCTGTCCTTTCTGGCATCACGTATTTTCTGTGATCCATGCAAATAATTTTCATCCATTATGCTTCTTGCATGTTAAAATGGAAATTGTTGTGAAGTGATGACAATTGTGTGTAGGGGATTGGCGCTTGGGTAGGGGTTGAGGGGTGCTAAAAATTATTTTCCCTTTGCATGATGGTATTCGTAGTGGTTTTCAGGAACGGATGTTTTCATTACATGTTGTCGTGCAACTTTAGTTACTTTAGTAGAAATCATATTTAGCAAAACACATTAGTTCAGCTTTTCCCACGTGTACCCATGCTTGAGCCTTAAACTGTACGTATCATTTGGTCGACCAACTTTTTCTTGAAAGGTCATGAAAAACACGAACATTTTGGGGACTTTGAACAAATATAACAGAGGTGTTTAAATATGGCAATCGTTTGAAACGTGTGAAAAAATGGTAAATGTTTCGACACAGGTTGAAATACCTACTCCAGCAATCGTGTATGACAAAGGTTAGATTTAGTGAAGCACACCGAAAACAGTTGTGTATCCTGTTGTACCAGCAGCAACAGTAATTAACAAAGTGTTTGTTGTTCAGCTAAGTATACCCTAGTCATACAAGGACGGGCTCTGGAAACAATCCAGTGAGGCCGATAACCTGTTGAAGCATGACAATGGGACATGCTTGTGCCTGTGTCAGATAGCTGCTTTAACTATTTAGTCATGATGACATATAGACGGATCCAGATGGGGGGTGGGGTGGGGCGAGGGTGCAGGGTGCGCACCCCGCCTTTTTGTTCTGAAAAGTTTATTAAATGACCATTGAAACTCGTGAAAACGGGTGAAAATGAACTGTGCACCCCCCTCAAAAATCTGTGTCCGCCCCTGTGATATGCGTGCAATGCGTCACAGCTGCCGAGTCTGTCAGGTGCGCCATATAATACCTTCTGTGAGATCACACCATGGTGTTGTTATTCACTAAAGGTTGCCATGACTTATAATATGGGTCAGCAAGTGAATATAGTTTTATTAATACATCAGCAATGTCACGGCGAAAGATAAGGCTTTAGACACAATGTGAGGAATTGGAATTTTAAATCTCATATCCTAAATGTAAAGTTTGTTCTCCTTTTCTCATACATTTCATTTGATTTACTTCGGGCGGTGGGGTAGCCTTGGGTTAAAACGTTGGCTCGTCACGCCGAAGACACATGGCGTCCCCCGTCATGATATTGCTGGAATATTGCTAGGAGCGGCGTAAAACCTTACTCACTCACTCATTTGATTTTCTCCAAGGCATTTGACGACATTTACAGAGCAGTCTGTGTAAGATATTTTGTCGGATTGTTTCATAATTTTAAGGAACAGACCTTTTCTCATGCATGCAAACTAACTCATTAATTTCCCAATTTTCCAACACACGAACCAACACACTAACATGGATTTGTAACCTTGTCAGGTTAGGCATATGAAAACGACAACACAGAACCAGTTTGCAACGCTTTAGGAAAAGTTCAATTCAGTGTCACAAAACATGCGCTGGATGCGACACGACAAACTGGTCAGCCAACCGTGGCGTGGTGGTGCATTGTAAGGGGATAACTTATATAGACTCCGGCGAGACAGTTCGAGTTTTAATAGAGGCAGCATTTTCAATGGAATATGCTAAATTTTGGAAAAAACATGTCAGACAATTACCAGCCAGGCTATAAAGCGGTGTAAACAGCATCATGTGCAATACCAAGAGGTCAAGGGCTATGTTGACGTAAAGGGGAACGCTAACGCCTAAGGGAATAAAATGTTTGATGTTCATGTGACCTCATTAAAATGCATTAAGACGGGGAAGGTAATATAAGGGTAAACATATACTGACATCAAAAGTAAGTATACATATTGACAACAATATTACAGAACATTATAGACAAACTTTATGGATAACAACTTCAGATTTCAGGGGCTACTGCTTCGACACAGATACTTATACCGTCGTATCAAACCTGTATCGAAAGGTCGCACCCACAAAATATAGAAGTTGTTCTGCATAAAGTTTGTCTATATATTGTACTTCCCAACTTCTAAAATGCTACCCTCAAAGAAGCTTAATATTACAAACATTGTCGAAACGTTAATAGGCTGACTGCAGTCGCCAAAAGGGGAAACAAAGGACCCAAACACGACTGATGCCTGTATCCAACACATCACCATCGAATAACCATTTCTTAAATCATTATAAACCACCATCCGACACAGTCGTATGCTTAAAGTTAATGCTGAAAATAATAATAATAATGGTGCTGAATATTTATAACCCATCTTTCCAGGGCATATGCTGCCCAAAGCGCAATAATCAGATCACTATTACCCTGATAACCCAAGCCGCCTGTGAGGCGCTAGAAGGTTATTAGTCACATGTCATATCCCGACGGGTACCCATTTTCTGATAAAGGTGTACAGAGGCAATGTTGAACAAACTCACTTGCCTAAGGAAGACCACATGTATCGTATGTGTTTCGCTGAAACTAGAAACTCTCCGAAGTCAAGCTGCCCAAAACGGTCACCCATCCAATACTTCCGTGCCCACTGTACGATTCCGACCATGCCATTAATAGTTATCAAAATATAGTATGTGTTCGCGAAAGGCGCCATGTCTCCATCAGTAGTACTGGTCACAAACAATGTCTTAAATAACGTAAGCTCTTTCACAGAATCTTTCAAGCAGCATTGGCATCGTGTGCAGCTGTGAAGCATACGTGCATCATGCTTGTAAAGTTCTCATATAGCAGCGAAAGCGCTTACATTGCCTTTGGTGTTGTGCAAATACACTGCCAAACAAGATAAGCTCTGTTCACTTTAGACGGGTGGACTTCTTTCGGTTCTTTATACCTGGCAAAACCGGATGGTTGATACATTTTGGTTTGTTTACGCACACTTGAGCTCCAGCTATATAGCAGCGGTCTGGAAATAGTGCAGTCGGAACCAGACAATCCAGTGCTCAACATCATGTAATGTAATTCGGATACGATGACGTGTGTCAACCAAATTTAGCGAGCCTGAAACACCCAATCCCGTCACTCCCTTGAAGACAAATTCTAACCCGAATTTCACTCGGAGGATGGTTGATACGCTGAACTACTGTCCACACCATCGAAGATACAAAACCGACACTTTCTAACCACCCGGCCCGTTATGTTCTGGACCTTTACGTAGAAAAGCCACGCAGTTGTGCAAACTGTTATGGGTGCAGTTCATCAATCTTGCATTTTTGTGCACCAAACCTATCAGACAGATACACCCACGCATGTTTGACAACCATTCTCACGTAACAATCGAGATATACCAACATATCTGCCGAAATACTGATGAGATAAGAATCGATTCAATTTCACGCCCACAGTTTGTCAAACTTCACAAAATAAAACTAGGTTGCGAACTGTTTACGCAGCGCTCTCTCTCTCTCTCTCACACACACACACACACGCACGCACGCGCAACACATATATGAAACAGCATCCTTTCTAGTGTAAAGCGGCCTGTAGACATTGTATTCACTGGATGTAAGGACAGGGAAATATTCAAGCAGTGCTACCACCTCATGCATGAGACTACCTACGCCCCTTCAATCTCGAAATATCTGTTTAGTAGAGCGTGACTTTAAAAGAATACAGCATACACATTATGTGTACTCAAGAGCAGTCTGACATTCTTACCTTTGAATTTCCAAGCCTCGGCCTAGATTATATTTATCAGAAGTATCATGCACTTTTCACGGAGCAGGTCTGTTGGAACATACACACAGTTTCACCAACAAACCCTTTGCAGTCGCCGTTACACTAAACAATAGATACCTTGGTGCTATTATACTCCGGTATGTACTGTTGCATTGTAACAGCAATCTTTTTACTGCAATTATATATTTTATACTTTTTATATGTTTTTACTGAGAATACCTTCTTCGTGAGGTAGTTAAAATGAAACTGTAGAAGTGCCCTGCTTCGGTAAATGTGATTTTGGTTCTACTTTGTAAATATATGTGGTCTGGGTGTACATGAAGCATAACAGTCACACACATAGTAACAACATTCACTGCTGTGGTCATCAATGGCTGATGTTTTATTTACAGGTGTGGGGGATTAGAAAAACACAGTAGTGTCTGTTGCCTGTGTGCGACTGACGCAATCCTGCAATAACGCACGGAAGCGGCCATAAAATCTCCGAGTCCCGTGCTGGGATTCAAACCAGGGAAATTCTGATCCGAAGTCGGACGCCTTGTCCACGTGACCAAATAACCACGTCAGCAAGCTGACAAGCTAAGAATGTCATCATTATCTGTATTGCAAGGCATGTAGGTGGAATACATTGTTGGACATACAACCGATTGCTGAAACGTAATGTATTTGAAGTAGTGTACAAATACGTCGTTATAGTCAACAAGGCATCTTGGATGGTGGCCGTTTGCTCAGTTGATGCAGTGTCTCATGGATCCCAGCACCCATATGCAGGGCTGGTTATAAACAGTCGCTTAACGCATACCGAACTGGTGGCATGGTGAAGCACACAACCACAACCTTTCACACGCATGGGATAAGAGGAATCATGATTTAACGAGATGATGGTTGTGAAATGGTGTTTAACATCACGTTCAAGTTTATTGCACTTGTTTAAGCATCGTGTGTGTGTGTGTGCGTGCGTGCGCACGAGCGATAGTTCTTATGTCAGTTTTCATCGTTACAATCAATGACATGACGCTGTTCCCCTGTGTATTCACAGCATTAAGTTCTTGGTCTGGTCTGATTTACCGATTCCAACAAATATCAGGGAGTTGTTTAAGAAATCCTGTCGTTTATTGAACATTTCAATCTGCTTTGTTTTATGTCGTGTGTGGACGATGGAGGGACAAGGCATGCCATGGCAGTCAGAACGCTCCAATATGACATTTATGTCATGTGTGGACGATGCAGGGACAATATGCCAGGCAGTCAGAACGCTCCAATATGACATTTATGTCATGTGTGGACGATGGAGGGACAACATGCCAGGCAGTCAGAACGCTCCAATATGACATTTATGTGATGTGTGGACGATGGAGGGACAACATGCCAGGCAGTCAGAACGCCCAATATGACATTTATGTGATGTGTGGACGATGGAGGGACAACATGCCAGGCAGTCAGAACGCTCCAATATGACATTTATGCGTCGCGTGTGGACGATGGAGGGACAACATGCCAGCAGTCAGAACGCTCCAATATGACATGGATGTCATGTGTGGACGATGGAGGGACAACATGCCAGGCAGTCAGAACGCTCCAATATGACATTTATGTGATGTGTGGACGATGGAGGGACAACATGCAAGGCAGTCAGAAAGCTCAACATGACATTTATGTGATGTGTGGACGATGGAGGGACAACATGCCAGGCAGTCAGAACGCTCCAATATGACATTTATGTGATGTGTGGACGATGGAGGGACAACATGCCAGGCAGACAGAACGCTCCAACATGACATTTATGTGGATGTGGACGAGGCAGGGACAACATGCCAGGCAGTCAGAACGCCCAATATGACATTTATGTGATGTGTGGACGATGGAGGGACAACATGCCAGGCAGACAGAACGCTCCAATATGACATTTATGCGGATGTGTGGACGAGGCAGGGACAACATGCCAGGCAGTCAGAGCGCTCCAATATGACATTTATGTGATGTGTGGACGATGCAGGGACAACATGCCAGGCAGACAGAACGCTCCAATATGACATTTATGTGATGTGTGGACGATGCAGGGACAACATGCCAGGCAGTCAGAACGCTCCAATATGACATTTATGTGATGTGTGGACGATGCAGGGACAACATGCCAGGCAGACAGAACGCTCAAATATGACATTTATGTGATGTGTGGACGATGCAGGGACAACATGCCTGGCAGTCAGAACACTCCAATATGACATTTATGTGATGTGTGGACGATTGAGGGACAACATGCCAGGCAGTCAGAACGCTCCAATATGACATTTATGTCATGTGTGGACGATGGAATTACAGCATGCCAGGCAGTCAGAACGCTCCAATATGACATTTATGTCGCGTGTGGACGATGCAGGGACAACATGCAAGGCAGACAGAACGCTCCAATATGACATTTATGTGATGTGTGGACGATGCAGGGACAACATGCCGGGCAGACAGAACGCTCCAATATGACATTTATGTCGTGTGTGGACGATGCAGGGACAACATGCCGGGCAGACAGAACGCTCCAATATGACATTTATGTCATGTGTGGACGATGGAATTACAACATTCCAGGCTGACAGAACGCTCCAATATGACATTTATGTGATGTGTGGACGATGCAGGGACAACATGCCTGGCAGTCAGAACACTCCAATATGACATTTATGTGATGTGTGGACGATGCAGGGACAACATGCCAGGCAGTCAGAACGCTCCAATATGACATGGATGTCATGTGTGGACGATGCAGGGACAACATGCCAGGCAGACAGAACGCTCCAATATGACATTTATGTGATGTGTGGACGAGGCAGGGACAACATGCCAGGCAGTCAGAACGCTCCAATATGACATTTATGTGATGTGTGGACGATGCAGGGACAACATGCCAGGCAGACAGAACGCTCCAATATGACATTTATGTGATGTGTGGACGATGGAGGGACAACATGCCAGGCAGACAGAACGCTTCAATATGACATTTATGTCATGTGCGGATGATGGAATTACAACATGCCAGGCAGACAGAACGCTCCAATATCACATTTATGTCATGTGTGGACGATGGAATTACAGCATGCCAGGCAGTCAGAACGCTCCAATATGACATTTATAGCGTGTGGACGATGCAGGGACATCATGCCAGGCAGACAGAACGCTCCAATATGACATTTATGTAATGTGTGGACGAGGCAGGGACAACATGCCGGGCAGACAGAACGCTCCAATATGACATTCATGTCATGTGTGGACGATGGAATTACAGCATGCAGGCAGTCAGAACGCTCCAATATGACTTTTATGTCGTGTGTGGACGATGCGGGGACAACATGCCGGGCAGACAGAACGCCCCAATATGACATTTATATGGCGTCGTATGTGAACGATGCAGGGACAACATGCCGGGAAGACAGCACGCTCCAATATGACATTTATGTCGTGTGTGGACGATGCAGGGACAACATTACGCTTGGCAGACAGAACGCTCCAATATGACATTTATGTCATGTGTAGATGATGGAATTACAACATGCCATGCAGACAGAACGCTCCAATATGACATTTTATGTCATGTGTGGACGATGGAATTACAAGCATGCCAGGCAGTCAGAACGCTCCAATATGACATTTATGTCGCGTGTGGACGATGCAGGGACAACATGCCGGGCAGACAGAACGCCCCAATATGACATTTATGTGATGTGTGGACGATGCAGGGACAACATGCCGGGCAGACAGAACGCCCAATATGATTTATGTCGTGTGTGTGGACGATGCAGGGACAACATGCCGGGCAGACAGAACGCTCCAATATGACATTTATGTCATGTGTGGACGATGGAATTACAACATTCCAGGCTGACAGAACGCTCCAATATGACATTTGCTGTGGACGTGTGACAGAACGATGACATTTATCGTGGATCGGGACAAAATGCCAGGCAGACAGAATCCAGGCTGACAGAACGCTCCAATATGACATTTATGTCGTGTGGATCGATGCAGAGGGACAAAATGCCAGGCAGACAGAACAAATCTATAATATGACATTTATGTCGTGTGGACGATGCAGGGACAACATGCCGGGCAGACAGAACGCTCTAATATGACATTAATGTCATTTGTGGACGATGCAGGGACAACATGCCAGGCAGAAAGAACGCTCCAACATGACATGTATGTCATGTGTGGACGATGGAATTACAAAATGCCAGGCAGACAGAACGTTCCAATATGATATTTATGTCATGTGGACGATGCAGGGACAACATGCCGGGCAGACAGAACGCTCCAATATGACATTTATGTGATGTGTGGACGATGGAGGGACAACATGCCGGGCAGACAGAACGCTCCAATATGACATTTATGTCGTCTGAGGACGAGGCAGGGACAACATGCCGGGCAGACAGAACGCCCAATATAACATTTATGTCGTGTGGACGATGCAGGGACAACATGCCAGGCAGACAGATCGCTCAATATGACATTTACGTCGTGTGTGGACGAGGCAGGGACAACATGCCGGGCAGACAGAACGCTCCAATATGACTTTTTATGTCCTGTGTGGACGATGAAATTACAACATGTCGGACAGACAGAACGCTCCAATATGACATTTATGTTGTGTGTGGACGATGCAGGGACAACATGCCGGGCAGACAGAACGCTCCAATATGACATTTATGTCGTGTGTGGACGATGCAGGGACAACATGCCGGGCAGACAGAACGCTCCAATATGACATTTATGTGATGTGTGGACGATGGAGGGACAACATGCCGGGCAGACAGAACGCTCCAATATGACATTTATGTCGTCTGTGGTCGAGGCAGGGACAACATGCCGGGCAGACAGAACGCCCAATATAACATTTACGTCATGTGTGGACGATGCAGGGACAACATGCCGGGCAGACAGAACGCTCCAATATCACATTTGTGTCATGTGTGGATGAAGGAATTACAACATGCCGGGCAGACAGAACTAGCCCAATATGACATTTATGTCATGTGTGGACGATGGAATTACAGCATGCCAGGCAGACAGAACGCTCCAGTATGACATTTATGTCGCGTGTGGACGATGCAGGGGACAACATGCCAGGCAGACAGAACGCTCCAATATGACATTTATGTCGTGTGGACGATGCAGGGACAACATGCCGGGCAGACAGAACGCCCCAATATGACATTTATGTCATGTGTGGACGATGCAGGGACAACATGCCGGGCAGACAGAACGCTCCAATATGACATTTATGTCGTGTGTGGACGATGGAATTACAACACGCCGGGCAGACAGAACGCTCCAATATAACATTTATGTCATGTGCTGACGATGCAGGGACAACATGCCGGGCAGACAGAACGTCCAATATGACATGCATGTCGTGTGATCGAGGCAGGGACAACATGCCAGGCAAACAGAACGTTCCAATATGACATGTATGTCATGTGTGGACGATGCAGGGACAACATGCCAGGCAGACAGAACGCTCCAATAATGACATTTACGTCGTGTGTGGACGAGGCAGGGACAACATGCCGGGCAGACAGAACGCTTCAATATGACTTTTATGTCGTGTGGACGATGAAATTACAAACATGCCGGACAGACAGAACGCTTCAATATGACATTTATGTCGTGTGTGGACGATACAGGGACAACATGCCGGGCAGACAGAACGCCCAATATGACATTTATGTGATGTGTGGACGATGCAGGGACAACATGCCGGGCAGACAGAACGCTCCAATATGACATTTATGTCGTGTGTGGACGATGCAGGGACAACATGTCGGGCAGACAGAACGCTCCCAATATGACATTTATGTTGTGTGGACGATTGAATTACAACATGCCAGGCAGACAGAACGCTCAAATATGACATTTATGTCGTGTGTGGACGATGGAATTACAGCATGCCAGGCAGTCAGAACGCTCCAATATGACTTTTATGTCGTGTGTGGACGATGAAATTGCAACATGCCGGACAGACAGAACGCTCCAATATAACATTTATGTCGTGTGTGGACGATGCAGGGACAACATGCCGGGCAGACAGAACGCTCAATATGACATTTATGTCATGTGTGGACGATGGCAGGGACAACATGCCGGGCAGACAGAACGCTCCAATATGACATTTATGTCGTGTGTGGAAGATGCAGGGACAACATGCCGGGCAGACAGAACGCTCCAATATGACATTTATGTCATGTGTGGACGATGCAGGGACAACATGCCAGGCAGACAGAACGCTCCAATATGACATTTATGTGATGTGTGGACGATGCAGGGACAACATGCCAGGCAGACAGAACGCTCCAATATGACATTTATGTCATGTGTGGACGATGGAATTACAACATTCCAGGCTGACAGAACGCTCCAATATGACATTTATGTCGTGTGTGGACGATGCAGGGACAAAATGCCAGGCAGACAGAACGCTCCAATATGACATTTATGTCGTGTGTGGACGATGGAATTACAAAATGCCAGGCAGACAGAACGCTCCAATATGATATTTATGTCATGTGTGGACGATGCAGGGACAACATGCCGGGCAGACAGAACGCTCCAATATGACATTTATGTGATGTGTGGACGATGGAGGGACAACATGCCGGGCAGACAGAACGCTCCAATATGACATTTATGTCGTCTGAGGACGAGGCAGGGACAACATGCCGGGCAGACAGAACGCTCCAATATAACATTTATGTCGTGTGTGGACGATGCAGGGACAACATGCCAGGCAGACAGAACGTTCCAATATGACATGTATGTCATGTGTGGACGATGCAGGGACAACATGCCAGGCAGACAGATCGCTCCAATATGACATTTACGTCGTGTGTGGACGAGGCAGGGACAACATGCCGGGCAGACAGAACGCTCCAATATGACTTTTATGTCCTGTGTGGACGATGAAATTACAACATGTCGGACAGACAGAACGCTCCAATATGACATTTATGTTGTGTGTGGACGATGTGGACGATGCCGGGCAGACAGAACGCTCCAAACATGTCGTGTGCGGGACGATGCAGGGACAACATGCCGGGCAGACAGAACGCTCCAATATGACATTTATGTGATGTGTGGACGATGGAGGGACAACATGCCGGGCAGACAGAACGCTCCAATATGACATTTATGTCGTCTGTGGTCGAGGCAGGACAACATGCCGGGCAGACAGAACAACTCCAATATAACATTTACGTCATGTGTGTGGACGATGCAGGGACAACATGCCGGGCAGACAGAACGCTCCAATATCACATTTTGTGTCATGTGTGGATGAAGGAATTACAACATGCCGGGCAGACAGAACGCTCCAATATGACATTTATGTCATGTGGACGATGGAATTACAGCATGCCAGGCAGACAGAACGCTCCAGTATGACATTTATGTCGCGTGTGGACGATGCAGGGACAACATGCCAGGCAGACAGAACGCTCCAATATGACATTTATGTCGTCGTGTGTGGACGATGCAGGGACAACATGCCGGGCAGACAGAACGCTCCAATATGACATTTATGTCATGTGTGGACGATGCAGGGACAACATGCCGGGCAGACAGAACGCTCCAATATGACATTTATGTCGTGTGTGGACGATGGAATTACAACATGCCAGGCAGACAGAACGCTCCAATATAACATTTATGTCATGTGCTGACGATGCAGGGACAACATGCCGGGCAGACAGAACGCTCCAATATGACATGCATGTCGTGTGTGGACGAGGCAGGGACAACATGCCAGGCAAACAGAACGTTCCAATATGACATGTATGTCATGTGTGGACGATGCAGGGACAACATGCCAGGCAGACAGAACGCTCCAATACGACATTTACGTCGTGTGTGGACGAGGCAGGGACAACATGCCGGGCAGACAGAACGCTTCAATATGACTTTTATGTCGTGTGTGGACGATGAAATTACAACATGCCGGACAGACAGAACGCTTCAATATGACATTTATGTCGTGTGTGGACGATACAGGGACAACATGCCGGGCAGACAGAACGCTCCAATATGACATTTATGTGATGTGTGGACGATGCAGGGACAACATGCCGGGCAGACAGAACGCTCCAATATGACATTTATGTCGTGTGTGGACGATGCAGGGACAACATGTCGGGCAGACAGAACGCTCCAATATGACATTTATGTCATGTGTGGACGATTGAATTACAACATGCCAGGCAGACAGAACGCTCAAATATGACATTTATGTCGTGTGTGGACGATGGAATTACAGCATGCCAGGCAGTCAGAACGCTCCAATATGACTTTTATGTCGTGTGTGGACGATGAAATTACAACATGCCGGACAGACAGAACGCTCCAATATAACATTTATGTCGTGTGTGGACGATGCAGGGACAACATGCCGGGCAGACAGAACGCTCCAATATGACATTTATGTCATGTGTGGACGATGCAGGGACAACATGCCGGGCAGACAGAACGCTCCAATATGACATTTATGTCGTGTGTGGAAGATGCAGGGACAACATGCCGGGCAGACAGAACGCTCCAATATGACATTTATGTCATGTGTGGACGATGCAGGGACAACATGCCAGGCAGACAGAACGCTCCAATATGACATTTATGTGATGTGTGGACGATGCAGGGACAACATGCCAGGCAGACAGAACGCTCCAATATGACATTTATGTCATGTGTGGACGATGGAATTACAACATTCCAGGCTGACAGAACGCTCCAATATGACATTTATGTCGTGTGTGGACGATGCAGGGACAACATGCCGGGCAGACAGAACGCTCTAATATGACATTTATGTCATGTGTGGACTGATGGAGGGACAACATGCCGGGCAGACAGAACGCTCTAATATGACATTTATGTCATTTGTGGACGATGCAGGGACAACATGCCAGGCAGAAAGAACGCTCCAATATGACATGTATGTCATGTGTGGACGATGGAATTACAAAATGCCAGGCAGACAGAACGCTCCAATATGATATTTATGTCATGTGTGGACGATGCAGGGACAACATGCCGGGCAGACAGAACGCTCCAATATGATATTTATGTGATGTGTGGACGATGGAGGGACAAATTATGCCGGGCAGACAGAACGCTCCAATATGACATTTATGTCGTCTGAGGACGAGGCAGGGACAACATGCCGGGCAGACAGAACGCTCCAATATGACATTTATGTCGTGTGTGGACGAGGCAGGGACAACATGCCAGGCAGACAGAACGTTCCAATATGACATGTATGTCATGTGTGGACGATGCAGGGACAACATGCGAGGCAGACAGATCGCTCCAATATGACATTTACGTCGTGTGTGGACGAGGCAGGGACAACATGCCGGGCAGACAGAACGCTCCAATATGACTTTTATGTCGTGTGTGGACGATGAAATTACAACATGTCGGACAGACAGAACGCTCCAATATGACATTTATGTCGTGTGTGGACGATGCAGGGACAACATGCCGGGCAGACAGAACGCTCCAATATGACATTTATGTGATGTGTGGACGATGCAGGACAACATGCCGGGCAGACAGAACGCTCAATATGACATTTATGTGATTGGACGATGCAGGGACAAACATGTCGGGCAGACAGAACGCTCCAATATGACATTTTATGTCTGTGGTCGATTGAATTTACAAATTACGCCAGGCAGACAGAACGCTCCAAATATGACATTTACGTCGCGTGGACGATGCAGGGACAACATGCCGGGCAGACAGAACGCTCCAATATGACATTTATGTCGTCATTGTGGACGATGGAATTACAAATACGCCAGGCAGACAGAACGCTCCAATATAAACATTTATGTCGTGTGTGGACGATGCAGGGACAACATGCCGGGCAGACAGAACGCCCAATATGACATTTATGTGATGTGTGGACGATGCAGGGACAACATGCCGGGCAGACAGAACGCTCCAATATGACATTTATGTCATGTGTGGACGATGCAGGGACAACATGCCGGGCAGACAGAACGCTCCAATATGACATTTATGTCGTGTGTGGACGATGCAGGGACAACATGCCGGGCAGACAGAACGCTCCAACATGACATTTATGTCATGTCGACGATGCAGGGACAACATGCCGGGCGAGGCAGAACGCTCCAATGCATGACATTTTATGTCGTGTGGGTCGAGGCGAGGGACAAGATGCCGGCAACCAGAACGCTCCAATATAACATTTACGTCATGTGTGGACGATGCAGGGACAACATGCCGGGCAGACAGAACGCTCCAATATCAACATTTGTGTCATGTGGATGAAGGAATCTTACAACATGCCGGGCAGACAGAACGCTCCAATATGACATTTATGTCGTGCGTGGACGATGCGATTCATACAGCATGCCAGGCAGACAGAACGCTCCAATATGACATTTATGTCGTGTGGACGATGCAGGGACAACATGCCAGGCAGACAGAACGCTCCAATATGACATTTATGTCATGTGTGGATCGATTGAATTACAACATGCCAGGCAGACAGAACGCTCAAATATGACATTTATGTCGTGTGGACGATGGAATTCATTGTTTACGCCAGGCAGTCAGAACGCTCCAATATGACTTTGATGTCGTGTGGACGATGAAATTACAACATGCCGGACAGACAGAACGCTCCAATATAACATTTATGTCATGTGTGTGGACGATGCATGGGGACAACATGCCGGGCAGACAGAATCGCCCAATATGACATTTATGTCGTGTGTGGACGATGGAGGGACAACATGCCGGGCAGACAGAACGCTCCAATGACTCTTTATGATTTATTGCCCATTACAGAACGGACAATGTCATGTGTGGACGATGCAGGGACAACATGCCGGGCAGACAGAACGCTCCAATATGACATTTATGTCACCACGATGGTGGACAACATGCAGACAGGACAACATGCCGGCAGACAGAACGCCCCAATATGACATTTATGTCGTCTGTGGTCGATGCAGGGACAACATGCCGGGCAGACAGAACGCTCAATATGACATTTACGTCATGTGTGGACGATGCAGGGACAACATGCCGGGCAGACAGAACGCAATACATCACATTTATGTCATGTGTGGATGAAGGAATTACAAAATGCGGGCAGACAGAACGCCCAATATGACATTTATGTCATGTGGACGATGGAATTATTAAGCATGCCAGGCAGACAGAACGCTCCAATATGACATTTATGTCGCGTGTGGACGATGCAGGGACAACATGCCAGGCAGACAGAACGCTCCAATATGACATTTATGTCGTGTGTGGACGATGCAGGGACAACATGCCGGGCAGACAGAACGTCCAATATGACATTTATGTCGTGTGTGGACGATGCAGGGACAACATGCCGGGCAGACAGAACGCCCAATATGACATTTATGTCGTGTGTGGACGATGGAATTACAACATGCCAGGCAGACAGAACGCCTAATATAACATTTATGTCGTCGTGCTGACGATGCAGGGACAACATGCCGGGCAAGACAGAACGCCCAACATGACATGCATGTCGTCGTGGACGAGGCAGGGACAACATGCCAGGCAAACAGAACGTTCCAATATGACATTTATGTCGTGTGTGGACGATGCAGGGACAACATGCCGGCAGACAGAACGCTCCAATACGACATTTACGTCGTGTGTGGACGAGGCAGGGACAACATGCCGAGGGCAGAGACAGAACGCTCAATATGACATTTATGTCGTGCGTGAACGATGTGGCGACAAATACGCCCGCATGACAGAACGCCCAATATGACATTTATGTCGTGTGTGGACGATGGAGGGACAAATGCCAGGGCAGACAGAACGCTCATGACATTTATGTCATGTGTGGACGATGCAGGGACACAACATGCCGGGCAGAGACAGAACGCTCTTAATATGACATTTATGTCGTGTGTGGACGATGCAGGGACAACATGCCAGGCAGACAGAACGCTCCAATATGACATTTATGTCGTGTGTGGACGATTGAATTACAACATGCCAGGCAGACAGAACGCTCCAATATGACATTTATGTCATGTGTGGACGATGCAGGGACAACATGCCGGGCAGACAGAACGCTCCAATATGACATTTATGTCAATGTGGACGATGCAGGGACAACATGCCGGGCAGACAGAACGTCTAACATGACATTTATGTCGTGGACGATGCAGGACAAAACATGTCGGGCAGACAGAACGTCTAATATGACATTTATGTCATGTGGACGATGCAGGACAAACATGCCGGGCAGACAGAACGTCTAACATGACATTTATGTCGTGTGTGGACGATGGAATTACAACACGCCAGGCAGTCAGAACGTCTAATATGACATTTATAAGTCGTGTGTGGACGATGCAGGGACAACATGCCGGGCAGACAGAACGCCCAATATGACATTTATGTCGCGTGGACGATGCAGGGACAACATGCCAGGCAGACAGAACGTTCCACCATGACATGTATGTCATGTGGATCGATGGCAGGGACAACATGCCAGGCAGACATGATCGCCCAATACGACATGATTTACGTGTGCGGACGAGGCAGGGACAACATGCCGGGCAGACAGAACGCTCCAATATGGACTTTATGTCGTGTGTGGACGATGGAAATTACAACATGTCGGACAGACAGAACGCTCCAATATGACATTTATGTCATGCGTGGATCGATGGCGAGGGACAAACATGCCCGCATGGTGACAGAACGTCTTTAATATGCCGGACGATGGCGTGTTACTTTGCGGCAACATGCCGGGCAGCCACAGAACGCCCAATAATACATGTTCGCGCAGCATGTGGTGGACGATGATCGTAAACCACGCCGTCAGACAGAATCGCCCAATATGATGATTTCAGTCGTCGTGTGGTCGAGCGGCAGCCGCGTAACAATGCCGGGCAGACAGAACGCCCATGTTCATCCGTACCACACATTTACATATCATGCGGCGTGGACGATGGCGGACAACATGCCAAAGAGATATAGAACGGGCCCAATATCACATTGATTTTATGTCGTGCGGTTGACGATGGCAGGACAACATGCCGGGCAGACAGAACGCTCCAATATGACATCTGGCGTCATCAGGATCGATGCAGGAATAAACATGCCAGGCAGAAAGAACGCCCAATACGACAGACAGCGCATGGACGATGGAATCACAGACGAATCCATCATGATATTTACGTCACGTATCGATGGACAAATATCAGACAGAACGTCCTTAACAATGATATTTATGTCGTGTGGATCGACGATGGACAACACGTCATAAGGTGACAGAACGTCCTTAATATGACTATCATATTCGTCCGGATCGATCGAGGAATAACATACGTCACAGACAGAACGTCTAATCTAACATTAACATCGTGTCGTGGACGATGCAGGGACAACATGCCAGGTAAGACAGAATCGTTCCATTATGACATGTACGTCATGTGTGATCGATTGGATCTCGCAACATGCCAGGGCAGACAGAACGTCTAATATATGTCATGTGGGACGATGGAATTGACAGCATGCCAGGCAGACAGAACGCTCTAATATGACTTTGGCGTCGTGTGTGATCGATGAAATCCAAAGGATCATGTCGGACAGACAGAACGTCCAATATGACATTTATCATGCGTCGATGCAACATGTCAAGCAGACAGAACGATAATTTATGTCGCGCGTGGCAAGATGCAGGACAACATGCCGGGCAGACAGAACGACATTTATGCGGATGTAACGATGGAGGGACAACATGCCGGGCAGACAGAACGTCATGACATTTATGGAGTCGATGCAGGGACAACATGCCGGGCAGACAGAACGCTCCAATATGACATTTATCGTCATATGTGATCGATGTGGACGATGCAGACAGACATGAACGCTCCTAATATTACATTGGCGTCATGTGTGGATGAAGGAATCTACAACATGCAGGGCCGCGGACAGAACGTCCATATAATTTATGACATGTGTGGACGATGGAACTTGGCAGCATGCGCAGACAAGAACGAGTATGACATTCATGTCGCGTGGGACGATGCAGGGACAACATGCCAGGCAGACAGAACGCCCCACATGACATTTGCGTCGTGTGTGGACGATGCAGGGACAACATGCCGGGCAGACAGAACGCTCCAACATGACATTTATGTCATGTGTGGACGTCGAGGGACAACATGCCAGGCAGACAGAACGCTCCAATATGACATTTATGTCGTGTGTGGACGATGCAGGGACAACATGCCAGGCAGACAGAACGTGAAGCTCCAATATAACATTTATGTCATGTGTGGACGATGCAGGGACAACATGCCGGGCAGACAGAACGCTCAATATGACATGCATGTCGTGTGTGGACGAGGCAGGGACAACATGCCGGGCAAACAGAACGCTTCCAATATGACATTTGTGTCGTGTGTGGACGATGAAATTACAAATATGCCGGACAGACAGAACGCTTCAATATGACATTTATGTCGTGTGGACGATACAGGGACAACATGCCGGGCAGACAGAACAGCTTCAATATGACATTTATGTGATGTGTGGACGATGCAGGGACAACATGCCGGGCAGACAGAACGCTTCCAATATGACATTTATGTCGTGTGTGGACGATGCAGGACAACATGTCGGGCAGACAGAACGTCTAATATGACATTTATGTCATGTGTGGACGATTGGAATTACAACATGCCAGGCAGACAGAACGCTCAAATATGACATTTATGTCGTGTGGACGACGCATGGACAACATGCCGGGCAGACAGAACGCTCCAATATGACATTTATGCGTCGTGTGTGGCGATGCGGGGACAAGAGCAGACAGAACGCTCAATATGACTTTATGTGTCGTGTGGACGATGAAATTACAACATGCCGGACAGACAGAACGCTCCAATATAACACATTTATGTCGTGTGTGGACGATGCAGGGACAACATGCCGGGCAGACAGAACGCCCAATATGACATTTATGTCATGTGTGGAAGATGCAGGGACAACATGCCGGGCAGACAGAACGCTCCAATATGACATTTATGTCGTGTGTGGAAGATGCAGGGACAACATGCCGGGCAGACAGAACGCTCCAATATGACATTTATGTCATGTGTGGACGATGCAGGGACAACATGCCAGGCAGACAGAACGCTCCAATATGACATTTATGTGGATGTGGACGATGCAGGGACAACATGCCAGGCAGACAGAACGGCTCCAATATGACATTTATGTCATGTGTGGACGATGGAATTACAACATTCCAGGCTGACAGAACGCTCCAATATGACATTTATGTCGTGTGTGGACGATGCAGGGACAAATGCCAGCAGACAGAACGCTCCAATATGACATTTATGTCGTGTGTGGACGATGCAGGGACAACATGCCGGGCAGACAGAACGCTCTAATATGACATTTATGTCATTTGTGGACGATGCAGGGACAACATGCCGGGCAGAAAGAACGCTCCAATATGACATGTATGTCATGTGTGGACGATGGAATTACAAAATGCCAGGCAGACAGAACGCTCCAATATGATATTTATGTCATGTGTGGACGATGCAGGGACAACATGCCGGGCAGACAGAACGCTCCAATATGATATTTATGTGATGTGTGGACGATGGAGGGACAACATGCCGGGCAGACAGAACGCTCCAATATGACATTTATGTCGTCTGAGGACGAGGCAGGGACAACATGCCGGGCAGACAGAACGCCCAATATAACATTTGTCGTCGTGTGGACGAGGCAGGGACAACATGCCAGGCAGACAGAACGTTCCAATATGACATGTATGTATTGTGTGGACGATGCAGGGACAACATGCCAGGCAGACAGATCGCTCCAATATGACATTTACGTCGTGTGTGGACGAGGCAGGACAACATGCCGGGCAGACAGAACGCTCCATATGACTTTTATGTCGTGTGTGGACGATGAAATTACATCATGTCGGACAGACAGAACGCTCCAATATGACATTTATGTCGTGTGTGGACGATGCAGGGACAACATGCCGGGCAGACAAGAACGCTCCAATATGACATTTATGTCGTGTGTGGACGATGCAGGGACAACATGCCGGGCAGACAGAACGCTCCAATATGACATTTATGTGATGTGTGGACGATGGAGGGACAACATGCCGGGCAGAATAGAACGTCTCCAATATGACATTTATGTCGTCTGTGGTCGAGGCAGGGACAACATGCCGCAGACAGAACGTCTCAATATAACATTTACGTCATGTGTGGACGATGCAGGGACAACATGCCGGGCAGACAGAACTTGGCTCAATATCACATTTATGTCATGTGTGGACGAAGCAGGGACAACATGCCGGGCAGACAGAACGTATCCAATATGACATTTATGTCATGTGTGGACGATGGAATTACAGCATGCCAGGCAGACAGAACGCTCCAGTATGACATTTATGTCGCGTGTGGACGATGCAGGGACAACATGCCAGGCAGACAGAACGCTCCAATATGACATTTATGTCATGTGTGGACGATGCAGGGACAACATGCCGGGCAGACAGAACGCTCCAATATGACATTTATGTCATGTGTGGACGATGCAGGACAACATGCCGGGCAGACAGAATGCTCCAATATGACATTTATGTCGTGTGTGGACGATGGAATTACAACATGCCAGGCAGACAGAACGCTCCAATATAAGATTTATGTCATGTGTTGACGATGCAGGGACAACATGCCGGGCAGTCAGAACGCTCCAATATGACATGCATGTCGTGTGTGGACGAGGCAGGGACAACATGCCAGGCAAACAGAACGTTCCAATATGACATGTATGTCATGTGTGGACGATGCAGGGACAACATGCCAGGCAGACAGAACGCTCCAATACGACATTTACGTCGTGTGTGGACGAGGCAGGGACAACATGCCGGGCAGACAGAACGCTTCAATATGACTTTTATGTCGTGTGTGGACGATGCAGGACAACATGCCGGGCAGACAGAACGCTCCAATATGACATTTATGTCGTGTGGACGATGCAGGGACAACATGTCGGGCAGACAGAACGCCCAATATGACATTTATGTCATGTGTGGACGATTGAATTACAACATGCCAGGCAGACAGAACGCCTCAATATGACATTTATGTCGTGTGTGGACGATGGAATTACAGCATGCCAGGCAGTCAGAACGCTCCAATATGACTTTTATGTCGTGTGTGGACGATGAAATTACAACATGCCGGACAGACAGAACGCTCAATATGACATTTATGTCATGTGTGGACGATGCAGGGACAACATGCCGGGCAGACAGAACGCCCAATATGACATTTATGTCGTGAGTGGAAGATGCAGGGACAACATGCCGGGCAGACAGAACGCTCCAATATGACATTTATGTGATGTGTGGACGATGCAGGGACAACATGCCGGGCAGACAGAACGTCTAATATGACATTTATGTGTGTGTGGACGATGCAGGGACAACACGCCAGGCAGACAGAACGCTCCAATATGACATTTATGTGATGTGTGGACGAGGCAGGGGACAACATGCCAGGCAGTCAAGAACGCCCAATATGACATTTATGTGATGTGTGGACGATGCAGGGACAACATGCCAGGCAGACAGAACGCTCCAATATGACATTTATGTCATGTGTGGACGATGGAGGGACAACATGCCAGGCAGACAGAACGCTCCAATATGACATGTATGTAATGTGTGGACGAGGCAGGGACAACATGCCAGGCAGACAGAACGCTCCAATATGACATTTATGTGATGGTATCAACATGGACGATGCATGTTTGGACAACATGCCAGGCAGTCAGAACGCTTCCAATATCACATTTATGTCATGTGTGGACGATGGAATAACAGCATGCCAGGCAGACAGAACGCTCCAATATCACATTTGTATGTCATGACGATGGAATTACAGCACGCCAGGCAGTCAGAACGCCCAACATGACATTTATGTCGTGTGGACGAGGCAGGGACGCTGCCAGGGAGAAAGAACATCTAATATGACATTTTGTCGTGTGGACGATGCAGGGACAACATGCCAGGCAGACAGAACGCTCTAATATAACATTTATGTCATGTGTGTTGACGATGCAGGGACAACATGCCGGGCAGACAGAACGCTCCAATACGACATGCATGTCATGTGTGGACGAGGCAGGGACAACATGCCAGGCAAACAGAACGTTCCAATATGACATTTATGTCATGTGTGGACGATGCAGGACAACATGCCAGGCAGACAGAACGCTCCAATATGACATTTACGTCGTGTGGACGATGGAGGGATTAACATGCCGGGCAGACAGAACGCTTCAATATGACATTTATGTCGTGTGGACGATGCAGGGACAACATGCCTGGCAGACAGAACGCCCAATATGACATTTATGTCGTGTGTGGACGATGCAGGGACAACATGTCAGGCAGACAGAACGCTCCAATATGACATTTATGTCATGTGTGGACGATTGAATTACAAACATGCCAGGCAGACAGAACGCTCAAATATGACATTTATGTCGTGTGGACGATGGAATTACAGCACGCCAGGCAGCCGTAGAACGCTCCAATATGACTTTTATGTGTGTGGACGATGAAATTACAACATGCGGACAGACAGAACGCTCCAATATGACATTTTATGTCATGTGTGGACGATGCAGGACAACATGCCGGGCAGACAGAACGCCCAATATGACATTTATGTCGTGTGGAAGATGCAGGGACAACATGCCGGGCAGACAGAACGCTCAATATGACATTTATGTCATGTGTGGACGATGGAAGGGACAACATGCCGGGCAGACAGAACGCTCCAATATGACATTTATGCGTGATGTGTGGACGATGCAGGGACAACACGCCAGGCAGACAGAACGCTCCAATATGACATTTATGTGATGTGTGGATCGAGGCAGGGACAACATGCCAGGCAGTCAGAACGCCCAATATGACATTTATGTGATGTGGACGATGCAGGACAACATGCCAGGCAGACAGAACGCCCAATATGACATTTATGTCATGTGTGGACGATGGAGGGACAACATGCCAGGCGTTGACACAGAACGCTCCAATATGACATGTATGTAATGTGTGGACGAGGCAGGGACAACATGCCAGGCAGACAGAACGTCAATATGACATTTATGTGATGTGTGGACGATGCGGGACAACATGCCAGGCAGACAGAACGTTCCAATATCACATTTATGTCATGTTTGGACGATGGAATTACAGCATGCCAGGCAGTCAGAACGCTCCAATATCACATTTATGTCATGTGGATCGATGGAATTACAGCACGCCAGTCAGACAGAACGCTCCAACATCACATTTATGTCATGTCATGTGGACGATGGAATTACAGCATGCCAGGCAGTCAGAACGCCCAATATGACATTTATGTCGTGTGTGGACGAGGCAGGGACATCATGCCAGGGAGAAAGAACGCTCCAATATGAGATTTTGTCGTGTGGACGATGCAGGGACAACATGCCAGGGCAGACAGAACGCTCCAATATGACATTTACGTAATGTGTGTGGACGATGCAGGACAACATGCCAGGCAGACAGAACGCTCCAATATGACATTTATGTCATGTGTGGATCGATGGAATTACAAAATGCCAGGCAGACACAGAACGCTCCAATATGATATTTATGGTCATGTGTGGACGATGCAGGGACAACATGCCGGGCAGACAGAACGCTCCAATATAACATTTATGTCGTGTGTGGACGATGCAGGGACAACATGCCGGAGCGGGCGACAGAACGTTCCAATATGACATGCATGTCATGTGGACGATGCAGGGACAACATGCCAGGCAGACAGATCGCTGCAATATGACATTTACGTCGTGTGTGGATCGAGGCAGGGACAACATGCCGGGCAGACAGAAATGCTCCAATATATAGGACTTTTTATGTCCTGTGTGGACGATTGAAATTACAAATACGCATGGACAGACAGAACGCTCCAATATGACATTTATTATGTTGTGCCGGACGATGAGACGAGGGACAACATGCCGGGCAGACAGAAACGCTCCAATATGACATTTATGTCATGTGTGACGATGCAGGACAACATGCCGGGCAGACAGAACGCTCCAATATGACATATGACATTTATGTGATGTGTGGACAAATACGCCAGGGGACAGAAACATGCCGTATGCCGCAAGGACGATGCAGAACGCCGGGCCAGATCCAATGACATTTATGTCGTCTGTGGTCGAGGCAGGGACAACATGCCGGGCAGACAGAACGCTTCAATATGACATTTACGTCGTGTGGACGATGCAGGGACAACATGCCGGGCAGACAGAACGCTCCCACATCATGACATTTGTGTCATGTCGTGGATGAACGGGAATTACAACATGCCGGGCAGACAGAACGCCCACATGACGCACATTTATGTCGCTGTGTGGACGATGGAATTACAGCATGCCAGGCAGACAGAACGCTCCAATATGACATTTATGTCGACCGTGGACGATGCAATAGGACAAATACGCCACGATGGTGGCAGACAGAACGCTCCAATATGACATTTATGTCGTGTGTGGATCGATGCAGGGACAACATGCCGGGCAGACAGAACGCCCAATATGATACGGCGTCATGTCATGTGGACGATGGTGGACAACATGCCGGGCAGACAGAACGCTCCAATATGACATTTATGTCGTGTGTGGACGATGCAATTACAACATGCCAGGCAGACAGAACGTCTTAATATGACATTTATGTCATGTGTGACGAGGCGTGTGTGGACGATGGAATTACAACATGCCGACAAATAAGGCAGACAGAACAGCTCCAATATGACATTTATGTCGTGTGTGGACGATGCAGGGACAACATGCCAGGCAGACAGAACGCTCCAATATGACATTTATGTCATGTGTGGACGATGCAGGGACAACATGCCAGGCAGACAGAACGCTCCAATATGACATTTATGTCATGTGTGGACGTGGACGATGCAGGGACAACATGCCGGGCAGACAGAACGCTCCAATATGACATTTTATGTCATGTGTGGACGATGAAATTACAACATGCCGGGCAGACAGAACGCTCCAATATGACATTTATGTCGTGTGTGGACGATGCAGGGACAACATGCCGGGCAGACATGGAACGCCTCCAATATGACATTTATGTGATGTGTGGACGATGAGGAGGGACAACATGCCGGGCAGACAGAACGCTCCAATATGACATTTATGTCGTGTGAGGACGATGCAGGGACAACATGCCGGGCAGACAGAACGCTCCAATATGACATTTATGTCGTGTGTGGACGATGCAGGGACAACATGCCAGGCAGACAGAACGCTCCAATATGACATTTATGTCGTGTGTGGACGATGGGGACAACATGCCAGGCAGACAGAACGCTCCAATATGACATTTATGTCGTGTGTGGACGATGCAGGGACAACATGCCGGGCAGACAGGAACAACTCCAATATGACATTTTATGTCGTGTGTGTGGACGATGCAGGAACAACATGCCAGGCAGACAGAACGCTCCAATATGACATTTATGTCGTGTGTGGACGATGCAGGGACAACATGCCAGGCAGACAGAACGCTCCAATATGACATTTATGTCGTGTGTGGACGATGCAGGGACAACATGCCGGGCAGACAGAACGCTCTAATATGACATTTATGTCATGTGTGGACGATGCAGGGACAACATGCCAGGCAGAAAGAACGCTCCAATATGACATGTATGTCATGTGTGGACGATGGAATTACAAAATGCCAGGCAGACAGAACGCTCCAATATGATATTTATGTCATGTGTGGACGATGCAGGGACAACATGCCGGGCAGACAGAACGCTCCAATATGACATTTATGTCATGTGTGGACGATGGAGGGACAACATGCCGGGCAGACAGAACGCTCCAATATGACATTTATGTCGTCTGAGGACGAGGCAGGGACAACATGCCGGGCAGACAGAACGCTCCAATATGACATTTATGTCGTGTGTGGACGAGGCAGGGACAACATGCCAGGCAGACAGAACGTTCCAATATGACATTTATGTCATGTGTGGACGATGCAGGGACAACATGCCGGGCAGACAGAACGCTCCAATATGACATTTATGTCGTCGTGTGGACGATGCAGGGACAACATGCCGGGCAGACAGAACGCTCCAATATGACATTTATGTCGTGTGTGGACGATGGAGGGACAACATGCCGGGCAGACAGAACGCTCCAATATGACATTTATGTCGTCTGTGGACGATGCAGGGGGCACAACATGCCGGGCAGACAGAACGCTCCAATATAACATTTACGTCATGTGTGGACGATGCAGGGACAACATGCCGGGCAGAATACAGAACGCTCCAATATCACATTTATGTCATGTGGAACGCTCCAATATGACATTTATGTCGATGTGCATGCCAGATGAAGGAATTACAACATGCCGGGCAGACAGAACGCTCCACAACATATGACATTTATGTCATGTGTGGACGATGGAATTACAGCATGCCAGGCAGACAGAACGCTCCAGTATGACATTTATGTCGCGTGTGGACGATGCAGGGACAACATGCCAGGCAGACAGAACGCTCCAATATGACATTTATGTCATGTGTGGACGATGCAGGGACAACATGCCGGGCAGACAGAACGCTCCAATATGACATTTATGTCATGTGTGGACGATGCAGGGACAACATGCCGGGCAGACAGAATGCTCCAATATGACATTTATGTCGTGTGTGGACGATGGAATTACAACATGCCAGGCAGACAGAACGCTCCAATATAAGATTTATGTCATGTGTTGACGATGCAGGGACAACATGCCGGGCAGTCAGAACGCTCCAATATGACATGCATGTCGTGTGTGGACGAGGCAGGGACAACATGCCAGGCAAACAGAACGTTCCAATATGACATGTATGTCATGTGTGGACGATGCAGGGACAACATGCCAGGCAGACAGAACGCTCCAATACGACATTTACGTCGTGTGTGGACGAGGCAGGGACAACATGCCGGGCAGACAGAACGCTTCAATATGACTTTTATGTCGTGTGTGGACGATGCAGGGACAACATGCCTGGCAGACAGAACGCTCCAATATGACATTTATGTCGTGTGTGGACGATGCAGGGACAACATGTCGGGCAGACAGAACGCTCCAATATGACATTTATGTCATGTGTGGACGATTGAATTACAACATGCCAGGCAGACAGAACGCTCAAATATGACATTTATGTCGTGTGTGGACGATGGAATTACAGCATGCCAGGCAGTCAGAACGCTCCAATATGACTTTTATGTCGTGTGTGGACGATGAAATTACAACATGCCGGACAGACAGAACGCTCCAATATGACATTTATGTCATGTGTGGACGATGCAGGGACAACATGCCGGGCAGACAGAACGCTCCAATATGACATTTATGTCATGTGTGGACGATGCAGGGACAACATGCCGGGCAGACAGAACGCTCCAATATGACATTTATGTCGTGTGTGGACGATGCAGGGACAACATGCCGGGCAGACAGAACGCTCCAATATGACATTTATGTGATGTGTGGACGATGCAGGGACAACATGCCAGGCAGACAGAACGCTCCAATATGACATTTATGTGATGTGTGGACGATGCAGGGACAACATGCCAGGCAGACAGAACGCTCCAATATGACATTTATGTCATGTGTGGACGATGGAGGGACAACATGCCAGGCAGACAGAACGCTCCAATATGACATTTATGTCATGTGTGGACGATGCAGGGACAACATGCCAGGCAGACAGAACGCTCCAATATGACATTTATGTCGTGTGTGGACGATGAAATTACAACATGCCGGACAGACAGAACGCTCCAATATGATTTTATGTCATGTGTGGACGATGCAGGGACAACATGCCAGGCAGACAGAACGCTCCAATATGACATTTATGTCATGTGTGGACGATGCAGGGACAACATGCCAGGCAGACAGAACGCTCCAATATGACATTTATGTAATGTGTGGACGAGGCAGGGACAACATGCCAGGCAGACAGAACGCTCCAATATGACATTTATGTGATGTGTGGACGATGCAGGGACAACATGCCGGGCAGACAGAACGTTCCAATATCACATTTATGTCATGTTTGGACGATGGAATTACAGCATGCCAGGCAGTCAGAACGCTCCAATATCACATTTATGTCATGTGTGGACGATGGAATTACAGCATGCCAGGCAGACAGAACGCTCCAATATCACATTTATGTCATGTGTGGACGATGGAATTACAGCATGCCAGGCAGTCAGAACGCTCCAATATGACATTTATGTCGTGTGTGGACGAGGCAGGGACATCATGCCAGGGAGAAAGAACGCTCCAATATGACATTTTTGTCGTGTGTGGACGATGCAGGGACAACATGCCAGGCAGACAGAACGCTCCAATATAACATTTATGTCATGTGTTGACGATGCAGGGACAACATGCCGGGCAGACAGAACGCTCCAATATGACATGCATGTCGTGTGTGGACGAGGCAGGGACAACATGCCAGGCAAACAGAACGTTCCAATATGACATGTATGTCATGTGTGGACGATGCAGGGACAACATGCCAGGCAGACAGAACGCTCCAATACGACATTTACGTCGTGTGTGGACGAGGCAGGGACAACATGCCGGGCAGACAGAACGCTTCAATATGACTTTATGTCGTGTGTGGACGATGCAGGGACAACATGCCTGGCAGACAGAACGCTCCAATATGACATTTATGTCGTGTGTGGACGATGCAGGGACAACATGTCGGGCAGACAGAACGCTCCAATATGACATTTATGTCATGTGTGGACGATTGAATTACAACATGCCAGGCAGACAGAACGCTCAAATATGACATTTATGTCGTGTGTGGACGATGGAATTACAGCATGCCAGGCAGTCAGAACGCTCCAATATGACTTTTATGTCGTGTGTGGACGATGAAATTACAACATGCCGGACAGACAGAACGCTCCAATATGACATTTATGTCATGTGTGGACGATGCAGGGACAACATGCCGGGCAGACAGAACGCTCCAATATGACATTTATGTCGTGTGTGGAAGATGCAGGGACAACATGCCGGGCAGACAGAACGCTCCAATATGACATTTATGTCATGTGTGGACGATGCAGGGACAACATGCCGGGCAGACAGAACGCTCCAATATGACATTTATGTGATGTGTGGACGATGCAGGGACAACACGCCAGGCAGACAGAACGCTCCAATATGACATTTATGTGATGTGTGGACGAGGCAGGGACAACATGCCAGGCAGTCAGAACGCTCCAATATGACATTTATGTGATGTGTGGACGATGCAGGGACAACATGCCAGGCAGACAGAACGCTCCAATATGACATTTATGTCATGTGTGGACGATGGAGGGACAACATGCCAGGCAGACAGAACGCTCCAATATGACATGTATGTAATGTGTGGACGAGGCAGGGACAACATGCCAGGCAGACAGAACGCTCCAATATGACATTTATGTGATGTGTGGACGATGCAGGGACAACATGCCGGGCAGACAGAACGTTCCAATATCACATTTATGTCATGTTTGGACGATGGAATTACAGCATGCCAGGCAGTCAGAACGCTCCAATATCACATTTATGTCATGTGTGGACGATGGAATTACAGCATGCCAGTCAGACAGAACGCTCCAATATCACATTTATGTCATGTGTGGACGATGGAATTACAGCATGCCAGGCAGTCAGAACGCTCCAATATGACATTTATGTCGTGTGTGGACGAGGCAGGGACATCATGCCAGGGAGAAAGAACGCTCCAATATGACATTTTTGTCGTGTGTGGACGATGCAGGGACAACATGCCAGGCAGACAGAACGCTCCAATATGACATTTATGTAATGTGTGGACGAGGCAGGGACAACATGCCGGGCAGACAGAACGCTCCAATATGACATTTATGTCATGTGTGGACGATGGAATTACAGCATGCAGGCAGTCAGAACGCTCCAATATGACTTTTATGTCGTGTGTGGACGATGCAGGGACAACATGCCGGGCAGACAGAACGCTCCAATATGACATTTATGTCGTGTGTGGACGATGCAGGGACAACATGCCGGGCAGACAGCACGCTCCAATATGACATTTATGTCGTGTGTGGACGATGCAGGGACAACATGCCTGGCAGACAGAACGCTCCAATATGACATTTATGTCATGTGTGGACGATGCAGGGACAACATGCCAGGCAGACAGAACGCTCCAATATGACATTTACGTCGTGTGGACGAGGCAGGGACAACATGCCAGGCAGACAGAACGCTCCAATATGACATTTATGTCATGTGTGGACGATGAAATTACAACATGCCGGGCAGACAGAACGCTCTAATATGACATTTATGTCGTGTGTGGACGATGCAGGGACAACATGCCGGGCAGACAGAACGCTCCAATATGACATTTATGTCGTGTGTGGACGATGCAGGGACAACATGCCTGGCAGACAGAACGCTCCAATATGACATTTATGTGATGTGTGGATGATGGAATTACAACATGCCATGCAGACAGAACGCTCCAATATGACATTTATGTCATGTGTGGACGATGGAATTACAGCATGCCAGGCAGTCAGAACGCTCCAATATGACATTTATGTCGCGTGTGGACGATGCAGGGACAACATGCCAGGCAGACAGAACGCTCCAATATGACATTTATGTGATGTGTGGACGATGCAGGGACAACATTCCGGGCAGACAGAACGCTCTAATATGACATTTATGTCATTTGTGGACGATGCAGGGACAACATGCCAGGCAGAAAGAACGCTCCAATATGACATGGATGTATGTCATGTGTGGACGATGGAATTACAAAATGCCAGGCAGACAGAACGCTCCAATATGATATTTATGTCATGTGTGGACGATGCAGGGACAACATGCCGGGCAGACAGAACGCTCCAATATGACATTTATGTGATGTGTGGACGATGGAGGGACAACATGCCGGGCAGACAGAACGCTCCAATATGACATTGATGTCGTGTGTGGACGAGGCAGGGACAACATGCCAGGCAGACAGAACGCTCCAATATGACATTTATGTCGTGTGTGGACGAGGCAGGGACAACATGCCAGGCAGACAGAACGTTCCAATATGACATTTATGTCATGTGTGGACGATGCAGGGACAACATGCCAGGCAGACAGAACGCTCCAATATGACATTTATGTCGTGTGTGGACGATGCAGGGACAACATGCCGGGCAGACAGAACGCTCCAATATGACATTTATGTCGTGTGTGGACGATGAAATTACAACATGCCGGACAGACAGAACGCTCCAATATGACATTTATGTCATGTGTGGACGATGCAGGGACGATGCCGGGCAGACAGAACGCTCCAATATGCCGTGTGGAAGATGCAGGGACAACATGCCGGGCAGACAGAACGCTCCAATATGACATTTATGTCGCAGACAGAACGCTCTCAATATGACATTTATGTCATGTGTGGACGATGGGGGACAACATGCCGGGCAGACAGAACGCTCCAATATGACATTTATGTGATGTGTGGACGATGCAGGGACAACACGCCAGGCAGACAGAACGCTCCAATATGACATTTATGTGATGTGTGGACGAGGCAGGGACAACATGCCAGGCAGTCAGAACGCTCCAATATGACATTTATGTGATGTGTGGACGATGCAGGGACAACATGCCAGGCAGACAGAACGCTCCAATATGACATTTATGTCATGTGTGGACGATGGAGGGACAACATGCCAGGCAGACAGAACGCTCCAATATGACATGTATGTAATGTGTGGACGAGGCAGGGACAACATGCCAGGCAGACAGAACGCTCCAATATGACATTTATGTGATGTGTGGACGATGCAGGGACAACATGCCGGGCAGACAGAACGTTCCAATATCACATTTATGTCATGTTTGGACGATGGAATTACAGCATGCCAGGCAGTCAGAACGCTCCAATATGACATTTATGTCATGTGTGGACGATGGAATTACAGCATGCCAGTCAGACAGAACGCTCCAATCATTTATTTATGTCATGTGTGGACGATGGAATTACAGCATGCCAGGCAGTCAGAACGCTCCAATATGACATTTATGTCGTGTGTGGACGAGGCAGGGACATCATGCCAGGGAGAAAGAACGCTCCAATATGACATTTTGTCGTGTGGACGATGCAGGGACAACATGCCAGGCAGACAGAACGCTCCAATATGACATTTATGTAATGTGTGGACGAGGCAGGACAACATGCCGGGCAGACAGAACGCTCCAATATGACATTTATGTCATGTGTGGACGATGGAATTACAGCATGCAGGCAGTCAGAACGCTCCAATATGACTTTTATGTCGTGTGTGGACGATGCAGGGACAACATGCCGGGCAGACAGAACGCTCCAATATGACATTTATGTCGTGTGTGAACGATGCAGGGACAACATGCCGGGCAGACAGAACGCTCCAATATGACATTTATGTCGTGTGTGGACGATGCAGGGACAACATGCCAGGCAGACAGAACGTTCCAATATGACATGTATGTCATGTGTGGACGATGCAGGGACAACATGCCAGGCAGACAGAACGCTCCAATATGACATTTACGTCGTGTGTGGACGAGGCAGGGACAACATGCCGGGCAGACAGAACGCTCCAATATGACTTTTATGTCCTGTGTGGACGATGAAATTACAACATGTCGGACAGACAGAACGCTCTAATATGACATTTATGTTGTGTGTGGACGATGCTGGGACAACATGCCGGGCAGACAGAACGCTCCAATATGACATTTATGTCGTGTGTGGACGATGCAGGGACAACATGCCTGGCAGACAGAACGCTCCAATATGACATTTATGTGATGTGTGGATGATGGAATTACAACATGCCATGCAGACAGAACGCTCCAATATGACATTTATGTCATGTGTGGACGATGGAATTACAGCATGCCAGGCAGTCAGAACGCTCCAATATGACATTTATGTCGCGTGTGGACGATGCAGGGACAACATGCCAGGCAGACAGAACGCTCCAATATGACATTTATGTGATGTGTGGACGATGCAGGGACAACATTCCGGGCAGACAGAACGCTCTAATATGACATTTATGTCATTTGTGGACGATGCAGGGACAACATGCCAGGCAGAAAGAACGCTCCAATATGACATGGATGTATGTCATGTGTGGACGATGGAATTACAAAATGCCAGGCAGACAGAACGCTCCAATATGATATTTATGTCATGTGTGGACGATGCAGGGACAACATGCCGGGCAGACAGAACGCTCCAATATGACATTTATGTGATGTGTGGACGATGGAGGGACAACATGCCGGGCAGACAGAACGCTCCAATATGACATTGATGTCGTCTGAGGACGAGGCAGGGACAACATGCCAGGCAGACAGAACGCTCCAATATAACATTGATGTCGTGTGTGGACGAGGCAGGGACAACATGCCAGGCAGACAGAACGTTCCAATATGACATTTATGTCATGTGTGGACGATGCAGGGACAACATGCCAGGCAGACAGAACGCTCCAATATGACATTTACGTCGTGTGTGGACGAGGCAGGGACAACATGCCGGGCAGACAGAACGCTCCAATATGACTTTTATGTCCTGTGTGGACGATGAAATTACAACATGTCGGACAGACAGAACGCTCTAATATGACATTTATGTTGTGTGTGGACGATGCTGGGACAACATGCCGGGCAGACAGAACGCTCCAATATGACATTTATGTCGTGTGTGGACGATGCAGGGACAACATGCCAGGCAGACAGAACGCTCCAATATGACATTTATGTGATGTGTGGACGATGGAGGGACAACATGCCGG
This sequence comes from Haliotis rubra, assembly GCF_003918875.1. Lineage (NCBI taxonomy): Eukaryota > Metazoa > Mollusca > Gastropoda > Lepetellida > Haliotidae > Haliotis > Haliotis rubra. The sequence goes on from NW_025767157.1 coordinate 2,930,647, forward strand.
GCAGACAGAACGCTCCAATATGACATTTATGTCGTCTGTGATCGAGGCAGGGACAACATGCCGGCAGACAGAACGCTCAGATATACATTTACGTCATGTGTGGACGATGCAGGGACAACATGCCGGGCAGACAGAACGCTCCAATATGACATTTATGTCATGTGTGGATGATGGAATTACAACATGCCGGGCAGACAGAACGCTCCAATATGACATTTATGTCATGTGTGGACGATGGAATTACAGCATGCCAGGCAGTCAGAACGCTCCAATATGACATTTATGTCGCGTGTGGACGATGCAGGGACAACATGCCAGGCAGACAGAACGCTCCAATATGACATTTATGTCGTGTGTGGACGATGCAGGGACAACATGCCGGGCAGACAGAACGCTCCAATATGACATTTATGTCATGTGTGGACGATGGAATTACAACATGCCGGGCAGACAGAACGCTCCAATATGACATTTATGTCATGTGTGGACGATGGAGGGACAACATGCCGGGCAGACAGAACGCTCCAATATGACATTTATGTCGTGTGTGGACGATGCAGGGACAACATGCCGGGCAGACAGAACGCTCCAATATGACATTTATGTCATGTGTGGACGAGGCAGGGACAACATGCCGGGCAGACAGAACGCTCCAATATGACATTTATGTGATGTGTGGACGATGGAGGGACAACATGCCGGGCAGACAGAACGCTCCAATATGACATTTATGTGATGTGTGGACGAGGCAGGGACAACATGCCAGGCAGACAGAACGCTCCAATATGACATTTATGTCATGTGTGGACGATGGAGGGACAACATGCCAGGCAGACAGAACGCTCCAATATGACATTTATGTCATGTGCGGATGATGGAATTACAACATGCCAGGCAGACAGAACGCTCCAATATGACATTTATGTCATGTGTGGACGATGGAATTACAGCATGCAAGGCAGTCAGAACGCTCCAATATGACATTTATGTCGTGTGTGGACGATGCAGGGACATCATGCCAGGCAGAAAGAACGCTCCAATATGACATTTATGTCGTGTGTGGACGATGCAGGGACAACATGCCAGGCAGACAGAACGCTCCAATATGACATTTATGTAATGTGTGGACGAGGCAGGGACAACATGCCGGGCAGACAGAACGCTCCAATATGACATTCATGTCATGTGTGGACGATGGAATTACAGCATGCCAGGCAGTCAGAACGCTCCAATATGACTTTTATGTCATGTGTGGACGATGCAGGGACAACATGCCGGGCAGACAGAACGCTCCAATATGACATTTATGTCGTGTGTGGACGATGCAGGGACAACATGCCGGGCAGACAGAACGCTCCAATATGACATTTATGTCGTGTGTGGACGATGCAGGGACAACATGCCAGGCAGACAGAACGCTCCAATATGACATTTATGTCATGTGTGGACGATGGAATTACAACATGCCAGGCAGACAGAACGCTCCAATATGACATTTATGTCATGTGTGGACGATGCAATTACAACATGCCAGGCAGTCAGAACGCTCCAATATGACATTTATGTCGCGTGTGGACGATGCAGGGACAACATGCCAGGCAGACAGAACGCTCCAATATGACATTTATGTCATGTGTGGACGATGCAGGGACAACATGCCGGGCAGACAGAACGCTCCAATATGACATTTATGTCGTGTGTGGACGATGCAGGGACAACATGCCGGGCAGACAGAACGCTCCAATATGACATTTATGTCATGTGTGGATGATGGAATTACAACATGCCATGCAGACAGAACGCTCCAATATGACATTTATGTCATGTGTGGACGATGGAATTACAGCATGCCAGGCAGTCAGAACGCTCCAATATGACATTTATGTCGCGTGTGGACGATGCAGGGACAACATGCCAGGCAGACAGAACGCTCCAATATGACATTTATGTGATGTGTGGACGATGCAGGGACAACATTCCGGGCAGACAGAACGCTCTAATATGACATTTATGTCATTTGTGGACGATGCAGGGACAACATGCCAGGCAGAAAGAACGCTCCAATATGACATGGATGTATGTCATGTGTGGACGATGGAATTACAAAATGCCAGGCAGACAGAACGCTCCAATATGATATTTATGTCATGTGTGGACGATGCAGGGACAACATGCCGGGCAGACAGAACGCTCCAATATGACATTTATGTGATGTGTGGACGATGGAGGGACAACATGCCGGGCAGACAGAACGCTCCAATATGACATTGATGTCGTCTGAGGACGAGGCAGGGACAACATGCCAGGCAGACAGAACGCTCAATATAACATTGATGTCGTGTGTGGACGAGGCAGGGACAACATGCCAGGCAGACAGAACGTTCCAATATGACATTTATGTCATGTGTGGACGATGCAGGGACAACATGCCAGGCAGCAGACAGAACGCTCCAATATGACATTTACGTCGTGTGTGGACGAGGCAGGGACAACATGCCGGGCAGACAGAACGCTCCAATATGACTTTTATGTCCTGTGTGGACGATGAAATTACAACATGTCGGACAGACAGAACGCTCTAATATGACATTTATGTTGTGTGTGGACGATGCTGGGACAACATGCCGGGCAGACAGAACGCTCCAATATGACATTTATGTCGTGTGTGGACGATGCAGGGACAACATGCCGGGCAGACAGAACGCTCCAATATGACATTTATGTGATGTGTGGACAATGGAGGGACAACATGCCGGGCAGACAGAACGCTCCAATATGACATTTATGTCGTCTGTGGTCGAGGCAGGGACAACATGCCGGCAGACAGAACGCTCAGATATAACATTTACGTCATGTGTGGACGATGCAGGGACAACATGCCGGGCAGACAGAACGCTCCAATATCACATTTATGTCATGTGTGGATGAAGGAATTACAACATGCCGGGCAGACAGAACGCTCCAATATGACATTTATGTCATGTGTGGACGATGGAATTACAGCATGCCAGGCAGTCAGAACGCTCCAGTATGACATTTATGTCGCGTGTGGACGATGCAGGGACAACATGCCAGGCAGACAGAACGCTCCAATATGACATTTATGTCGTGTGGACGATGCAGGGACAACATGCCGGGCAGACAGAACGCTCCAATATGACATTTATGTCATGTGTGGACAATGCAGGGACAACATGCCGGGCAGACAGAACGCTCGAATATGACATGTATGTCATGTGTGGACGATTGAATTACAACATGCCGGGCAGACAGAACGCTCCAATATGACATTTATGTCATGTGTGGACGATGCAGGGACAACATGCCGGGCAGACAGAACGCTCCAATATGACATTTATGTCGTGTGTGGACGATGCAGGGACAACATGCCGGGCAGACAGAACGCTCCAATATGACATTTATGTCATGTGTGGACGAGGCAGGGACAACATGCCAGGCAGTCAGAACGCTCCAATATGACATTTATGTGATGTGTGGACGATGGAGGGACAACATGCCGGGCAGACAGAACGCTCCAATATGACATTTATGTGATGTGTGGACGAGGCAGGGACAACATGCCAGGCAGTCAGAACGCTCCAATATGACATTTATGTCATGTGTGGACGATGGAGGGACAACATGCCAGGCAGACAGAACGCTCCAATATGACATTTATGTCATGTGCGGATGATGGAATTACAACATGCCAGGCAGACAGAACGCTCCAATATGACATTGATGTCATGTGTGGACGATGGAATTACAGCATGCAAGGCAGTCAGAACGCTCCAATATGACATTTATGTCGTGTGTGGACGATGCAGGGACATCATGCCAGGCAGAAAGAACGCTCCAATATGACATTTATGTCGTGTGTGGACGATGCAGGGACAACATGCCAGGCAGACAGAACGCTCCAATATGACATTTATGTAATGTGTGGACGAGGCAGGGACAACATGCCGGGCAGACAGAACGCTCCAATATGACATTCATGTCATGTGTGGACGATGGAATTACAGCATGCAGGCAGTCAGAACGCTCCAATATGACTTTTATGTCGTGTGTGGACGATGCAGGGACAACATGCCGGGCAGACAGAACGCTCCAATATGACATTTTATGTCGTGTGTGAACGATGCAGGGACAATATGCCGGGCAGACAGCACGCTCCAATATGACATTTATGTCGTGTGTGGACGATGCAGGGACAACATGCCTGGCAGACAGAACGCTCCAATATGACATTTATGTCATGTGTGGATGATGGAATTACAACATGCCATGCAGACAGAACGCTCCAATATGACATTTATGTCATTTGTGGACGATGCAATTACAGCATGCCAGGCAGTCAGAACGCTCCAATATGACATTTATGTCGCGTGTGGACGATGCAGGGACAACATGCCAGGCAGACAGAACGCTCCAATATGACATTTATGTCATGTGTGGACGATGCAGGGACAACATGCCGGGCAGACAGAACGCTCCAATATGACATTTATGTCGTGTGTGGACGATGCAGGGACAACATGCCGTCAGACAGAACGCTCCAATATGACATTTATGTCATGTGTGGATGATGGAATTACAACATGCCATGCAGACAGAACGCTCCAATATGACATTTATGTCATGTGTGGACGATGCAATTACAGCATGCCAGGCAGTCAGAACGCTCCAATATGACATTTATGTCGCGTGTGGACGATGCAGGGACAACATGCCAGGCAGACAGAACGCTCCAATATGACATTTATGTCATGTGTGGACGATGCAGGGACAACATGCCGGGCAGACAGAACGCTCCAATATGACATTTATGTCGTGTGTGGACGATGCAGGGACAACATGCCGTCAGACAGAACGCTCCAATATGACATTTATGTCATGTGTGGACGATGGAATTACAACATTCCAGGCTGACAGAACGCTCCAATGTGACATTTATGTCGTGTGTGGACGATGCAGGGACAAAATGCCGGGCAGACAGAACGCTCCAATATGATATTTATGTCGTGTGTGGACGATGCAGGGACAACATGCCGGGCAGACAGAACGCTCTAATATGACATTTATGTCATTTGTGGACGATGCAGGGACAACATGCCAGTCAGAAAGAACGCTCCAATATGACATGTATGTCATGTGTGGACGATGGAATTACAAAAAGCCAGGCAGAGAGAACGCTCCAATATGATATTTATGTCATGTGTGGACGATGCAGGGACAACATGCCGGGCAGACAGAACGCTCCAATATGACATTTATGTGATGTGTGGACGATGGAGGGACAACATGCCGGGCAGACAGAACACTCCAATATGACATTTATGTCGTCTGAGGACGAGGCAGGGACAACATGCCGGGCAGACAGAACGCTCCAATATAACATTGATGTCGTGTGTGGACGAGGCAGGGACAACATGCCAGGCAGACAGAACGCTCCAATATGACATGTATGTCATGTGTGGACGATGCAGGGACAACATGCCAGGCAGACAGAACGCTCCAATATGACATTTATGTCGTGTGTGGACGATGGCAGGGACAACATGCCGGGCAGACAGAACGCTCCAATATGACATTTATGTCGTGTGTGGACGATGCAGGGACAACATGCCGGGCAGACAGAACGCTCCAATATGACATTTATGTCATGTGTGGACGATGGAGGGACAACATGCCGGGCAGACAGAACGCTCCAATATGACATTTATGTCATGTGTGGACGATGGAATTACAACATGCCAGGCAGACAGAACGCTCCAATATGACATTTATGTCATGTGTGGACGATGGAGGGACAACATGCCAGGCAGACAGAACGCTCCAATATGACATTTATGTCATGTGCGGATGATGGAATTACAACATGCCAGGCAGACAGAACGCTCCAATATGACATTGATGTCATGTGTGGACGATGGAATTACAGCATGCCGGGCAGCAGTCAGAACGCTCCAATATGACATTTATGTCGTGTGTGGACGATGCAGGGACAACATGCCAGGCAGAAAGAACGCTCCAATATGACATTTATGTCGTGTGTGGACGATGCAGGGACAACATGCCAGGCAGACAGAACGCTCCAATATGACATTTATGTAATGTGTGGACGAGGCAGGGACAACATGCCGGGCAGACAGAACGCTCCCAATATGACATTCATGTCATGTGTGGACGATGGAATTACAACATGCCAGGCAGTCAGAACGCTCCAATATGACATTTATGTCGTGTGGACGATGCAGGGACAACATGCCGGGCAGACAGAACGCTCCAATATGACATTTTATGTCGTGTGTGTGAACGATGCAGGGACAATATGCCGGGCAGACAGCACGCTCCAATATGACATTTATGTCGTGTGTGGACGATGCAGGGACAACATGCCAGGCAGACAGAACGCTCCAATATGACATTTATGTCATGTGTGGATGATGGAATTACAACATGCCATGCAGACAGAACGCTCCAATATGACATTTATGTCATGTGTGGACGATGCAATTACAGCATGCCAGGCAGTCAGAACGCTCCAATATGACATTTATGTCGCGTGTGGACGATGCAGGGACAACATGCCAGGCAGACAGAACGCTCCAATATGACATTTATGTCATGTGTGGACGATGCAGGGACAACATGCCGGGCAGACAGAACGCTCCAATATGACATTTATGTCGTGTGTGGACGATGCAGGGACAACATGCCGTCAGACAGAACGCTCCAATATGACATTTATGTCATGTGTGGATGATGGAATTACAACATGCCATGCAGACAGAACGCTCCAATATGACATTTATGTCATTTGTGGACGATGCAATTACAGCATGCCAGGCAGTCAGAACGCTCCAATATGACATTTATGTCATGTGTGGACGATGCAGGGGACAACATGCCGGGCAGACAGAACGCTCCAATATGACATTTATGTCGTGTGTGGACGATGCAGGGACAACATGCCGGGCAGACAGAACGCTCCAATATGACATTTATGTCATGTGTGGACGATGGAATTACAACATTCCAGGCTGACAGAACGCTCCAATATGACATTTATGTCGTGTGTGGACGATGCAGGGACAACATGCCGGGCAGACAGAACGCTCCAATATGACATTTATGTCGTGTGTGGACGATGCAGGGACAACATGCCGGGCAGACAGAACGCTCTAATATGACATTTATGTCATTTGTGGACGATGCAGGGACAACATGCCAGTGAGAGACAGAACGCTCCAATATGACATGTATGTCATGTGTGGACGATGGAATTACAAAAAGCCAGGCAGAGAGAACGCTCCAATATGATATTTATGTCATGTGTGGACGATGCAGGGACAACATGCCGGGCAGACAGAACGCTCCAATATGACATTTATGTGATGTGTGGACGATGGAGGGACAACATGCCGGGCAGACAGAACACTCCAATATGACATTTATGTCGTCTGAGGACGAGGCAGGGACAACATGCCGGGCAGACAGAACGCTCAATATAACATTTATGTCGTGTGTGGACGATGGCAGGGACAACATGCCAGGCAGACAGAACGTTCCAATATGACATTTATGTCATGTGTGGACGATGCAGGGACAACATGCCAGGCAGACAGAACGCTCCAATATGACATTTATGTCGTGTGTGGACGATGCAGGGACAACATGCCGGGCAGACAGAACGCTCCAATATGACATTTATGTCGTGTGTGGACGATGCAGGGACAACATGCCGGGCAGACAGAACGCTCCAATATGACATTTATGTCATGTGTGGACGATGCAGGGACAACATGCCGGGCAGACAGAACGCTCCAATATGACATTTATGTCATGTGTGGACGATGGAATTACAAGATGCCAGGCAGACAGAACGCTCCAATATGACATTTATGTCATGTGTGGACGATGCAGGGACAACATGCCGGGCAGACAGAACGCTCCAATATGACATTTATGTCGCGTGTGGACGATGCAGGGACAACATGCCAGGCAGACAGAACGCTCCAATATGACATTTATGTCGTGTGTGGACGATGCAGGGACAACATGCCGGGCAGACAGAACGCTCTAATATGACATTTATGTCGTGTGTGGACGATGCAGGGACAACATGCCGGGCAGACAGAACGCTCCAATATGACATTTATGTCGTGTGTGGACGATTGAATTACAACATGCCAGGCAGACAGAACGCTCCAATATGACATTTATGTCGTGTGGACGATGGAATTACAACATGCCGGGCAGACAGAACGCTCCAATATGACATTTATGTCGTGTCGTGACGATGCAATTACAACATGCCGGGCAGACAGAACGCTCCAATATGACATTTATGTCATGTGTGGACGATGCAGGGACAACATGCCGGGCAGACAGAACGCTCCAATATGACATTTATGTCGTGTGTGGACGATGCAGGGACAACATGCCGGGCAGACAGAACGCTCCAATATGACATTTATGTCGTGTGTGGACGATGCAGGGACCACATGCCGGGCAGACAGAACGCTCCAATATGACATTTATGTCGTGTGTGGAAGATGCAGGGACAACATGCCGGGCAGACAGAACGCTCCAATATGACATTTATGTCATGTGTGGACGATTGAATTACAACATGCCAGGCAGACAGAACGCTCCAATATGACATTCATGTCATGTGTGGTCGATGGAATTACAGCATGCCAGGCAGTCAGAACGCTCCAATATGACTTTTATGTCGTGTGTGGACGATGCAATTACAACATGCCGGACAGACAGAACGCTCCAATATGACATTTATGTCGTGTGTGGACGATGCAGGGACAACATGCCGGGCAGACAGAACGCTCCAATATGACATTTATGTCGTGTGTGGACGATGCAGGGACAACATGCCGGGCAGACAGAACGCTCCAATATGACATTTATGTCGTGTGGACGATGCAGGGACAACATGCCGGGCAGACAGAACGCTCCAATATGACATTTATGTCGTGTGTGGACGATGTAGGGACAACATGCCGGGCAGACAGAACGCTCCAATATGACATTTATGTCATGTGTGGACGATGGAATTACAACATGCCATGCAGACAGAACGCTCCAATATGACATTTATGTGATGTGTGGACGATGCAGGGACAAAATGCCAGGCAGACAGAACGCTCCAATATGATATTTATGTCATGTGTGGACGATGCAGGGACAACATGCCGGGCAGACAGAACGCTCCAATATGACATTTATGTGATGTGTGGACGATGGAGGGACAACATGCCGGGCAGACAGAACGCTCCAATATAACATTTATGTCGTATATGGACGATGCAGGGACAACGTGCCAGGCAGACAGAACGTTCCAATATGACATTTACGTCGTGTGTGGACGAGGCAGGGACAACATGTCGGGCAGACAGAACGCTCCAATATGACATTTATGTCGTGTGTGGACGATGCAGGGACAACATGCAGGGCAGACAGAACGCTCCAATATGACATTTATGTCGTGTGTGGACGATGCAGGGACAACATGCCGGGCAGACAGAACGCTCCAATATGACATTTATGTCGTATATGGACGATGCAGGGACAACATGCCGGGCAGACAGAACGCTCCAATATGACATTTATGTCATGTGTGGACGATTGAATTACTGCATGCCAGGCAGACAGAACGCTTCAATATGACATTTATGTCATGTGTGGACGATGAAATTACAACATGCCGGGCAGACAGAACGCTCCAATATGACATTTATGCCGTGTGTGGGCGATGCAGGGACAACATGTCGGGCAGACAGACGGCTCCAATATCACATTTATGTCATGTGTGGACGATGGAGGGACAACATGCCGGGCAGACAGAACGCTCCATTATGACATGGATGTCATGTGTGGACGATGCAGGGACAACATGCCGGGCAGACAGAACGCTCCAATATGACATGCATGTCGTGTGTGGACGATGCAGGGACAACATGCCGGGCAGACAGAACGCTCCAATATGACATTTATGTCATGTGTGGACGATGCAGGGACAACATGCCAGGCAGAAAGAACGCTCCAATATGACATGTGTGTCGTGTGTGGACGATGCAGGGACAACATGCCGGGCAGACAGAACGCTCCAATATGACATTTATGTCGTGTGTGGACGATGCAGGGACAACATGCCGGGCAGACAGAACGCTCCAATATGACATGGATGTCGTCTGTGGACGATGCAGGGACAACATGCCGGGCAGACAGAACGCTCCAATGTAACATTTATGTCATGTGTGGACGATGGAATTACAACATGCCAGGCAGACAGAACGCTCCAATATGACATTTATGTGATGTGTTGACGATGGAATAACAACATGCCAGGCAGACAGAACGCTCCAATATGACATTTATGTCATGTGTGGACGATGGAGGGACAACATGCCAGGCAGAAAGAACGTTCGAATATGACATTTATGTCATGTGTGGACGATGCAGGGACAACATGCCGGGCAGACAGAACGCTCCAATATGACATGTATGTCGTCTGTGGACGATGCAGGGACAACATGCCGGGCAGACAGAACGCTCCAATATGACATTTATGTCGTGTGTGGACGATGGAGGGACAACATGCCAGGCAGAAAGAACGCTCCAATATGACATGTGTGTCGTGTGTGGACGATGCAGGGACAACATGCCGGGCAGACAGAACGCTCCAATATGACATTTATGTCGTGTGTGGACGATGCAGGGACAACATGCCGGGCAGACAGAACGCTCCAATATGACATGGATGTCATGTGTGGACGATGCAGGGACAACATGCCGGGCAGACAGAACGCTCCAATATGACATGCATGTCGTGTGTGGACGATGCAGGGACAACATGCCGGGCAGACAGAACGCTCCAATATGACATGTATGTCGTCTGTGGACGATGCAGGGACAACATGCCGGGCAGACAGAACGCTCCAATGTAACATTTATGTCATGTGTGGACGATGGAATTACAACATGCCGGGCAGACAGAACGCTCCAATATGACATTTATGTGATGTGTGGACGATGGAATAACAACATGCCAGGCAGACAGAACGCTCCAATATGACATTTATGTCATGTGTGGACGATGCAGGGACAACATGCCAGGCAGAAAGAACGTTCCAATATGACATTTATGTCATGTGTGGACGATGCAGGGACAACATGCCGGGCAGACAGAACGCTCCAATATGACATGTATGTCGTCTGTGGACGATGCAGGGACAACATGCCGGGCAGACAGTACGCTCCAATATGACATTTATGTCGTGTGTGGACGATGGAGGGACAACATGCCGGGCAAACAGAACGCTCCAATATGACATGGATGTCATGTGTGGACGATGCAGGGACAACATGCCGGGCAGACAGAACGCTCCAATATGACATTTATGTCGTGTGTGGACGATGGAGGGACAACATGCCGGGCAGACAGAACGCTCCAATATGACATGTATGTCGTGTGTGGACGATGCAGGGACAACATGCCGGGCAGACAGAACGCTCCAATATGACATTTATGTCGTGTGTGGACGATGGAATTACAACATGCCGGGCAGACAGAACGCTCCAATATGACATTTATGTCATGTGTGGACGATGGAATTACAACATGCCGGGCAGTCAGAACGCTCCAATATGACATTTATGTCATGTGTGGACGATGGAATTACAACATGCCAGGCAGACAGAATACTCAAGAATATCTCTGAAGGCATCCACGAGCCATTTTTAGAAAACCTTCGACGCAGAGTAGGCAAATACACTTTATTCATTTAAAAAAGAACGCATTCATGGTAAAATCAATATGTGTGAACTGTATGTGGATCTCAATAAAGACATGAAACTAACATGATAACATCCTTTAGACGTGTATTTAACATTATATGCTCCTTGATGGTGTACGCTGAAGAAGTAGCCCTAGGCGCTGATACAGACAAAGAGGTTGTTATCCCTATAGTGTCATGTCCACATGTCCTTTCAGGGGAGGTTGGGTGGCCTAGAGGTTACAGCGTTCGCTCGTCACGCCGAAGACCCAGATTCAATTCCCCACAATGTGTGAAGCCCATTTCTGGTGTCCGTAATTTGCTGAAAAATTGCTAAACTGAACTCACTCATTCACTCACTCACTCATGCCTTTCATCTTTTAAGTACTACTTAGGAAAGACCAGTAAAGTAAACATGTCGGGTGCTGGTGTTAGACAGGTGTGTAAAATGTCATCATACATTTAATGTTGCACATTCATGAACATGATAAAGGTATTCTATATAAGATATTATATACATATACCATTTGAGTCACTTGAAGTAGAAGTTGATGGTAAAATACAAACGTTATTATTATGGTGCTCTGACATAAAGGAACCCCCATACGATCGACAACCTACCTGTCTAATCAGATGAGTGTTCTGTGATTATAAACTTTTAATTGACCGATTTCAAATACTATACCCTTCCCTCGTCGCTATAGTGTCAAAAACGGCGGATGCAGCGCAATTTCTTGAACTGAATTATATCATAATGTTTGTTTGCTTGTCCCCATGTGTTTCATATGAAATAGACATGTCCGTTTACGAAGACATTAAAACAAGGGTTAATAATTCCTACGGAGGTTTAGACATACACACGCATATATAGTGATATAAGCTGCCCTCTTCTCTTCACTTTAGTCTTGATCGAAGGTTGGATTGTCGCGCTGCACCGTTGTGTCATAGGAGTGGTCCAGCTGATAGAATCTTTTGCCTGTGTTCCTGGAAATAGGAACATCATAGTCACCATCAATTGTCTTCATAATACAAGTGGACCCGTGAAGATCTGGGTTAGAATTGAACTTCAGCAACCCATGCTGGGATGTAAGTGGCGACTAACGGGATCGGGTGGTCAGGCTCGCTGACTTGCTTGACAAATGTCATCGTATCCCAGTTGTGTAGATCGATTGCTCATGATGTTTGAATGTCTGGTCGATTATTTCCAGAATGTCGCCACATAGCTGGAATATTGCTGAGTGCGGCGTTAAACAACAAACAAACAAATATACAAGTATTGCAAGTGAGTTACTTTGTTATGGATAGCGTTGCCTAGTGTCCTTATGATACCGTATCACTCAGGTCTGGTGGCACCATGACCGTGTTGTCTGGTTACCATGGAAGTGGTAAAGAACAGCTACCTTTCACACTGGCATCCCTCTCAAAAGAATCAAAACACTTTTATGATAAAAGCGACAAAAGCCTTTCAACATCCACAAGAAATATCTGCCAAAAGCAGAGTCAATTGTAGAATAGTGACTACATCATGAGTATATATTTGTTTCAGCAGTATTACAGCCGTACGATGTTGTTTGTAAACAAATCGAGTCTGGACCAGACAATCCAGTTATTGTCACCATGCGATACGATGACAGAGATGATGATTTTGTTTCATTAAAACTACGGTTCTCTGGCTCACCTAAGCTCGACTTTATTGATCATGTCCCAGCTGCATAGATCGATGCTGGTGACAATCACTGGATTGTCTGGTCCAGACGAGATTATTGACAACCAACCTTCATATGGCTGATATATTGCTGAGTGCGGCGTTAAACAATAGAGATCCAGTCTGGTGAGTTTCAAATGAGGTAATCGCCAACATGGTGAAAACGAGAAGTCGAGAAACTTTAGAAGGCTTTATCGGCCTAAAATATGCTTAAATGTAGGGCAACTGTGTTAATCCGCGAAGCATGGGAAACAATCACAACAGTTAACCAAGGCCAAACAAGGCTCCTTTTGGATGCACTTGTGCAGCGAGTTATAGTGCAAGTAAACTCAACATGGCAACTTTGCAGATGTTCATACTTTAGGACAGACTAATGACTGATCAAAATTCAATTTGGAAAATGGAAATAGGGAAACAAACAGAGGAGGATAAATGACAGGCGAAGTCGTATCCCAAACATATCTTCATGCCACGAGTTCAGAAAACCAAGTGTGTTTATTGTGTATTCTCTGATGCAGACTCGATTGTTTGAAGATGGCGTCGTATAGCTGTAACGCTGATGAATGCCTCGTTAAACAAACACGTACTCTTGATATAGTCAAACTGGTCATACCCCAATTTGCCGGACAGCTGATGTGATGATTAACAGTAACGGTCCGCTAGTTTGCCGATTATAGTCTGTTTTTAGGGAGTAGTTGTGACCCATAGTTTCTTTTGGGGGACTTGAGCGTTTGGCAGACTGCGTGCGAGCTCATTAATTAAGACACCAATTTATTTTGAGTGAACTCGATTTTTAGTAACTAACTTGAGTGAACTCGAATTATATTATCTAAATTGAGTGGATGATTATTCTTGTCATTGTGCCTGTATATAAAGAATGTAGACATGGTTCTCTCATTGCAAAATACCAAACGTCCAAATTCAAGGGAAGGTAGACAGTTACTCTATCTCGGTCAAAAGTTTAGGGTTAAGAGCACAAAAAGGGACCGAGTTCGTTGGAAATGTTGTAAGACAGTCTGTCCTGCAACCGCCAACACCGTCAGTGATGTTCTCAGCTGTTCCAGGAACATACACAACCATCATCAAGATCAATTTCAGCTTCACATTGACACCTTTCTTGTCACGTTGAAGACCAAAGTCCGGAGGGATTCCAAACCAGTTCAGGGTATTTACAATGAAGAAATAGACAGTAAGTTTAACATTCTGGACATGACCTAAATACCGTACCTTATACTTAAGATACTGAAATATACAATAGATTTTGTAAATGGAATATCAAGTCAGTGATATACCATATTTTATAATTTCATATTCTACATTTGTAATATATCTTATGTTTTTAGTTTCAGAACTCCGGAGAGATGTTCCCGAAGCAGTGCCAACAGTGCCCGCTTTCTACTGTACTCGTTCCAGCCTGTACCGAGCCGAGGAAATGCCAAACCTCCCCGACGTTTTCACCGAAACGGCTACTGTAGGATATTGGTCTGTAATGTGTCATGGTATTTCCCGGCTGTTAATTTAGTAATGTCCGGATGTTAATCACGGAAGTATGAGAGCGGAAGCTGTGCGTTTCGTCTGTTGTGAGATGGCGACCAGTGAACGATGTCAACCGATCTTGTCTCATGTTATTGTTGAGTAGTTCAGGATCGAAGGGTCTACGGACAAATACACAACAGCTACCAACACAGACTCCTGCTCCATGCTACTGCTACTGACCACAACAAGATCATGATATTTGCTACGGAAGAAAACCCTCGCCACCTTGCTGCTGCTGCTGTTTATTATTGTGATGGGACTTTTAGCATGTGTCCTTCTTTATTTGATCAAATCTATACTATAAATGTTTTTGTTGAGGGGGAAATGTTTCCTCTAGTGTATGGCCTGTTGCCTGATAAGTAACAAGGAACCTATGCAGATTTCTTTAGACTTCTCAAGCAGAAGGCAGCTGAGCACAACATCAATCTACGACCTTCAACGTTCTTCAGTGATTTTGAGAAAGGTGCGCTGAATGCAGCAAAGGAAGAGTTCCAGTGTGAGGTTAAGGGCTGTATGTTCCATTACAGAAAAGCCCTGTTGAGAATGCAAGAAAACTATGGACCGCAGGGTGCTTACAAAAATGATGACAACGTGCGTACATTTGTCAGGCGTGCATTAGCATTTCCTTTGGTTACACCCCAAAGGCATATAGGGATCTTGTCTCAGACCTGGTTGGTGTTCCTGTGTTGGAATAATTATGTATATTTATGAAAAAAAAATTATGTATATTTATTTATGTCTTCAGTTACCATTTTCTGAACATGAACGAAATATGTATATGTATTTATGAATTTACCATGAAGAGAAAATGTACCAAAACTGTTGGCACTGTGCACTTTGTTAGACCGAGACAGACAATAAGTTAATCCCCTATTGTTTAAGGGATAATCGCGCTTCAGTGAATTTTTATCTAGAACAAAAGCGTTCGGCAAAATTGGACAATCGACTCTGCTTTCGAAAGAGGAAAGGGTTTTGTCGTTCCTATTCCAATTAATTATATACTCACTTGGCAAAATCTTTAGCATCTTCAATAGTTTCGGGCAATGTGCGACGGCGAGTTTCGGGCAGCCAGAGAGCAAGAATCCCCGCCGTCAAAGCCAGAACGCCGAACACGATGAGGGGAAGGGCACTGCTGATGTCTCCGTCAACCAACACACCCTGTACACCAATATCATCTAAGGTTATATCCGTCTCCAGTATTTTGAGCCCGGCCGTTACACTATCGAGAGAAGATTTGCAAATACTCCTTCTGATATCATGACAATATACAGTGCACTTATAAAGGCTCCATATCATATCACGAGCATTGACTTACCAAGACTCCATGTGACGTCATCAATATATACAGGCGTCACGTGATATAATGAGCATATACGTTGACATAATCACGTTCCATGTCACAACGTGAGCATCTGAGTAAACTCTCAGAGGCTCCATGGGATGTCATGAGTAGACTGAGTGAGTGAGTTTAGTTTTACGCTGCATTTAGCAATATTCCAGCTATATGGTGGCGGTCTGTAAATAATCGAGTCTGGACCAGACAATCCACTGATCAACAGCATGAGCATCGATCTACGCAGTTGTGATACGATGGCATGTGTAAACCACCCAAGCCTGACCACCCGATCCCGTTAATCGTCTGACAAGTATGGGTCACTGAAGATCAGTTCTAACCCGGATCTTCACGGGTCGTATGTACAGTGAACTTATTAAGGTTCCAAATGATATCATGAACATATAAAGGCGATTTACTTAGACCCTGTATGATGTCATGAAAAGATACAACACAGTTTAGCTTCATCTCATCTGATGAGCAGAATAAACTGTGTAACAATAAATGTGATATTATCACAATATACAGTGGACTTATTATGGCGTTATATACTGAGGCGTCATAGGATATATGAGAATATACAGCAGACTTACTAAGGCTCCAAATGACATTATAAACATCTACAGTGGAATTATTATGGCTCGATACAGAACACTTACCAAGATTCTACACAATATCATGGGCACATACAGTTGACGTATAAAGCTTCATATGATATCATGGGCATACACAATATCCTTCCTTAGGTCCCAATGGGAACGGATATGTGCATATATTTCTATTATGGAGATTATGAAAATCCTGTTATTCTCACCAGGTCTGCAATGTAAGGGGCGATAATTAGACCGATACGCCCTGAAAGGGAGCTGACGCCAATTCCGGAGTTGCGCACAAGAGTTGGAAAAAGTTCAGCAGCAAAAACATAAATTATGGCGAAAGCTCCTGATATTCCAAATCTTCCAACCATGCAAAAGGTCACTGTGATCCATTCGTGCTCTGAAAAGGGACAAGAACACCAGAACGTACTTATACGGGATCTTCGGGACCTTCGTGACCTCGGGAACTATACTGTTACAAAATTAGGGACTATTCCATTTTGGGGTGATACTAACTGGGAACAAATGCAAGTTTTATGTACATGGATTTAGAAAATGATTTTTCCATTCTACGACTTTTGACTTTCGTGCAAACACGCACTTTGGTGCAAGCGTTTTTCATGTTGTGCACGTGAACATGTCGGGTACATTTCAGTGATTCAAATAGCAGCCTGAACATATTGCTTTAGACTCAGTTACCGAGTCTTCAAAAAACTCTCACTGAATAATTCGTTTTACACAAGGTAATAGGATAATATCTAGACTATAGTCTGTTTGGGTCAAAATGATACCGATGAATCACAATCTAACACCAACTCGGTTCATGATCACAAATTCATTTCAACGGAGAATGTAATGAAAACATTAGACCAACTCTGGAAAAAAAAGTTTCATAACCTTTCTCTCCAAAATAAAAAGTTACTTAACAAACTATCATCATTTTGTTTTGATTATCCGTGTAAAGTTTTACGAGGGTAAAGTAACAGTAAACTGATTGAGGAACAGCATCAGGGGCGGGGAGCACTTGCAACTTAAGGCTGTGATTCATCGGTATCATTTTGACCCAAACAGACTATAAACGTCGTGAAGGGCTACATGCAGTTGTTGGAAGTACTTGAGCACAATAGCACATTCTTGAGCACAATAGAACATTCTTGAGCACAATAGAACATTCTGGTGCCAGCTCTTAACGTGTCACAGTCAGTAGGAAGCAGATTACAATCACGATATCGACAGGCGCACAAGAACGTTTCATCAGAACGACTGTTTTTACGAAACCGTGGTCAAAGTGCCTCTCAAATTGGAGATGAACTTTACAGAGCTACGTGTGCTAGTGGACTTTTGATTCGTAATCGGCTACACAGATGGAACCTGCGTGACCGATGTCCGCGTGTTGTCCTACGGTTGATGGCACCGTCACATTACCGCAAAAAGTCGTTGGTATCAAATGCGGCTCCGCGGGACCAATCTTCTTATGGAAGTTAAGTTTTCGAATGAATCGAGGCTTGCCTTGGCGCAGGCGGGATAGACGTTTTCATGCCCTTAGCGTTAGACAGAACGGTCGTATTGGAGTGGCTGCGGCTAGCAGAACATCTTCACGTGTTTTTCACGGTGGTGTAGTGGTTAGCGTGCTGGCCTCTCACGCCAAAGGCCCGGGTTCAAATCCCGAAGGAGATACCAAAATTTGAGACCTTGGTCTCATACTGTGTTGTGTTCCTGGGCAAGGCACTTCGTCCACATTGCACTCAGTCCACCCAGCTGTTCAAAATGGGTACCTGAGAAGCGGATGTACGGACCTATACGGTCGCGCGAATCGCTTAGTAGCAGCTTTGAAAGTACAATTCCGTCAGGGTAATAATGTAACGCCAGAGGGCAGCATCGTGTTGGATTGTAGGCGCAAAAATTATTATTATTATTATTATTATTCACTGACGTGTCACTTGGCAGCACTACCGTGACAACATCCGTGCTGTTTGCGCATCAACGTCGACGTCGTTTTGTGTGTGCAAGGCTACACACTGGAATGTACTTCTTACACATATTCTGTCGAAACCTTCGGATGCGTGACAACTATCTATCTGTCAACATCTTTAAAATGGTCAGACATTATAACCATTATAAGATGGGAAAGGATGTGCAACTGACCTTGACCTCCATAGGTGACAGGGAAAATGGCACTAAGGCAGGCGATCCCTCCTATTAACATACTTCCACAGTGGAGAGGTTTCCTGCCCAGTCTGTCAAGCAGGAGCAGAACCATGACGTAGGCTACGGTTTCCATGATGTTGCCGATGGTGAAGTTGAGGAAGATGTCACCAACAAGGGTGCCAATGTTATGTATCAAGCCATAGAAGACAATGGTGACCACAAACCTGTTTAATTATATCAATGCTCGATATATTTCCCCTTTAACTAGCAATGGTCAGAATGGATATACGTCGCATTGTATTCCTTTTCCTAACACGCCTATATACTGTTAATCTTTTTCCTGCAATATTTTCCCGTAAAGCAGAAACATATACCAAAGGGCATTCATCTTGAGTGTCAGTTTTCTAAATTCAAATCATAACATTTGCAATTCTGGCTGAATATGTATTAGTCTGAAGAAGATCTACCTACAAAATTTCAGTATGCATTAGGGACCTACAAAATTTCAGTATGCATTCGGGCAAGGTTGCGAAAGTATTGTATACATTATGAAAAAGGACTAGGTTATGCGAAAGTTCGCTAATCCTTATCCTTATGTGTTGGAAATTTTACTGTCTTTGAGGATCATCGACTCGGTATTAAAACCAACCACCCTTGCATTTCTCAATCCTGTTATACTGACCAATTGAAGAAGATGATGAGACTTCTAAAAAGGAGCACTCGGGAGGTGAACATCTCTGTGACCTTGGCCTTGGGACCGGCATCCAGTGTATCCTTGTCAAATAGCTTCCGCGGAAGAGTCACACCGTTCACGTCTGCCGCTATCCTCAGGATTTTTTCTGCCTCCCTCTCACGGCCAACCGACAACAGCCATCTTGGAGACTCGGGAACAGCCCTAAATATTTTCAAAGCTGTTTCAATATAAATATCTAAAAGTAAAAAATGAGTAATAAACAGAATCGTATGGCGGTAGGTGTTTTTCTGTAAATAAGAGATTTAGATTCAGATGGGGCGTAGTAACGGCAAATATTTCATTATAAAGATACACGTCAACGGAGTAACTTTGTCATGCATGTTTGGTGTTTGTAATACCCTGGCATCACAGGTAAAGTAAAGGCAATATACTCACAAGTATCGAGACGATATACTCACCAGTACAAACCCAAGAAAACTACTATTGGGATGGTTATGGTGAGCTGCGGGTGAGGCTAAGACGATCTACTCATCAGTATAAACCCAAGAGAACTACTATAGGGATGGTTATGGTGAGCTGGGGGGTGAGGCTAAGACGATCTACTCACCAGTATAAACCCAAGAGAACTACTATAGGGATGGTTATGGTGAGCTGCGGGTGAGGCTAAGACGATCTACTCACCAGTATAAAGCCAAGAGAACTACTATAGGGATGGTTATGGTGAGCTGGGGGGTGAGGCTAAGACGATCTACTCACCAGTATAAAGCCAAGAGAACTACTACTATAGGGATGGTTATGGTGAGCTGGGGGGTGAGGCTAAGACAATCTACTCACCAGTATAAACCCAAGAGAACTACTATAGGGATGGTTATGGTGAGCTGTGGGTGAGGCTAAGACGATCTACTCATCAGTATAAACCCAAGAGAACTACTATAGGGATGGTTATGGTGAGCTGTGGGTGAGGCTAAGACGATCTACTCACCAGTATAAACCCAAGAGAACTACTATAGGGATGGTTATGGTGAGCTGTGGGTGAGGCTAAGACGATCTACTCATCAGTATAAACCCAAGAGAACTACTATAGGGATGGTTATGGTGAGCTGTGGGTGAGGCTAAGACGATCTACTCATCAGTATAAACCCAAGAGAACTACTATAGGGATGGTTATGGTGAGCTGCGGGTGAGGCTAAGACGATCTACTCATCAGTATAAACCCAAGAGAACTACTATAGGGATGGTTATGGTGAGCTGCGGGTGAGGCTAAGACGATCTACTCATCAGTATAAAGCCAAGAGAACTACTATAGGGATGGTTATGGTGAGCTGGGGGGGTGAGGCTAAGACGATCTACTCACCAGTATAAAGCCAAGAGAACTACTATAGGGATGGTTATGGTGAGCTGGGGTGAGGCTAAGACGATCTACTCACCAGTATAAACCCAAGAGAACTACTATAGGGATGGTTATGGTGAGCTGGGGGTGAGGCTAAGACGATCTACTCACCAGTATAAAGCCAAGAGAACTACTATAGGGATGGTTATGGTGAGCTGTGGGTGAGGCTAAGACGATCTACTCACCAGTAAAGCCAAGAGAGAACTACTATAGGGATGGTTATGGTGAGCTGGGGGGTGAGGCTAAGACGATCTACTCACCAGTATAAAGCCAAGAGAACTACTATAGGGATGGTTATGGTGAGCTGTGGGTGAGGCTAAGACGATCTACTCATCAGTATAAACCCAAGAGAACTACTATAGGGATGGTTATGGTGAGCTGCGGGTGAGGCTAAGACGATCTACTCATCAGTATAAACCCAAGAGAACTACTATAGGGATGGTTATGGTGAGCTGTGGGTGAGGCTAAGACAATCTACTCACCAGTATAAAGCCAAGAGAACTACTATAGGGATGGTTATGGTGAGCTGTGGGTGAGGCTAAGACAATCTACTCACCAGTATAAAGCCAAGAGAACTACTATAGGGGTGGTTATGGTGAGCTGTGGGTGAGGCTAAGACAATCTACTCACAAGCATAAAGCCAAGAGAACTACTATAGGGATGGTAATGGTGAGCTGTGGGTGAGGCTAAGACGATCTACTCACCAGTATAAACCCAAGAGAACTACTACAGGGATGGTTATGGTGAGCTGCAGGTGATGCCAGTCACGGATGAAGTAGGCAAGACATCCAACGAGGAACAGGCCAAAGCACCAGAAGAACTGGATGATAACACCAGCGTTGGTTCGTTTGGAGGGACCAACGATTTCCATAACTGGAAAGATAATATGCCGAGTTTTGGACCTTGACATGATCCATGCAAACTGTTGGTGCAGTCTGTGTTCCAAACCAAAATGTCTTACTGTAATACTTACGTTTCCATGTACACTTATTAATGCTTGTTAATCATATTCCAAACTGACAAAGAAAATTCAAAATGAATACTGCAATTTTGTTCACTATATTGACCAAATAAGACCATATTACAAAAGCTACCCAAGGAGTCTGATCTTGCTGGAATGGAATGCAAACTTACTATGAAGGTTAAACAAATTAATTTGATAAAATCATTGTACCTAGACTTTCAAACAAACGTTCTGAATTAGGTTTATCAGACATATGCATTAACAATAGACACCAGGTGTTTGCGGAGACAGTAAACATATTCTGCCCTACCGGTAGCACCGGCTATTCAGAAAATGTGCCTAAAATATTATGTATATTTTGCCTGACACTGCACAGCAGTACTGCTGCCTTGAAACAAACCAGATAATCAAGTGATCGATAAACCGGAAAATCCAGTTATATAAGTTTGAATTAACACTCTTGTGTAGAAATACAGGGATTCCGATGCATATAGAAAAGTAACACCCCTGGAAAAAAGACTTGTTTTACAATATACTGGTGATCAGTTTTAAAGTCTCCGACCGAACGATTCTTTTGTACTTCACTCAGCATATTTAAATATGGATTTGAGTTTATGCTGAATATCAGGGACTTTCAGTCCACCAGCAGAAACATCGACCCACTGGAAATAAATATTGAACGTCAACGCTAAAGAATACCCAGTCATGAATATCTTTAGACACAATTTCAGTTTGGTGTAAAGGGAAAAGAGCTGTGAAGATTACATGAAAGCATCGCTGAAACTCAGTAATGACACAGGTGTTTGCGAAAAGGGTAAGCATGTCCTGCCCTATTGTAGCACCAGCCATTCACATAAGTTCCAAGAGCAGTATTGTCCAATAAACTCACCATACACGAAGGGGGAAATGAAGAGTGCGATACTGGAGGCACCGTTGAAGAAGCTGATTATGACAAAAACCAGGTAGTTTGGGGAAAAAGCAATCCCTATTCCTGTGCCAAGGTAAAGCACCGCAGCTAGCAACACTGACTTCTTTCGACCGCACCTAGAACAAGTCACAAGAAATGGTTAATTTGCAGACGGGGATTTCAATCGAATTTCATTCATGTCTTCTAAGATCATTGTGTTTTCTGTTCAGAAACGATGTTCACCTTATATTTACATTAAGTCACAACATAATCTCAACAGAACATTACGAAAGGGTACAGGTGACGTCACACTGGACAATACGTACAGATCTGAAATGATGCCGAAGACTAATGAACCGAAGAGAAGTCCTGCAAACAGAATGCTGTTGGCCAGAGATCGGAGTGCCCTGGTGCCACACACCATGTTGAGCTGGAAATAAACTAGTTGCAGTTGGTATTGTACAGCAACTATGAGTATTGCACATGGTAGTCCTATTTTAGGGGCGGGTCCAGAAATTTGGAGAAGGGAGGTGCACATAAATAATTAAGTCCAAAGGTTAGGGGGAAATACTCCCAAGCGATTTTTTTTCGGGGGAGAGGGGGATGGGGACAATACGAAAAGATAAGTCCTCTTTTAGCAGCATTCTGCTATATTTCTGTCTTCATATTTCAGCATGGTTTGATTTGAAACAAACCATGCTGAACAAAGACACGTTGACGACAGAAATGAAGGTATCTACCTCCTCTTTCGAGGCATGCGATAGTGTTACATATGGGGAATTCTAAAGTCGAAACTAACATGCAAAAGTATGATTGTGCGATATGTCCAAACACACAGTCCGCTCACTCAAAGCTGTAGGAGATAAATATAGGTATGATCTCAAACTCAGATGTATGTGTTAAAATATGGCGCCTACAGGATACTTAGACAAATGCAGGCTACTACTTCTCAGACAACTGTGTACAAATATATGTCATTCAACCATATTTGCCTGAAACGTATCGTATGTTCATACTTGATTATGACAGGCACTGGGAGAAGTATATAAATATAAGAAAAACCCTGATGGATAAACTGGATCTTGAAAATTATGTACTTTTAGATGAGAATGTTGAGCTTGCACTCTTCTGAGGGTTCAACACAAACACTATCTGAAATGTAAAGCGAGACTACTTGGAAAAGTGTATCATTGTTATTCTGTAAGTATGTCCTTAAACTAAAATATGTATTAATAATAACAATAATAATACAGTGTATTTGTGACTGAGTGAGTGAGTGAGTTTAGTTTTACGCCGCACTCAGCAATATCCCAGCTATATGGCGGCGGTCTGTAAATAATCGAGTCTGGGCCAGACAATCCACTGATCAACAGCATGATCATCGATCTGCGCAATTGGGAACCGATGACATGTGTCAACCAAGTCAGCGAAACTGACCACCCGATCCCGTTAGTCGCCTCTTACGACAAGCATAGTCGCCTTTTATGGCAAGCACATGGGTTGCTGAAGACGTATT
This sequence comes from Haliotis rubra, assembly GCF_003918875.1. NCBI lineage: Eukaryota > Metazoa > Mollusca > Gastropoda > Lepetellida > Haliotidae > Haliotis > Haliotis rubra. The sequence continues at coordinate 2,955,234 of NW_025767157.1, forward strand.
CTACCCCGGATCTTCACGGGTTTAGTGTATTTGTAGAGCGCTAGACTCCATGCACTAGTGTACGCTCAAAGCGCTGCAACTTCTGTTACAGTCTGATTATTCTTACCCCGGATAACCCAAGCTGCCTGTGAGGCTCTAGAAGGTTCTAGTCACATGACGGCATGGTGAACAGAGGCAATTTTGGACAAACTCACTTGCCTAATGTGAGACCACATGTATCCCATGTGTTTCGATGTGGGGCAGGACTAATATCCTAGAAACTCTCAGGAATCAAGCTGCCAAACATGTTCACCCACCCAAGGATTATCCGACCTCGACGCTGCTTAACTTCCACTTATTTGTGAACTGAGCTCTATGTACAGGACCACGCGCCACGTCGTATTAGACTACTCCCTCTTTTCATCTGCTGTGCAGCAGTAGCTGGCATGTGTGTACATAGGTGATATAAACTGTATACCTACACAGCTTGTATTACTAGGGTTCATAGTTATATTTATGTACATACAAGCATCATGTATTTGCTCTGAGTAACATCAGGGATACTGTAAATCGGGTGTAATATCTGGAGGAAATAAAGGAATTCACCCATTCATTCTACCTCTGTCGGGGCGGTCGGGTAGCTCAGTGGTCAAAGTGTTCGCCCGCATAAGAGTGCAACGTGTGAAGCCCGTGTCTGGTGTCCCCTGCCGTGAAATTGCAGGAATATTGCTGAAAGCGGGTTGATACCATACTGACTCACCCTACCTCTGTCACGACGGTGTTCTTGAAGACAGAGTCGTCGTACACCCAGGCGCTGCATTCCTGGGTTGTTCTGTTCTGACCTCCTGAAACATCGTCCTTGTAGATGAGACAGGAGTCCCTGACACTGACGCCCTTCTCCGTCTTCCAGGGTATGGAGGCGTTAAGGAGGAGCTCGTGGTCAGGTCCTTGGACAGCGTATGTGTCGTTGCTGACTCCGGGGAGAGCACATCTACAATACACAAAAGCAGATACATGGAAAGTAATTATATATGTGTGTGTTTCTCTGTGTGTGTATGTGTGTGTGTGTGTGAGAGAGAGAGAGTGTGAGTGAGAGAGAGAGAGAGGGGAGAGGGGAGACAGACAGACAGACAGACAGAGACGGATACAGAGACAAGATTGTGTGGGTGTAAACTGGAGATCCTACGGGAATTTTAATTCTTGAACAGGAGAATTGATATTTCTTTGCTGAAGAAATAGCCTTAAAAGCTAAGTTGGCTTCGAAAGCTTGTGACGCACAATATGATTTGATATAATCTCAACTTTCTGTATGGCTTCGATACAAATACGCCATTCATAGTCTGGCTGTCAATGGAGTCAACGTGGCGTGCCCAACACCTTGAATAGATACAAGATGAGGTTGCTGTTCCGGAAACTGCCCTCTCTAATCTAGACACACGTGTAGTCTCTGATATAATACTTCAAATGCTAAACAAAATGGCAGCTAGAGAATAACCGAGAATTACAAGCTGTGCCCTCGCTTGTGAATTCAAAAGATTTTGTACTGACATTGAAACTTCAGTAATCTAGGTTTGTGTTGGCTGCCGTGGGAGAATTAGATATATATTTAGGGGTTGTGTAACAGACTATCTCCACTCTCCAGACGTTAGATGCACATTTAGGTTGATACACAGCAAATGTACCCCTCAAAGTCTCGTCTCAGGAAATTATACGTGTGTACTTGTGATGTGTCTAGTTTTAGTCATGTACCCTGAATAGCGTTGCCAGTATATTTGGGATAATAAATATCCTGAATTAGGAATACAGATTGTACATATCCTGTAGGTTTTGTATTTAGCGAGCCTAACAAGGAACATTTAACTTCCCAAACACTCACGAATGCTAACATCTTTTACTACAATGTCATTCTTAGATTTTAACGAAAAATGCGTCGTGTTGTTTCTCACCAAAGCTTCTCAACACAGTAGGCCGAATAATCGATGAGTGCATCAATACATTAGCGATAACTAACTAAACAGGCAGTGATGAGTTAGTAAGACAATCACTAACGCTACGACAATGAAACTTGATTTATAAGTACCAAAAATGCCCATGTGGGGAATCGAACCCGGGCCTTCGGCTTGACGAGCGAACGCGTTAACCACCAGGCTACCCTATAGTCCGATTATTTTTGAATGATGAATGGTACAGATAAGTGACGTTCTAAATGTGGTTACAAGTCGTATTCTTTGGTAGCATGGTCTCACCTGTGTTTAGGGATGTTGTGGGTAAAGACAGTGCTCATCAGCTGCACTCCGCAGAATATAGCAGGTGTACACATAAACAGGTAGAGGCGTTTCTGATGAAGACCAAACGCTCCAAGGTAATCCTCAAGAATTTCATCAAACTTCATCGTGAGGGACTGCTGTGTCACTGTGATCTGGCTCCTACATTCCTACAGTATGAACGATTTAGGTGTGTTGTGTTGAATAGGCCACCATGCTCTACAAAGCACTGGGACGAAACTACACTTACGTTTATGGGTCAGAGAACATTGGGTGAACAGAAAGTGCTTGTACCACCACACGAAGGAGCAGTATTCTCCAAGTCTTAACCACGCTCAGAAGTAAACGTGTCATTCGAGGCCCCAAACCTGTGTTTAACAACGTTGAGGGTAATGACAGAGCTCATCAACTGGAATCCGCAGGTGTACACATTAGCAGGTAAATGTTATGAAGCCCCCAGGTGATCCTCAAGAATTTCGTCAAACTTCGTCGTGAGAGACTGTTCTATCACTGTGATGTGGCTCCTACATCCACACACAGTATGGACTGTCTTCGTTGACGATTGAGGTTATAATTTTGAATAAAAAAAAGCACTGGGACGAAAGTGCACCTGCGGATATGGGTCAGAGAACATTGGGTGAACAGAAAGTGCTTGTACCACCACACGAGTGAACAATATTTCCCAAACTACGCTAGTCATCCGAGGCCCAAATGAGCAAACTTGTACTATACGCATCATTTGACTGCCAAATTTGCATTTTGTTACGCAGATCATAAAATAAAAGTGCATTTGGATGACTATGGAGAAATAAGACAGAGGTGTGTAAATATGACAGAGGTGTGAAATATGACAGGTGTGTAAATGTGTTAGAGGTGTGTAAATATGACAGAGGTGTGTAAATATGTTGTATTTATAACGTGTAAAAAACTTTACATTTGTGACAGTGGTTTAACCTTTTTCATGCCAATGTTCCCATATGGGAACATGTCATAAAAGGCTTTGTAACTTTTTTATGCGTTAAATAAATTAATAATGTTTTAACCATATTGATCTTAAGATAATTGCCAACGTTCTAGCATATATTCTAAATCGTATTTTGATTTTATTTAAAAGAATTGACGAGGGTCTCAAAAGGCCCCAAAAACGTGTTTTCAACCGAAAACGGTCTATAAAAAATTGACAAATACAATTGCATTATTTTAGAACTTTCTTCACATCTCCTTATAAACAAATGATGCAGGTATATAATAGTAAAAGAAATTTTATCATTGTAGCAGGAATTAAGGTAAAAAAAACTTGAATGTTCCCATGGCAGGATTATTGTTAAAATCAAATTTTTTACATAAACTGCATTAATACAAAAGAAAAACAAGGAATGATCCGTTCAGTTCTTTATTTAAAATAATATAATAATTATTGTATAATTGCTTTGTACAGGAAATATAAGGAAAAGTAATTCAGAATAGCTTGTCAGAGACTTGCTTGAAGAGGTGTGTCTGACAGTCTTAAAATGAGGTTTGTCACAAGGAAGCGGTAGATCGTTCCACAGTAGGTGAGCTGAGGCAGAGAAGGCTCGATCACCCATTGATGATTTCATGATTGGGACTGATAGGCGTAGATGGTCGACAGAACGGAGAGTACGGGTTGGTTGGTATGTGCAGACGAGGCATCTGGCACGATGATTCATCATAGACACAGTTTTAGGCTAGACGAATTATCTTGAACTGAATCCTTAAATTCATTGACAGCCAGTGGAGGGCCTTCAGGATAGGTGTTATATGCTCTTTTCGCGGTATGCGCGTTACAACCCTTGCTGCTGCATTCTGGATTCGCTGTAACTTTGGGATCAGAGATAAAGGAATATGGAAGAAAAGGGAATTACAATAATACAGTCGTGATGTGACGAGGGTCATAGTCAAGAAGATAGCAGATTTTACCGATGTTGTGAATGTGGGCGATGCAAGTTTTGCTAAAGTTCTTGACATGATTTTCAAGGAACATGCTGGATTGAAATATTATTCCAAGATTTCTTGCAGATGGAGTGGTTCCGACTTTGCTGTTGCAAAGGTTATGTAAGAGACCTGCAGTCACTTTCAAAAGCTGCTGTTTAGAACCTAGAAATTCTGTTTTACTGTCATTTAATTTGAGAAAAAAATCATCCAGGATCTAACCACACCCACATAGACTTCAATTTGACTGATTCTAGAAGCGGTTTTAGATGGCTTTATAGATCTGTAGATCAGATTATCATCAGCATAGAGATGAAAGATCAAACCGTGTTTCCTGATTATATCACCTATTGGAAGGATATATCTGCTGAAAAGCAAAGGCTCTAGACCTGAACCCTGTGGAACACCAACGTTAACTGTTGGTGTAAGTAAGGTAACATCGCCAATCTTGACAACCTGAGTTGTGGCGGACAGATTGGATGAAGCAAGAAACAACCTTTCATGTAACACCGAGTCTTTCGTTCAAGCGAGAAAGCAGTATCGTATGATCTATGGTGTTGAGGCCTGATGATAAATCATTACGATCTGCTGGCCCATTGCCCTGATGACGTCGTTATGGACACGAACAAGTCCAGACTCTGTGCCATGTTTGGATTTATAAGCACTCTGGAAGGCTTCAAGGTTATTGTTATTGAATAGGTGTCCTTCAAGCCTTCGGGAAACAATTGCCTCAAAACATTTTTAAATGAAAGACTGGCCGGTAGTTGTTTTAAGTCAACCAGATTTACATTGGCCTTTTTAATGAGATGAGTGACGACTGCCAGTTTGAAAACTTTGGGAACCGTGGCATCCCCCCAATGAGCTGTTGACCACATTGGATAATAGACTGATGAGAGAATCTAAGCTTGCTTTAAACAGCCATGTTGGTATGGCACCCAGACTAGAAGACGTTGCTTTAGCTTTGGATGTAACATATCTTATTTCTCCTGGATATTTTAAGGAGAGTTCACACAAATATGTACCATTGAAACAGGACTCTTTGAAAACCTGATTCTGCAGAGTATGTCTAATGTCAAGTTCTTGACATATATGCCATATCTTGGCGTGGACAAAATATGCAAATCGGTTGGCTTGAGATAAATTGTTGGTTCTGGAATTGTTCTGGAAGAGTGCAATTTGTATCCCACGTCCAGAGACTGTTCAACAAGGAATATAATTCCTTGAAATTACTGCAGTTGCGTTCTATCGAGGCGCATGCAAATGCTCATTTGGCTGCTGCTAAACCTTTATTAAAGGTCACATGCAACGTAAAACACAACTTTGCAGATTCTGATACCTTTCAGTATGGACTTACCGAAACAAAGCGTCAAAAAATGCAAATTCAACTTATAAAGTTGAAAAATAACGCGATGAAAAAAAAACGCGCGAAATCGGAGTTCAAACGTTTCACTAATTTTCCCCATACTTTTCTGGGGAATACGGGTTTCAACAGCTGGCTGCGCTCACAGCACGTGCGCAGTGAAATAGGTTCGCGCAACTTGGAAGCGGGCTGTCTGGTGAATACTCTGTGAAGGCTTTGGTGTGAGCTAGTTTCCTAATGTTTTGTTGATATCTCACAGGCGCGAGCTTTTTGTATGTTATGACAGTAAATAAACTGTTTATATAATTTCATTTGTCTATTTCACCACACGTTCTTCTTACCGAGTCACTTTCTCAGTTCGATACTTAAAAGCATTATTTACAGTTGACACGATTTCTAACTGTGATATAGATATGTCGTTGTCACAGACAAAACTCAATGTCTTGTTTTATTGACACCTGTGTGTCTGCCTGCCTGTCTGCTAATGACAATATTCAATACACAACTGCGATCACTGACCACATGCAATTTAAACTTAACACCAATCAGGCTATACACCATAAACAAAACGCATTGATTTATGGCCCGAGTTCGGTCTCTGTCACATTATGTAATTACACAGACAGGCAGGTGTGATACTTGAACACATGACATGTTATGATGTCTGATGATTGCAAAATGTTATACACAAAAAAATGAGCATGTATTTACAAAACCCAACATCTCTATATATACACACACAATGACCCGTGAAGGCGGCATCTGCTAATGAACCAGCCGTAACACTTGAGTGCACACCCACCCGCTCTGACTGGGTTCGGTATCCCGGCTGCTTCGTTTCGAGGGACGTAAACCCAAGTACAAAATATTGCACTTTTGATTTGCGATTATACGCTTATAATTTTGTTTATATGTTTTTTCATAATCAGCAATGCATATTATATGTCATGAATAAGTGATAATTGCGTTTTAATTATGTTTGATTTTTTTGGTTGCATGTGACCTTTAACATTATTCCTGGTGGCTTTGAAGAGCTGGCGATGAATATATGATTTTGAACAACGCCATTGTTTTCAAGCTGCACGGCATATCTGTTTCTGCCCGCAGATGTCATCGTTACACCAGCCACAGTGAGGACGAATGGCAACAGAACTATACATCAGAAGAGCATTCTTATCCAATATTCGTGATAAGCAAGAAGTAAACACATCAATCTAATCATCAACTCCACAAGATCGGAGAGTGACTGAAGCAGTTTAGAAGATCCATTGTCAACTGCCTAAAATCTATATTTTGAGTCTTCCTGTAGCTAATTTCTTTTCTCACTTGCTTAGGTTTAGTAAGTTTGACAGAGCACTGAAGAAGTGAATGATCAGATATCTGATTGCCAGTAACACCAACAACATCCAGAATATCACAACTATCTTTGGTTAGGACTAGGTCTAGTGTATGACCTGATCGATGAGTTGGACTAGACACGTGCTGTAGGAAATTGAAAGACACAAAGAATCGACATGGATACTGAAATCCTCCCAATAGAACCAGATGACCTAGTTCAAGGGCAATTTTGACAAGGCTGGGCTAACATTCAGAAACACTTACCACATGATTTTATAATTAGTCGCTGAAATTTTGCGAAGAAAACCTATTCCAGCTGCGTTAGTGGAGGTAGCAATCAATACCAATCTACTGCAAGTTATCTACCACCTCATCATCGTAATTTATGTGATTGTCTAACAAACATTTCATTATCTAGCTCTCGGAATATTCCTGTATCATCGATTTATGTGTTAAAGAAATTTATTCTCTAACTTTCAAGAAATAAAACATGTGTTGCAAAAATATAATTTTGTTTCATTTTTCTCGATGACCCTACCAATGTTCCCATCTGGGAACATACCGGTATCTCTGGAACCGTTTGTGATATCACTATGACATTTGGGAATTTTCTTAGTTACACCATTATGAGATTGTGTAATTGACAATTGGATCTAGTACCGGTATGATGAAGTGTAAATAAATCTGGAATAGGCATGACTTATTGACATATTGACCGATTTAGCACTCATTTCAATGGTTCGGTAACATAACTACCAACTGTCTCCCGTCAGCGTGAAGCAACCACGCCAGTGACGTAATGAGGCAATTAGTAACATATGGCGCGAGGATCCACTTGACCACAGATATTTCAAGCTTCCTGTGTAGGCTGAGTATTTGTTAATGGATGTACTGCATTGAAATTTATGGCAGCTACATACACATAATTCAAGACTCGCCATCCCCAGAATGTTAAATAATCAATTCCAAAATAATTTCTAGGTTATTAATTTAAACCTAAGGCGGACAAATTTGTTTTTGTCGCACTTTGTTTGCATTGAAAAGTCATAGTCATTTACAACCAGCTGGAAATGAATACGTGAAGGATGCAGTCAGTTGCAAGTTTGTTTTAAGGTTTGCATATGTGTAAACGTCAGTCCTTATATGCAACTGAATATCATAACATACCTGCAGCCTATGCTGGAATACAGATGATTATTTGCATTGATAGTAGAATGTCCACTGAAGGCACTGGCATACTGAAACAACATTTATTGACCACTCAAAGGAAACTACTCCTTTTCAAGAAGTAATGGGGCAGATTGTATTCACTTTTCGCGAACACCTGTTACCTGACTATTTCACAGTAGTTCATATGAATCATTCCAGAATCGTACAATAGACAATGCTATTAGCTCAGATCACATGATCATTGAAATATTTTATCGCCATGTTTAACGCACCCTGATGTGTAGAAGAGATACTGCGGGTACTACTGCATGGAGTTATGCTTAGTATAACACGTGTGTGAGCATGCGTGTATATGCACGTCCATATGCACTGTGTGTGCACAGGGCTTGTGTAATATCTTATTTGGCAGTCATTTCTCCTATTATCCATGGGGAAATGGAAACAGGGAAATTAAGGGAGCCATCAGTACACCATGTACACGATAAATACACCTCCAGGCCTCCAGATAAGCTGATAAACATTAAAAAATAAGCACAACTCATTCAACTTTGAGTTCCCTGCGCACAAAGAGTCCGAGGAAGCTATGTGTCTTTATGGTGTACCACAGCGATCGGTTCTCGGTCCTGTATTGTTCTCTTTGTATACCAAAGAAATTGGCGACCTGCTTTGTGAGAAAGCTACTAATCATCATCTCTATGCTGACGATACTCAGTTGTTTGATGGTATTACCAGGGGCTGTGACAACAATTCTGACTTAACCAGAATTGAAGATGCCAATACCAAACTAAAACTAAATGAACACAAGACAGAGGTTATGATTGTTGGCACAAGTAACATGTTAGTGAAATCACAACATGATCAGTTGAATGTTGGGAGTATGGTCATTCAGCCTTCTCCATATGTCAGAAATCTTGGCGTCCTACTCCAGTCTGACCTCTCCAGGAAGAAACAGATCTAGGATGTATGCAGAAGACGTTACTTCCATCTGCGTAACATTGGACAGATCAGACATCTCCTGACAGAGGATGCTGCGGCTGCCCTGGTGAGAACACCGATTCTCTCTGCTCTGTTTACCAAAGTGGAACCTCAAATCATTAGGCTACAAGTCTTACCCGAACATGGTATCGGTCAGTTGGAAATCTCTCCCTGATGACCTTAAGCAGTCTCCAACCCTTGAAAACTTTAAGCGTCACCTCAAACCTTTCTCCACAAAAGGTTCTATGGACTTCAATAATGCCTTATTGATTGTTAGCGCTATGAGCACACCTGGTGTGGAGTTTGGCGCTGTATAAATGGACACATTATTATTTATTATTAGCCTTTGTGAGAATAAAACCTTAACCCATTATTTTACATATTGGACAAATCTGTGATCATCTTCTTTTAGTACCCATAATATGAGCATATAGAATCTGTTCCAATGCTTACCCTTGAAGATGCATAAGTTTCTAAGCCATGAATACAATTTACAAAATTCAATTTCCATTCAAAGTTAACATAGAAACAATCAGGAAATACCAGCACCTATTACAATTAAAAGGAAACTGTTGGAAATGTTCTGTGACCAAACATTTACTGAGTTATCAACTTTTGAATTCTTGTTTGGAAATGCCTTGCAAATCCGGGCTCAACATACATGACAAAAGTGCTTGTGCATACGGCAATATAGAATGAGCATATGTATAAAGGAACTTACGTACCCTCTCTGGAGGACAATAATTTTAAAATTCTTTAACCCCCTTTGAAAGTACAGCCACTAACAATCTAAGTTACTAATCTAAACTACCAATCGTTAAAATATAGCTATTTACAAAACACGTTTCTCAGAATTCATCAAATAAATCAATCTCTAATTAAATGAAAATGAACATTTGTAAATAAAGATCCTTGACTGTTTTTTACACTGAAATATTTATCCCTTATGATGGACGTGTACATAGTTCTCTGCAAATCGACAGAGGTCATACTTTCACACGGAGATGAGAAGTCAATGGCCGAGATCTTTAACAAGTTCTTCGAAGAGAAAACCGCCACCATTCGACAGGACATGGACTCCGCCTGTGACCCGGATTCTGATGTTTTATTTGAGACATCAGCAGACTCAAACTGTGCTCATTCAATCCTTTAACGGAAGCTGAAGTAGAAATGATCATACGCTCCTCAAAACCAACTTCCTGCAGACTAGATCCTTGTCCAACAAAATTCCTAATGGATATAGTCGGATCATTTTGCCGATCATCACAAAGATCATTAACCTGAGTTTGTCATCTGGATGTGTCCCATCCTGCTTCAAGCGCGCTCTGGTTAAACCTCTAATAAAGAAACATCCACTTGACTCTGAAAATTTGAAAAATTATCGCCCTGTCTCCAACTTGATATTCTTTTCCAAAATCTTGGGAAAAGTGGTTAAACAACAACTCTCTGTCTACCTCCTCAAACATGGCTTAATTGACAGTCACCAATCGGCCTACAGACCAGCTCATAGTACAGAAACCGCCCTCTACTGTGTACTCAGTTCTATCAGATCTTCTGTTGACAATGGACTTTCTGTTGTACTTGTACTCCTAGATTTGTCCGCTGCCTTCGACACAATTGACCATACGATCCTACTCCAACGTCTGATGAAGGATATGGCTTGAAAAAAACTGTTCTTGACTGGATAACATCATATCTCTCAGATAGAACTCAGTCAGTTCTTATAGGGTCATCGGCGTCATCAAGTTATACTCTTACATGTGGAATTCCCCAGGGATCAGTATTGGGGCCATCCTCTTCTCCCTGCATACACAGCCCCTGGAAAACTCACCTCGATATATGATGTAGCTCACCATTTCTACGCTGACGACTCGCAACTCCCTGACAGTTTTAAATCATCTTCAGAAAGGCAACTCCAGTGCAATAGCAATCTAGAGGCATGTCTTTCCAGTACACGATCTTGGATGTCGGCAAACAGGTTGAAATTGAATGATGAGAAAACTGAAGCCATGATCATCTCCACCCCTGTCAGACAGCATAAAGCCATCATCTCAGATATAACTATAGGACAATCATCTATTCCCTTCAACGCCATTTGTGAAGAATCTTGGTGTCTCCTTAGATCCTCCACTCAACATGGAAGCACAAGTCAATCAACTGATACGGACATGTCATTTTCATCTGACGAATATAGGCAGTATTTTCAAACTCAATACCATAGAAGCCACAGCTACCCTTGTTCGGACTCTCATTCTATCGCGTCTGGACTATTGTAACAGCTTACTTTTCGGCATCAGTTCCTCTCAACTTCACAGGCTTCAGAAAATCCAGAATAAAGCGGCAGGAAACATCATGCTTACCAGTCCCCGCTCCCACTTCTCTCCGATTCTGGACTCTTTACACTGGCTCCACACACGTGATTTATAGATACTGTGCCTAACCTATCAATCTTTTTACAACACATGACATTCATGTCTTCAGGATCTTTTATCACATTATGCTCCAGTAAGAACTCTACGCTCTTTTCAACATTTTCTGCTAACTGTTCCAAGTTACAATTTGAAATCATTTGGTGCAAGATTTGTCCCGTTTGCTGCTGCATCTCTATGGTATTCCCTTCCTATTGACTTGACGTCATCGCCAACCCTCACGTCTTTCAAAGCACGCCTCAAGACCAACCTTTTCCGAAAATATCAATAACATTTCTGCCAGCATCTCCATTCCTGTATATAGTTTTATTATGCCCAGGAAAGGCTTTAAACATGGCCATGTGTTGTGGAATTAGCGCTACATAAATACCCTACTACTACAGTTGATATCATTGTGTCACAAGGGGCGGTGGGGTAGCCTAATGGTTAAAGCGTCGGCTCGTCACGCTGACGACCCGGGTTCGAATCCCCACATGGGCACAATGTGTGAAGCCCATTTATGGTGTCCCCCGCCGTGATATTGCTGGAATATTGCTAAAAGCGGCGTAAAACCCAACTCACTCACTCACTCATTGTGTCACATCTGCTGGTGGTGGTGGTGGTGGCGGTGGTGGCGGTGCTGCTGCTGCTGCTGGTGGTGGTGGTGGTGCTGCTGCTGCTGCTGCTGGTGGTGGTGGTGGTGGTGGTGGTGGTTGTGCTGGTGCTGGTGTTGGTGCTGGTATTAGGAACATTGACTGACGCTTAGTATGAACATGCTATATGTTTCCTGGTGGAATAACATGAGTCAAATATGTTGATTGACTCTGTTCCTGTACCTGTGTAACATGGCACCGATAAGTACGAATAAAACCATGGCATGCATATAGTCGTATAATAGTGTATAAACTACTAACATACAACATTCAGTAAATGCTTTGCAGTTGAGAACACAAGCACTAACAACATAGATAAAAATGTTGATGGACTAAGAGCATACATTGAAATGCGAATGAGAATCGATCCCAGCAAGTAAAATTTAAGAGATGCAACAATAGGACAACATAACTATTAATACATGAGAACATGGAGTATTGATCAAATTCTAAACCATTACGTAGTATCAGATGCTAAATGACATGTGTTTATAACGCTGACAAATGACAAATCGTTAATAGCTTATTGGACCCCGTCACAGCATGAAATATGATGTGTAGAAACAAATGCCAAGGACAAAGGAAATGCTGCATTTGTCAACACATGCTAGATGGCACAGACTGAGAGATTACGGTAGCTTTAGAGTGCACATATGGATTATGTCAGAGGTAGCCTTCTCCACAATGTTGGAGGAACATAAAACACCTGGTGTAGTAGGAAGAAATATATTTAATTCAAACGTTTTAAACCAACTGGCACATGTCTTTGAAGAAATATATAGGCGGTGTCTGGGTTTGAATTTGTAAACAATATATCACAAGTAAGAAAATACCTGTCGAACAAGAAAATTCGATAAAGGATTTCCAGCTGTTACTGTGTGGTGTCGGGAGGTAAAGATAGAATTGTGAGACTATAATCTCAAGACAAACAGGGATGGTGAAAGGGGATATATCCAACTAACATCAATTACATAATCAATCGCTTTTTCATACGCATACGCTGGGGAATAAGGCGTAAATCAACTTGAAATTCTTTGTCCTTTTACGGATGTCATCAAACACTTTATTATCAAGCAATAAATGTGGAATTCTAAAAGCATTATGTTCTCTGAGAGGTTGCAAAAGTTTTAAAAAAATATTTAGTTTGGACGAATAAAATAATTCCGACTGGAGTAAAAGAGAGGATGGGTATAATTTAGAAGCCATTGTCTTTTTCTGACAATTATGAATTCTCATATCAATGTCAGGAAATTTGGAATATACAAATCGGACAAGTTGGACGCTTCTCAATGCCACCACTACAAGCCAGTTTCACTTGGATCCTTATGAGCAACGTGAAATAACGGATATTCCGCATTTTGTTGTTTTCTAAATTACCTTTGCCAGTCTCTGACGTTACACATGCCTACGGCGTAAATATGCCATACTAATGTCTTGTTTCATGTTGCTGTGACCAAAGCGTCATTGTGAAACATTGCCGGGGGTCTTACTTCAACAGGTTTGACTGCATGTTCCTTGCTCATAAATAGGGGCGTATCATCCCCTTAGCTTCCCTCTTGAACTGCAGGCAGACTTATTGGTCATATTTTGTTATTGTTTAGGTAAGACCTTGCATTTTATTTTTCATGTATTTTGCATTACTCGACTTGCCTTTCATTTATGAAAGGTTACTAAATTGATGTTGGACTTGTACCTTGATCATTTTGAACTTTATCTCTTTAACATGTTTACTTATTGAACAATGAATTTGACGTTAATATTGCACAATGTTACAATATCAAATTATGATAAGCAATATTAGATTGTAACTTGTATGTAACTCTTGTCTATGTAACGTGCATACTTAATTAAGTTATATTTTGACATTGCAGTATAAGTAATAGTTAGGAATATTAGGCTTTGACTTGTATATGTAACTTGCTATTTTCATAATATCATTTAGGTAGTTCTGTTTAGGTAATGGTAATATACCTCAAGTATAAATGTAATCTATAACAATGTTGTCAATTGCTAAAATATGTGTTTGATTATAAATATATACTTACGTCATTATTCTTGTCTTTACAATAAACACTGTTGAACTGCAGTCAGACTTGTTGGTCATATTTTGTTATTGTTTAGCTTTAGATATTTTGTGAGATACAGGGAAACTGACCGATCTTGTATACACAGAAGTATATTCTGAAGGCTAACGAGCGCCATCAATGTAAACCCATAAGGAAGGAAGCTCCAGGATTATATAATTCACAGAAAGCCTTGCATGAACCTAAACTTGACATTAAGTAAGATATATAACATCAACATTTTGTACGAAAGGTTTCCATGCATTGTGAAACACCGTAACTGTCAAACTGTATTCATGTCGCATTTTCTCCTGTAAAAAGGAACCGTCAGCATTTGAAAAGTATGATAACTATTGCCACAAGTAGGTAATGGTAATCTGACACTAGCAACATCCACCAACATGTTTTATCAGCACATTTCTCATCATTGAACGTATATGTTTGTATCTGTACAGCATAACCATCAAACATTGAATTCTATAGAAAGTCACGATACTGTAGTTCATCTCCGTATTTCATTGAGCACAATTTATTAGTAAGAAGACCGTATCACCACGTAACTTAATGCTGTCAGATCTCTTAGATTGTAGTTCAGTTCCTTTCGTCGTATATAGGCGCACAGCAAACAACACTTTGTAATGTTTCGCGAAACACGAACAACGAGCTTCGCATAGAGGGAATATATGCAACTTGACCCAAACATAAGCAGAGTTCGGTAACAATCCGTGAATATGAATGTATTCTTCAATATCAACCAACACGTGATGTCATCGATGTGTTCTGAATGTACACATCAACACTTATGACAATACACAATGCACGATGTCAGCAAATATGCACGGTTCTGTTTCCCTGTAACCATGTGACAATTGCATCGTGTAATAAATTATCGATATGTGAGTGAGTGAGTGAGTTAAGATTTAAAGTCACATCGGCAATATTTCAGCCATATCGTGACTAAAACTAATTCTAAATTGATAATTCATACATATAATATATAAAACCCTGTCAAAGAAGGACAGTAAAACCACTAGATTATCACAGATTGAGTTAAAACTAGCTAGCATAAATCTTTAAAAGTAGAAAATTACTTCTGGACAATACAATGTAAGATTGGGCTATAGATAGCCAACAACTGAAGGTAGATCACCATACTAGGGACCATGGGGACTTACAGTATCTTTGCTACCTGCATGGACCCTAGTTGGATTTACACCATCCCTTCAGCCGCTGGCGATTGTAGGACAAGTTTAGCCGAAATTTAAAGGAACAAATATACTACGTTTAAAAATCGGGTAAGCAAAAGTTTAACTTTGAAAGTTTTGGGACTTACGTACCCTCTCAGGAGGACAATAATTTTACGCTACTTCAACCCCCTTTGAGGGCACAGCCACTAACAATCTCAGTTACTAATCTAAACTACCAATAATAAAATATATATCTATTTACAAATCAGTTAACAAGTCTATTTTTTTTAAAAAGGCAATAATTAAATGAAAACTTATATTACCAAAAAGATCCTTCATAGGTTGTGATTTGAAATAGATATCCCTTGTGATGGAATATTCAACACAGTCAAGCAGGATATGCTTGACCGTGATTCTTTCATCACAAGGGATACAAAACGGAGGATCCTCACCTTCTAATAGGTACTCATGAGTATATCTTGTATGGCCAATGCGACATCGTCGCATGATGACCTCTTCAAATCTGGACTGACAACCCAAGTAGGTGTAACCAATATAGGGTTTTATTGCATGTAATTTATTGATACCTACTTGGCTGTCCCACTTCTTTTGCATCAGATCACGTATATAAGATATAATAGCAGCTTTGTAATCAGAGTATGGGATCAGAAGTGGTGTCACAGATTTGTTGAGTGCTGCCTTAGCAGCAAGATCAGCCATTGTGTTCCCAGAAATGCCAACGTGGCTGGGTAACCAACAGAGGACGATGTCGCATTGGCCAGTAGCAAGCTCATTATACAATTCAATAATTTCTAATAAAAGTGGATGTTTACAAGAATGATTTTTAATAGCCTGAAGACACGAAAGAGAATCGGAAAAGATTATGTATTGTTTATATTTACGGTGTTTATTAATATACTTAAGAGCTGTTAATATGGCGTTAGCTTCTGCTGTGAAAATAGAGCTGTCATTTTGTAGTCGAGAAGATATTGTTCGGGATCCAATGACAGTGGCACATGCCACCGCGCCACCATCTGTAAATAAGGATTTGTATGTATATTTAATTTTTAATTGATGATATTCTTGTTTATATTGTAATTAATTAGTTTCAGATTTCTTAAACTTTGTCAGAGTGAGGTCAACTTCAGTCCTCACCAGTTGCCAAGGGGGGAGAAGAAATAAGACGAGAATGAGATATATTCTCCAGCTCAATGCCGGCAGCAGAAATGAATGGTTGAATTCTGTGCCCAAGAAGACTTTTTGTTATACAAATCCTCATAAAGAGGATTGAAGACACAGTTAAATGCAGGGTTAGACTCGTTTGAATGTAGTTCTGTTATATACTGTAAGGATAATTTTATAGGTCGTTGGATAAGAGATGGCTCATCTGCCTCGACGTAAAGACTGTCAACAGGAGAAGTTCTGAAGGACCCAAGACAAAGTCTCAGACCTTGATGGTGCACTGAATCTAAGAGTTTTAGGTTGCTTTTACAGGCTCCACTATGTACGATGGAGCCATAATCAAGCTTCGAGCTAACAAGTGATCTGTATAGGTGTAGGAGCGTACAGCGGGTGGCCACAATATTACGTACATTGATGGCGGCCGAGTGCGACGCCTCCTGTCAGCGCGGTTTATTCAAATGGTGATAGAGCATGAAATAAAAGGTGACTTACCTCAATACTTGGTCATATGACCCTTGTTCCTCAGAATTTTCACTATTCTCCGTGGAACTGATCTGTACAAGTTCTGTATGTAGTTAACCGGCGTGTTTTGCCAGATATCCCTGATTTCTCTCTCGAGATCAGCTGTCGACTGAATATGTTTTTCAACATCAACCAACAATTTTCAATTATATTTGCATCCGGTGATTGTGCATGCCATGCCATTTATGCCATTGTTTTGTCTATAGTTCTGTACAATTCGGGCCCGATGCACAGGGGCATTGTCGTCATCTTGGAAGATATAATTACTTCAAGGAAAATGACGTGCTACAACAGGCCAGAGGTGAGAATCAATTATGTCTATATATTTCTGGGCATTTATATTGCCGTTAACAACAGTCAAAGTTCCGACACCATGCCAAGTAATGCAAGCCAATATCATCAAACCCACTCGAGGCTGCCGACCTGGACACAGGCATTCGGGTAGGTACTCTACGCCAGGCTGTCTCCAAATATAGACACGATTATTTTCTCCAAGAATAACCTTGCATTCATCACTGAATATTACTCTATTCCAGTAATTATCCACAGTTTTGTACCTTTGCCCTCTTGTCCATGCAAGACGTTTTCTGATGTTGTTCTCTCGAATTCTTATTTTCTTTCTAACGATACGCCTGTGAAATTTATTCTCATGTAAAACCCGTCTAATTGTCCTCCGTGAGACTGGGGATTTTCTACCCCTATTAAAAATGTTGGTAATTTCATGTTAAGGTGCGATGCGATTGTCTTTCACGATCCGAAACAACTGTCTCCTACCTCTCCGTGACACCTTGGCAGCACGACCTGTTCGATGGCGATTCTCAATCCAGCCTCTTCGTTGAAAACGGTTTACACAAGAATAAACAGTACTTCTGGGGAAGCCGAAATGTCTTGCAATAGCTGAACAATTTTGGCCATCCTGATATCGTTCTACAATAATAGTTTTAACGGCCGAAGGCAAGTCTTGAGATTTTCCCATGTCGACGAAAATAGCAGACGGAAGCGAGCAGACGACTTTTTTCAGTCGCGTGAATGGTTCTACTATTTCGCTAAGATTGGTTACGTTTAGAGAGTTAGTTTTCAAACGCGATCGTTTCAAAGTAAGATTAATTTCTAAACTTACTAAAAAATATGGACAATGTACGTAATATTGTGGCCACCCGCTGTAGCTTGATCCCTTCCCCACCTTGAATTAGACACAACTTTCAATAAATCGAGTGCCTTCAGGCATTTAGTTTGTAGAGATTTGATATGCGGAAGAAAAATTAAATGGGAGTCGAAAATGAGACCTAGGAACTTGGCCTCTTTTACAACCTTGATGGGAGTGCCATTTAAAAACAGTTCTGGGTCTTTATGTGATTTATATTTACGGCAGAAATGTATGCAATATGTTTTGGACTTAGAAAATTTAAAGCCGTTTTCAAGACACCATTTATTCATTTTGTTTAAACATAACTGCAGTTGCCGTTCAATAGTATGCATATTTTTACCACGACAAGAAATATTGAAATCATCCACATATAATGATCCGTCAATTGAATCATTTAAAACCGTTGATAAACTATTGATCTTAATGCTAAACAGTGTGATAGACAAAACACTGCCTTGTGGGACACCCTGATCCTGATTATAATGATCAGACAGGGTTGAACCCACTCGGACTTGAAATTGCCTGTCTTTTAAAAACCGTGACATAAAAAGAGGCAAACGGCCTCTCAAACCAAAATCATGTAAATCCTTCAAAATGCCATGCTTCCATGTCGTATCATAAGCTTTCTCAAGATCAAAGAAAATTGATACAGCATGTTGTTTATTTACTATAGCATTTTTAACAAAGGATTATATTCGTACCAAATGACCAATGGTACTACGATTTTTCCTGAAACCACATTGAATATTTGTTATAAGGTTATTGGTTTCAAGATACCAAGTTAATCTATTATTCACCATACGTTCCATGGTTTTACAAACACAGCTAGTTAGAGATATCGGTCTGTAATTCGACGGATCTGTATGATCCCTGCCAGGTTTTGGTATTGGGACGACAATGGCATTACGCCACGAAGGAGGAAATTCTCCAGACGTCCATATTTGGTCAAAGATATCTAAAAGTGTCATCAGACATGGTTCCGGTTAGTGTTTCAGTAGCTGGTAATGTATATTATCATCACCCGCTGCAGTGTCATGAGCTTGCTCAAGAGCAGTATGTAGCTCATGTAATGAAAACACTTCGCTATAATCTTCACCGTTATTTGATTCGAAATTAAGTTTTGTCTTTTCCTGTTGTTTCTGATATCTCTGAAACTCAGGGACATAATTTGCCGATGATGGATTTTTGGCAAGAGTTTCGCCAATTTTATTTGCAATTTTAGACTTGTCAGTAATTAAATTATCACCATCTTTAAGATGGTGAGCAGCAGATTTTGAACCTTTGCCGTTAATTCTTTGAACCATGTTCCATACCTTAGACATTGGCGTGCATGATTTTGAGACATAATTTCTCCAAGATTGTCGTTTGTTTTGTTTAAAGGTACGACGCGCCTTTGCATTGCGTATTTTAAATTTATTTAAGTAATGGACAGTTGGATGATGGCGGAAATAACGCTCTGCCTTTTTCCTCGCTTTTCTTGCTTGTCTACAATCTGTATTAAACCATGGTTTTCGTACATGTGGTATACACTCATCAGCTATTTGCTTTAAAACGTCAGCAAAAGTTTAAATGGGATCAGTTATATCACTGAAACATTCAGGTCGCAGTTTCGATTTACATATAGTTTGATATAAAGACCAATTAGCCTTCGAAAAGTTCCATCTTGTATACGATGAAGAATCAGATGGAGTTATTTCTGAAAGGATAGTTGGGAAGAGGTCACTTCCACAAAGGTCATTATGAACAGACCAGTCAAATTCATTCAGGAGGTTAGAATCTGCAAGAGACAAATCCAGAGAAGAATATTAAGTGCCAGTTGCAGGATGCAGATAGGTGCTTGAATCATCATTAAATATGCACAGGTCATTATTGGAAATGAAATCTTCAATTATTTTGCCTTTAGTATTAGTGTTGCCCCAGAGTGGGTTGTGACCGTTCAGGTCACCCATAATAACACATGGCTTTGGGAGTTGATCATAGAGTGATTGAAGATCAGTCAGCTGAAGGTTCGATGAAGGCGGAATATACAGAGAGCATAACGTAAAAGCTACATCCAGAGTAATTCGCACTGCAACAGCTTGGAGATTTGTGTTAAGTGTAACAGGGCTGTGAATAATATCCTGTCGTATAAGGATAGTAGAACCTCCAGTGGCTCTATCACCTGGAGGGGAAAAATAATGATACGTTTCAAACTGACGTAAGTTAAAATTATCTGTCTGTTTCAGATACGTCTCTTGCAGACAGAACGCTGATGGTGTTAAATCCTGGATTAATAGCTGTATTTCATTAAAATTTGTCCGGAGTCCTCTACAGTTCCACTGCACAATATTGTTAGATAGACCTATCTTTTAGGCGGATTAATTGGGGATCTACCTCGCACCGTTTTCGAGGGCGACAAGATATGTGCCCTAGAGTGGACGCTTTCGGATACGTCCATGTCCTCAAGTGATCCGTATTTGTTAAATAATTTGATTTTATCATCTGACCCTTTTGGGGCTCTGCCACTTTGTTTCTTCAAAGAATCTGGCTTCGGTTTGTCTTTGTTTTTAACGATTTGTTGAACGTTTGACGTTGATTGAGACTTTTGAGTTGACTGAGAAGATTGGATTTGGGGCCTACCAGGAAGTGGTTCTGCAGTTTGTGTAGATATTGCAGATGACAAAATCTAAGGAGTAGACATAGCAGGTGACAAAATCTTAGGAGAATTGGTTTTGAGCCAGGTTAAATTCGTCTGACAGCTTATAGACGATTTGGCTATTGGAGGAGTTTAATCAGACGATGTTGTATGTGTCTTCTCACCACAGTGAGCACACACAACAGACAATGTGCAAGTACTAACACCATGACCAAACTTCTGGCATTTAAAACATCTCAGTGGGTTTGGTATGTTGGTGTCGACATTAATGTTTCAGTACCCTGCCATTAGTGATCTGGGAGCAGTTGGAGAAGAAAATGAAAAAATGTACGTGTTTGTTGAAATGGTTTCCTGTTTTTTACGTGTTTAAAACGCTTTACATATAAGACCCTTTGATCTTTCATTTCTGAAACAATGTCAAGTTCAGACATGTCGGTGAACAATCGATCTCGGTCTCTTACGATTACTTTGCTGGTATTAAGTGTTCTGTGAGGAGAGATCGAAACCAGAATGCCAACGAACGTTTCAGTGGTCATCAGGTTAGTTGCCGTTGCCTTTTGCTGCACTCAATAAGCAGTGACCCTGAACATAAACGTTTGATACTTTTTTACAACACCGGTTATGCCTTGTATGCCTTTTTGCAAAGTAAAACAAAAAGATTTAACTTTAGTCTGGTGTTATCTTGAGTCTCCATCGTGGCCAGTAATCAATGGATGTGGACAGTCGTTGGTCGTTACCCTCTGGATCAGTGTCAAGTGGACGTTAAGGGGTTTTTTTTAAGGGGGGTTTCGTATGCCATGGTTAGTTTTTTAATGGTTCATCATCCGAGCTCTCCACCCTCCATGGAGTATCGTAAGGACAATGTTAAACACAAGCGGACCTCCGACTTGCAGCACCAAGGATACTCGGATGATATATTCCTGCAGAAAAACTAAAAGATTAATTCTTCTACCAGATTGGCCCATGAGCCACCGCCCTCTGGGCATAAGACTCTAGGCAAAGTTCACGATAAACATATTACAAAAATCAAATGATGTTACATGAACAAAGGGTGCCAAGACCAAAATTTAAACAATATTAAATCAAATGTTGTGCAATTACATAAAATCTATGGTACAGGGCCTGACATGACCAGCCGATTGGTTGAACCGGGCTAATTCAACCACCCGTCTAGGTGAAGTAAGGGGCGAAGTGGTGCGTTGAGCAAACGAACGCTGTTCCTGAGACCAGTGCCTTCAACCACCAGACTCCCATCCTCCACCGACACAGGGGCGCAACCCACGGCAAACGGGTTGGTGGACCAAATATACCCCCGGGTCCACAACGGGGGTTGAAGAGCTCTTAGCGTTACCCAGCACCCACCACGAGGAGGTGGCTCTTCACGGGTGCCTCTACGTCATGGACCACCGACCATGTTGGTGGCTAAACGTGGCCTGAACCTGTAAGGGGACTTGGAAAGGCTGCGTCACATCGTTATTGGCTGTGGCCCTCGTCGAGTGAACGGATGTTTGACAAATCGTGATGGTTATTACGCACTACTGACACACGGCGTCAACTTCGAAAATACATGATCCCCGGCGTCCACCGAGATCGTTGGTGTGTGCGTTTAAAGTATGTGGCATTATATTCGTCCTCTTGAGTCGAACTTTATAGTGTCTATACGAAAGCTGTATCTGTGTGCTGAAGGCTGCCAAGCCAAAGTCGAGTTGACGGTGTGACAAATGTATGTAGTGTTATTGATTTGCTAAGGTACTGTATAAATATTGAGTTATGATTTTGAGAGTTATGCTCCTTTTGCTTATCAGATTACCGTGCTCTACTGACAACAACACGTCTTTTATGCGGCTGAAGTGCACGAAGTAGGCTCTGTATGTTTCGGTTCCAGGTGAAGAAAAACGAATGTATACAAAGCGTTTTGATATAAGGTTTATTGAACTATTGATTAAGTGGAGTAACAGTAAGTTATTGATTATTTCTAAAACCAGTATTTGTAATCAGAGTTTATGATACATTGGTGATACTTTGAAAATAACCATTTAAAAAACCCAAAAAACCCCAAGAATATTTGCAGCTTTTCTCAATCACGTTCATCCACAGTGCCCAAGTCCGACTATGGTGACTCCACTGAAAAGACGGAAAAAAGCTACTGCAACACAAATGCATCTAAGCGCCAAAGGTCGAATCACCCAAACTAAGTGCAGATACAACGATGATGAACTTATGATGAGCAATAGTAACAGTTCTCTGATTATAGTGACAAAGACCTTGTTTTGTTCTTTGTTTGACAGGAGGCACACGAAAACATATGTTGACAACAATATTTGTTACTAAATATATGGTAAAGAAGCAGACATTATTTGATAATAACTTAAGACATTACCCAGTTATGAATAAATACAATATTTATTGAAATGGTTGTAGTTTCTCTAATCTGAAGAACACATCCCAAATGTACATACCTTTGACACTGCAGCTGGCAGAGGTTGTCATAAGTCACGTCATCACTGCCACAGACAGGTGCATGGTCTTTTGTACAGGCACAAACCTTCGGACATTCTCCGTCGGATTCCTTCGTCGTACTATTGAAGCACAACATCAGAGAGAATTGGTGGGAAAGTCAACGAGGTTTATTAACTGGTACAAGTCTGACATCGTTTTCTCTATATGCATTATAATTATCTCCAAAACTGAGTACAAATTACGTAAAACACGAATCAACGATTATCATAACGGTTCTTTCATGATAGTGATATACACCTTGTCTTGTTCTGTGGTTACCATAAAGCTAAAAAAACATACCTCTGACCAATTTTCATTGCCTTGGATATGGTAAAGATAAAAAGGAAAAGCGTATTTGATGATGACGTAGAACATTAACTGGTGATGAGTATATGAAAATACACATCACTCCTTTTTAGTCCTTGTAAAGTTTTTTTCTAGTATGAAGACCACAATGTACTAGGGCTGCAACGATTCGGTTCGATTCATTGCAAATCGAATATGACACCTTAGTTTCGATTTTCGATAACCATTATCACTATTTCGATTCGATATTTGAATATCTATTTAAATTATTTCCACACAGCCAGAACGTAATCTTGACTCCAACTCGAGCAGTTTGGGGCGCAGAAATAAGGCGAAACAAGATTGGTCGACGCCTGGCTAATAATCCAATGATAATTGTTGTTAGTCGACATTGCCGACGATGGATTTCAGGCTAATGAAACCGACTCTTGAGAGTTAAATGAAATCTGATGTTTTTACTCGTGTGACGAATCGAATCGAAAATGATCGAATCGAGGGTCCAATATCGAAAATCGAATCGAATCGAGGTCTGGGTGAATCTTTGCAGCCCTACAATGCACACACACCCTTGACACCCAGCTGGCATTGGTTGTCACAAGTCAAAGGGTTAGACACAAGAGCAAGGATAATTTTGAATATAGCATTAGGGAATGGTTGTAATAAGTCACGCCATCATTGTCACAGATCGGTAGAACGGACTTTGGACACGCACAAATCTTTGGATACGCTTTGGACACCTTCGTCGCACTTTTAAAGCACAAAAGTAAAGTTAAATTGCAGAAAGCTGCATGAAGTTTGACATCGGTTTCTCTATATGCACCTGTAAACGTATCAATCATCTCCAAGACTAAGTGAATACCTAAACGATGTCAGTGAGCAATGAATATTTGATCATAGCTTAAGACATTACCCAGTAATCTTAAAAAGAACCACACATCCCAAATGTACACACCCTTGGCACTCCAGCTGGCATTCGTTGTCATAAGTCACGCCATCACTGCCGCAGATAGGTGCAAAGATAAGTGGACAGAGACAAACCTTGGGACATTCGCCGTCGGACACCCTCGTCGCACTGTTGAAGCACATCAGTAAAGTTAAATTGTAGGAAGGTCTACAGGCATTCTTAAATGCTAGAAGTCTGACATCGGTTTTTTATATATGCACCTGCAAGCGTATTTATCATCTCCAAGACATGCCTAGATGAATCAACGATTTATTTTGTAGCAACTGCCTCATTATAGTGATAACCCATTGATTTGATTTTTGTTTGTCAGGTTCAAAGGATACTGAACCTAATAAAAATGGTACTTAACATAGATATGGTAAAGGTACAAAAGCAATGATTATTTGATTATAGCTTAAGACATTAGCCAGTTATCTTAAAAACATGCATCCTAAATGTACACACCCTTGACAATCCAGCTGGCATTCGTTGTCATAAGTCACGCCATCACTGCCGCAGACACGTGAAAGGACAACAGGACATGCACAAAGCGTCGGGCATTCTCCGTCGGATTCCTTCGTCGCACTATTGAAGTACAACTTCAGAGAGTAATGGTAGGAAAATCAACCAGGATTATTAACTGCTAGAAGTCTGGCATCATTTTCTCTATACACACCTGTAATTATCTTTAAAACTGAGTACATACCTGGGAGATGAAAATCACGGTTAAGTATTATAACAGTTCTTTTCATTAAAGTGTTAAACACCTTGTTTTGTTCTTTGGTTACCATAAGTCATACAAACATACCTCTGATGATAATACTTATTGTCATGGATATGGTAAAGATAAATAGGAAGAGATTATTTCATGACACCACAATGTACTAGGGCTGCAACGATTCGGTTCGATTCATTGAAAATCGAATATGACACCTTAGTTTCGATTTTCGATAACCATTATCACTATTTCGATTCGATATTTGAATATCTATTTAAATTATTTCCACACAGCCAGAACGTAATCTTGACTCCAACTCGAGCAGTTTGGGGCGCAGAAATAAGGCGAAACAAGATTGGTCGACGCCTGGCTAATAATCCAATGATAATTGTTGTTAGTCGACATTGCCGACGATGGATTTCAGGCTAATGAAACCGACTCTTGAGAGTTAAATGAAATCTGATGTTTTTACTCGTGTGACGAATCGAATCGAAAATGATCGAATCGAGGGTCCAATATCGAAAATCGAATCGAATCGAGGTCTGGGTGAATCTTTGCAGCCCTACAATGCACACACCCTTGACACCCAGCTGGCATTGGTTGTCACAAGTCAAAGGGTTAGACACAAGAGCAAGGATAATTTTGAATATAGCATTAGGGAATGGTTGTAATAAGTCACGCCATCATTGTCACAGATCGGTAGAACGGACTTTTGGACACGCACAAATCTTTGGATACGCTTTGGACACCTTCGTCGCACTTTTAAAGCACAAAAGTAAAGTTAAATTGCAGAAAGCTGCATGAAGTTTGACATCGGTTTCTCTATATGCACCTGTAAACGTATCAATCATCTCCAAGACTAAGTGAATACCTAAACGATGTCAGTGAGCAATGAATATTTGATCATAGCTTAAGACATTACCCAGTAATCTTAAAAAGAACCACACATCCCAAATGTACACACCCTTGGCACTCCAGCTGGCATTCGTTGTCATAAGTCACGCCATCACTGCCGCAGATAGGTGCAAAGATAAGTGGACAGAGACAAACCTTGGGACATTCGCCGTCGGACACCCTCGTCGCACTGTTGAAGCACATCAGTAAAGTTAAATTGTAGGAAGGTCTACAGGCATTCTTAAATGCTAGAAGTCTGACATCGGTTTTTTTATATATGCACCTGCAAGCGTATTTATCATCTCCAAGACATGCCTAGATGAATCAACGATTTATTTTGTAGCAACTGCCTCATTATAGTGATAACCCATTGATTTGATTTTTGTTTGTCAGGTTCAAAGGATACTGAACCTAATAAAATGGTACTTAACATAGATATGGTAAAGGTACAAAAGCAATGATTATTTGATTATAGCTTAAGACATTAGCCAGTTATCTTAAAAACATGCATCCTAAATGTACACACCCTTGACAATCCAGCTGGCATTCGTTGTCATAAGTCACGCCATCACTGCCGCAGACACGTGAAAGGACAACAGGACATGCACAAAGCGTCGGGCATTCTCCGTCGGATTCCTTCGTCGCACTATTGAAGTACAACTTTAGAGAGTAATGGTAGGAAAATCAACCAGGATTATTAACTGCTAGAAGTCTGGCATCATTTTCTCTATACACACCTGTAAGCGTATCTTTAAAACTGAGTACATACCTGGGAGATGAAAACACGGTTAAGTATTATAACAGTTCTTTCATTAAAGTGTTAAACACCTTGTTTTGTTCTTTGGTTACCATAAGTCATACAAACATACCTCTGGATAATACTGATTGTCATGGATATGGTAAAGATAAATAGGAAGAGATTATTTCATGACAACTTAAGACTATATCTGGTAATCAATATTTGAATATACACCTAACTAATTGAAATGCTCGTGTGTTTAAGTCCTTGTAAAGTGTTTCTAAACTGAAGAAAACGTATTCAAAATGTACACACCCTTGAAACTCCAGCTAGTATTGGTCGCCACAAGTCACAGAGTTAGGTACAAGAGCAAGGGTTATGAGATTATAGCATACGACATTGGTTGTAATAAGTTACGCCATCACTACCACACTCAGGCGAAAAGACCTTCGGACAGGCGCAAACCTTTGGACAAGCTCCGTCGCCCTTTTAAAGCACAACAGTAAGGTTCAATTGTAAAAAGGTGTGCAAGGATTATTAACTGCCAGAAGTCTGACATCGGTTTCTCTATATGCCCCTGTAAGCGTATTAATCATTCAAGTGCATGCATAAACGATGTCAGTGCGCAAGGATTATCTTAGTATAGCTTAAGACATTACCCAGTAATCTAAAAAAAACCCATACATCCCAAGTGTACACACCCTTGACACTCCAGCTGGCATTCGTTGTCATAAGTCACGCCATCACTGCCGCAGACATGTGAAAGCTGTTTTGGACAGGTGCAAACCTTGGGACATTCTCCGTCGGATTCCTTCGTCACACTGTTGAAACACAACAGTAAAGTTTGATTGTAGGAAAATCTACAAGGATTCTTAACAACTAGAAATCAGACATCGTTTTCTATATATGCACCTGTAAACGTATTAATAGTCTCCAAAACTGAGTACATACCTGAAAGATGTATAAGCGATTTAGTATTATAACATATTTTTCATTATAGTGATACACCCCTTGTTTCGTTCTTTGGCATAAAGCATAAAAACCATACCTCTGAACAAAGTTCATTGCTAAAGGTCAAAAGGAAAAGATAATTTGATGATAACTTTAAGACTTTATCTGGTGAATATTATATGGATATACATATATCCCATTGAAATAATCGGATTTTTTCAGTCCTTGTAAATTGTTTCTACTCTGATGAACATACATTCCAAATGTACACACCCTTGACAATCCATGAGGCATTGGTTGCCATAAGTCACGCCATCACTGCCGCAGACTGGTAAAAGGAGTTTTGTACAGGCACAGACCTTGGCACATTCTCCGTCGGATACCTTCGTCGCACTATTGAAGCACAACAGTAAAGTGTGATTGTAGAACCGTCTACAAGGATTTGTAATTGCTTGCAGTCTGACATCGTTTCTCCATTTGCACCTTTAAGCGTATTTATCATGTCCAAAACTGTTTGCATACCTAAATTATGAATCAACGATTTAGTGTTGTAACATGTCTTCCATTATACATACAAACCCCTTCTTTGTTTCTTTGCTTGACTGCAAGCATACTCACCTTATAACAATATTCCCTGGTATGGATATGGTGAAGGTAAAGAAGCATTAATTAAATAAAGGTGTATGGTGCCGACCCTGACTCCTCTAAGGGAAGTTCAAGGCTCGGTGATGCATGATATAAGGTAAATGTAGTATGGCCTGACATGATGTATGCCTACCCGGCACAGGAGAGGAAACATTCGTTGGTGTAGGTGTTGCCGTCGTCCCCGCAGACAGCGTTGTTGGTGTCATCACAACAACAGTCCTGACCTCGACAGACGCTGGTCAGAACTAAGTAAAAACAGAGATTGAAGTAAGAGGGTTACAAGGTATCGAGGAACACAGAGGCAAAACAGAAACTCCGCCACCGTTGGCTTTTTGTTAAAATCATACTTAAAACAGACAGAATGTTTTGATCAACAAAACTGTCGTCACAAAGTGGCGAAAATATTGGCGAACTGACGTAATATTTTTCAACTCTCTCAGGAGTGTGAATTTTAAAGCTCTGCCCGAGTACAACCTGTCTTGTAAACGTCAAGTGACGTCACTCTATTGACTCGCCAGGTTCTCCTTTTACCGAGTAAACCTCTACAAGCAGTTTCGCGGACATTCTCCAAGAAATCCCTGGGATTTCCAAGACAATTGGACGCATCCCAGGGGATTTTCTGAGGAGTGAGTGAGTGAGTTTAGTTTTACGCCGCACTCAGCCTTATTCCAACTATATGGCGGCGGTCTGTAAATAATCGAGTCTGGACCAGACAATCCAGTGATCAACAGCATGAGCATCGATGTGCGCAATTGGGAACCGATGACATGTGTCAACAAGTCAGCGAGCCTTTTACAACATGCATAGTCGCCTTTTATGACAAGAATGGGTTGCTGAAGACCTATTCCACCCCGGATCTGCATGGGTCGATTTTCTGAGGAATATCCCTTGACTTATTTTACTTGTTTTGAAGACTGATACAACTTTGTCTTGCTATTACTGAATACGATCGTAAAATATCACATTATTGAAAACATCCAATCTATTGTGCCGATTCCTGGTTTCGGACCTGCAACCCTTCGATTACTAGCTTGGCGGTTTAATCCAGTAGGCTACGAAGGATGGCTGCGAGGGAGATTGTATGAACCATGTGTTCCTCACAAGACGGGTAGCGCGTGCATTGAGCGTACAATACATGGAATCGACTACCAGTCGCACCCCAGTTGATTTCAACAGTAAATACCAAATATTAAAATTATATCTAAGGTATATCTTCAGTCGGTTCATAAGTTGGATCAAAACCTCATCTGAGGTTTTGTTTGAAAAGGAAGCCCTGGGCCTCGGGAAATTTGGTCCGGCCTATCGGCCCTCCCCAATTTCCCTCTGCCACTGGCTTACTTTTCAAACCAAACCTCGGAGTCGGTTTTGATCCTTGACATACATATCACTGTTACTTTTTTCTCTCTCGAAGACATTGCACTATGCTGTGATGGTATAGTGCCTAACTATATACATGTAGCAAAAAGAAATTATATATCACACCCGTCAACACCATGATAGAAAATGCCTTACAATATGCATGTAATAAAAATAAATAGAACACACCGGACAACACCATGGTATCATATTACAAAGTGTGACGGAAGAGTGCCTTAGTTCTCGTCACTTTATTTCCGTAATTAGGTCACCGGCCCATATTACAAATACAAACAAACCCACTATTAACAATACCTGAGCACATATAGTTATGTTGGAGGTGTTATCGTATTATGATTTTAAACATTAAAAAATTAGCGCGCTTCTTCATACCAAGAAATATGTATTTGGCACGGCAGTTTAAAAAGTTGAATAATTTTAACATTTTAGGTAATGGATGATTTTCACAGAAATATTTAGGTGATATTACACATCTTAAAATGGACATTCCAACGTACAATGAACTTCATTTTCGGGTCTTGGTACAATACATACAGGACACAGCCTTTCTGAAATTTGTAGTTTTTGCTATCTATCTTCTTCAATCATTAATCCATGATTACTGAATATAATTTTACCAAAAGCTATTCTATATTCTTTCACCTTTATGTGTATTGACATGGTTCAGAAGAGGGATAAAATTGAATAGTACGATAAAGTTTTAATTTAGAATATTAGGGAAAATCTGCTATCCATATTTGACCAATACATCTCTGTTTGAAAGCATTTATAAATTTAGAAAATAATACAATACTTTGTTCTATCCAAACATATCCATAGCGACACTGGTACACTAAATTCTTAACCCGAAGTGTCCAGCACTTTATACCTTTTTCTGCCAAATTGCATTGATTGATACTGATTCATAAGGGGCGGTGAGGTAGAATAGTGGTTAAAGCGTCCGCTGGTCACGCCGAAAACTCGGGTTCGATTCCCCACATGGGTACAATGTGTGAAGCCCATTTCTGGTGTCCCCTGACGTGATATTGCTGACATATTGCTAAAAGCGGCGTAAAACCACTCTCACTCACGCAATGATAGTGATTCATAAACACATGCGCTATCGTCGTATCGCATGGTGACAATCATTGGATTGCCTGGTTCAGAATCGATTTGTTTACAAAGATAATCATACAGCAGTAATGTTGCTGAAACAAGTGTCTGCTCATCATATAGTCACAATTGTACAATCGAATCAAGATTTGTTATGAACGTGGAAAATGTTTTGTCGCTTCTATTCCAAATTCACCTCTGGCTGTAATAGTTGGCACAAACCTACCACGGTGCATGCATTCTTTACAAAATTTATCAGGAACTTGTTCAATATTTAGTGCAGGGTGGAATCCCCAAACTTCTGCACCATATACTAATGCAGGAAGAATTTTGTCATTAAAAAATA
Organism: Haliotis rubra; assembly: GCF_003918875.1. Taxonomy (NCBI): domain Eukaryota; kingdom Metazoa; phylum Mollusca; class Gastropoda; order Lepetellida; family Haliotidae; genus Haliotis; species Haliotis rubra. Next base: position 2,986,577 of record NW_025767157.1, read on the forward strand.
TGAAATAGAACATTGCGTGGCAAATTATGAAAGTTAAAACCTTTGATTTCAACATACATAATATTTTGTTCGCCTGTTGCGATAAAACGTTTTGAATTTGATACCATTCTCCAGAACTTGAAAAATGTACACCTAAGTATTTATATGGAGAGACGGTTTCCAGAACATCATTATTTAAATAAGTTGTTCATACTCACTGATGCATGTAGCATTAAGAAAAAACCACATACCAACCAACGATATGAAACAATGGCACAATTCCTCACTTATGTATGCTGTGAAATATGACCTACCTGCCAGCAGTATGATATACTTCATCCAATGAGCCATATCGTCAGTTAACACTGTGTTTCAGGATCCCAGAACACACCGCTATATATACAGGTGTTACCTGACACGGGACGAAATAGTGGATAGTGCGCCACTGAGATAAATGAAAACACAATAGGAAATACATGCTATAAACGGATTTGATAACTTATTTCATATGACTGACTGACTGAGTTTGGTTTTACGCCGCTTTTAGCAATATTCCAGCAACATCACGGCAGGGGACACCAGAAATGGGCTTCACACATAGTACCCATGTGGGGATTCGAACCCGGGTCTTCGGCGTGACGAGCCAACGCTTTAACCATTAGGCTACCCCACCGCCCCTATTTCATATGAAGTTGCACCCATGAAACATATGCTCATCATATATCGCCGTATGCACACGCACCCGGATTTGCAGACATTGAATTGAAAAGTTAATTGCTCAGGAAATGCTTGATTACACAGAATTTCCAATATTTCAGTTCAATTCTTTTATTACAGCAATGTAGGCCATCGGCCCATAACTACATAGGTTACAATGTGCATGACAAAACATGGTGTGTACAGTACAAATTAATGATCTTAACATCTTAGATGCATTGCATGGTAGATAAAACTAGCTAAATTATTAAAGTTTACAATCTGATGATGACATGAGGAGTTTGTTAAGCAGCAGTGGAAGACTTACAAATAACTCAACAATTTTCAAAGTTCATTATAGTTTTACTTACAGAAACATGAACCAACGAAATATTTCAACGACACTATATACAGCAATATGTCCTAATTTGACATAACACGGCACGGTACTTATGTGACCACCGAAACCACCATATGGTCCAATTGAAGTCCTTATTTGACTTATTACAATTATGCCCTGATTTGGCACTATAAGCGACAGTCACCGACAGCGTGGCTGCTCTATCAAAAATACCCAACTAATTCTGCCTTGTTCAGTGACAATGTACACTGTCGCAAGCTATTGCACAATTCTCGACGTGTTTCACGCACGGCTATCCACCTTTTTTCTAGTGGCGTGTTCGTGCGAAGGTTTGAGTTTGTTCGGACCTTCTGTCCAGAGTTGGAATTTAGCTTTTCCTGGATTGGTACGATAGGTCTTATGTAAATGGTTCAAGCGGAGCTGGGGCACAATGTGTGAAGCCCATTTCTGGTGTCCCCCGCCGTGATGTTGCTGGAATATTGCTAAAAGCGGCGTAAAAACAAACTCAGTCAGTCAAGCGGAGCTGTTTGAATTTGGAACATACGAGGAGAAAGTGGTATTCATCCTCAATATATTATTTAACGTCACATCGGCAATATTTCAGCCATATCGTGACAAGAACATATGTGACATTGAAATAGAATAGATGTATATTATAAAAACCTGTCGACGAAGGACCGTAAAACAACTAGAATATCACAATTACAACTAAAACTACTGTGGAAAATTAAAACTAATAGCACTATTGGGACAATACAATATAAAAACTTGCTATAAATCGCCAACAACTGAAGGTAGATCACCAAACTAGGGACCATGGGGACTTACAGTACTTTTGCTACCTGCTTGGACCCTAGTTGGATTTATATCATCCCTTCAGCCGCTGGCGATTGAAGTCAAATTTAGCCAAAATTAAAATGACAAAAATACTACATTTAAAACAGCTGGTAAATTTAAATTTCCTTTGAATGTTTCGGGACTTACGTACCCTCTCAGGAGGACAATAATTTTAGGCTACTTCAACCCCCTTTAAGGGTACAGCCACTAACAATCTCAGTTACTAATCTAAACTACCAATAATAAAATATTTATCTATTTACAAATCAGTTAAAAAGAATAATTCTTTTAAAAATGCAATAATTAAATGAGAACTGATATTATTAAAAAGATCCTTCATAGTTCGTGATTTAAAATAGTTATCCCTTGTGATGGAGTATTCAACACGGTCAAGCAAGACATGTCTGACTGTGATTCTCTCATCACAAGGGATACAGAACGGAGGATCCTCACCTTTCAATAGATATTCATGAATATATCTGGTGTGGCCAATACGACATCGTCGCATGATGATCACTTCAAATCTGGACTGACAACCCAAGTAGGTATAACCAATATAGGGTTTTATGTCATGTAATTTATTGATACCAACTTGGGTGTCCCACTTCTTTTGCATCAGATCACGGATATAAGATCTAATAGCAGCTTTGTAATCAGAGTATGGGATCAGAAGTGGTGTCACAGATTTGTTGAGTGCTGCCTTGACTGCAAGATCAACCATTATCAGGCCCTCCTATCTATGTGACGAAAAAGCGTTAAATGAGATCATAATGATGGCGTATTGGTAGCATAGCCTCTGTATTGCTATCTAATGCAGTTCATATACGAACAAAAAGAGGTACTATCGGATTTGACAGCGGCTGTTAGCGGAATACGCGTACAGCCGCTATGCGAAACTCGGTAAAATGCAGCGGAATAACTTCGACTGTATCCGTGAAAAACCGATCGTAGTTGAATGACAACACCATTTCCGGAAAAACATTGTACGACAAAATGGCGGACGAAACCAAACAAGTGACAAGGTGAGTAGTTTCTTTTGTATATTCCGGGTTGAAGTTTTGACTTTTATGCATAACACCCACATCATTAATCAACCATCATGTATATGCAGCTGGATTTGTCATTTGATGTGGAATACGTGTTTTGTTTAATCAGTTACCGTAAATAAATGGGTAGGGTTCGGCCTCGTCAGCGTGTTCACTGTTCAGCCTCAAGTTAGGTACACAGTTGTGTCTGAAAGAAGTGTTGCAGGCTGAAAGTTAATCGAGGCGGGTATGATTTCTCCAAATCGCACATTGGTACCAGTTTATTTTTCTAGTGTTAGCATGTTGTGTCTAAGATATGTAGTAGTGAATGTGTTCTTGTTCAGATCTCGAGTACAGTTGTGCCAAGTGAAATTACGGTGAATATCGGGAATGTTGGTTAATGGCTGTTTTCAGCTGACAACTTGATAAAAGGATATGTTGTTGATTTTAATTCTGAATTACTTAAGAGGTGTGCATGATCAATTGCGCAAATATGTAACTTATTTCATAGGTAGTCAGGTGTAACTTGCATTAGAATATATGATGATCATGCATTTGGTATCTCAATGTTGATTAACATGTTAATTGGTTGTCATTGGACTCTTGGTATACAGATATTAAACACATTTCAGGTTCGTGAGTGGTTCCAGGCGTGTGATGACCCAGGGATATCAGCTATTGACAGATGCAGGAGATACATATGGGTATATAGGTGAGTTGATTTAGAATTTCCTCTGTGGACTACAGATCATTGCAATATGACCAACATCCATAATGAAAGCTACGGCTGATTAAACGTTCACTCTCTTAACTTAATGAAATTGCTATATTTCTTATTGTTACAGGTTCAAGAAATTCCTTCTGCCACTGGCTGATTTGTCCACTTCCCTCCAGTGGGTTTACATGTCAACACGTCCAAACTTTGTGGGGAGAGCATTGTAAGACAAGATCCAACCAGGTAAGTCCCACACCGTACTAGGAAGGCTGGTGTTGTTTGACATTTAAAAGTTATATATGTTTAACTAATGGCGTTTTCTAACAAACACTGGCTGACAGTTTTGTTTACCATTACTTTTTACTATTAATAGCATTATTAAATATGTAGAATCTAGCAGTGTGGTAGCTTATTGTTTAGATGACTAACTGATCAGTGTGCCATGGTTTACAGTGTGATTCCACAGGTTTAACTATTTGATCATCTGAATTTTCAACTGATTTCTATCTTGCAGAGGTCTTGGTGTGATATTTTCAAGTATAATAATGTTGGTCCTCTTCCGTCAAAGTTAAGCCCCTCACACACACACACACACACACACACACACACACACACACACACACACACACACATTGCATTCCACTAAAAGTGTTCTTCAATCCTATTACAGGACCACTTGTTTGATGCCCCCAGTAGGCTCATCGTGCGAGGAAGCCGGTGAAGGTTACGTCAAGTGTGCATGAACCTGGTCTTGGAGCTACCACAAAGTCAAGGAAAGCAAGATGAAGCGACTAATAAGTCTGTTGCCCACTGTGATGAACAGATGTCAAAGTGTTGAATCTGTTATGTTTTTACATATGCACTTTCATAATGTGTAAATATGGGAATTGTAAAGTTGGACATGATGTGATGTGTCTTACGTAAACAGAAAATAAGACATTTTTATCTATTGATTATCATTGGACAAGAAAGTCATATTCAGATTTGTCAATGAATAAAACACTTGAACTTCATATATGGCTGTAAATATATCTTTATTACAAGTTAACATGGTTGATAAAAACAACATTAAACATATCATTGCAGTTATTTGTTAGTTATCTTTGCCATTATCACATAGCTAACCTGGTTAGCCAAGCATCCTTCCAACTACTTTCAAAACACAAAGTCACATGAACAAACATTACAAGCATGCACAAGTATTTTCCAACATCAACAAGAATTTACAATCTCTAACACCAGAAAAAGAGATTTGAGGAAATTCTATTACTAAATCTAAACAAATGAACTTCAAATAAGCAAAGGTGGTATGGTTATCGTGGCAATTATAAGTCGGGTTTCCAAATTTCGTATTTGGGATCTGACAACTGGCCATGGTCATTCATTCTACCAATGAAAAAATGTCATGACATATTATGTTATGAGTTTACCACAACCTGTATTTGGGTGCATGCTCATCATGGAGCAGACTTGTATTCCTCCATACCCCGAAATGTTGAAACTATACTGCAAACCTTGCACTTGACAACACCAGTCTGTTTGTGTACTTTAGCAACATGTTCCTTCAGCGTTTGGTTGATAAGGAAAAACGTCCCACACAATTCACATGAGAATTTGACATCTTTAGTGTGGCGCCTCACTTGCAGGTTCAAGGAGCCTTAGGTCTTGACAATCTTCCCTCAGGTCCCACACTGTAACGATGGTTTGTGCTCAGTCTCTGCTGCAACAAACAATGTCTCATCTATCCTGGAAGCTTGATCCAGGAAACTTGTGTCATCTTGCTGCTCAAGTCTTGAACACCTCTGCAGACTGTGACCTGTAAGGGTCAAACCAAGAGAATAACATTATGAAATAAATTCAGAAAATATTATTCAAAACTAATTATTATGCGTTATATTTTAAACATGGAATGAAAAGGGGTGTGTGTGTCATGTTTGTCACATATCTTTACAATCGAATTTAACCGAAAAAAACAAAGAGAACTGAAACTGAAGGGCAATAATCAACCTCTTTGTGTGAGAATCACAGCTGGTGACTCTGGCACATTGGAAGACTTTGGTATTGGTCAGACTCCATGTATAATCTCTGTCGACGGAGTTTCGGGAACAGTAGGGAGGTCACAACTGCCAGACATCTCGCCCATCCGTCCACCAGATCCCAGCACACTCGGCGACTGTATATTTCCCAAAACAAACATGATGGTCTGGTAAGTGTATCTGTTACACAAAGTAATATAGGTTCAATCACAACTAGACACGAATAAAATGCATACTGTTTGCACTCACTTCCAGTTTTAAAATGAATTTACGTTACAAATATGGGGCAAAATACAACTGCGGTCTCTCCGACGTAGCCGGTCAATGAAAATATTGCTCAAGTCGTCATCGTCCGTAATAACCCCGAATACCATATTCACACTGAGTCTCACTTTGCTCCTCACTGAATCCCCTCACGATAAATTTTCTAAAGCCATGTAAGAATTCACTCAAAGCGAAGGAGGTTGGTAGCCTCATTCCGCCGACCTCAGCTTGAAATCCGTTCGACTTCCATACAAAAACGCAGATAATGGACACAAAATACATTTTTTACGAAGATGAAGTATTGCTATCAAAGGGGGATGATAACATGCGTTCAATGCACACTACCTTCTAAATCAGAATTACAGTATGTGGAGCTAAGCGTTGATTGAAACACTTACCCTTTTCTCTTCTCCTCTGTCGGGGCGGTGGGGTAGCCTAGTGGTTAAAGCGTTGGCTCGTCACGCCGAAGGCCCGGGTTCGATTCCCCACATGGGCACAATGTGTTAAGCCCATTTCTGGTGTTCCCCGCCGTGATATTGCTGGAATATTGCTAAAAGCGGCGTAAAACTAAACTCAGTCAGTCAGTCAGTCTTCTCCTCTGTCGGCAGCCATTTTTCGCTCGCTGTGACGACAGGAAGTGTTGGCGTTGTTCGGCGAAACGCGGAAATTATCGGAGATGACCGAAAGTTTTCGGCTGCCGATGCTTTAGGTTCCAATAGCGGCTGTATAGTGCTTCCGATGCCAACCGCTTTTACAGCGATAGTTGCTGCATTCACAACACATTTAATGCTATTCCTTCGCATGTGGTAGCTAAACACACATTATATAGTTTACTTTACATCCAATAATGCTTCTTTTTAGTCAAATAGATAGGAGGGCCTGATTATGTTACCACAAATGCCAACGTGGCTGGGTGACCAACAGAGGACGATGTCGTACTGGCCAGTAGCAAGATCATTGTATAATTCAATAATTTCTATTAAAAGTGGATGTTTGCAATAAAGCTTTTTGATAGCCTGAAGGCAATAAAGAGAGTCTGAGAAGATTATATATTGTTTATTAATATATTTTAAGGCTGTTAGCTTCTGCTGTGAAAATAGAGTTGTTATCTGGCCTGTTTACAGTCATTAGTAAACCATGGTTTACGAATATGTGGAATTGCAGAGGATTTGGGTATAATTTGATCAGCAATGTCATTGAGGATATAAGAAATCAATTGTATAGGATCTTCGCTGTTCGCAAATACTTCATGTTTTAAGTGTTCAACACACAAAGCCTCATATACTGACCAATCAGCCCCGGCGAAGTTCCTTCTTGATGAAGGTGGATCATCACCAGGCTTAATTGTTTTGAGAATGGTGGGGAAGTGATCATGCCCACATAGGTCATCATGAACCATCCATTCAAATTCATTATGTAAGTTTGAATCGACAAGTGACAGATCCAGGGAAGAGTATGTTCCCGTAGCTGGGTGTAAATAAGTGGCTGAATCGTCATTTAAAATACATAAATTATTATCAGAAATGAATTCCTGAAGGATTTTACCTTTGTTATTAGTATGGGCACTTCCCCAAATCGGGTTTTGTCCGTTAGAATCGCCCATGCTGAGACATGGCTTCGGAAGTTGATCATACAGATTTTGAAGATCTGATTGTTGAATATTTTAAGAGGGAGGTATATACAAGCTGCACGATGTCAGCGCAATGTGTAGAGTCAGATGCAACAGTTTGAAGATCCGTATTTTGAGTGACAGGGCTATGAGTGACTCTGTGATGTACCAAAATAGAAGCTTTATCGCCTGGAGGGGAAAATGAATGATAACCACTATACCGTCTTAAGTTAAATTTATCAGTATTTTTAAGATATGTCTCTTGGAGACACCATGCTGACGGTTGAAGGTCTTGTACGAGTAATTGTATTCCATTGAATTTATTCTTCAGTTCTCTGCAATTCCACTGAATTAAATTGGCCAAGTGATTAATGGTGGTTTAATAGGAGTGAGACCACGTGAATGTGCGGAGGAACTATTCCTCCGTCTGTCCTGTGAGGACAGAGTAACCTCCATATCTAGAGGTGCAAATGTATTCTGTGTTAAAACCTCAGGAGATGAAGAGACAGTAGGCTGTTTGTCTCTATTAGCGCTGAAGCTGAAGGAATAGGTTTAGTTGATGTTACCCATGTCAAGTCGGTCTGACATGAAACCGAGGACGTTGCTACAGAGCGAATGACTGCAGCAGAGTAGGTCAGGTTTGATGGAGTCTGAGTTATGGAGTCAACAGATTTTTTTGCCTCAAGGTATGAAATATTGTTTTGGCATTTCATTTTCAATATCTGTGATTCCCGTTGATACACGGGACAGGATCTTGATGAAGCAGAATGGGGACCATTACGGAGTGGACTGGGGACATACACATCCACTCCGATGTTGAAATAACCAGCTTTGACAGACTTTGGAAGAGATGAACGGTCAAAAGTCAGTAGATACGTGTTGGTTTTCACGATAATTCGCTCTTTCTTAATCGTGAAAGGTTTCACTGCAGATACACCTTGATCTGCCAACTCTGAAGCAATGTCCTCCTCTGACATATCAGCGAGACAACGTGCTCTGTCTCGGATGACGCCACGACAAGAGTTTAGCGTCCTGTGCACAGATACAGCAACCTCTAGCCTATTTCTGGTGTCCCCCGCCGCGATGTTGCTGGAATATTGCTAAAAGCGGCGTAAAACCAAACTCAGTCAGTCAGTCAGCAACCTCTATGTTTGCAAATGTCTTGATCGACAACAGATTTAGAGATTGCTGTCTCCGTGCACACACGACAAGAAGCGAGCCACTGCGAAGACGGGTCATTTTCGTTGGGCATGTCAAATCGAACGGCCGTCTGTCCCACGCCTGGGCAATCCTTGCGGTGAGATTCCAGCTGGTCAGCTTGCGTGAAGCCGTGCAGACACCATTCGCAAAAGTGTTTTTTCCATTGTGTTTTGATTGGTCATGCAACAACCTGCACAAACTTTTAATTGCTGCGTAGTGATACTTGTTGCCTTTTTCGATGAGGAATAAATTGATTCTGCGCACATCATCGGACATGGAGCTGATTCGGTGCACGATGGTTTTATTGCCTTCGTGATCGAACACGTTGATGGCTAAATTGTTTTGCTTTTGAATCTCGTCCAGTAGGAGATGGGTGTGAGGCATTCTACATCCGTGAAGTCGAACCCAGATGCCTCTTTCGTTGGGTAGCTGGAACGCCTGAACGGATTACCTTTCACCTCGTGCGAGGCATCTATGACCACCACCACTGCGCAATAATTATTAACATCACCCCCTTTAGTTTCTGGGTTGAGGATGGCGCATTTATCTCTGAAATGCTTCGGCACCGGGAGGTACGATCCACCTTTGAATGGTTCGTACTTGGCTATATCCACATAGATGGTGTCGATCCTGTCCACGACCCATCCAGAACCCATGTGCGTATATTTTTCTAATGATTCTTGTTTTTATTGTAACGATGTATCGATGGTCGAAGGATTAGAGTCGGATTGGGTGATGACCTACTCTTTGCCTCTGAAATATGGCTCGACATACTCGTTACTATCATCCGTCTGCTGTTTGTTGAGCGACATTTTGATGGTGAGCTGATATTTGATACTTTAGAAATCGTCCAACTCCTCGTCGATCTTGCTAGCAATCAGGGCTTTAACATCGTCGACTTCCATGTTTTTGTCGACGGTCATCCGCCAGCCTCTCAGATACTCCAGCAATGTTAACAGTTGGGCTTTTCCCATACGGGAATAATGTTTCAGTCCGCGACTTTTTGCGAGAGCTTTGAGCTCTTTTACGGTGGGGTCTTTAACATATGTAATGTCCAGCAATGTCAGCAATTCGGCTTTCCTCATGAGAGAATAACCAGTCAGTCCACAACTTTTCGCGAGAGCTTTCAGTTCTCGTACATTACTCATGTTGTATACCTTAAGTAATTTTTATCTCTAATAGAACTTTCATCGCCCATTTTGTTGACTGTTCTTTATTCTTATAATACAAATTTCTCTTCGCTTTCGCTAATTAAATATTAGTGATGATATAGGAATATCATAATGTTGAATATTCCATCGATTCCCGCTAAAAGTATATTCTACGAATGGTTTGACCCAACCAAAATGCAGTCTATTTTAGATAATGTATTGTCTACCGAGGATGATTTACAATGGCTCATCACGTTGATATGCAAACCGCTTTTAAATAATGGTCATGTGCTTATTTGCCGCTATTTAGTGACGCATATGATATCACCCCCGATATCATAATCAAACTTAAAAAAAGGGTTGGTTGAAATTACACATCAGCGCGATTTTATACGTCGATTATTTTACGACACAGCGATTTCATCATCAATGAGCTAAGGCTTTCGTGCTGGTGTGCAAAATAGAAACATTGTGTTATTCGGCAATGATTGATCACTGTAAAAAAGTAATATGATGATCATTCGGAATTGGGATGCTATTGATTTTGTACGGGGGTATTCATCTAAATGCAGTGAGGTTAATGCTAATCTCGATCCCTGTCCAAAACGTGTCAGTTATGGGGTACATATTTAATCGATCAATTACTTGAAATTAAATTATCACCGCAAAAAATAGGATTTCTTCCCGTGATTCAGTTAATTCAACTAGTGAGTTACGAAGAATGACAAGAAATTATTTTGCGGAATCAACAAAAAATTGTCTGAAAAACGTATAATATGTATCACAGTCCCAATTGTCATGCTCGAGAATGCGTGTATTGCGAAATTCAAACGCGGGCTTTAGACGAGCCGTTACTATTTTTTGTACGTGTAAAAACTGCAGACAGGAATTTAATGGCTAAGCCAAACAAACATGTATGAGAATCTCATTTTCACCGGTGAGTTTCGGTAACCAAAAATAGAGACAAATGCAAAAAAACAATGGCTAAATCTACCATGCAAACATACATACGAAAGCACACACGAATTATTTTTTTTTCTAGTCCATGTGGAAGGGGTGTCCGAAGTGGACCGTGGAAACTGGTTTGGGCGTTTCTGTCTTCTCGTCGGCCTGTCTGTCGACTGGTTTGTCGGTCGGTGTGCTGTGCTTCCAGGTCTTGTGGACGACCTTCCAGAGAAACATGGAAGGTAGGTCCACTTTTGGGCCGATTCTAGCATCTGGATATCCAGACGGGTCTTTTCTTGTTCCTCCTCGATGCTTTCTATTTCCTCCCGGAGTTCTTTGTCATCGTCATCGTCCAGCCTAGACAAGATGTCGACCAACATAGTTGTGGTTTGCTCTACACGAGCTGACAACATCGTCACAGTTTGCTCCACACGAGTCAACAACATTGTCGTGTTTTGCTCCACACGAGCCTCGAGCCTCCCAAAGCGGTCGTAGAAGTTCTGGACGGTGGGCAACGTCGATGGTTCTGCAGCAGGCAATAAGGTTGTGCTGGATGTCGACGTCAGTGCTGTCTTGTGGGCTGGCAAGAGGGTCGACGGTTCTGCTGTTGGTAGTTCGGAGTTCGGATTTGTAGCTGTTTGCATATCTTTTCTACTTCTTCTGTATTCCATATTCAGTCGATTGGAACCGATTCCAAATCGTTGTTTCGTTTCTTGTGCAGAGATATTTCCAAGCATCTTGAGAATCTCTTCCACTTGGTCTTGCGATAGTTGTCTTTTCGGAGGCATTTTGTTTGTACTATATGTCTGCATTCGCACCATTGTCTATATGGAAAACTAGGCAGAACCTTGGCAAACTCAAACTAGGTACAAACTAGGTGCAAGCTTGGTAGAAACTAGGCAAGCTAGGTAAAAAACTAGGTGCAAACTAGTCAAACTCCAAGCAAATACAAACAAACTCCAATCAACGCCAAGCAAACTCCAAGCAAACGCCAAGCGAAGCGATAGCCTGGCTCGATATCTCTGACCTACTTTCTGTACAATACTCTCTCTCTCTGTGTGTGTGTGTGTGTGTGTGTGTGGACTCGAGTCAGCTCAGTGGTTAAACATTCCTGTATACAGTGCTGTGGCTGAGAATGGAATGTGCGTGGGCGTTTAAACACCCATTTAGAAATTTGTGTACCTTATGTGCATACAAGTACTAGTATTCAGTTATACAGCGTTTTCCACATGTCGTGGGTTTGCCCAGCGATACCCACTTACAATGGTAAGTGCCAAACGCTGTATAACTAATATTGTCACAAACATGCCGAATCTACGAGAAGGGGTCATGTCAATTATGTATGAAAAATATGTGGAATAGGGGTCAAATGTCAGTATTCTTTGTGCAGAGCACATGGGTCTGACAAAGTAAGAATGAAACCTATGAATAAAAAGCATGCAGATTTTATTAGTGATTTTAGGACACTCAGGAAGATTAACATTTAATAAAGAAAAGAGTGGTGAAGTCCGTCTATAATGCCTTATTTGTAACAGTCTTCTTTCAACATCTTTTCCATTAATTGTCTGTCGGCTAGTAATTTGTCAACCCCTGAACAAACATGCTCATTTGACGAGGCGCCTTGCAGACAGAAATTGCAAAAGTACTTCTTGTCAGGGTGAATTCTTGGATCGAATAGGAAACGGTTTAAGTTTTTAATCCATGTGTTATGAAATTTACCGCCCTTCTCGACTAGGAATAAATGAATGCGTGGAATAGTTGTGGGTGCGGAGCTAACTCCATATAGAACGATGCCGTTATCGTCTCCGAAGATAGTGATAGCCAAATTGATTTGCTCTTCTACTTTGGTGATTTGTGAAAGCGGTGCTGGTGAATTTTAAACCATCATCTTTATTATAAGAGGAAGGTCTGGCAGCAATTTTAATGATACTGGGTTTAGGGCAGATCTTTACGCCCATCTTAAGCAGTTGTCGTCTCTGTTTTTATGATGATGATGGCGTTCTTTCTCGAATAATAAGCAGGTAGTTCGAGGTATTGATTTATTTTCACAAATGCTGAAGCCTTTAACATCAACCTCATGTGACGCCATTGAGCATTGTGATGCAAGCGGACACGTTTCTATTAGTACCACAGTATTTCTCAAATTTTACCATGTGAAGAAATACACGTATAATCGGAGACCCATATGACTAACGTTTGAAATGAAAGTGTAATTTTGGGCCGCCAATTTACATATTTTGCTTGAAACGAATATGAATTATTACCATATTGACAAAACTGTTACATTATTGTAAAGGGTCGGTAATGTAATTGCACTGTATCAACAGCAATGACTCGTAAGCATACAGCATCCACGTCAGTTACGTAAGGAGGTAATTTGTAACGCAGGGTTTTGATATGAACTTGAGGAGGACAAATGGACCATTTAGTCCTACTTTGCGTTTGCATTAGAATTTCATCGTAATTCACAATCTACTTAAACTGAATAAATTGCCATGCAGAATACAATACGATGCAAGCCTCTGTAAAGGTTGGGTGATGTCATAACACAATTTCATACGTATGTAAACGTCATTCGTCATTTTTCAGTGTATGATTTTTCTCGAATTTGTACAGAACAGCTTTCTGAGAAACTTGAAATCCGCACATATATGGTGATAGTTGGGGGAACAGAATGTATTCATAAGAATGGTTATTTCCTTATAGGTGAATTTGTATGCCTCACCATAAGAATATGATATGTAATGTTCTAATCTATTCCTGTAGCAAGATCACAATTAGTGGAATGCAGTTGTCCCCCATACACCGTCAACTTAGCTAAGATCCTATTCAAAAAGATTTATGCGGCTGAATTCAGTCCTGCTGACTATGGCACACAAATGATTGATATGCTGGTGTATTCTTGCATAATGATTTTAAATTATCGTCCACTACATGCACTGCTGAGTTTGGAGTGTATCGTTTTTTGTAAACTAACTGAGAGTTCAAAATATACTACTCAAAACAAGTTAAGGGTCAAAACTTTTATGGCCATAACTACAAATATAAATAACAGTGAAATGTAGCGATCATATAACAACTCGAGCCAACATTTCATGATAACAATAACGGGAGACAAAAACAGCAGGAATGTCAGTGATTGCTGATCAATAAGGTCAAAGTGACCTACTGTCAGAAGTGAAAATTCAAACGCCAACATTGGACTAATGACGGATGTAACCACCTCGAGCAGTAAGACAAGCAGTACACCTCTGTCTCATACTGTTCACCAGACGTTGCAAGAAGGCTTGGGGTATTGCCTGCCATTCTGGAATGAGATACTGGGCCAGTTCTGCACAGTTGTTTGAAGGGGCGTGGTTGCTACGACGGCGACGTCCTAACTCGTGCCAAGCATGTTCAATAGGGGCTAAACCCTCTGAATATGCCGGTCATTCCATGTGCTGAACATTGTTCTGTCTTAGTAAGTCCGTCACGACACGGCCACGGTGTGGTCGGGCATTGCCATCTTGGAATATGGATCCAACACCGATACGTTGTAAACATGGCAAAACAAGAGGCCTGATAATCTCCCGTAAATAGCGATTTCCTGTCAGGTTACCATTAATGACATAGAGGTGTCCTTTGATGAAAGGAAAATGCACCCCAAACCATGATACCCCCGCCTCCAAATGGCAAACGTTGGTTGACGATGACGTCAGCAAACGTCTCTCCTGGACGCCGATACACACAAGTTCTACCATCATATTGAACTGTAGAGTATACCTAGACTCGTCGGAGAGAAGAACTGACGCCCACTGAGCACGTTGCCAACGGACATGGCGTCTACACCAGTCACGTCATGCCGCCCTGTGTCGCTGATGGAGTGATGGTCGTACTGCTGGTCGCCGTGCCCGAAGATTGTTCCTCCTCAGTCGGTTCCTGACGGTCTCATCAGATACCAGGGTACCTGTGGCAGCTCTCAGTTGGTCACGGAGTTGTCTGGCAGTTACTCTGCGTTGTCGGACGGCCATATTTGTCAGGTATCGGTCTTCTCTAGGAGTTGTTGATGGAGACCTGCCAGAACGTGGTCGATTATTCAGCGTTCCAGTCACACGAAACCGTTGCCAAAACCTTCCAATGACACTCTGACTCACATTTAGTCTCCGAGCCACACTGCGTTGAGTTTCACCATCTTGAAGCCAGGCAAGAGCTCTTCTTCTGTCTGTCTTGCTGAGTTGACGTCTTGCCATTGTTGAATTTCAAGTGACAATAGCAATGTGACAATTGCAAGTTTTATAGGGAAAATAAGCATGCACAGCACTAATTCCACGAACATCACGTGCAAATGCTGTTCATGATGAAACATCATCTTCAACATGCACAGTGGTGGCGTTTTTGTGAAGCACTCGATGTTTCAATTTGTTCATTTTTTAACACCCTACCACATGATGACTATTAGCACCACAGTTATCTGCAGCCTTTATCCAGGTTCTGCAATGTTTTTCAATGACGTACCATACACGGGGTGTAAAATTTCATTCATATGTAATGCAACCAACCTCATCAGTAACATTACATGATGATATCGCATGACCCTTTACTTGTTTTGAGTAGAATGCATGACTTAATATTTATCATTATTCCAGTAAAATAATATCATCTCCGTTTTAACATAAGATATGCAGATTCAGAGTGACAAAAACAACACTCCATAAGGCTGGGACCAAAGAGATGAGTTCAACTTTACTGTCAATTTTCCTTTCATGTACATTTGTATATATGTCGAGCAATATTCCAACAGTTCCAGTCTTTGGTCTTTACATTTCACAACTTTTGAGGTACAACCGAACATGCTCTTTTTACCAAGAAAAGAGCATCGTATACCACTCTTGCTCAGAAGTTGTTCAATCAAAAGTCAAGGCTCCATTAAGCTTTCAAAACGTTTGACGGTAGACATGTGGAGGACATTTCCCATTTTGTGACAAAAATGATGCCCGATGCAATTTTGACTTATACCAAACGTTCCCGAATTATTTCAGGTGGGCAGTTGACCTTTTCGCGAACACCTGGTGCCATAATTATTTGATAGTTATTCATGCACACATGCTCTGTCATCGTATCACATGGTGTCAATCACTGGATTGTCTGGTCCAGACTGTATTGTTTACAAACCACATTCTATAGCTGTGATACTGCTGCAACAAACACATACTCGGGTTATGGTCAGAAGTGTACAATCGACTCTTTCTTATGAATGTGGAAAGGGTGTTGTCGCTTCTATTTTTCCAAATGTATCGCTACTTACAACTGCAGACATACTCCTGGCAAGGTTACAGTGACATTATTGATGTTTATAGCTTTAGAACGATATCCAACATCAAATAAACCGATCTTCTCGCGTGTTATTCATACTGAGCTTCGAAAACGGAGTTTCCAGATGTTACCGAGTGGAAGGCGTCTTTTGCGGGAAATAGGCGACCATACACATTATGTAAAACATATTTTTATAATAATTTATTTCCAATAACGTTAAAATAAAAATATAAATGAAATAGGTAATGGCTTATCTAAACAATATATTTGTGTAAGGTTGCATTTTCCTTAAAATTAAACTTGTAGTTGTATCATTCAAGTGTAATAAAAATAGCTTGCCTTTCACATTTATCAACAGTAGGATTAAATCTTTCAAATGGTGCATGGCATGTAGTTGCAATGATGTTTTACAAGATGCTATGTGACGTTAAATATTAACTCACTCACTCACTACAAGATGATATATTCCTTGATAAACATAGATTTCATCTATTACCTCAGAGTCTCGGGGAACCGGGTGTCTTGGCACTAAAAGCGTCTGGCTGACTTGTGTTGAAAGAGTTAACACTGTCATGTGTGCATCAATACATTAGTGATGAGTCAGCTAACAGGCAGTGATGAGTCAGTAAGAGAATGACTAACGACAATGACCCATGATTTATAAGTACCGATTTTCGATATCTAAACTTAAATAATAACAAGCACAGGATATAACATAGCAATATTCCCCAATGAACGTTTGAAAAGTAACCACAAATCTTATATTTCAAACAAAACTCTGAATTCGTCTAGTCGAAGATAGGCACAACCCGACCGCCTCCGTGGTGTACTGGTTAGAGCGTCCGCCCGGAGAGCGGAAGGTCGCGGGTTCGATCTCCGACCGCGTCATACCAAAAGACGTTAAAATACTTGTTGGTCCCTGCCTGGCGCTCGCCATTAATGGGTACAACAAGGACTGGTCGGCTCGGAGTCAGTATAATGTGTCTGAGTGGGGTATTCATGCTTCACTGCGGCATGGTATCTCAGTGGGCTAGCACTAGAAAACCAGCTTCAGTCTGGGCTAGTACAAGCAGCCGCACATACACATACACACGCATGCACGTCGTGATATGAGCGAAATATTCTCAAGCACGACGTTAAACCCAATTTCACCTCACCTCTTAGGCACATCCCGAGGAACTTATACATTTTATGACATTTTTATGTTAAATACTGATTTTGATATATTGATATAATATAGTATTCCATTACGACAGAACAATTAAGTACATAGTGAGTGAGTTAAGATTTAAAGTCACATCGGCAATATTTGGGCCATATTGTGACTGAAAACAAGCAATAAATTTAGATTAAATAAGGTAAAGCGAAGGACAGCAAAACTTACTAGAATTTCACAGATATAAATATATATAACTGGTATGTAACTCTAAAACAGCTCAAATTACAGAAGACAATACAATCAAAGCTGGATTTACACCATCCTTTCAGCTATTAGCAATTTTAGACACTAGCTATAAATGAAAATGATATATATACTGCGATTAGAAAAGTAGTAAGTTTAAATTGACTTTGAAAGTTTTGGGACTTACGTACCATCTCAGGAGGACAATACTTTAACAGTACTTTAACCACCTTTGAAGATACAGCCACTAACAATCTCAGTTGATAATCTAAACTACCAATTATAAAAACATTTATCTACTTACAAAACATATGTCAAAATTTATGCAACAATTCTATTTCTTTTAAAAAACCAATAATTAAATGAAAATTAACAGAAGTAAAATGATCCTTAACAGTTTAAACATTGAAATGCTTATCCCTTGTGATGGAAAAATAATAAGTACATATGTCTAGACATAATGAGCCAAATGTCTCAATTGTTCACACATTAAATATTTTTGTATAAAATATAAAATTTCAAGCAGAGCACTTACTAGATATTTATAAGATCTTTTTGTGGCATTTTAGAAGTTGGAATATACAGTATTGACAAACTTTATGGATAACAACTTACGAAGTTTTGATACAGATTATTGTACCGTTGTCAACAGGTTTTGTATATAATTTGTTTCAAGTTAACCATACAATCGTTGGTTCTTAGTGATAAAACCGGACATACACAGAAACGCGATTATTGATCATAACAGCAATATACCTCACAGCCTCACTCTTCATTGTGTCATTAGTTGTTGAATGATGAAATACGTTTACCGCGTTTTCATGTGTATTGTTCACTATGGAATACTAAAAGTAAACTTGTCCAAAACCAAACTAATAGTTTTTGGAAGCGGGCCGGCTAAAAACAGTACACTGACATATAGATTCACGTTCGGCAATCAAACTATAAAAATTGTTGATACTTATACCTACCTTGGAATAAAGTTACACAGAAATGAGAGATTTGTAGAAGCCATTAAAGTATTAACAAAAAATGCAACAAGAGCTATGTTCTTATTAAAAAAAGCACGGCGAATTGATCTACCGTTAGACTGTTTAATATCGGCATTTGACACTTTGATTGCTCCGATCCTAATGTACTGTTCTGAAATCTGGGCATTTGAAAACATTAAACTAATGTCCTTTTAAAATTTCTTAATTTGGCAGCAGGTCTTCGAAATTCAACACCAAAAGATATGATTTATGGAGAACTTGGAAGGGAACCCCTCTATATCAAAATATACAAACGTGCTATTTTATTCTGGCACCAAATGGCAAGTCATAATGAAACTCCAAAACTAACAAATATTATTTATAGATTTATCACCAGTAATTTCGCTGGCAACTCTGAAAAACAACTATGGACAACGTTTGTTAAGAAAATTTTAAATAACTGTGGAATAGGTGAAATATTTGACAATCCGTTTATGTTTTCTTCACCGTGGTTATCTTCAAAATATTGAAAGACCAGTTCCTGCAGAACTGGCATAGTTCCATTACTGAAAGCCCGAGAGGTGTGTACTTATAATATAAGTTTTGAAAAATACCTTTATCTACCTAAAAACGTCTATTATCCAATCTTGAAATTTAGAACAACAAATTACAACTTACCAGTTGAAACCGGACGCTGGTCTGATACCCCAAGAGTGGAACGTCTGTGCAATCTATGTAATTCCCCGGCGGTTGGTGACGAGTTCCACTACCTTTTTAGGTGTGAAGCCCTTCTCCAGCTGCGGTTTATACACATACATAAAGATCTCTACGAATGGGCTAAAATGTAAAGCTAAACAATGTCTATCTGGCACCAGAGTAAAAATGTGAAAAAAATGTCTAAATTCATCAACAACATCCTTAGATTAGTCGCAGCTGTATGAGACTCATGTTAACTTAAATTTGTCATATTTCATTGAAAATCTCACTCACTATATGTATTTACCTTATATTCCTGACATCCTGATTACATTATCATATGCGAATTTACATAATACTTTTCTCATGTACCACCGTTGGTGGGTTCTTCTGAGAATAAAAAGACTGTCAAGACTGATAATACGGGTGCATTATGAACAAATACAGTTGTCTTATGAAACGATTTATTTAAGTATGTTTCCAAAATGTACATGTAGAAGGGCATGGAGTCACTTAACCTGTCACCTCTATGGTCATGTGGACAAGGCGTCCGACTTTCTATGTAGAAGGTCTGCGGTAAGAATCTCAGCACGGGAATCGGACATTTTATGGCCGCTTCATACACATAATCCTAGCTCGCCATTCCCAGAGTATTAAATCGTCAATCCCAAAGTCATTTCTAGGTTATCAATTAAAACTTTAGACGAACAATTAGTTGTTTTAGTCGCACTTTGTGTTTTCGTTGGAAAGTCATAGTCATTTACGATCAGCTGGAATTGAATACGTGAAGGATGCAATCAGATGCAAGTTTGTTTTCGAGGTTTATATTTGTGTAAACGTCAGTCCCCACATTCAAATAAATGTCATAACATACTTACGGCATATGTTGGAATACAGATGATTATTTTCATTGACAGTAAAATGTCAACAGAAGGCACTGGGATACTGAAACAGCATTTATTGACCACCCAAAGGAAACTACTGTATTTCAAGAAGTAATGTTCCGAAAATAAAAGTCACAACATAACAGTATGACATACGTCATTTACCTAACATAAATGTTTGCTAACTGCAGCCGTAGAATTTAGGGTCACAGGCAGGGCATCGTTTGGTAATTCATACCAGTGAGTATAAATTATTATATGGACTTGTCTTTATCATTATCACAGCTAATTTTTAGTCGTCTAATATGGTCGCTGTTCTTTAGATTAAAACTTAATCTCAGTGTGTAATTGGTAACTGCTCTGTAAAAGTGCATATTCTTTCTCTGATAATGTATACGTGTTCTGATGATCAAATATCCGAAAGCAGCTGTGACGTGGTGCATGGTTTGTTGTATTTGCTTCATCGCTTAAACAAGATATTGGTTGAAATGCCATCTCAGTGATCCGGAAGCCACAAATTTCAGATTAGAGGTATAGAGATTTCACTTGCTGGACTCATAGCCCATGCCCGTTTAACGACCTCAGGTGAATGCCCAGGGCAAAAGTAGGGAAAGCTGAGCGCTTACTTCTTTGATACATGCTTCTGAATTATCATTCTGATATATTTTGTTTGTTGTTAGCGTCTGCACATGGGACCCAAACCCCCGGTTCACGTTTTTAGTTTCATCAGCACACTCTAAGCGCCACAGACCAGAAAGACTTCGTATTTACAGCCACTTCAATCTGACATGCCGTGGTTTAACCAAATTATTGTTGAAAATGGCATTTGTTTTCTATTTTACCAACGCTTCTCTAACGTGAACTCCAGGCTCGGTTATCCGGTTATCAGATAGCTAAGAAAACAGTTATTATTATATCTGGGCAAACACAATGCAAAGTACTGTCATTACACAAAAGAACACATGTAAACTTGGTTTTTATTCTTCCGATACCACACTTCTAGCTCTGCACCGAAATGTGCAGATTGTGTATTATTAGTATGGTTGTGTATGTCCGCAAGACCTCTTCATTAGCCGTCTGGCATGCGTACTTCTCTATGGAACAACGTTCACTCGGCACCCCAGCATGCCTGGTTGATCATATGGTCCTGAAGCTGGTTTGACGATTAGTCCTGTAAATATGAATCAGTGCATGTTTGTTTGTTTGGAGACAGATATCCGGTCAGTTTTCCTGAAGTCAACAACCTCAACATTCCGCCACTGTGTTCATTTACAAGTCAGTATGTTTGTTTATCTAATGCTGCTTAGAACAACAGGAAAAACAAACAAAGATTTGTTTGTTTCAGCAATATATCAGGCATATGGAGGCGGCCTGTGAATTATCGAGTCTGGACCAGACAATTCAGTGATCATCATCACGAGCATCCCTCTAAGCAGCTGACGTGTCAACCAAGTCAGTGAGCCTGACCACCCGATTTAGTCGCCTCTTTCGACAAGGATGAGTTGCTGAAGTTCAATTCAGGTTGTTCGAAATTGCTCACTTGCGAAACCGTAACATTTAGGGAACGTCGAGTATAATCTTTATTTATTATTATAGGGTTTCACGCGACGCAGAAATACTTGTTTTGTACGCACAATGTGTCGAATGAACTCAGAAAATGTATGTTTTTGATGTTTGAAATTAGTAACTTGGGTCCCAGTGTTGATATGTCCATGTATTTCTTCACAATCAATTCAGAACAAATAGATGAAAAAGGTTTTATATTATATGTATTGAATCACAAATATTTTTCTTACGTTCATTATTTGAGCAACAATGATTTTGTAAAAGGGACTAATATCACTTGTTGTGGTCGGGCTTTCCTGTTGTTAAAAGGTCACGCCACTTCTTAAAAGCAGGTGTATAACGCACAAGTACAAATCTCTCATTGCAAACATATTAATTACAGGGAAATACGCAGTGGATGGATTCAATGAAGGTTAATAAATTGCCGTGTATTTTCTTGAATACTGCGCAAAGTGACATAAAATGCAACAATCTGCATTTATGAAACCATGACTTTACTGGAATGTTGGTGTACATTTATATTCATGACGTTTGAGTATTTACACACGTACATGTTGTATTTACAAAGAATCGCTGATGCTACGGTCGCAAATACACTCAAGAATATCTTTATATCTACACACAAACCTATTTAGTACCTGTACACAATATATTTGTGATAATGATATGTACAGGGAAACACCGCTGTGTAGATTTTTAGAGATCCTTACATAGACTATTTACACACCCATCACAAGTAAAATCCACAAAATTCATGAAAACATAGCACCCTACACACATAGACACAAACGGCCTATTTAACCACAAACTGACTATGGTGTTTCTTTACTAGTGCAAACACCGTCTCTCTTCATCAGGTGACACGTCAAACAATGTTGACATTGCAATTGCTTTCCCTCAGCACACAATCGAGGTTTGGGGCTAAATCAAAAACATTAAAGTGCACAGGAGAAAATGGTGTGCTGGTATGTGTAGATCACTGACCGCAGCTATTGGCTCTAAATGCTCCCCATAGCTACTGTGACGGTTAAGGGGTTCTATAATTAACTTACTTTTCACAGTTGTCACATAACATTAATAATAATATAATAATAACACACGTTGGAAACAATAACCAGAACTTTATTTACATGGATAGTGACGATCAGGGTCGTTATCCCCAACAAGGTTATTAGACAAATTACTTATTATATTTAAAAATGCATAACTGGATTTGCACAACTATTACCTAAATACGAGATTGGAAATCATAAAGCCAGCGCAAAAGACAAGCTGGATTGCCGCTGACAGATCGTATTTACTCGGACTGAAGTCAGCGCACGTCCCTATCTTGTGATGTTTACAACCGCTCTCTTAACAGCTGATCGTTAGAAAAACAACGTCACAATCGAGACTTATGTCACTTCCGGGTCCATATGGAATGAACAGATACGATCCGTCAGCGCGAGAGTTACAACTTAGAATAATAACCAAGTTCATCATAACAACCAAGTATGAGAGAAAAATGGAAACGTAACATGATAAATAAACAACTTAAGATATTAGTTTATGCATAAAAAGAGTTACATTCGAAGAAACACAAATAGTGATGACGTCACAACTCAAAATGGCGCGGGCCAGTAACACAAGCGATCGAGACAACGAAATAAAAGACCGGTAAGGAAATTGAGGGGAAATGGAACGTAACCCCGGTGAACACAATGAAACAACTCATTCATAATAGTCCTCTGACTCCGAAACGAAAATGCTATAATCTACCAAGAAAGAATAATGACTATAAACCGAAAGATAAAGATTGATCGACAATAGGACAACGATGTATAAGGCTAACCATAACAGCTACCATGCAGCATATCGAATGTACGGTTTTATTGTTTCATTTTATTTATGTAAATGTCTATGTGGGAAACCGTTGACGTTAAAGCGACTTGAATGAATAACAAAATTCCTTGATAAACGCAGAGTTGGTACACAATATATTTCGTCTTAAGCAGCAGTAACATATAACTGTATTGTGTTTGAAGAGCTGACTCAATATACAACGTGTTTTATACATGCTTCAATATTTAGTTGTCAACATAAAATGAAATGTTTCTGGATCCTACTTGAAAATCACTAACCGCCCGTTGGTCCACACAAGCAAACAAAACACATACAGGAAATTCACGGCCCATGAGTGATTTACAGTTATTGCCGCACCATGTCTCAGCTAGTCATGGCTGAGCAAATACACAAACACTCACATAACAAACAGTGTTGTATAGATTGATGTATTCATACAACGGTTTAATGTCTTAATAACCTCCTGCACCGATACGATCGTCATAAGAGTCTGCATGAAGTAAATGTACAAATTAATTCAAATATCGCCACACCAAAGTACACCATGCTATGGGTCACATGGCTAGATTTGCAAACTGTTCATACCGCCGTGGAGAGAAGTATAACCATCAACATATTGGTTTCACACTTTCAAAGGGTCACGTGAGGCTCATATCCAATAAAACGTAACTACTATTATAAACTTTAAACCAAACCGATCCTTATCATCGCCAAGTAAAGATCCAGGTTACAGTTGGTCTTCCTATGTTATTCATGAGTATAGAATGCTTGTCAAACAAAAAAACAACAAAAACAACCATTCTGATAAGCGATAACCCAATGCCCATTTTCATGTTTTTTGTATGATATTGTGTTCAAATACCCAACGGTCATTGCTGATACCATATTAATTCTACATAACTTCCATTAATTAGACAGTCAGAACTATTCATGTTGTCGTAGCTCATGGGGAAGGTGTGGTAGCCAGCGGTTAGAGCAATTCTCGACATGATCACAATTTGTGAAACTTTTTTGGTGTCTTCAAGTTATTTTATTTTTGGAATTAAATGCGGCGTAAAAACACACTCATTCACTACCTTACTTAGTAACTTATTGACCCTTGAAGGTCCGGGTTAGAATGACCCTTCAGTAACCCATGCTTGTCGTAAGAGGCGACTAACGGGATCGGGTGGTCAGACTCGCTGGCTTGGTTGACACATGTCATCTGTTCCCAATTGCGCAGATCGATGCTCATGCTGTTGATCATTGGATTGTCTGGTCCAGACTCGATTATTTACAGACCGCCGCCATATAGCTGGAATATTGCTGAGTGCGGCGTAAAACTAAACTCACCCACTCGCTAGTAACTTATTGTTACTTCAAGACTTAATTAAAATATGTAACTAAATATCAGAGAATGATCTGTGTCGGTTATGTGCTTAAATATCATCTTGTCATTGATGTGCCTTCAGTCCTGCACAACGGACTCTAAATGGATTTCTTTTGATTAAGGAAGAGTGGTTCGGACTATTCTGTTTTGTTTTACTTTTGTCTTCTGTATAAGAGTTGTTAGTTTATAAAATATTTTTTTTAAATTCTGAATAAAAGGTATCTGTAGGAGAGTGGGATATTTCTTGAGGGGATGTTGTATCACGATAAATAAATCATAGTGACAATGGTAGGTGTTGACGACAAAATCTTCTGTTTACCAAAGGTAGTTTGTAAGTGCCCCCGTAATCGCGCCGGGTATGGGTGAAGTTCCTGATTTTGACAAGTCTGTCTCTGTGGAATATTATTTCTAAGTGATTCTGCTCATCATATTTACCTAATTTCATTCATTGTTTGTGTGTGAACTAGCTTTGCGGCATCTGCGAACAGCGGAGACTGCACACTTGGTGATACAGCCAATAAATATATCATTCACAGTCTGCAAATAGCAGACCACGGAACAAATATCAACCTGATCCAAATATCAACCTAGTACAGGGTGTCTCAATCAGAAGACAATACTACAGGATCGATTGGTATGATACCAGGAACTACGAAATCGAACTCGTGCAAACGTACAAATAGCTTACTATTAACTAGCAACAGAAATACATTCTCGAACGCCCATGTCCAAGGTATGGAACATGGTACAGAAAATTGAAGGTAAAGGTACTAAATCTAGCGTCCATCATCTTAAACATGGAGATCAATTACTAACCGATAAATCATTGCGAATAAACTGGGTGAAACTCTTGCTAAACATTCTTCCTCTTCTAATTATGTGCCTAAATTCCAACAATATAAAAAACTTTTAATTTCAATTCAGATAATGGGGAAGATTATAATGAACTATTTTCTATTCATGAGCTCCATACTGCTCTTGAACAAGCTCACGATACTGCTACAGGAGCTGATAACATACATTATCAACTCCTGAAGCACTTAACAGAAATGGGGCAATTGTTGCCTGTCATGGGTTATGTCTTCAATGAATCACGATTGTCTTTCCACTATAGTGATGGTCCCGTCTGGTTAAACCGAGATGAACGTCAAACCAAAGTCAACCTCTTTCACTCACTCTCTCTCTCTCTGTCTCTCTCTCTCTCTCTCTCTCTCTCTCTCTCTGTCTCTCTCTCTCTCTCACACACACACACTCTCTCACTCTCGCTCTCTCTCTCTCCCTCTGTCTCTGTGTGTCTCTCTCTCACACACACTCTCGCTCTCTCTCTCTCTCTGTCTCTCTCTCTCTCACACACACTCTCGCTCTCTCTCTCTCTGTCTGTCTGTCTGTCTCTCTCTCTCTCTCACACACACTCTCTCTCACTCTCACACACACACACTCTCGCTCTCTCTCTCGCGCGCTCTCTCTCTCTCTCTCGCTCTCTCTCTCTCTCTCTCTCTCTCTCTCTCTGGTCGCTATTACCTCATACTGTGCAGGGAAGTGTCACTAAACAGTTCTATTGCGACAACATACTGACATCCGGCCTATTTTGGACATTTCGTCTTTCATGGATGCACAAATAATCAATTCAGCAGCATATCCGTAGAATGAGATGACCAGTCATGAGCCCAGACTTTCCTCCATTGAACACGTGTGGCACATGATCAGGAGACATAACATCGACGTCATTGATTACCGACCATGCTGGCTTAACTTGGCCTGATGTTGCAAGACGAACCGGACAGACTGCGTTACATATACTCTTTAATAAAGTAGGGGAACTTCATTTTCTTATTTACGATTGAAAAAATAGGGATGAGGGACAGACTGCGTCACATCATTATTGGCTGTATGCCTCGTCGAGTGAAGGGATGTTTGACAAATCGTGATGGTTATTACGCACTACTGACACACAACGTCAACTTCGAAAATACACGACCCCTGCCGTCCATCGAGACCGTTGGGTTGTGCGTTTAAAGTATGTGGCATTACATTCGTCTTCTTGAGTCGAACTTCATATTGTTTATACGAAAAATGTATATCTGTGCTGAAGGCTGATAAGCGGAAAGTCGAGTTGTCGGAGTGAACATTGTATGTAGTGTTATTTGCTAAGGTACTGTATAAATATATTGAGTCATGATTTAGAGTTATGCTCCTTTTGCTTATCAAATTACCGTGCTCTACTGACAACATGTCTTTCATGCGGCTGCATAGCATGAAGTAAGCTTGTATGTTTCAGTTCCAGGAAAAGAAAACGAATATATACATGTTATATATATGTTATGAGGTTTATTGAACTATTTGATTGATTGACTGGAGTAACAGTAAGTTATTGATTGTTATTTTGTATTTTGAAAACCAAGAGTATGAGCATCCTTTCTCAGTCACGTTTAGATCCAGGTATCAGCATTCGCCTGAAATGGAATGCAGATATATACACAAGGACGTTCAATCTGCAATGCCATTCACTCTCATATACACACGTAAAAGAAACATTCTACAATATAAAGGAATATTATACCGCAAACCAATATTCACGAGCAGTCATTTCTTTCTCAGTTTAAAAGAGACTACATATTTGGCTTTACATGAATGTTCTTACTTTACAACTTTCTCTGTACGGTGTTTCTGCCGGAATCAAGACGGATATTTCTCCAAGTCTGAAGGCGGAGACGAATCCACCTGATGATGTCTTGGAAACTGTAACCGCGACAGAACCCAATTCGGACTAAGGTGACACTCCTGAAGAGACAGAAGTAGCAAATATAATTCCAGCTAAGGACGTGTTGCAACATATATGCCTGAAAGTGAATGTGCCCTAAACATCGGGTAAGTTGTTCACCAACAAAAGGCTATAGTACAGTGTGTCTACACAGAGTCGGGAGTTCAGGTATTAATCTTATATTCGATAATAGTTTAATACATTATTTGAGGTAAAGGATAAAAGACATATTCAAAAGATCGTGTTTAAGGCTGATTATTTCAACAAGACTCATTATAAATATACACACCCTTAACTTTCCCGCAAAATGGCATACAGATATTTCTCATATGCATGGTCAAGAAGCAAGCATTGTTTGAAAATAACTAAAGGCATTATCCGGCAATGAATGAATACATAATTCATTGAAATTATCGTCCACGTAAAGTCATTCTTATTTGATGAACACACTTCCCAAGTATAAAGGGAAGAACTATTTGACAATAACCTAAGCCAGTATCTGGTAATGGATATACGTAGAAGCCGTTGAAATGATCGTATTTTTCAGTCTTTGTAAAGTGTTTCTAATCTGAAGAATACACATCCCAAATGTACACACCCTTGACACTCCAGCTGGCATTGGTTGTCATAAGTCACGCCATCACTGCCACAGACAGGTGAAAGGAGAAATTGACAGGCACAAACCTTGGGACATGCTCCGTCGGACACTTTCGTGGCACTATGGAAACACAAAGGTAAAGTTTAATTATAGGAAGTCTTCAAGGAATATTAACTACAAGTCTGACATCGTATTCTCCATATGCACGTGTAAGCGAATTTATCATCTTCAAAACTAAGTGTATACCTAGATGAGGAATCAACCATTTTGAATTATGTCAGTTTTTCATTATGATATTTAATACCCTTATTTTGTTCTTTGTTTCACATAAAGCAAAGGAAACATGCCTCCGAACAATATTCATTGGCATCGATATGGTAAAAGTAAAAAGGAAGGATTATTTGATGATGACTTAAGACACTATCTGATAATGGATATACATATAAACCATCGAAATGATCGTATTTTTCCGTCTTTGTAAAGTGTTTCTAATCTGAAGAATACACATCCCAAATGTACACACCCTTGACACTCCAGCAGGCAAAGGTTATCATAAGTCACGCTATCACTGCCACATACAGGTGACAAAAGACGAGGACAGGGCAAACCTTGGGACATGCTCCGTCAGACGCCTTAGTCGCACTTTTGAAGCTAAACAGTAGCGTTTAATTGTAGGAAGTCTGCTAAAAGTATGACATCGTTTTCTCTATATGCACATTTAAGCGTATTAATGATCTCCAAAACTGACCAGTGCATACTTCGATGATGAATCAGAGATTAATATTGTAAGAGCTGCCTCATTATACTAATAAACCCCTTGTTTTGTTCTGTGGTGGCCAGACAGGAAACCAACATCCGTTCCTAATAAAAACTATTCGTTGACGTAGATATGGTACACATACACAGGCAAAGATTTCTTATTTATACCTTAAGACCTTTCCCGGTAGATTTAAAGACACACATTCCAAATGTACACACCCTTGACACTCCAGCTGGCATTGGTTGTCATAAGTCACGCCATCATTACCGCAGACGGGTGAAAGGAGAAATGGACAGGCACAAACCTTGGTACATGCTCCGTCGGACACTTTCGTGGCACTATTGAAACACGACAGAAAAGTTTAATTGTAGGAAGTCTTCAAGGAATATTAACTGCTATGAGTGTGAAATCGTTTTCTCTATTTACGATTGTAAACGTATTAATCATCTCCAAAACTGACTAGTACATACCTCGATGATGAATCAAAGATTTATATTGTAACAGCTGCTTCATTATATTCATAAGCCTCTTGTTTTGGGTCTACAGAAAGAAAATATCCCCGTCCTAATAAAACATATTCGTTAGCGTAGATATGGTACAAGTACAGAAGCAAGGATTATTTGATTATTATACCTTAAGACATTTCCCATAATTTTAAAGACACACATCCCAAATGTACACACCCTTGACACTCCAGCTGGCATTGGTTGTCGTAAGTCACGCCATCACTGCCACAGACAGGTGAAAGGAGGAGTGGACAGGCACAAACCTTGGGACATGCTCCGTCGGACACTTTCGTGGCACTATGGAAACACAAAGGTAAAGTTTAATTATAGGAAGTCTTCAAGGAATATTAACTACAAGTCTGACATCGTATTCTCCATATGCACGTGTAAGCGAATTTATCATCTTCAAAACTAAGTGTATACCTAGATGAGGAATCAACCATTTTGAATTATGTCAGTTTTTCATTATGATATTTAATACCCTTGTTTTATTCTTTGTTTCACATAAAGCAAAGGAAACATGCCTCCGAACAATATTCATTGGCATCGATATGGTAAAAGTAAAAAGGGAAGGATTATTTGATGATGACTTAAGACACTATCTGATAATGGATATACATATAAACCATCGAAATGATCGTATTTTTCCGTCTTTGTAAAGTGTTTCTAATCTGAAGAATACACATCCCAAATGTACACACCCTTGACACTCCAGCAGGCAAAGGTTATCATAAGTCACGCTATCATTGCCGCATACAGGTGACAAAAGACGAGGACAGGGGCAAACCTTGGGACATGCTCCGTCAGACGCCTTAGTCGCACTTTTGAAGGAAAACAGTAGCGTTTAATTGTAGGAAGTCTGCTACAAGTATGACATCGTTTTCTCTATATGCACATTAAAGCGTATTAATGATCTCCAAAACTGACCAGTGCATACTTCGATGATGAATCAGAGATTAATATTGTAAAAGCTGCTTCATTATACTAATAAACCCTTTGTTTTGTTCTGTGGTGGCCAGACAGGAAACCAACATCCGTTCCTAATAAAAACTATTCGTTGACGTAGATATGGTACACATACACAGGCAAAGATTTCTTTATTATACCTTAAGACCTTTCCCGGTAGATTTAAAGACACACATTCCAAATGTACACACCCTTGACACTCCAGCTGGCATTGGTTGTCATAAGTCACGCCATCATTACCGCAGACGGGTGAAAGGAGAAATGGACAGGCACAAACCTTGGTACATGCTCCGTCGGACACTTTCGTGGCACTATTGAAACACGACAGAAAAGTTTAATTGTAGGAAGTCTTCAAGGAATATTAACTGCTATGAGTGTGAAATCGTTTTCTCTATTTACGATTGTAAGCGTATTAATCATCTCCAAAACTGACTAGTACATACCTCGATGATGAATCAAAGATTTATATTGTAACAGCTGCTTCATTATATTCATAAGCCTCTTGTTTTGGGTCTACAGAAAGAAAATATCCGCGTCCTAATAAAACATATTCGTTAGCGTAGATATGGTACAAGTAAAAAGAAGCAATGGATTATTTGATAATATTATACCGTTGAAAGACATTTCCCAGTAATTTAATAAAGACACACATCCCAAATGTACACACCCTTGACACTCCAGCTGGCATTGGTTGTCGTAAGTCACGCCATCACTGCCACAGACAGGTGAAAGGAGGAGTGGACAGGCACAAACCTTGTTTTGGGACATGCTCCGTCGGACACTTTCGTGGCACTATTGAAACACAAAGGTAAAGTTTAATTATAGGAAGTCTTCAAGGAATATTAACTGCTATGAGTCTGAAATCGTTTTCTCTTTGTAAAGTGTTTCTATATGCGATTGTAAGCGTATTAATCATCTCCAAAACTGACTAGTACATACCTCGATGATGAATCAAAGATTTATATTGTAACAGCTGCTTCATTATATTCATAAGCCTCTTTTGTTTTGGGTCTACAGAAAGAAAATATATCCCGTCCTAATAAAACATATTCGTTAGCGTAGATATGGTACAAGTACAGAAGCAAGGATTATTTGATTATTATACCTTAAGACATTTCCCATAATTTTAAAGACACACATCCCAAATGTACACACCCTTGACACTCCAGCTGGCATTGGTTGTCGTAAGTCACGCCATCACTGCCACAGACAGGTGAAAGGAGGAGTGGACAGGCACAAACCTTGGGACATGCTCCGTCGGACACTTTCGTGGCACTATGGAAACACAAAGGTAAAGTTTAATTATAGGAAGTCTTCAAGGAATATTAACTACAAGTCTGACATCGTATTCTCCATATGCACGTGTAAGCGAATTTATCATCTTCAAAACTAAGTGTATACCTAGATGAGGAATCAACCATTTTGAATTATGTCAGTTTTTCATTATGATATTTAATACCCTTGTTTTATTCTTTGTTTCACATAAAGCAAAGGAAACATGCCTCCGAACAATATTCATTGGCATCGATATGGTAAAAGTAAAAAGGGAAGGATTATTTGATGATGACTTAAGACACTATCTGATAATGGATATACATATAAACCATCGAAATGATCGTATTTTTCCGTCTTTGTAAAGTGTTTCTAATCTGAAGAATACACATCCCAAATGTACACACCCTTGACACTCCAGCAGGCAAAGGTTATCATAAGTCACGCTATCATTGCCGCATACAGGTGACAAAAGACGAGGACAGGGGCAAACCTTGGGACATGCTCCGTCAGACGCCTTAGTCGCACTTTTGAAGGAAAACAGTAGCGTTTAATTGTAAGAAGTCTGCTACAAGTATGACATCGTTTTCTCTATATGCACATTAAAGCGTATTAATGATCTCCAAAACTGACCAGTGCATACTTCGATGATGAATCAGAGATTAATATTGTAAAAGCTGCTTCATTATACTAATAAACCCTTTGTTTTGTTCTGTGGTGGCCAGACAGGAAACCAACATCCGTTCCTAATAAAAACTATTCGTTGACGTAGATATGGTACATATACACAGGCAAAGATTTCTTTATTATACCTTAAGACCTTTCCCGGTAGTTTTAAAGACACATTCCAAATGTACACACCCTTGACACTCCAGCTGGCATTGGTTGTCATAAGTCACGCCATCAGTGCCGCAGACGGGTGAAAGGAGAAATGGACAGGCACAAACCTTGGTACATGCTCCGTCGGACACTTTCGTGGCACTATTGAAACACGACAGAAAAGTTTAATTGTAGGAAGTCTTCAAGGAATATTAACTGCTATGAGTGTAACATCGTTTTCTCTATTTGCGATTGTAAACGTATTAATCATCTCCAAAACTGACTAGTTTATACCTGGATGATGAATCAGAGATTTATATTGTAACAGCTGCTTCATTATATTCATAAGCCTCTTGTTTTGGTTATTGGTCTACAGAAAGAAAATATCCCCGTCCTAATAAAACATATTCGTTAGCGTAGATATGGTACAAGTACAGAAGCAAGGATTATTTGATTATTATACCTTAAGACATTTCCCATAATTTTAAAGACACACATCCCAAATGTACACACCCTTGACACTCCAGCTGGCATTTGTTGTCGTAAGTTATGCCATCACTGCCACAGACAGGTGAAAGGAGAAATGGACAGGCACAAACCTTGGGACATGCTCCGTCGGATACTTTCGTGGCACTATTGAAACACAACAGAAAAGTTTAGTTGTAGGAAGTCTTCAAGGAATATTAACTGCTACAAGTCTGACATCGTTTTCGCTATATGCACGTGTAAGCGAACTAAGTGCATACCTAAATGAGGAAATAATCGATTTTGAATTATAACAGTTTTTTCATTATAGTATTAACAACTCCTCTTTTGTCCTTTGTTTCATATAAAGCAAATGAAACATGCCTCCGAACAATATTCATTGGCATTGATATGGTAAAAGTAAAAAGGGAAGGATCATTTGTCATACGTCATGCCACCATTGCCGCAGACAGGTGATAAAAGTCGAGGACAAGGGCAAACCTTGGGAGATGCTCCGTCGGTCGCCTTCGTGGCACTATTGAAGCACAAAATGTACTTTTGACTATAGGAAAGTCTAGAAACATATAATATGTGATGGAAGTTTGACATAATATTTTGTTTAATCATCACCAAGCACATTAACCATCTCGATAGCTGTATTAACAATGTAATGTTTCTAGGAGGTGTTTCATTATACTGTCATTGTTTGACAGCAAGCACACATATAGCTGATAACAATAATCATTCGCATGGGTATGGCGAAGGTAAAGAAGGATTCATTAGTTTAGGATAACCTGCAGGACGTACCCTGGCTCCTATGCTCGCACTCAAGGCGGTAGGGTAGCCTAGTGGTTAAAGCGTTGGCTCTTCACAATATGTGAAGCCCATTTCTGGTGTCCCTCGCCTTGATATTGCTGGAATATTGCTAAATGCGGCGTAAAACCATACTTACTCACTCACTCACATACATAAAACTGAAATACTGCTCAGGGCGATGTTAAACTCGCTACAGTTGTAAACATGCTCGATGATGCATAATATAAGGTAAATGTAGGATGACATGATGTATGCCTACCCGGCACAGGAGAGGAAACATTCGTTGGTGTAAGTGTTGCCGTCGTCCCCGCAGACAGGGGTGTTGGTGTCATCACAGGGATAGTCCTGACCTTGACAGACGCTGGTCAGAACTAAGTAAACACAGCGATCAAAGTAAGAGGGTTACAAGGCATCGAGGAACACAGAGGACGTACTCAAATTCGGCCACCATTACCTATCTGTTAAAAATCATACTTAAAACAGACAGAATATGTTTATCAACAAAACTGTCATCATAAAATGGCGAAGATATGATACCTTCAAAGTGGCGTAAAATAACATACCAACCAATGATATGATACGATGGAACAATGCCTTACATATGCATGCTGTTATAGGAAATATGACATACCCGCCAGCACTATGATATACTTCATCCATTCACCCATGTCGTCAGTTAGAACTGTGTTTCAAGGTCCCAGAGCACACCTCAATATATACAGGGGATCTGATGGCAATAGTTGTTTCATGACCTGGCCGTGATTGACTTGAAGCAATATACACAAATATATATTGCCACTTGAGTGTGTTGTTTATGGGTTTTACACCACATGAAAACGGCTTTATGAATTAAAAGAATCAAACAAATGTAGACCGAATGTGGGTCGCGAAACAGTGGTCTGTTATTGCGTAGTGGAGGTAACGGTGACGCTGGTCACGTTGCATCCATCTATCTTTTCTTTTTGTCCTGTGAGATTTCACATATTAAAATATTTCATTGAATCATTAAGTGGGACTGTGTAATAATGGTATGGACAGTTTTAGGCAAGTGACATTCATCTGAAATGCAATGAAACCCTTAGAAACATGTATACCCATGCCAATAATGGTTGTCACCCACTTCAATTTTATTAATAGGCAACATTGGCATGAGTATATATCGCTAGGAGAAAGTATGTGCATCTCTTAAATCCGGTAAATCTTATCTGATATCCAGACAGGTTTAGAACGTTTACATTCCAATAGTAAATTTCTCCTTTTGTCGGGCAAGTAATTAACGGCTCAGTCCTTTAATTGAGAAATATTCCAGTACATATATTCTTTTCAAAGAGCAAGATATTGGCATTGCTCTTTACCAACGTGCACGCCCGACATGTAATTTAGTTATAGAAGTCAAATAGTAATTTGTGTTCATTTGCTTTATGTACGAGTATGTTGTGAACGTTTTAGGTGAACGGTGTTCAGGAATTATCATTATTAGCATTTTACACCAGTACTTCAGACAACTAGTGTAAGATGCAAAATGAGTATCTCTCGTATTCTCCACGAAACATATTTCCTGGTGTTGAGATACCAACATTCAAAACCGTTTAGGATTAACCCTGTCAATTGTATAGAATTGTTTACATCCCTGTATCTTAGCTTCACAAAGTAAAGTAGGTTGTATTTGAGGAACAAGTAATTTAAAATGCAGGGCTTACATAACTGAACACTACACTAGGGTGGCACGATAATCTCTACAACTACTCTCGTGTAATCTGAATCGGAGGGGTGACCGATTCGTCCAAGACGCAACAATTCGAAGAGTTACGTCACTTAAGCCAGCCAGGATACCATGACAGTGAGTTCCGAGGTTTAAGCGAGACAAAACAAACAGCGTATAATATATAAACAGCAAAGATTAAGTAAAACGATTATCTTTATTTTTGAAGTCAGAAACACAAGTCCCAAATGATGTAAAGTACAAACCTACAACATTGTTGAGGCTTTTTCCAGTCACCTATAAAATATATAGCTTTTGGGGCAATATTAGCAATTAAAATTGTGAAATTATAATTATTTCTAAAATATTATTCATTCCACAGGTATGGTGTGAGTTGCAGCATAAAAGCTATTCTTCTAAGACAACTATAATAAAAATTTCTGGGAACATAAACGATTGCAAGCAATCCTTCCAAATTGATGTATTGAAAGGTTTATGGCCACTTAAGAACCGTACTCTTAACTTTATTATTTATGGAGAGCTTAAAAACCGCACACGTGTCATCCAGTTAAAAGCAGAATGATTTGTTTGCGTGGTAAAGCTTTAACTGCAAATCCTCCTCCTCTAAAGTACAAGCTCATTTATCATGACAGTATTTTAAGAAACTGTACTCACCAATGGATAACTTGCATAAATTAGTCAACTATGTACATCACATCAATGGATAACTTGCATAAATGAGTCAACTATGTACATCACATCAATGTATAACTTGCATAAATTAGTCAACTATGTACATCACATCAATGGATAACTTGCATAAATTAGTCAACTATGTACATCACATCAATGGATAACTTACATAAATTAGTCAACTATATACATCACATCAATAGATAACTTGCATAAATGAGTCAACTATGTACATCACATCAATGGATAACTTGCATAAATAAGTCAACTATGTACATCACATCAATGGATAACTTGCATAAATGAGTCAACTATGTACATCACATCAATGGATAACTTGCATAAATAAGTCAACTATGTACATCACATCAATGGATAACTTGCATAAATTAGTCAACTATGTACATCACATCAATGGATAACTTGCATAAATTAGTCAACTATGTACATCACATCAATGGATAACTTGCATAAATTAGTCAACTATGTACATCACATCAATGTATCAAACTATGTACATCACATCAATTGCATAAATTAGTCAACTATAACATCACATCACATCAATGGATAACTTGCATAAATTAGTCAACTATGTACATCACATCAATGGATAACTTGCATAAATTAGTCAACTATGTACATCACATCAATGGATAACTTGCATAAATTAGTCAACTATATACATCACATCAATGGATAACTTGCATAAATGAGTCAACATGTACATCACATCAATGGATAAACTTGCATAAATTAGTCAACTATGTCCACATCATCACATCAATGGATAACTTGCATAAATTAGTCAACTATGGGATAACTTGCATAAATTAGTCAACTATATACATCACTTGCTATCAACTATGTACATCACATCAATGTATAACTTGCATAAATTAGTCAACTATGTACATCACATCAATGGATAACTTCAATGGATAACATAAATTAGTCAACTATATACATCACATCAATGTATAACTTGCATAAATTAGTCAACTATATACATCACATCAATGGATAACTTGCATAAATTAGTCAACTATATACATCACATCAATAGATAACTTGCATAAATTAGTCAACTATGTACATCACATCAATGGATAACTTGCATAAATTAGTCAACTATGTACATCACATCAATGGATAACTTGCATAAATTAGTCAACTATATACATAACATCAATGGATAACTTGCATAAATTAGTCAACTATGTACATCACATCAATAGATAACTTGCATAAATTAGTCAACTATGTACATCAAATCGCTTTCAAAGTACTAAACTGTTAAAAGTGCATGTTCTTAAGAAATCGCATTTAAATGCATTGAGCAAGGGCCATAACTCTTGAAACAATTCATTTAGTACACCAATGTTTGCCTCATTTCAGACCATGGCAAAACATTTTGTGTTTTGGAATTTTAGTCCCCACTGAGAAGCTGTCGGAAGGACTGGTCGACGAACGAACTGAAAAACTCCGTTCCTATGTCGTCCACCCAAATTCACAATTTGTAGCGAAGGTAATCTCAGGTTAATATGCGTGCAACCTGAACACTGATTGAGAGAGCTTGAGTTTATCATTGCGTTACATAGTCTTCAGTGTTCAGTCCTCAGTTCAAGGTCAAGTTATCAAAGACTTTGATAATAATTTCGATCACTGGTTTCCAGTCATGATTAATTACGGACGGTTGCTACAGTAACATGACTGCTGCGTTAAAATAGTGCTTGAGGTATGCCTTACTATCATCTTCTCAGACAGGTCTTAACTGAGATGAACTGTTGCAGTCATCGGGAGGAGCAGTTGGGTTTCT
Source organism: Haliotis rubra (assembly GCF_003918875.1). NCBI lineage: Eukaryota > Metazoa > Mollusca > Gastropoda > Lepetellida > Haliotidae > Haliotis > Haliotis rubra. Next base: position 3,024,594 of record NW_025767157.1, read on the forward strand.
TCCATCAGTCATTTCATTTACACCACTGAAACAACATATGTGCAGACCCGTGAAGATCCAGGTTAGAATTGATCTTCAGCAACCCATGCTTGTAGTAAGTGGCGACTAACGGGATTGGGTGGTCAGGCTCGCTGACTTGGTTGACACTTATCATCGGTTCCCAATTGCGCAGATCGATGCTCATGCTGTTGATCACCGGATTGTCTGGTCCAGACTCGATTATTTACAGACAACCGCCATATAGCTGGAATATTGCTGAGTGCGGCGTAAAGCTAAACTCACTCACTCACTCACTCACTCACATATGTGCAAGTGAAAAGGCTACACTTACATTCAAACTAATGTGGAACAAAATGTTGAGTCAGTATCGTATAAGTCCAGCTTTCGAGTTTGGTCTCCACTCGTGCACAGAATCAAACCAAGGATTCAGGTTTGATGAGACAATGCTTTAGCTTCACTGTTCAATGGTAAAATAGATCATGGGAATTTGTATCTGATAGAATGGCGACTTCTTTAATCTTTATCTGAGAACATATTTATGATCGACCAAACTGACTAAACACCACCTTGATAAATCAACGATTTACAAAAGTCCTTATTGGTTGAGCGTTTTTTACGTTGGCTAACATGACACACAAAACATATCTAAAATGATATTCGTTAACATGGTTAAGACAGAAGGATGATTTGATCATAACATATGACATTCATGGAAATATTGTATTCGACGTATTTAGCACCCTTCCCTAATAAGCGTCCCCTATTAAAAATACGTTGCACGCTCAGTTCTAACGCTAAATACGTCCAATACAGTAATTACATTGCATTATTTTGTAGAAAATGACGTTGGATCGGTCATGTCTGCAGGATGCACCCACATTCAATGCCAAGGGTTGCAATGCGATGGACACCAGCAGGAAAAAGAAACAAAGGACATCCAAAGGTGACTTTGGGAACATCTGTGCAGGCAGAGATGAAGGACGCAGGGTGGACCTGGGGAGTGGTGCAGCAATGGGCCCAGGACAGACACCATTGCAAAACTCTAGTATCAGTCTGATGTCTTGAGAGCACAAAGAGGAATAAATAAGTAAGTAATTTGTTATATATTGATCTGTAATTCTAGTTACTTTTATGATACATTGGTTTCACACTTAATTATTGTGTGTGAGATTATTACAAACTGGAACTCAACATACGCTCCAACATTTTTTTATTTTAAATGCCTGTACACGTGAATGTGGAAAAACGGGAACACACAGGGAATCGTATGCTGATAGTTATTGGCTTCGACAAATAATGGTTGTCATGGGCGTAGCATAACAACAGATGAAAACGGTTATATAATCCAGAAGGTATATATAACAAAGGTCGGGTTAATATAGGGCGGGCCACCCTTATCTGTCGTTATGGCGCTCTGGAATCAATGACAGTGGTTAAACACTTTTGTATTGGGTTTTGTTGCTTTTCAAACATTTAAATGTTTCATTGAATCATAAAGTTGGATAATATAATGATCGGTTGGACGTATAAGTACACAACTGATATTCACATGAAACTGTATAAGTAGTTCCAGTTTCCATGAACTCTTTCATGGGTATTCAAGGGGTTTATGTGGCATTCATTTTCAGGGGTGAAACAAATTCTATTCCGACACTTCATCATGTTTAAGGCAGAACATGAAACACGGAGGAACATTTTCTGTCGCCCGACGAAAAAACTGCATCTTCAGATGTCTTGGCTCATTTTAAATTGAAAAGATTTATGGTAGAACGTCATGAAAACCCAACTGCCTTGCCAGACCTGTGCAGTGCTTTTATCAATATTGAAATAAGGAGATAAAAATAATTCCATTTCCCATCTGTAGATCCCTAAAAGTAATCTATAAACCGATCGTGTACAGGATGGAAGAAAGTTATGTTATTAGTGTTTGATTTTACGACTGTGTGTCACTCTAACTTATTTTCACAATAAACTGTGTACTGATTCAATGCATATTCGATTTGTTATATTGTTGTCATATGTAACAATCTTAATATTTTTGGAGGACATAAAGATGATCTGTCTATCTATCTATCCTGACATCTCTGGTGTTGACGTCTTATAGTAGTATCAGTCTAATTTAAAGATAAAATTGGCCTTGCATAGATGTTTGCAGTTGCTAATGAATTTTAATCAATGGAACCATGACAATTTGTCAAACTTACCAATTAGAATGCAAGTTACAAACCAACCTCAATCTTGAGCTGTCAATATCAGTACAGACAGTGGAAACCGCCTAAGTAAACAGACCGGATAAGTAAACACTATTCTTTGGTCCCGTCAAATTTCTTCATTAATTAACACTATTAGAGTCCGGTTAACGGTATCTTCCCATTAGACAGACCTCCCAAAAGACAGACCTCTTAAAGCAACACATTTTGTGGTTGGTTGCATAAGGCTTTATTAAGCTGTACCCTTGATAATAATGGTATGTGCCCATTTTAAATTAAGACATATTGCATCAACATATATGTACATAAACATATATTTGCCAGATCACATTTACTTGTGAATATTATCCAAAATAATAATTTATATACATGTACCTTTCAAACATACTATGAGACCAAGCACCATATTATTTTACAACACATGTTTGTCAGTGCACAGATAACACTTATTAGAAAGTCACTTGAACATCATCATTTTCTCCTTTCACCTTGTTCTTGGCATACAGGTAGCCATTAGAAGGGTGATCGGAAATAAGGTCATAGGAAAAAAGTCATTGAAAAAAGGTCAAGAAATATAACTATTAGAATACATCCTGTTCTCCAGTTATATACTTTGTTTTTACTGAATTTTATAAATACTATTTCACTTTTGTCTTCAAATAATCTTAAGTACTAAAAACATCCTATTCTCCTGTTATTGGCAAAAACTAATTCAACAACTGTTATAAAAACGTCGTATTGTCCAGTTATTTATACTTGCATGATCTTGAGTGTTTTCTTTATGAACATGATGTAACTGGCCTCGAACATGTAAATAGGCTTATTGAGGTGAGCTTATGCATAACTTGTGAAGTTAGATGTCTGTTCTGTAAACATCCTACTATTGAAGAAATTGTTTATCTTATGAAAAGTGAATATTCACCGCTTAACTCTTAGGTTGCCAAATTTATCAAAACTGGACTTTGTTCAATGTTATAATATGTATCAATATGCTGTATGTTCTCTGTGTCACTATATGTGATTTTTTAGAATAAAATCTCGGTTCTATTCTGTTCTGTTCAGTAAAAGGATTTGTTATATGTTTTGAGAAGGACACAGGAGATAGGGGTGTGTTGTTACTATACGTACGCTGTAATGACTCTGGGTCAGCTCATTAATTAAATAGGGGTGGACAGCATGGCTCAGCTAATAAGGGTACTCATTGAGTCTGTCTTATGGGAGGTCTGTCTTTTGGGAGTGAACCCGGTTAACTAAACTCGGATCAGTAAACAATATACCGTTTAACTAAACGTTTTCCCATGGGCCCTGGAAGTAAATTACTTAACAAAAGAGACCGGATAACTAAATTAGCGATCACCACATAATCCGACATGAGGGGCACGTGTCAGTCTCCAGCTAAACAAACATCCTACTTACAGCTCAGTGGCGTCATGCAGTTGACAATACACTGACATTTGGAGGCCAGCGCTGATAAGTTGTTCATTGTTTTATGTCGTATTACTTACAAATGTTGCCTGTTATTCTGTTGTATACATATACATGCATATGGTTGTCATTTGCAGGTTTTGATAAGTTTGGATAAATAAAATACCTGATAAGTAAACAATTTTGGCGAGTCCCTTGAAGTTTTACTTATCAGATTTCCACAGTATTTCGACCGGTTTCACTCGAGAAATTCGCAGTAGAAAGTCGTACTTTCTTGTTGGAAAGGGTGTCTTTGTGTCACCATGACCGTAGCTTTGGTTTCTGGATAATAGGAGTTACGTTGACGTTCGATTGGTCGGAAAAGTGACAATGAAACCAAACGCCGTTAAGTTGAGATTTGGAGTGGATCTAGGGATAGCGTACGTTTAACGATGTGCTGAACCTGGAGATACAGATGATGACTGAAAGCTCAACAGGAAACCAATCATTAAAATACACGAACCAAACCAATAACGGGTTGCTTGACAACGCTATAAGAATCTATACCGAAACGTCGCATCATAACATAACGAAAAAGTTGTTATCCATAAAGTATCGTAACTTTCTGAAGCTCCGGTTCTTGTCAAAATGTCTTCTGTGTCGCCTAGTATCATGCATTGGAACAACGCAACAGAAACTGCTTACCCGTCTCTTTATGAAGCTGCCCATAATCATACTAACCAGTTGAAATAGATTTTCATGCCAATCCCATCATGAGTAAATGTATAAATATGTTTAAACCAAATAGATTTTCGTATAGACTATCCCTTAACACCACTTTTACCACCTGCAATTCCTAAAGACCCACGCCAAGTCAGCAATTCCTGTCATGGATATGCAACGATTTTGTAGGGTAGGGTATTGTCCTACGTTACCTGAAACAAGTAAGATGGGCGTTGTCCTCGTTTGTAAACTACCCGACAAAGAAACAACCATCCGAGTCATGCAGGCCAATATTTAGCTGGGACACAACAGACCAAAATGAAGACGATGGTCACTGTTAAGGGGTTCATCGGAACATTCACTATAAGGTAGGCCACAAAGATCTGTTACGCTTTCAGGTACAGTGTGTTTGTAAATATGTGTGTGTGTGCGAGTACGTGTGTTTGTATGTGTGTGTGTGTCCGCGCGTTGTTTGTGTAGGTTGGAGCTTGTGAATTGGATCAGTTTGTTTTAGTTTTGTTAATTATGGCATTATTTGCTATATAAGATCACACAGAGCCACAAAGTGCTTCTCTAAGCAATAGAACACTTCTCAAAGCATTCTCCCTTCGCATTGAGTGTGAATGATTCAGTTCCGTATGTGATCATCCTCCTAAGTACTCGCACATGCGAGTCATACTGAGCCCTGCCACTTCCACTTAAGAGTTACACTGTTTGTTGAGTGTGATTAAAGTGAAAATAACATAAGTTCTCTGAGTAAAAAATTGCCCTTCGAGTTAAGATATAAAGTTCAATGGTAGAAAGCATGTCCTGGAGACCTCATCCGGCCGCAATAGTCGGATACAGTAGATATGTGTGTGTCTGTTGTTCACTCCTTTTGCAGCGCCTGGCCTGTGTACTGTGTGGCATTTTCTCCCCCATCATGTCACAGACCTGCTCAGTAGGGGAAATGACCAAGGCTGGTCATGGCATTCAGGTAATCCTTTGTCCCTGGGGTAGTCAGGCATGCTACAAACAAGTTACGGACTATTGCCGCCAGTATAATGACTCAGTAGTTCTGTCTACTGACCCTTCCGAGGCTACTATGCAGTGGCGGTTTTCCAGGTATAGTGGTCGCTCAACATATCATAAGATAAAGCCCAAAATCTGCTATGTTCTAACGCCATTAGTGTCTGACAAGAACGTGTCGAGTTGACGACATTCCGGTGAGGTGCCCTCACCAATGTTTTGGTGTGTTAATGTTTTTGGTTCTGGTTTCGAAACCATTCTCCATATATCTTCGGGAGTCATCTTGTCAATCTGATCTTTCTTCTGAATACCTATGACAACCGATTTATTGCACGATCCCCTACGCTTTTGAAGACTTCAAAATGAGGCCAAGACAAAGGTGTGTTAAATGATCTGCTTGTTAACTTTGGTTGGGGGTCTTTCAGTTATACTGTGCACCAGTAAGGTGTGTATAGCGATGAATATGTGAACGTGATATGGGGTCTTTCAGTTATACTGTGCACCAGTAATGTGTGTATAGCGATGAATATGTGAACGTGATATGGGGTCTTTCAGTTATACTGTGCACCAGTAAGGTGTGTATAGCGATGAATATGTGAACCTGATATGGGGTCTTTCAGTTATACTGTGCACCAGTAAGGTGTGTATAGCGATGAATATGTGAACGTGATATGGGGTCTTTCAGTTATACTGTGCACCAGTAAGGTGTGTATAGCGATGAATATGTGAACCTGATATCTTGGTACTTATAACTGACCAATTTGGAATGTGTTTTATATTACTGTCCAGTTTTAATTAATTACCTATTTATTACGATGCGAACCGCTTACTGGGTCTCAATTTATATGTAATAGAGCACTTTGTTTCCATCGAAATTATATATATTTAGGTGTCTAGTCTAGTGTTAGTCTAGTTTTCTTCTTATTTATCGCATTTTGTGAGTCCATTGCATGAAGGGATTGTAAAGAAATTAATCAAACGTTCACTTGGCATGACCTTCAGTCGATGGTGGGTCAAGATCAGCATATCAATTCTTTGTTCAGAATTGAATGATATCGTGGAAAACCGAATGTCATGAGCTCAGTGTCGAGAAAATCCCTCTTTGTAAAACCTTGAGGTCGAGAGCTATCGAATCGGCTCACCCATTTACATAACTCAAGAATATCCAATCAAGATTTGCCACAAATGATTTTCAACATAAAGGCCATGCATTATGAACTTGCATGGCGTGAGGGTCATCAACACATGCATGGCGTGACGCTCAGTTAGGTTAGTGACTAAATGTTTGACAGAACACTCGGCCATATTCCAACAATGAAGTCTGGGACCAGCAAACTAGTGGTTGATAGGCAGAGCAGAAACGAATATGTCTTTGTTCCAGTGGTCCATTTGTATAGCACTCCATATGATTTAAAAACTAAGACAGTCCAAGGCGCTTGTTCACAGCAATTTAGACCAAATAGAATCGGTTTCCGAAGATCGTAGTAGGGCAGATAATAGAAAAAGCGTTCACTTTGTGATACGAGCAACACAATTTGCATGGGTGTTCACTTTGGTACACTAACTGAAAAAATAACGTTGGCCACTGGGATTTCTTTTGCAATGACGCTGAAACGTCACTTACAACGGCTCCGACCAAAAGCCATAAACACACAATGCCTTTTGACTGTGGTCAAATGTCCAGAACTTGTTATTAGCTACAAATTAAAGTTTAACACTCTCACCCACTGCATCCAAAATATGAACTATTCTTAATGTCAGGGAACAGACAGTGCACACGTGTCTGAGCGCGGCTGACATCACAATCTGCCGTTCTGACACCGGGCGGATAAGGGGAATATTATATTTTATGTACGTTTCAGTTAGTTTACCCGCCTGGATATATACTAGGCACAAAAAATAAAGGAACCCCTTGACTTTGTGAAGCATGTATAATTTAATCAGCACAACCGTACGGTAAGTATGTCAGATATACTTCATAACGATGGTGTCCACCATGAGCAGCAATACATGCACGACACCTTGCAGGCATGCTGGACACCAACCGCTGAATTGTCGCCCTAGGAATCACGTGCCACTCTTGCTGCAGTGCTCTCCCTAACACATCAAGATTTGCTGGTGCAGGCTCCCTGAGACGAACTCGACGCCCTTACACATCCCACAGATGTTTGATAGGGGATAGATCTGGTGTTTTAGCCGGCCAGGGTAAAGTTGTAACACCTTGTTGTTGCAAGAAGTTCACGGCAACACGAGTTCTGTGAGGACGTGCATTATCGTCCTGAAACACAAATCTTCGACCTGCCCTGTGAGCCACTGGAACCACGTGTGGCCGTAAGATCTCGTCCATATACCGCTGGCCTGTCAAATTACCCCGTATAAGAATCAAATAAGTCCTCCTATTGAAAGAAATTCCTCCCCAGACCACGACAGAGCCGCCTCTATAAGAATTGTGTTCCTTGAACCGTGGGTCTCCCATAACGCTCATCTCGGCGTCGCCACACACGCAATCGTCCATCCGTGAATCGCAAACAAAGCTAAACATCACATGTCGCCATTACCGGTTCCCCCCTCTTCTAACATTGCTGAGCCCACTGATAACGAAGACGTCTGCGGTTAGCTGTCATCGTCACGCCTTTGAATGGACGTCTTGACTCTCCTACGGAGCCTGTTTCGTACAGTAGAGTTCGAAATCCGTGTTCCTGCGACTCTGAAGAATACCATCTTCAAATCCGGGGCTGTGACAAATCGATTCCTCAGAGCTATAGCTCTCAGGATGTTGTCTTGTCTGAGGGTGGTTTTAGGGCGTCTTCGTCGACCGGTCCTCATGTTAACGCCCCTTGTCTGAAGGTAAAGGTTGATGAAACAGGAAATGACGCTTTTGGACTTCCTGAAGAACCGGGCAACACTATTCTGAGATTGTCCACCCTTTATCATGCCAATGGCCTGCCATTTCTGTGCGTTTGTCGGGTACTGTCGAGGTGGCATTTTCACAAGAGATATTGGGACACGCTTACTGTCAGTTTTATAGGCTAGAATGCACGTGTGGTGCATGATGCACGTGTATCATATAAAGGTAACATGGTGCTGACTGTCGTGTCAGCCGTAAGTGATTTCCGATCTGGGTTCGAATGCAATCAGCTTGCAACTTTTATGTAGCATTGTTTCAACTATAAATTCCACTTGGGGGTTCCCTTATTTCTTGTACCTAGTATATGTGTACTGAGGTGTCTGCGGTCCCACGACAAAAGTGAAGGTGCATCTATGTCCAAAGACTTTAAGGAAAACCTGATTTTCTTCATATGTGGTGATGGCGGAAATGTTTTTGTCCGGTGCCAGGCAATGGACATATGTCTTGCAATCTAAATTGGTGTTACAAATATCAGTTCTCAATGCAATACTTTTAATATACATGTCATCGTATCCCAATTGCGTAGATCGATGCTCATGATGTTGATTACTGGATTGTCTGGTCAAGATTCGATTATTTACAGACTATGGTATATTGTTAAGTAGAGATCCAGTTAATGTTAAAAAATGACGGCGGTCTCTAAATAATCGACTCTGGACCAGACAATTCAGTGATCAACAGCATGAACATGCATCTACATGTACGCATTTGGGATACGATGACATGCGTCAACCAAGTCAGCAACCCTGACAACCCGATCCCGTTAGCCGCCTCTTACGACAAGGGTTGCTGACGGCCAATTCTAAGCCCATATCTCTGGGTGAAGCGTGAGCCCATACCTATCAAAAACTTGTAAACACAGGGATGTAGAATGTCAGCATGTGCTTTATGATCATGTGAATGATCTTGTAACATACGTTATATTTGGGATTAAACTTTGTTAGTAAAGTGCAGGTTCTAGTACTTTTGTGGTTGAGTCCCATCCGGGATTCGAACCCACACCCTCAGAGTCAGGCACCTAATCTCCAGCGCACAAAGTCAGACGCCTATGTCGCTCAGCCACCGCGGTTTCCACAAAAATGGAAGTCGGACAACTGGTAGTCTAGACAGGCGATTGTCTCATTGATGGGACTCAACCCAAAAAGTACTAGAATCTGTACTTTACTAAGAAAGTGTAATCCCAAATATAACGTATGTTACGTTTGACCACTTTCAAAACTGGTGTTGTGTATTTCATAGCTTTCGGCAGCGGGAGCCGTGCCAATTAACACTTATCAGAGGGGTACACAAAGTCCGCTGTCTAGACTAACAGTTGTCCGACTTCTATTTTTGTGGAATTGTTCCTGTTTATGCTCACTTTGCAAATTTTTGGCATCTTCAATAGTTTCGGGCAATTTGCGACGGCGAGTTTCGGGCAGCCAGAGAGCAAGAATCCCCGCCATTATCGTCAGAACGCCGAACGCAATGAGGGGAAGGGCACTGCAGATATCCCCGTCAACCAACACACCAACACATCAAGATCAGCTTTAAATCTCCGGTATTTATGGCCCGACTGTTTTATTGTCGGGAGAGAAGAAGGTTTCTAAAGTTCCATATAATATCATGCACGCATGCAATTGCCTTACAAAGGATCCATGCGAAATTATGGACATATACAGTGGACTTGCCATTGCTGTATATCATATAATTAGTATATACAAAAGACCTACCGAGGTTCCACATAATATCATGGGCACATACAGCAGACTTATAAAGGCTACATATGATATCATGCGCATACACATTATCCTTACCTAGACCCCTTAGGAACGAGTGTATTGCATATGTTTCTATCATGAAGTTCAGGTAAAATGACTTTTGTCTAACCAGGTCGGCAATGTAAGCTACACTGATGGAAACTGCATGCCTGACATCCACCTCTTATCTCACAGGTGACGGACCGTCACATTACTGCAAGACGTCGTTGGTACCGCGCGTCGTTGGGAAAATGATTTCAGATGAATCGGGGTTTGATTTGGCGCAACCGAGTGTAGCGTAGACGGACTGAGCGTTTTCATACCGGTAACGTTCGACAGAACGGTCGTATTGGAGTGGCTGAGTAATGGTGGTGAAGGGTTGCTGTGACTGGCAGGACACATTCACGTGTTCTTCACGGACGTGTGACTGCGCAGTACTACCGTGACAACATCCTGGAGGCAGTACTACCGTGACAACACCCTGGAGGCACACGTGGCACACGCATCGACGTCGACGTGGTTTTGTATTTCAGGATGACAACGCTAGAACACACAGGGCTCATATTGTTATTGAGTACCTCCAACAGGAGAACATAACCACCTGGCCAGCACTCAGTCCAGACTTGTCACCCATGGAATATGTCTGGAAACGTCACTGTCAACAACCACCTACCACTCACTACGAACTTGGCGCTGCCCCGCAGGACGAATTGAATGGAATGAACCAAGTTGACATTGGGCGTTTGTTGAGGAGGATGTTTCGTACTTATCGGAATTGACAATAGAGGCGGATCCACGCGGATTTTATGAGTTTTCACGGTAATTGCGGGATGGACAATAGGGCGCTTTGGCCGATCATGTAACAAACGGTATGGTCATCTGACAACGGCGATTAATGCAAATCTCAGTTACACTGCTTTATCTCATTAAACATATAAAATATCATTACTTGTTTATTGAATATTATCACCTACTGTTACTAGAAAATAAACGACTTTCAACATCTTTATAAAGGTTAGGCAAATTATCTTGGACGTCATAAGGTTTAAAAGGATGTGCAACTATCCTTGATTCGCATAAAGCACAGGGAAAAGGGTACACAAGCAGGCGATCCCTCCTATTAACATACTTTCACAATGGAGAAAGAAAACTACTACAGGGATGGTTATGGTGAGCTGCAGGTGAAGTCAAGACGATATACTCACCAGTACAAACCCAAGAGAACTTCTACAGGGATGGTTATGGTGAGCTGTAGTTGAAGTCAAGACGATATACTCACCAGTACAAACCCAAGAGAACCACTATAGGGATGGTTATGGTCAGCTGTAGGTGAGGATCATCGGCTCGGTATTAAAACCAACCACCCTTGCATTTCTCAATCCCGTTATACTGACCAATTGGATGAGACTCCTAAAAAGGAGCCCTCGAGAGGTGAACATCTTTGTGACGTTGGCCTTGGGACCGGCATCCAGCGTATCCTTGTCAAATAGCTTCCGCGGAAGAGTCACACCGTTCACGTCTACCGCTATCCTCAGGATGTTTCTGCCCCCCTCTCACGGCCAACCAACAACAGCCATCTTGGGGACTCGGGAACAGCCCTAAATATTTTCATAGCTGTTTTAATATAAATATCTAAAAGTAAAGAATGAGTAATAGACAGAATCGTATGGCGGTAGGTGTTTTTCTGTAAATAAAGGCATGTCAAGAGAGATTTAGATTCAGATGGGGCGTAGTAACGACAAATATTTCATCATAAAGAAACACGTCAACGGAGTAACTTTGTCAAGCATGTTTGGTGTTTGTAATACCTTGGCACCACAGGTAAAGTAAAGGTAATATACTCACAAGTATCGAGTATCGATATATTCGCCAATACAAACTCAAGAAAACTACTACAGGGATGGTTATGGTGAGCTGCAGGTGAAGCCCAGACGAAATACGCACCAGTACAAACACAAGAGAACTACTACAGGGATGGTTATGGTGAGGCCAAGACGATATACTCACCAGTACAAACCCAAGAGAACTACTACAGGGATGGTTATGGTGAGCTGCAGGTGAAGCCAAGACGATATACTCACCAGTAAAAACCCAAGAGAACTACTACAGGGATGGTTATGGTGAGCTGCAGATGCAGCCCAGACGATATACTCACCAATACAAACCCAAGATAACTACTACAGGGATGGTTATGGTGAGCTGCAGGTGAGGCCAAGACGATATACTCACCAGTATAAACCCAAGAGAACTACAATAGGGATGGTTATGGTGAGCTGCAGGTGAGGCCAAGACGATATACTCACCAGTATAAACCCAAGAGAACTACTACAGGGATGGTTATGGTGAGCTGCAGGTGAGGCCAAGACGATATACTCACCAGTATAAACCCAAGAGAACTACTACAGGGATGGTTATGGTGAGCTGCAGGTGAGGCCAAGACGATATACTCACCAGTACAAACCCAAGAGAACTACTACATGGATGGTTATGGTGAGCTGCAGGTGATGCCAGTCACGGATGAAGTAGGCAAGACATCCAACGAGGAATAGGCCAAAGCACCAGAAGAACTCGATGACTACACCTGCGAAGGTTCGTTTATAGCGCATAAATATGATCAGATCACAAACTCTACCCAACTTGTCTCACCTTGCAGGAGAGGAATGCACATTGCATACACAAAACAAGCTGATCTGACACTCGATTGAAAGAAACACTCTTGTCTCAAAAGCACAAGACTTTGACTTTAAAAATGCTAAGTTCTTATTTACGTTTGCAGACAAACTCTTTCAACGCAATTTGTTCCATATACACACCATAAACGAAGGTGGATATCAAGAGTATGATACTGGAGGCACCGTTGAAGAACCTGATAATGACAAAAGCAGTCCCTATTCCTGTGCCAAGGTGACGCAACACAGCTAGCAACAGTGACTTCTTGCGGCCAAACCTAGAAAAATATCCCAATAGATGGTTGCAGTAAAATATGGGGTAGAATGATATTTTAATCGCATTTCATGTTTTTTTAAGTTTATTGTGCTTTCTGTCTAGAAAAGATGTTCACCTTATATTTACATTAAGTCAAATAATAATCTCAACAGAATATTACGAAAGGGTACATGTGACCTCAGACTGGACAATACGTACAGATCTGAAATGATGCCGAAGACCAAAGAACCGAAGAGAAGTCCTGCAAAAAGAATGCTGTTGGCCAGAGATCGGAGTCCTCTGGTGCCATACACCATGTTGAACTGGAAATAAACTAGTTGCAGTTATGGGAAGGGGTGAGTGAATACATGGACAGTGCGCCCGATTTCATAGTGAACAATGTTAAAACATGTGTCCTCTCTGTACTGAAACTGATGCAGAATTGTGTTATTTTTTCAATGTCTTGATAGCATGGTTCGATTTTGCAAACCCAATCAAGTTGCTGATAGAAACAAAAGTATCTACCTCTGTGATAACGGTGTTCTTGAAGACAGAGTTGTCGTACACCCAGGCGCTGCATTCCTGAGTTGTTCTGTTCTGACCTCCTGAAACATCGTCTTTGTAGATGAGACAGGAGTCCCTGACACTGACGCCTTTCTCCGTCTTCCAGGGTATGGAGGCGTTATATGCAGACCTTTAGTCTGTAATAACGATCAGCTGCGGCTGATGAGGATGACATTAATATGGTATGTCTACCCAATGAAAGACTACACAACGCAGAAGTGTGGATGACAATGAGCGCGGTGTGGATGGCGCCGACGGGACCGGATATATAGCTTAGCTTTTTGCGGCCCTCCGCCGTGTAAAGGCAGACAGGCAAAGCATAGGCAAGTTTGCACTTCCTCCCGCGGAGACAGCAGGCAGGTAAGGCATTGCAAACTTTGTACTTCCTCCCGCGGAGACAGCAGGCAGGAAAAGCAGGCTGATAAGGCATTGCAAACCTTGTATATCCTCCCGCGGAGACAGCAGGCAGGAAAAGCAGGCTGATAAGGCATTGGAAACTTTTGTACTTCCTCCCGCGGAGACAGCAGGCAGGAAGGTTTGGGCTGCCACTGTGAAAGCAGAAGCCAAGTATCCCCCTTATTAAGCCTATTTAGTGTTTAGTCCCGTCGGCACCATGCCCACCGCACCTGTTTATTACAAAGGAAGCAAGACACAAAGGTTATGGTACATGTTATGCATACTGAGAACTGTACAAAGACTTAATATAAGTCGTGCATTTAACAACCTCTGCGCCCAGCACCCCCACTCCCCAGATCATGTGCTGCAGCAGGAAGGGTGGGTGGGAAATTATTATGGATGAAGCAAGATGGTGAACCTGTCAGGACAGCATGCAGAATAGAAAGGAAACGGACGTGACGTATGCCTGCGGATGTGACATCACTCCGGAAGTGACGTAGCTACTATTATGGAATGCGGAAATAATACACTGCCACGTGCGTTGCTACACTGGATACTTATCATAAGATAAGTGTATGAATACTTTGCAAAGAATTGTATATTCCACCCATCCCCCTTTTATCAAATTATGCCGCCTTAGTACCTAAAGGTTAAGACAGATATTTCACGAACTACACTGCCGACTGTGTGTTAGCCGCATGCCGAAATGAAGATGATTAGAAATGACATAATTCAAGGTGAAGTTAAACGTTACATATCCGAGTGTATTTCACTTGCCAGAGCAGTGCTAGAGCTGTGCGAATGTAAATGCTGCCTATAAACCCATTTAGCAACTAATGCTAAATGCCATTATATGCAGACCTTTAGTCTGTAATAACGATCAGCTGCGGCTGATGAGGATGACATTAATATGGTATGTCTACCCAATGAAAGACTACACAACGCAGAAGTGTGGATGACAATGAGCGCGGTGTGGATGGCGCCGACGGGACCGGATATATAGCTTAGCTTTTTGCGGCCCTCCGCCGTGTAAAGGCAGACAGGCAAAGCATAGGCAAGTTTGCACTTCCTCCCGCGGAGACAGCAGGCAGGTAAGGCATTGCAAACTTTGTACTTCCTCCCGCGGAGACAGCAGGCAGGAAAAGCAGGCTGATAAGGCATTGCAAACCTTGTATATCCTCCCGCGGAGACAGCAGGCAGGAAAAGCAGGCTGATAAGGCATTGGAAACTTTTGTACTTCCTCCCGCGGAGACAGCAGGCAGGAAGGTTTGGGCTGCCACTGTGAAAGCAGAAGCCAAGTATCCCCCTTATTAAGCCTATTTAGTGTTTAGTCCCGTCGGCACCATGCCAACAGGCCCGCACGCTGCCCACTGCCGGACAGCGAGCGGGGCTGCCATCCACAACGAGTTAAAGAGTTAAAGGTGGGAGTAGGGGAGAGGACGCAGAAAAGGTCTTAATGTTTGAATGCTGCCAGGATGGCACGATGTTGGGCGTCCATACCTGGCTTGGTTAGGTGAACCCCGTCCAGATAATGAGCGGGGTCAGGTGTGAATGATACAACCCCGCCGCCCAGCTGCTCTTTCACGATGTTGCTGACTCTACGATTTAATTTCTTTCTCTTCAGCTCGAGGGCGCGGAGATCAATAGCTCCACGCCACTCGAGCCGAGGCAGCATCTGCGACCAGATGATGGTGGCAGCTGGGCAGCGCAGGCGAATATACAGCAATTCCTGGTGCATGTCATCGTAGAGGACTTTGGAAGGGACCTCACACAGGTCGTTAGAACCCAGGTGGATCACGATAAACGACCTGCATGGGCCCCTCGCCCTTATTAGCCCGTCCACCCTGCTGCGTAGTTCCGACCACCTGAGGCCCCCCCTTGCCGACCAGATGACCCCCCCGGCGAGGCCCAGGCTGCTTCGGTGCGGCCCGAGGTGTTGTTGCAGCCTCGCCATGTAGCTTGAGCCAATCACCCACGATGGTCCTGCAACCCATATTTCTTAAATTAGTTTTGTGTGCTTAGCCGGGGGATACGGATATACGCCTGGTAGGCATTCGATCTCCAGCGGCCAAATTCCTGAATCTGAACTGCCGGAATTCCTTGCAACGCTGCTGTGGTTGCTGCCCCTATCCGAAATGAATGAGAAGAGTAAAGATTAATATTGATGGGTTGTTTTGCTGCCGCTAGCGTCTTCCTGAGCACTGCCTGAAACTGAAATCTTGTTAGAGGAGCGGAATTAGTGTGAATAAAGAAATATCCATCTGTACGTGGCCGCACTGCCAAAAATCGTGTCAAAGCTTTGACGGGGCACAGTATGGACCGAGGGACTGCTTGAATGGCGATGCGTGTGCCGCGGCCTTGTTGATCTGTTTTGGAGGCCCGTAGGACCACCTCGACGTAGGATTGGTCGCTAGCGAAAGATAGGTCATTCAGCAACAACGCCCGCTGTGATGAGTCGCTGATTGAACCGGCAACTACCTCACTTACCCTGAAAAACCCAAAAAATGTTAGCAGGTATGCCGCTGAAAACATAGAAGCTTCATATGAAGACCTACATACAGTGGGGAGGAGTTGCACAATGCGAGTTAGCAGATCGAGTGTAATCGGCTGACGTGTATCTGGCTGCCTCGATCTCCTGGCCATCCCTGCAATGGCTTTCTGCACTAGGAAGTGGTTAGACATGCACTGCAAGGAATTGAGCTTGTGTATGGAGGATAATGCTGAAATGTAAGAACGGGCCGTGCTGGGAGACCTACCTGATAATGAGAGATAAGCTATAAAATGAAGCATATGATCTAAAGGTACAGGCCATATGTCAGGCAGGGAGTACACCACCCGAAATAGCCGTAGTGACTGTACCGCCGACTCATAAGTCCTCCAAGTGTTTGCTGCCATCGAGTTTGCTACTAGACTGTTTGCTTCCGCTGTTAGATGAGCCAGATGTCCGCTGGGATTCCTGAGGCCTGATGATCCGCCTGTGGGGCTGCTGCTCGAAACCGTGACCACTGAAATCTCGAAAGAGCGTCTGCTATTATGTTGGCCTGAGTTGGTATATACTGTGCTTTGAAGTGTATGTTGTTCTGCAAGCATATGAGGACCATTCGTCTGAGCAGTTTCATTACCCTTTGCCCTTTGGCAGTGTGCCTGTTGATAATACTCACCACGGCCTGGTTGTCACAGAACATTAGTACCCTTTTGTTGGCCAGACTGCTGCCCCATATGCGCAATGCCACGACTATAGGAAAGAGCTCTAAGCATGTAATGTCTTTCACCCATCCTTGTTGTATCCATAGATCTGGCCACCTGGCATTGGCCCAATGACCTTGGAAATATGCACCCCAACCCTGAGCGCCAGCTGCATCTGTATAAAGTTGGAGTATTGGGGTTGTAACCCAACCCTGTTCCAAGAATAAGGTTGTGCCATTGTGCCTGGCAAGAAACTGAAGCCACAGATTAAGGTCTTCACGCATACCCGCTGATACCCGTATCCTGTGGTGTGGCTTGCGTGCCCCCTTTTTGTGCGTCGATGAGACGCCGCAAGAATGGACGACCCATGGGAATTGCCTTGCATACAAAGTTTAGCTTTCCCACTATTGACTGCAGCGTATGCAGTGTAACTTTCTTGGATGATGAGTCTACCAGCTGTGACAGCTGATGGACCAGTTGGCTATCTTGTCCTCCGGTATCCTGATTTCACCCCGAGCCGTGTCTATGGTGAGGCCCAGGAATGTCAGACAAGTTGTAGGTTGTACAGTCTTCTGGTGAGCGATAGGCACGCCCAGATTATCAGCCAGTTGCAAAGAGGTGTTAAGCATGTTGGAGCATTTGCTTAGGTCCACTGCCGCCAGGATAAAATCATCAAGGTAATGAGCGATGTCCTGACTGCACGTAGTGGCCTTGATAGCCCATTCAATGAAAGTGCTGAATGACTCAAATAGGGCACAAGAAATGGAACAGCCAAAGGGAAGGCATTTATCAATGTAAAATTGTTCTTGAAACTTAATGCCGAGTAGCTGAAAGTCCGATGGTACCACAGGCAGGAGGCGAAAGGCTGATTTGACGTCAAATTTTGACATGTAAGCACCCCTGCCCAAGTTTTGAATCATGGCTACAGCCTGGTCGAAACTGGTGTACTGCACTGTACATGCTTCCTGTGGTATAAAATCATTGATTGATGAGCCTTGAGGATGCGATAAATGATGGATGAGGCGGAAGGCAGCCTCACCATGAACTGATGAATCAACTTTCTTAGGCACCAAGCCGATTGGGGAAACTATAAGAGATTGCACTGGTCTGTACGAAAATGGGCCTGCCATGCGACCCAACAGAATTTCTTTTTGCAGCTTTTGCTCCACTATTAGTGGCTGTTCCCTGGCAGATTTAAGGTTGACAGCGTCCCGAATGACCCGTGGCCCTTCGTAGTTTAAGCTGAAACCCTTACTGAAACCCTCCTGTAGTAACTGAGCTGCTGCTGGATTGCACAATTTATATTGCTGCAACCATTGTTCCAAGCAAGGGATGTTAATTGGAGTTGGGGCCGTGTGAAATAGCTCTGCCTGGCAAGGTAGGTTGACGCTTAAGAGATTGGGCGGTGGTGACTGTGTTCTTTTTGCCACGAAAACAAGACATGGCGCCATGCCCGCCTATGTTACATGCTGAGCACCTGTGTGCATAACGGCACATCTGACCCCTCTCGCAAGTGCCACGATTGAAGTTTCTACATACCTCTGTGCGCTGCTGAGTGTAGGTGGAGGCTCTGGCTGGGTAGGCAAATGCCTGCTGCTTGTGGCTGGGGAGCATTAACTGCAGCCACAGTTGTCCGTCGATGGCACCCCATGACCGAAATGGGTCCCTCTCCATTTTTTTGCCTAAACTGGACGTCGTACTGAGACCAGCAGTCACCGCCAAATCGTGATGCGGCACCGCGGATCGTCTCCATGTACGAGAGCATTTGTTGTATCTTGTTGACATCCGCCTGACGCTCTATTACCACGCTGATAAAAGTCAAGAAAGCAGATGTCCAAGCCCCAATGTTTAATTGACGGACAGACAGCTGCTTGGGTTTAAAAAACTACCTGTCCTGAAATATCAAGCTCCATTGTGAAGTTGGAACTCTCCTGTGCTGCCTGGTTCTCTGGTGGCAATAGGGACCTCATATCTACAAATTCCCCACGATGGATCTTTTCCCTCACTGCTTGCTTCACATGGAAACTTATAGTCTCCGCCCTGAAGTTCAGCTGTTGATTTGACAGTGCCTCTGCATTAATCAGTGACTCCGGATTAGAGAAGGGTTGCCCCTGTATACAGAAGTTTGGCATAGCGGTGGGGACCTGCGGTGGCTGTAACTCAACATCAGGCCTAACAGAGCTTGGAATTAACAACTCCGGCGAAATACTAATATGCCCAAAGTGAGACGTACCTTGATTAGTGGATGACGGAGCCATCGGGGTGATGAAGCTTGGCTCCAGCGGGGGGTGTCACATTGATGGTTGCCGGAGGAACCTCACGTGGTGTAGACACAGAGGGTGGTGCGGGTTGGTTGGCCTGAGGGGCAGCGCTCCCAGGGACAACACCAGAAGCGCGTGCCCCCTTTGCCTGACGCCTGGCAACCTTAGGGCGTCCCCTGACCACAGCGTGGTTGATGGCTGCCTTGCGCTTTGGTGGCATGATGAGTTGCTCGGAAAGAAAGTTGTACAATTATTTAAAACAATCAAGAATTCAGATGAAAAGGACGTAATGTGATAGCGGATGCGAATTAAGTATTAAGTTAATTCAGAATTTTTACGAGATAACAAAATTTGAGCGAAGATCGAGAAATTATTATGGATGAAGCAAGATGGTGAACCTGTCAGGACAGCATGCAGAATAGAAAGGAAACGGACGTGACGTATGCCTGCGGATGTGACATCACTCCGGAAGTGACGTAGCTACTATTATGGAATGCGGAAATAATACACTGCCACGTGCGTTGCTACACTGGATACTTATCATAAG
The DNA here is from genome assembly GCF_003918875.1 of Haliotis rubra. Lineage (NCBI taxonomy): Eukaryota > Metazoa > Mollusca > Gastropoda > Lepetellida > Haliotidae > Haliotis > Haliotis rubra. The sequence goes on from NW_025767157.1 coordinate 3,044,462, forward strand.
ATAAGTGTATGAATACTTTGCAAAGAATTGTATATTCCACCCATCCCCCCTTTTATCAAATTATGCCGCCTTAGTACCTAAAGGTTAAGACAGATATTTCACGAACTACACTGCCGACTGTGTGTTAGCCGCATGCCGAAATGAAGATGATTAGAAATGACATAATTCAAGGTGAAGTTAAACGTTACATATCCGAGTGTATTTCACTTGCCAGAGCAGTGCTAGAGCTGTGCGAATGTAAATGCTGCCTATAAACCCATTTAGCAACTAATGCTAAATGCCATTGAGATAAAGTATGTTTTGTCAGACTAAATATTGTATTCAGATGGAAAGTATTGAGGTTCTTTTTTGTTACAGGATTTCAATTTTGTGTGTGGCTTTGATATGAATAACACATTCCTTGACAGGCTAACGAGCTGACGGGCTGCCCAGAGTCGATCAGGCGTGCTCAACACGATGACAAAGGAATCGGATCTGGTTGATGTTCCAGACACTGTGATCTCTTATTTATATAGGCATGGTTGATGCCCAGCGAATGTATACCACAATGCCCCGTCTTCATTTCACGTAGTACTCGCAGCGTTCGATATAATCGCCAGCCCGGAGGCCCAGCGCCGGTTGTTATTGTATCGGGCCGGCAGTTTCAAATATTTGTTGGCCCTTGTGGCCTTCAGTAAATTTTCTGTATTTTTTTCAATTGGAATCTTTCCCCTTTTTTTCTTTATTAACGTTCGGGTATCATCCATGATCCATCATGCCACGATAACTTACAGTTTCACTTCCTGGTATTTCAGTGCTAAAATAACGCACATGGGAATGTCAACACCAGTCTTTATCAAATATAAAGAAAGTTCGCTAATTGATTTTGTACAAACGGCGTGAAACTGTGTACAGTGTAGTCTATTTTGTTCTTATTGATTTGACTTAAACAAAATGGGCCTGCAGATTTCATTCAGGGCCAGTAGATTTTAAAGCTTTCAGGCGGCAGCAGGCCCTGATGGCCAACTGGCAAATTAAAGTATTGCAAACACTGAGTACTTGTGAGATTAATAATTACTTAAGGCAAGTACCCGGATGAACCTTGGCGATTCCTGGTGTGTTTGGGATTGTAAATATCCAGTATTGGGAACACGTATTTTCGCTATCCTTTATTTCGTGTTTTTTTGTTGCGAGTTTTCAATACTTATAAGAACAACATTCAAAAGGATTGTCAACATGAAATCACATATATATCCTAACATAAATATTCATAAATACAATCTAAGGATCACTTATTGATGCAGAATGCATGAAATAGTTACCACATAGTAATACAATAGCAAGCGCCACAGGTTTTGTTCATTAATATTCATGAGTGTGTTCCTCTTATGGAAGGGTTCACTCGGTATCTATGACGCCAATGGTTGAAACTCTGACCTTCGATGCCATAGATAGGGGCCACATGCTAATCGGAAAATTGCCACATGCTGAGTGACAGTAGCTCAGGGCCCTACTCATGTTTGGGTAAAATAATACGCCGAGCCATGCTGTTTTGTTTTGAATGAATAAAATAATCAGCATTTGTTCGCGTTTTCTTACCTTTGAATGTTTACATTTGTATTTTTAAAAGGTAAGAAGTGTATATTTATTCAGCTTTTATAAAAGTTAATCCCACCTGAAACATTTCAAAAGAGAAAATACCCGTGAAGGTCCGGGTTAGAATGAACCTTCAGTAACCCATGCTTGTAAGAGGCGACTAACGGGATCGTGTGGACAGGCTCACTGGCTTGGTTGACACATGTCATCTGTTCCCAATTGCGCAGATCAATGCTCATGCTGTTGATCACTGGCTTGTCTGGTCCAGATTCGATTATTTACACACCACCGCCATATAGCTGGAATATTGCTGAGTGCGGCGTAAAACTAAACTCACTCACATATTCCTACTTATGCCTTTCGTGATGGAGTGTGTGAGAAAGTATGGTTTTAGGCCGCTTTTAGCTATATTCCAGCAATAATACGGCGGGGGACACCAAAAATGGGCTCCACACATTATAGTATATTGCAGTATATTGCAGGGGTAGATGCGCATCTATGGAACACCCAGAGGATTCCATTATGTTACAGAGACTATGTACTATTCAACTCAAGTCCTCAGCGCTTTGTGAATATAGGTCGGTAGGTCAGGGACAGTGATCTCACTTTCTGGACCATCGCCCACTTAACCATGACCCTGTAACAGCCAAGGGAATCTAGGTTCTGCCTTCAGAAGCCTGGCCACCCGTTAGTGGTCTTACGACAAACATGGGTTGCTGACGATATTAGCCGGATGATCACGGGTGTGATACATGGTAAACTTGATTGTTGTAGACAGCATGAGGAAACTGAAATGGTCTCTTCTGATCTTACTGAGGTTTAACCCTACCTGTGTATGATTAATGGTACTTAATATGAGTGCACTTGTCAAATGTCAAAGCTGCCATATTGAAAGTAAACACGTGTTTTGTGATGCAGTTAAAGATGAATATCACCTCTTTTTACTTAACATAATCGTCAACGCCAGATAAAACCAGTCTCGATTATCCGTTGTGGAAAACTTTATTCGGTGAAAAGACAAAATAGATGTTGAAGGTAAGTTTATATTATGTGAGAAGAATAAAACTCCTTTCAAGGTTGTATATGCATCCGTAATAGAAGCAACAAAACCCGCTCCACATTTATAGGACATCTAAATTGTAATTCTCAAAGTGTAACCTGGGCCTATGGACTATATTACTTTTTCTGACATAAACCGCCATACGTTGTACAATTGTGATTATATCATGATCATATATTTGTTTCAGCAGAATTGCAGCTGTATGATGTTGTTTGTAAACACATGTACTCTGGACCAGACAATCCCGTGATTGCCACCATGCGAATCGAGGAGCTCTGATTCAGCCTCTGGAGTGATGGCGTTTCCCATTGTGATATCTGTTCTTAATGATTCCGGTACAACACTTTTAGCTCTACACCGTAACGTTGCACTGACAAAAAGAGCAAAGCAATAACACATTCCGCATCTACAACAGCCTTTTACAGACACTGGAGGATCTTTCTCAAATGTCTGACCATAATATACAACTTCGGTTTATGGTGTGGTTTGTATTATTTGTATTCAGTGGTATGCGTGCGTGAGCAGTGGCAAAGGTACTGTGTAGCAGTAAAAGCAGATGCCCTGGCTCTAATTTGAAGTAACGAAATTGTAAAAGTGTTTATTAAAATGCTTCATGCCAGGTGTGCGCCAGATGTGTGTCACGAAGTATCAAACTTAAAGCATCTGTCATAGTGTCCACTTTATTCTATTGTTTCTGCTTACAACCTTTGTGAAGTAAAAGTAATTGATATTAAAATTAATAAGGGATGTAATAATTTCATCAAAATAGGAACAGTTAGTTTCCCTTTTGTGGCTAATTTCATATGAAAAGATTAATCAGGAGCAAGACAGTCAAAATTTGACAATTTCAAGAGAAATGATTCTTTGTTAAACAGTCCAAATCATATACATTTGTTCTCTGTCTATGAGTCCAGCAGATTTTACCCCGACCACGTCCCATTTTGGGAACCAGTGAAACCGCTTCAGCACAGTCCATATTAACACCTACACATAAACCTACAATGACGTCATTCTATTGTCATTTAGAAGATAAATAGTTTGGTTTGTTCAATTTCCGGGATTCATTGGAATTCAATTGCAACATAGGCAAATTTAGTTTAAAACCGACGGAGTTTAAAGCCCCAAATTGTATTTCTCTCGGTTGCTTTCGATAATGGCCAATGAAGTATTTCCCTCAGGCCATTCTCATCAACCTTAGCAAAGCGGGACTGTGGAGGGACGCTCGGTGGACAAGATGGAGGCTTTAGTGCTGGAATTTCCAGTGGAAGTGGAAACGTCCGGACTGCTGGGATTGGTGTCTTTTGGAAGATCAATATCCAGAAACAAGTAGCATTAACGTATTCTTTGGCTGAATAATAATCTTTAACCTTCGAATATTGTACCAAATTAAATACACGAATGCTTGAGAATTGCAGAGCAGTTCATTTGTGAAGACATCATTGAAGGATATTATTTTATGGCTCTTCTATCACTTTACTATTTTCTGATCACACATTGATTATGTGGCATGGGATTGTACTCCCCATCATCTTTGAATAACTCTTCCGAGAATTTGTCGTCTTCGAAGATTTTATCAAAATCCCCCAGAAAGAAATTGAGGTAGTAATCTTCCTCCATTATGCAAATTCATGCAGCGAAAGTAGTACGGTATTAGTGCCAACGAATTAATGTGCGCTTATTAAGCCATCATTTTCAGGTATGTCGAACACTATTCGACAAGGGTAATCAACCAATCAGATTGCGGAAAACAATAACTATTGGTTAACAATTCAAAATGATATTTCTTCGACAGAAACACCTGGTTACTTCATACTACCGTTCTGAGGGACCTCAGATATGTCGAAGAGCTATTCTACAGAAAGTGTCCCCTACCCATGGACATTTCATACAAAGTCTCTTAGTTCTCCCAGTGTTATAACACTTTAACTCACTACGTAAAAGTAAAATATAAATGTTGTTCGTGCATCAGGGTGTGTGTGTAGCTTGTTGGGAGAGCCACGAGGCTACAGAGTTTGCGGTGACGTGTCATTTAATCACATGTACCCCTATTGAAACGGCAGAAATGGATAAGGTTGAGTACAGAGGAGTCCGAAAGTTTTTGGTCCTCGAGGGCCACCCGGTGAAGCACATTTAAGCACATGGATTAGCAGTCACTGGAAGTGTTGATCCCCATGCATCACGTCATTTTAAAAATAAAGCGCGGACTTCCGAGAACACGAACCTGCTCTTCAGCATCACCTAAATAAAAATAAATAAATAAATAAATAAATGAATGAATGAATGAATGAATGAATGAATGAATGAATGAATGAATGAATGAATGAATGAATGAATGAATGAATGAATGAATGAATGAATAGCGCGAACTATACTACAAGATGAAGTGAGATTATTGTGTACAGTTTGTAATTAGCAAAACAATGACGAAGTTGAGGCAAGGTAGCAGGCCTGCGCAGAAACGAGCGCACTACCAAAGGTGGAAAATAAGTATACGCGAACTGGATGACAATGCAAAACATTAATTATTCACCTATTTCAAAGTGCATATTGACTCAGTGTTTCCCTGTGGATGAAGCCGCGCGCGTATCAATGTCCGCGTCAGTACAGCAGCAGTGTTTAATGCTCCTTCAAGCATTTATGTTTGAACTGGTTCCCCCCAAGCGTATAAGGTTATATCGGTCCCTTGTACGAATATGACACGCCCTCAACAGGACCAATCCTGTCACGTGGTTTAACGCTCTTTTCTTAAAGATTGGGTGACCGCAGCACAGTAGCTGCGAGACGTTAAGGATGAAGTTTGACACAATATTAGATCACTTGGGGGAGTTTGGTGCCTACCAAAAACGCCTGTACTTACTGGTGTGTTTATCTGCAATCTCAATCGCCTTTCAGACGCTACTACCTGTGTTTTACTTAGCCCTCCCGGATTTCAGGTAAGGTTTTACACAGCACAATACAATGCAATCTATTGTAAACAATGAAACCTGTTTATTGGTTCATGCACAATGATTATACTACATTATTTACAAAGGTTGTAAAAGGAATTTCAGAGTATATACTATATGCTTCATTATTTCCAACCATTCGAATATTTCCTGTTCTGTTTTTCATTATACGAAAGGTTAGCAGTAGGTGCGCAAATTGTGGTTCCATGTTACATGAACATGTGCATAACACAAAATTGAAGTCTCCAACAAATCTTGATGTTACAGAGAGGCTAAAAACATAGCTTGAAATGCAATACATTTACGAATATAAGAATATCTGGTGAAAATTGAATAATGAATAAGTAAATAATTATCATATGCCAAGTCACATTTCATTTTGTTTCCCTCAGAACAATCACTGAAAATGTTCTTTAAGAAATCATGGTGTTTGGAACGCGATAGCAATCTTTTATCGGTCACTATAAACGTGCAATACCCATGATCATACACTTTCATATGAAGGTTATGTGGAACGGGCACCTGCAGGTGTACAACGTTCCCCATTCCGTATGCTGATATTAAGCAACATTGACCATATAAAACAAATACAAATATTTGTTGACGTTACATAGTTAAAGAAAATCGGTTTCTTTCATTGTGAAAGACACCCATAGTCTTGCCTTGTCACATAGAGAACTTTGTATCAGAGTCTTGTATTCACATCATCTTCCTTTCACCTTTCGCTATCCCTGACCCCATAACACGGCCATGAAAGTGTGATTATGTTCCCGTATGTTTGTCAGGTAAACATCAGCGGTAACGATGTATTGACCAGTACCACTTCACCTCTGTCGCCATACCTACCGTGTTTGACTTACCTCTTTGCAGCTCGTATCATTGCTTCAAACCGACACATACTATCCATGAAAGGAGATGATGTCACCATGTAACCATGTCCACACTATTAAACTTTGTCGATGGAGAGTATACCATGATGCACAGTGACATGAACATGTCACAAATCTATGTTCTGTTTCTCTCATAAATTGTCACATTTTGTTATAGTCTTCGACATAGTTAATATCCATTGACATTTCATTTCCATTATGCATTTTCTCATAAGGAAACTGAAAAGGTGTTTTCACGTACAAGTCATGGCATTAGAGGTTAATGATACAAGTCATTTCCACAAATCATTCAGGCAACGACTTGAATTTCAAATATTCAACAATAATAATGCAATGAATATCGTTATTTGTATAATAGTAGTGTTAGGCAGGAGGTATTATGCTGCCATACATATCAATGACGGACACGGAAGGTGTCAGTCTTTTCGACATTGGGCCAGCAGATTAAGTTACGATCTGTACAGAGTAGGATTAATCCCAGATCCATCCTGCGCATGTGGCAACCCATGCGAAAACACTTAGCATTATTTCTAAGAGTGTTCATTATACAATCAGCATAGACAAATCATGTTTAAAGCTATAATTCAAGATTTCTGTGATTGATATTATGTGATAATATTATCTGTTCTAATCATAAAAAACCCATTATGATTAAAATGTTATTTCTCTATACATTTTGTATTATAATATTTCCCCATAACTGTGAATCTACCTCTGTGTCTGTTTCTTATGATTGCTTCTGAAACTCATTGTTGTAAATAATCTTGGAGAGTGATTTTATGAGTTGTAAGAACTTGTCCCTTTTCACTTTGTGAGAAAAAAATGTTTAAACTAAACTAACCAGTCTGTTCAACTGAGAAGTATACGGGCACGTGTCCGTATATGTTTCATGAAACACAAACGTCTCACGTAACGCTTGTTAACGCATGCTTGAAGTCAAAGAATGTTTGTCTTGAAAAACACATGTTATTTTCTTTTGTCGGGGAGCATAAAGGCAGCTTTGTGACCCGTCGTGTACTTTTCGAAAACGAACTTAAGCCTAGTTCAACATTCAGCCCTTTACACATATCGAGCGTGAGAGAGCAGAGAGCATTCTCACCGCGGAGGGACCTATTGCCGACGTTGGACGTCGTACGTTACGTTACACGTGAATGGGCTACAATAATGAATGGCTGTCCTGGCAGTGGCATGTCAGAGATGACTAGATACTTTGTTAGCATAGATTAAGATATCTTAATATCTACTTTTCCACGTAATGCTTGCTTGAAAATGACTGTATTGTGTAAAACAAATGTAAATAGTCAAATGTAACAATGCCAGTTGGAAAATAGCTTTTTGATGCTGCGGTTGGGTTTCTGTATCTTCGCACTACCTACGTCATGGTGAGGGGTGCTACAAGTAGAGCAAGACTTACCTGTTTGCGAACCGCTGTTGTCACCAGTGTATATCAGCGATACACTGACCTAACCTACACTACCAGTTTGTCCTAGACGATGCGGCGGCGTAAAATCGAGACTGACTATTCTCTGGCACTGACGTTGTATATCCATGAGGAAATTATTGTCCTTTCCAGATGTGCAGTTCCTGGCCTTGATAATGATTCTTACACGAGTCAAGGTTCTTCTCACGACGTCATCATCAACGGTACTATACCTTGGGAGCGGGATGATGACGGTGTATCGACGTTGTCAGAGTGCAACGTGTACACTAACTTAACAGCGGGCAACCAGACACGAGAGTGTAAATCCTGGGTGTACGACAAAGCCACCTTCACCTCCACAGCTCTAGCCCAAGTGAGTGTGCATACAACACATTTGGTAATTTCAAACCTAAATTATACCCCTCACTCATTTCGAAATGATATATAGACATCAGATAGAAAGAGTATGTGCCTGTTTTACTTTTCGCTGGAATTAAACGCATGGTACGTTGTGGAAAATGGAGGTTTTACCAATTTTCGACCTTTGTCTATTCTTACCATATATTTCCACATTCTACATTCTACTCTAATCCTTAACACGTAGAATTTGTAAACATCCAATTCTGGCAATGACGAAGAGGCACACTTTTTCAAAGTGAATTAGCACACATCCATGTCCAAAACACGGAAATTCAAGCATTCAGGTTGTGCGATTACACATTCAGGGCACATCAAACATTTTACAAATACAGACACATGATTTCAATTGCAGACGTTTTTCCTTATTTCAAACAGTTCAACATAGTGTGCAGTGACAAGGGATGGCGGGCAACGTCCAACTCTATCAATTTCGCAGGAAGTCTGTGTGGGGCCTTCTTTCTGGGATTCCTGTCAGATTTGTGAGTATCTCTGTGAGTTGATCTAATCATGTCTCGTTATACTTTATCTTTTTATCTGAGTAATTGTTCGTAATTTACTATTTTCGTTAAATTTTGTGTTTGAACATATGTAAGAAACAGTTTACATTTGGAAATGGTTCCGATACGGAAATAATGTTTCAAATGCATTCACATTCAGGATCGGCCGCAAGAAGACATTCTTCCTGAGTGCGTTTTTCCATTGTGCATCTGGTATCAGTTTAGCCTTCGCCCCAAACTTCGAAGGTTTCATAGCACTTCGGTTCATCAACGGAGTTGCCAATGCCGGCCTCTTTATGTCGGCCTTCGTTATCGGTGAGATCAGCGTTTAACAGAGTTTTAACATTCAATGTCAGTTAAATAATCTTTTGGTTACTCAAAAGTACTTTCCAACTGACTTCAATAGTAAACGTTTTCATTTAAGAAAAAAACCTTTAACAGCTAGTACATCTACATGTGTGCGTAGTCAGGCCATAAAGCAACAATAAAAACAAATGACTACCTCAACCACTTCCTTTTCCTGGTACATGAAGCTAAATATACAAATCCCAGTTCAGCACAAAACGTCATCGGCATATATCATCATGTTGAACGAGGCAGCACTAAATATTTAAAATATTGGTCATTTTTAATTACTAGATGGATGCACATTTTAAAGACACAAAACCACCCAATCACAGCTGTCAGATAATTCAGTCGCCACGGAAGTGCTTGTTAAACTAAGGATTCTGATTTGGTGGCATAACCTATACAACCGGGCTTATGATTTGGGGGCATATTGTTACAGATATAAATTTGGTATCTTGAACTAGAACAATGTGACACCTAGATTCCGTTAGGTGTATAAACCTGAGCATATGATTCAGAGTGGCAACTGAAAAAATAACAAATAGTTCCCACAAGGCTTTAAGACAAGAGGGATGACTTCAACTTTCCATTCGCACAAAATTCTTGCAACTGCGGCCTTCGGTGTCTACATTTCACATGGTTTGAGGTACAATAGAGTATGATACAAAGAGCTTCATGTTCGAAAGTTGCTTGATCAAGGTTACAGCATACAGGGTTTATGATATATATTTTAAAGGGTTGTTTTAAAAAAATTGTTTGTGCCCAAAATATTGCCAGATGTAATGCCCTATTTTGACTCCTACCATATGTTGTTTCAGGTAAACAATTGACGTTCCTTTGCATGTATTTCTGACAGGTGGTGCTGGTTCACACTTTTCACAAACACCACATCTTGATATGATTGATAGGGATACTCATGATACAGTCGGAATCGTATGTTTTATGCTTTTAACAGAGATTTCTTATGACTTTTTTTTAGGGTTTTACATTTTGTTAGAGGAAACTTCGTCCTTGGTGTATTTGCTCTTAATCTGGAGTGTAACTGTATTGGGGTATTCTGTTTTTATCGTTACATTTTCACAAACATACTAGTTTCCAATATTAGTAACGGCCGAACCTAATGGCCTTTAATGATTAGATCATTTCGGATATTTTGTCCACTTGAAGGTGTTGAGCTTGTCGGGCCCTCCAAAAGAGTACTCGCTGGAATTGTCATCGAATTGTTCTGGTGCCTCGGTCTCTTCATCCTGGGAGCTGTGGCTTATGGTATTCGAAACTGGCAGCATCTGCAACTGGTTCTCTCTGTGCCGTCTGTACTCCTGCTCTTCCTGTGGTGGTAGGTAGTGATCTCATTACATTATATAGATCAGACCGTCCACTCCTTAAGTTGCATCATCACAAAGCGATTCGTCCGTGACTTATGAATTTACCCGACTTCATGCACTGTTGAGTTTATGTTTGTTGACTTCCTTATTATAAGGAACAAAACTTCGAATATATCCTCACTCATTCATTCGGTGAACGATTTCGTCTTTTTATTTTCTGAAAATCCAGCAAGTGACGATTTACTGGTACCAATGTTTCTAATTGTGTGAAATATCGTACCCATATGGCTTGGACCGTTCATGAATTGTGTCATCATACTTTATAACCACAAATCATGCTTTTCTCTTAGGTTTATCCCAGAATCTCCAAGATGGCTGCTGTCACGTGGGAGGGATGCTGAAGCGGAACAAATAATAAGGAAGGCGGCAGAAGTCAATGACGTCGACCTTCCTCCCAAAATATTCGACAAATCCACTGTGGATCTGAACCAGCCTCAAGCAAGAGTGTGGGAAATGTTCACTACCCCAGTTCTCCTCATAAGAAGTCTCATCATCTTCTTAAACTGGTAAATGGACGTACATGAACTCTTCCTTCTCCAGTTCATGGACACGGGTCTTTGTAATGTTTAACTAGAACAAAAACACTTTGATTTTGAAGACGTCCCTTGTCATGCCGAGACAATCACAGTCATGCAGTGGCGCTGGTGAGATATTGTTCGACCCGTGAAGATCCGGGTTGGAATTGGTCTTCAGCAACCCATACTTGACGTAAGACGCGACTAACGGGATCGGGTGGACACTCAGGCTCACTTTTGTCTTGTCCAGACCTGATACTATTTACAGACCTTTGTCGCATAGCTGGAATATTGCTGAGTGCGGTGTTTAACAAGAAACAGACAAAGAGATATTGTTCAAAGCGGCGTCAATCCCCATCTTTATTGCGAAAATGGTGACTTTGTTGTAGGTTTGTGATCAGCATGGTATACTACGGCCTTGGACTAAACGTACAAAACCTCAGCGGAGACATCTACCTCAACTTCACCATTGCTAACATAGTGGAGACACTGGCCTACGTAATATGTATCTTTTTCCTCGACCGTGCCGGAAGAAAGAAACTGCATTGTGGGAGTATGATGCTGGGTGGTGTAGCGTGTCTGGCGACCATGTTTCCGGTCATGTATGGCGACAGCTGTGAGATTTTATTAGCGCTTAGAGTAAAACATCGAATGTCTTTTACACATAGAAGGAGCAATGTCGTAAATTAATGTATTTATGCATTGTATGGTTTACAGTACATCGGTACATCATTTCTTTGACAGCCAGAAAGGCATTATATCATTATAGGCCATTGGTCGAACACTTACACACGTGAGACCAAGTACAACTGAAATCATGACTATTTGATAGTAATTCACGAATGTAAATGCTCATGATGTTGTCAGAATCGTTTTATTATGAATAGGGAATTGTCTTTCATCGTTTATTTCTACCAAACGAAAGGAGTGCCCAACTATGGACGTTTCATTGCTGTAAGACACATCTGTTACAGATTATCAGTGAATACGTTATCAATTATAATATAATGTACTGATCTATACCTTCTTCAGCTGTTTCATGTTGAAAATACAAGTCATTCGTTGGACTGATATACTCTTGACGAAAACAGTCACCAGATCATCGTACAAATATTTGATACATGTAAGAGATGTAGCTGTTTGTTTCAGCCCACGCCTGGATTACCACGACATTGTCAATGATTGGGAAACTCGGTGCTTCTGCAGCCTTTGCCATCATATACGTATTTTCTGCCGAACTTTTTCCGACAGTTGTCCGAAACTCCGGAATGGGCGCCAGCTCCACATTTGCACGAGTTGGGGGAATTATCTCCCCTTTTGTCGCTGATCTGGTAGGTACTTGTGTAGTCACGTTTGTTAAAAGGTCGAATGTACAGTGTAGCCTCTTTATGTTGTGAACAACCAATCACCTTTCTTTATCGGAATGCTGTGAGACATGAGGTCGCTAGTGACTGAATACCTGAATATAATTTGCATTTGCATAAGAAATCATGTTTTTTTATATTAAGTGTCTACACGCAATGTTATTCTTTTGTATTTTTTAAAGCAAGCACTAGCGTTCCACCAAACTATATATCTGTGGATTAGGTCACTTTTGGCAATGTTGCTACTAAAATCATTGATATGAGTCAATGTTGAAGTACACAAGGCGGACATACAGTTTTGGAATAATTTTGAGTTGATTTCAAATTAGTCGGGGTACTCCTATGTCTCGGTTTTTGGTCGGATATATACAATTTGGTCATTGTAGACAAAGAAATTATGGTTTCCATTTTGAACAGGGATTACTTGTTGAAGGGAACCTGAAGACAGCTCTTCCACTTGTTGTGTTCGGAGCCGTGACTGTCGGGGCTGGACTGCTATCACTGATACTTCCGGAAACCCTGAACCGGAAACTTCCCGAGAACATCGAAGACGCCAAAACATTTGGAAGGTAGGTCTTCTGTGACATAAAGAGTTTCTTGAGGATAATATTGAAAGGACATAGCTCTTCAGTTTGGCCACCAATCACATATGCTGTATATAACTATAGAATCACAACAATTATATGAAAAACCTGATACATGTTTTTCCTACATGAATGTTGATCTAATAATATTATCATGCGAATCATTAAATATATGAATGCGCTCATCATCTTTTTAGAACCAACAGCAGCAGCCAAAACTATCTGGATACGCTCGGCGGTATAAAATCAGCTGATAAACAAATTAGTGGAAAGTTTAAGAAGATATACGACGAAAAGTTTTAATTCGAGCAGGCAGAGAAAGGTGACAATGGAGCTAAACAATAGACCGAATTCACCTCTCACCGTGAAGCAATATCATTATCGAAGACTGGTAACAATGTATCATACAAGATATGGTCATCAACCAACAGTGATGAGTAGATATGGTCAAGACAGATACACTCTTGTCTCCACTGTGATTCGCGTTTTTTGGTTCAAGACTTTCCTTAAATATGCTGTTCTGTTATAAAATAGTTAATTGACTCTCAGATTGGAGAACTTACACCAACGTTTGACAGCCACTTTCCTGTATACTTTGCTTATATGTATTGTATATGTTGTAATATGATTTGTGACACCCCATACAACATTGATATGTAATTATTCGTGTTTTCGTGGAGCATTTGACATATGAAGTATGCCATAAGTAATGATAATAAACCAGTATGGCCTGATTATGTTGGATCTGACTAGACTACGCGACATCCACACGTCTCAGAAACGACAAATACAAAAATACACAAGGAGTGTTTCACGTTCGTTTTACACACAAGGCAGCATAATCTAACAACAGTCGTTTCACAACAGTCGCAAACACACTCTGTGGAAAGGGGAACAAGGTCTTTCCGAAACTACAGATTGAATATACGTCAATGGTATAGGAGGGGTTTGCTATTGCCAATTGCGTATTTAGTGTAGATGACATTATCTCTGATTTTCAGCAATCAATTTATATACACAAGAGTACACCACATGAATAAACAAATCGGGGTGCAAACAGTCGAACATACCCAAGCCTACTGAAATGCACATGTAAAACATGTGCTTCACACAATATTTGCGTTGCGATGCGATGTTCACCTGCTGCGAAGGTGCCAAGCACAGAGTGGAATAAATGTCACAACTGTACAATGTGCACTACAGTTTTCTTAACTGATGTAAACGATAACTGTACTAAAATTAACCTCTCTTCAGATGGCAAGAGGTAGACTTTCAGGAAATACTGGTGTTCCTGGGATGTTCTGTCCCAATGCTGACTTGAATAACAACCACTCAGTTAATATCTGAGTTGTGAGGAAGCATGTAACCACCGGTGAAGTAAAGGATTGTCCAAGACCTGGAAGACCAAGAACTGTGCAAGCACGTGCCCGCCGGTGAAGTAAAGGATCGGCCAAGACTTGGAAGACCCAGAGCTGTGCAAGCATGGGACCACCGGTGAAGTAAAGGATCGTCCAAGACCTGGAAGACCATGAACTGTGCAAGCATGTGCCCACCGGTGAAGTAATACGATCGTCCAAGACCTGGAAAACTGACAGAACTGGTTGTAAGCTCCATGGGACAACTCGTGAAGTAATGTCAGCGATCATCCAAGACCTGGATGACCCAGGAATTATTATGCAAGCATGTGACCACCGGTGAAGTAAAGGATCGTCCAAGACCTGGAAGACCAAGAACTGTGCAAGCATGTGACCACCGGTGAAGTAAAGGATCGTCCAAGACCTGGAAGACCCAGAACTGTGCAAGCATGTGACCGCCGGTGAAGTAAAGGATAGTCCAATACCTGGAAGACCCAGAACTGTGCAAGCATGTGACCACCGGTGAAGTAAAGGATCGTCCAAGACCTGGGAGACCCAAGAACTGTGCAAGCATGTGCCAGACGGTGAAGTAAAGGATCGTCCAAGACCTGGGAGACCCAGAACTGTGCAAGCATGTGCCCACCGGTTAATTAAAGGATCGTCCAAGACCTGGAAGACCAGAACTGTGCAAGCATATCGATAGTGGGAGTCCGACTTTCCACCAGTATCATCCCTTCCTCACGGGCAGGAACGTCTGGCGAGATGCGGGCTCCGAGAAAACCGGAAGGTGAGGACATCGCATAGGGTTCATTGGTCTGATGATGGTCTCCAGTGCTTTACCGACAGCTGTTGTCGCGTATGGAGACATCGTGACAAGGCAAATCAATGATCTATGCAGCTGAACTCTTTGGTGCTGGGTCAGTGATGGTGTGGGGAAACGTTTCTGGGATTTTCAATGACCAACGTTGTCGATAGGAAGTAGTGGATACCGCCATCGTGCCTCATTTTGATAAACATCCGCTTACCAGTCGTCCGATATTCAAGGGTGACAACACTGGACCTCATCGTTCTCGAGCTGTCATCGCCAATTTGAACAGTGCCATCGAAACATTACCATGACCAACAAGGAAATCCGATATGCACATCTTTAGGACTATCTTGGGGGCAAAGGTTGAGCTGGAGATTCTCCTGTTCAAAATATGCAGGTGTGGACGCAGGCACTCCTTGAGGAAAGGCGGAAGAATCCCATGATGAGACTTGATGGACAATGTGTGGAGGAGACTATCAGACGTTATCCGTGCGAGGGATGGCTCGTCGTTGAAGTCAAAAATAGAATGGAAGAAGATATGGTTTGAAGGCGTGAAGTCATGTGCTGTTTATTTCCTTACACATTCAGTATTATACAACACTACATCGGTATTTATGTGGACTTTGCAAGATGTACGGCTTTTTCGTCAAACGAGAGGTTGACCACGAAACAGCCAGTTATTCGTCTTTCACCTCTCAAGCTCAACCGTAAGATGGTTCATGTCACTTAAATATAAATAAGCATAGTGATAGGGCTCGACACACATTCTGCACATCATTAAGTATTTCTTTTTAAATAATCAGTGCGTGGAGTATGACAAACATATAATACCATCTATTATTAGGCACCATGACATAAACATTGCATGAGTCGCATGATATAATTAAAGCATTCTGTATTATAATTAAAACTAAGCACGTATTCAGAGACATAATAATGATAATGATGAATGCATAAATATGATACATTTTTCCGTGATATGTTCCGTATTCAGCACACATGACAATCATTGCATGTTCTAACGTGATACACTTTTTATCCCGTTCATGATATTTAATTACCCTTATATACATTATTTGATTCAATGTGTAATAACAGAAGTCATGATGAATCAAACAAGTCCTGTCCATAATATACATTCTATATCTTTAAATAAAGCACACAGATGTCTGGTCAGATATACCCCGCACCTCATCCACAATGTCATGTTTATGCCCTTCTACACTCCATATCATGATACATTTTGTTGATTTCATTTTGTGATATATGAGTTTCAATTTACAAACTGCATGAACTTTGGTTCCAAAATGCTTAGATACTTTGTTTAATGATAAGTTTTGCAAATACATAACATTTAATCAAGGAAGTAGAATTTCAAAGTAACTGGAAGGCATGTCAAGAGTCATCCAAACTGAATTGAAAACGCGACAGAGTTTCACCTTTATAGAATCGTATTATATGTGAATGAAGAGCAATGTCCATTGGGTTTGAAAGCCCGGTCTGATTTCCATACAAACTGGTGCATGGCCATGGATCTCAGGATTCATTTAGACCATTTTAGTGTGACGTCTATGACGTCACTACCTTGTAAGTTAAAGCAGGTTTCACTGTCTCCTTGCTTGAACTTGTCTTGAGTTCCATCTGTGTACGAGTCACCCAGCGTATTTCGATGTGGTCCATGGTTGTTGTTGGCTCTGAAATTCATGGCACAGGTTCATGCTCAGCTAAAAAGCAAGTGCTATACATTAGAACTGGGGGCGCGGTGTGGATCTTAGAACCCCACCGTAATATTCATTTTGGTTTGATTTGAACAGAAAGGTAAGCTTGTGAACCGTCATTGATACGATTACTATCTTGTGAGCAGATATTGATCAACCCGGCCCTGCTGATTAACGTCTCTCATACACTAGTAGTATATGTGTATGGTTCTAGTGGATAGGGATTGATTGCCGCAGTAACTTGGAATGTTTAAAGGTTGACGAGTTGGCACAAAAATACTGTTGTCTGTTGTCTAGTAAATTTTGTATCACTGTAACCACTTTTCTGTTCATGGTCTGATTACGCTACTAGCGAAAAGTGCTTCCAAAGGTTCATCCTTACTATTTCAAACGTTATCGGTGATGTATTTGTGTGTGACAATCAGATAGATCTGTTTTGGGATTGCCATTGGACTAGGAGTGTGTTTACAAGAAGTGTAATGAGTGATCGAGTGAGTGAGTTTAGTTTGACGCCGCTTTAGTATTACTCTAGCAATATCACAGCTGGGGACACCAGAAATGGGCTTCACACGTTGTACCCATGTGGGGAATCGAACCCGCATCTTCGGCGTAACGAGCGAACGCTTTGACCACCAGGCTACCCAACCGCCCCACAAGAAGTGTAAGCAGTATCAGCTGAGAAGTGACATGATCATCGTACATGGTTGCCTCACGCCCCGTTGGGCTTTCTCCAGACAGCTAACTTCTTTTAAGAATAAAGATAAAGTAAAATGCAGGGCGTCGGGATAGCTTATGCTGGAACCTGTTACATTATAGAATATACTCAATCATACTTTCCAAATGTTTTGGCATCCTCGATATTTTCGGGGAGTTGTTGGCGTCTGGTTTCCGGAAGTAGAAGTGAAAGAAGTCCCGCACAAACACTAACAGCTCCGAAAACAATCAGCGGAAGTACTGTCTTTAGGTTGCCCCCGAGAAGGATGCCCTGTGAAGAAGTAATGACAAGAGCAGTTTTCACCACATCATGTTTAAAACATGACACTAACTTAAGTGAACAGTTAAACGTCTTGGTCAAATTCCCTTGTTTTAACTTTTGCTAATACAAACAGGAATACAGGTTGATGTGTAGGAAGAAACAGATTATCAAGGAGGTTGTGTACAACTGTATCATATGTATTATGTAATACAAATCAGGGCAACGAAACCCTTTCCACAATTATAAGAAATCATATGCACGATTCAGACTGTATCTTAATATGTGTTCCTAAAATCATACCCGTGAAGATCCGGGTTAGAATATTGATCTTGTAACCCATGCTTGTCGCAAGAGGCGACAAACGGGATCGGGTGGTCAGGCTCGCTGACTTGGTTGACACATGTTGTTGATCACTGGATTATCTGGTCCAGACTCGATTATTTACAGACCGCCGCCATATAGCTGGAATATTGCTGAGTGCGGCGTAAAACTAAAGTCACTCACTCACTCCTAAAATCACTTATCAATACATTGGAGATAACACCAACTTGAGCATTTCACTCCCATGGTTGTACATATCAAATGGTTTGTCTGTCAACTTTTAAGAATCGTTTTACAGATGAGTGTATCTCAACACCATACTTACCAGATCTGCAATATAGGGGGAGATAACTCCTCCAACAGATGAAAATACGGAGTTGACGCCCATCGCAGAGTTTCGCACTACAGTTGGAAACAGTTCGGCAGAAAATACGTATATGACGGCAAACGCTGCAGAAGCACCGAGTTTCCCAATCATTGATAGTGCTGTTGTAATCCACACGTGAGCTGTCAAAACATAAAACAGCATATCCATTCTTGTAGTTAGTAGTATAAATTGCGATGTAAGTGAAAGTTCACAAACTATAGTTTCCATGGAAAATGTCATTCATGATTTCTAAATATTATTGCATGGATACACCGTTTACATGATGACAATAGGGGTGTAGGTTGTTCTTTTTGATTTATTCACCACGAAAGAACTACTCCTAATAAATAATATGTGACCTTAAGTAGCCTCTGATTCCTGCATCTCGAGCGTACGTGCACAGTATGGTACCTCGGCCGTATACAAGCGACCCCTCGGCTCTATACAAGCGGGCATTATACGAACCTTTTTCAACATTAAAATGATATATATTAACAATATATGATACCGTAATAAAGAGTGAGTAAAGTAAAATTTGATGTTGAATCAGCCCTTCAGCAAGCAGCATAAAGAGAAACATATACATGCCAAAGTTAAGCTTCATCAGCCAGACAAGTCATTCGAAAAGATGTTTACACAGTCAAATATCTTGAGGGAAATGTAGAGAATAACAATGGACTTCGATGCTGACTGGATAAGTACAAACAAGAGGTTTAACTGATTTACGAGAGTACCACGATATGTACTACGGTAAAGTAACTGTGCATTATTTGATGTTGTGCCATTTTGTAAAATGTAAACGATGATAACATGATTTGTGGTGTTTTTCCTAAATCATTGTTTAACTGTTGACAGGACAATATCAGAATCTGTATAATTATGACACAAGGCATCGTGACACGCCCTTGAAGAGATGTGGTGTCAAAAGTTCACAAATTCAGTATCGTGTGTGTCCACCATTGGTTTTGATACAGGCTTGACAACGACGGCGCATAGACGACATAAGGGATTGGAAAAAGCTTGGGGAATGTTGTTCCATGTCTGAACCAACGCTTGTCCCAATTCAGCTAACGTCAAAGGCTGATTTTGGGCCTAACGTAAACGTCACGCCATTTTATCCCAAATGATACGGGACAGGTCCAGCTGGCCAGGGGAGTACCGGAACGTTCAGGCCATCTGCTGTCTCAAGAAATCTGTCACAACACGAGCGACATGTGGACGGGTATTATTTTGCTACAGCGTGAACATACGTCTCTGTCCTTGAATGAACGGATGCACATGAGGCCCAATGATCTCATCCCTGTATCGCAGACAAATTGGGTCCGACCATGAGATGTGATGATTCCCCATGCCATAACGCTGATACCACCAAACTGTCGACGTTGAACAATGACATGCGTCAGCATACCGTTCACCTCTCCGTTTGTACATCCATGCCGTGCCTTATGAGCAATCCAGATAAAACCTCGATTTGTCAGTGAACAAAACACCATCTCAATCTTGTCTCCAGTACTGTAAATGGTGTCTGCACCAGGCAAGATGTCGGTGACGTTGGAGCAAAATTGAACGAATTGCAGGCCGTCGGGCCGGATGTTGTGCTCCCTCAGTCGGTTCCGTACAGTTCTGGAACTGATTAGGCGCAAGCCAGGAATGGTCCGAGCAGTCAAACGGACAGTGTGGAATCAATTTCTTAGATGGGTCAGCCGAATGTGGTTGTCTTGTGACGTCACGCGTGGACGGCCGGTCGGAGGCTAATCTCTCGTGTTCCAGTTATGTTGAAGACGTCTCCATAGACAATTCCAGTCTTCAGCATACTCACGGCGCGGAGACGCTGATTTTCTGTAAGCTGTGGCATGACGTACTCGCAGTTAAGGTTGAACTTAACGTGTTTTCCACAACATTCAGAGGCTAGAGAATAATCAACCGTTCTTCAATCAGGTGTGTGATCTTCAGGTGCAAAAAAAGTATGCAAAAAGTGAGTAAGTTCATTGTGCACAAAGTGCACGTGCCACCAAATTCGATGTAAAGTGCTTTGCTACACGTTTATTTAGGGTTATTTTTATACCTTTTCTAATAAATGAATAAATAACTCGCTCAGTCGCTTGCTTCAAGATGAAACGCCGTATCACGTCATATCGACTCTGATGTAACTGAAAGCTCCATACACTCCATATGGTGTGGGGATAGAATAACCGCTCCTTGAAATATGTCGTGATACTTTCTTCATTCTATTCAACAACTCACGGAATCGGGACAATAAACAGACTTAAATGCTTACAGTTATCGCCATACACAACAGGGAATATAGTCGCCAGACACGCTATGCCACCCAGCATCATACTCCCACAATGCAGTTTCTTCCTTCCGGTACGGTCGAGCAGGATGATGCATAGGACGTAAGCTACAGTCTCCATGATGTTAGCGATGGTGAAGTTGAGGTAGATGTCTCCGCTGAGGTTTTGTACGTTCAGTCCGAGACCGTAGTACACCATGCTGACTACAAGCCTGCAACAGTGAAGGCCGCATTTGAGAAACTGAAAACTTATTCATTCTATTTTTTATTCTATTTAAAATCCTCTCGAGTCGGATACGATGACAACCGAGTTAGCAAATATGCTAATAGCTTCCAAATACTAAGACATTATTTTGTTATACAGAAGTTCACAGTCATAACATTTGACGTTAAAACATTGTCATAACTATTGATCGCGGTAGGTGCAAGTGTTTCCGGATATAATACATTTTATATAGTTGTTAGAATCGAGTTATTTTGGTATGAATAACGCTTCTGTATAGCATCAATATATCAATTTCATATTTGTTTATAGGTAGCATTATTAACAACACGCGTTAAGGCATAACCTATATATTCAGTGTCATTCATGGCTTAAATTACATGGAGTAATTGGTAAGTCTCTTGAATTCTTGAATAAAACTTTAAAAACGTGAAAATGATATAATTTTCATCATGATCCTCTTCCATACTGATACACTTTCGCCATCAATGATGGGGCTTTTACCCCAGTTCCTTAGAGGACCTACATTACCACGAAACATGGTGTAACGTGTGTTTTTGGTCAAAACTCAGAAGCTTTGGAACCCAGCAAACAAATACGTTTTTCACTGCCAAT
Organism: Haliotis rubra; assembly: GCF_003918875.1. NCBI lineage: Eukaryota > Metazoa > Mollusca > Gastropoda > Lepetellida > Haliotidae > Haliotis > Haliotis rubra. Next base: position 3,066,141 of record NW_025767157.1, read on the forward strand.
GCTTCTGTGAGAATGGAATATATTCTCTCACATAGGAAATGCCAAATGAACTAAAAATATATTTCCCATAGTTATTAACCTTTTGGTCTGGATTGGTTCTTGTGTTTATAACGTGACAAGCCTTTCGGATCAGATTCACTCACCCACGTTTACCACAAAGGTGACAGCCATGGGCACGGATGCACAGGCAGTGCTGCTGACAAACCTGGTCTTGGCGAACCCCCAAATATATGACAATATGTGTCTGGCATGTCAAAAGATAGATACTCACTCACACACACACACACACACACACACACACACACACACATAACACAGGTAATATTTAGGTATAGTATACACCAGGAAAGGGTAACGTGTCTGTTGGTTTATCCCACCCACCAGTTAAAGAAGACGATGAGACATCTGACGAGGAGACGTGGCGTTGTGAACATTTCCCACACTTTGCCTTGAGGCTGGTTCTTCTCAGTGCTTGATTTGGTAAATACGGAGGGAGGAAGATCAACGCCATTCACTTCCGCCGCCTTCCGGATTATCATTTCAGCTTCAGCATCCCTCCCACGTGACATCAGCCATCGTGGAGACTCGGGAATAAACCTGCGAGAAAGAGATTATATGATGACAAAATGCAATAATATCACCTGCAATTTCCATTCTTGCCTCGTACAATCATATGTTTCCGTCCGTGTTTGTACATGTAAACACTTGTCTTGACTTACGTGTGCTTGCGATGGGTGACAATGGGTAGGTTTTAAAAAACAACAACTGGTATCTTCACTAGTTGACAATGATTCATTTACAAAAGCTTATGTTATAGTCATAATTTCACAATCATCGCATGTTTCTGTCGTATTTTAGTCAGTATTATTTGTGACTTAGCGTCCACACGCACGCGTGAATCAATATATTGTGAGGAATAGTGCAAACCCGAGAAATATACACCATTACAAGCATCTTACATTTATTAACCTGCAAAACAAGACAAGCATATAAGTTAAACTTTGTATCGCACTAACCACCACATTATTAGCATCAGTGCTGAAGGGGCAGAGAGAGCCAGCTGCAAATGTTGCCAGTCTCGCAGAAAATAGGCAACGGCGCCGAGGATGAACAAACCAAGACACCAAAACAGGTCAATGACCATTCCTGCAATCACTCGCTTTGATGGTCCTATAAACTCCATCCCTGAAAGTAAGAAGAAATAATTTTCAGCACATAACTTGACAATAGATCTGAATACATGACACTTTTTATGAATACCAACTCTTTATTCTTTATATGACGTTTCAGAGCTAATTCTTGCTCCTTCATCAGGTGAATGCTGACTCGGGGAACAGAGTGAATATATATAGATAGAACATGTTTACGCAACGGGAAGTGGGAGAATGTACAACGGTAACAATATAATGACAAAGCCAAGAGGGGTGGATCTTACGAACAAAATTTCCGGATGACATACAACAAATCTGGTGAACAGATATGGGTGTTCCAGTAGAAACAATAAATGGTGATAATTACATGGACTGACCTATGACATATGCCACCATGTAGAGACCGGAATCAGCCATGCCCTCGGTGAACCTCAAGGCGTTAAAGGTCATCATATTGTGAGAAAAGGCTATTCCGATACCACAAGCAGAGTGGAGTAACACACCTAAAAAGAACGTTATTTTCCGACCAAACCTGAAAGTAGGAAAGTTCGTTGTATCTCGTAATAAACACACAACGTGGCTACAAGGACACCGAACATTGAGTGAAGATTTTTTGTATTCCCCAATAGGTAATTTTGTATGCAAGAACAGTATTCGAGTTACATGACTGCGTGCCAGCTGTATGTGAGAGGAAGATTCGGAGTTGGTGTCAGACTTTTACCACTTTGGTTTAAGTCACTAGCATGGGTTTGGTGCCGACAAACCTAATCGTGGGAACCAGGATTCGAACCCATGATCGCGGTTGTGGTACGTTAACGCAACTCTGCACGTCTCACATACCGGACCACCCATCCCATATTGTACTTTAGATAAAGTACCATGACTTGGATGAACCTGGCGAGAACCTAAGTAATAGATATTCAAACACACTCTTTTACTATTTGCTACGATGTAAATGCCTCTTCGACAGACCCACTGGTCAAAGGTACCTAGTGTTAGCCGATGTCTGGTCTAACATTGACAAACTTTATGGATGACAACTTCTTTTATGTCGTGAGTGCAACGTTTCGATAAAGGTTCCTATACTGTTGCCAAGCTTGACAGGTTTGTCATTATTGACAAACTGTATGGATAACAACTTCTTTTTATTTCGTGTGTGTGACGTTTCGATACAGAATCTTGTACAACTTTGACAATCTTGATCAAGAAACTGCATCGATGTTTGTCAACATTATACTTCCCAAATATGCCACTCATAGAAGGAACTCTGGGCCGCCCCAATGTCAGCAGTACGCATACACAAAACCCATACAACTTAAATATAACTCAAAGGGATCAACTTACAAATCCGACGACAAACCGAACACGAACGCCCCGGTCAGCCTACCCGCAAAAGCTATGGAGTTAGATGTGGCTCGCCATCCCTTGTTATCACACACAATGTTGAACTGCATAGAAACAAGTAAATGATAAAAATAGATTCTTTTCTGAGACAGAAGCACAACAATGAGTAGAAGTGACTTTTCTGAAGTATAGACGAGGCGTAAATATATTTTGTGTGACTATTGCACCCTTATGCCACGGCGTCCTTTGCCGTCCAATGACGTCCTTCCGCTGTTGCATTATGGTTGTCGTGGATTCGAACACCAGACTGCCTTTGTATTTATAAAACTTGCAAAAACAACTTGTAAAGAACACTTTGTAAAAGTTGTAAACGTGGATCATTTGTTTTTGAACTTCATAAACGCACTGTCCAAACAGGTATTAATTCCAGTAAATATTAATTGTGGATAGTGCAATTATGTTTGTGTTTCAAATGGAGATGACAACAGCTGGTAACACATGCAATTGCAAAGTCTATTGTTTACCTGACAGAAACCGGGAACACAGGGTATAACAAATTACACTGAATCGTATTGATGCGTGGAGATGTCGTGTCTACCATAAATAATTTTGGAAGCGTTAGACCTCCAATACTGTAACCTCGATTAACGTTTGAACTAGAGTGACATAACGCTATTAAGTCTAATCCTGGAGTCGCGTACCTTAGCCGTGCCTGGAGCATGTGGCCGCTAGTTCAAATCCAGGTGTAAAATCTGTGGCACATTTGACCTTAAATTATGAAATGTACCTTGTTAAGCGTAAATGTTTCATTTTTTCTGGGGTTGATATACAGCATTCCCATAGTGGTAATTGAAACTTACTTCTGACTGGGTTGTGGAAGTGAAGGTGGTTTTGTCGTACACCCAGGATGTACACTCTTGTGTCTGGTTGCCAGCTGTCAAGTTCTTGTACACGTTGCACTGTGACAAAGTCGCTACGCCGTCGTCATTGCGTTCCCAGGGGATACTGCCGTTCACTGTCATGCCATGACCTTGACCTTGGCTCTGGTAGGTATCATTGGCCAATCCTGGAACTGCACACCTGGATTCCAAAAATACGAGCTCTAAATTGTAGGAAAATGTTGAGTTAAATCAAATGCAAATCGTCCGTTTGGCACGCCAGGCACTCACTCATTAAGCAGTATCCTTGATGAATTGCTCTTTGATTCTATATTGATTCAGATTCATAATACATCTTACTTGAGTTCTAAAAGTGCTCTTTACAACTTACCTGAAATTCGGAAAAGCCATGGTAAATACAGGTAACAGCGACTGAAAGGCGCACGTGATGGCAGGTATGCACACCATCAGGTACATGCGTTTCTGATAGGGGCCAAACTCCCCCAAATGTTCTAATATTGTATCAAACTTCATTGTCACTTTAATCCCAGCAACTTCTTCGGGCAAAGGGATGGGCGAACTGACAGCTAGGTGTTCTGTAAGGAATATGTTACAATCATCATTGTAACTCCATATGTGGTGACATACACGATACCGAGCGGATCTGACCTTAATGCATACTTCGGTCTACACAAACTGGTCATAGATAGTCTTGTCACACACAAACACAACGCATGGATTATGCGTTTGGCTTTACGGTAACAGACAAGGAACGCGTACAAATGTGCCTCTGGAAGTTGAACTCTAGATGTGTCTCTGAAGACATACTTACAGTACAGCCTGTCCCGAGCTACATGACATTATCTCAATCTGGCTACAGTTGCCCAAGATGGCTGTGTCAGTGACATGGATCATTATTAATTATACTGATAACTGGACGCCCTGGTCGACACTGTTTACAGGCCGCCGTTGTATGGCAAGAGTAGGGTTAAATGTGGCGTTAGGCAATACCAAACCCGTGAAAATATTTGTGGTGGATGCTTGTTCCTTTCGCCTTGTGTCATGGTTAATGTATTTCAAGTGATGACAATTTTACGCCTTATGTTATCTTTTCGATGGAGACTGATAATTAATACGGTTTGAATTGAATGAGTAAGTATTATAGATGTTGGCAACACCGTTAGCTAAAACACATTAATTTCAAAAAATCCAAATAATAATATATGTCTATATAAAAAGAAATATCCCTTCTATATCAACTATACAAAGACACCTCTAAACGATAAACAAACACATGCTTATGATGTAGTTGCAATTGTACAATAGACTGTGCCTTTAGCAGAGATTTCTTATGGATGTGGAAAAGGTTTAATCGCTTTTATTTACCTGTATACTCCACCGTTGAAAAGACTGTAAGGCGATACTTGGTTCTGAGAGCTCTTGAGAAATGTGTTGTATAATTTGCATACATGTGGTCTGAGCCCGATCCCCATGCGTTTAGCTATCTAGGAAAGGCTGAGGTGGGCTGTATATCGACACCCTACCCCACTGGATGTCACTCCAGCAAATGGGTTGAGCGTCTCTGGGGAAAGATGACGGCCGGGAGTTCCATCACTAGCCGAGACATACCCTAAGAAATATGAAACTGTACTGAATGTTACTCTGCTCAGCATGAGGCATTCAGGGGATAAAGATAGGGTTGATCGGCTCGGACTCCGAGTACTGTGTTCGAGGTGGGTATTCATCAACTGCCGCACGGTATCTTACAGGGTTGACACCATAAAGAGCGGCAATACCTACACACAGGAACACTCACACTCATACATACCTATATAAGTGCAATACGTTTGAACGCGATAAATATGAAATGTATGTGCAAAAGGAAAACTGGCAAAATAGTTGCAAAAAGTATATGATGAAACCCATGACAATCAGTAATGACACCAGGTGTTCGCAAAAAGGGTAAGCATGTCCTCCCGGCAGCACCTGTCATTCACAGTATTTGCATGAAAAAGTAGCATTTATTGCCCGACACCACACAGCAATACTTCTGCCAACCCTGTTTCACCTCAAGACTCTAGCACAAAACATATTACAGTTTGAATTTTGTTTAACGCTGCAAACTGAAAACAAGTATATACCTGCGCTATAGCTAGTTTCATAGCTTTTTTTACACACGAAGAAGAATTTTACAGGTACTTCAACTATAAATGCAAGCATAAGAATGAGCACAACTTGTAGATCATCATCTAACACTTCTGTCTTTGTCACCGAAATAAAAATGAAGACTAGTATATTTCATATCGAGTGAATCGAAACCTTTGCGTTTGTTTGTTTTTCGTTTTTTCCACCTCAGCACTGACTCCTCATCAGAATGCCGTATAACCTATCTCTGCCATCTCGTTCGAGAGGTTCGCGTAGTCACGTGGTATCATGCAGTGTCTCGCGGTGTCATGCGGTGTCAGTATCAGTGTGATCCTTTTGTGGCCAGGCAGGAGAGGCGCAATGTGTTTATTTGTCAAACATACTGATGACATCGCAGGATAGGGAAAAAGTATTAGAATCAACAACGGGATAACAGTGACTTGGCAAAAATTCATCAGAAAGCACATATCGCATATGGGACGTAATAAGATATTAACATCGATTATTCATGTGTTTATGTGTTCACCATGCAGAGACCGCCCTCGTGAGGTGTAAAGCCCGAGACTATAATATTGTTGTAAAATTGTTTTAAGCATCATTTCAGATGAAAAAATGGGGCAATGGTTTATTGTCACTTGTCACGAACATAAAAAGTTATGCCCCAAGGTATTCCATCTCAGGAATATCGGCACCATCAGGCACCTGATAACCAGGGATGCTCTGCACAGCAGCCTTGGTCCGCTTCCTCATATTTTCTTGGCTAGACTAATGCAATAGTTTTTTTAGTCTGGAATATCACAAGAATCCATTCAAAGACTTCAACATCTACAGAACACTGCAGCACGCTTACACCCACGTTCTTCCACATACAAACTGTCCGAAAGACTATACACTGGTTGCCTATTCAAGCCAGGAAAGAATTCACAGTACAAAAACTCGCATATAGATGTCTATATGGTACAGCACCACCGTACCTCTGTGAGCAATATCACCCAACCAGAACACTAAGATCTGAAAGAGTTGAAAAGAACACTAAGTCTTGATGTTTTCAAGTCAGACGTAAAGACCCTCCTCTTTAAGAAATCTAGTGAGCTAGTCAAATCTGTAGCACTATGAGCATACCTTCTGGCGTGGAGTTTAGCGCATTACAAATGGACTCATCATTATGGTGCTGACACCAATGACGGGACGATTTCGGGATTCAATCTCAGAATAAGCGGAGCCAGGAATACAACTTTTGACGGCTCTGTGTTTCAGGTTAACCCTTCTTCGTTGTTTACCGACATCTTAACTAATGACTGTGGAAAAAAGCCAAGTTTCCATCCCTGCCTACTGTTGCTAGAATTACGATTTCTATCCCTTCTATTGGCCAATCAGATTCACTTAACTTGCATTTGCTTCAAACAAAATGGCGGCAAGCCTACAATCAAGATCTATTGCGTAAAGGAACTGGTCTTTCCTCGCGAAATACCTAATAAAAATACTTTAAAAGATTTGGGAAATATGTGTATACGTCCAGATGACGGTTGATGGCTTTGCCTATCTTTGCAATCCTTTGTTTTACGAACCAGATTTTGTCGGACCATGTTTAGATTCGTTAGTGAAGACAAAACCTAACTTGGAAATTCCCGTCCAGTTCAGCAAGAGTGAAGTGTTTTCAAGTGAGCGAACTCCCTTCAAGTGCTGTTACGCGGTGTCCTATATTTGTGACCCTTTGTTTGCAGACATGATCGTCCTGTGTTTATCTGACAAACAGGATGATCGTGGAAGATCGTACAAAAGTATTCAAAGGACTGTATCGTATCATATACCTTCTGTAAACATTCTCGTTGAACGATGTACCCATACTACCCCAGTCTGAGGTCAGTATTGGCAGGTGCTCTGTTGTGAAGTAATGCAGAACTGGGTAAAGTCAATAGAAATCTCATACACATGTGTGTACAACCTCATGTGAGCCCTTGACAAGGGCTGAAGCCGTGGCCTGTATGCATGCATACACAAGCACGCACGCACACAAACACGCACACACATGAGCCTACCTATATACATGTGGCAAGTTGTAAGTGTCGACCTGTTGTTACAGGTAAGGTGAACAGAGATCATATAGTATGTCAGCGAACATGTAAATGTCTAGCATCTTTGTATAGAGCAATATATGATGGTTTTCAGCAATTCCTTAGCATGATCACTGCTAACAAAGTGTTTGATAAGTATCTCATAGCTACACAATCAATGATCGCATTCACAAGCCACATCCGTGAGCTCCAAACAAGCACATAAAATATCAGATGGATGGCTATTCTTTTCTTCCTCCTTAAAATGAAGATTACATTGATATAAACATCATACGTTTTAAGAAAGGATATTACCATTAGAGTAATGCTTTACAATAATCTCACTGTTAGGAGGAATTATGGATATTTCAGAACATTACCGAAGAATACTGTACCAACTTGGAACTGGGGAGTTCACGGTCAACAGCAATTCTGACCAAATGTTGTAATTTAATTAATCTTTATAATGGGCAGGCATCCCTCCAAGGAGAAAGAACAAGAATATATCACCGCCTTCCATCACACGTCAACAAAACTATCTATGTCAAGAACGTTACGATATCGTGCATGATATAAAACATGTCTGGTAATGTCATGATTAAACGTCCCTTGATTCTGTAGGACGTACACCTGAATATTTTATTATGGCAATGTCAGTTAATCTCTGTTGTGTCTCAGGAACGAGAGTCCACAGTCTGTTTCATCTTGTTAAATGTGTAGAGATATTATCTTGTCTGTTATGCATTTACTAACTACATTGTAGACAGTTACTTCATGGAATTAGGTTTGGGTATTTTCTGCAAGCGAGACAGACCACAACCAGAAAGTTCATAAATAGATCAGTTTTATATAAAGACAATAGACACGCATACACGACACGACCTTGGCTCATCCCTTGTTTAATTGAAACAGATCAGACTTTAAATCAGCAAAGCATATACCTGACTATATAGAAGTCAAGGAGAAACGTGGTATGTTCCAGAGTTTCCCAGTAGTTCCTTGACTGTATGATTCATAAAATGGTTCGAGAGGTCAAACACGGTCAAGTGCATTCTCCTTGTCCAGAAAGGCACAACAGACTGGTGAATCGTGTTCGTTATTGCATGCAATACTTTCTACAAGTGAGAGAACTGCTGACTGAAATCGTTTCAAATGCCAAACTAGAAAAGAGGTATAAATCTTACATTTTCATTTGTCAACTTTTGAATTCTGTTCACTTTTCTCAAAACATTCAATATTTTATACTGGGCGCTTAGGTTCTTGAGCAAAACAATTATCAAAGCTACTTTCCATGCTACGCACACACAGATCTTTGAAATGTTGACCTAAAGTATTGGAAAAACTTTCTGGAAGGTTATATAATATGTTGCATACTGGACCTGTAGCTCCTACATTCTTTGCTGTAATCTTCAAACATTCACGTACATACATTTCCGATGCTTGGCGGTTTCCTCGTTACCATTGTCTTTCTTCTAAATCATTGCTCATATTAAGAAAACACGTGTGTGAACACCATGCTCAAAATTTCATCCATGCATAAACATGCATGTGCAAACTGAAAATCACGACCTTTAAGTCGGGACATGTCTTCATCTACATGTTTTGGAAGATTATATAGTTTAATCAAAGGAATATTTTGCTGACCTCTGCTGTTACTCTAATAGAACCTGTTTCCACAACCTGAATATTAAGCAGTGACAGGCTGAGGGGAAGAGGCTGTGCTACTTACTACCTGCTTGTATACATAGATGTGTCTGGTGACAGTAGGCAGGACTACTCTATCCCACAAGGCAGCATGAAGTTTGACGAAGTTCTAGCGCATCTTGGCGACTTTGGCTGGTATCAAAAGAGACTGTACTTTTTAATATGCTTACCAGCAATCATGAGTGGTTTGCAAGCCCTTTCGGTGGTGTTTCAGCTGGATATCCCAGATCACAGGTATGCATTCTTTACACGTCTGATATATTTCACAAACCCAGCGAAATCGATTAACACAAATCATTTAATGAAGACATTGATGACTTACTTTGACTCATGCTATTAATTGCAGTTTCTTGATCTAACTGCGAACCTATGTCCCATTTCAGTTGTGGAATAAAGTTAAAATCCCGTCGATGTTAACGTCCCTAAACCTGTGAATGCATATAACACCTGATGTTTCAAACACTTAATATCGAAACTATTTGATAGTGATTCATGAACGCATGCTAATGATAGAGTCAGACTTGCGCAAGGGCTCTTAGACTATTGAGTATTATCGAGACGGTTTTGTTGTTTTTATGTATTATACATAGTAAAACGGAACAATAACAACAGAAGAAGCATTTCATGTGTTAACACAGTGCAAGAGGCCTGCTACGGAACACTGTGATGACTAGATTATACTCAGAACAGAAGTGAATCACTCATGATCTGCCAAATTGGGGACAGGTTGTCAAGCCCTAGACAAGGCTGTCCCGAATGGGGGGACAGGTTGTCAAGCTGTAGGTGAAGCTGTCCCACAAGGGAACAAGCTGGCAAGCCCCAGACGAAGCTGTCCCAAATGGGGGACTAGGTTGTCAAACCCTAGATGAAGCTGTCCCAAATGGGGATAGATTGTCAAGCCCCAGATGAAGCTGTCCCACATGGGGGGACACGTTCTCAAGCCCCAGGTGAAGCTCTCCCAAATAGGAACAGGTTCTCAAGCCCCAGATGAAGTTGTCCCAGAAAGGGACAGGTTGTCAAGCCCCAGATGAAGCTGTCCCAGATGAGGACAGGTTGTCAAGCCCCAGATGTCTTTTTTCCGTCTCACCGTGGCGTTCTTTCATTGCCACAATAGAGTATTCACGTACACGCCTGTGTTGTGTACAACATCCATGTGACCTGGTTGCAATTATGCTTAATTTGACCCGACTGACAAGAGTGTCATACGGTCGTGTAACTGCGTGTCTGTCGTGTTCTGAATATTTTTTATTTGAAGATGATAGATTCAAGTACAGTTTCGATGGTCATGTTCATTTTGGGAACGAAAAACGATTTGTGTGACTGTGGAGTGTTTTCTGTATTGAGTATTAACTGATTCACTGGTTGATTTCCAAATCCAACCATTCAGTTATATATGCAGTAAGACGTCTTAACTCTCCAAAACGCTTTGCTATAGTGAGTGAGTATATCACTTCGCCGCTTTTAGCAATATCCCAACAATATCACGGCGGGGATCCCATTGTACCTACGTGGAGAATGGAGTCCGGGTCTTCATCGTGATGAGCGAACGCTTTAACCATGGGGCTACCCCAATGTTGCTGTAGGACTATGGGACAATTTGTTACAGGCACAGTTGGAGGGCAACGTACTCATGTTTCGCCATGATAAAGGCGATATAGCACTTAGAAGGCAGCCACCTCCTGGATGTCATCACATGGCTACAAAGTATGACAAGGTGCTACACGAGCATTACATATGACAACACCACGTGTTTCGTTTCACAGACAAACATTTCCCGACTAGTCTTGCAGTTTAAATTTGTATCAGGTGTCTTCCTCAACGTTATGTCAATATTTGAAATGTCGACCCCAGAGTATGATAAGTGTCGATCATCTGTCAAAACAGATTTCAAGGCAAATAGGTATGAACATACTATTTGGGATCACCGAAACTCAGTAGTGACACCAGGTGTCCGCCTAAAGAAGCTCATGTCGTCTTTGCTCACACATTCTTCACAAAAAGTTGTTGTTTGTTGTCTGACAAAGCACAGCAGTGTTTCCACGCGAAAGCGTCTGTAAACAACTGTGTATTCAGAGATGTAAAACATGCTTGTTTAACCTCGACCTTGGCGGATCTCTACGCAAACTATATTGCATAACTGTTCTGGATGTGCGTCATACAGTCTGTAGGTAGGCAGTTCCAAGTTGTGGTTGTGTTATATAGTAATGTTCTGGATTTCACATGACCTGTATAGTCGAGAGTATATATAGATTTATCTCACAAATTTAAAGACTTCTTTCTCTACAATAACAATTCATGGTACGTCATGTTGCTAGTACGTAATGGTACGTCATGGTGTTGACTGTACGAAGGGTGGTACGTCATGGTGTTGACAATACATTGGGGGTACTTCGTGGTGATAACTGTACGTGGGTGGTTATGTCGATGAAAGCACGTGGGTGGTATTTCACGTTGCTGACAGATCGTGGATGATACATCATGGTGCTGACTATACGTAGGTGGTACGTCGTGGTGCTGATTATACGTAGGTGGTACGTCATGGTTTGATTATACGTAGGTGGTACGTCATGGTGTTGACACTACGTACATGATACGTCATGATGCTGACTATATGTAGGTGGTACGTCATGGTGTTGGCTGTACGTAGGTGGTACGTCATGGTGTTGTCTGTATGCAGGTGGTACGTCATGGTGTTGACTATACGTAGGTGATACGTCATGGTGCTGACAGTGCGTACATGGTACGTCATGGTGTTGAAATTACGTGGATGGAACGTCATTGTCCGTTATAATCGTTAGGGCGAGCCAAATCTACTCATGTTTTATTTTTTTTTGGTTTTTCTTAAATACATCCGAAAAAGCTTAATTAGCAGAGAGTGTCCTGATAAGAGATACTGTGACCTGATGTCATCTTGTACACAAAGGTGTACTCATACTGTCAGATATGATGTCAGCCCACAATACCGTTTATCTTTGACTGCAGTGTCAGCAATACATTTCGTGTCTAGGTACAGCTAGTTTGCTCGAACAACTCTCAACTTCTAATAAAACATGCCTGCTCCAGCGATCTCCTACGATTTTGGCTCGGCTGGCAAGTTCTTATTGTATGTTTTCTGGCTTCTTAAACACAACCCTCAACAGTTTTCCAAATATATGACTAAGTTCTGTATAGTCTGGACCAGACAATCCAGTGTTGGACATCATCAGTCTATGCTCTCAGAACAGGGTGATATGCATCAGCAGTCCTGACCCCTCGATCTCTTGCGACAAGCATGGTTTGCTGAAGATCAGTTCTAACCCTGGTGGTTGCGGATGGGGAGTTTGGATTTCTTCTCCGAGTTGCTTTTTCTCTGCATTATTGGTGGTGGAAGTGACACTATTGGTTCTTTGTGCTGGCACTTGACCAGCATAACCGGAATGCGAAGTAAACCTTTCATCAAGATACTAACAAATATAGATCCATATTCTCACATCACAGACATTATGATGAGTTTCATGTTTCAGGCGTGAATGAAAGTAGTTCAGGTAACGCCCAAGTCCCCGGCCGTTACTCCGGGTAACATATTCTGCTCGCAGAAGCAGATCGAAATATGAAAGTTAACATATACACTTCAACATAATAGCTGCTTAATGGGAGCAGATTATGAAGATGGTGGATAGTGATCAAGTTTGTTGTTTAAACCCACATTCAGTAATATTCCAGTTGCATGGCGGTGGTCTATAAATAAGCTAGCCTGGACAACAGGGTCGAGTAACATTACAAGGCGACCTGGGACACAATGACACGCAGGAAGAATTCAGCGAACCTGACACCAGATCACGTTGTAGGATGTTTACTGTCCAGGGTCATGTTTGCCCAAGTCGTTCGTGCTCGCCGTACGCTGTTGCGTCCCTTTGGGGCCGAAGGAACCCATGATTTGGGTTTGATTCCCGGTTGGCCCTGATTATGTGTCTCTTTTTTCATACGCCAAACTGGCAGACGCACGTACTTTGGACTTCTTCTCCACGCCCAGCTGACTCCATGATGTAGCTAAACTAACACGGTGTTAATCAAACTGGTTCACTCAATTTGATATATAAGTTTATATTGAATTGATATCCATATCATATATTGAGTAATGACTGCATTATAGATAGAGCCTTTGTGTATTCATATGCATCTATTTCTTCTACAATGTTGCCGGGTAGTTTAAACAGTTTGGTAGATTCTACACCAGCTTAGGATGACAATGATTACGTCAACAAATACTTAAACAGGTGCTCCCTTGGGGTTAACGACACCTACCAGGTGCAGGATGCTCATCATTCTTACCTCATCAACATGTCCATCCCCTGGGAGACAGACAGAGACAAGCAGGTGCTCTCCTCCTGTAAAATGTACCAGTACCCTCAAAATGGCAGCCAACCAAACAACCAGACAGCTCCGTGCAGCGCTTGGGTGTTTGATCGGTCCACGTATGAATCAACGCTGATCGAGGAGGTAATGTCTTTAAAGCAAAAATATGTCTTTTGTTCGCTTGGACTTTTGTAGGTCTATTATTGAGTGAGACGTTGTTACTGAGTCTGAATGACGCAGACACACGATAAGCAGCTAAAACTTTGAAGTGGCAATTTTTTTATGAGATTATTTACTTCCGAAATCAGAACATCCCCAGATTGTTGAAAGTAAAATGGAAGAGTCCTGTTTTTTCATTACAATTTCTTGAATAGTACGTAAATATATAATCACAATCCTCGTATACTAACCTCTCCTCACAAATCATATTCTTTCCTGAGCCGGTGATGGTACTAATGTATGTGACATATTCGAAACATCTCCAGAATGAAATGCATTTATATCAACTGAGACATTAACAAGCCCGTGTGATACATATCGTGTGTATGTCTCTGTCTTGTTTCATTAGTTCAACATAGTCTGTGAAGACAGTATTCTGAGGTCACACGCAAACATGGCGACATTCGCGGGGCAGATGGCTGGAACTCTCGTTATGGGACTTTTATCAGACATGTGAGTGGTGCCATTTAACTTAGCATTAAAACGAGGATTTCGTGTACATACATGTACAGTACGTGTACAGTGCGGGTGTAAATGCCTACACATCGGGTTGTTATATCCAAGTTCACCACACAACGAACTGTTATGTACATGTAACAGGTTAGCAAATTACAAATCGGATTTCATGGTACATCGTTTGAAGCATGTTCTAAGCTATTGCAACTTAGTCAGTTGTTTGGTATTCTACATCGGACTTTATATTCTGAGTTAGCGTGAGGATGTGGATTAACTACATACAGTGATTAACAAAATCTTTATTATGTTTCAATCGAAACATGCAATTGAAACGCAGTATTTGCATTTATAAAAAAGCAGTAGTTACTATAATTTTAAGAATGCGACAAAACCACGATGTTTATATTTGTCAGGTTTGGGCGCCGACCTGTCTTCATGTTCAATGCTGTGTGTGTGGCGATCCTGAGTATCAGCACTGCGTACTCTCCTAACATCTACGTCTACATGGTTCTCCGAGCGCTGTCCAATATGACGAGGATAGCCTGTTTCACAATTTCCTTCGTTCTGGGTAAATATGTGCTATACATATCACCTCTTTCCTGTATCTAGAAAACAGAAGTGAATTTAAGAATCATGACCTATTTCAACTTTATGTGAGAAAGTTATAATTGGAGTTCAATCTATGAAAAGCCGAACATGCAAGTCAGTAATAGCAATTGCTAATATATACTACCGACAAAAAATAAGGGAACTAAGAATTTGAATGCAGCTAACGTTGAGGTGCACGTGTGAAATACCCTGGCGTTGCAGCTGAACGCAACATCCAATCACAATGAAATTCCACATGATGCATAAACAACACGTGATGCACATGCACACAGAAGCTAAACTGTATCCACCCATTGGAGAACTCACAATCACTAATGCAAGTGAGGTGAACACACCTTGAAAAATGCCTCTGAGGCAGTATCTCAATGAACAGACAAAATGGAGAATTGTGGGTATGATAGAGGGGGGAACACCACTGTGCCAAGTTGCCCGAATGTTGGGTAAATCTAAAAGTGTAATTGCACGCCTGTGGGACAAGTACCGTCAAACGGGTGGGGTTGCAATGAGACCTGGGTGTGGTAGACCAAAATCAACGACACCTAGACAGGATCTTCTCATTACATTAATGTCCCTACGCAATAGGTTCAAATCAGCACCTGCTATCAATAGGAAATTCCGTACAACTTGACGACGAATTTCATTATCAACCGTTAAGGACCGACTCTATCAAGCCCGTCTGAACGCCAGGCGGCCTTTGAAGCGTGTCACCCTCACAGCTCACCATAGGCACCAAAGATTGGTGTGGGCTGGGCAGCATCAGGGACGGGCTTTGCGCTACATCATATTCATGAGTCAAGATTTGGCCTCTGATTCACAGATGGCAGAAAACATTGTTGGCACCGTAGCGGTAAGCAGTATGCCAGAGCGGCAATTATTGACCACAGTGTCATGGTGTGGGGCGGTATTACACATGACAAGCGATCGGGTCTGGTCATCGTTAATGGACAATTGACTGGTCAGTTATATGTTGACGAAATTTTGCGTCCTGCCGTGGCTGCACTGGCTAAAATTATCTGCAGAAAAATTTTATATTCCAAGATGATAATGCCAGACCACATCGTGCCCAAGTCGTCACCGCTTATCTCCGACATTGGACTGGCCCTTTAAGTCCCCAGACATGTCCCCATTGAGCATCTGTGGGACGTTCTCGGCCGGAGGGTGTACGCCAGAGATCCCAGCCCAGCTTGGGGTAGCTCTTCAGGCGGAATGGCGGGCAATGCCACGGGCAACCATCCGGAGGTTAATCAACAGTATGCCATCAAGGTGTCGTGTATGTGTCGCCCAACATGGTGGACACACCAGATATTGAACTTCACGCCCGAAATTGATTTTGTGGACATTTAGAGCAATTACACATTCACTGTCATTTCATCAGTTCCCTTATTTTTTGTCGGTAGTATATCTCATGTGGAATCTAAACACTAGTTTTAACACCCATGTCCATGAGTCGTCGACAGCAAGTAATAGTCGGTCTCGGTTTTCTATGTAAAGAGCCAAACATAAAGACAATTATACAAAGGAAACACAGAAAATCAATAAAGACACCAGGTGGTCGCTAAAAATGTAGGCGCGTCCTCTTTCGCCAGCGGGACACGTCACCAGCACATTCTGCATGAAATGCTTAATCAATAGAATATACCTTTACTGAAAGTTAACGTTCATCGTAAGTTTGGCTATATTTAGATACTATTTGTCACGATCGAATCGGATAGTATAGACTGGTTGTTCTCTGGCATTGACGTTTTGTATTAAAGAAAATGACCTGCTCTCATTAGTACAAGACAGCAAATATATTTACCATTACTGTTTACAAAATATGTGTTAAGTCTAATCATCGAAGCTGACACATATGCTTTGTTTAATTTTTTTAGTAATGGAACTGACGGGACCTTCCAGAAGAGTGTTTGTGGGAATCATCGTGGAGATATTCTGGTGCATTGGTCTGTTTGCCTTGAGTCTTTTTGCCTACTTTGTCCGAAACTGGCAACATCTCCAGCTTATCGTTGCTTGCCCCACTGCTCTCTACATTTTGTTTTATTGGTAAGCTCTCTTATTTCGGTTGTAAGGTTGTTTCCTCTAAACGTAGATAAGGGATCGTAAAGTAAACATGACTCTCCAAGCATTATAACAAAGCTCCTATGCAAACCCTGTCAAAATGCACCTGCCGCACTATGTATGGCTATACACGTGCGGAATGTGCCATTCCAAGCTATAGACTATAGGCCTGCTGAGTGAGTGAGTGAGTGAGTTGGGTTTTACGCCGCTTTTAGAAATATTCCAGCAATATCCCTGCCCGTTGCGACCAGAAATGGACTCCACACATTGTACCCTTTGGGGAATGGAACCCGGGCCTTCAAGGTGACGAGCAAACGGTTTGACCACTGGGCTAAAACACCGCCCACATGGGCCTGATGAACACTGGTGACAGTCCGCGTTCCATAGCCAACACGTTCGATATTTCACAGTCTATGATTTGCAGACAACAGAAAAGGTACCAACAAACCAAAAATGTTGACTATGGATACAGGTCCAAACTTCTTCCCCGTTCTGGGACATGATAAGGAGACGTGTACTTCAATGGCATAGACCGACGACATAGCCCCACACCCCCACCCCCACCCCCTCTTTTCCTGAAAGTTTATTAAAAGACCATTGATACTCTCGTGGAAATGAAGTGTGCATCCCCTCTTTTTCAAAAGTGTGCAACACCCCAACCCCCATTTCTCGAAAAGCTGTATCCTCCCCTGGACGACCACGCTGACTTAGTTGAGCAAGCTCTGGATTAGGATCGTCAGTCGAAATCACCTGCGCAATTCACATCTTATCTCTACCAACCTTGTTTAACATATCTATATATACGTACTATTTCTAAAACAGGATTCTTCCTGAATCTCCAAGATGGCTGATATCACGTGGTCGCATAGAAGAAGCTCAAGTTGTTATCAAGAAAATTGCGTCCGCGAATGGCGTTGAACTTCCGGACGGGATGTTGGAGAAGTTAACAGTGGACGAGGACAAGTCCGTGAGGGTGACACAGATGTTCACAACGCCGTACCTGCTGTTCATTACACTCGTCATCTTCTACAACTGGTATGATGTAAACAACTCATCAACCTTAATAAAGCACTGTACTTTAACAGTGAGGGAAATCGCATTGACTTTAGATGGTATTCCAGTCATATATATTGTGTAAGACAATTCAGGATTAATGATTTTTGTTGATACTTAAGTAAGAAATAACCACATAATTTCATTACAATAATCTGCAAACATATTCATGATCCCTTTCTGTTGGATATGTGTGTTAATAATTTATATTTGATAAATAATACACTTTTGTAAGTTACTTATGGCAAATTTAATTTATATAAATAATTGTATTAAACGTCATATGTCGATGTTTAAGTCAAAAGGTTTAAAGGAGGACGATTCATGCTTGAGGTATTGATCAGTTCCAGTGTACTGACCTTCAATTTTACCCTGAGCAACGGACTAGGATGAGCTACTGAATAATTACATTAGTACATTCTCTGAACCTTGTTTTTGAACATTACCGAAATCCCATTCATGTTTTATCTTGAATCTTGTCTGTAATATGCCATTTTCAGGTTTGTTGTCAGTATGGTATACTACGGTCTGGGCTTGAACGTCCAGAACCTGAGCGGCGACATTTACGTCAACTTCACCATCGCCAACATCGTGGAGCTCCTGTCGTACATCATGTGTGTCAGCATGTTGGACAGACTCGGCAGGAAGTTCCTTCAGTGTGGCTGCATGCTGATTGGCGGAATTGCCTGTGTGGCTACATTGTTCCCCGTCATCTATGGAGATTCGTGTGAGTTGCGCAAATGCTGGTAACGTCGAATAAACCTCGAAAGGTTGGGTTGACCTGTAGGGCCTGCGGCTTCTAAAAGTAACCGTATGCTTGTAAAAAGTATCCGTATGCCTGTAATAAGTATCCGTATGCTTTTAATAAGTATTGTAATAAGTATCCGTATGCTTGTAATAAGTATTGTAAAAAGTATCCGTATGCTTGTAATAAGTATCCGTATGCTTGTAATACGTATTGTAATAAGTATCCGTATGCTTGTAATAAGTATTGTAATAAGTATCCGTATGCTTGTAATAAGTATTGTAATAAGTATCCGTATGCTTGTAATAAGTATCCGTATGCTTGTAATAAGTATTGTAATAAGTATCCGTATGCTTGTAATAAGTATTGTAATAAGTATCCGTATGCTTGTAATAAGTATTGTAATAAGTATCCGTATGCTTGTAATAAGTATCCGTATGCTTGTAATAAGTATCCGTATGCTTGTAATAAGTATTGTAATAAGTATCCGTATGCTTGTAATAAGTATTGTAATAAGTATCCCTATGCTTGTAATAAGTATCCGTATGCTTGTAATAAGTATTGTAATAAGTATCCGTATGCTTGTAATAGGTATTGTAATAAGTATCCGTATGCTTGTAATAAGTATCCGTATGCTTGTAATAAGTATTGTAATAAGTATCCGTATGCTTGTAATAAGTATTGTAATAAGTATCCGTATGCTTGTAATAAGTATCGTATGCTTGTAATAAGAATTGTAATAAGTATCCGTATGCTTGTAATACGTATTGTAATAAGTATCCGTATGCTTGTAATAAGTATCCGTATGCTTGTAATAAGTATTGTAATAAGTATCCGTATGCTTGTAATAATTATTGTAATAAGTATCCGTATGCTTGTAATAAGTATCCGTATGCTTGTAATAAGTATTGTAATAAGTATCCGTATGCTTGTAATAAGAATTGTAATAAGTATCCGTATGCTTGTAATAAGTATTGTAATAAGTATCCGTATGCTTGTAATGTAATAAGTATCCGTATGCTTGTAATAAGTATTGTAATAAGTATCCGTATGCTTGTAATAAGTATCCGTATGCTTGTAATAAGTATTGTAATAAGTATCCGTATGCTTGTAATAGGTATCCGTATGCTTGTAATAAGTATTGTAATAAGTATCCGTATGCTTGTAATAAGTATCCGTATGCTTGTAATAAGTATTGTAATAAGTATGCTTGTAATAAGTATTGTAATAAGTATCCGTATGCTTGTAATAAGTATTGTAATAAGTATCCGTATGCTTGTAATAAGTATCCGTATGCTTGTAATAAGAATTGTAATAAGTATCCGTATGCTTGTAATAAGTATCCGTATGCTTGTAATAAGTATTGTAATAAGTATCCGTATGCTTGTAATAAGTATCCGTATGCTTGTAATAAGAATTGTAATAAGTATCCGTATGCTTGTAATAAGTATTGTAATAAGTATCCGTATGCTTGTAATAAGTATTGTAATAAGTATCCGTATGCTTGTAATAAGTATCCGTATATGCTTGTAATAAGTATCCGTATGCTAATAGTATCCGTATGCTTGTAATAAGTATCCATATGCTTGTAATAAGTATTGTAATAAGTATCCGTATGCTTGTAATAAGTATTGTAATAAGTATCCGTATGCTTGTAATAAGTAAATAAGTATCCGTATGCTTGTAATAAGTATTGTAATAAGTATCCGTATATGCTTGTAATAAGTATTGTAATAAGTATCCGTATGCTTGTAATAAGTAAGTATTGTAATAAGTATCCGTATGCTTGTAATAAGTATTGTAATAAATAAGTATCCGTATGCTTGTAATAAGAATTGTAATAAGTATCCGTATGCTTGTAATAAGTATGTAATAAGTATCCGTATGTAATAAGTATTGTAATAAGTATCCGTATGCTTGTAATAAGTATTGTAATAAGTATCCGTATGCTTGTAATAATCCGTATGTAATAGAGTATCCGTTGTAATAAGTATTGTAATAAGTATCCGTATGCTTGTATAAGTATTGTAATAAGTATTGCTAATAAGTATCCGTATGCTTGTAATAAGTTGTAATAAGTATCCGTATGCTTGTAATAAGTATTGTAATAAGTATCCGTGTAATGTAATCTTGTATTGTAATAAGTATCCGTATGCTTGTAATAAGTATTGTAATAAGTATCCGTAATAAGCTTGTAATAAGTATCCGTGTAATAAGTAATCCGTATGCTTGTAATAAGTATTGTAATAAGTATCCGTATGCTTGTAATAAGTATTGTAATAAGTATATGCTTGTAATAAGTATCCGTATGCTTGTAATAAGAATTGTAATAAGTATCCGTATGCTTGTAATAAGTATTGTAATAAGTATCCGTATGCTTGTAATAAGTATCCGTATGCTTGTAATAAGTATTGTAATAAGTATCCGTATGCTTGTAATAAGTATTGTAATAAGTATCCGTATGCTTGTAATAAGTATCCGTGCTTGTAATAAGTATTGTAATCCGTATGCTTGTAATAGGTATTGTAATAAATATCTATCCGTATGCTTGTATCCGTATGCTTGTAATAAGTATTGTAATAAGTATCCGTATGCTTGTAATAAGTATCCGTATGCTTGTAATAAGTAATAAGTATCCGTATGCTTGTAATAAGTATTGTAATAAGTATCCTATTGTAATAAGAATTGTAATAAGTATCCGTATGCTTGTAATAAGTATCCGTATGCTTGTAATAAGTATTGTAATAAGTATCCGTATGCTTGTAATAAGTATCCGTATGCTTGTAATAAGAATTGTAATAAGTATCCTTTTGCTTGTAATAAGTATTGTAATAAGTATCCGTATGCTTGTAATAAGTATCCGTATGCTTGTAATAAGTATTGTAATAAGTATCCGTATGCTTGTAATAAGTATCCGTATGCTTGTAATAAGTATTGTAATAAGTATCCGTAAGTATCCGTATGCTTGTAATAAGTATCCGTATGCTTGTAATAAGCATTGTAATAAGTATCCGTATGCTTGTAATAAGTATTGTAATAAGTATCCGTATGCTTGTAATAAGTATCCGTATGCTTGTAATAAGTATTGTAATAAGTTTCCGTATGCTTGCTTGTTGTTTAACTCAGCAATTTTCCAGCTGTATGACGCATGTCCGCAAAACATCGTGTCTGGACGTAAATCGTATGAGGCAACCAACGTAATCGGGTGGTTAGACTCGCTCACTTGATTGATACATGTAATCGTATCCCATAGTAACGTTACGAAATTGAGGATTAAGCCTTTATGCAGAACCCGCCCTGATATTGCTGGAATATTGCTAAAAGCGGCGTATAACGCAACTCACTCACACTTATGCATAACGCAGTGTGTTTTATTGCTATAAATGCTTTTCGTTGCAGCACTAGACTGGGTAACAGTCGCATTATCCATGATTGGTAAGTTCGGCGCCTCTGGATCATTCGCTATTGTCTACGTATACACGACTGAGCTCTTTCCTACCATGGTGCGAAACTCCGGACTTGGAGTTAGTTCCTTCTGCGCCAGGATTGGAGCGACGGTATCCCCTTACATTGCAGATTTGGTAAGATACGGCCACGAGCCAACTTTTTTTAAGCCGAAATACATTGGTCATAAAGATCGATAATAATAACTAGTCAAGATTATAATAGTAAGTACTCAATATAGATCTAAGAGACACATGTTAGTGCTTGGTGCTGAATACAATTCAATACAATATACAGAAGCTTAAAACCAAGGAGGATTTAACTGGAAGCCAATGCAATGATTCAACACTTGCGGGATGTGAGTTTGCTTGAAAAATATGAATCTGATAGCGATTCATAAACAAATGCGTATGGTATTCTCGAAAAAAATGGGAGACTTCAGAAATGTGAATTTTGTGTGTGCAGATTCATCAATGCCCTGCCACATGAAGGGCACACTTCTGGAGGCCTCTTAAAATCTTGTACATCACCACAATCTATTTCAAATCAAACCATTTTCGCAAAGCAAGACTTACATCCAGCACACAGTACCTCGATTATAAACGTGCGTGCTCATTGCTAATACGACATGCTTGCAACTTAGCCTATGGTAAAAAACAAGATTTATAGATGTCAATTTCTTTATTGTGAATAACACGACGTTTCGGTGTGTATGCTTGCTCCTTTATCAGGTGAATATAAGTAGACTGAAGTTTTGAGTCCATGGCCTGTGGCTTGCAGGGTGACATCTAGGAAGGGGAGTTGATGATCGTTCTCTGTTTCCATGGTGAACGTGATTCTAGGATGCTGGTCGTTTAGATGTTGTCGCAGGTGGTCGGGGTCGTTGTGACCTGATGAAGGAGCAAGCCTTCACTCCGAAACGTCGTGTTATTCACAATAAAGAAGTTGAAATCCATAAATCTTTCTTTTGTTATGCATTCCACTTCTAAATGCCCTTCAAAGATTTAGCCTAAGGTGTTTGGCGGGAGCTTTCGGTAGAGCAGGACATGCTTATCCTTTTCGCGAACACCTGGTATCATTACTGACTTTCAGTTCCCCATTCATAACATTTTCACTGCTATAAGTCTCTATTCACCAAACGGAAGTATTTCTTTCTGAGGTTAGTCAAGACTGGGTATACTTTTGCACGGACGTTCTATATTTATACTCTTCAATTTTCGTCTTTGAAAAAAGGGTTTCCGGTGATATCTGAAGTTATTCTCTTTTAATGAATAGGGTGTAATAGTTGGCGGTGACCTGAAGGTGGCGCTGCCTCTCATCGTGTTTGGAGGTCTGTCCATTGCCGCAGGCGTGCTGGCTCTGTTCCTACCAGAGACTCTGAGAAGAAGACTTCCGGAGACAATAGAGGATGCAAAGAACATGCGAAAGTATGTACCTTTAAGTTATGATAATGATCGCATGTAACACTGATGTCTGGATCAGAAATCTAAATAACAGAAAATAATATTTACAAATTGAAAACATCATTGCACTGCGTAAGACCGTATACTTATGTAATTCGTAAGACAGTTTACTTATTCTATTCATAAAATATAAGGCATACTAGATGAAAAAAAATAACTGTGCTTCATATAAATTCCAATTCAAAATATATATTCTGAAATCAAATTCAAAACATACTCATGAAAACAGCTACTCAAGGTTGTGTTTTACGGTTTGCTAGGGTATTTAACCTAAGACCATGTTGAATATGTCACTCTAACGCTTGCGTTACTCAACGTTGTCAGTTCGAAGGGTGTAAATAACATGAGGTGGCGTCACAACTTTTTTAAGAATACATCTCATTATTGTTAATGGCAATGATATTGTTAATTGAATTGTTACACCATCCCTCCATGAGGGCGTGTCGCTCTATCTCAGGTTACCAAGTATGGGCTTTGTCGATGAGGTGATGATTATTGGCCGAGTATTGTGACACTTACTTTGAAGCACAGTTACTTTTTCCACTAGCGTATATTCCAACTCCTTGATTTCAGAAAACTGACAACATTCTCACAATCTACATAGTTATTGGTCACTGTACCATCTTTGTCACAACCTTGTCGAGATATTCGCTTCAAGCTATATGCCAAGACCACATGTCAGTATTGCATGTACCAGATTTTGATTTGGTAGTACCATAGCTGCCTTAAATAACTCTACAAGAGATATATATATTTCTAGGTCTGGCCAATGTTACCAGCAAATCCTTATTTTTGCGATTGGCCACAATCCCTAATACAATGAAATACTCCTCCCATTATATTTCTGAAAACCCATTTGTCCTCAAACTTTCGGAAGTGCGGGACACCTTGAAGAAAGGTATTTGTATTGGCAGGCCGACTGGCGAGAATGTTTTGCTTTGCTTTTTTTATATACATAGATATTTTACGTATTATTCAACTCATCTGAACCTAATTCAACTATTTTAACGGTTTTAACGTAACTCAACCAATGTTATAGCGTTAGTATAATACTTCGTCAGGGGATGAAAACAGTTCTTATGTTATGAAGGTGTTTACACGTATCCTGACACGTGTTATGAAGGTGTGTTTACACGTATCCTGACATATATTTAACTTGATTCAGTTTACTTTTTATTACTATTATTGGATATTTATACAGCGCACATATCAATGCACCAGTGCATGCTCAAGGCGCTGGTATTGTTTATACTTTTATCATTGTATAAAGAAAATCGACCCATGGTAAACCATAATCACAAATGTGTAACTAGATTATCAGGACACATAATTCAATATGCTTATAAACATAATTCATCTTTTTTTGAACATTATTAAACATTTCACCTTCGGCAAGCAAAAATTTCTTTCCTTAAAACTCATTTCCTGGTTATCACAACACCAGATATAAGTACAAGTAAGTATAAGTACGTATAAGTCCACTTATTTCTTCACGAGGTCTTTTAGTAACGCTATAAATAAGTAGAATTTAGTTAATTATGTTTAATTTTGTTTCATAGATACACATTCATGTATTTGAGGATATGAAACGGTGTCACACATTGGCATGGCAAGGAGCAACTGTTGGCCTGCCCATTGGCGGCGCATGTCCTCTTCCATGGTGTATGAAAAGAGCATGTGTAGGGTTGTAAATATTCTTAGCCGTGGCGAGCCACAGCGAGAAGAGTTTCTTAGTCAATAGGTTTACGGAATTAAAACGGGATGTCTTCAAAGCAGAAGTTTCCCTATCTTGAGAGAAGCTGAATTCACATCATGCTGATTCAACAAGACTCAAAGATTTACTTAAATTATTGTGCCACATCCACTGTTTCAAGCTGTTCACATACATTTACTGAGGGACGAATTTTACATCAGAAATAACTTCTTACTTGACACTAAAACTGAAAAACATTCTGGATTCCAAAACCTCCATAGCAACACGTAAATCTCTGTCTCAAAGATGAACCATATCTCTAATGAACTAATGAAGGACTTTACAGAAAGAACTTAATACTATGTGGATGCTCAAATATTGAGAGGGTTTGAATGAATCTTTGTTGTCCACTACATGTATATCGATGAGCTGATGCCATTCAATAATCGCCCATAAGCTACCTACCTCCCTCTGATTTAGCCTACGAGCTAGAAATATAATTTAGCTTTGAAACACACGTCCCTCAAGCACCCCGCTCCCATGTCTGACATATCTTATATACTTGTGATTAAAGATTCTACACGGAACGTTCACTGGTTCAGTAAACGGGTGTCTAGCGAGAAGGTGCATGTGTGTAGTATTTCCATTTAGATACTTCCATGAACTCCTGCTTTATATACGCTCTCTATTTCAACAATTCATCTGTTTAATAGACAAGTCGATTTCTTCACAGAGCAAGGAAGACAAACTACGCGCTTAGCATGACGCCCGAAAAATCCAACTCCGCGGATGTGAAGCTGGAAAACTTCAAATCAACTGCAAACAGTTTGTAGACTCCCCGACACAGATATATATATCATGTATACTGACAGCTTTAATGTAATTTGAATTCGTTATATAATTCAAAATCTGGGACATAATGCTTCGTGACAAATATTCAAGCGTTCAAGAGTCACTTTGACAGTATATGTCACAGACATATTAGTGGATTACCTCTACAGTGGGTTCAAAGGAGAGACTGGCATTAACCTGTGTACGCTCTGGAGTATGCTTCAAGATGGGATGTCACTGACAAACATAACGGTGAATGCAGATAGTGGTGTGGATGTCAGGTACACAGAGGTTTGGTTACCTCCGCAGTCTCAAGTTGTGGACGTTGTTGAACATGGCAAGAGTTTTTCCCATAGGTCAGCCATGGACGGACGTCATTCTGATAAGCCGACGTTCCACAACTGTATCTCTTATGATGACGAGCATGGGCTGTTTCCATTTCTGCATTTCACGTCATTCCTACAGGACAAGCAGGAATGGTTTTGAGACATCCCTGCGTATGGCAATCCAGTGGCGTTATGATTGTTTGTGAGTTCTGCGCACTCACGGGACATGGATTATACAGGGTTTACATATGCACAATGAACATCATGTCAGCCAACAAGTGTCTTAATACGAACTCCGACTCCGTAAAAGATTCTTGGTTCTACTTCCGCCAAGTTCAAAGTTAATCAATTTGCGATTTTAGTGTCTCAGTATATATAATTATTTTGTACATTTCAACCAGAAAACAACGTCACATGCATTAGCTAGGGTCTTCACATATATGTAATGACATGTATAATTGTTGTATGCGGAAGCAGTCTCTAAATAATCGGTATGGTTATATGCTATTATCACAAAACAAAGAGTTTGCGATACATGGTTGTATTGTTGTCCAATTGATTGACAAAATTAAACATATTATGACGATGGTAGTATATTCTCTGGCTGCTTGTCTCATAATTTTGCACCGTTGGAATGAACAAATATGGAAAGTGAGTGTCGAAAAGAGGCATATTGCCGAGGAACACCTGAGTGTGAGTTAGCTTGGTTTGACGCTAGTAGGTTTAAACGTTTTCCAGTTACATCACAGCGTGTCAGCTGAATGTGAGGGGGGGAGCCCGAAACAATACAGGTCTCAGATGTTTAATTCTATGATGAAACCCACAAGCACGGGTTCGGTGCTGACAAATTAAATGACAATAAGATCCTTTGTCACAGCGTGGAACGTAGCACATGCATGTGACCACTGAAACCCATGTGACCATACTAGCGTTATATTGTTATGCTGATCAGGTAAACACCGACTTACATTTACATTTTGACCACTTCAGATGTTGACTCTACGACTTACAGAAAATAGGTCATGCCTTAGGCTAGGTTCACGTACGAGTACATTTATGAGTGCAAACAACCAATGAAGTCCAGGACATTTCTAGTTCCACTAACCTTGCCTACAATGTCTTTCACACAACCTATTGTCCCAGTTTTATCCGATATTTGCGGACCAATGCTCGGAAACCGAATATTCCTTTATAACATTATAGGTCATAAGAAAGGTACGATACTTTATGGATAACAACTTCTTTATTATATTATGATGAGACTTTTCGTTCCGAAACGCCGCATCATAATATAATCAAGAAGTTATCAACTTCTAAAATGCTAATCAAATAGATAGTACAGAACATCTTGATATTGTCATCGTATCATCATAATTATTGTTGTTACTGTATCATTAGTGTAGACTTGTAGAGGACATCCCCAAACTGTACGCATCAATGACAAAATTATCTCCGATGCAATTCCCCATTTTGACTAGAACCATATGTTCGTTCCGCTGTACTTCTTCAGATAAACTAAAGGAACAAATGATTGAGTGGGTGAGTTACAATTTCGTGACTAAAACGGTAAATACTTTATAATTTTATTTGATAAATCTGTCGCCAAAGGAGAGTGAAACAACTAGTATATCACAGTTATAGATTTAAAACTAGTATGTAACTTAAAATTATATCTATTTAGGACATTACAACATAAAAATGTGCAACAATCTATTGTGGTTGCTCTGACATCCACCAATAGTCCATACTTTGTATTGTTCATGCAACATGTGCTAATGTGTCATCCCAATACGGGGAATGTGAATTAAAACGTTGCATAAAAGCAATTTAGTAATTAGAGATAGAAGTGGACTTAAACAAAGGGATTCAAACAGTAAATTCTGAAGTTGCGCAAAATACCTCGCAATTATAAATAACTAAAAACACAGAATGCAAATGTTGTATATACCTTTAATGATGTGTTACATTTACTTGCAAGAAAGAATGATGGCACAACATATGATATATTTTAGAAATCAAGCCGTAAGGTATTTCAAATTGGAATCTTTGAAAACAAGGACAACGGGAAAAACAAATTAGAAGAGTCAAATTCGAAACCTTAAATTCACATATCACTGTTAAAACTGGAGATGATTCCATATTTTCGAAATGTTTCAATTGTCCCATCGATGAAAATGGAGAGTGAAAGTAAAGATACTGAATAGATGTTGAATATTCCAGCTATACAACGACGGTCCCTTAACACCCGTGTCACGACCAGACCAAAGTGTAGATGACAGACAATCAATCAAATCATAGAGCCAAACTACAGGCCTCATTCCGCTCGCTAGCAGGTGTCTTGAGGCTCAATGGCTATTGTTGACCCTGACTGGTCGCTGCTTGTTAGGAGATATTTACAGCTGATGCTTTCTTTTCTGAAGCCATTGCTAGAAACAAATTCTTACATTTCCAAGTCAAGCAGTCGATGAAAGTCACAATTAACGCGTATGTGCAGATTTACAAGGGTTGACCAATCAGAGGGCTTGCTTCTACCACACACCCGTTTTGTGAGGACCTATCGTCATCTATTTGTGACCAGATCGTTTAGTTGAGGGTCAAAATTGGCTTTCAACCGACGTACAGAACTAACAATAAAGAATTGTTAGGTGACATGATTGGTGATCGATAGGCCAATCATCTATGAATATGTTTACATTAAGTTTTAATCGATTGCATGCGGTGGTAGCGTAGCGATCGGCAAAGTAGACAGGTGGGGTACACCGAAGTGTCCGGCCTTGTCATTTATTGTACTGTGAAGCATTTCGAGTCGGGAGTCATCTAAAAAAATACTTTTTTAATCTTTAATAATCGAAAAGACACGAGGGCCTGTGGAACCAACTCCATCTTTTATAAACATTTTCTTTTGCTGACATATTTATCCTCCTAGATGAAGAGATACACCCCTATAAACTTATCCAATGACTGAAACCTTCAAAAGGAAACATCCCTTTGAAAATCTTATGTTCATATCTTCCAACGTACGTCTTCCCAACCACATATATCGATAAACACAGGCAAAGTTATTGTGGCACGCAGAAGACAAACAGAATCAGTGTTAATCTTTACTCCGCAAATGAAATGGTATTACATGGAAATAAAGTGGGGTTCACAAGCAAGTTCACATGGTCAGTAGTCCACCTTGTGCAGGATTGGTACTTTCGAGGCTATGAAATCCCTGGAGAAGATCATTCCATATCCGAAGAGGCGGAGTACTGTAGGATTCGGATGGCATCGTAAACGTCGCTCCATTTTATCCCAGACGTGTTCAATGGGTAACAAATCAGGGAATCGTATGTGCTAGGGTTACACATAAATATTTTTCTGGTTAAGATACTGCTGAACGTGTGGTCTGACGTTATCGTGTTGAAACGTCGCTCCAGGGCAGTTCAATTTCAAAAAGTGGTCATTTACAAAATCGTCATAGTATTCAAGTTCCCCTCAATCACAATCATTGTCTTTCTTGGTGCAGCTGTTATCCCACTCCAGATCGTAACAGCCTCGTCTCCAAACGATCTCCTTCCAGAACACTTGGCCAGATGTAACGTTCACCTGATGCCTGTCCTGCTGTCAGCTCGGTGAAGAGTGAGTGAGTTTAGTTTTACGCCGCATTCAGCAATATTCCAGCTATATGGCGGCGGTCTGTAAATAATCGAGTCTGGACCAGACAATCCAGTGATCAACAACATGAGCATCGATCTACACAACTGGGATACGATGCTATCTGTCAGCCAAGTCAGCGAGTATGACCACCCGATCTCGTTAGTCACCTCCTACAACAAGCATGGGTTACTGAAGATCAATTCTAACCCGGATCTTCACGGGTTAGCGCGGTGAAATTCATGAACTATTCTCCACTTATGTGTTCACTACTCTACTTGCGACGTCGATGTTCTGGCGTCACAAATTGCGGCCTGGTGTGAAACTGGCGTGGTTCGAACCCATCTTAACATGTGGTCGTTACTGGTGGGCGGCCACTACGGGGATCGTCTATAACTTGATTTCCAAATGGTGTTTCTATGAACATTGAGCGAACGAGTTAGCGAGTATGGTATTACGCCGCTTTTTAGCAATATTCCAGCAATATCACGGCAGGGGACACCAGAAATGGGCTTTACACATTGTACACACGTGGGCAATCGAACCTGGGTCTTCGGCGTGACGATCGTTAAAGAACGTTGAATCGACGAACAAAACACGCTGCGAGGAACCAGACTGCATACCTATAGCTCTCTATGATCAAGGCGTGGTATATCGAACTTGTTCAAGAACAATGAAGAGAGGAGACTTCAGCACTTCCAAAGACTGCCCTGTGTGAAAATGATAAGCGTCTTGTAAAGTCAACACAGCTACCCATTTTTCTCGAGTGTCATCATAACCCCCTTGCTCTCAAACATCTCGTCTGTCCAGACATCGAAAGGTCTGAAATTCGATCCTCTCGTGGCGTCTTTTGCAGAGTGTGACTTGAAATTTTAACTCACTCTTTCGCAAAGGTCATCAAAATTCTATTTTTTTTCGCCACGTTGCTGACGCAAGGCAATAAGAAAGTATTGACAGGAGTTTTCGCCAAACCGTTCCGTTTACATTGTCAACCGAAAAAGAGGTGCGCTTTATGCAACCTATAAAATACAACACATCTGATGAAAAAAATAAAGATTTAATTCATTCAGATTACCATTTGTATACACGACTGTTGTCGGGACAGCTTTGCGGCATCTAAACACACATAAGTTCTACCCAAACTATCACACAATAGTTTAACACCTGAAAAGCGTATAAAGTGCATAATAGGTGGAACGTAGCGTCACATAGCATAATGGTATTTTTAGACTGGAAATTTTCTTATTATTTACAAACTGTTCATATGGTCACGCATTTCAGCCTTGTGGGTTCGTGAAAGTAGGTTACGTCAATAAATAAGCCAATAAATACCCCGTCCAACGGACCTGGAAGACAACATTGACCGTTTTCTCCCTGTCACTTAAGAGTGGTATTACTTTGAAGGTAAAATGAAGTTTGACGAGGTTCTGGCGCATCTGGGAGAATTTGGATGGTATCAAAAGAGACTGTACTTACTGATCTGTATACCTTCGTTTTTTGGTTCCATGCAGTCGCTTTCGGTATTATTCCTGTTGGATACACCTGATCACAGGTAAGTACATATAGTTTACTTAATATTTCACTCGATGCCCTGCAGTTTTGAAGTTCAATTACTCTGTATGGTGTATATGTATACCCGGTTTTCGGTGATACTCCACTGTAATTGTGAAGGTGCTCCCTTGGAGTTAACGACACCTATCAGGCGCAGAATGATCACCACTCTTCCCTCATCAACATGTCTATCCCCTGGGAGACAGAAAGAGACAAGCAGGTGCTCTCCTCCTGTAAAATGTTCCAGTACCCTCAAAACGGCAGCCAACCAAACAACCTGACAGCTCCGTGCAGCTCATGGGTGTTTGATCGGTCCACATATGAATCAACACTGACAGAAAAGGTAATATTTTCATTTGTAAATGTCAATGATACTGTTATTGTTTTGCAAACCGTTCCAATGTCATGAATGATACAAGCTCAAGATAACAGAAGGGAATAAGCGAATGGCATGTTTTGTTTAATTATCGAAAGTTACAAAGGTTATGATATATACTTACCAAACAACACTTAACACAAGGGGTCATGCAGGTATATGTGGATATTTTATGAAATGTTGTGCTCAGCTTCACTATAAAAGTATCTCCAATATACATGATCCCTAGGTTTTGTTGTGCAGGATATGTATCTAAACCCTGTATGAATGGCTTGTAAATTGGATGAAATTTTCAAAGAAAGATACCTTTCCCAATTGTGGGAGCGTCGGAGTGGCCAAGTGTTCGCTCGCCTGGGTTGTATTCCCCACTGGGTGAAGCCCATTTTGTGAAGCCCAAATACACATTGGAGAGATTGTCTGATGGTGAAGTTTTGTTGATGCAGAACTGTTTTTGCTTCACGGTGACGCTTTATTGAACAATAATCTTGTAATTTGTATTTTCTTTACCTTTTGCATAGTACGTACCTTCTCTTTTCTTGCATCAGTTCAGTATAGTCTGTGACGACCTTGTTCTGCGATCCCACTCGAACATGGCAGGGTTTGCTGGGCAGCTGGCTGGAACTCTCGTCATGGGACTATTGTCAGACTTGTGAGTGCCAACAACAAAGTAGTGTACTGCATTTAGGAATTTATTCATTAAATAATTCATTGTTGCATGATGTTACAATTTGTAATAACAAATGGCTTCCATTCGAGTGCAACAAAGGCAGCCACATTGGCATGCCATTTGAATCAATGCATGCTGCTCACCTATTTCTGTATATACTGTTATAGCCAGTATGTATTGAACATGGTAAATAAGATAAGGCATTGCTAATTTGTTTCATATTTTCCCCAGACACGACCTTTAAGTGCAAGACTGCTTTTGAAATATGTTCTCGGGAAGGAAAAAAGTTTCGCCTTTGTGCATATTATCATAGTCTTTCTATCGCTGAATAATGACAAGAGAAACCAAATACCATTGAACCAAATATATAAGGTCTCGTGCTTTGCTATACTATATTTATAAGACGCCCCCAAATCCCCCTCCCTCCGTACCATACCCTTCATCAAAGCGGCTTGAAAACGGTATAAGTATCTATACCGAAACGTCGCTATTGTACAATAAAGAAGTTGATCATCCATAAAGTCTTATCTTTCCTGTCGCTGTCAATGTAATGAAGAAGTTGTCCATCCCTTTATTGTTACCCTTCCTAACATGAACAATACTCAACCTTCCCAATCACCTGATCAGTGAATTATGGTGATCAAATGTTTCTGGTTTGAAAAATGACTTAGCGTTGATTTTTAAACCACTTATTTCAAGTCTGATTTCATATTTTTCCGCAATGTCAATGTTTCTGATGTTTTTTAACTGTGAGTGTGTGTGCTATCACAGAATTAATGTTATGCGTCTCATTCTAAATTTCCTGAAAATGAATGTATAAGCATTATATCTGTTTTTGTTACTCTGTTAACATACCTTAAAAAAGATAGGGGAATGTAGTAAGTGTATAATGAATCCCTAAGCATATAGACCCATGCATACTGAACCATTAGACTAACGGTTTAAATTGAAAAGGAGACCAGAGATCCTGAACCTAAGGAAATCTAGACTTACTTCATTTAGGGCTTTACCATTGCAGAGAGGGCTAGGCAGTAGGGAAAATAATGTGGTTCAGGGACTGTGAGACAAACTTACTGAGCCCTCTGCAGTGTCAACCTGTGGTATAGACGGGGAACGCCTCAATGTATATGTGTAAATTTCATAGTTATAATGTCATCCAACAACTTTGTGTCAACACAGCATTGGAGGAATATCTTGTGACCATTTATTCAAATATGGTCTTCAGAAGTAGAAACTGTGTTCACACAAAAACCTGTGTTTGAATAGCTGTTCCATATTACAATTTCACAACTTCAGAAAATAAGCAATTGCCGAGAACTCGTTATTTCTGTATGCATTTGATATCGAAACAGGCAAACTTTCAAAATGTATTATGGTGGACACGTTGAGGCAATTTGAGGCACCAGTGACAAAAAGGGTTTCCGATCGAAATTCCCTGCTTTGACTTACGAGGTGTTTTAGATAAACAACTGAGCTCATTTGCTCACTTTTTCGCGAACATCTAGCATCACTTGAAAATGATCGATAACATAATATTCGTACTCTCAGAGTTTTGTATGAATGTGGAAATGATTTCGTCGCACTTTGTCTGTATGCATATTTTACGTGCGCACCATACACACTCTTATGTACACACTTTGTTTATTTGTTAGTTTCGGGCGACGTCCTCTCTACCTGCTCAATTCAGTAGGCGTGGCGATTATCAGCATCAGCATGGCTTTTGTCCCCAACGTTTACGTGTACATTGCGTTCCGGGTGCTGGGGAGTATGTGCGGGGTAGCTGCCTTCACAACTTCCTTTGTTTTAAGTAAATATTTATGAATATATATATTCTTTCATATATAAGGTACTACCTCAACACGTTGGCACATGAAAGGGGCGGCGGGGTAGCTTAGTGGTTGAAACGCTCACTCGTCACGCCGAAGACCCGGGTCCGATTCCCTACATGGGTACAATGCGTGAAATCCATTTATGGTGTCCCCCGCCGTGGGATTGCTGAAATATTGCTAAAAGCGGCGTAAAACCTTACTCTCTCTCACACTCACTCACTCACTCACTCGAGGAACAGAGCCACAATCAGTCGGGAAATTTTGAAGAAAAACCACACATATATATATTGTGGGTTTTTTTTCAAAATATATATAAGTTTAGATAAGATATAGATCACTGAGTACTCTTAAGCTAACTATTTATCTGTTATAGATTATACGTGTATGTGTAATAAGATAATACATTCCCATGAAAGAAGTTAAAGAAAATTAAAGAGCTATTTCCACTTTTAATGATGTCATAACATTTCATACTGCGATGCAGCCTGCTGTTGGTTTTCTGTTTCAGCGATGGAAATGACGGGACCATCCAGAAGAGTGTTTGTGGGAATTATCGTGGAGATATTCTGGTCCATTGGTCTGTTTACCTTGGGTCTTCTTGCCTACTTCATCCGAAGTTGGCAAACTCTCCAGCTTTGTATATCTGTTCCAACAGCTCTCTACATTCTGTATTATTGGTATGTTGTCTACTGACCTTACAACTAATGGTATGCTGTCCACTGACCTTACAACTAATGGTATGTTGTCCACTGACCTTACAACTAATGGTATGTTGTCCACTAACCTTACAACTAATGGTATGTTGTCCACTAACCTTACAACTAATGGTATGTTGTCCACTAACCTTACAACTAATAGTATGTTGTCCACTGACCTTACAACTAATGGTATGTTGTCCACTGACCTTACAACTAATGGTATGTTGTCCACTGACCTTACAACTAATGGTATGTTGTCCACTGACCTTACAACTAATGGTATGTTGTCGAGTGACCTTACAACTAATGGTATGTCTACTAACCTTACAACTGATGGTATGCTGTCCACTGACCTTACAACTAATGGTATGTTGTCCACTGACCTTACAACTAATGGTATGTTGTCCACTAACCTTACAACTAATGGTATGTTGTCCACTAACCTTACAACTAATGGTATGTTGTCTACTAACTTTACAACTAATGGTATGTTGTCTACTGACCTTACAACTAATGGTATGTTGTCTACTGACCTTACAACGAATAGTATGTTGTCCACTGACTTTACAACTAATGGTATGTTGTCCACTGACCTTACAACTAATGGTATGTTGTCCCCTGACCTTAAAACTAATGGTATGTTTTAACCTGACTTTTCAACTATTGGTATGTTGTAACCCGATTTTCATTTACTGGTTTGTTGTTCACAAAATTACGACATTTTTAACATGTTATAATTATAACCCAGTCAAGAGATGGTCCAAATTTTAAAAGTCCAATACAATTCGAAAGCATCGGTAAACCCTACTGCGCTGTAGTTTACATATGTTCCATGTGAGACACATATAACATGACACATTTCACAGGGTAATTCCTGAATCTCCTCGATGGCTCATATCACGTGGTCGCATACCGGAAGCTCAAGTAATCATACGGAAGATGGCGTCTGTGAATGGTGTCGAACTTCCAGAAGAGATGTTGGAGAAGATAACAGTAGACAACGACAACGTGCAGGCCGTGAGGGTGACGCAGATGTTCACAACACCGTACTTGCTGTTGGTCACTGTCATCATCTTCTTCAACTGGTGAGACGAAATATAACAGATATAGTAAAAAAAGAGAATATATAAAGAATTTATACGGTTGTGTTTTGTGGTGGTAGTGTATTAGACATAAACAATGCATTGAGGGAGCCTGAAAAAGAGAATTCTAATCTCCAACACACTATCCTTGACCCGTGAAGTTACAGGTTTGAAATGGTCTTCTGCAACCAATATTTGTTGTAAGAGATGACTATCGGGATCGGATGGTCAGGCTCGCTGACATGGTTGACACACGTCATCGTATCCAACTTACGTAGATCAATGCTCATGATGTCTATCACTGGATTCTCTGGTCCAAACTCAAATATTTGCAGATGGAATACAGCTGTGTCCGGTGTTAAACAACAAACAAACTAAACAAACTGTGCCCAAACACCACCCATGTTTCCGTGCATGAATACATTGTAACAAAGACCATGATTAGACACATTAGTTGGTATAGTTCCAAATAAAACTTTTTGCAGTGGCATAACTGCAATATAGGCAAAACAACACTTGCCCACACATACATTTTCAATATGAGTCATCTCCTTTCGCGGCAGTCCATCGTATCACCAGCTGGAGTAATTGCTCGCCGTGAAAGGGTAATTACTGTTAGTCTTTTAGACGTCACTTATGTATGGATTCTGTAAAGCCTTTTTTGTCCTTGGCACTATCATGCTGAAAAACCTGCCCATTGTATGATCTTTTAACAATCTTATAACATCGAATGTGGAATGTGATCAAAGTAGACGTAGATCTGTCAGAGGAAGGGAAGCTGCATTGGAAAACACAGCACATACCTGAACAAAAAAGCATGAGGAATATCTTGTAAGCACAAATGTTCAAGAATATTCATTCATAATTATCAGTTCAGTACATCACAGTTTCAGAAAACAGTAAGAATATTCCAATGCTCCTTATACCTAATTAATAATGGTGTTTTCTTTATGTTCACCTCCTTAAACATCAGAAATAAGTGTCAAAAGGAATCATTTATCATATGTTCGCAACATGTCTAAATATCATGGTACAGATATATAGCTGGGGCAGCCACTTATTCAAAGCATTCTTTATGATGTGGATGTCCATTTTACATAGGTTTGTGGCAAGTATGGTTTACTACGGTCTGGGCTTGAACGTCCAGAACCTGAGTGGCGACATCTACCTCAACTTCACCATCGCCAACATCGTGGAGTTCGTCTCGTACGTGATGTGTGTGACTCTGCTGGATCGACTGGGCAGGAAGTTCCTTCAATGCGGCTGTATGCTCCTTGGTGGGATAGCCTGTGTCTGCACAATTTTCCCAGTCCTCTTTGGAACCTCGTGTAAGTTGAAGACAGAAAGGAACCTTAGTAATCCAGTGTGTATGTTTGTTTGGGTTTTTCTTTTCCCATTTATACAGCAAAACCTCACATAACTCAACTCAATTTACGTTTCCAGCTATAGACTGGGTTACAGTCGCACTGTCCATGGTGGGAAAGTTCGGAGCTGCTGGGGCGTTCGCCATTGTGTACGTGTACACAGCTGAGTTGTTCCCGACTGTTGTCCGAAACTCGGGAGTGGGAGTCAGCTCCTTCTTTGCCAGGATCGGTGGGATGGTCTCCCCTTACATTGCAGATCTGGTAAGGTCAAGATTCTCTGAATATATTAACTCAAAAACATTGTGGTATGATCTTTATTATCAGTTTGTCATCGACCAATTACCCTGATATTATTATTACGGAATAGCCTCTGTGCTGTTAGTGTCACTATCTCTACGGGTTTTTTAAAGAGACATCGTTATTTTAATTTCCTTGTAGATTCAGTCTTTGCATGATTATATTCTTCAGGGTGTATTACTTGGCGGTGACCTGAAGGTGGCGCTGCCTCTCATCGTGTTCGGTGGTCTGTCCATTGCCGCAGGTCTCTTGACACTGTTCCTACCAGAGACGCTGAAAAGGAGGCTTCCTGAAACTATAGAAGACGCCAAGAATATGCGAAAGTGAGCGGCATTTCTTTATGCCATTTCGTTGTTAGGCAAACAGAAAGTGACTTCTCACAATGTAGAATGTATTATACTAAAGTGTGTAAAAAAGAACAGTATTTTTACTGGTGATTCAGGGAGCCTTTAAGTTATTATATCAAGATAACATGAACTTACCTTCATATGAATTTTAGATATCGTAATGCTAACGCCTTTGTTGGCGTGTGTTCTTCCTGTGTAATAACTGGCGATCGTGTAACATGATTTAATACCTGCAGTTATGTAAGAATGTGCAACAAGACAATATGTTGATCTACATAAAACATGAAGATATCATGGCGTGTAAAAATGTTTCCTCTTCGAGTTTGGAAGGGAGCTAACTCTAGATACAGACTGGAGGTATGCTGATTAGTTTCGTATCCGAAAACGCATGACGATCAGAAAGTGATAAACTGCGTTACTCGAATCATCATTAAAACTATACAATTGAGCAAGTCATTTCCATCTATATGAATAGCAGCATTTTGCTTTACGATTTTTAGACATGTTGGTCAATATGACTGAATTGTGGATCACTTACAAGCTGGTTGTTAGAGGGTTTCGGATGTGGGCCCGCATTATATTCGAATATCAATGAATCCCAGAGTATCATCTGATATTGAAGTATCCGATTTGTGAGACAAGAAAAGTATCATTGGTTTTCTTTGTAAATATAAAACGTTTAAAACATACGACCAAAACCAAACTGTATACATTAAAGAGAAAACAAAAATGTGGGCCTACTTATCATTTTATCTGTGGGGACTTTTTGTGAGTGGACCCACATTTTGTTTAAAAAAAGAGAGTAAAACTACAAGTCTTAGCATTTATAAAAATGTGTTGACTATAGGCATGCCCAAAATTGAAAAACGACCTCACCAAAAAAAAACTGTAGGCATCTGGGCCTTTGTTCTCGAAACATTCGCAGCCCTAAGAATTCTTAACTTTGATCGTAGCCAGTGTATTAAGAATGAGCTTAAGAAGTTCGTAGGTGTACGAATGTTTCGAGAATAGCTAGCCTGTAGACAGAAATGTGGGCCCACGTGTTAATATTTCTGTTTCGGGATTTATCGGTAGGTCACATACACTTTTTAAAATTAGACTGAGTTAATATACTCTTCTTACCTTCCAAAATTACAATTGAAAAACATTTTAAGTAAGAAAAAAAGAACACATGCGTACAGGTTTTATTCATTCAAAACAAACAGATGCAGCATATTATTTTACCAAAACATGTGTAAGGCCCTGAACAACTGTTACTCGGCAAATGACATCAGTAGCAATTATTTAAATCACCTTTTGTATTTCATTTTTTCAGTGAAATCAATCACTTATCGTCAATTGTCAAAAATACATTTTTAGTGAAATTCTGTTTCATCTAATTTGAAAACAACAATGAATCTACCGTCTGTCATGAGTGTAACTATAATTGAGTGTGATTATTGTTATGGGAAATTTATGACCCTTTGGTTGTATTTATGAGTATTTATTTCGGCAGATATCTGTGATTTCTTGTTGATAACGTTTCAAATGTTATGTGGGCCCCATGTACGATGTAGCGAGACTGAGTAACCTCCCTTACATTTGTTATATTCTCAGGGCCAAGAAGGAGAACTACAAACTGGATGCAACGGAACCACCTTTGGGAAAGGCAGGTGTCAAGCTGGAATCGTTCGCATCTTTTAGAGAAAAGAAAGTATAGGAATATTACGAAGTGTATATGTATAAATATTGAATACCAGTCCTGATTTCGTCTTAAACAGATTTCCAATTGTTGTTGGATTTCAACAACGATATATGAGCACAAGCCAATATTAACTTCCTAGATGTTGCATTCGTACCAGAAAATATCTATTATACTGCCCCAGTACATTTGAGTTCTTTCCCCGTCAAGTGTTTTCCGAAGCTCACATTATCATTTGGTAGAACTGTAGATGTAACTTCATCAACGTTATAGATCTCTTACATTAGTTATAAAAAATATTTAGTCTAAATTACTTTGTTTCTCCTAGCAATGCTTTCACATATGTTTTTGCATGTTTTTTTTCTATAAAATATATTTACTTATATTTATGAATAAAACTGTTTGTTTCTGGGAAATCAATTAAACATTTTGTTCTTACGGTAATGTGGTTTCATTGACACAGTGAACAAAATCAACAAACGGAATTTTACACAGAATTTTGTCCATCAAAACTACCGGGCTTACAGGTATTTGACCAATCAATTGGTGTTACTGAGGAAGTAGCAGAATTCATAGCATTCTAAACTCATTTATATTTGCTAATATCAATTTGAGTAAAACCCTAAATAATATAAATAATATTATTTAATGAACACACATTAGCTTATTGAAACATTATTTATTACAGGCAATGTGTAGACAAGATAGATAACAATATATTGTGGGGGTGGGGTGACCTTTCCTTGCATATCGAACTGCCATGAACCGTTGATAATCGAGATGTAACAATCCTAACGTAAACAGTAAGTGTGCTTCATACGTTATTGTTCAGTGATGTACCCTAACAATTTCTCTGACATAACCCGTACCTGAGAAAAGGAGACAAAGAGCCACTCTCTGAAAATAGTTCATGCTATACTGAAGAAAGTTTTTGAGAAGAGACGACGTCCGGTACATATTAGCCGCTAAAGCGAAAAGAATGATTCCCCACATAATTGATAAGGTTGCAGGTTGCAAGTCGTCAGTATTTGACTGCTTTTTATGCGTACAATACGCCGAGGCGGCATTCATCTGGAGCAATAATACGCACGACGCGCAGACGTTGATTTTCAGCTCCAATTTGTTGTGGGCACCAACGATTTGGGGTAATATATATTTCAGGACCCATTTCGTAAATTACACAGTGGTGAACTTCTTAAACATGAATGAAGATATAATACTAAACGGTAGAGTATGTTGACAATGTTACACACGTGTGTTGTTGATAATGTTAAACATCTATGTTGCACACAATGTTACACATGTGTGTTGTTGATAATGTTAAACATCTATGTTGCATACAACGGTACACGTGTGTTGTTGACAATGTTAAGAATCTTTGTTTCATACAATGTTACATATGTGTGTTATTGGAAACGTCACGCACGTGTTGTTGACATTGTTACACTGGGGAACATTCCTCAGTTATCTCCCTTTACAGCTTCGCCAATAGATGGCGCCAATCACTACGGTCCTAAGTATACTTCCGGCATAATGATGGCGTTCAAAGTTTGTTGCACGGTCGATTTCAAATGCGCAGCAATATTACGATGCCTGAAACGTGCTGCCGTGCCTCGGGATGCTGCAATAGAAGTTCGACGTGTCCGAGAGGTCAAAACTTGCTGAAGTGGTGGTTGACTATCATTCGAAGTAGCGACGAATGAAACAAAAGCATGACGAGGTAGCCGTCAGCTCTCGCTGGTCTCACTCTCAGTGTTGTGTGCCATTTCCACTTCTTACAGAGCGATTTCGTTACTGTAACTAATTATGGTAAGTACCACGTATTTTGTATCTTTTACAGTTTGAAGAAAACGTTGTTATTGTTATTCTCCTTGCCAAATTTAGTTAACGTGCATGCCAACCGAAATTACGAGCAGGGGTTTTGAATCGATTCAGGGAAAAAGAATGTGTTGCTTAAGAGGGACACATGCTGTACAAAACTTTTCACGCGAAACATTAGGGGCCTCTAACTGTAGTAATCATCAAAACGTACAGTACACAATCTTTTCGCTTTACAA
Organism: Haliotis rubra; assembly: GCF_003918875.1. Lineage (NCBI taxonomy): Eukaryota > Metazoa > Mollusca > Gastropoda > Lepetellida > Haliotidae > Haliotis > Haliotis rubra. The sequence goes on from NW_025767157.1 coordinate 3,108,231, forward strand.
GGGTGCAGCCCAAGGCGTCACCATCTGTAGAATGCCACTGATGTTATCGTCTGAAATCGGCACCCCAGTGAAGATTAGCTATAAACATGATAAAACAGTTTCTGTAGTAGTTAGGCTTTATTCATTGTTAACATTGTTTCAAAATTTTCCACCGTACTTGAACACAGCTATTGCATTCTAATTTCAGGTTAATCTATTGAATTTATTTTCAACTATATTTCAATAGCAAAGCATTCATCACTTGATATGGCCTGTTGATTTTACCTGCTTGTCTTCTCTCATACAACACCTGGTCATGCATCTTAAATACAGTTGTCAGTTTGACACTGAGTTACATTGAGTAATTTACTTAAAATTCTAATGTATGTGATATTTTCACATATGCTTATATCTCCTGATGACAGGTAGGTAGAGTAGGCAAGTAAATTGGAACCCCAATTTATCATTTTCAATGTTTTAAGGTAATTGGCATTTCACAAGCAAATTGTTTATGTTTGACAATAATACCTTTGCTCCCTTCATTGTTGAATTAAAGTTTACCAAGAATGCTAATACACAATTGACTTTTTCCCTTTAATGCATCATGTTACATCTCCCTACAGGTGCCTGTTGTCCACTAAGATGAGGCCCAGGTGATTCCAGAATACACATGCTACAGGTTAGTGATTGTTTCCTTTTGGTATGCATTTGTCTGAATAATGTCTGGTGTACTTGTTGAACACACTTCTTTGTATCAGAAAAAAAATTAACGAGGAGAGTTACTTGCTTGATAACGGTGTTAGTAGCTACACCACAATGTCGCTCATCTTATATTAAAGAAGTCGTATATCCATAGAACTCTCCTTGTTGTTCATCACACCAACTTCTAAATGCCACTCAGAGAATGAAAAAATGTCAGCATATTTAAATTATGCTTCTCCATAGTTGAACATTTGTTAAGAATAATGTTTTTCACCTTTGACCTATCGGAATGAATATGTTCATTATGTGACATGTCTTTCTCTACAATAGTAACTTAAATCTGATAATGATACATTTTCTTATAACTGGCAGTCATGAGATAATATTACCCTATATCAGTTTGGATAGTAATACTCCACTGATGTTTTCCAGGATGAACACATCTGAGGCAACAGAGAGACACAGATGTTGTATGACCAATTCTTTCCCTGGACTGTATCAGCTGACCCACTTAATGCTGGTGGATACTTGTGATGTTGAATGTAACATCAGTGAGGTCGCTGGGGAGGCAACAATCACCCATGATGATTTTGATGGCAAGAATATTGAGCCAAACATTTTCTCTCCAGAGTGGGCACAGGCCGAATATGAAAGTAACTGTATATAAACAGAGACAAATATGCAGTGCTTCCAGTGCTAACTATTATGCTCAGTGCTGCAGCAATTTTCATTTACACAGGACTGTCAAAATATTCAGACTTCACTGTTGTACTTCCATTTTTGGTGCATATGCATGTCACCTAAATTATCTGTACAGCAATATTGACAGTATGATTGTCAGTGTGGAAAACATCAACATGCATCTGATGTAAGTGTTAATCAAGGTTCTTCAAAGGAGACCATCATTTTTTTACTGTATGTATGTCTATATTTATGAATGTCCATACATGCAGAATATAATATGTTGAACAATAAAAACTGAAATGACAACCCAGACTTTGTTCATTTTTGTCTGATGATAACTGACACATGAGAATAATCATAAGTATTGTAGAATCTCAATTGTACCATTTAGACTACCATTCAAAAGCTAAATTATTCCTTGTTTCAGTATTTCAAATACACACTGTGTTCACTGACACTGTGAGTCCATTATAATTGTGATGAGCCTTGATGTAATTTGCAAACCCTTCACACATGCTGGAATAACAAATGTGAAATATTTGTATTCAAATTTAAAGGCTCCCACCTTAAAAGACAATGTACCCGATACCCCTTTGCTTCTGGCATCAGATAGTTCAGACCTCCAGTAATGGTTCAATGTGTTTATAACATTTCAGTAATTCACTCATGCTTAGTTACATCATTTGACAACACCTGAAACACAATTTCAAAAAATATTCTTGTGTTTACAAAATGTGATCTATCATTTAGATACTGGTTATTTGTGTTGAGAAGAGACAGCCTTCAAAAATGGTACAGATTGGGGTGGGGTCCCAAATGAAATATATTGTGCAAGCAATATGCCTATTTTGTTCAGGAAAGGTAGAGGTCATCAATTTTGTACACATGTACTAGGGGGTAAGCACATTTGTACATAAAAAAGATTATGCTTAAAATTATGGGGTGGGGGTGGGTTTAATTGCTTTTGAATATGACATATGCAAAGGGGGTGTCACTTACTTTGTACATGCTTCTCAATAAAAATCATCACCAACACCCACCCCATTTATTATGAACGGTTCTTAAATATGTATGTAGAAACTATAAACCGGAAGTTGTGAGCTTATTTATCGTGTGAATGGGTGTAATATATTTTGTTGAACACACTGTCAGCGAGTCGTTAATTCGATGAAAATGATTTATGCTTCAAATCCTTTCGAAAACGATCCGTTGCCATAGCATTTCCTCTTTCCATTGCATCCCAAAGCGTTATAGGCTGTGAGAATAGATTGTTTACGTGAACGAAAACTGAAGCACTTATGTTGTGCGCATAATCGGGTCAGCGCTAACGTTAATTTCAGTGTACACTAATCCTATGTTCTAACAACTATTATGACCGCATTAATGCTCTGTGTAATGTGACATAATGGGGAGTAAATGGTTTGACGAATTTACAAAGCACCTACTCAATAAGAAATTCCGAGAAACGGCAATATTACAATAACTGCAGTACCGTTCTTTTAGCATTATTTTTCGTGCTTTGACAACAGTCGTCAGTCGGGACAACTTCAAGATTCCGTAATTCGTAATATAAGAACCACAGAGTTAAAAGTAGGTTTAAGGTCGATTAAGTTTAGGCTTGGCTGATAGGCAGGCCAGTATCAGAGTGACAGCTACTGTTTGACCGTAACTACCGCAGCGCTCCAAGCGGGCAAGGGGGAGCAACTCCAGGAATGTTCCCCATTGTCTGGTCCAGACTGGATTATTTACAGACAGCCACCATATAGCTGGAATATTGCTGAGTGCGGTGTAAAACTAAACTCACTCACTCACTCATTATCCTGCTTATACTGGGGGACGCAGATATTTAGTGAGTGAGTTGAAATTTAAAGCCACATCGGCAGTATTTCCATATCTTGTCTAAGAAAGTTGTACATTTATAAATGAATAAAAACAAATTAATTTTAGATAATATACTTACCTGTCTGCAAAGGAAGTAAAACAACTAGATTATCACAGAGATAAATTTAAAGCTAGTAATTAAATCTAAAAAATCTTAAGTATAAATGGCAATACAATATAAAAACAGGCTCGATGTTATTGAAATATAGTTCATTATATACTGAAAACTACGACTGCTTTGTTTCTCTTTAAGACAAAATATCTGGGTCTCAGTTTGACAAATAATTTACCTTTGGAACAAGGAGGGTGAATATGGCTTTGGGAATATTCTACGAGCTTACCCTTGTCACTATGAAAATTGCTTAAAATGAACTCGTAAATGTTTTTATATCTTTTATCAGTATGGCTCATCGTCGAAAACCCATACAAAATCCCCGGATATGGCAAGCGGCTACAGTTTCATCAACGCTATTTTTGTTGGAAACACTTGATTTTTATGTGAAATAGATGAACATATCCTTTATCACGCAAGGTTAGTAAAAACCTTTAAATAATATTATAGATAAATAATACGTTTTTGTCTTACATCGTCGAAAACCCCTGACACCGGGATACTTTATCAAGAATAAACGATGTATTCAGCTTGCTTGAAAATGAGTATCCTCATCTCCAACACTCTATCCCTTAGCCGTGAAGATCCGGGTTAGAACTGGTCTTCAGCAAGCAATGTTTGTTGTAAGAGATGACTGTAAGATGTTGTAAGATGATCAGATGACACCCGTCATCGTAGTTCAGTGCTCATGGTGTCCATGACTGGAATCTCTGGTGCAGATTCAAATATTTGCAAACTGCTGTCATATAGCTGGAATACAGCTGAGTGCAGCGTTTAACAACAAACAAAACACACTGTTCCTAAACATCGCCCATGTTTCCGTAAATGAATCTATTGTAACAAAGATCATGATTAGACAGATTAGTTGGTATAGTTCTAAATAAAACATATTTTTTGGAGTGGCATAACTACAATATAGCCAAAAGAACAATTGCCTACACATTACATTTCAAAATCAGTCATCTCCTTTCACGGCGATGCCGCTGGAGTATCTGTTCTCTGTGAAAGAGAAGCTACTTTGTGCCTTTTGCACGTGTAACGTCAGCATGGAGTCAACTTGTAGTGGGTTTCTTGCTAATATTGCTTCTGACTTTCAGATTCAATTTCAAAACGTCCCTGCCTCCCACCCTCATCCATCTCATTATTTTTGGAATTTTATATGATAATAACTTTGGTATGGATAAGTATTGTTCCGACATTGTGCTTCGAACCCCTGTTGTCAGTGGTGTCAGGACGGATTTGCACTATAGGCAAAGTGTTTATGTAAACACTGAAATCAGCATCTCACAGCCCTTAATCATTGCATATTTATCTGTTACTGACCGCAATGGATACCCTTTTATCCTTGCCTGTATCCTGCTGAGAAACCTAACCATCATATATTCTGTGCGTATATCGGATGTCACTGGTTTTCCATGTGATCAGTAGGCGTAAAACTATAGATGATGGGAAGTCGTACTGGAAAACACAGCACATATATCCCAACTGATGCACATACCTGAGCGAAGAAGCAAGAAGAATATCTTATAACAATAAAAGTTCAAAAATATCCATTACTGATTTTGAGCTCAGTACATCACAGTTTCAGAAACAGTTAATTGTTGTTGGATTTCAGATGATGTATTACAACAACGATATATGAGCACAAGCCAACGTTAGTTCCCAGGTGTTGCATTAATATGTAATAGATAATATCTATTATATTGCCCCAGTATATTTGAGTTCTTTACCCGTCAAGTGTTTTCCGAAGCTGACATTATCATTTGGTAGTACTGTAGATGCAACATCATCAACGTAAAAGGCCGCATGCATTAGTTACAAACAATATTAAGTCTCAATTTCTTTGTTTCTCCCTGCAATGCTTTCACATGTGTTTTTGAATATATTTTTCTCTAAAATACTTATCTTCGTGGGTTTTGAATGAAATTAATATATCAACTGATATTTATGAATCCAACTGTTTGTTTATGGGAATCTGATTCTGATTGTGATATATTTGAAGATGAGATAGGTCTAGGTTACAGAGTTCCGAAAATGACATTTAGCAATGTTTTTGGTCATGGGAATCAAGCTATTTTTTGGCCAATGTAACGGCATGAACCAAATTTAGCTGATGTAACTGTGAAGTATTCTACTTAATTAAGAATAGGTCTGATCCGAGACCGTGATCACGGTCTAGTTGAATAAAACCGTTGAACAAAGTGTATCGTTACTTTTTATTCAAGGTGTAACTGAAGCTAAACCATTCACAATTCGTAAAGATGTCCATATGTTTCTATCAAGTACACATCTTTTGAATTTGTTTGAAAAGAGCTCGTGCCACTTTGCAAGTATGGACTAGGATATGGATAAGGAAATATCCCCTCACATACTTAATAAATAGAGTGATTAAAGGGAACATTCATGAACTACCAACACAATTATGTAATCCAGTAGGCTTCAGCTTTCATGAAACTTGACTTTGTGTCAATAATTTATGTCAAATGTCTACGCTAAAGCCATTAAATGTAAGGCATCACCTTGACCTCCGCTCACCTCATTTATGCCTGAGCCAGAAAATCCGCTCATTGCTGTCTTTTGGATTTGTTTATGATGTATTATGTAACCAACTAAAGAAGTTTGGACTCAAAGTACTCTTAGTCTTAATGTTACTGTTATAATAGATGTAATTGGATAGAGGAATACATTTGCGTTGTGTCGTTGGAAATGTAGATGAGGCAGACAACGAGTTAGAGGCTGTAGTTATAGTATTGTGTCCTATACTATCTTAATATGTCCTTGTAGAAAAACAGCATTTCAAACTACGTGGACCAGGTGCGTGTATAGATTGGTTTAAAGCACATTTAAGAACACTTGTAGTAGAGGTGAGTAGTGAGTAGCACTGTACCTTACCATTACCTGGTTATGAACTCCTGTTTCATGTTATCAAATGTATATGGTGGATTTCTTTGTTTACATTTGTGAAAAGGTAGGTTGTGTGCCGAAGAATAATGATGATCAGAAAACATCGTACACATGTAAGTTGGTATAATTGCTTCACATTCTTTCATGAGAACGATTAAGAAGGCTCAAAAGGGTTAATAAAAATATCAAAATAAAGTATTCTGACGTTGTTTTACTATTTTCTTGCGGTCTGGTTGCAACATCAATAATGTTGAGTACATTACATTAAGTGGTATCTTAACTCATACCTCATGTACATCTCTTTTATTTTATGCAAAGTAAAATCATTCCAGGTTAGCGATTCCGGATCGGTTTATTTCATTCTTGATTATGAGTTGAAACTGTTTATCATATGACTGGGCTATATAATTCCATCTGATTGGCTATAAGGTTCAACGTCATCATGTTACACACGTTGCTCTCCACTGAGTCACTCTGAGTTCTGTCTCACGGCTGGAAAGGTTAGTTTCAATTTCTTTGTAATTTAACATAGCATACACTGGGATCACAAACACGTTTGTTACAGATGAACCATGATATCAAATTTGGATAGCTATCTGCAAACTTTCAGGATTTCAAGCGTTTGCGCGACATAGTTTCATACAGTACGATAGTGTCAGCATATATATGTCGACAGGGGAACTATCTCAGTATTACACATTGCCAATGACGAAGAATACGTTGTGAACATGGATATACTTATAGACAACAATGGACAGACGAAGAGACAGCAATAGACAGATAAAAAAACAATAGCTTGGACTAATTGATCTGATGTCAAACACGGCCAAGGGGATAACCAATTAAGGTAATGAATGTCATACACAATAATTAATGAAAGCGTCAGAGTGGCACGGGTTCGCTGCGTCAATGTACAATAAGCATTAAGAATGGATGTTAAGGTGATATAATAATTGCATACAAAGTCATACAAGTCTAGGCTACATAGTTCTTGGCCCTTGGGAATATTTGGGTGATTGCTGTCCTGAATCAGTCGCTATGACAGCATTATAATTCATTTGACACGTGTGACTGTTTATTTGGGTGCGCCTAGTCATTGGGTGATTGCAGCGCATACAAACAGAAAATTATACAGACCGCGCATACAAATGTACAAAAAGTTATGAACTTACCTGAACGAATCAGTGACAGCACTACACGACAGCTGCCAACTACACAATTTGAATAACATTTCGTTAGACACACGTCTGCGTTCTAATCCCAGATACCCCGCTGTTTTAATCCCTATTCTTGTACTTCAATAATTCAGCAAATACAAATATACTATCCCAAAAAAGAAACGCATAGGCGATTTGTATTTTGAAAATTCTATTAATTACCTATTGTGTTCAAACAATCGTCAAAATATGTAACAGAAATGTTGACAACATGATTTTACACAATTGCACAAGTAAAAATTCGATTTTACCTGAAAATGTTGATTTTGATGAGATTTCTTACAAGGATTAGATAGACATCACCACAACGCAACAGAAATTGTGCAGCAAAGAGCATGCACTGTCTTGCAATAAAACCCCACATTACTTTCGGGAAACTGGCATTCGTTTTGAAGGCGTTTCAAGGTCAAATCACCACGCCACGACTTGACTCTGCGACACGCAACATCGCCATTGAAAGAATGCACGCTGGAGATTACCAATCTTCTGTTGCCAGGCGTCTGAATGTTAGTCTGAGCAAGATATCACGGCTTGCAGCTCGTTACAACCAAACAGGTATAACACATGACCGTCCCCGTACAGGCAGACCTCGAGTTACCACTGCAGCCCAAGATCGGTATATCCGGGTACTACATTTGCGTGATCGTACTGCTACGACTGAGAGCACAGCAGCTAGGGTGCCTGGACTTCGGAGGATATCCGGTCAAACTGTACGGAACAGGTTGAAAGAGATTGGTCTGAGAGCCAGGAGACCCGACGTCGGGACCGTGCTACGTCGTCACCATCACGCTCAACGTCTCCGTTATCTAAAAGTATCCACTTGGTTGTATTGACATTACGTTCTTCTAAACTGGTGTAAAAATTCATGCACTAAAGTCTATTTGTTGACGAGTTATACATGTTTGAAAATACAACATTTTCGCAACAGATTTCTGGTCTGTGCGTTTCACTTTTTGGGATAGTATATATATATATATATATATATATATTGCATAGATAAATAAAAACAGAATGCCGTTTTCTCCAACATGTTTCGTTCTTTACTCTTCAGGCAGATTGTAGCGGTTGCAGTATGACGTCATTACATATATATTGTGACGTCATAATAGGGACAACATTCTAGAACGACAAGGTCACAGCTTGCAATGGTTTAACATTGGTTTGTACTTGTCTATGAAGTAGTGTTCTTTTAAAATTCGTTTTACTTTGTCCGAATTTTGAACTTGATAAAAAGGAAATATTGTTAATTTAACATCGTTTCCTTTCGCAGGGAGATTTGAAACTCCGACCTATAATTGCAGGCACAGCGTGTGCTACACATAGACTAAGTAATTTCATTGATATTTTATTGAAACCAATCTCATCAAATGTTAAAAGTTTTACTCGTGACACCATGCATTTCCTTTCCTCTTTACCACAAAAAACGTTAATGAAACAAGCAAACTTGTAACTTTTGATGTAAAAAAATTTGTATTCAAATATCCCACATAGCCTAGGAATTAAAGCGTTGGATTATTGGTTAAACCGTTGTGAAGAACACATACCTGAGCGAATTTCAAAGTCATTCATTTTGGAAAGCGTTGAATTCATCTTAAAAAACAATATTTTCTTTTTTGACGATAAGTACTATAAACAGATTAAAGGAACAGCCATGGGAACCAAAATGGCGCCGACTTATGCGACGCTTGTCTTAGGATATCTGGAGGAAAAGTTCAAGCATAAAATCAGTCAAATTCTTGGAGAGGATGTTGCCCATTATTTCATGGAAAATTGGAAAAGATTTCTAGACGACTGCTTCATAATTTGGCCATTTTCTGAGGAGAAACTAAATACATTTTACGAACTATTAAATAGCATGGACGAAAATCTTGTTTTCACTATGGAGGCAGATGAAACTAAAACAGCTTTCTTAGACACAATGGTCATCAAATCGGGGCGGAAATTGGACACAGATATCTTCTACAAACCTACAGATACGAAACAATATTTAAACTTCAAATCTTGTCATCCGAGCCACACCAAAAGAAGTCTTCCATATAACCTGGCACGAAGAATATGTACAATAGTTTCAAACCAAGACACCCGCAATCAAAGACTGAATGAACTTAGGACGTTTTACTATTACGGGAATATCCAAAATCTCTTGTTGAAGACGGAATATATAAAGCTTTACAGCTTAATAGAGACGATCTTTTGACAGGAACGATGAAACAAACCAATGAGGAAAAAGTAATTGCTTTTGTATCTACTTATAATCCGTTGAACCCAAATGTGTTCCAGAACATAAAAACAAATATGTGCATCTTAGAACAAGATGAAAACTGAAATCAATGCTGAAATCTAGAAAAATAATAAATAGCAAAAAAGACAAAATCAGAATCTTAAAAGATACTAACAAAAGCCAAATTTATTTTAAAGAAACAGAATTTATCAAATCCTACTGTGTCTAGATGCAACAGAGGTAACTGTGGAACGTGTCGACATATTGTTGAAGGACACTCTGTAACTTTCACGAGACACGGAGAATTCTATGTAAAACAGAATTTTGACTGCTCTTGCAAAAACATAATATATGTCATAACATGCACAGGCTGTAATGAACAGTATATTGGTCAATCAGAAAATTTAAGAGCCCGGGTTCGTGTCCACAAACAACAAATAAAGTGTCCTGAAACCCGATGTATCCCACTGAGTGAACATCTAGATGTCTGTGCGAAAGGAAACGATGTTAAATTTACAATATTTCCTTTTTATCAAGTTCAAAATTCGGACAAAGTAAAACGAATTTTAAAAGAACACTACTTCATAGACAAGTACAAACCAATGTTAAACCATTGCAAGCTGTGACCTTGTCGCTCTAGAATGTTGTCCCTATTATGACGTCACAATATATATGTAATGACGTCATACTGTAACCGCTACAATCTCCCTGAAGAGTAAAGAACGAAACATGTTGGAGAAAAAGGCATTCTGTTTTTATTTATCTATGCAATATTTATGACTGAACACCTGTACTACTTTGGACATTTTGTGCGTATATATATATATATAATTCTGGTTCGAACCCATTTAACGTGTTTGCACCTTTCCCATAGTAATAATAATTTCTAAATCCATAGACAATCATACCACTTCCTCCTCAATTAAAATCACACTAAAATGGAATATCCTCTACGTTTTAAATAGAGTTGTTATTGAATGTAGTAGTAAACATGCCTTTAACATGTGTCCACGTGCTGTCTATATCACTAGTATTGCGTGAATATGGCTGAAAACCATATCCGTTAACCCACATTTATTTACTTATTGACTCTATCATTCTTGTGGCTTCAGAAAGGAACTCTCTCTCTCTGTTCGTGAAGATAAAATGAAGTTTGACGAGGTTCTGTTGCACCTGGGAGAATTTGGACGGTATCAAAAGAGATTGTACTTTGTATTATGTATACTCACGTTTATGGTGGCCATGCAGAGCCAGGTAGTTATATTCCAGCTGGATACACCAAATCATCGGTATGTATAACCCGTATATATTTCTATCCATCCGTAAATGCATAGACGGCGACTTCGGCATATCGGCATTCCAACAAACGTGTCATCTCTTTTGGCAGACATTTCGCATGAATGTGCAAAGGGTTTTGGTCGCTTCTATTTAGACCACGCAATCTAATTGTATAGGTGCTCCCTTGGCGTTAACGACACCTATCAGGTACAGGACAAGCATCACTCTTCCCTCATCAACATGTCCATCCCTTGGGAGACAGAAAGGGACAAGCAGGTGCTCTCCTCCTGCAAAATGTACCAGTACCCTCAAAACGGCAGCCAACCAAACAATATGACAGCTCCGTGCAGCTCATGGGTGTTTGATCGGTCCACGTATGAATCGACACTGACGGAAAAGGTAATATACACATAGTACTTAATTAAGCGCCCTCCTGTTCTAGATCTGTGTCAGTCCTTTCATACTTCTAGAAGGGCAGTAATGAGTCAGAGTTGGATGCCTGAGGACCCTTCGGGACTTCAAACCAAGCGACATGGGACGGTCATGGTTGACAAATGTATGTTTTTCGCATCTAGAGTTATTTCAAACGAGCGCTCGTGGCGACGGGTTCACGCCTCACGTAACGTGCAATCATCCGCTGGCAGCGCCGGATAAGCCTACTGATAACAAAGTGGCAGTTACCAAGCTGGCGCCTTGGTGGCCTTGAATGACATGCCAGATGCATGCATAACCGCTTTCTGCCATGTCAGTCCCATAGAATGTCTTCTCCTCACGATATGTTTTAGTAAGTTGAACGAATAATTTCTTCTTTTTTGTGCCATAGTTCAGTATAGTCTGTGACGACCTTGTTCTGCGATCCCACTCGAACATGGCAGGGTTTGCTGGGCAGATGGCCGGAACTCTCATCATGGGACTATTATCAGACTTGTGAGTACAACCAAAGGGAGTACAAGCACTTCACTTCACCAATATATCATATGTCATGAATACGTGGTATTACAATAACTTTGTACGACTCTAACACGCCCTGTTCATGTCTGTAAATGATCATACATTGTCACAAGATATATAGATACATTAATAAGTATAAGTTATACGACTAGTATGTGCAGTATAATTCACGAACTGTTTTTAATATAAGTGCAACGAAGCGGCGAGTAGTATAACCAAGCAGTACGTGGATTAAATTGCACATACGAGTCGTATAACTTACTTACTCTGCGACAATGAAGAAAGAACTTAATGTGAATGTGAAAAATATCAATAAAAGCTAATGCTGACAAATACCTTTTTGTGTCACAATGCTTGCGCGGGTGTAAAATGGACCGTAATTTCTATATTAAACACATGACAATATGTCATGTAACTAGTTCTCTGAATTTCTTTGTTATGACTGAAAGTAAGTATCGGAGTTTCGTCGCCATCATATTACAACAGAATATAAAGTTTTCTGTCTTTCTTGTTGTTCAGCGCTAATGTGGGATTGGGTTTCTGCTGTGTTAAGTGTTTTACATCATCGCACACCAGAGGTAATACGGCATAGACATGTAGTCATGTGCCGAATTTATCGTCCGTGCACGGTTGTCATTTTCAGTCGACCACTTTGTCATTCTGGGCCAGTATTCAACGAAAACATTTGCCTTAGGTAAAATGGAGGAAAAGAAGACGTATCTTTCTCTGTCAGATATTATAGATGATGATGAACTGATATCTTCGTCTCAAGTCATTGCCGATGATCAAATGTTTGTCGACAACTATGACTTTTAATCAGATGGCGAGGATGTTATCGCTTCTACCAACTGTGAAGATGACAGTATGAAAATTGCACGCAAGCCCGAAAGATGTAAATATTATATGAAGTCTAATATGTTAATAATAATAGACAAGAAATACCCTCCTGTATTTTATTCTCAATGAATGCTATCGACTACTTTCCAGATATAATTTAAACTCTCTATCAGCAGCTTCAAAAGTATTTTGGTCTACGCTGTTTACAACTAGTGGTTATTTTTGAGTGAAGCAAACAAAATCTGTTTCTAGCATTTTCGACAGTATTTATTAGATCTGTAACGAAAGCAGACAAAATGAAATTGAAAGTAATTCTGTCAATATTCCCGCTAATAACTATATTTTCTTTCTTCTCTAGACCGGTTTGCTGATCCTAAAACGCATGAAGAGATGATCGCACAGAACAGTACTCTGTGGCACCTGTTGGTCAGCACACCTTGGCTAAAGTTGTCAGAAGGCTGAGTCAAGAAGGTGAGAGGTTTTGCTAAAGTTTAAGAAATAGTGTCTACATATGCAAGACTAAAAGGTTAAAGTCAGGTTTTCATTTTTAATGTTTTAATGAAATTATTTAAATATTGCTGAATGAAAAGATTAATGTACTTATGCATTGTATTTTTCAGGTTTCTTCACAAACCATTCATTGAGGGCAACATGTACAACACGACTATTCAACAACGGGGTGGATGAGCAGTTGATCGCACGAACCAGTCGGCACAGAAACAATGCAGTCGGGGAGTACAAACGTGCTAGCGAGCAACAAGAAGAGATGGTGGGCAACCTCCTAAGCCACAGAAGAAAACGGTCATAAAGGCTCTGCGAGGGCAACGTCCACAACGACCACATGTGACGCTGGGTCTTTGGAATTTACTGTCAATGTCAAGGTTGCAAAAAATGCAATTCCCGAAATAAAGGTTGATGTGATGCTTCCAAATTGCATTTCCGTGTCCTATTTCGGTTGGTTATACTACACCCGAGAACAAACAGTCGTGTAAATAGTGACAAACTGCAGATGATACCCGGTTAATCAAATACTTAGCAATTAGTATCGTGCATGTTTTAGACTTTACAAATAGTAATACATATTAATAATAGGACAAAAGGTCATGTTGAAATATGCCACGTACATTGTCCCAATATTGGCAAACAAAACCATGTCCTTAAAAATGGATATCTAGGTTCGGATATTTCCGGCAATTTAAACAACAAACCAATGAATTTGAAGAGTACTATAATTTGTAAGCTGCACAATTGCTTCCCACATGAATACAAGCTCTGTCCAGAACGTTGCCTATAAGCATTCTTATCAAACGCGATAATTAAGCTTCACTTCCATACTCATTTTCAGATTCGGACGACGTCCCCTCGTTTTGATCAGTTCAGTGGTCAAGGCGATTGTCACCATCAGCATGGCCTTTGTCCCCAACGTGTACGTGTACATGGCGTTCAGGGCGCTGGCGAGTGTGTGTGGGATAGCTGCCTTCACAAGTTCTCTTGTTCTGAGTAAATATGTATTCATACTTATGATATCATTATTATTACATTAATATTACTTTAAAGTTTTGCTGAGTCAGATAGGCCGTGGGCCGAAGCCCCAAATTGTGTCAAAGTGCTTTAACATATCTGGTGAATACAAAGTTAGTGTTTTATAGTTAAGGCTGTTATTTATAAAGCATATTAAAAAACTTTTCTTGTTAAATCACTTGCACATTAATTATTTAGAAGCCCTTGAATGAAAAATTCTAAAGCAGTGATTCACCATGGTTGCAACGTATTTTTGACCAATCAGAATACAGGAAACAGCTATTGTGTGCAGTGCTACAACATGGCCGCTGCCATGGCTGTGGTATGTTTATGTCTCATTACTGACAATAAAATCGGTGATTTATTTCCATTTACGGATATAACATTAGCAAAAGTGAGTGAATGTGTTGCAATATGGAAATAACTAGATGGCATTGAAAAATCTGTCTCTGAGAAAGTTAATACAGCTTCTAAAAGCACAGCTAAGTTCCATCTAAAGTGTTACCAAACATTTACTGGTAAGACTAGCATTGAGAGAGCTTTGAAACGAAAAGACAAGGGTTGTTTGCATAAAGGATGGGTAGATTCTATTCCAAAAAGAACAGGCAGAATTATGTTGCACTTTGGCATTCATGCCTTAAATGGTAGATTAGGTAATGATTTATGTGGCCAATGTATATGCTTTACTCATAACGGTTGCAGTGCTGTTGACTACATGTTACCTTCTTCATTATTTCCTTGCACCACACAGTTTAATGTAGGCACACTAGATAACTCGTGTCACTTTCCCCTGTCATGCACATTCAAGCTCATTCAAACACATATACCTCTAATACACAGGAGGTCTATGAAAACAGTGCATTCATTACAAACTTTACACTTGGTAACACTTTTTCAGAATAGAATAGAATAATACTTTAATGCCTTTTCAGGAATTGTGTTGAAGTCAGCTGATCACACACAAAAAACATATATGATGCTACATTTGCTTCAACTAACATAACCACCTTGGTGGGATCAGGAATTAGAAAACATAAAGCATGACAAATATGCAGCACTCAGAGCTCATAGAGATCACAATGTAGACTTAAATATCTTCAGACAGTTACAAACACTCTTCAAATGTACATTTAAACAAAAAAAGATGACGGTTCCAAAACATACAGATAAATTAGTAGCAGCAAGCACTAACCCTAAATTATTTTGGAAAACACTTTCAAACAATATCACAATCATGTCAACAAATTGAACAATGGATAGATCACTTCTCAAATCTTTTATGCATTAATACTCCTCAAAGCACACAAGAACATTTACCATCACCTTTACAACCTACAAACAACACTCTCTTTTTTAAACCAACCTTTTTTGCGAACAAGAACTATTATTTTCTGTTTTCCAAATAGTAAAACCCCTGATCCATGCGGAATTTCCACATGAATTTCTGAAAGAGTCGAGAAGTTTCATTGTCCCAACTCTCACTGTTCTTTTAATAAAATTTATGACTTTGGATATTTCCCTCCCATTTGGGGTAAGGGCATTTTACGCCTTTTGTTAAAATCTGGCTACCCCCGACAATTACAATGGTCTATCCCTCATTGACTCCCTTTGTAAATTATTTACATCAATTCTAAATAAAACATCAAAGTATGGTGCGATTTAAATAATATCATTTGTGAATATCAGGCTGGTTTCTGGGAAAACTATTCTAAAATAGACCACATCTTTACACATCAGGCTATCATACAGAAATATTCATTTAAGAAATAGGGTAGATTTTATTGATTTTTCAAAAGCTTTCAAGACACTTAAACATGATGAATTTTTACATGCTCTCCGTAAGGCTGGGTTAGATGGGAAGTTTTTAAACATTATTACTTGTATGTATTATTCACTTTGTGCCTGTGTCAGTACCCTTGAGAGACTTTCTAAACAATTTTCTTGTAATGTGGGTACCCGTCAGGGATGCATTTTTAGCCCACAAAAGTTTATAATATTTATCAATCATTCATGTACAAGTATGCAACATGAAGGTGGTAAGGGAATATCTATTTCCACTGTTTATAATAATGTGTATGACCTTATGTTTGCTAATGATGTTTCAGCTCTTTCAGACATGTGTATTCAAGTGCAGACAAATGATGACTGCCCTTGAATTATTTTGTAAAGAAACAGGAATGGAAGTAAATCTTAAGAAAACTAAAGCTGTTATATTTAGAAATGGAGGGCCTAGATCTTTTGAAAGGTAGTATATTAATGGGGAATAATTGGAAACTGTGTCCTTTTTTTAAATATAAGGCATTATATTTCCGTATTTTACCCCATTCCATGTACGTACAACTTCTGCTTACCAAGTTCATGAGGGTCCGTATAACCTTAGTGTTGATTATATATATTTTACATAAAAACTGTAATTAAAATTACACAATGCTAGGTTATATTTTTTTGGGTTAAATAATAGTACTCTGTATTATATTTTACTGATGACTGCGTCAGAATTCGTCCCGTTATATTATTGTGCATGTTTGAACTTGTTCGCTGCTGATTGCTATTTCCGGCTCAAATACACACGGTAATCTTAATCTTAATTATATTTCTTTGGGTTTAATAATAGTATTCTGTATTATATTTTACTGATGACTGCGTCAGAATTTGTCCCGTTATATTATTGTGCATGTTTGAACTTTTTCGCTGCTGATTGCTATTTACGGCTCAAATACACACGGTAATCTTAATCTTAATTAACTTATAGAGCAAAAACTGTAATTAAAGTCACACAATGCTAGGATATATTTCTTTGGGTTAAATAATAGTATTCTGTATTATATGTTACTGATGACTGCGTCAGAATTCGTCCCGTTATATTATTGTGCATGTTTGAACTTGATCGCCGGGAAACATGTGCACAGCTGATTGCTATTTCCGGCTCAAATGCACACGGTAATCTTAATCCCTGCAAATAATACAATGCCCAGCAAAAACAACTTATAACTTAAAAGGTAAATAATCTTGTCTAGTGATGTTTAATTGCAAATTTGACGTCTCTACTGACAAAGTCGTCTTCTGTTGTTTGTTCACGCGAAGTGATACGATGTTGTTTTCTTACCCCTGGAAAAAAGTTTGACGAAAGCGTAACCCATGGATAAGACGACCCCCTTCTACAGACTGCTTTTTTCGGTCCTCAAAATTCGGCTTATAGACGGTAATATACGGTACACCAAAACTTATTTGATCAAGAGCACCCTTATGTTTAGCATCTCAAGCCAGAATTACGCTGCAGGGACAATCTGCCACATTCAGTCAGGCCCATAGAATTGCAATATGACCTACTTATTTTAAGATACTTTTTACAAAAATCAAGCTGTACAGATTTAATACTTTTACAATAAGAAGTTCCCAATATCTCTAAGCCATAGCATAAAATTGGTGTGATCAGTGAAAAAATCTTTTTTGAATAAATCTGTACAATTAATGTTTCCAAATTTCTTTTGAAAATGATTAACTGATAAAATTGCCTTTATATGACCCATGTAATCATATATTGGTGTAGAGAAATACAACTTCCCCATGACAGATTACCCTTTCACAGTTACCTTATGGTTAAGTCATTAGATGATAGTAGTAGAACAACATGGGCATCAAAAGGTAAAAGTATTCTTTTAAATTTTGGTGTTGGATATGTTTGGTTGAGCCCAGATGTTCGTGATTTAAAAATGTTTATAAGCTTATTCAAACAAAGATTATAAGATAATTTAAAGCAGTCTTGGTACACTTCCTTCAGTAATTCCTCCAAATGCAATTATTATCAGTATTTTAAGGCAGTATTAAATGTTGCATGTTATTTACCTAACCTTTCTACCCATTTAAGAACTGCTTTAGCACAATTTAGGTGTAGTAAGCTGTAAGATAGCTGTAGAAACAGGGCGTTATATCAACACTGACTATAATCAAAGATTCTGTACATCATGTAAATAAAGGTCTAACCTATATTGAAGATGAATTCCATGTATTGTTTATTTGTGAATCCTATTCACAACTCTGAGAGAGGTATATTACAAAATTTGTTAAAAAGCCTTACACTTTATATTTTTTAGTTAATCTTCTAGAGAATACTAACGTAAATTTAACTTGTAAAATATGTTGCTTTATGTCTATTTAATGATAAAAGGATTATTATAAACACTCTTGAAAGATCACTGTGCCCCTGAAGACACTGTACTTTTAAATGTATTTTGGGCCTATGGCCTTTTACTGGAAATAAACTCTGACTCTGACATTCAAATCATCAGCATAATGTGTATTAATGACTCATACTTTCCATTCTGTAGATATTTCAAAAGTATAAATACTGTCATATTATTTGTCTGATGAAATCTGTTTCCAGAAAGCTGAAACTGATAGAAATTTGGGCCTGTTACCATTCAAATTTGATAGTTTCATGTGATATATACATGAAAGTTATTTGTATCATATATATCAATTAAATTTAAGTAATTAATTAAATCAGTTGCAAAGACGAATGTAATGTATGATATTCCATAGAGTGTGGTGGCTGAGCGGGTTGGGCGGCTGACTTTGTGCGCTGGCGATTAGGTGCCTGACTCTAAGGGTGTGGGTTCGAATCCCGGATGGGACTCAACCCAATAGAAGTACTAGACTCTGTACTTAACTAAGAAAGTGTAATCCCAAATGTAATATATGTTATATTTGACCACTTTCTAAATGGCATTGTGCAATCACAGAGATTCATATAGTTCTTTGACAATACTCTTTTTTATTTACATGATTGGTCGTGTAATGATCAACACCCTGAACAAAGTTTAGTTGGTGAAATTTTTAATTCAAGAAATTTGAATTTTAACAAATATTTACTAATTATGAAATTATGAAAACATTTCTAATGTTTCTACAAATTACTAGTGCACAAGTATCATAAAAGGCTGTTACCAACAGGCCAAGGTCAAGGCCGTGTAATCAGAATCCTGCCAAGGGGTACCCTTTTTTCAGGAGCTGTGAATCATTAATGTGCAACTATTTTTCCAAGAAAAGTTTTGATTCTTAACAAGCATATCCTGGGGATCATTTTGATATATAGTTCTTGTATTTACCAAGTATGTTGAAGAACTCTCCTATTTCTAGAGGCCCTACAGATTTCGGCCCATGGCCTAAGAATAACGTGTCTGCGTAGGGTACCCTTTGTAGGACCAACAAACTTCACTTAAACTTAATATTGACTTTTATTCTCTTCTTTTCTCCCTTAGTCAGAACTAGCAGATTAACTGCAATACAATAAAATGAAACTCTCTTAAAAAATTGACTGACAAAATAGTAAAATAGCAAACATAATACTTATGACAAATAGACTGACAATATGTATACACTTGCTACTTGAGCTTAATACTTATAACATAAAACCCTATTTCAGCGTAATATCAAAAGTTACTTCCAAGAATTGCAAACAGAGGAACAGTTTAATTTACATACCTAAAAACACCCTAGCAAATTATTATACATAAAATGATAAATTACAAAATAAATAGAAATAGCTCACCATTACTGTATTCCCATAAAGATAACTTTAACTTCAACTTCAACTTGACAAACTTCATGGACATTGACAAACTGCCATGTGCACCCTGTCATGTGATCTGTCATATGTGGTATGAGAAATAACCAGGGTTCCAATAACTCAAAGCAACGGCTAAAATAGAATCCACCCTGAATTACCTCCCTTAATAATGGAATACTTAAAATTAATGAAATGATAGGAAATTATCTCCCTTTAACTAATAACTTTTAAGGAACAAATGCACAAACCTATTCAAGCTTAAAATGAAATAGAAAAATATTAATATCTTAAGATGAAGAATAAATAAATAATATTATATGAACTTATACTTAGAAAAATAATGTAAAAATTTACTTTACTGGAAAAATTAACTTGCTGATGAACTTGAAGACTTAATACAGATACAACTAAATGAAAAATCCCATTTTGGCTATTACATACCGGCCTCCTAATTGTGACATTTAGGTGAACAATTATTCTTCCTCTTAAACTTATGGACAGAATATGACAAGAAACTTAATCACACAATACTAACTCACTTGAAATAATGTAAACTTCAACGAAACGTCTTGATCACTGAAAGTTCATATTGACAACAACATGTTTAAAGTTCATTTGATAACACTTTAGAGTTCATTTGCCATGATCAGGCACAACTTATCAACAGGACGCGACAACTCAGACGTGGCCGTCTTCACTTTGACTACTCTCATAGCCTTTTCTGTCTGTCATAGCCTCAGTAACTTTACCAAGACTCCAGCAGTTTCTTGGTGTATTGTCGGCGAGCAGCACTATATCGCCAACTTTCAGATTTCTTCTTTTTAAAGTCCATCTTTGCCACTCTTACAGATTGGGTAAATATTCCTTCACCCATCTCTTCCAAAATATATCGGCAAGGTACTGGATCTGACGC
Organism: Haliotis rubra; assembly: GCF_003918875.1. Classification (NCBI taxonomy): domain Eukaryota; kingdom Metazoa; phylum Mollusca; class Gastropoda; order Lepetellida; family Haliotidae; genus Haliotis; species Haliotis rubra. The sequence goes on from NW_025767157.1 coordinate 3,129,000, forward strand.
CACCGTCGACGACAGTATTGGTCATCCTTGCTGAATAGTCCAGGGGGCATCTTCTCTCCAGCATGACACAGCAACAGGTGATTTGGTGTTAGAGGCGAAATGTGATTAGTCACTAGATACCTCAGTTAGAGGTCTGCCATTTAAGATGGCTTCAGCTTCACACATTAGAGTGTACAGTCCTTCATCGCCCAATCTTACGGTTTGCTCATTCAACAGAGACGTAAGAATCTTTCTCACTGAGCGGATCAAGCGCTTCCAGATACCTCCAAACTGGGACGCAGCTGGCGAATTAAACACCCATATAATCCCCTTGTTCAGCATACCATTCTTAATTCTTTCAGCGTTCATCTTCAGTAACTCTTCACGGAGCTCTCGTTCACTGCCGACAAAGTTGGTTCCATTGTCTGAGCGGATAAGAGGCGGGGAACCATGTCGTGCTATGAACCTCCTAATGGCGTTTATGCAGGAGTCTGTCTCTAAACTGCTTGCGAGCTCCAGGTGAACTACTCGTATGTTCAGGCAGGTGAAGATGACGCCATAACGCTTGACCGAGGCACGGCCACGTTTCACAAGAAATGGACCAAAATAGTCCATTCCAACAAGTGAGAATGGAGGAATGTCACTTGCCAACCTATCTTCAGGTAAATCCGCCATTTTCTGCTCACATAGTGGGGCTTGATACCTTTTACATATGACGCATCTGGAGATCAGGCTTCTTATTGCAGCATTCGCTCCAGTGATCCAATACTTCTGTCCTAGTTTGGACAACATGGCGTTTCTTCCGAGATGACCAACAGACTTGTGAGTCTCTTCTAGGATAAGTCTGGCAATCGGCGAGTGTCTTGGAATGATGATTTGATATTTGGCATCAAAGTTCATGTGGGCATTGGTCAGCCGACCACCCACTCTGATGTGATGGTCTTTAAGGAAGGGGTTGAGACGATATAGAGAGCTTGATTTGCTTATTCTTGTTTCTGTATCTTCGAAGCTTTAAGCTCCTTTGCAAAATACTGCCTTTGACTGCGTCGAATAAGAACTTGCTCTGCTGCCTCGAGAACTTGAGTTGTTAGGGTCAACTTTTCTTTCTGGTGTGCACTCCGTGTGGTAACTTTGAAACTTCTTTTACACTTTTGCTGCAGGAATTTCATGAACGTCAGGAACCATCCAACAGCTTTCTTAAGTTTCGTCCAACTTGAATAGTGATTCAGCAACACGTCAATAGCATGGGGGGTAGATTTGTCTGCGTCGATCATAGCTGTGTTCACAGGTTCTTCACTTCAGGGTAGTTCTCTGGGATAACGTCCAGGCAGAGGGGAGGCTGTGACCAAGTGTAATCTTTCTCCCACAGGAAGTCTGGACCATGGAGCCAAGTTTGAGTTAACAAGAGCTTCTCTATCTTCATACCTCGATCTCGCTGTCTCATTGGCAATGTAACGAAGTACTGACATGCTGTCAGTCCAAAATGTGACGCTTGAGATGGGGAGGTTAAGCTCTTTCTTGATCATGTGTACGAGGCGCACTGCAAGTGTGGCTGCTGCTAACTCCATCCGAGGTACTGTCCCTTTCTTGATTGGGGCCACCCTGGATTCAGCCATCACAATTGAATAATGGACATCACCGTTTTCGTTGACTTGTCAAGTAAATCACCACCCCGTAACCTACGTCACTTGCATCTGAGAAAGCATGTAGTGAACTTGAGCTGACTGTTCCAAACTGGCGGGGCTTGTAAGATCTTTCTAGGCAAATGTCTTTTAACAGGCAGACCTGATTGCCAATCACTCCACAATTTGGCAGATTGATTGTCTATTACCTCATCCCAGCTGTACTCTGTACATAGATCCTGGAGGAGAATTTTGGCTTGCAGCGCAAATGGCGATACAATTCCCAGGGGATCATAGACTTGGCCCACCAATGACAAGATGCTTCTTCTTGTGTTTGGCATATCACTTTCGATGATGTTGAAGCTGAGAATATCCTCGTCTACAGACCAAAATACACCTAGGGCGCGTTCGTTAGGGAGTATGTCATGATCTAGGTCCAGTTGTTTTACACACTTGCTCTTTCTTTAACTGGCACAGACTTAAGTATTTCGAGGCTGCTACTGACCCACTTCGTCAGTCGGAAGTTACCTTGGCTGCAGAGGCTAGTTACATGTTTTACAACTTGGATTGCCTTTTCCTCTGTAGGCTTAGATGCAAGACAGTCGTCCACATAGAAGCTTGACTTCAATGTTGATAATCTCTGGGTCATAGTGACCTACATTGTCTCTGGCAGTCTGTTGCAGGGCATATGACGCACAACTTGCAGAGGATACAGCTCCGAACAGATGGACTAGCATTCTGTACATCTTCGCCTCCTTGTTATAGTCGCGTCCGGCCACCAGTAGAATCTCAAGAAGTCGCAATCTGTAGGTGGGACCTTCACTCTGTAGTACATGGATTCGATATCTGCGATGACAGCTACCGACTCCTCTCGAAATCGAAGTAGGATACTGATGAGACTTGTGGTGAGATATTGGCCTTGCAGGAGAGCGCTGTTCAACGACACGCCTTAATATGTCACAGCACAGTCAAATACCACCCGGATTTTGTCTGGTTTCTTAGGGTGATACACCGCATGATGGGGAATGTACCACTGCTTTACAGCCTTTCCACCTTGTTCATTATAGGGTACTTCTTCTGCGTAGTCTTTAGAGATGATATCATTCATGAATGTCTTGTAATCATTATGATAATGTTCATCTTGTTTGAACGTTTTCTTTAGACTTGTGAGTCGCCTGAGGGCTTGACTTTGGTTGTTCGGCATTACATTATCATGCTTGAAGGGGAGTCTGATATGGTAATGTCCGTCTTGGAGATATATAGAGTGTGAGACTATCTGCAGGAACCTTCTGTCATCTTGAGATAGCTCTTGCTTGTCATCAATTCCCTTTTCTGGGAAGTCATACTTAATGGATTCCTTAACTAACTTGTTCAACGTCTGGATTTCTTCTACTTCACTTATAGCCTTGATCCTTGTCCGAAAGAACGGGTAGGTTGGTTCTTCTTGCATGGTACGCATTACGTTCCAGAGAATCCACCCCAGACTTGTTCTTGTGGCATGAGGACTGCCCTTGGGGCCTGTCCTCACTTCGAGCGGAGAGTACGCTTCAGGGACGTTACAACCAATCAGGGGATCAATGTCAGATACTATCTGAGGGATATGCAGGTCGGATAAGTGAGACCACTGTTACACGTCTTTGCTTGTAGGAATATGTCTTGAGGTAACGGGAAGAATATCTTTAGAGTAGAGCGTGGGAAGGGAGATTGTGTTATTACAGCTAAGGTTATGAACTTGCAGTCCGTTGACAGCTTGAACAGTTGACGTGTGAGGTTCACCCATAGTGTCGATTGTAATCTCAACTTTCTTGCCGCAGCAACCCAGCTTACTTAGTAGAGCTTGGGAACAGAAGGATACCGTGCTCCCAGGATCCAGGAATGCGTAGGCAGTACACACTTTCAGACCATCTTTTCTTGAGACGCACACTGGGATAATGGCTAAAGTACTTTCAGCTTCTCTGGCCTCCATTAGATCACCACTCTCATCAAGCTCAGTATGCGCACTGATTTCTTTCTTCGTAGTGTCACTCAGCATGTGTAGAATGGTCTGATGATTGCCTTGGCACTTGTTGCATTTCACATTTAGAGTACATACTTTACTTGAGTGACCAGGGGAAAAACATCTGAAACACAGGCTGCTGTTCCGTATGAAGATAAGCCTGTCCATGTGGGGCTTCGCCATCAGATCTTGACAATTATTCACCTCATGTCCTTGCTTGTGACAATAGATGCAAACCTTGACGTTATCTTGAAATGGCTTTCTGGATCTTGGCTGTGGAATCTTGCATGTGTTTTGAAATTGAGAGTTATGGCTTGCTTGAGTAGCACTGGTGCTGAACGAACTATTAAGATTTCTTTTAAAACCTGTGCTGTTTCTCTGTCCGGCAACTGGCTTGGTTGGGACTTGAAGAGCATCTTGACCATATATGGGATCTGTGGCTTTCTTCGCTTCTTTCCTGACAAACTTGACAAAGTGACTAAACCTGACGTGCCTACCACTTTCTTTGACTTGTGAGACGACATTTCTCCATCTTTCATGATAATGGCGAGGAAGTTTCATCACGAGCTTGCGCAGATTGTCAGGGTACTCTAGTATCTTCTCCGCTGGAATCGCCTTCACTGCATTTTCACATTCAGAGAGAAAAATTCAATACTCATCAAGCATCTTTGCATTGTCAACTTTAATATCAGGCCACTTTAACGCACGTCCCATTAGAGCAGTCGCAAGTGATTCGTCAATTCTTCCATAGCAGCCCTAAAACCTCTCCGTGCTGGTAGAAAACTGTATCCAACAACTATTCTTCGTGCTTCACCAATGGTAAATTGCTCCAGATAGCTCATGCATTCGTCGTCAGAGTCCGTATTAGCAATAACCTTTGTCTTGAATTGTCTTAAGAATTTTGGGAACTCTAAAGGGTCGCCACTAAACTTTTGAATGTCAGCTGCTGTTTTTCTCAATTGTTTAATGGCAGAGTTGAAGACATTGGAAACTTCTGTGTTTACTCGAGGGGGTTGACTAACATGATCTTCCAACTCGCTGTATTCACTAACTACAGACCCTCTTCTCACTGTCACTCTTCTTCTCGACCCTCTTTCTACTGAGTGCCTTTTTACTGACTCTCTTTCTACTGAGTGCCTTCCTTCTGATTCTCTTCCTACTGACTCTTGCTCTTCAAACTCATTCAAAACTTTCGACTTTTCCTCAGAAATATTTAATTGTGTTTGTATCTCAAACTCTTCTTCTTTCATCTTCACTTTTAACTTCTCAATTTCCAGCCTCTCTCTTTCTTTAAGTGTTTTTGCCTTAGCTTGTAATTCTATTTGCTTTTGTTTTTCTTGAATTTGAGCCGACAGAACAGATGTACAAGATTTCTGACTTGCTTTAGAACTGGCCTGTTTCTTACCCTGGGAGGAAGTTTTTTAATTACATGATTCACTTCTTTGAATTTTCCCAAACTGTATGAAGTAGTCTTCTACCAAAGTTTTGAATTCTATCAATACAGTGTCTTGACTGTCACATCCTTTCTCAAAGTTGGTAATTTCAGGCTCAGCAAGTAATTTGGCATACTCTTCCCTTGCTCTGTATAACTTGTCATACTTCACTCACCATTGGCTATACTTCACTCTCACAGCTTCTATTTGTTCTTTCGAAACAGCTCCCTGAACAAGTTCACCCTTTATGTTTTCTATTTCACTTATTAGGAACCTGAATATAGTTCGCACATTCTTAGACTTCACTTCCATACAATACATCAACCCCCTTTCAGGGAGCTTTCTTTCTCTACATTCTTTGTCTTTTTCTTCAGTCATCTTTCAGAGAAAGTAATGTTAATGCTGTAGGACCAACAAACTTCACTTAAACTTAATATTGACTTTTATTCTCTTCTTTTCTCCCTTAGTCAGAACTAGCAGATTAACTGCAATACAATAAAATGAAACTATCATAAAAAGTGACTGACAAAATACAAAATAGTAAAATAGCAAACATAATACTTATGACATAAAACCCTATTTCAGCGTAATATCAAAAGTTACTTCCAAGAAATGCAAACAGAGGAACAGTTTAATATACATACCTAAAAATACCCTAGCAAATTATTATACATAAAATGATAAATTACAAAATAAATAGAAATAGCTCACCATTACTGTATTCCCATAAAGATAACTTTAACTTCAACTTCAACTTGACAAACTTCATGGACATTGACAAAAAGTCATGTGCACCCTGCCATGTGCTCTGTCATATGTGATATGAGAAATAACCAGGGTTCCCAGAACTAAGAGCAAGGGCTAAAATAGAATCCACCCTGAATTACCTCCCTTAATAATTGAATACTTAAAATTAATGAAATGATGCGAGTGAGTGAGTATGGTTTTACGCCGCTTTAAGCAATTTTACAGCAATATCACGGCGGGGGACACCAGAAATGGGCTTCACGCATTGTGTCCATGTGGGGAATCGAACCCGGGTGTTCGGCGTGACGAGCGGACGCTTTAACCACCAGGCTACCCCACCGCCTCGAAATGATAGGAAATTATCTCCCTTTAACTGATAACTTTAAGGAACAAATGCACAAACCTATTCAAGCTTAAAATGAAATAGAAAAATATTAATATCTTAAGATGAAGAATGAATAAATATTCTTATATGAACTTATAATGTAAAAAGTTACTTTACTGGAAAAATTAACTTGCTGAAGAACCTGAAGACTTAATAAAGATACAACTAAATGAAAATAGAAGAAAAATCCCATTTTTGCCCTTACACCCTTCTTAAGTGCGGCAAGAGATGGACATAACCTCAGTCATGGAGCTAGCGAGTATATCTATCGACCACTAGATTAAATGTATTATCTGATAAAGGACATATACAGATAAACAAGGTATATTTTTCTCTTTGAGTGATGGAACTGACAGGACCTTCCAGGAGAGTGTTTGTGGGAGTCGTCGTGGAGATATTTTGGTGCTTCAGTCAGTTTACCTTGGGTCTTATTGCCTACTTTGTCCGCAATTGGCAAACTCTCCAGCTCATCACAGCTTTTCCGTTAGTTCTCAGCATTCTTTGTTATTGGTATGTATTGCATCCAAACTGACCTCATGCTATGACAGTATTTCCTCCAATCAATTCACAGTTAGTTATACGTGTTTCACGCTTAAAATATAAATGCATTCTGGGGAAAACTTACTTCAGACCTTAGGCATGCTCGGTTAAATTCATAAAAGGAGATAAACCATCACTGACACTATTTTTGTCATGAATAAATCAACACGGATCAACGAGACATCTGATTTCCCATTAACGAATCTGTCCGGAACTGTACACAATACGTTATTATTTCCAGTACAAATGCAACAGTTAGGCACCTTCAGGTATAGTGATATAGTTGAAATGATTTTGTGACTTTGTGGCGATGACATGTATTGGATACTGTGACCTACTCTGACTATAAATCCCCACAGGGTCATTTTTATGTAACTCAAGTATCATTCTATTCACTGTAAAACACTAGATCCACGTCGAATCGTTATATTTAGACAAACAATGATTAGAAAAGGAATGACTGATGTTGACGAAGTCTGCTGGAAACACGTTGCTTCTTCTAGGTATCTTAGGTTTTAACACCTTAGGTTTAATATGTAATCCCTTTTCGACATCTTCTCTGTTCGGCTTTTATAAACATGTGATACATGCCAGGTTAGTTCCGGAATCCCCTCGATGGCTGATAGCACGTGGTCGCATACCGGAGGCTCAAACAACAATACAGAAGATGGCTTCTGTGAATGGTGTCGAATTTACTGAAGAGATGGCGGAGAACATTACAGTTGTCAACGAGAAGCAGAAGACCGTGAGGGTGACGCAGATGTTCAGCACGCCGTACTTGCTGTTCATCACGCTCATCATCTTCTTCAACTGGTGATAACCCATGAATCATGGTCAAATTCAAATTAAGGCATAAGCAAAGTGGGTGTGATGATAGCGGCATTTCCTCAATTGCTATGCTTGAAACGATAACAAAGCAAGTGATGAATTGATCAGTGTAAATTAGGATGATTTCAAGTGTTTTCAAATTTGATATCAAAAGAAGGACGCTTTAGTGATAGAAAAAAGATATGTTTCTTTTGATGATTTGCAGTTTGCTCTGAAACTATTGTGTAAATAACACATCAAATCGTTGTCTTTAATCAATTGTGTAGTTATCGTAACAATATATAACGGCAGTTAAGGTAATGGGTATTGTTTGAAAAGACTGGTATTTTATTTGTTTACTGATGGGCAGGACGGTTACAATGTTTCGTAAATTGAAGATCCTTTCAGTCTGCATATTCACTTCCTAAAGGTTTGTGGCAAGTCTGGCTTACTATGGTTTGAACCTGAACGTCCAAAACCTCAGTGGCAACATCTACCTCAACTTCACCATTTCCAATACTGTTGAGTTGGTGTCGTATATTACATGTATGTTGCTGCTGGACCGACTTGGAAGGAAGTTCGTACAGAGTGGCTGTCTTCTCCTCGGCGGAATAGCTTGTGTATGTACAATGTTCCCAGTCATCTATGGAAACTCGGGTAAGAAGAAGACAGAGAGAGAAATGTTAAGTTAAGTAACACAGGAAGTGTGTGTGTGTGTGTGTGTGTGTGTGTGTGTGTGTGTGTGTGTGTGTGTGTTTCTTTCATTTTTCATATGTATATCAACACTTAGAAATCAGTCTGCTCTTTTTATGCTTTCATCTTTGGAAATTCTTGCGAGTTACAACATTGTGTTCAGGTGGTAGTTCACCCCATGTAAATTCATTGACTTGATATATTTTTCCAGCTACAGACTGGATGACAGTCGTACTAGCCATGATCGGTAAGTTGGGTGCATCGGGAATATTTGCTACTGTGTACGTTTACACAACGGAGTTGTTCCCTACTGTGATAAGAAACTCGGGTCTGGGAGTCAGCTCCTTCTTTGCCAGGATCGGTGGGATGGTCTCCCCTTATATTGCAGATCTGGTAAGAATATATATGTGTCTGTGAATATATGAACTCATGTAATGATTACTGAATATTATTATCAAGATCCTTAGGATCTGTTTTAGGGATTTATATTACTCTATAATATTCCATCTGTAAGTGTATCTAGATTAGTTTCTCATCGTCAGTGTGGAAATTTCTAAGGTCTAATTATTTGGAAATGTATTGAATACAAGAGAGATCCCTGTGCCAACAATGTTTGTCCTTGTTGCGTCATACTTGATTATTGAAACATGTTTGTGATTTTGGCTGTTCATATGATTCTTCAGGGTGTATTACTTGGCGGTGACATGAAGGTGGCGCTGCCTCTCATCGTTTTCGGAGGTCTGTCAATTGCCGCGGGTCTGTTGACACTGTTCCTACCAGAGACATTGAAAAGGAGGCTTCCTGAAACTATAGAGGACGCCAAGAATATGCGAAAGTGAGTTGAAAGTATGCATAAGATAATTTTATTAAAATATAATTCAAAACGTCAACTCCAGAGACCCAAAGAGATTCCAATAGTAGGGGAAAATTGTTAAAATGTATCACTGAAAATCAGTAAGGATACAAGGTGTTTCGAACAAGGTAAGCGTGTCCTACTCAATTAATTCTCAGAAATATGAAAGTGCATATTGCCAATCGCCGCACCCCGCAGTACTCCTGCCTAAATCTGGTTTGGTCTGTAAATAATCGAGTCTGGACCAAACAATTCAGTGATCAACATCATCAGCATCGACGTACACAACTGGGATAGGATGACATGTGTCAACCAAGTCAACCAGCCTGACCACCCGATCCCGTTAGTCGCCTCTGCTGACAAGCATGGGTTGCTCTAAAGACCACATTTTACCCGGATCTTCACGGGTGGCCTGAATCAGAACTAGACAATCCAGTAATCCGTACCCCCGAGTATTCGAACACATCGTTGTGGTACAACGCCACGCTGCCAACCAAGCCACCCATAAATGTAAGTGCCAGTGTATAAGGAAGGATGAACTCCCTGGAAAAGGTCACAGTATCGCCAAATATGCTGACAAGCAATTTCGCTTTATGTCATTCAGCTCAGCTCAATGAGTCTGTCCTTTAATTTGAATTACCAAGTAGGAACTTAGTCTGACGTCGAGTGACCAGACACGCAACTCCAAGCGGTCATGGATCTTCTGTTGTATGTAAGCAGCAAGCTGGTACGTCAAGGTTTTCGTACATAAATGTCCATGAGGATGAAAGTCCAAACAGATGATTTCAAGAACAAATCCAGACTGTAAGTCCTAAACTGCCAACCTGTCACCGTATCCCGCTGTAGGAAATGGAAACCCGGTACATGAAAGCACGTTTACATCACCTCGTGCATATCGGCCCCATGACTGTGCCCTTGGGGAATTGTGCACTGTGATATGTCAGTTCTGCATCTAATACAACTTTATCCTTAGCACACTGAGTCTGGTAGAGTGCTTGTATATTTCAACACAAATATTGGTAATTATATTAGGTGTTTATACATTGGATTATGCCATAATATGATACAACCCTGATGGCGTTTTATGTGCTAGTTGTTACTTTTCCTAATGTTACGTTTTTCTGTTCTCAGGAAATGTACTAAGACGAAGAGTGAGCGGCATGATAAAACCACGGATGTCGAAATGGAGAGCTTCCAACGTATGACATGTCGTCTGGAACCATCCGAAGAAATCTAAGATATTCCATAGATTGAAGAGAACCAAAAACACTGTGTATTGTGACCATTTGTGTATTACCTATATCAGGTTGTGCTGAAATTTCTCTATTCTGTTCCTAATATACTCACATGGAAACGAATAAGGGAACACCTGAAAGTACAAGTATTCCTTTATTTTTTTCCAGGTTTCTTCACAAGCTTTGTATTGAAATTCTGGAAAAGAATAAAGGTACTTTCACGTGCTCCTTATTTGTTTCCATGAACATACGTTCTAAAGGCTGAGAAACACTATGTTCATAACATTTTATCTGACCTCATCTTAACTCATTTCATCACTAAAGGCTGCCCAAGTTTGATAAATCAGTGGTTGTGGTGCATATGTTGATCGGCAGGAGGAGGATATCATGATTTGGGTGGAATATCTTTCCGGGATACTCCCTGGATTGTGACCTCGCACTAATTAGGTCTAATTAGCAACCATCCATTTCACTATCAACCATTGTCCAATTTTTGACAAAGTTATATACATCGGTACAAAAACATGGCATCGAAAGAATAAAGAAATTGATGTCGAGAAGTCTTCGTCATCCATGGTTTCTTCATAGACAATATAGACAACAAGATAGCTATATCGTAAAGCATGTGTAAACTGCCTTTCTCAAACTCTAAGCATAGCTGTCATAGTGTGGAGTATTTTATACTTTACTTCCAAAGTCACAACCCACAGTGATTTGCAACATACAATGTGTATGAGCACCGATAAAAAACGAAATAGGAAACAATATGCAATTTTAGTTGTTACTGGGTGTATCTTGTTTCCAGACCTTTAATCGTCAACGTTTCCTCTTTGAGGTGAAGAATAAAACTGACAAAATTATTTCCACAATGATAAGCAATCGTTGGATTTTTGTGCACTGTACGATTTCAAATATATAACTAGAATGTTCAGGGAATTGTCCATTCAAACGAAACCTACTATTTCAATGGAGGTTTTCATAATTATAGGTTAATTTGATCAATATAAATATTCAAAATAGAAACAGTCATGTATTTGTTTCTATTAAAGAATACTTAATTACAATACTGCAGTAATGAAATCTGATCTGAAACATCCTCGTAAATGATGACGTCGAAATTTGGTACAATGTAATTGTCATGATTGTATGATACCGCAAAGCGTGGCGCCAATTGTTTGGCTGTTCAAAATATGCATAGAGATGTTCCCTAGTACATATGGAGGGCACCTATCACGTGCACCCATGCCACATCAACATGCCCATCTCCCCGGGGACAGGTGCTCTCCTCCTGTGTCATGTACCAATACGCTGAAAATGACACCTACTCCAATAACCTGTCAACTCCGTGCAGCTCATGGATGTTTGATTGGTCAAATCTGACAGGGAGATCAATGCTTTGTATACTCAACAAAATTAGAACTTTGACACCTTTATTTATCGTATTAATTGCGAAATTATAATTCTGCTTAGTATTTTTCCTGTGCCATACACACGGCAATGGCATGCAGGCCGTTTGAACAGCTTGAAAAATGCGTCAAGCACAACAATCACAAGCAGCAAGTCAAGTAATCATCTTCATCTTATATTGGTATACAACCACATTACTGAACAGCTAAAGTTGCCAGTTTAATCAAAGAGCCAGGAAGTCACAAATCAGCAACGTGGGCGTGCCACGGATAGGCCCAAAGCTTGACAGCAGTTCAATGAGACGTGGGCTGTGGTCGTCAGGCAATACACGGTCTGAATACCCGTGTGCGACTGTCACCATGCAGATCACCACAGGTCTGTGACGTCACACTAAGATCACGTACAAATAAGGTTACGTCATCGCCTCAACATATTTATGACCACAAACTTCATAAGAAGACAGTTGTTCAGAGGTACAGTGTCAGCACAGACCATCAGGGTAGATTTGGGACCGCGCTTATCCTAGCTTGACGACGAAAGGCAGGACCTATCTTCACGCAGTTTCAACGTTTGCGATTGGTCCGCAGAAATGACAGAGGCAGTGGAACAGGATTGTCTTTAGTGACGAGTCACACATTGCGCTTTGCAATGACAGGGGACAGGTGTGTCATAAGACGCACACGTGTATGTGTGAGGTTCACCGATTTGTGGTAGTGTGGAGCAGGGAGGGGAGAGAACGTAATGCTTTGGGGAGCATTTTGTGCCAACGGTCGATCTCAGTTGATTGAAGTTCAGGGGAATCGTACCGCCATAAAGTATCGGTATTTTTATCCCACTCTGCCATTAATGCAGTTGCATGATTAGATAGCACAATTCACCGTCCGTGTGAATTATAACAAATGACATGTTACAGTAAATGACCGACATGATGTGTGCTAGGCAGTTTTGATAGAGGGCAGCCAGTATCCTGCCTCTTCACCAACAGGACAACATGTGCCAGGATGCATCTGGCAGAAAACAGGTAAGGGCCTGTTCAAGCCAACTTCAGGGAACGTGCTGGAAAGTATGGTGAAACGTTGGGGACCTAAAACAGATTAACAACATACGTTTTGCCTGTGGCATAGTGCACCTGCAGACAATGTAATAACGACGTGAGTGTACTGCAACCAATGTACTGTTAGCCACCAAGTACACATACTCTACCCTAGCATGGGCTGTATTGGGTATCTTGTTTCAGGATTTGTATGACTGACTAGACATATATAATTTACCATAGATGGACCATGGCTCTCCATTTCGTATATGTCCTATTTACGACTATTCGTATTTCTGTATTTTTGTTTCTTTTTATTTGTTTTTTTTATTGGAGGGATTATATATATACATATTTATATATGTATATATATATGTGTGTTTGTATATATATATATATAAAATATGAGTCCAGATATTTCTTCTTGTCAAATCTCCTTTACATCTGCACAAGATCTTTCGCCGTTCAACGGCTCTTCAGGTGTACAATGAAAGCTGAGTGTCGTCATAGGCGACACATAACGGTAATAGCTATGTCGTCATCATGCGTATGACATTAAGCAGTTAGTGACAATAGCGGGAGACGTAAAACGAAGTCATGGGTGACAGTAAGGTTACGTTTGTGACGTCATCGTGTTTTTGACGTCATAGTTAGAAACAATAGTGGTGGACGTGTATGCATTATGGTTTCAGTGCACATTTGTATACTGAGTTACATTGAGAAAGTTACAAATTTATACTTTTGTATTAAGCTTAGGTTTAAACAGCCTTATGAACATTTGTTCTTTTTTCCATCCGTAATTGTTTCTGATTGTTAAACAATTGATAAAACGGAAAGATAGTAAACAGGCCATTCCCGCACTCATCAATGTGTTTGCTTACATTTATACATCGCACATTAGGATCTCGAATTTGTTGTCTGTGTACAGTGACTCGGTCCTTTAGTTGCATTCCAGTTTCTCCAATATAATGCTCACCACATCCCGCACATGTTAAAACATATATCACATTTTTGCTGCGGCAGTTCTTAGTTTTGATAGTAAATAGTTTGTCTTCACAAAATGTAAATTCACAGTCTTCAGTTATGATTGAACAAGTTCCACATCGAGGTGTGTGACATTTTGTTACACTGACAGCGTTTGTATCTTGTGAATATTTAAATGGACAAAGGATTGGTTTTAGATTTTTAGGCTGCCTAGTGCTTCGTATACTATTTAGTCTTGGTTAAACCTTTTTTCATCGTTTCACTTTTATGCAAAATTGGAAGATTTGCTTTTATAATGGGCATACTTGTACAGTTATTAGGATTGTAGGTACAAACAAATGGAAGAATGTCCACCTCTGTATTTGTTTCTTTTGTGTTCATAAGTGTTTCTCTTGGAACTTTTACTGCTTGATGAACGGCATTTTCAACTACCCCACGTGGATATCCTTGTAGTTGAAGATACGTCTTCAATTTTTCTAATCTTGCACTTCTTGTGTCCACATCCGAAACAATAGTACATACTCTTCTTGCCATTGCATATGGAATATTTATTTTAGTGTGCCGTGGGTGACACGAAGTGAATTGCAGGTATTGATGCGTGTCTGTCGGCTTGTAGTAAATATCCGTTTTCAGTTGGTTTCCTTGCTTCATAATTTTTACATCCAAAAATGAAATCTCATTATGGTCGAATTCCATGGTGAATGAAATCAAAGGATGGATCGAATCAAGAATATTCCAAAAATAATTTAATTCTTCCACAGTTGAAATCCAAATAAGAAAGCAGTCGTCCAGATATCTTCTCCATGTTTCACGAAAAGTCAAGGTTACCAGAACAGCATTCGTAGGTATGACTTCGGGCAGGTGACTTAAAAAGTCTATGTCATCTCGAAGAAAACTTGGAACCTTCTTTGTGAGTGGTTTCAAAATGATATCTTAAACGTTGTGTAGGGCTATTCGGGCCTCCAACGATAGGTCTAAATGAAAGGTCTTTGGGGTTCCTTATTTCCACATATTCACAATTCTGTTCCATTATTGCTGAATTAATTTCTTGACTTTTGTGTATTTTGTGTATACTGTTCAAAACTAAAATGAACTGCCGCAGCAAAAATGTGATATATGTTTTAACATGTGCGGGATGTGGTGAGCATTATATTGGAGAAACTGGAATGCAACTAAAGGACCGAGTCACTGTACACAGACAACAAATTCGAGATCCTAATGTGCGATGTATAAATGTAAGCAAACACATTGATGAGTGCGGGAATGGCCAGTTTACTATCTTTCCGTTTTATCAATTATTTAACAATGATAAACAATTACGGATGGAAAAAAGAACAAATGTTCATAAGGCTGTTTAAACCTAAGCTTAATACAAAAGTATAAATTTGTAACTTTCTCAATTTAACTCAGTATACAATTGTGCACTGAAACCATAATGCATACACGTCCACCACTATTGTTTCTAACTATGACGTCAAAAACACGTAACCTTACTGTCACCGATGACTACGTTTTACGTCTCCCGCTATTGCCACTAACTGCTTAATGTCATACGCATGATGACGACATAGCTATTACCGTTATGTGTCAGCTTTCATTGTACACCTGAAGAGCCGTTGAACGGCGAAAGATCATGTGCAGATATAAAGGAGATTTGACAAGAAGAAATATCTGGACTCATATTTTATATATTTATTGCTTATACACCTGCAGAAATCACGTCTTTTTTAGTGTGTGTGTATGTGTGTGTGTTCAAAGACTGTTCTCTTCTCTCAGGCTTTCCCTTGCTAAGCGATCAGGGTATAGGACTGTGAATGATGCGCTATAGGCATTCATGAATAATTTATATATACAACCGGTTTCCTTAGTGTGTATAATGACTGAGTTTTTCGGTCATATTTCAGTCCTTACGCGGTTATTTTTGTGTTTGACAAATTTCGTGCAGCCACTGTGATGTTGCTGTGCTCACTCTAGTGTTATGGATACGGACAATGTCATATCTACAGAGGTCAATACGTGTTGCTTATTCTATACCTCGGCCCGGACATTTGAGACACAAAGGCACTGTTTAATTAATATTGTTTGGATCATCTTGAAATTTCGACAAGGAGATTGGGTTTTGAGGTACTTGGGTGTCAAATGTTCCCTGAATGCCATTAAACCCGATATATTCACTCATTTTATTATTGTTAATCAAAGTGCAGAAACAAAATGCAAGGATATTGCTAATAGTATCAAAGTGACATCTGGGACGCGTGGTTGATACATGTCTTCTGTTTACTGCTCGCATGTGTCTTTCATGTACAATGATTGTTCAAGTTCTTGAACGTTATCAGTGACCTGGACGTCGTGTGTCGAGACCCTGAGAACAAGCATTAGGTCACGTAAGATCAGATGTGTTCCCTTATGCAGATCAGCTGTGTGGATTGAGGGAAACATCTCTACACCCACAGACGGTGGATTACAATAACTATAGCTCTTATCCCACTTTGGAGACGGTTCATCTGATCAACTGAGGACGGTTATTTGATCTGTCTGATCTGAAGATGAAGTTCGATGATATCCTGACCCACGTCGGGGAGTTTGGACCGTACCAGAGGCGTATGTACGTCCTCGTGTGCGTTCCCGCCATATTTGCTGCTATTCAGGGTATGGTTCCAATTTTCCTCCTGGATATTCCAAAACACAGGTACTCTCTTTATTATGCCGCATTTCTGTTTCTATATTTTGACGAGATTACTCAACATTGCGCAAATTAATATATTTTCAGTGCACACTTTGCTTTTAATATGAAATAAGTAATGCTACAAAGTTGCATATGCTGCAGTGGAAGCAAATATAAATTATGAATTATAAATAAATAAATAAATCACAATTGTTGTTTATTGCTTTATATTATATATAGGAAATTCATTGCCATCTCATCTTCTCGACTTATATATAACTCTTAATTTTATCTTAACATAATAATTATCTTTACATAGGAGCATCACGTAAACGTACCAAAAGAATGTTTACGTAAGAAAATAATACACATGTAAGCTGAAGAAGCAGCATAGATCACACTACAACAAAGCATCAGTCATTTTAAAGAAAACGTTACAAATGCTCCGGTAGAAACAATCATAAATTATGAATTATAAATAAATAAGTGAGCCGCAATTGTAGTTTATTGCTTTATATAATATATAGGAAATCCATTGCCATCTCATGCTATAACTTTTAATTTTCTTTTCTGTACATAGGAGCATCACGTAGTCATACCAAAATAATGTACTTAAGAACCAAATACACATGGAATGCTGTAGAAGCATCATAAATCACACTGCAACAAAACATCTATCGCTTTAAAGATAAATAGTATATATACTTTGTTAAAACTGAGTAAAAGTAAGTGACACCCTGATATTCCGTTACCCAAGTTGTGAATATCCATCCTTGGCCTGCTTTGGAAGCTCGTACATTGTTGCTGCTGATTAGTCTCCGACCTTGTGGCTGTTATCATTGCCACTGCAGGGCTGTTCCAATATCAGAATTGCACTGTCCTTGGACGTAGCAGTGCCACCACATTATGCACTATTATTGTATTTACTTTGTAGTAACTTGCATTCATTTGTGAACCGAGTTATTGTATAATATAATTGTTAATTGTAAGACAACGTTTCGTGTTTGTTGGTGTCACACCGAATTAAGTTAGTGTTTCAACTTTGAACATATCTGCGGCAACAAATTTCACTGGACTTAACGGCTAAATATCAAATGTGATGTCATATGAATGGATCACTGCTTTAACGTTGATGGTCGATCAAGGAAAGTTTTTCTGACCTCACTACAGATGTGCTATCACCCCGAACGATACATTCCACAGCCAGGGAGAGAGTCACTCGAGGCTTGTGAACCAGTCAATTCCTTACGAGAAAGAAGACGGTAAATTCACTCTTTCATCATGCCTCCTATACAAGACTCCCATGAATGACAGTGGCGATAGCAACGACACTGAGACGTGCAGCAGATGGGTGTACGACACTTCAGATATCCAGGAGAATATTATAACGGAGGTACCTAGTAAATGGCATTCCTTTTATGTCGATCTTCCCGTCGCTTTCCTTCACATTAAGGGGTTATTTGCTATCCATGGGTCAAATGTACAATGTATATGCTCTTGGTACAATGTACATGCTTTGGGTAGTCACGTTGGGAAGAGGCGTGCAAGCATACCGTTGCTAACAGGAGGCAGTCCCATTACTTACAAGTGTGCAAACATACAGTTGCTAACAGGAGGCAGTCTCATTACTTACAAGTGTGCAAGCATACAATTGCTAACAGGAGGCAGTCCCATTACTTACAAGTGTGCAAGCATACAGTTGCTAACAGGAGGCAGTCCCATTACTTACAAGTGTGCAAGCATACAATTGCTAACAGGAGGCAGTCCCATTACTTACAAGTGTGCAAGCATACAGTTGCTAACAGGAGGCAGTCTCATTACTTACAAGTGTGCAAGCATGCACTAACAACTTGGGGACTTCCCATTAAGTATAAACGTGCAAACAAGCAAAATTCATTATCCTTACTCCAGATTGGCACATGCGTGCAAACTTGCAAGACTTATAGGGGGAGCTCTCGCTAGGTAAACGCGTGGAAATAGCACTATTTAGTATACATATTTCTGATAGGCAGATGCGTGTACCAATGCAATAGTTGTAATGGAACGGACATCTTATTGGGATAGTCCCTTTAATACATGTGTGCTTGCAAGCAGGTGTTATAAGCCTACAACCCATCCCCTCCCCATGTTAGTCTGTTCGATCTGTTAGGTATATATATCGATCATTTTACCTTGGCAAGGTTCTGTTGCACGTCTTATGCGAAGAAAAGTGAGACATTGTGTTGCCCAGTTAAACACCTGGATGACCGCTTTAGCCAAGTTAAAAATAGATAATTGGTGTAGACGAATACCTGTCATTCTATTTTCAGAATAGGCCCCTAGTAACAGAATATATTTAGGAATGACTCTATTAATAGTTAAATGATTCAGATAAATAGTACTTGAGTCATATCTAAAAAGAGCACTTGAGTCATATCTAAATATAGAATGTTACTCGGAGCTGTTCTAAAAATAGAATGACAGGTATTCAACTAGGTCAATTATCTGTTTTTAACTTGGCTAAAGTGTTAAAGTGGGTCAACTAATGTCTGACGTTCTTCTCAATACCTCCCCCTATTACAGTTGAGAAATTAGATGGATAACTTTGGAATTTGTATCTATATTTCAGTTCAATATCGTCTGTGACAGACGTATCCTTCGAGCGCATTCCAACATGGCAGTGTATGCTGGAAGTCTGGTTGGCGCATTTGTTATGGGTTTCGTGTCAGATCTGTGAGTTTCCATTTTCTTCTCATGTCGTCCCATGAAGATCCTGGACAGAGGAGGTCTCCAGCAACCCATGCTTGTTGTAACACACGACTAACCGCATCAAGTGTTCATTGAGTTGATGCAATTCGCCATTCACTCTTTACCACACCCATGATTATAAAGGGTTACAATTGGTCTCCAGCAAACCATGTGTGAGGCGACCAACGGATTCGGGTGGTCAGGCTTACTGACTAGGTTGACACATGTCATCGTATGCCAATAACGTAGATCATGATTTGCTCATGCAGCTCATCACTGGATTGTCTGGTCCAGTCTCGATTATTTACAAACTGCCGCCATATAGCTGTAATATTGCTGAGCGCGGCGTTAAACAGCAATCAAACAACACAAGCACGCTTCACCATTGTAAAAGATTTCTTTTCTTTCAGTATTGGACGTAAAATAACATTTTTCATCAGCGTCGGGCTGCAGGCGATCTCCGCCATTGTGACGTCGTTCAGTCCCAACATTTACGTGTTCATCGTCATCCGTTTTATCAACGCCCTCTCCTCCATGTCTCTGTTCATGATCGCATTCGTGCTCGGTAAGTGGCGAGTAGGTGAACGTTGCTCAATGCTGCAATCGGTGTAATTCTAACTATACCGACGGAAATGAAATTATGCATCTTCGAAAACATATTAGTGGAGACATCTAATCGGCTAAAGGTTATGATTCTTGCAAGGCGTTACATTTAGATACATAAGTGATTGGGAACATGATACTCACAGACGTTTTTCAATGTGGGCAACACACAATAAAAACACTTTTTTTCTCTTAAAATAACATTTACACAATGTAGAGCTTGCCTTGGCTAAGCTGTATGGACGCACATTACCGCCACAGTCTAAAAACATCATCCTCTACCATATATCAGTCCCTCAGAAGAAATCATGAGCTTGCGTTCAAAAAGACATCTTCGAGAGAACCAGCGTTTCTTAAACGAGTGGTCACGGAAGTAGTTGGAGCACTACCAATGTCAGTAGGCACTATTTGCTGTGCAATGATCAGAGAGATACGTGGAAGTAAAAATAGTTCAAATATTTCTGCCTGTACAACTGTTTAAGGCGACATCGGATACAATTTGCACGAATGAAGTCAGTGATTCAATGTATGTTCGGCAAACAGCGCAACACTGTCTATCAAGAACAACACTTTCCCCGTGGTTAGAAACCAGTAGAATTTACGTTTCGATTACCAATATTGTAGTATGTTGAACGTATTCATTATGACGTTTTTTCGTATTATTGCATGAAACGATGTAAAATCTTCAGTCCGTTATCAAACTTAACTGAAACAGTTAAATGGACTGTTCTTCATCCCAGTTTCAAGTTGTACTTCGTGTGTGATACTCATATTTACTGACTGTTTGCTTATAAATTATTCACTTTCACCGGTAGTCTAATCAAATCTTTGAAGGGCATTAGAAGTGGAATGCATGGAGAAAAATGCAAGATTTATGGATGTCAACTTTTACATCAAATAACTACGACAAATTGTGAAAGTGTTTAAATATACTGAACATCATTGAAAACGCACCACAAGTTCAGATTATTAAAAGCGTGTAAGGAATTGATATTTTTTGAGTGGATAATAACAGATGGACGACTGACAAATACAACACAGAAAAGACGCTCATTCATTGAAATGTTCCACAGTCAGAAAGGATCAAACACACGTGGGGTCAAATCGAAAGGTCAATATCGCGTGTGACCGCCATTTGCATTGACACATGCAGTTCAACGTCTCCTCATTGAGTCAATAAGCGTCCGAATAGAGTTCTTGATGATGGCATTCCACTTCTGCAGTAGTGCAGCCTCAAGTTCCCGGATGTTTCGCATCTGTTGTAGCCGCGAAAGCCTTGACCAATTTCGTCCCACAAGTGCTCCATGGGGGATACATCTGGCGACTGTGCTGGCCAATGAATAACCTGGATGTGTTGCTGGGCCAGATACTGCATGGAAAGTCTCGTTGTGTGTGCCCGTGCGTTGTCCTGTTGAAAAGTATGGACATATTGGTGGTGATTGAAGACAGATACGATGTGATTCTGAAGAATCTGCTCACGGTAATAAAGGGCATTAACTCTCCCTTGACAGACATGAAGGCAGTCCTGTGATTGTAATTTATTCCACCCCAGACCATGAAACTCCCACTACCCAAAGGTCTGTCTGAACCACACACTCATCAGCATAAAATTCACCACGTCTACGTCAAACACGTAATCGGCCGTCAGCATTACGTAGTTGAAGACGTGACTCGTCAGTGACTACCACACCATGCCATTGTTGTAACCTTTACTGAAAATGCCTGCTAGCCCATTGTATACGCTCATTACGGTATCTGTCAGTCAGAATTGGTCCAACGTAAGGACGTCGAGCATGCAGCCCTGTAGCGTTTAGACGGCATCGCATGGAGTCAGCACTGATGACCCCCACGTCAACCTTGAACTAGTGCAGCAGTCCTGGCAGTCGGCAGTGTTCAATCACTGATATGGACAAGGTCAATATGGCGATCCTGATGGAGCGTCGTAACACGTTGTTGCCAAGGTCATTGAAGGTCACGGGTGTTGGCTATCTACTGATGTCGTCTATGAAGCCTAACGATGGTGGAGTGGCCAAGTCCAAGTTGTCGAGCAATATCCCTGCTGCTGGTGCCAACCTGAATCATGCCTAGTGCACGTTCTCTTTCGTGAGGTGTTAACCTCGGCATCTCTGTCCTCGTTTCACAATCGTCAGTGAAGCAATGAGAATCGGTTCTCATACACCTGCTTTTAATGTCACAGTCAGTATGATTTCAGAATGAAATTCGCGCTTTTTTCATGTCGTGGCTGCATGTTGATGCATTTTTGAATCAAGAGTCATACTGTGGACAGGAATTTGTTTCTGAAGCATTTTTTCAACTGGACATGCCCTTCGACTTCATGTTAGTTATATTCATTAATCATTGTCATTCTGAAATCCATCTTGATGAAAATATGGACAATTTTAGACTGGTGCTTTTTCAATGATGTTCAATATATTTTCCTGACATGAATAATCTATCTGATGTTTTTTGTACAGAAAATAATTCCAAATATTGGACAGATTCATTATTTAATGTAATTATGTCAGAGGTTTTTTCATCTATATATACTGGATAGTGAATTCGAAGATAATGTGAATCATGGTCAAGGAATTACTTGATGAACATTATCTTCAAAATCACACAGACTTTTTTAACATTTCATATTCGCAGCTTGTATACTGGGATAGTAGAAAAGAGCAGTGTATTATTAGTTACACGGCCTCGGGAAATGCGGATTCAAACAGTCAGTAACATCCCATACTACCTGGCAAATGGCCGTGTAACGAATTCATGATCCTTTAGATCTTTAAGCTGGATAATTTTACTGTATGTCAGACGGTTTAATTCGTTTCCTTCTATTTCCGCCGCGGTATGGCACGGAAAATGTTTCGCCATTATTGTTGTTGCGGGCGATTTGACTCAAGTAGGCTTGAATACTATACATGTATATATATGTCTTAATGGACTTGCTATTTCAAGTAATACCACCGTTTATGATATATCTTAAGTCCAATCGTTTAGCACTTCATAGATAAAAATAAAAAATAAAAGATGTGAGCTGGATTTCAACGTCAAAGGTGGCAAACTGTCAAGGTCGTCCATACAACCCGCTGGTACAGGGTGAGATGGATTCACACTCCACGTGCCACTTTCGAGTAAGGTTTCATATGCATTGGCCAACATTTCATAATTACAGATTGTATAAAGGGGCAGTACTAAGAGCTTTTGTTGTTTATACAGTGTAACTATAACTATGATGTGACAACATTTGAAGTTTGAGTTGAAGTGTAATGACTTTCAGTGAGAACGTTCTGAATACCAATTCTTCTCAGCACGGTCGGTGTGTCCAAACGTTGTGCGTCTCCAACATTTAAAGCCAACACCAATCGGTGTCCTCTTTTTTCTTCCTACTGCTCCTGCATGTTTACGAAAATAGAACAAAAACATGCATGGGTTTATTCATATATGTACAAAATTTAGGCTGCGGACAGGTCTTGTGGAAACAGTTTGTTAACAAACTAAGACAACCAGAAGCGCATTAACACGGGGATATGTGACGTTATTCGAGATGATATGCCAGCACTCTCTCCTGCTTTCAGGCCTTGAGATGGTTGGTCCATCTAAGCGAGTGTTGGCTGGGGTAGGCGTCCAGCTGTTCTGGAGTGTGGGCATGTTCATCCTGGGGGCGGTTGCCTACGCCCTCCGCTACTGGAAGACATTACAGCTCGTCATCTCAGTGCCTTCCGCTCTCCTGTTTGGATTGTGGTGGTACGTTACCTTCTGATGAATTTTTTTCCGAAGTCAGGCCAAATCCAACTTCACATAAACGGACGGAACGACCTTCACCAAACGCTGAAGTACTTAAACATTATCTCAAATTTTGTTAATAGACACTGTCAGTAGGAATATATATGTCACATAACGTACAGTTAAAGAGGACAATACTATGTAATCTGTTATTTCAGAGCATGACATATCTACATATCTCCATTGTGCTCATTATGTTCATTTGAACAGTTATACGCAGATACTATCAACGGCACAAAACATGTGGTCAGTGTGTCAAGTTTTGTGTAGTGCATAGTTCATCAAGTCTATGAGGCGGGTTCTGACCAACACATACTCTATGTATAATAATACCTAAAATACAAGAATCACGTCCGTATTTTCGACACTTTCATTCTTGAAATAGATTAACAGTACAATCGCTGAAATGATTGTGTAAATCGAACTAAGGTCCATGCAGGAAGCAAAGGTACTGTAAGTCCCCATGGTCCTAACCATGGAGTTCTCCCTTCAGTTATTGGCGATCTATAGCCTGTTTATATATTGTATGTAGTTTGAGCTCAACATGCTAGTTTTACATATATGTCAGTGATATTCTAGTTGGTTCTATTGTCCTGAATGTGTTCCGAATGTATTACTTGTAACATACGTTACAAATGTATTACTTGTTTTAGTCAAGATATGACTGAAATAATGCCGATGTGACTAAATATCGTAACTCACACACACACTAGACATCAGCTACGCTTAATGTTACTTCTTAAGGCTGATTCCAGAGTCCTCAAGGTGGTTGTTGTCACGTGGTCGCAAAGCGGAAGCGGAAGTCATCATTCAGAAAGCGGCAAAGAAAAACGGAGTAGAACTTCCAGCCTCAATGTTGGCTGAGCTGACCGTTGATGAGGGAGACCGAGGGAAGTTTACTCAACTGTTCACCTCAAGGATCATCAGAAACAGAACCCTAATCATCTTCTTCAACTGGCATGTAGTATACGATATAGTTATTATTAGAAGCTCTTGCTGTTTGTATAATGCAGTGTGAAAAAATCAAATAACAATGTCCTTTTTGATCAAATAATCATCTAAAACCCCAATATGCTTTAATTGGTAGTAAGTTTAGAACTACCAGTTTCCACAAAACATTCGCGATATCCTTGTAAGAAATGTGAATATTGTTAGGTTTCCTCTATACCTTGCCATAAATGCTGCCCTGTGTTCCGATCCACAAACTGGTTGTAACATTACGACCTGCCGTAGGCATACGAATGTCGTAGCGCTACGAATGTTTTGTAGATCGGGGCCCTGAACTATTACTGCCCGCAAACGTGGCTTCCAAAGAACATGAAAATCATTTTGTTGAAATCATGTCATTTAAAAGTCTTAGATTAAAAAACACGTTATCGCACGAACTGCCGCGCAAAAAGAGAAATATACGCCCACTGTAGATCGTTTCATCGTGCACGATAATGAGCAAAGTGATTTGTCAATTGTAAAATGTGAATTCTTTTTGTCCGGCACATCAGTTTAAATACCTATAGCTTACTTGTCACCGCGCCTTTTTGTATTTAATCCTTACAGTTCTTAAACATCTAAAATGTATAATTATGATCCTCTTTCACAGTCTTTCAGTTTGGGTCACGCTCGTACACACGCACACACTTTCCCAAACTGCCTGTTGTCGTCTTTGAGTCTTTTCACGTAGATAATCGCTCCTTCTGGTTGTTTTCTATTTCAGGTTTGTTGTGAACATAGCGTACTACGGTCTTGGACTTAATGTACAGAACCTGAGCGGCGACATTTACCTCAACTACACCATCGCCAGCATCGCGGAGACGGCGTCATACGTGGCGTGTATACTGCTGATGGACAAAGTTGGAAGGAAGCTGCTCCACTGCAGCAGTATGTTAGTGGGAGGGTTGGCGTGTGTGGCAGTGCTGTTCCCTGTTATATATGAAGGTTCGTGACAACCCCATCCCCTGACATTGCAGCCTCAAACGTTACCGCACAGCACCAGATTGCTCATGTAACCTTTCATGCATAAGGGTTCCATCTCTCCCTCGTGTCCCTCAAGGCATCCAGATTACTACTAACTTTGTCTTGGTATCCAGTTTTAAAAAGTTCGAATCATACCCGTGTACACCCCTACTACGAGTGTATTTAATACAGAATGAATTGTCATGTGTGCTCTTAACGAGAAAGAGGATATATATATATATATATATATATATATATATATATGTCAACATTGAAATATTGCCATCAGCGAGGTCATTAAACATTCCATGGCATCCAGCGTATTGTGCTGCTGCAGCGACTGCACCGATCTTCCTCCACATCTACAAAGCATTGTGAAAACATAATGAAGTTGACTTAACGTTTTAAGCTGCTTTAATTTTTTCATGGATGTTTAAGTACTAAAGTTTTACTTTATGAAACAGTGGATAACATAAAGGAACCTGTTTTCGTCATTTGAAAACTTTCAAAATGTGTTATTATATACACTAATCGGGTTGTGTGATGAATCTCAGGTATCCAGATGGTGTGAGTCTGTATATGAAATATGGTTTACACAGTTGTAACATCAGTAATTATATCTAATAACGCTTGAAAACAATGTCAGTCAGTCAATCAATCAACACTAACGACTGCGGTCAATATTGTCCCAGCACCCTCGTGGGTCACCATCCTACTCTCAATGATCGGGAAGCTCGGAGTGTCAGCTGCCTTCGCCATCATATACGTCTTTTCTGCCGAACTCATGCCCACCGTTGTACGCAACTCTGGCGTGGGAGCCAGCTCTACTTGTGGAAAGATAGGCGGAATGACCTCGCCCTATATTGCTGATCTGGTAAGTGAAGTGAAATTATACTTGGTTTTACTTCTTACCATCTTGTGATTAAATATTTTACTAGTGCTTATGTTTCTGACACATTTAAGGAGAGTTCAATGGTCACTATATAAACGTGGAAATAAGTATCGCAACATCCCATATTTTTCATATGTTAATGTGTTACCATTAGCCATAGCAAAGGGCACCTCGATTTAACTTACTATTCGGATAAATTGACAATCGCGGAATAATGAAATGGCAAATCTAAACGCAATAAACAAAACACTGTAATGTAATCCGAGAAGCAAACATGGCAACAAATTAATCAGATTGTAGTGCTGGTTAATATGACGTTAACAATCCAGAAGAGATCATCTGAGTATCAATAACCGAGCACAATGTCAATATCTAGTGTAATCTCGGCCAAATGCATTATAATCCCTTACCCTCTTCATTTACTGCATCAGACGTTGAATTTAGACGTTGAGGTGCTGTTCCATTCTTGATGGAGGGTTATATAACACATACCGGGTCCCTGGAGTATTCTGCGACCATAATGACTCAGCTGTTCTGTGGGATTGAGTTCAGGACTCTTGGTGGGCCAAGATAGCTATAGAGTTGTTTAGAAATTACCAACGGCATGATGTGCCCAAGAATTGTCATCCATGAAGACTGACCTTCTGACCAGAGGATGGTCATGGAATTGTGGTACAACAACCTTGTCTAGGATGTCAGTTGCCCATTTAAATTTTGCCTTGTCGGCACAAGATCAAGTTTACAGTCATGTACACCATCAGTAAACCATCAATAAACGGTGCCTTCTGCAACATGTTCCGCTGTGCATATGCACCAAACACGAGACGTGGTCTCCGTCATGAGCAAAAGACATTGACTTTCGCCCGATCAGTGGACTCTTCCGCATGATCTCACATTCCAGAAACAATGTATAGTGTAAAATCAATGTATGGTGCATCCGAAGGGACAAAATAATAATTCAAACAAACATAAGTATGATAGTAATATAAATGGCTCTGTGGGGGTTACAAATCATAGGTGTTGCGATACTTTGTCCATGAGTATATTCAAATTTACAACTTCGGGATTTAATCGTTCGTAAAACTCCAGGTTAATTTATGTTCAAACATTTTAAGTATTCACTGAACATAGATGAACCATGGTCAACATCACTTTGAACGTTCGTGCAACATGTCAAGGCGGGCGGGATGACTGGATAGTGGACAGTTCGCTACAATAAATGGCGCATGGCACCACCAACTAATATCACAGTTATAGGCTGTTCGGTATCTCACATTGTTGTCGAGTTACATCGTTTTCTTTATATTCTTAATAATCTATGTATTTTACCTTTTAATTGTTCAGGTGACTGAACCTCGTAATTCTTTTTATTATATTCTTAAGGGTGAAATACTGTAAATAAATAAACATGGTATTTTCACTGAGTAAAATAACATGTTATTTCACTGAGCAGAATATCACTTTTGTCTGGAACTACTTTCTGATTAAAGAGTTATGCAGACTTACTCGAACGATGTCTCGATCATTTATAAACAATGATCAAAATATAATAAATAGAATGTTTTGATAATGTTGTCAAATTTCATCTGCGCCACTCGTGAACATATCAACTTTGACAGACCACTCGATGCAATATACATGTTATTTGACAACATTAACAAAATATTCTATACATGTATTCTGTGTTTCAGGGTCTTCTCGTTGGCGGCGACCTGAAGGTGGCGCTGCCACTCATTGTGTTCGGCGTGTTATGTATGGCGGCCGGGGGTCTCTCCCTTTTACTTCCGGAAACCCTAAACACAACGCTACCCGAAAACATTCAAGATGCCAAAACCTTCGGAAAGTAGGTGTTTTCTTAATCTACTATTGGAGTGTTACAGGAGATGCTTCATGTAGTTGTCTATATGAGTGTATACTGACGTATACTTTGACTTTGAAATGTTATTAATTATCTTGTTATTGGTAAACAAATCGGTTTCATATCACTTTATATTGATAAAACAAACAGTGCATTTTAAGCAATTTTCACAGTGGAAAGTGAATGAAGGTAGAATATGTCAAAAGCCATATTCTCCGTCTTTGTTCCAAAGTAAATTTTTGTCAATCTGTGACCAAGATATTTTGTCTTCAAAGGAAAAAAAACATTCGTGGTATGTTTTCAATATATAGCTAGTGAGCTTTATTTTAATATCTGCGTCTTGCAATATAAGCAGCATAAACACAGGACGGATAGATATAAGGAAATGCGTTTGCACCAACTTTGCGCAGGCAAACTACATTTGATTGAGCTGACAGTGAGACGTCACCACGATGAATAATAAATATAACTCTTCATTCCTTTCAGGTCAACCTCTAGCACCAAATACAACCTGACGTCAAAAAGCAAGATAGCATCTGGAGATGTAAAGTTGAATGGTATTCAGAAAAACACACGTGTGAACATTGTATGCAACATGGATGTTTAACATTGTCAACAACACACGTGTGTAACATTGTATACAACACAGTTGTTTAACATTATCAACAACACACGTGTAACATTGTCAACAACACACGTGTGTAACATTGTATACAACACAGTTGTTTAACATTATCAACAACACACGTGTAACATTGCCAACAACACACGTGTAACATTGTCAACATATTCTACCGTTTATAGTTCAAGTTCTTTATTTCTAGGCCAAAGGCCAAAACAAAACAAAGCATAATATTTCAAATCACAATTGTGGGTGGTGTGTAGGTTCACATATTTCAATAGCCTAAGCACATTAATAGTTGACTCAACAAGTTACATTTTGTTTATATACACTCATGATGTGGTACACACACTTTGATAAACTTCAAATAACATTTGAGCACGGGTTATTCATCAAATGGACATATTTCACCATACTAGGAGGTGAATAATTATAGGTTGACAACTAACGTTTACGATATTTGACAAGGATAGGGCATACTAATAACACATGGTATTCGTCTTCAACATCACTACCACTATAATGGCAAAGTCGCCTATGGGGAAGTTTCATATTACTCCATCGTCCTATTTCTATCATAGACATGTGTAAACTTAATCTAAAGCGGGACAGCGCAAGTCTATATGTAGTAATATTAACAACAGTTAGGTATTTTTCGAAATACAGAGACTCCTTAAAGGTCACATATACTCTAGGGGGTACAAATACATAAATCACTAAGTGGCATCGTTATAAATGAAACCCCGCCATTAAAACTATTCATTCCGATCTTTAATGAACTTAAATCGACCTTTTTGACAACAGTGCCCAATTCTCACCCGCGAACGAAATTTCAACCAATCAGAGCGGCGCGTCTTTGTGACGTCATATGAGGAGTGAGTGAGTGAGTTAATATTTATCGTCACATCGGCAATATTTCAGCCATATCGTGACGAGAACAGTTTATAATTATATTATAGATCAATAAAGTAGGACATTAAAAAACCTGTTAATGAAGAACAGTAAAACTACTAGTGTACCACAGATATCCATTTAAAACTGGCAATTAAATCTAAAATATTGGAACTATAAATAACAATACAATATAAAAACAGGCTATAGATTGCCAACAACTGAAGGTGGATCACCACACTAGGGACCATGGGGACTTTTGCTTCCTGCATGGGCCCTAGCTGGATTTACATCATCCCCTCAGCTGTTAGCAATTGAGATATATCTAGCCATACATTAAAATTACACATATTCTACGATTAAAAAACGGAAAGTTGAAGTTTACTTTGAATGTTTTGGGACTTACGTACCCTCTCAGGAGGACAATCATTTTACAGTACTTTAACCCCTCTCGAGGATACAGCCACTAACAATCTGTGTTACTAATTCAAACTTCCAATCCTAAAATATTTAGCTATCTACAAATCTGTTAACAAATTTAATTCTTTTTAACAAGCAATAATTAAATGAGGACTTATATTAGTAAAAAGATCCTTCATAGTTCGGGATTTGAAATAGATATCCCTTTTGAGTCATATGAGGAATAGATATGAGGGCCGATGAAGAATTCATGTACATTTCAGGGGGTAGATTATCTTGTTTACAGGTTTGTATAAACCTGAAATCGTGACAACAGTTGTGAAAAATGAAACTATATGTTCTCACAATCTACTGTCATTTAATTTTGTCACCTGCTTTGCCTAGTTTCCGAGTTAAAACTTGTTTTCATAGACGATTCTGTCAAAATCGCTTGGTGTCGCTAGGCCTTATTTGTTCAAGCCAGAAAGCGATGATAGTGAAAACGATGGTCAGTCTCGCTCATCACGGTTCGGTTAATTTCTTCAACCTAAACAGTGCGACATTAAGATGGGTGGATACCCATCAGATGTCGTTATTTGAAAATATCCCCGGTAGCTCTTGTCTGATTGTAATAAAGTATCAGGGCAGTGTGGGCTTTTTCAGATTTTCTTATGCCTGGATGGTATAATGACTGAACCAAATTGATCCCATCTCGGTTTTTTTACCTCGATATTTAATCATGTCATGTAAAAATATGACGTCTATTACGTATGATATTAAAAATTGACATTTGATGTATTTGAATCCGTAAACTAAACAACCCTACTTTGCCATTGCTAGAAGAATCTGAAAATTTGCTTAGGTAAATAGGTACATACAGCTTTAGCAGACAGCAAATGCTTATACGTATTTCTTATGCAACAATTAAGTTCTGTTTGTATTCTCAAAACAGTGTCGGCCCATAAGATCTGGTTTCACTAAGACTGGAGAGGTTTGATTTCCACATTTGTAAAATATTATGAATATCAGTTATTCTTTGGCTAAATTCGGATATAAATCTAAATATATCCGATACATACTGTGAGAGGCACACATGGCCAAATCCGTATTCAAAAAGCAATTTTTTAACTAAACGAACCCAATATTCAAATATATAGGGTGTGCATTTGAGATTTTTAATAACATTCTGTAAATAATAGGTACATATCTGTCTTCTTTGCAAGATATTACTTTCAGCCAGTATTTTACAATTCGTATCAATCTTTCAGATAACAACGGTAATACACCCAACTCGCCGTAGACCTATGTTTATATGATATGATATGATATGATATGATATTGTATGATATGTATGATATGATATATGATATGATATGATATGATATGATATGATATTATATTATATGATATTATATGATATTATATGATATTATATTATATTATATTATATTATATTATATATTATATTCATCATTAGGATGACCCTCTTTCGCCACTGTGTAATCAGAGACCATATAATAGATATTATATTATATGGTCTCTGGTGTAATATACGAAGCGGGTCCTGAAATAACATATAGATTATTCAAATCGATGGTGCCCACAAAACGTTTGAGCTGAAAACCAACGTCTTTGCGCGTATCATTGTTCCAGATGAATGCCGTATCGGCGTATTGTACGCATAAAAAGTAGTCAAATGCTGACGACTTGCAAACTGCAACCTTATTAAATATGTGGGGAAATCATTCTTTTCGCTTTCATGACTAATTGTTAACAGACGTCGTCTCATTTAAAAAACTTTCTTCAATATAGTTTGAACTAATTTCAGGGAGTGGCTCTTTGTCTCCTTTTCTCTGGTACGGGTTGTGTCAGAGAAATTGTTATGGTAAATCATTGAACAATAACGTATGGAGCACGTGAGGATAGTTACATCTCGATTTTCAACGGTTCATGGCAGTTCGATATGCAAGGAAATGTCACCCCACCCCCACAATATGTTATCTACCATGTTTACACACTGCCAGTAATAATTAACTTTCACTGAGCTAATGTGCGTTGATTAAAAAACTGTTATTATATACTGAAAGGCAAAGTTATTGTAACTGACTTGAAGTTAGATATGTGAATTAACAACTGATACTTTTATGATAAGACTACACTAGGATTGCAAATGGCACCGATGACTTCAAGAACGCGTACAGACTGTAATTCTTATACAGGATCCTGTCACCGTATCGCGTTGTAATACATGGAAATAAATGAGATTCTTCCTAGCAGTGTGGGATAAACCGAAAGAAAGGTAACTCTGCTGAGTATTGAAATGTACAGGCATACCATCAGATTCAAAGTTTGCTAAGGAGCAACATCCAGAACACCTCCAACAACAAGGAGATTGAAACATCTAAAGTTTTAAACTTCTGCAATTTGTAACTTCAAGTAGAACTTTTGAATTTTTCAAGGTTGACTTTCACATGTGCAATTGCAATTCATATTCAAATAAAAACTGGTCCTAATGTATTAAGAAGGGGAGTGCAAATACTGCCAGTAGGGATGTCTTCTTTTAGTAAACATGTCATTGTAGTACATTTATGTTATTCATATTCATGCATTGGATCATGCCGTAGAATTATACAATCCTGACTGCATAATATTTGTTAGTTGTTACTTTTCCTTATGTTACGTTTTTCTGTTCTCAGGAAATGTGCTAAAACGGAGTGCTTGGTTCCCAAGAGCGCGGCATGATAAAACCACGGATGTCGAAATGGAGAATTGCCAACGTACGGCATGCCTTCTGGAACCGACGGAAGAAACTTAAGATATTTTATAGATAGAGAACCAAAACATTGTGTATAGGGCCCGTGACAAGTGTATATTCAAGAACCAGTTATGGTTCCAAATTGAATTGCGCGACAGCCAAATATGACTTTACTAGACCGGACAAAGTGTATACCCATGCTTGGCTGTTACATCTGTTGACAGTCGTAATAGTTGGTTAATTTGGGGATGATTAGATCGGACATTTGTTATTCCTGCAAGGATTATCGGTCCTTACTGTCAACTGACAACCACCTACTGTGACCATTTGTGCATTACATGTATTAAGTTGTGCTGAAATTACTCTGTTCTGTTCCTAAGACAGCCCTTTGCCTGACCTGATCTGAACTAATTCAATCGTGGCTGTGGTGCATATGTTGATCGGCAGGAGGAGGATCTCATGATTTGGGTGGAATATCTTTCCGGGATTGTGACCTCTTACTGATTAGGCCTAAGCGATCATCCTTTTCACTATTAACCATCGTCCAATTGTTTCACAGATTTGTACACATCTGTACAGAAACATGGCATGGATAGAATATAGAAATTGTCCCACACAAAGGGGATACAATCAAACAAAAACGATTCTTGTTGTCTGTTAAAGAATGCTTGATTATAACACTGCAAGAATGAAATCTGATCCAAAACACCATTTTATATGATGACGTAATTGTCATCATATGACATATGGCAATTTGTAATTGTCATGTTGTGTGACACGGCAAACCGGGGCGCCAGTTGTTAGACTATTAAAATAATATAAATAAGAATAAGAGTATGTATTATTTCCACCCCTCCACTAAATAGTATGCCCACTTACTCCCGTTTTATACTAGTAGTACATACAAAAGGCAGCGTATAACATTGTTCTCTCTTGTTCAAATATTGCTACAAAGAACAAAGGAAGAAACATTTACATGATTTCCCGACAGATTATTGTTGCATCTCACAACTTGTGTGTGTATGCACGCTAAAATGGTCCTTGTATGAGTCACGGGTGAGAAACGCCAAGGGATAGATGTGGGCTAATTGCAATGGAGGACTACTATACACATCTTACTTGCCATGTAAAATATTAAATAGAAACAATTTGAAATATGTCCATTCTTAAAGCAGAGTACATAATACGATTTCCATTATATCATAAGCATGTGTTTATGAATCGCCATCAGTATCAGATAGTGTCATATTTGTATCATCTTTTGTCATCGGTAAGTATTTCATCGGTAGCCTGACCATATGTATCTTGAAAAGCGAAGCATCGTTCAATGCAATAAACATGAAGTCGTTATTCATAAAGTCTCGTGCTTCATTAGCGATATTTAGCCCGGATTTTATATGGAACTGTCAAAAAGTCACTACGTTTTACTGTTATATACTAGTGATAATACACCTCCTGGTGTAACTTGAATTTTCTTGACCGTGTGCTTCTTAATGGAAGAGTAGTTTCAATGGTTCCCAATAGGAACTGGCAGCCTTCTGGACTTCAGTAGAGATTTTGATGATCACCCCATGCAGCTATATATATTGTACAGGTGCTCCCTGGCTCTAAAGGAGGACACCTGTCAGGTGCACCCATGCCTCATCAATATGTCCATCTCCCCGGTAACAGGTGCTCTCCTCATGTACCATGGCCCTATACGCGCACAATGGCTGCTACTCCGATAGCCTGACAAGTTCCATTCAGCTCATCTGGGAGCGGTATAGTGATAGTTACACACTGGAGTTTGAAAAACCATGCATTGTATACTCAACAAAATTAGAACATACCCACATTATTGGTAGTAATTGTGAGAAGGGTAATTCTGCTTAGTTTCTTGTTGTGCCATACACCAGGCAAAGACATACAGGCCATTTGGTCAAAAATGTGGTCCTAAAGCTCGAAACATGCGTGAAGCACATCAATCACAAGCAGCAAGTCACGTAATTTTCATAGCGACCGCGTGTGAATTAGTTTACAAGCACATTACTAAACACAGTGTATTAAAAAAGCCCAAAACCCAGCCAGACATCAGGGCTGGTAACTTCAAAATGTTACCAGCCCAAAATGGATTTAGCCAGACCAGACACCAAGATATGGTGAATGTATGTATG
The DNA here is from genome assembly GCF_003918875.1 of Haliotis rubra. NCBI lineage: Eukaryota > Metazoa > Mollusca > Gastropoda > Lepetellida > Haliotidae > Haliotis > Haliotis rubra. Next base: position 3,164,015 of record NW_025767157.1, read on the forward strand.
GAACATCTAAACTTTTCACCCGACCATCGACCTAGCTAGCTGTAAATTATAGACCGTCCGTCAGAAATCTAGAACGTCTCTGCGGTTGGAAGCGTATTTCATACACTGCTAAACAGCTAAAAGTTGTCAGATTAATGAGGAAAAAGCTAGTAAATCACAAATCAGCAGCATGGGTGTGCCACATGTAGGCCCAACCCTGGATATCAGTTGCATGAACCGTGGACTGTAGTCGTCAGACAATACACAGTCTCATTGTCCGTGTACGACTGTCACTGTGCAGATCACCCAAGGTCTGTGACGTCACACCAAGATAACATACCTATAAGTCAGGTTACGTAATCACAGCAACATATTTGTCACCGCAAACTTCACTAGAAGACAGTTGGTCAGAGGTACAATGTCAACACAGACCATCAGGGTAGATTTGGTACCGCAGGTATCCCAGCTAGACGACCAAACGCAGGAACTTCACGCAGTTTCAACGATTGCGATTGGTATGCTGAAATGCCAGATTCAGCCAGAGGCAATGGAACAGGATTGTTTTCAGTGACGAGTCACACATTGCGCTTTGCCGGTGGTAGGGTACAGGTGTGTCACAGGACGGGGGAAAGTCACGCATGTGTATGTGTGAGGTTCGCCGATTTGTGGTAGTTTTGGAGCAGGGAGGGGAGAGACCGTAATGCTTTTGGGAGCATTTTGTGCCAACGGTCGATCTCAGTTGATTGTCATTCAGGGGAATCGTACCGCCATAAAGTATCGGTATTTTAACCCCAGTCAGCCACTGATGCAGATGCATGATTGGATAACACAATCCAGCGTTTGGTCAACATTCACCATCCGTGTGAATTATAACAAATGACATGTTACAGTAAATGTCCGACATGGTGTATGCTGGGCACCATGCAGTTTTGATAGAGGGCAGCCAGTAGCCTGCCTCTTCACCAACAGGACACAATGTGCCAGGATGCATTTAGCAGACAACAGGTAAGGTGGGCTGTTTAAGCTAACATCAGAGAAAGTGCTGGAAAGTACGGTGAAACGTTGGTGACCTAACAACAATGTAAAAATGACGTCCACAACATCAGTGTACTGCAACCAATGTACTGTAAGACACCAACTACACATATACTAGACTGGCATGGGCTGTATTGGATATTTTGTTTCAGGATTTGTATGTGACTAACTAGGCATATATATTTTGGATGTCAAATGTTTCACAACTGCCAATAAGTCCGATATATTCACTCATTTTATTCTTGTTAGTCAAAGCGCTGAATCAAGGATGTTCCTAATAATATCAAACTGACATCTGGGACGCGTGGGTGATAAATGGTTTCTCGCGTGTGACCTACATGTACAATGATTGTTCACATACTTGAACGTTATCAGTGATTTGACCTGGACATCGTGTGTGCCGACCCTGATAACAAACCTTGGGTCACGTAAGATCAAATGTGTTTCCATATCCAGAACAGGTGTGTGGATTGAGGGAATCATCTGTACACCCACTGACGGTGGATTACCCCTGCTTGGAGACTAATTAGGTCCTCTGATCAACTGAGAAAGGTTATTTGATCTGTCTGATCTGAAGATGAAATTCGATGATATCCTGACCCACGTGGGGGAGTTCGGACCGTACCAGAGGCGTATGTACGTCCTCGTGTGCGTTCCCGCCATCTTTTCTGCTATTCAGGCTATGCTTCCACTTTTTCTCCTGGATATTCCAAAACACAGGTACTCCCTTTACTTTGCCGCATTTCTGTATCTATATTTTGACAAGATTACTCAACATTGTGCGATTAATATGTGTTTTAGTGTTTTAAAATGAAATAACATGCTACAACGTTACAAATGCTCCGGTAGAAACAAGTATAAATTATAAATAAATACATGAGCCACAATTGTTGTTTTTTGCTTTATATAATATATAGGAAATTCACAGTCATCTTATGTTATCGTCTTATATATAACTCATAATTTCCTTATGGGAATTAGTTTTTACATAAGAGCATCACGTAACCAAACCAAAATAATATTTACATAAGAACTAAATACACATGGAATGCTGTAGAAACATCATAGATCACACCACAACACAACATCTATCGCTTTAAAGAAAAAATATCATAAATGCTTTGTTAAAACTGACTGAAAGTAAGTGACACCCTGATATTGCTATACCCAAGTTTTGAATATCCATCCTTGGCCTGTTTGGAAGCTCGCACAATGTTGTTGCTATATTGTCTCTGACCTTGTGGCTGTTATCATTGCCACTGCAGGGCTGTTCCAATATCGAAATTGCACTGTCCTTGGAGTGTCACTCCACACAGTGTCACGACATTCTGCACTATTATTGTATCTTTCATTCATTCATTTTTCATTCAGTTTATTCCGTATACATACCACGAGGCCAACAGTACAACATGTATAAAATATGAGTGAACATAACAAAATGTATTTGAATTTTACGTAATATAGGTTATTTCTTATTATTTAAACACCTTATCAATGAAAATACAAAGGTTAAATAGCTTATCGTTATCACCATTGGTGAACAAGTAGATCAGTTCATACATATTTGGGTGGTGATAATAATAGGCTGGAATGTATTTGATACGCAAATCGTTACAAGCTGGGCATACCAGAATGATGGCATGGAGTTCATCTTCCATCTGTGCTTTACAATAAGAACACGACGTATCTAATTTTCATGATATCTATAAGAATTCATATTGACACCATGTATATTACAACGTAGCTTTGTCAGGCTACATCTCCGTGAACCGGCATTATTGATATGTTAAAACGCGAGTGTTGGGGAATTAGCTCGCTTGGCAAGAGGTATGACTATACCAACCCACACACAACACAACACCTGAGTAAATAAACAAGGAGTTTATTACACAGCAGTCACAGGATCATTCACATAATCAACCAATAATGGTATGGTTTATAATTAATTATTAGAACATGTTAACACTGTAATCACCTATCAAAGTACATAAACATCACACTTGGATTCGTTACACATACTACATTAATCATGATATACATTCAAAAGTATACAACGTAATGTGATTGTTCAATACTCTACACACCAACCCAGTGGGCGTTCATACCGCACAAAACAGCATATTGCTCATAACGCAATGTACTAGTTAGGATACACACTCTATACACTCTAGACATCACCCCAGTGGGCGTTCATACAATGTACATTCTACAACAGTCAATAAACAACATCGTGTTTGCACGTAATGCAATAGTTAGGATACCCGACACACTCTATACATTCTGTAATAGTCACAAACAGCTTAGTGCTAATCAGTATTAAATATACAATCCTACACTGTAATACAGAAGATATGAGACACATACTAAGGGATGCCTCGTTCCACATAAACCTGAAGGGACTGCCAAGGGTGGTAACTTATAGTTAAGGTATTTACAATAGATTAAAGTTAACATAGAATAGCAATGGTAAAGATTTATCGAACTTGAAGAAAGTAAAGTTACATACCTGAGTGGATTTACTAGACAGCCACCCCCTGATTTGTGACTGTCATCCGTAATATATATCTAGTCTAGCTATCGCAAATAATCGCGTTTACAGATAAAACTTACGATAACGTTGTTATTGTGAACGTGAGATTATGTCATTTAGTTGGACCGAAGCAACGATGGCCAGTCGCGAGGATGCCACGAAGGTATATGTGGCACGCACGTGATTTGACCAACGTGGAATACAAACAGCCGTAAAGACAGATAAACGTAATGCACCTTGGTTCTGTTAGCTTTAGAGATACTGGTCCCGGATTTAGTCTGATCCTCGTTATCAATGTGACCCTTGGCAGGTTAAGATTGAGGAACGTGGTCGGTTAGTCTGTAATATTTCCAGGTTTCAATAACGCATATCGTTATAAATATTGGTAAAACTTTGTCTAGTTTTTCCGTGTTAATAGATAGATAAATATTTAGTAGTAGTCTTGTTTAATCATGGAATAAAATTTAAGACTTTGAGAGTTTACTATGAAATCGTTTCTCCACTCTTGGAAATATGCGTCTTTACATCGTTGCTGAAACATTTGTCTCGAAAGTAGCTTTTGTTACATATTTGATATATCCCAAAACTTCCACATCCCAAAACTTTCCGTATACGTACTTTCGAAACCCGTTTTCGTCGCCAGATTCGTCAAATCTTTTTAACATTTCATGACGCTTCTTGGTATATAAGTTACGATGGTTGGTGGAGAAGCCTGATCAAAATGTCAGTATTTGAACGCTGGCGTGCAAACTTAACGGATATCTGCCGCACTCAGCTAAAATTGCTTTGTTTGGTGATCTAGAGCCAACTTGTAAAACATTTTTACAAAAGCTTGTGTTGACCTTTTCAATAGGTTTTCGGGTTACCCAACCCCATAACCCTGCGGACTATAACAGAATCGGTTTAATTTTCCCTTCAAATAGCTTGAATGCCGCATTCAGAGGCAAGCTTTTGAATTTATTCATGAAACGGTTGATTGGGAATAATGCTTTTTCAGCCTGTTGGGAGGGTAACCGTTGCGATAATGTCTCACATGCTTCAGTAAACATGTTCATGCAGGAAAAGACAATGCCTGGATATTTATAATAAGACGTTAATAAAGACTTCTAATTTTTCGCCCTTAAAAAAACCATTTTACCTTTTTTAAAACTACAAATTTCGTTTACTTAGGATTTATTACTAATTCCCATTTCTCACAGTATGTTATTAGAATATCAATTTTCTTGTATAATACAATTGTTAATTGTAAGACAACGTTTCGTGTTTGTTGGTGTTGCACCGAATTTCACGTAGAGAATTCTGGTTAAGTTAGTGTTTCACCTTTGAACATATCTGCGGTAAATATATATCAAAAGGCTAAATATATAATTATCATATCACAGCACATCACATCACATCACATCAAATCAAATCATATCGCATCATATCTCATATGTGATGTCATATGAATGGATTACTGCTTCAACACCGATGGTGGTCCAATGAAGGTTTTTCTGACCTCCTTACAGATGTGCTATCTCCCCGAACGATACATTCCACAGCCAGGGAGAGAGTCACTCGAGGCTTGTGAACCAGTCAATCCCTTACGTGAAAGAAGACGGTAAATTAACTCTTTCATCATGCCTCCTATACAAGACTCCCATGAACGACAGTGGCGATAGCAACGAAACTGAGACGTGCAGCAGATGGGTGTACGACACTTCAGATATCCAGGAGAATATTATAACGGAGGTACACAGTAAATACCATTCCTTGTATGTCCCGTCGCTTTCCTTCCCATGAAGAGATTATTTGCTATCCATTGGTCAAAGGGGATGCAATATACAAAATGTATTTGCTTTGGGTTGGGGACAAGCTTGCAAACACACAATTGCTAACAGGAGGCAGTCCTGTTGCTTACAAGTGTGCAAGCGTGCAACAGCAACTAGAACTCCCGCTAGGTATAAGCGTGCAAACGAGCACCATTTGTTATTCTTACTTCTGGACCAAGATTTTCGAAGATCTCTTAGCGCTAAGATAGCCGTAAGTTAATGTTAATGAATGGAACTTACGACTATCTTAGCGATAAGAGAGCTTCGAAAATCTTGGCCCTGATTGGTACATGAGTGCGAATATGCAGTGGTCATAGGGAACTCCCGCTAGGTATAAGCATGCAAACGAACACTATTTAGCAAACTTATTTCTAATAGGCACAGGCGTGCAGGCATGCAGTAGTTTTAATGGTACGGACATGTTATTAGGGATAGTCCCTTTAATACATGTGTGCATGCAGAAGTTATAAGGGCACAGCCCACCCCAAACCCCATGTTAGTCTTTTCGACCTGTTAGGTACATCTATCAGTCATTTTACCGTGATAGATTATGTTACACGTCTTTACGACGGTGATAGGATGAAAAATTAGATCGGTAACTTTGGAATTTTTTATCTATATTTCAGTTCAATATCGTCTGTGACAAACGTATCCTTCGAGCGCATTCCAACATGGCGGTGTTTGCTGGAAGTCTGGTTGGCGCATTTGTTATGGGACTCGTGTCAGATCTGTGAGTTTCCATTTTCTCGTCATGTCGTCCCATGAACATCCTGGACAGAGAAGGTCTCCAGCGATTCATGCTTGTTGTAACACACGACTAACGGGATCTGGTGGTCAGGCTCGCCGACTAGTTCATCTTATGCCAATAATGTAGATCATGCTATGCTCATGCTGTTGATCACTGGATTCTCTGATACTCGATAATTTACAGATCGCCGCCATACAGCTGGAATATTGCTGAGTGCGGCGTAAAAAGCAAACAAACAACATAGACACTCTTCACCATTATAAAAGATTTGTTTTCTTTCAGTATTGGACGTAAAATAACATTTTTCATCAGCGTCGGGCTGCAGGCGATCTCGGCCATTGTGACGTCATTCAGTCCCAACATCTACGTGTTCATCGTCATCCGTGTCATCAACGCCCTCTCCTCCACGGCTTTGTTCATGATTGCATTCGTGCTCGGTAAGTGGCGAGTAAGTGAACGTCGCTTAAAGATCACATACTCTAGGGGGTACAAATACATAAATCACTTCTTGGCATCGTTATAAATGAAACCCCGTAATGTGAGGAATACATTTGAGGGCCGATGTAGAATTCATGTACATTTCAGGGGGTAAATTATCTTGTTTACAGGTTTGTATAAACCTGAAATCGTGAAAATTGTGTGACAAATTAAAGCTATATGTTCTCACAATCTACTGCCATTTAATTTTGTCACCTGCTTTGCCTAGCTTCCGAGTTACAACTTGTTTTCATTGACGATTCTGTCAAAATCGCTTGGTGTCGCTAGGCCTTATTTGTTCGAGGCAGAACGCGATGATCAGCCTCGCTCATCACGGTTACGGTTAATTTCTTCAACCTAAACAGTGCGACATAAGGAAGGGTGAATGCCCATCAGATGCTTTTATTTGAAAATATCCCCGGTAGTTCTTGTCTGATTGTAATAAAGTATCAAAGCAGTGTGTGCTTTTTCAGGTTTTCTAATGCCTGGATGGTATAATGACTGATCCAAAGTGATCTAATATCTGTGGGTTTTTTTACCTCGATATTTAATCATGTCATGTAAACATATGACGTCTATTACGTATGATATTAAAAATTGACATTTGATTTATTTGAATCCGTAAACTAAGCAACCCCACTTTGCTATTGCTAGAAGAATCTGAAAATTTGCATAGGTAAATAGGTACATACAGTTTTAGCAGACAGCAAATGTTTATATGTATTTCTTATGCAACAATGAAGTTCTGTTCGTATTCTCAAAACAGTGTCGTCCCATAAGCAATTAATTAATTGCCCATAATACAGCAATTAATACTCCCTTGTTGCAACCCGTGTTAGGTGGTATAAACCTAGAATCCAGGACAAAATCCACCCGGACAAAATCCACCCCAAAATTGCAACCTAGGACAAAATCCACCCCTAATAAATTCCACCCTAAGAAAAAAAATACATGTTTACACAGAAATGTTTTATTCATAGTCACATTCATAATCGATAAAAAAAACAACCAAAATATTAGACCTAGGGATTGTATCTTACGCCACGTACTTTGGGTGAGGTGATAGAAACACCCATGAACATTTACATGGGAACCTAACACAACAGATACAGCATTGATGGCAGCCAACTCAAAGTCTGTTACAATAACAGAAGGATCTGGTTCGAAACCGAGTTCGTTACATTTATCTACAACTGCTTGAAGTACTTCTTGGTAGCTAGTTTGAGTTATGAATTTTGGGAAAATATTGTTTAAACAATATATAAAGTACAACTCATCTTCAATTTTCAAGTCGGCAAGTGTTGTAGGATTACATGTAGCAGGAAACTGCTTGGCTCTGTGACGTCGGAGATCACGTTTTACGGAATCACTTTCACCTAAAGCTGCTCTAACTTCTACTGGATTGGAAGTAGCGGAGTCTAGAAGAACCTGGTTTGGTGTCTCTCGGGATGTACTGGCCTTCTGCTTCATCTCTGACCGCAACTTGAGGGCCGCGGAAGCGCTGGGATCTGGGGTGTGGCAGTGGTCGGTTGTCCGTACTTCCTTCTTCACTTCCATGTCTGTGGTCACTGAACCCTTGCAAGACACTCCCACCTAATTGTTGACTTGCTCTTTTTCTTCTTTATGTACGAATAACCTTGATATAGCAGCTTCGAACCACCCTTGTTGTTCCGTATCACTTCCATGATGTATGGTGAATTTGCATTTTTGACACAAACTATATATATACTATAGAAGCCTGGTACCTTAACTAGATGATCTCAAACCCATTTAAAATAAACAGGATGATCTCGAACTCATTAAAAAGTATGTTCTATCAAAACATGAGTATAAATGGCTCCAATCAGGCTTTCAAAAACATCTTAATTCTTTAATTATACATGAAAGGGAATTAAGTAATGATCAAAGTGTGAGACTACTTAATGATACATGAAAGGGGATTAAGTAGTGATCAAAATGTGAGAAATGGAGAAACCTTTAATGTTTGAAACAACATCTAGGAACAACAGCCAATTAGGAAAACGTAAATGCTATCAAACCAGTGCTTGCAATGCTTGAGAAAAACATCTTGATCAAAGATCAGGACACACTAAAACTTTTAACTACAGCAATTTGAAAAGGGTGGATTTTGTCCATTTTCTGTTAAGAAGAGGTGGATTTTGTCCGGGGTGGCAATTTTGGGGTGGATTTTGTCCGGTTACCATAAACCTACACGTTATTGGTCATCATTCAATTGATGGTCAGTTAATGAATTTATTACAGGTATAATTAGTGGTAAAACCACTTAGATTACCCGACAAAGGATCCCATTTGGCATTTCTTGTGTCTGGAGTACATACTCAACATTATAAATAAAGTTCTGATATGGAAAATGAATTACATGTTATGTAACATGCGCATGCGCATCAGCCGAGTCGATCAAAGGCAAACATCGATCAAAGGATTAACCAATAACACGCCGATTGATAAATTACTTTTATCTTGCACAGCGGATTTGTCAAAAGATAGTGTTTATGTATGTAGATTTACTAATCTATACTGAATACACTCTGTCTTAAAGTGTCTGTATAAAAACAACGTCCTTCTTTCAAAGGATTAACCGCCAATACATCGATTGATTGCTCATTATTGGCTAACTAAATTACTTTTTTTAAGAATGGCGGACATTATGCAATTAGTTGCCAGGTGTGCTATCTTGGGTGACCAATGAGACTATACACCAATGTGAAAATCCTGAAACGATATATCACTTTTTCGCATATTAGACTGTTAATAGACACATCATTTGCCGATGAATGGCATGTCACTCGTTTATGTGGATATTGATGGATACATTCCTCGAACAAGGCAATAGCCTGACATGGTTCCTATAACTTTAATCAGTTTTAATGTTAATATTTGCATTTTGTTTTTATTCATTTGTCGTAGCATTCAACAGAATCATTGTTTTCGCCGTGAAGTGTAATGAGACAGACAACATACACTAGGGCGTGTGTGCGAATTATGATTGACATTGAAAATGTCTAGATATTACAGTCCTGTTATAAATTCACTATAAGTATCAGCAGATGGCCTGCTTTTTATTAAGTTTATAAATGCATACACGTATGATTAGAAACTAATTAGGATTATAAGACCAAATATAAAGATGTACATTGACTAGTATCTACATACTGCTGAGTGGACGTTGGTGTTTGTAAAAGCAGTCCTTGGAAAAAAGTACCCGTCCGGTTAAAAAGTACAAAATTTGCCAAGGAAAAAAGTCCGACTTTTAATTTTTTGTAACAAATGTCAAGAAAAAACTTAAGATCTGCGGGGTTTTAAAGGTCAAATAAACCCTAGGGGGTACAAATACATAAATCACTAACTGGCATCGTTATAAATGAAACCCCGTCATTAAAACTACTCATTTCGACCTTTAATTGACTTAAATCGACCTTTTTGACAACAGTGCACAATTCTCACCCGCGAACGAAATTTCAACCAATCACAGCGGCGCGCCTCTGTGACGTCATATGAGGAATAGCTTTGAGGGCCGATGCAGAATTCATCTACATTTTAGGGGTTAAATTATCTTGTTTACAGGCTTGTATAAACCTGAAATCGTGACAATTGTTGTGGAAAATGAAAGCTATATGTTCTCACAATCTACTTTCATTTAATGTTGTCTCCTGCTTTGCCTAGTTTCCGAGTTGCAACTTGTTTTCATAGACGATTCTGTCAAAATCGATTGGTGTCGTTAGGCCCTATTTGTATAATGACTGATCCAAATTGATCCCATTTCTGTGTTTTTTTACCTCGATATTTAATCATGTCATGTAAAAATCTGTTTGTATTCTCAAAACAGTGTCGGCCCATAAGTTTTCACATGCAATACAGCAATTAATACTCCCTTGTTGTAACCCGTGTTAGGTGGTATAAACCTACACATGTTATTTGTCATCATTTACTTGATGGTCAGTTAAAGAATTTATACCTGGTATAATTAGTGGTAACACACTTAGATTACCCGACAAAGGTTCCCATTTGGCATTTCTTGTGTCTGGAGTAAATATTCAACATTATAAACATCGATCAAAGGATTAACCGATAACACGCTGATTGATTAATTACTTTTATCTTACACAGCGGAATTGTCAAAAGGTAGTGTTTATGTATGTAGATTTACTAATCTATACTGAATACACTCTGTCGTGTCAGTGTCTGCGTAAAAACAACGTCCTTCTTTCAAAGGATTAACCGGCAATACATTGATTGATTGCCCATTATTGGCTAACTAAATGACTGTTTTTAAGGAAAGGCGGACATTATGCAATTAGTTGCCAGGTGTGCTATCTTGGGTGACCAATGAGACTATACACCAATATCTGAAAAGATTTATCACTTTTTCGTATATTAAACTGTTAAAAGACACATCATTTGGAACAGTTTTGTGGATATTGATGGATACATTCCTCGAACAAGGTAATGGCCTGATATTGTTCCTATAACTTTAATCTGTTTTAATTTTATTCACATACAACAATGTCAATTGACAAAAAATTTCATCTGTACTGATACATTTACAAGAATTTGTCGTAGATTCGTAGATCAAGAAGCTTTCGGGAGCATCTCCGAAAGTCCACCTGAACTCTTCTGGGATCTCACTAAGATCTCTGATACCACCTTCGCATAGATTTGCCCTGGTTTGTCTGTTGTCTGAGCTGCTCTTCTTTTCATTGACAGACGGAGTTTGGTTAGCATACCTGACCATCATCAGGAGAGTGGTTATGAGACTTGGTCACCTCTGGGTTTTTATTTTGCAAGCTAGTCCAAACTTTGCCCTGGCAGGTACTACTTGACTAACGGCTGCACTTCCAAACAATCTTTGATTTGCGAGTTGCATGTTTAGTGTACATGTGACCATCTAGCACCAGCTTCAAGCCACCCGGGCGGTGGGGTAGCCTAATGGTTAAAGCGTTGGCTCGTCACGCCGAAGACCCGGGTTCGAATCCCCATATGGGCACAATGTGTGAAGCCCATTTCTGGTGTCCCCGCCGTGATGATGTTGGAATATTGCTAAAAGCGGCGTAAAACCAAAACTCAGTCAGTCAGTTCAAGCCACCCTTGTTGGTCAGAATGACTTCCATGATGAAATGGTTACTAAGGAATACATCTATATACCACCAGAAGCCAGTTTGTTTTTTAAAAACAATCTTGTTGTGAACACTAATTATTCTTTGATTCATTCAGCTAAAATCGCATTATAATTGTCGAGTTCTTTGATTCAATCAGCTAAACTCACATTTTATTCGACAAACAGTACTCAAGCTCAATCCTAGATTAGATCTGCACCGTTAAAATATCATTGTTCTTTGTTAACTAAATTATTTAATCCATGTCTTTTAAAGTCTTTATACACAAGCACTTTATGTTTTTCTTTACAATAACTTTGATGTCAACATCAGTTCAATCTGTTTTCACAATAATAGGACTTTTTTCTGGAGGATTTTGTTTTCGCTACTTTTTTACCAAGGACTTTTTTCCCTATAATCTCGACGTTAAGCACGTGAATTTAGCAAGAACTTTATCGCGCAGTATTATCACGTCGACCCCCACCTCGCTTCCGTGGAAGAAATCGTTATGTTACAAGTTGTGGCTTGGAAAATCCTTTTGGTCATGATTCAATTACATATTTAACTACGAGTAGAAAGTAGTTTTGATTTTCTAACTTGATGAAAACAAACCATAATCTCATTGATTCTTTAGCAGACTTTAACCCGTGACATCCCGATTTTTTAAAATGGCGGCGCCCTGTCGCGAACATCCGCCAGTCTGAGAATAAATGCTATTTAGGTTTGTTTTCACCGCACTCACAAACATAACCCATTTAGCACGAACTACGGAAATCAGTGCATGGTCACACCATCCCCCGACCCCTGGGATAAATTGACGGCAACGCAACGATTCGGCATGTCTTCGTTGACGTCAAGAAATCAGAAAAATGACGAGCTTGTTACACACTTTATATACAACGAACTGAAAATCCTTCCTCACATAACGTCACTTCCCGTTCGCTGTGCTCTGGCAACAGAGTTATGTAACCCTCTCTATGGTTTCGTTGGCGGGCGAGAGTGAAGCAGGCGACTTTTTGCAACTTTTAATCGCTCGGTATTAATTAACCACAATTTTTTTTAAGAACGAATTTGAAGTTTCGCTTAAAGGTCACATGCAACGAAAAAATCAAACATAATTAAAACACAATTATCACTTCTTCATGACATATAATATGCATTGCTGATTATGAAAAAACAAATAAACAAAATTATAAGCGTATAATCGCAAATCAAAAGTGCAATATTTTGTACTTGGGTTTACCTCCCTCGAAACGAAGCAGCCGGGATACCGAACCCAGTCAGAGCGGGTGGGTGTGCACTCAAGTGTAACGGCTGGTTCATTAGCAGATGCCGCCTTCACGGCTCATTGTGTGTGTATATATAGAGATGTTGGGTTTTGTAAATACTAGTACATGCTCATTTTTTGTGTATAACATTTTGCAATCAACAGACATCATAACATGTCATGTGTTCAAGTATCACACCTGCCTGTCTGTGTACTTACATAATGTGACAGAGACCGAACTCGGGCCATAAATCAATGCGTTTTGTTTATGGTGTATAGCCTGATTGGTGTTAAGTTCAAATTGCATGTGGTCAGTGATCGCAGTTGTGTATTGAATATTGTCATTAGCAGACAGGCAGGCAGACACACAGGTGTCAATAAAACAAGACATTGAGTTTTGTCTGTGACAGCGACATATCTATATCACAGTTAGAAATTCTGTCAACGCTAAATAATGACATTGCTTTTAAGTATCGAACTGAGAAAGTGACTCGGTAAGAAGAACGTGTGGTGAAATAGACAAATGAAATTATATTAACAGTTTATTTACTGTCATAACATATAAAAAGCTCGCGCCTGTGAGATATCAACAAAACATTACGAAAATAGCTCACACCAAAGCCTTCACCGAGTATTCACCAGACAGCCCGCTTCCAAGTTGCGCGAACCTATTTCACTGCGCACGTGCTATGAGCGCAGCCCAGCTGTTGAAACCCGTATTCCCCAGAAAAGTCTGGGGAAAATTAGTGAAACGTTTGAACTCCGATTTCGCGCGTTTTTTTTCATCGCGTTATTTTTCAACTTTATAAGTTGAATTTGCATTTTTGACGCTTTGTTTCGGTAAGTCCATACCGAAAGGTATCAGAATCTGCAAAGTTGTGTTTTACGTTGCATGTGACCTTTAAGACTAGCCACAAGTCTGTCATATGTAATGGTTAAAAGAGTACAAAAAAACAAAAGTTTATTTTTTCTTTAATGCCGCAGTTGGACACACAGACATATAGATAGATAGACTGCAGTGTACAGTACATTGCATATGACTGTACTGGAACTTGCTTTGAGCATACATGTATTTATAAGGTTTGAACTGCATTGGCGTACTTCCCAATTCGGCCCTTTCCATAATCAGTCATTCGGCGTTTCCCGGAATGACACAAGTGATCCTTATTGTCCCCAATGTACTCGATCACAGTGGTAAATGGAAATTAAAACATTTCAAATATTTCTTCAATGCACAACTGTTTAAGACGACAAGAGATACCCCGTGGGTGTCTCCTGAATAGTATTAATTTGGCTTGGTCGTCAGCAAGCGTGCATCCATATGCACGAATTAACAGCCTCTTATTCAGTGCATATCCAGCAAACAGCACAGCACGTGTCCGGTTTTTAATACCCGGTAAATCGGTCATGCTTGCATGTATTTAATATAATGGTCGATCAACCCACAAGCTTAAATTGTAAACGCAATGGAAAGAAAGTTGACGGGTTTCTATTTAAAATATGATAAAATCAGTCGCGATTTAGTGACATTAGGAAACTGTTTGGACTCATTCCAAGGCGGCATAATGACAACGTCTTTCATAGACATTACGGGTCTTTCGATTAAAAGGGTTTGTATGATACTGAAGATTGTAGTTAGACGCCTGTAAATACACGTTCATAGAACTGTTGAAACGATAGCATACACTATGACAAGAATAGTATTACTTACCTTTCTAGACTTTGATTTCTTGATATTTTTGTGATCATGCAGAATTTAAGCTTCGAATACCAATATTGTTGAAGTATTTTGAACGCATTCATTATGACTCGTTTTTCGCAATATTGCATGAAGCGAGGTAAAATCTTCATCAATTATCAATATAAGGGACCGTTCATGATTTATGGCTTGAGGGGGTTGATGAAGATGACTTTTATGGAGAAGCATGTACAATGTGAATAATACCTCCCCCACCAACGCCACCCCCACACACACCCACCCCCAAGATTTCTGTACAAAGTGAGTGGCCCTTCCCCTTGCATGTACAAAATCAATACACGTGTACAAAATTAAATTCACCACCACCACACACACACCTCCCCAGAACAAAATGGGCGCTCCCCTTTAAAATCATCACCCCTAGCCATAAATAATGAACGGTCCATAAACTTAAAAAGTTCAATGAACTGTACTTTATTCAGGTTTTATGTTTGTATTATATACCCCGTGTCTGATAATCAGGCACATGAATACTGGTATATGCTCAGTGACTGTTTACTTATTTACCATCACCGAAAGTCCAGTGTTTTTCTTGATCCCCTGTAAACGCTGTAAAATGTTTGACAATCTTGTCACACTTCAGTCAGTTAATCCACGTTTACAGTTTCATGGCAAATAATCTGTAGATGATGTTATGCTACAATGGTGAATAAGTGCCAGAGCGTTTTCATCTATTTATCTTCTATTTCCGCCGCGGTATAGGACGATAAACTATGATTGTTGTGTCAGGCAATATTCAAAGGGACATTAGTCTTGTAGGTTTAGAAACTATGTTTTGAGGGACGTGTCATTTCAAATAATGCCACCGTTTAGGATATGTTAGAATCCATTCTATTTCCACTTCGTAGATAAAAGCAAATAGGCCAGCATATTCTCTCAAAAATGGTAAAACAACTTTTGTGATGATAAGGGCTGAACTGGATCCAAATGATTTGGATTTCAATGTCAAAGGTCACAAACTGTCAAGGTCGTCCATATAACCCCGATTCATACTACACGTGACACTTTTGAGTAGTGTTTTAAAATGCATTGGCTACTATTTCCTATTTACAGATTGTATATAGACTATACACGGGCAGTACTAAGAGCTTCTGTTAATACAGTGTAACTATAACTATGATGTAACTGTACATTTCAAACATGAGTTGAAGTGTAACGCCTTTCAGTGGGAACGTTCTGAACTCAGCAGGGTCAGTGGGTCTTGTAAAAATATTCCAAACTTTGCGCGTCGCCAACATTTCATACCATTATCAGTCGGGAAATAGAGAAATTGAACTTCTTTTTCTCTTCCTACTGGTCCAATATGTTTTCGAAAATGAAACAAAAACTTGCATGAGTTTATTCACATCTGTCAATAGCATTTAGACTACTGACAGGTTTTGAGGACATAGTTTATTAACAAACTAATACAAACAGAAGCATTAAGACGGGAATACACTAAACGCCTAAAGAAACGTTACTCTCCTTCTTTATTGACGGAGGTACACCTATCTTCAGCTGGCGTTGTGATGCGTGGACTTCCACTTCTTGGTCTGTCTACGGTGACCCCAGTCTGTCTGTAGCGCTGAATAAGTCTTATAACCGTGATACGGTGGCATCTGTGGGGGTTGGCAACAGCATTGCATGTCGACCCCATCTGCACCGTCCCAATGGCTCTTTCTCTCTCTTCGACTGTTAATCGTGGCATATTTCTCGTGCTTGTGTATCATATCATACATTCTAGGCTCTCTTTATACCCTATAGAATCGTTCTACACGTGAAATTGATGCAAATACTGCTTGAATATTGCTACGTTTTGGCGATTGATATTGATATGTGTAAACCGAAAATGGAAAAAGGTTTTGCAAGCCAAAATGTTAACAAACATATTTTTAGATGTTCCTAAACACTTTTTCACAAGATCAAAGACTCGTTTTACACCAATGCAAATAAGCAGAAAATGTTTTAAAAGACTGAAATCTCATGAATTATTCTTTTACAATTTTACACACTCTACAACAGTTGTTGCTTGTTTTAATAGTTGAAAAATCGTGACTTTAAATAAATGTTTAATCTTTGTCTCAAAAGAGAACTTTCTTTTCCAACTTTTCTTTTGGACATCTAAATCACTGTTATTGGTTTATTTCGGCATGGTCGCAAATAGGACTATTTTAACTCTTCTGAAAAGGATGCATTTCACCTAAATATGAATGCATCTGAGAAATTATTTTCGTGATTTGCATAAAGCTGTGTTGTTAAGCTTTCTTGTGAACTAATACCCTCTAACATATCGTTGATAGTTTTTAAGTAATTCATAAAGTTAGGAGGGTAACGTTTCTTTTTGGCGTTTAGTGTATGCAATATTATACAAGATAATATGCTACGCTCTCTCATTCTTTAAGGTCTGGAGATGGTTGGTCCATCTAAGCGAGTGTTGGCTGGGGTAGGCGTCCAGCTGTTCTGGAGTGTGGGCATGTTCATCCTGGGGGCGGTTGCCTACGCCCTCCGCTACTGGAAGACATTACAGCTCGTCATCTCAGTGCCTTCCGCTCTCCTGTTTGGATTTTGGTGGTTCGTTTTCTTCTGATGAGTTCATTTTTTTCCGAAGCAGGGCAAATCCAAACTTACAGAAACGGACGGAACTACCTTCATTCTCGGATTTAACAATCAACAAAGGCTGAAGTACTTAAAAAGATTATCTTCAGTTCTCTGTAATGTGTATTTCACCAAGTTTATGAGACGGTTTTTATGCCAGAATCTTAAGCTTGATTGGCATAATGGGGATTTTGATATTCTAGGAATAAGGCTGAATCCTAATTTAAATAACCTTTGGGTAATTAATACAAGAAAAAGACTAGAAATTATTGATAGAACTCTAGGGAATTTGAGGAAGCACATATTTACAGATCTGGCATAGCACACAGTAAAATACCAAACATCCTAATACTATCATATATACACATACATACACAACACATACATGATTAAAGCTTCATAAACTTATAAATCAAAATACTCATTCAAATACCTGCCTATCCAGGAGATTTTGCCATTTACTAAACCTCTCTCAAATGTACAAATTACCTTATTTAGCATACATAACATAATGTTTATATAACCTTATTTATGAAAAGATATACACATATATGTTTATGTATTTAATTAAACAAACATACCTTGACAGTAGTGAAGTAACTGATATATATATAAATTGCTGCAGTCTGTTGGTGACTTCTCTGTCCAGTGACTGAGGTGCAAGTGAGGGTTAAAAGCTTGCAAGCTAAGAACAATAGGGTCAGCCACTCAACCAGAACATTTGCCCTGGTTTAAACAAAGGAAGTGATAGGTAAGTGACTGACCCAAGCATATCCAAGTTAAAATATTTAAGGTGTAGTATCACCTCTTAATTAAAATCCTTCACACCCGTAATGCTAACTAATATCAATAGCTACTAACTAATAACTAAAACTAATAACTAATGCCAATACCAATACTATATTCACTATATACTAATAACTAGTACTAATACTAACGCAAATACTAATGTCACTATTAATACTAATACTAATTACAGTGGTGTACAGTGTATGGTTTATTTGACAGTAACACAAATATATGTGACTGCCACATTAGTAGATGAAGAAATTTGCTCCTTCATTTTGTAATTTAATGTCAGAAAATTTGATACATGTTTATTGGGAATGTGAATGTGTGAAAACGTTCTGGTTGAAACTGAAAGAATATATTGAAGATAAATCATCAGAAAATTTTACCCTGACAAAATATACAGTCTTAAGGTGCGGAAATAATAACGACCTTATGAACCACATACTCCTTGCCAGTAAAACATGCATCAATGTATCAAGTATTTAAAAAAATAAGTTATCACTGGATACATTTGTAAAAATATTGAGTGATATTTTCAAGACAGAAAAGTTTATTGCCAATAAGAATCAAAACATATTTTCAATTTGACCGAAAATGGCACACATTGCCAGCTTAATGAAGATTCCAATATGTGTAATGCCAACCCATATGAATTTCTGTTTTATTGTGCACAAGTTCTGTTGCATCATGTACTTTGTATATTTGTATCTACTGATTTTGAATGAATAAAAAAAAAGTCTGTGAGACGGATTCAGACCAACACATATCATATGTATAATTTCTAAGATATAAGAATTACGTCAGTATTATCGACACTTCCATTCTTGAAATAGATTAACAGCACAATCGCTGAAATGACTGTGTAAATCTAGCTAAAGTCCATGCAGGTAGCAGTTGTCGGCGATCTATAGCCTGTTTATATATTGCATGTAGTTTGAGCTCAACGTGCTAGTTTTACATCTATATCAGTGATATTCTAGTTGTTTTTATTGTCATGAATGTATCATGAATGTATTACTTATAACTTATGTTACAAATATATTACTTGTTTTAGTCAAGATATGGCTGAAATACTGCCGATGTGATTAAATATCATAACTCACACACACACTAGACATCAGCTACGCTTAATGTTATTTCTTAAGGCTGATTCCAGAATCCCCAAGGTGGCTGTTGTCTCGTGGTCGCAAAGCGGAAGCGGAAGCTATCATTCAGAAAGCGGCAAAGATAAACAGAGTAGAACTTCCGGCCTCAATGTTGGCTGAGCTGACCGTTGATGAGGGAGACCGAGGGAAGTTTACTCAACTGTTCACCTCAAGGATCATCAGAAACAGAACCCTAATCATCTTCTTCAACTGGCATGTAGTATACGATATAATTACATTATGTGTTGTTTGTATAAGGAAAGTCAAATAACAATGCTCTTTTGATAAAATAATCATCTCAAACCCCCATATGTTTCATTTGGTAGTAAGTTGAGAAATACCCGTTCCCACAAAACATTCACGATATCCTTGTAAAAAATGTGAATATTGTTAGGTTTCCTCTATACCTTGCCATAAATGCTGCCCCATGTTCCGATCCACAAAGCGTTCTTAACATTTACGACCTGTCGTAGGCTTACGAATGTCGTAGTGCTACGAATGTTTTGTAGATCGGGGCCCTGAACTATTACTGCCCGCAAACGTAGCTGCCAAAGAACAAGAAAATCATTTTGTTGAAATCATGTCATTTGAAAGCCTTAGATTAAACCACGTTATCGCACGAACTGCCGCGCAAAAAGAGAAGTATAGACCCACTGTAGATAAATATGAAATAAACAAGAAATGTTTATTCCACTGTGATGTATTTGATGCGGTGTCAAGGCATCCCATAAAGCATTATCATGAGTATTTCACAACAGGTGACGTGGGCACGACGTCAGAAGCAACATGGGAATTTCACGGTGCATAGTAATAAGCAAACTGAAGTGTCAGTTTTAACATGTGATTTTTGTTTGTGCCGGCACATTAGTTTAAATACCTCTACCTTACTTGTCACCGCGCCTCTTTGTATTTAATGTATTTACATCCAACATGTATAATTATAATCCTCTCTCACAGTCGTTCAGTCAACAATTTTACTTGCACATTTTTTTGATAGCTTCTAACGTATAACAGTTACATCATATATAGACAAATTCTTACTTTCTCCAGAGTGGCAATTCTGAACACTGAATTTTGTATTGTATTAAACTTGTAGCGCCTCACAGGCAGCTTGGGTCATCCGGATAATAATAATGTGATTTCAGCGGTATATCATTATCATCAGTATCAATCATACAGATCAGAAATGTGTGAATACATAATCTATTTACATATGAAAATCAAATAGAAACATTGCTTGTTACTATTTGATGAAGTCGTGTCAGCGTTTGTATTGATATGATATACGCTTTGTATTTTGGACTGCTGTATTCAGTCCAAAAACGTACACAACACCCTGTCTTGTCTGAAAGCATTTACAATTTAGCGCCAGTTTCCTCAAGTCTTGCAATATGGTTTCACAAAGCAGTATAAATTTAGAAATAATATTGCGTGAGGACCTGTTTGTTTTAACATCAAATATGTCTACCCGAGTCAACTGAAGTAACGTTCATCCACAAGTGTTGATATTTGGAATTTCAAAAGACACAAAAGTGTGACTCTCCATATATCAAAAAACATATTCCCCAAATATCCACTTTATAAATAGTAATCCGCAGTGTCGTAATACACACACGCTCGCACGCATGCACACACGCACGCACACGCACACACTGTCACTCACACACTTCCCCAAAGTGTTTTTTCATGTCGATAATCCTTCTGATTGTTTTCTGTTTTAGGTTTGTTGTGAACATAGCGTACTACGGTCTTGGGCTGAATGTACAGAACCTGAGCGGCGACATTTACCTCAACTACACCATCTCCAGCATCGTGGAGACGGCGTCATACGTGGCGTGTATACTGCTGATGGACAAGGTTGGAAGGAAGCTGCTCCACTGCAGCAGTATGTTAGTGGGAGGGTTGGCGTGTGTGGTAGTGCTGTTCCCTGTTATATATGCAGGTAGGTTACACCCTTGTACAACCCCAGTATGTAGAATCAAGACAATATGTAAAAACTAGCGCAATATGTAATAACTTAACGCAAAACGTTTTGCGTTAACATATGTTATATTTGGGATTACACTTTCTTAGTATAGTACAGATTCTAGTACTTTTGGGGGTTGTGTCCCATCCGGGATTCGGATCCACACCCTCAGAGTCAGGCGCCTAATCGCCAGCACACAAAGTCTGCCACCTAACCCGCTCAGCCACCGCGACTTCCACAAAAATGGATGTCGGACAACCGGAAGTCGGATTGTGTAATCATCGTTTTGCGTTAAGTTTTTACATATTGCGTTAGTTTTTACACATTGTCTCGATTTTATACATTGGGGTTGTACACCCCTACACCCTGATACTGAAACATTGAAATGACATCCGCGAACTCATTAAACATTCCATAGCATCCAGCGTATTGTGCTGCTGCAGCTGCAACGACTTAACAAGGCTCGCCTTCAGGCATACCTATAGAGTAATGTGAAAACAAATTGAAGTTGACTTTACGTTTTATTCTTTTAATGGATGTTTAGGTACTAAAGTTTTACTTTTTGAAACAGTGGATAGCAGAAAGAAACCTGTTTTCGTCATTTAAAAACTTTCAAAAAGTGTTATTATATACACTAATCGGGTTGTGTGATGAATCTCCAGATATGAGGTATCCAGATGGTGTGAGTTCGAATATATAATATGTTTTACACAGTTGTAACATCAGTAATATATTAAATAACGCTTGAAAACAATGTCAGTCAGTCAATCAATCAACACTAACGACTGCGGTCAAATATTGTCCCAGCACCCTCGTGGGTCACCATCCTACTCTCAATGATCGGAAAGTTCGGAGTGTCAGCTGCGTTCGCCATTATCTATGTCTTTTCTGCCGAACTCTTGCCCACTGTTGTGCGCAACTCCGGCGTGGGCGCCAGCTCTACTTGTGGGAAGATAGGCGGAATGACCTCGCCCTATATTGCAGATCTGGTAAGTAAAATGAAATTATACTTGGTTTTACTTCTCAACAAATTATGGTTAAATATTTGACTAGTTCTATTGTTTATGACACAATTAATGGGAGTTCAATGATCCCTGTATTTACACGTGGATAAAAGTATCGCAACATCCCATAGTTTCATTGTGTTAATATCTTAATTTAATAAACAAATTAAATTAAACTAATAACCCATAGCAAAGGAAACCTCGATTTAACTGGATAAAAGTATCGCAACATCCCATAGTTTCATTATGTTAATATCTTAATTTAATAAACAAATTAAATTAAACTAATAACCCATAGCGAAGGAAACCTCGATTTAACTTACAAAAAGAACAAAACACTGTAATTATCCAAAGAAGCAAACGTGACAAACAACTGCTCATATAGTAGTGCCGATATCTATGGTCATGTGACGTTAACAAGTGAGGTCATGTTTAAGTGTCTGGCATACAATCCAGAAGAAATCACGTTAATATCAATATCCAATGCCAACATCTAGTGTAGTAGTGTAATCTCCGCCAACTACAATAACGTCCCTTACCCGCCGCCTCATTTACTACATCAGATTCTGGATTTTGACGTTCAGGTACTGTGTTCCATTCTTGGTGGAGGGCTTATTCCAACACATACAGCTTGTTTACTGGAGGATCTCTGGCGTATTCTGCGACCCATAAGGCCCAGCTATGTGGGATTGAGGTCTGGACTCCTGGAGGGCCAAGGTTGAGTTGCCAAGAAATTACCAGTGGCACTTGCACGATGCTGCCTAGATGTGTCGTCCATGAAGACTGGCCTTGTGTCAAGAGTATTGCCAAGGAAATGTGTAAAAACAACCTTACCTAGGATGTCAGTGCTGTACCGTTGTCCATTAATTATCGGCACAAGATCAAGCACCATGAATGAACCCAAACGGCCCAGGATGCGGCAAGATATTCATTTGTGCATATGTAGTGTTTCTGCGGCGTCAAACACGACCCCGGCCTTCATCATGAACAAAGGAAAATCGACTTTCGTCAGTGGACCTTTCCCCATGATCTCATATTCCCGAATCAATGCATGGCCTAAAACCAATGTATGGGGCTTCCGAAGGGTCATAATAATCATACAAACAAACATACTTATGATGTGAATATCAATGGTTCTATGGGGGTTTTAAATCATAGGTGTTGCGATACTTTGTCCATGAGTATATTTAGATATACAACTGCGGGATTTACATCGGGATGCAATCTTTAAACTCCAGGTTAATTTATGTTCATACATTTTAAGTATCCTTTTATCATAGATTAACCATGTTCAACATCACTTTGAACTTTCGTCCAACATGTCAAGGTGGGCGGGGTGACTTTGTAGTGGAAGGTTCGTGACGTCAAAGGTCATATGACACCACCAACAACGTGTGTCTGAAATACGGTTATAAGCTGCTCGGTATCTCACATTGTTGTTGAGTTACATAGTTTTTCTATATATTCTCAATATACTAAAAGAGTATGTATTTTATCTTTTATTGTTGAGAACACACTGGTCAGTATGTTTATCTTTATTCTCCCATAACCGTGTTATTAAGGTTTATATTAAAATACATATTGTGTTGGGAAATCAGAGGTATATAGCGTGATTATATGCCCCTGAATGACTTTAACTAATCACAATCCAGGTTTTACTGAAGTCATGGTAGCATTCTTTGTATTCTTTCAGGGTCTTCTCATTGGCGGCGACCTGCAGGTGGCGCTGCCACTCATTGTGTTCGGCGTGTTATCTGTGGCTGCCGGGGGTCTCTCTCTTTTTCTTCCTGAGACCCTGAACACAACGCTACCCGAAACTATTGAAGATGCCGAAGCTTTCGGAAAGTAGGTGTTTTCGTACTCTACTGTAGGAGTGTAACGGAGATGGTTTGATGAGGATGTCTGTATGTGTGTATACTGACATTCTCATGCGTTTGACTATAAAATGCTATTAATAACCATGTCTGAGTCGTTATTGGTAAACAAAACGGCCTCTGATGACATTTATTTGATTTTCATATCAGTTTATATTGTTTGATAAAAACAAAGTAATAATTAAATAAGAATGCATTTTAATGCATTTTCACCAGTGCTAAAGCTTATAGAATATTTCGAAAGCCATATTCACCCTCCTCCCAAAAGTTAATAATATGTTAAACTTAGACCCAGATTGAGGTTTATGGTTTATCGTTTATGGTATCAATATTTATGAAGTTGGTTTCATCATAATAAGCCTTGGAGATTTCAAGGATCCGTAGTATGTTGTCGGCATATAGTGAACTATATTTCACTATCTGCGTCCTGCAATATAAGCAGCATAAACACAGGACGGATAGATATAAGGAAATGCGAGTGTACCAACTTCCGCGAAGGCTAAGTACGTTTATTTGAACTGACAGTGAGACGACATCACGATGAATAATAAATATAACTCTTCATTCCTTTCAGGTCAACCTCGAGCACCAAATACAACCTGACGTCAAAAAGCAAGATAGCATCTGGAGATGTACGGTTGAATGGTGTTCAGAAAAACACACATGTGTAACATTGCCAACAACACACGTGTAACGTTTTCAACAACACACATATTATTTAACCTGTCAACAACACACATGTGTAACACTGTATGCAACATAGATGTTTAACATTGTCAACAACACACATGTGTAATTTTGTCAAGAACACACATGTGTAACATTGTATGCAACATAGATGTGTAACATTGTCAACAACAACACACATGTGTAACATTGTCAACAACAACACACATGTGTAATATTGTCAAGAACACACATGTGTAACATTGTATGCAACATAGATGTGTAACATTGTCAACAACAACACACATGTGTAACATTGTATGCAACATAGATGTGTAACATTGTCAACAACAACACACATGTGTAACATTGTATGCAACATAGATGTGTAACATTGTCAACAACAACACACATGTGTAACATTGTATGGAATACAGATGTTTAACATCGTCAACAGCATACAAGTGTAACATTGTATGCAACATAGATGTTTAACATTACCAACAACACCCATGTGTTACATTGTATGCAACATAGATGTGTAACATTGTCAACAACACACATGTGTAACATTGTATGCAACATAGATGTGTAACATTGTCAACAAAACACGTGTAACATTGTCAACAACACGCATGTGTAACATTGTCAACAACACTCATGTGTAACATTGTCAACAACACACGTGTAACATTGTCAACAACAACACACGTGTAACATTGTCAACATGTTCTACCGTTTAGTATTATATCTTCATTCATGTTAACATGACCCTCTTTCACTACTGTGTAATTTACGAAGTGGGTCCTGAAATAAAAAAAAAGTTGGAGCCGTGCGTATCATTGCCCCAGGTGAATGCCGTATTGTACGCATAAAAGAGTAGTCAAATACTGACGACTTGCAACCTGCAACCTAATCAAATACGTGGGGAATCATTCTTTTCGCTTTAACGGCTAATTTGTACCGGGCGTCGTCTCTTCTCAAAAGCTTTCTTCAATATAGTTTGAACTATTTCCAGGGAGTGGCTCTTTGTGTCCTTTTCTCAGGTACGGGTTGTGTCAGAGAAATTGTTAGGGTACATCTCTGAACAATAACGTATGAAGGACAGTTACTCTTTACTTTAGGATTGTTACATCTCGATTATCAACGGTTCATGGCAGTTCGATATGCAAGGAAATGTCACCCCACCCCCACAATATATTGTTATCTATCTTGTTTACACATTGCCCGTAATAAATAATGTCAGTTTCAATAAGCTAATGTGTCTTCATTAAATAATACTATTAAATAATACTATTACCAACTATAAATGGTTTTAGAATGCTATGAATTGTGCTACTTCCTCAGTAACATCTATTGATTGGTCAAATACCCGTACGCCTAGTGGGTTTGTTTATAGGGAGTCCACTGTACTTTTTTTCTCGGCAGTTATGTATGGAAACTATAACACCTGCATTTGTAGCATATCTTCATCTGGTGTGTTTCATCTGAAAGTGACTCTGATAAGGATGACTGGTTTTTATACCAGCAATATCACGGGCTGTGAATACCTATGGGCTATGAACATTGACAACATGACCAAGATGAGATCGTGCATTATAGATGCTAAATCCACAGTAGTTCTGTTCGAGAGGACACTGTGTGCTCCGAGAAATGAACGTCGTGGGTTCGATCCCCATTCGCGTCATACAAAAATAAGTGAAAAGAGGTACTTGTTGTTGCCCAGGCTGGCGCTCCGCGTTAATAAGATGAAACAAGGGGTGGTCGGCTCGGAGTCGATACACTGTGTCTGACTGGGGCATCTATAGTAAACTACGGTATGGTATCTGAGTGAGTGAGTGAGTTTAGTGTTACGCCGCAGTCAGCAATATTGCAGCTATATGGCGGCTGTCTGTAAATAATCGAGTCTGGACCAGACAATCCAGTGATCAACAGCATTTGCATCGATCTACACACCTGGGATAAGATGACATGTGTCAACTAAGTCAGCCAGCCTGACCATCCGATCGCCTCGTACGACAAGCATGGGTTACTGAAGATCAATTACTAACCCGGACTTTCACGGGGGCATGGTATCTGGCATAGCGATAGTCAAGGCTCGTACAAGAAAACGCGCGTGCGCACACGCACATATACAATTATACAATACGAGAGAGTGAGAGTGAAAGAGAGAGAGAGAGAGGGGCATAAGGTGTTTTTCACTAAATGCTGAGCGTAAGGCCGGGCAACCTGTAACAAATACCATCAGTTTGCGTCGTTCAGTGTGAGTGAGTGTAGTTTTACGCCGCTTTTAGCAGTATTCCAGCAATATCACGGCGGGGACACCAGAAATGGGCTTCACACATTGTACCCATGTGGGAAATCGAACCCGGGTTTTCGGCGTGACGAGCGAACGCTTTAACCACCAGGCTACCCCACCGCCCCTCATTCAGTGTGATGCGGCCTCAGATCAAAACCCAAACCCAGGTCCTCTAGCCATTTGACAGATCGGACTTTGACATAACCATCAACAAACCAATTTCTGCCATTCTTCTGAACAAGAACAGATGATCCCAATATATAAATGTTTGCCTTTGTTAATGAGGGTTAATTTGTCCCCTGAAACACAACACAAATAGTAAACGTGAAATCATCACTTTCTGTCCCGACTGATACTCAGACATTTGTCTCCATCAGTACAACAGTGGACATGAAACATAGGACTGAATTTCAAATACGACTTAACCACCAACCAGGACAATGTTCAGCTTGTTCAACTTGACCTGAGCTACTCTGCATCTGCATGTAAATGGCACAAACGGCAGGTCGAGTTAACTTCATTAACAAGGGGAGCAGAGAATGTTATTAATGTTGCTGCTTGCTGCCTAAAAGCTCGAATCGGAAACTTTAAACCATCTGTAGCTTCTATTTCAAGAAAGTTAGGACATTGCCCACGATTTCTCGACACTGAGATATTAAACGGCGACCTTGTCTCGGCTGTTCGGACATGCGGACAATCAATTGACAAAAAACGCACCCCTTCACAATAATAGATCCAACCGGTTGTGACTCGGTCACGCAATGCATTACTATTCACTTGATCAGGTCAAGCTGAACAAGCTGTAGTGGGTTTTGCATTACGAAACCCGCCGTAAACTTTCACAATGGTTGCTCTGCGCTCTGCCCCACACCGCTTTGTACGATAAGGGCTGGTTGTCTGTAAGTGTGTGCGACTAGTTTCATCAAGTCACCTTGACCTATTCCTGCGCCGAGTATCGCGACACACGGATAAACCGGTTCAAACAAACTAAGCCCATAGATGTTGACCGTAGCTGTACAAACTGTACTGCAAGGAAATTAAACATTGACTTGCTATGATGACAGCGTCATGTCGAATCCACGGTGTTTGAGCAACAATACATGGTAATACTGTTAATGAGATGTAGACTCCTAAACAACAGTAATTTGCACATTATACGTTGTTCCATGTTTTATAGATCACCTGATGTCTGTTGTATTTGTTTGTTTGATGTCTAACGATGCACTAGGTATATGCCGGTGTAAATAACGTCTTCTGGATCACACAATCCAGTGATTGACGCCATGAGCACTGATCTACGCCTCTGATCTGCGCAAGCCTGACCAACCGATCCCCTTTGTTGCTTCTTCCGTTTGTTTGTTTAGCACCAAATGCATCATTATTCCAGATAAATGTAACTAGTTGACTCTGGACCAGACAATCCATTGATCAGCAGCATGAGCATCGATCTACGCAAATTGGATATGATGACATGTGTCAACCACGTCAGCGCGCCTGATCAGCCGATCCCGTTAGTCGCCTCTTATGACAAGCGTGGATTGCTGAAGACATATTATAATCCCGATGTTTAAGATCCTTTGTTAATTCATGCATGGAACTACTTAGGAACTATATTAGGACACAAGTAGAAATAGAGTTGACTGGAATGGAACACTGTCTCAGTGAGCGAAAAGAGACAGACACCTATATGTCCAACTTATGGGATGTCAGGGCTGATCATAAACCCTCGAATCTGAAGTAGGCAAACCAATGCACTATGTCATATATCACCAGCAACGATCAACACGCTAGAGATCTAGGACACAAAGTGCCTCATTCACGTCAAACGGGTGCTCGATAAACTCCGAGCAATGAATATTCAAGGTCATAAAAATGTCCTCTCTCGCAATACAGGAAAGCTGTTCAAGACACTGCATGGAAAGTCTAGCTGTGGTTGCCCGTGCGTTGTCCTGTTGAAAAGTATGGACATCTTGGTGGTGATTGAAGAATGGTACGACGTGATTATGAAGAATCTGGTCACGGTAGTAAAGGGCATTAACTCTCCCTTGACAGACATGAAGGGCAGTCCTGCGATTGTAACTTATTTCACCCCAGACCATGACACCCCCACCACCCAAACAGTCTGTCTGAACCACACACTCATCAGCATTTAGTTCACCACGTCTGCGTCAAACACGTAAACGGCCGTCAACATTACGTAGGTGAAGACGTGACTCATCAGTGACTACCACACCATGAGATTGTTGTAACCTCTACCTGCTACTTGTGCCAAGCTGAATCATGGCTAGTGCGCGTTCTCTTTCCTGAGGTGTTAACCCCGGCATCTCTGTCCTCGTTTCACAATCGTTAGTGAGGTGAGGTGAGGTGAGGTGAGGTGAAGTGAGGTGAGGTGAAATTGGGTTTAACGTCGTGCTTGAGAATATTTCGCTCATATGACGACGTGCATGCGTGTGAATGTGTATGTGCGGCATCTTGTACTAGCCAAGACTGAAGCTGGTTTTATAGTGCTAGCCCACTGAGATACCATGCCGCAGTGAATCATGAATACCCCACTCAGACACATTATACTGACTCCGAGCCGACCAGTCCTTATTGTACCCATTAATTCCGAGCGCCAGGCAGGGACCAACAAGTACCATATTTTAACGTCTTTTGGTATGACGCGGTCGGGGATCGAACCCGCGACCTTCCGCTCACCGGGCTGACGCTCTAACCACTTCACCACGGAGGCGGTACAATCGTTAGTGAAGCAATGAAAATTGTTTCTCATACACCTGCTTTTAAGGTCACAGTCAGCATGATTTCAGAACGAATTTCGGTTTTTCATGGCGTGGATGCATGTTGTTGCGTGTTGGAATAAAGATTGATGCTGTGAACAGGAATTTGTTTCTAAAACACTTTTTTTCAACAAAAAAGGCCTGCGACTTCATGTTAGTCATATTCACTGATAATTGTCATGCTGAAATCCATCTCGATGAAAATATGGACAATTTTAGACTGGTGCGTTTTCAATACTAGTGAAATTATGAATACGGAGATTATATTCTTGTAGTCCACGGGACTTGCGGTACATATTACCTGGTCCGTCAACGACCCCCACAACCAGATGTTGCTGTAT
The DNA here is from genome assembly GCF_003918875.1 of Haliotis rubra. NCBI lineage: Eukaryota > Metazoa > Mollusca > Gastropoda > Lepetellida > Haliotidae > Haliotis > Haliotis rubra. Next base: position 3,194,173 of record NW_025767157.1, read on the forward strand.
CGTGCATAATATAGCAGTCAGTTGAAATCCTGAACGGGAATTTTAATAAATCTATATGACCATATGAAAGTGGCGTTTGTAGCGTCTCCTCATTGAACTGATGTTGTTAGTGTCTATCAACTCAGTTGAGGGGGAAACTCCTGTCAGCCCAGACGGATGGTAAGAAGTAGCGTATCTGTGGAAAAAACACCAGCTCTCGTTCTGATTTCAACTGACAGGCCTGAACTGGCTGAGTTAAATCCTGATGACGTTGTGGTCAAATGTCAATGGATACTATTTGTTTCGATCGAGCATCTCCAGTTCACGTCACAGCATAACTCCAAATATACTCACTTACAAAAGAAAGTACACAACTGCTGCTTTGGGATCTTGTTCCTGAAACCAGCATAATTGCAACTTACAAGTCACAAACATGGTTGACATGTTGTCAAAACACAACAGATATCGTACACAGTTGCAACCTCGCCAGCGCCTCACGTTAATCGACCCACGTAGACGATTCAGTCGATGTTGGCGGGTTAATGACATGCACACGTGGTCGTTGCCCCGGATGACGACAGCGCGTGGTTGTCACATCAAGGGGTTCATGCTGATGTGGTGACCCAACGGGGTTGATGATGACGTCACTGTTAGCATCCACTTTCGCAGAGGGAGAATGCGCAACTAATGGTAAAATTCAAGTTCTGGGACTATCAGATATATCTGTCCGGTTGACGTCATTAAGCTGATGATGGTCTGCCTTGTACAGATGAAAGCTCTGGAAATATGGCTGCTTCTTGACGTTTTACATTTATTTCACTAACAATCCCAGCCGACTGTGTATTATACTGTTGGTGCATAACATGAACGCGCGATTCAACAAAATCACGATTTTCATGACATTCTGAGCATAGCACTGTAAAGGATATCTGTAGTGTTTTGATGACATGTTCTTGATGTTTGTGACTTGTGACACTGTTTGAAAATAATCCCACAACACCATCTGTGTACCTTTTTTGTAGGTCAGTTTATATTCAGGCAAAGACATGATGGTTGAACTTACTGGATTAAAAAGAGAATTCTTGATCAGTCAGTAAGTACACACGGATTTGTGGAAAGAATTTGAAATAAGAAACCAGGTCATTAATCTGTCATTAATTTGTTATACTTTTGCAATGAAATAATAAACTGAAGTATGATTTAGCATTAATGACGACAAACATTTGTGTGCCTGGACAATTTAACCTAGTGTAGTTTCCGGCATCCTCTACAACCTGATCGTGTTCTCCAAGACCATGGTACACTGTGTATGCATGGACATCAGCAGATGTTAGCACATTACTTCCGCAACTGATGCTTGTTATCCGCAATTAAAACGCCTTTCAAACACTAGCGTTCCTTTCGCAAATGTTTTGTTATTTACGTTCAACAAAGTTTAATATTCAGCGTTATTTGGCTTCCTAATCTGATACTCTACATTTGTTCATTAATATTTATTATTGATGCGTTTTCCGTTGACTAACCCATATCTTACACACGGGATGTAAGTCAAGTGACGCGAGGCTGTCTAAACTCACCTGCCCTTGACATTTCAAATGTCACCATATCCGTAAATAGGAAGAAGAACCTACTGACAGTGTAGGGCAGTCACTCATTACCGTGTTGTCCCTTGATTTGGCGTATAATACATATGTAAGTATTACTTTGTAAGAACACGTGGGTTGATTGGCCCCATGGAATGCTGGAACAACCTGTAACACTAAATATCGAATTTGGCAATTTAATACCAAATAATAGACATTGGGTATTGGTTATCAGAATTCAAATGACAACGTTGTTTAAACGGCTAGCGCAAAATAGTACATATTGGTTATAGCGAAGTCCGAGTGCATGGAGTTTAGGACGATGTACGGCTACGGACAACTTGCCGGAAATCAATGGGGTCCTGAAAACAGCATTTGTGTAAACCCCATGGAGACGTTGTGATAAAACTAATAGCTTTCCTATTGATAATAACGAAGCTTTATTGGGAATTCAACAGTGGATCCTGTCACGGTTAAAGGACATTACTCTGCACGGCAAATTGCTAGGACGGAAATCAACATCCATTCTGCAGGTTTTTAACACCGTTCTTTTATTACTGTCGCACGGGTCAAATCTTCACCAGGTCGGAGAAACAAAATGAAGTGTCCTTCAGCTGTAGACCCGAGAAACCACTGATTGGTATGATAAGCAACGCAGTCATTACGACACGCAATCGACGACAGCGAGTATCAGAGGTGTCATCCAATCCACTACCTTCTTACTATTCCCATGATAAAGCGAAACGAGCCTTTGGATTCCCATTACTAGTGATCATATTTTTAGAATCAATACGGTACTGGGAGATGCTCATACTTCCTACTGTCAGTCGAAGCAGGAGATGACAACGTCTGAGTACATCAAATGCTACGACGGAAAACGATCATATACGAACTGAAGACACACAATGTGGGATGTGTTCGAAATGAGCCCGACTACGGTCTTAGTTCTTGCCGTTGTTCTAGCTCTGTTGTGGCTGTCCACGCAGCGACCCCCGGGGCTTCCCCCCGGCCCCCCTCTTCTCCCTGTTTTGGGGAACGCCCTATGTATGGGGTCCGATCCCCGGATTACGTTCCATAACCTCCGACAAAAGTACGGCGATATCTTTAGCGTTTACGTCTTTCATAAGCCCATCATCGTCCTCAACGGCTACGATGTTCTGAAAAGCGCAGTCGTCAAGAACTCCGACGTCTTCTCCGACAGACCACGCTCACTACTGAATGACTTCATATTAAGGAGAAAAGGTACGTGTCTCTACATACAATACTGTCCAAGATAAACTCCACTGGTTCGCTTTGGGGCGGTGGGGTAGCGCTCGCTCGTCACGCCGAAGAGTGAGTGAGTTTAGTTTTACGCCGCACTCAGCAATATTCCAGCTATATGGCGGCGGTCTGTAAATAATAGAGTCTGGACCAGATTATGCAGCGATCAACAGCATGAGCACCGATCAGTGCAATTTGGGAACCGATGACATGTGTCAACCAAGTCAGCGAGCCTGACCACCCGATCCCGTTAGTCGCCTCTTACGACAAGCATGGATTACTGAAGGTTCATTCTAACCCGGACCTTCACGGGTGTCACGCTGAAGACCCAGGTTCGATTCCCCACATGGGTACAATGTGGGAAGCCCATTTCTGGTGTCCCCCGCCGCGATATTGCTGGAATATTGTAAAACCACACTCTCACTTACTGGCTCACATCACACGAAGAAAATTATGTGTGTCAATCCTTAACGAAGGTTGAAAGGCTAAAATTTCCTTTTTTATGCCATCCTAGCAACCACATTCCTAGATATCCACCTTTCACTAAATATAGACAAGGTACACCAACTGTGCCCATTCATTCATTAGCCCTACTTATCGTTCCCTTCCATTCAAAGCACCTTGACCAGACCAGCTTTTATACATGCTCTAGTGCACATGCACTCGATACAATGTTTGATTGATGCTATAAATTAAGCTCAAAATGAGCAGACACATGACCTAGCTTACATTTGTATTGTTTAATACGATTAAAGTTGAAAGTAACAAAACATGGATATTTTACCGTTAACCTTCAATAAAGATGTGCAGAAGAAGAACTGTCAAAGATGTCCCTCGGGTTCGCATATTATTGTAATTATATAGATAAATTTGGTATGTACTTAAATACCAAATTATTTTCTAAGGAAAGCAGATATTCCACGACATTGTACTGGTTATAATTTGGATAATAATATCGCTACTTTGGTTATTTTCAATTGAAAATCAAATATGTGGTAGAATCAGTTTCGTCTGCTCTTTTTGGAATAACCATATACGTTTCTGTAAAAGGAGGTATCGAATGTGAAAATGCTTGGATTTCGGTGTACATGTTGCTTTCTTCGTTCTTACAGGTGTGGTAGCCAGCTCGGGTGATCTATGGCGTGAACAGAGACGGTTTGCTCTCTGCACTCTGAGAGAATTCGGGGTCGGTAGATCAATCATGGAAGACAAAATACACAACGAAGTCTCGCAGTTTCTCGCAGCATGGGAGATGGAGAAGAGTGAGGGCTTTGACTGTATGCGACTTGTTCATAACGCGGCGGCCAATGTCATCTGCTCAACCGCATTTGGGAAGCGTTTTGAGTATTCGGATCCTCTTTTTACCAACTTTCTAAAAGCAATAGAGGAATGTTTTGCCACAACCGGAGCATCAGCTGTGTTGAACATTTTACCAATGTTGCGCTTCCTGCCTGGTGATATGTTTGGATTTAAGAGAACCATGGACAATGTCAGAATGATCGAGTCACTCTTCATACTGCCTGTTATAGAGGAACACTTAAACACACACGACGACAACAACGTGGACAACTTCATTTATGCATACATCAAGGAAATGCGACGTCGCCAAAAACAGCAAAAAGACACAACTTTGAACTGTAAGATCCTGGAAGATGTCTTTCCCACTCTCTGAGAACGAGATACATAGACAGACACATAGACAAATACATAGGGAGCCATACAGGCAGATACATAGGTAGATAGACGATTACATAGGTAGATAGATAGACAAACACATAGGTAGGTAGATAGATAGACAACTACTTGGTAGACAAACAGGCAGATACATAGGTATGTATATACACAAATACATAATAATTAAGTAGATATGAGAATACATAACGGATACATAGACAAATACAAAGGTAGATAGATAAGCAAATACACAGAATTAAAGAAATAGGTAGATAAATATACAGTTACAAAGATAGATAGATAGAGTTATGTTGCAGTGTTAATATTAGGATGTGTTTGATACAAGACGTCAGATAATCACCCCCAACAAAGCCATGAAGGACTACTTACACTAAGTGTTTATGCTTCTTTTACAGTGGACAATTTACGCACAGTTATCACTGACCTGTTTGTTGCCGGATCGGAATCGATTGCCACCACCATACGTTGGGCACTGGTCTACTTCCTGAACTACCCGGATGTACAAGAGAAGTGCTTCCAGGAGATTCTGGAAAACGTCGGTCAGAGCAGACGACCATCCATGAAGGACAAGTCGAACCTCCCCTACGTGGAGGCCACCATTATGGAAGTGTTGAGACGGGCTGACATTGCTCCCGTCAGTGCCCTTCACACCGTCCCTTACGATGTCCACTTCAGGGGATTCAACTTCCCCAAAGGCGTCCCAGTTGCACTGATGCTTGATTCGGTGCTTCAAGACCCGGATGTTTGGGTAGATCCAGATCAGTTTCGTCCGGAGCGTTTCCTTGACGACAAAGGCAAAATCCGAAAGAATGACGAGTTCATCCCCTTTTCTCTTGGTAAGTGTGACTGTGAAAGGCTACGTGTTCAGGAGCAGAAAAATCTCAATTTGAAAACCATAATATTTGTTAGGATTAAGGTTTGCAACACTCACCAATATTACAACAACGTAAGTGTGTCATGGAAATAACCGAGTTTGGACTAGAATATCAAGTTTTTAAACATACAGGATAGGATGACATACATTTGTCTACGAGCCTGATACCCGTTACTTATTATAACGACCTAATGGCGTGTTTCCAGGGTCATATATAGTTTTTATCACTGTTATTATATTGTTAAAAGCAAGTGTCAGCAGTATATGCAACAAGAATTACAGTACAGGTGATTCCGTGACAGATAACCAAGCACTTTCAATGTGTTTATGGATCTATAAACAGAACAGTATAGGCCACACCCACGATCAGGCTACTGTTTCCGGAAGGCCTCTATATAGGCGTGGCTTGTGTTTCATGGTGGCATTGATTTGTACCGTTTTCTGCAGGGTTGTTGGACTTTCTATGTTAATGATTCTTTCTAAGAATTGTTATTCTTTTAATAATGCTATATTATTCTCAGGAGCAGGTGTCCATGCAAGCCAATAGTGTAGTTCTTATGTATGCTGCCTATTTCATTTATACATATACAGAATATATGAAAGATACTGAGGTCATTATGAATATCAATGCAATCTGATAACTGTTTTGGCCTTGTACATTTAGCATGTTAACATGAGAGCGAGATGTCCGGGTTCGTTGACAAAAAGTCAGCTTAGTTACCTGTGTGTGCAGCGTGAAGCAACAGACAAACAAATCTCATTTCAAATATCTTTGTTATTGCAGGCCGACGAGTTTGCCTCGGCGAAGCGATGGCCCGAATGGAACTCTTTCTCTTCCTCACCACCATGATCCAGAGATTCCATTTCCTGCCGGTGAATGGACAGAAACCTCCTCTACAAGGAACTGTCGGCTTAACTCACTCCCCGAAATCATTCCTTATAAAATCCATTCCCAGGGTTCAGTCTTCATCCAGTCATAATAGTAACGTGTGAAAATATTAAAAATGGGAAAAGGCAAAATAGTGCTATAATCATACTGACATCAGGTGTAAGTTCAATGTAATTGTTTAAGAAGAATTGAAATAACTGACCATGTAATTAAATATTTTGGGTTGTGAGAGACGCTGAAACACGACTATTTGAACAGACTGGTCGGCTCGGAGACTCTCTATATACCGCTGACCCGGTTTACACACTACGTATGTCGCAACAATGAGGACAGTGTCGTCATTACACTGTACGAGTTCCTATAAATATATTTTGACGCAAGTATTTTCACACAGCTTAAGTTCATATTCTGACTTTGTGTGCTGGTGATTAGGTCCTTGAGAGTGTGCGTTTGAATCCCAGATGGGACTCAACCGTACAAGAATCTTACTTACTAGAATCTGTACTTTACTGAGAAAGTGTAATCCCAAATGAAATGTGATACATTTGACCACTTTCTTAATGACATTGTCTAACAGTTGTCTGCTCAAAGCATTCCGATTGTTTCAACAGCACGTGTGTATGAACCACTGTCGAGCAGTGATACCACCACGTGTTCGCGACGTGAGCATATTCTCCCCCGCAAATGGCAACATCACAAACGCGTGCAGAGACAAGTCAAATTTTCATCTAAGTTCCTGGACGTATTCGTAACAACGCAACAGTGTTATAATCAATCTTGTTGCCACTGGCTAGTACGAAGGGGAAGTGTCTCTCTTTATTTATACTTCTATAAACAGGAGACACAGTGTATTCTATCATTGTTTATAAAGTCAGTGTCTGTAACGTCACGTCTCTTTGCAATGACACCAGGCCACATCGTCGGAGACAAACTGCATTCACTTTTCATGTTGTTTTTGTTTACTCCAAAAATATTCCTTCAATATTGAAATTGATATCAGTGACTGTTACTGGAACATCCCTTGATTGTATTACAGCCTATTCATCTCATTGTTTTGTAATTCTGTGTGGAATAAAGGCAAATCTTCTTATCATTCAGTTGTTGTATAACAGATGCAAAGATTATTCAGACTGAATAGAGTGAGTGAGTGAGTGAGCGACTTGGATTTAACGCCGTTTTAGTTAGCATCGTTCCAGTCATATCTAGGAATGTCGTAGTGAGATATAAAACAGAGATTCTGACTGAATCACAGGTCGTTGAAACGTTTACAACACAGTAAAAAACATTGAGAGTAAATAACATATTTTAAAAATGTTTGATAAAAACATTCTGCGAATGAATGGAGTCTGTGAGAGCTCTATTGTTACTCCGTTACCAAGTACACTGGCGACAGAAAGTAGGGTCGGTTAAAACTTCCCTTCAACTAAACATATAGATAGCTAAACCAACTCTGAGTCCACTCTACACTGACTTTTAGGCCCAGAAATAAGGTCATCTTAATAGTACATTTCTCTAGAAAACTATTCCAAATGAAATCCAAAACTATCACTAATTTCTACATTACAGACTTGCAAAATCATTCCATACTAGACTTGGACTCAAATTCAATATATTCTATTGGGCCGGGGGACTCGAACGAATAACATGTGCACTCCGTGGTTGACTCACTGTGTAAACATTGATAAACCGGCTGTGATAGAAATCAGTGGGTAGTAGGAATGTGACACTCGACAGTTGTACTCAGTCTCGCTCACTCGTATCAAGTACATGCGGGTTGGAAACTAGTGAACGACGATGTGGGACTTCGGAGTTACAACAGTTGCCTTATTTCTGGTCGTGGTACTGGTAGTGTTATGGCTGTCAACGCGACGAGCACCTGGACTACCCCCCGGCCCCCCTCTCCTTCCGTTCGTGGGGAACGCCCTGTCCATGGACTCTGATCCCCGGGTCTTGTACAAGAACCTCCGACAGAAGTATGGCGACATTTTCAGTCTGTATGTTTTCCACAAGCCTCTCATCGTCCTCAACGGCTACAACGTCATTAAAGAAGCCATTGTCAAGAACGCCGACGTCTTCTCCGACAGACCGCACTCTTTTGTAAATGATTTTATAGCAAAGGGCAAAGGTACGTCTTCTTTATTAGTGAATAGTGATTCTACAAATTGAATAGTGAAAATATATGATCCAACTTCAAATAGGGCAGTCACGACAGAAGTATTGAAAACATTACTTGTACCAATTACTATCATTGTTGAAAGCACTATCAAATTAAGTATGTAGTACATTGAAAATAGAATAAAAGTAAAATACGCTTGGTCTTAAAAATGTCGTTTTTACCTGTCAGTTGTCATTTTACAATCGTTTATGAAGCTGAAAGTTTCTGTGTACACGAGCACACGAACCACGTGCATTCACAATGACCATATATGGTGAATTGGGAAAGCCTGAGTTCCATGCAGTAAACCTTCAAAGTACACCACTCTTCACAAGACAAATGTTAAATATCCAGCATTGTTGAGAATAGTAGGCATATAGTGATGCGAGATGATAACTGGGACAAAATATTGTCGACGTATCTCCAAGAACATACCACACCTTGTCCTGTCTCACAGACAAAAATATATAGTAAGAAGCACATCTGAACTGAATTGTAGCAGAAACAACGTGGTACAAATACATTAACAAATACATCATGTCATATCCCTGATTCTACTTAACTGTATTTTTTAAACAGGAGTAATCGGAACCTCCGGGCACTTGTGGCATGAACAGAGACGATTTGCTCTCAATGCTCTGCGAGAGTTTGGAGTGGGAAGAACCATCATGGAGGACAAAATACATGAGGAAATCGCACAGTTTGTGTTGGCCCTAGAGGAACAGAAAGGACGGGGTTTCAACATACAACTTCTTGTGCAGAATGCTGTATCAAATGTCATCTGTTCCATTATCTTTGGCAAACGTTTTGAATATACCGACCCTCTCTTTGTCAAATTTCTGAAAGCATTGGATGAAAATTTTCGAAGCAGCACAGCATCGGGATTATTGAACGTTTTCCCTCTTGTGCGACATTTACCTGGAGACCCATTCAAGTTCAGGAAAACAATGGACAATGTCAACATTGTGGATAATCTACTGATTAAACCACTAGTTCAAGATCACTTAGACGATCAGGATGAGGAGAATCGAGACGATTTCATCCATGTATACTTGAAGGAGATGCGACGTCGTCAGCAGAAACAAGAAACAACAACGTTAGACTGTAAGTTTGATGCTTTATTTTAAGGGACGTGCATGACCTCTACTGTGGTATATTTACTAGCAAAGCATATACATGTATGTATGTGTGTGTTTCGTTGGATATTTACTTGCAAAGTGTGTGTATGTGTGTGTGTGTGTGTGCGCGCGCGCGCGCATTTGCACGTAAACAATGCTCCTAAAGTCTCTCAAAATGAATTGTAAACGCTATCTCATCATTAACCAGATTTCAGAGTGATATTCCAACTATAATCGCCTTTTATGAATTTGTCAAATAGAAACGGCTAAACTCTGTCTGTAAACAGTTGACTCTGGACCTGAAAGTCGAGTGATTGACACCATGAGATACAATGACAGAGGATGTGTTTATGAATCACCATTAAACAGTGATGATACCAGGTGTTCGCGAAAGGATGTTCCCCACCGGTGGTACCCGTCATAAACAAAGCTTTACTGAGACCTCCAGAGTTGTAGCCTCAATCTTACAATTGGCGTCCATGGGGATGCCTACTTATTGTCTAGATGTTCGGCCCCAAAATAAAAATATAAAAATGTTATCAACGAGGAACTCAAATAACATTTCCTTTCATTTTTTTAAAAATTGTCCTAAATCTCTGAAGATAGTTATGAAGATAGCTATATATGTTCATGTTTATTTGCAAATGCCCCATGGATGAAGAACTGAAGTTTTTCCTGAAGCTTGTCATGTTGGATAGTGGTGTACAACATCTCATGTTTTGACTGAACTCGGTCCGTTTCTGAGATTGTAAAACTTCACGCATTCACGAGTTTTTTGAGAATCCAAATGGTATTAATTCCGCTTGTCCCTAACACTGTCTGTGAACACAGAGAAAGTCCGTCCTTGATAGTATAAGGATTATCGTCAATATTTGAGACAGGGATTTGTTGATACATTTGCTGGACCCGGAAATATATATCTCTCTGTACGGGTTTTTATGTAGCTTTTGAATCCAGTATAGGAGGGATGGGCACGTCTTTGGGTTTCAGAGTCAAGTCAAACGTTCATAGCACCCATGAATGTTGTTTTGCAGATGCTTCGACAGCATTCATAATGATTTTAAAGTTGTTATCCCAATTGGTAGGACGCTGTTCACGGTATCAAGGTCCGCATTTGAATAGTTGCAAAAACACGCCACGGCAGACTTAATTTGAAACATATGAATGGTATCCAAGTTATATTTGCTCAGGATGTAATGAATAATGGATTGAGAATATATGTAGTTATTAGTTGCATTCAACAGTCCATATTGTTTACTCATGATATTTAATTTTGGCCTTTGCGATTTGACCTTGATCTTAAATTCTATCATAACGCAATTTTGGTTGTCGACATTGAATCTACACTGACTGAACACTAGACAGTTGATTCTGTTACTGAGTTTTCACGTTTCTAAAAGTATTTCATTGGAATGTGAATGTTGTGTTTCAGATTTTAAGATGTGTAATGTTACATCTGTCACGCGAAAGCTTGAACCCAGCAATAAAATTTAATTCATTTTGACAGTGGAGAATCTGGCTCGGACTATTTCTGACCTGTTCGTTGCGGGTACCGAGACAACGGCCACTACAATACGTTGGGCACTGGTCTACTTCCTAAACTACCCGGATGTACAAGAGAAGTGCTTCCAGGAGATTCTGGAAAACGTGGGTCAGAGCAGACGACCATCCATGAAGGACAAGACGAACCTTCCTTACGTGGAGGCCACCATCCTGGAAGCACTGAGGTACGCTGATATTGCACCTACGGCAGTCCCTCATGCAGTTGCACATGATGTACAGTTCAGAGGATACACCTTCCCGAAAGGTGTCACAGTCATGTTGAACCTTGATTCAGTCCTCCAAGACACGGATGTATGGGGAGACCCACAAAACTTTCGGCCGGACCATTTCCTTGACCGTGCAGGCAAGATTCAGAAGAGAGATGAATTCATTCCGTTTTCTTTGGGTGAGTTACCTAGAAACGCGACATATAGACATGTAAGGACATGTACATGGATGCATACACTCATACATATACACGCACATAAACACACACACACACACACACACACACACACACACACACACACACACGGTAATGACACTGTACCACTGTACCTTTTAATTTCATATTTCAAGGACGAAGAGTTTGCCTGGGGGAGGCAATGGCCCGGATGGAGCTCTTCCTCTTCCTCACCACCATGATTCAGAGGTTCAAGTTCGTCCCAGTGAACGGGAAAAAGCCTCCAATGCATGGAATTATGGGCTTCACACATTCGCCAAGTGAATTCCAAGTAAAAGCTATTCCCCGAAACTAATACTGTTGCAATGTCACCACGAAAACAAAGCATAGACCCTGTTAGTGTTTCAACGTTGTCAAACAACAGGAACAGGAAGACTTCTTTACTGTAAACTCTTTGTCAAATTATGTTTTATAATAAAATAATATCCCCCAAAATTGTAATATACGGTGATTAACTGGCATTTTAGCACTGTTTCCTCCTCTTTGTTGAAAGTACTTACTTCCCGTGCTCACTGAAGTTATCAAGTCATTTGAATCCAGTTGAATAACAGTGGTGGAGTATTCTAGCCATGTGTCTAAATTTCTTTATGACAAAGATTGTGACACTAATATTTGTGAAAAAACTGACATCATGAAAGGATTGTGCGAAACACATATACAAAACTCTGTAGATAAACAAAGATATGTATGAATTTCCCTGACAATGTTCAATAAACACCCAAATCACCCAGACAGAACTATTACAACTGATAATGGGTTCTCTGAAGCGTGTGTAAATGAGTAACAGCTATTCATGTATGCCACTATATGCAATCCTCAAATCACGAAGTTGCATCCCCTGAACCTATTTACTTCAATGGTGAACACTCGAGCTCATTCGAAATCAACTCCTCTGTCGTCATTCAGATTTAATCTGAATGCGTCACTCTGTTGAAGTAAGATATTGAGCTGCGGTGGAACCAGTTGGTATGACCTGGCCAAATAGCCGCTTGCCTGTGAGAATATCCATTGCTGTGGCGTTCACACCACATCTCATAAGATATGGGTTGTTCAGGATACTACTGGAAAGGCATTTCACGCACGGGCTGTTTACACAGGGCGCAGAGCACACTGCAATGCGTATTTGTTTAATCAGGAAAATGCACTGCTGGCGGGAGATGGTGTTAAAATGATGATATTATGAACTAAGCTGCGGTGTATTGCAGGCGAGTGATGCCGTGTTCCTGGTGAGTGATAATGTAATGATGGCGAGTGATGGCGTACTGTACTGTGGCGAGGGATGACGATGCACTGCTGGAGAGTGGTGATCTTCTGTGGTGATCTTCTGCTGAACTGATGACGAGTGATAATGCATTGTGGCGAGTGATGACATGGTGATCTTCTGTGGCGAGAGCTGTTGAACTGATGACGAGTGATAATGCATTGTGGCGAGTGATGACATGGTGATCTTCTGTGGCGAGAGCTGTTGAACTGATGACGAGTGATAATGCATTGTGGCGAGTGATGACATGGTGATCTTCTGTGGCGAGAGCTGTTGAACTGATGACGAGTGATAATGCATTGTGGCGAGTGATGACGTGGTGATCTTTTGTGGCGAAAGCTGTTGAACTGATGGCGAGTGGTGACATATTGGTACAAGCGATGGCGTTCTGGTGGTGTGTGATGACTTTCGTTGACGAGTGATGTTGAACTGCTGGCGACAGACGACGTACTACTGGCGACATGTTTTCAACTACATACGACCCTGACTGTGGTGAATGACAGAAAATGCATGTGTATGATGTACTCTTCCGACATGGTTCTTGCTATACTGTCAGTCAAAATATTGCATATTATTTAATGTGTTCCGGGTATATTTTCATGTTTTGTTGAATAATAACCTAAGCTGCAGTCTGAAATATCAATATGTGCCCTTGCTTTGTCATTGAGGGGCGGTTGGGTAGCCAAGTGGATAAAACGTTCGCTCGTCACGCCAAAGAACTGGGTTCGATTCCCCACAAGGTTACAATGTGTGGGGCCAATTCCTGGTGTCCACCGTCGTGATATTGCTGGAACATTGCTGAAAACGGCGTAAAACTAAACTCACTCACTCACTCACTCATTGAATAGTTATAACAAAGCAAACGGCAGATTGAATCATATTCTGCAAATAGGAAATATATATGTTTAATGTGTCAGGTGGTTGAAACATGGTCATGAGATATCAATGTTATGAAATCGAACAAGTAATGTTCCCAAACAGCTTGCCATGGACAAGCATAGGCGCGACGTGAGCATATACTCCCCCACAGATGACAACATGACAAACCTGGGCAGAGACAAGTCACATTTTCGCCTAAGTTCCTGGAAGTATTCGTAACAACGCAACAGTGTACAATCAATCCTGTTGCCAATTGTTCGTACGAAAGGGAAGTGTTCTCTGTTTATTTATACTGCTATAAACAGGAGACTTAGTGTATTTTCTTGACCAATCATTTTCTATGAAGTCATGTGGCCATTGCATTGACATCAGGCCGCATTGTCGGAGACAAGATGAATTTACTTTACCTTTAATATTCATTTTGTTTTGTTTTGTCATCCAATATTGAAATCGATATCACTGACTGTTACTGGAACATCCCTTGATCGGATTTCAGCCTATTTATCTCATTGTTCTGTAATTCTGTGTGGAATAAAGTCAGTTTCTTAAAAGCCAAATCTTCTTGACATGTCGTTCAGTTGTTTTATAACAGGTGAAAAGATTATTCAGACTGATAACCTCATCTGAGTGAGTGAGTGGACGAGTCGGGTTTAACGCCGCACTTATGTAGGTAGCATCGTTCCAGTCGTATCTTGGCGAGTCAGGCCGGAGAGGAATGTCGTTGTGAGATATATACACATATCTTGGCGAGTCAGGCCGGAGAGGAATGTCGTTGTGAGGTATTTACTCATATCTTGGCGAGTCAGGCCGGAGAGGAATGTCGTTGTGAGATATATACTCATATCTTGGCGAGTCAGGCCTGAGAGGAATGTCGTTGTGAGATATATACACATATCTTGGCGAGTCAGGCCGGAGAGGAATGTCGTTGTGAGATATATACACATATCTTGGCGAGTCAGGCCGGAGAGGAATGTCGTTGTGACATATATACACATATCTTGGCGAGTCAGGCCGGAGAGGAATGTCGTTGTGACATATATACACATATCTTGGCGAGTCAGGCCGGAGAGGAATGTCGTTGTGACATATATACACATATCTTGGCGAGTCAGGCCTGAGAGGAATGTCGTTGTGACGTATATACACATATCTTGGCGAGTCAGGCCGGAGAGGAATGTCGTTGTGAGATATATACACATATCTTGGCGAGTCAGGCCTGAGAGGAATGTCGTTGTGAAATATATACACATATCTTGGCGAGTCAGGCCGGAGAGGAATGTCGTTGTGGGATATATACTCATATCTTGGCGAGTCAGGCCTGAGAGGAATGTCGTTGTGAGATATATACTCATATCTTGGCGAGTCAGGCCGGAGAGGAATGTCGTTGTCAGATATATACACATATCTTGGCGAGTCAGGCCGGAGAGGAATGTCGTTGTGAGATATATACACAGAGATTCTGACTACAACAAAGAAAATACGTAAGTGTAAATATCATATTTTTAAATGTTCTATAAAAAATATTTTGCTAATAATTTTGTTAAAAGGAATATCTTCTCATTCAGTTGTTTTGTAACAGGTGAAAAGATTTTTCAGACTGGAAAACCTTATCTGAGTGAGTGAGTGAGTGAGTGAGTGTGTGAACTGGGTTTAACGCCGTATATATTTAGCAACGTTCCAGTCATATCTCCGCGGGTCAGGCTTTAGCGGAATGTCGTAGTGAGATATAAAACAGAGATTCTGACTGAATCAAAGTTTGCTGAAACCTTTTTAACAAAGTGAAAATACATTAAGAGTAAATATAATATTTTTAAAATGTTTGATAAACACATTCTGCGATTGAATGGAGCCTTTGAGAGCTCTATGGGTACTACGTCACCAACAACACTGGCTACGTGACAGAAAGTAGGCTCGGTTAAGCTGCCCTTCAACTAAACGTATAAATTGTGAAATCATCTTTGGGTCAACTCTACACTGACATTTAGAACCAGAAATAAGGTTAAATCATTGATACATTTATCTACAAATAAAGTCCAGAACAATCACTAATTTCAGGATTACAATCATTCCATACTAGAGTAGGACTCGCATTGAATTTATTCAGTAGGGCCGGGGAACTCGAACGAACAACATGTACATTGGTTGACCCACTGTGTAAGCATTGAAACACGGCTGCGTTTTAAATCAGTGAGCAGTGGGAATGTGACACTCCACAGCTGTACTCAGTCTCGCTCTTTCCTGTCAGGTTTTACACAGGCTGGAAACTAGCTTACGACGATGTTGGACTTTGGAGTTACAACCGTTGCCTCATTTCTGGTCGTGGTACTGGTAGTGTTATGGCTGTCAACGCGGCGCCCACCTGTACTAACCCACCCAACCCACCCCCACCCCCACCCCTCTCCTTCCATTCGTGGGGAACGCCCTGTCCATGGACGCTGATCCCCGGATCTTGTTTAAGAAACTTCGTCAGAATTATGGCGACATTTTCAGTCTGTATGTTTTCCACAAGCCTCTCATCGTCCTCAACGGCTACAACGTTATTAAAGAAGCCATAGTCAAGAACGCAGACGTCTTCTCCTAAAGACCGCACACTTTTATAACTGACTTTATATCAAAGGGCAAAGGTACGTTTTCTTTATAGCTTAACTGAATTGAAGGAGTTTTACTAGTGACTCTAAAAATTGAATAATACTTTGCCTTTGGTGACACTGCGATCGAGTGCGGAAAGTGAGTGCTTTTAGCAATATTCCAGCAATATCACGGTGGGTGACACCAGAAATGGGCTTCACACATTGTACCCATGTGGGGAATCGAACCCGGGGCTTTGGCGTGACGACTAGGCTACCCCACCACCCCGAATGAGGAAAGAAGCAAGGACGAAGTGAAAGCGTGGCTTGTATCACATTGTCCAGGGGAAGAACCGAATTGCCTTTGCGTGTGTTAGTGACAGCTGCCACTGGTGGGGGCAGGATACCTCACCCACACAAGATGTTGTCACAATTGACAGTAATAGATAAACGCATGTTCATGATATAGTCGGAATCCTCCGTTTGGCAGAAGGTGTGGGGAGCTCGTTGGTGCCCGTAGCAATGCTTGCTTCTTGCCTAAATTTCTTACCCATTCAACCATCTTAATTAGGAGGAAGCCACGAAACTTACATAGACATACCTTAACCTAATAAGGGTCGATTTCAGATTTGCTGGTTTGAAGAAGTTTGTCGATGGACAAGAAATTTCATTTTGAACCGGTGATACTAGTGTAAAGTGTTAAACTTACTGCCGCGTCATTTAGAAAGACGTTATCAGACGGTGTTTGTATCCGTTCACACACATACACAAACACACACACACACACACACACACACACACACACACACACACACACACACACACACACTCACTCACTCACTCACTTTGATACACATGGCAAGATGTATAATATACTGAAAGCCAGTAAAAACGCAATTTGACATTACTTTACTCACACAAATGTCACCATATGTAAATGTAACTGGCAGATTTCTCTTAAATGAACATCTGTGGATAATTTCATCTGAAAATGTCGAAAATGAACAACAACGTCAGTGACGGAACAACGACATCAAACAAAGGAGGGGCCACTTGCAGTCATTATCGTGTGTGTCCACCGTGCGCTGCAAGACATGCTCGCAGTCTCCGGGGCATTGAAAGACACAAATTTCTCAGGAACAACTGTGGGATGGTCTGCCAGTGATGATGAAGGGCCTGAGACAATTCAGCAACTGTCCTTGGGGGCACAAGTTGATTTCGATATCGCCGTCCAAGTTCATCCCACAGATGCTCGATTGGGTTCATGCCTGTGGACAATGTAGGTCAGTCCATCACACTAACAGTCTCATTATTCAAAAAGCCCTTTGTTGCCCTGGCTGCATGGGGACGTGCATTATAATGCTGAAACACAACATGGTTACGACCGCCATGTCGATCCATCATTGTGAGTACAGCCGGACGAAGGATATTGTCCACATAACGTTGAGCATTCAGATTGCCGTAACCACTACCATCTGGGATCGAAAGTTGGCATTGAGAGCCCACCAGATCATCACACCACCCCCTCCAAAACGATCATGTTCTAGGACAGTTTGGCGCAAGTCTTCCTCCTCGACGTCTATAAATCCGTTGACGTCCACTTGCAAAGGATACTTTACACCTGGATTCATCTGAAAAAATGACAACTCGCCCTGACCTGTTTATTAAGGCATGAAAGCGTCTTCGCACCGTTTGGGCGCTGACATGACGTTGTCTTTTCCCAATTGTCCTCCTTGCCGTATCAGCAGCTGTTTGGAACTGATTTAGCAAGTGTGAAACTCGGATAAAGCGGTCCAGTCGCGGACGATCAGCAACACTTCCGGTGGCCCGAAAACGTTGTCTGAGTCGACTTACAGTGTATGGATGCACATTAAAGTGCCTGACAATTATCACCTTGACTGACCATAGCCTGATTCCTTTCTTCGTCTGTCAGGCGTGGCATTTTCTCAAAGTGGTTGAGTTTCACAATTCCTTGTGTTTTTCAAGGACCTTGGTGCAGGTAACGTACCTGCACAACGTGTTTCATGAATGTAGTTGTGTTTACGAGAAATGTCAATGGTTCTGTTTTAAGTTCATGTGAGAGGAATGCTCTGGGACTCGAACTCAAAATGGGTCAGAATAACAGCCTTTTATCCCTACATCCTCTGTATCGCAGGAAAAAAATCTTCAATAGAACTTTTGTAAGTTCCAGGACAACAAATACCAATTGCGTTTTTAATGGCTTTCAGTATATATTCTATAGCCGCCATAATAGGCCTTAGACCATTCCACACCTTGTCCTGCCTCTCAGTCAAAATAGAGTAACAACCATACCATTGTTCTCAAATGAATTGTAGCAGATAGAATGTGGTACAAATACAACACTGTTCTACAATGACTATAAACACTGCCACGTAACATCATAATATCTTATTCTACTTATTTGCATTTTCCCTACAGGAGTAATCGGAACCTCCGGGCACTTGTGGCATGAACAGAGACGATTTACACTCAACGCTCTGCGAGAGTTTGGAGTGGGAAGAACCATCATGGAGGACAAAATACACGAGGAAATTGCTCAGTTTATGGTGGCCCTGGAGGAAGAGAAAGGCCGGGGTTTCAACATAGAGCGTCTTGTGCAGAATGCCGTATCAAATGTCATCTGTTCCATTATCTTTGGCAAACGTTTTGAATATACCGACCCTCCTTTTGTCAGATTTATGGAATCTTTGGATGAGAATTTTCAAAGCAGCACAGCATCGGGATTACTGAACTTTTTCCCTCTTGTGCGATTTTTGCCTGGAGATCCATTCAAGTTCAGGAAAACAATGGACAATGTCAATATTGTGGATAATCTGCTGATTAAACCTTTAGTTCAAGATCACTTAGACGATCAGGATGAGGAAAGTCGGGACGATTTCATCCATGAATACTTGAAGGAGATGCGACGTCGCCATCAGAAACAAGAAACAACAACGTTAGAGTGTAAGTTTAAAGATATTCGCCGGGTGTACATTATGTATTACATATCTGAGTTCTGTTTGGTATTTACTTTCAAGGCCTTTGGCTTGCATGGGAACACACATTTCTGTTTCTGTTTACATTAGCGCTTAGTATTGGTTCTTCGGAGCTTTTGTGTTGGGTTGTAGCACAATAAAGTCATAAACTATTAAAATAGTATTTAAATATAGTATGCTGTAAAGTCTACATCATTTGAGTAAGCACATACATATTAATAAATCCAGTTTTAAACAAACTAACTGAAAGTCAAGTGTATTTATATCATAGTCAATACACCTTATGTATACGAGGGGCTATTTAAAAGTCCCATGGGGTACTTGTACAGCTGTCTGTCGCTCTTCAACGTGCTTCGCCGGCTGGCACTCGAGGACCAAACACTTTATGACTGCCCTGTACACAAGCTTATCCATTTCTGCAGTTTCAATAGCGGTACATGTGATTAGATGTCACGTGACCGAAAACTAGCGACCTGTGCGTGTCAATATTATGTTTATATGAATGATATAAACCATTCTTCATTATCATACAGTTATTTTTATCATGTATAAATCAGATGTATTTTAGGCTCAAAACGTATTGATAGCCATTCATATATATATATATATATATATATATATATATATATGTGTGTGATTTCCGCAGGTGTATAAGCAATAATTATAAAAAAGACAAGTCCAGATATTTCTTTTTGCCCTCGAGCATAAAATAATGTCTATTAAAGACTCTAATTTTTCATTTATAATATCATAAATATAGTATATACTGAGCAGCAAAAGAAACGTCAGTTTGGAATTTTCCGTTCGCAGAAACGAAAAAACTGTAAACTCATTTAATGTTTTGATTGTCTATATTTGACAACATCTCCAACTTTACCTGAGCAAAGACATTCCTTCCAAAACTCAGAATGGAACCCAGGAAATGGTCTCAAAAACGCAACCTGATTTCGGAGATGGTACGGTGTTCTTCATGTTTTTCATAGAACTCATGCTGCACGTGCTGTTCACAATGACCAGCCCTATAAAATGGACCCCTAAACCTGGTTGACAGATTCACATTACAACGTTAGCAGGATGCCGCGACTCACGACAGCTCAGAGGAACCAGGCGCTAGGAAGACTTGAAGCTGGCCACACTGTACAAGCCGTTGCCAATCACTTCCAGGTCCACGTTCGGACCATCTACACCGGGCCACCAACACCACAAATGATCGCCCCCGTACTGGCAGACCAAGGATGACCACAAGACGACAAGACCGCCATGTTGTGCGACAGCATGTACAGAATCCCCTCATGCAGGCATCCGAAACATCACGCGAAACAGTGGGAACACATGGAAGACCCATCAGTACTGATACAGTACGCCGACGTCTTAACAGCGGGAACCTACATTGCCGTAGACCTTACCGTGGACCTATCGTTATCCCTCGTCATCGGCGTGAACGTCTACAGTTTGCCCTACAACACCAAAACTGGCGATACAGGCAATGGAGAACTGTTCTGTTGACAGATGAGAGTCGGTACTGCGTATCAACTGCAGATGGCAGAACAAGAATATGGTAACGACGTGGCCAGCGGTACTCAGACCAATGTGTTATGGAAAGAGACTCATGGGGAGGTGCAAGCATCATGGTATGGGGTAGAATAGGCCTGAACCAGAGAGTGGTTCCTGTGGTGTTCCAGAACCTTGGTCCAGTGAGAGAAAGTGGCATCACAGTGGTTCGCTACACCGACCAAGCTCTCAGACCCCACCCCATACCACAAATTGCACGTCATCGGAACAACATTTTCCAGCATGATATCACCCGGGCCCATACTGCCAGAGCTACACGGGACTGCCTCCAGCAGAACGGTGACAACATTATGCAGTGGCCAGCCCTTAGTCCTGATTTAAACCCAATTGAATATCTTTGGGATGAAATTCAGAGGAGGCCGAACACAGCCGATTTATTGCGCCAGGCCTTTCTCAGAGTGCGGTTCCAGGTTTAATCGATTGGTGCACTCCATGCATAGACGCTGTTCTGCAGTTATTGCCGCCCCGTGGTGGTCACACTAGATACTGAAGTCAAGAATCTGAATGGACTGCAAATTTTCACATAATGTCTTGGAATTGAGTTATTCATTGATGTGTCAAGCTATTGTACACCAAAAATGTTTTTGATCCGCTTATTATGTCAATTTCTGTAATGGTTTGATTACAGTGCCTATCTAATTTTTAATTCGTGCTGACGGTGCTTTTTGCTGCTGAGTATATTAATGTTTATTATTATGATATTATTGAAATTCCTATATGAAATTATTATATATATAATGCTCCTAAATACTCTCAAATTGCATTGTAAACGCTATCTCATCAGTAACCATTAGACCAGTGAAGGAAATTAGGGATACTCAAACTATGATGGCTTTTTCTGAATTTGTTTAAGAAGTTTAAAGTTTCAAAGAGAAACGACGAAAGCCTTTCCACATCCAGAAGAAGTATATATCTGCTGAAAGCAGAGTCTATTCTGACTACGTGATGGTTGGACGCTGCATTCAACAGCATTAGAGCTGTTCGACATGGTCTGTAAACATTTGAGTGATTGACACCATGAGATGCGGTGTCTGAGCATATGATTATGAATCACTATCAAACAGGGATGATAAAAGTGATGTGATGTTTGCGAAAGGATGAACATATCCTGCCCCACCGGTGGTACCTGTCAAATGCAAAGGCTGGTCAATTGTTCACTTGAAGAAAAATGCGAATGTTTGGTACAAGTCAAATGAGAGAATTGCATCGGACATCATTTTTGTCACTGATGCATTACATTTTAAATGTCGTCCACAGGGTCAGAATAGATTTATTCCTTTTATTCAGTTTATGCATTCAACCAATGACATCATCGCCGACTGACATTCTACAAAGACACTCTTCCAGTTCCTCATCTCTTTTGACTCATTTTTTGGCAGGAAGAGGCTGTTCACGGTATCAAGGTCCAACACCGCAGACTTAATTTGAAACATATCAATGGTATAAAGGTATTTTTGCTCAGGATGTAATGCATAATACATTGGGTATATATGTAGTTATTAGTTCATATTCTTTACTCATGTTATTTAATTTGGCCTTTGCGATTTGACCTTGATCTTAAATTCTATCAAATTCTATTGTTGATTCTGTAAATTGACAGACTGAGGAAACTGAACTTTCTTTCAGAATCTACATTGACTGAACAATAAACAGCTGATTCTGTTACTGAGTTTTTACTTTTAAAAAAGTATTGTGTTTCAGATTTTAAAATGTGTCATGTTACATCTGTCATGTAAAGGTTTGAACCCAGCACTAAAATTTAATTCATGTTGGCAGTGGAGAATCTGGCTCGGACTATTGCTGATCTGTTTCGTTGCGGGTACAGAGACAACGTCAACCACAATACGTTGGGCACTGGTCTACTTCCTGAACTACCCAGATATACAAGAGAAGTGCTTCCAGGAGATTCTGGTAAATGTTGGTCAGAGCAGACGACCATCAATAAAGGAACAGACAAACCTCCCCTACGTAGAGGCCACCATTATGGAAGTCTTAAGATACGCTGATATTGTCCCTACTGGTGTCCCTCACGCAGTTGCACAAGATGTACAGTTCAGAGGATACACCTTCCCGAAAGGCGTCACAGTTATATTGAACCTTGATTCAGTCCTCCAAGACACGGATGTATGGGGAGACCCACAAAACTTTCGACCGGACAATTGCCTTGACCGCGCAGGCAAGATTCAGAAGAGGGATGAATTCATTCCGTTTTCTTTGGGTGAGTTACCTAGAAATGCGACATATAGACTTGTAAGGACATAGATACATACACACATGTATATACACGTACGCATATGCACACATGCGGTAATGATTACTTTTTTCATTTCTTGTTTCAAGGACGAAGGGTTAGCCTGGGGGAGGCAACGGCCCGGATGGAGCTCTTCCTCTTCCTCACCACCATGATTCAGAGGTTCAAGTTCGTCCCGGTGAACGGGAAATAGCCTCCAGTGGATGGAATTATGGGCTTCACACATTCGCCAAGTGAATTCCAAGTAAAAGCTATTCCCCGAAAATAATACTGTTTCCAATGTCAGCAAGAAAACAAAGCGTAGACCCTGTGAGTGTTTCAACGTTGTCATACAACAGGAACAAGAAGATTTACTGTAAACTCTTTAACTTCTTTGAATGGCATTTTAGAAGTTGGGAAGTACAATATAGAGCAAACTTTATGAGGTGAGGTGAGGTGAAATTGGGTTTAACGTCGTGCTTGAGAATATTTCGCTCATATGACGATCCAAACTTTATGGATAACAACTTCTTTTTATTGGTGAGTGCGACGTTTCGATACAGATTCTATTATACCGTTGTCAAGCATTGACATAGAATCTGTATCGAAACGTCGCACTCACGAATAAAAAGAAGTTGTTATCCATAAAGTTTGCTCTATATTGTAAACTCTTTGTCAAATAAGTATTTTATTATGCAAAAATATATTCCCCAAACTTTTAATAAACGGTGATAAACTGACATTTTAGTCTCCTCCTCATTATGAATCTCATATGTGGTTACTGCCTGTGCTCACTGAAGTCACCAAGTCGTTGAATTCCGTTGAATAATTGTGGTAGAGTATTCTAGCCATGTGTCTCAATTTCTTTATTTCTTTGTGACAATGTTTGTGACAATAATTTCTGTGAAAGACTGACATCATGAAAGGATTGTGAAACACATATATCTAAACGCAGACAATTATGTAGATGAACATAAACATATATGAATTTCACTTAGAATTTGCAATAAACCCCCAAGTCAACCATATGTTTAACAGAACTATTACAACTGCCAATGGATTCCCTGAAGTTTGTGTAAATGAGTAACTGCTATCCCCGCATGCCACTATATGCCATTCCCAAATCACGAAGTTGCATCCCCTGAACCTAGTTATTTACATGGTGAACAATCGAGCTCATTCGAAATCAACTCCGCTATAGCCATTCAGATTTAATCTGAATGCGTGTGTTGAAGTAAGATATTGATGGAGCTGTGACAGGGTTCTACAGGGCACCATTGGGAATTGGCGTGTGATGACTTGGTGATCTTTTGTGAAATGAGGACGAATAACAATGCATTGTGGCGAATGATGACGTTCTGTGGCGAGTTAAGGCGGTATGCTGACAAGTGATTACGTACTGTGACGAGCAATGACGTTCTGCAGGCGAATAATGACGTTCTGTGACGAGTGATGTTGAACTGATGGCGATTGATGATCTGCTGTTGGCGACTAACGATGTACCACTGGCGACATGTTTTCAACGACATACAAGTTTAACTGGTGCATGACAGAAATGCATGTGTATGATGTACTCTTCTGACATGATTCTGGCTTTTCTGTCGGTCAAAAATTTGCATATTATAAAACGTTCCAGGTATACTTTGTTTTGTTGAATGTAATAACCTAAATTGCGTAGATAACCATCAGGGTTGCCTATAAGTGGTTAAAACGTTCCCTCGTAACGCCGAAGACCTGGGTTCGATTCCCCACATTGGTACAATGTGTAAAGTCCATTTCTGGCGACCCCTATGATTTTTAACCCCTATGTAGCCACTCATTTTCATATTTTTATTATTATTATTATGGTTTATGATCGGACCCTTCAGATACACCATACATTGATATTACATGTGTGCCTGCCATGATCAAAGGTGAGCATCAGATGCAATACATGTACCATCATAAAGCAAATATTAAGTTTCAGTAAACTGTTCTTATAGCTCGGTAACTTTGAAAATCGTTCAATGACATTGATGTTGACGATGAGCAAATATGGGGTCTCCTCATTTTGCCAAGCAAAATAGTGAAAGGTGATGCCAAACGTGATATATTTTTATAAAGTTCCTTTGTCTTTTGGGGACCTGGGAAATTTCACCTTTGCTTGAACCAGCTCAAGCTGACCTTGACCTATAACATGACCTAAAACTTGTTCATGTGCCTGTGCGAATTCTCACTTACTAAATTCACTGTTAGCTTGGCTTCTGTGAGTCTTTCAAAGAAGGGACGGATCATCTTCAGGTGTTCCTCCCATTCAATGGAATGAGTGATGTTATTATCGATGCAGGCACTAGATTGCTGGCGATGTCGTTGATGCTGAAAGGTGGCGGGATTGTAAGTCAAACACTTGCTGACGTACTTGGCTTTACCGATTCTATCGATGAAATCACTGATTCGTGGTATGGAGTCACAGAAAAGGCGTCCACACGTTTCATGTTGGTTCAGCTTCTGTTACTTGATCAGGTTTCGACAGAACGTGAACTCCAGCATCTTTGACTTGGTTCAATAATGTCATTGTCCAACATATATTGAATCTCCTTCTTCGTGTACAGCACTACCTACATCTACATTTTGACACACTTCGGGGGCCGTAGGTTAACCTAGGGGTTAAAACATTCACTCGTCACACCAAAGACTCGGGTTTAATTCTCCACATGGGTATAATGCGTGAAGCCCATTTCTGATGTTCACCGTTATGACATCGCTGGAATATTGCTACAAGCGACGTAAAACTAAACTTACTCCCTCACTGTACACCCAGGTGCATTTGGAAACAAGTGAGTGATCTCATGAATTTACTCAAAAACCCAGTTTAACATCTTAGTTAGCTAAAATGTTAAATTTCATAGCTTAGTGCCAGCATAGTCAGCAATGCCCTCAACTGTGCACATTCACATCTCTCATCAGTATCACAAGCGGATTAATTATTTACAGGGACAGAAGTGGCAACACGCTGAGTAGTTACATTGTCATTCCTGAACCATACGGGTTGGTCTATCAATTTGACATGACAAAGTCTCTCTGAGTGGCATTTTAGAAACTGGGAAGTACAATATAGACCAATCTTATGGATAACAACTTATTTATTTCGTGAGTACGACGTTTCGATACAGATTCTTGTACCGTTGCCAAGCAGGAATGTATTTTTGACAACGCTATAAGAATCTGTATCGAAACACCGCACTCACGAAATAAAGAAGTTGTTATCCATAACGTTTGTCTCTACTGATCCTTTTATCAATTACATGTAGCCCATGGTACCTAGCAAGTAATGGTTGACCAGGGATTGACGAAAACACTAACTGAAACTCCATTTCAAGTAAACGCAACTTAGCGAAAACGTTCTGATCAGCACAAGATCAGTCATTTCCAAATTTTCCAAACCTAAAATAAAACCAAGGAATCGGTATCCATGGAAAGAAATTATGAAATCTGTAAAATACCACTGAAGATCAATGAATAATCAATAAATCGTGTTCAAATATACAGTTTTAGGTTTCCAAAGAAGTAATAGTCACTACACACGTAGGAAAGGTCAAGTCGACCTCTTCTTAATTCGATCCTTGTCACTTTTGTATCAAGTAGGCACAGTCATCCTTCCAGAAACTGTCCCATCATGAAACATCTCCAACGACCAAGTCTGTCATGCTTGTAAATATCCACTCACTCCCGTGAAAACCAACATTTTATGGGTATTTCAACAGGTTTGTCTCCCTTACATCATTGACACAGCTATGGTCTAGTATTAACCAGCTTACACTGATAAACGCTTCAGCCTTTGGAAAAGACAAGGAATGACAGATCGAGGCTGGTTCCCGCACCATGTGCACATTAGTATAACCTACTTAGGGCGTTCACCTGAATGGACATAATTCGTCTATTTCTAGGTTTCATTCATGAAGGATCTCGTTAGTGTATGCCCGCAAGTAGTTTGTTTGTTTTTTATAAAGAAATGAAATTAATCGATACATTTTGATAAGAATATACAGTATAAATAGTATGTAAATATTTTATTTTGGTCAAATGAATAAATAACTGTGACATAATAAATAAGACCAGTTCATTTACAGCACACTCTTAATACAACATTATCACCATTTACACCACTACGATAGGTTATGATTGTTGCTTGTTTTTGGATGGTTTTAGTAGACTTAGCATCTTCACAATTTTTAACACTTTAGGGCTGTTTTGATCACAAATGATTTTGTTAGAAAATGGAAACAGACGAAGTGAGAGAGTGAGTTTAGTTTTACGCCACCATACAGCAATATTCCAGCTATATGGTGACGGTCTGTAAATACTCGAGTCTGGACCAGACAATCCAGTGATCAACAGCATGGGCATGGATCTGCGCAATTGGGAACCCATGACATGTGTCAACTAAGTCAGCGAGCCTGACCACCCGATCACGGAAAACATACGGAAAAACCCGACAGGCTTGATCGTCTCCAAAACGACACAAAGCCGCCATCGAGGGGATTTCCCTTACTTGTTGTATACAGGTTGAAAAAGTCCCAAATGACGTCATCAACGAACAACTGGCTGACCTCATTTCACAGGGGTGTCAATGACCTTGTACTGAGCTGACCTAAGGATAAACAACTTTTCCCAGGGGGTATTTTTAGATCAGGTGCATAGCAACCGAAAGAGAATGACATCATGGCATACGGATAGATCAACTGGTTTAATCCGGTTTGGGAATGAAAATATATAAACCCCTTCATTTCGGATCATGCATCACTGACTACACAGACGACATCCAGCTATACAACTCTCTCTCTCTCTCTCTGTTGGCTGTTTATCTTGAAGATGGAAGCAGTTCACCGTGATATCCTGAGCAAGAATCGCTCCGGTCTAGTGCAAGCTATAAAGCACGTAGAAGAGGTGGTGGACAAACTGATGAGGTTTAAAGTCCTTACCATCTTCATGAAGGCAGAGATTATCGAAAAACCACAAACCTCCTTTGACCGTGTCAGAGCTTTATTAGATACCCTTCCCCGGCGAGGACCCCAAGCTTACACCCTCTTCTGCAAAGCGTTGGAGGAATGCGGAGAGATACAAGCCATGACATTGCTGGGACTAGAGACATACAGGACAGAGTATCCTCATGGTCATGATGATCTAGGTGGGTACCTATGTATGGACAGTATCCCTCTCAGACCTCGAACGCAGTTCCAAGAACGGCTGAATTCCTTTCAGTCTTGTCCTGTGCAGATGAAACAGAGTCCTAGTCAAATGGCCCAGGCAGGATTTGTGTACTTAATCAGAGGGGACGCTTGCAAGAACTGGGACGTAGAGGATGATCCTTGGGTCGAACATGAAAAATGGTCTCCAAACTGTCTGTATTTGGCCCTGGTAGGAGTACCTAAAAAAAAGGGGTGGTCCACTGGGGTAGTCATGTAGATTTACATGTGTAAGAGTGTGATGTTCATTGTACAATACTGTGTGTATTTGTGACTATTTGAGAATAAATCAATATTGGTTGTCATTGGTTGATGTGGTGTATAAAAGTCGAGAGGTGAAGGGAGAGCAGAGTGGCACAGTGGAAGCGCACTGGGTTCATAACCCAGAGGACCGTGGATCGAAACCACGCTCTGCTAACAATATGTTTGTAGGAGTTAGAATTAGGGCTAGCAGACATCTATATAAAGGACAGAAACGGAGATTTAGCTTCATTTAGCCATGGACCCGTGATAGTGACACTTCGTCTGAAACCTCTGTGTGAGAGTCCGTATTCATTCTGAACAAGAAAATGAACAGGAGACCCTATTTGGACGACCCTAAGAAATGGACGAAATATTACTATTTGCAGGCTAAAGGATATCCCTATCCCTTTACTGACGTGGATGATTATGTGATCTATTACGAGAAGCAAGGCGTCAAGATGGACCTACCCCCTTCTTCTGAAGAGACTTTTGCACTCACGTCTCCCACCCAACAAGTGGTTCAACAGGCTAAAGCCAAGTTGAAGAGAGAAAGGGAGAGTGTCGTCAAAAGGGAAAACACAATGGAAGCAGTGTCAACAAAGCGAATGAAAACATATTTTTAAATAGAGACAAAAGGCTAAATGTGTCATTTGTAGTAGGATTGTCAACGTGTGAACATCATTATGCATCCCTGTCCCGTATGCTCCAAACAATATGTTTGGGCTCATGACTTGTCCCGTCATATTCAAACAAAACATTCAGAAGATATCAAGCAGCAGCAGCAGCAGCAACAACAACAGCAGCAGCAGCAACAGCAGCAGCAGCAGCAACAGTGCAACCACATTCATCCGAAAGTACTACCCAGTCATTGGAAGAATTTAGACTGAAACACCCATTCACCATGATTGTCTCAGGGCCCACCTCCTGTGGTAAAACCTACTTAGTGAAACAGCTTTTAGAACGGATGAACATTAAACCTTATCCTGAACGTATTATTTGGCTCTACAAACGATGGCAGCCCTTGTATAACACCATTCAAACCCATGTTTATCCCTATGTGGAATTTCATCAAGGCATTCTGGACCCCCATGTGCTGAATGTGGTTATCCTCGATGACTTAATGTCGACAGCGAGCAAAGATCCACACATTACAGATCTGTTTACGGAAGGAAGTCATCATCGTAATCTCTCAGTGATAGCCTTGAACCAGAATTTGCATTTCAGTAAGGATCCCACACAACGAAGAAACTGTCATTATCTGCTTCTGTTCAACAACCCTATCGATCAACAACCCATCATGACTTTAGCGAGGCAAATGTATCCAGGTAACACAGACCATTTCATGGAGCCATTTCAAAGGGCTATCCAGAAATCATATGGCTACTTGATGGTTAATCTAAAACCCCAAACACCTCCCCATTTGCGGCTTTGTCCCAATGCACTCAGTTTAAAAGGAGACCTCCAAGCTAGAACCATTCAGTCAGAGTTACACTTTCACCGTGAGCAGACGTGTGAAGAAAACCTCCCAACCATGCCATCTTGTGATGACTGTGGACTCAAGACGTGCATGATTTGCAAAAAGAAAGAAACTGGTGTCCTGTAAAGTCTTCAGTGGGTCCACCGGGAATACCCCAAGTTAAAAGGAAGTGGGAGGAAGACGACAACTTCTCTCCTGTGAAGGCACCACGTTCACTGTCAGATTGTGACTATTGTGGTCAAGTACTTAGCAATAACCACAACTTGCAAAGACATTTACACGATAAACAATGTCCTGAAATGGAAAATGATGATGATGATGAATCATTAAACGATGTCACACAAAACAACAGGAAAAAAAAAATGGCTGATCTCGAAGAGCAAGGTATAAGACACATGTATTCACGTACACTTGAGCTGAGTAAAGACTTTTGGATGAGAAACGACAGCTGTACATGAAAAGAGATTTAAACGAAGACACGATTCAAGCCAAACTGAACAAATTCATCTGGAGCACGTTTATAGAGACGTATGCCCTATTTGTTACTTATCTGTACCATATGCAGTATGGTCCAAAGACACAAGGAATACTGAAACAAGTAGGAGACACAAATAATCTGTATCGTGACCTGTTTTCCAATCTGTACCAATATAAGCCTTGGGTCGAAGGCTTGACTGAAGATGATAATGCAGACATAACATCTGATGAAGAGAGTGAAGGACAGGACGATGAGGAGGGGCAATAAGACAATTCGCACAACAGATGTAAAGTAGACTTCTGGGAGCGCTCCTATCCCGTAGGTCTACTCGTTTGAAAAGGAGCTCATAAAAAATATGAAATCAGTTTATCTTGTTTTTTGTCATGTATACCTCGTTAGGATGGGAAAACCAAATTAACTTGGTGCGCCTAGTGGCAGCAAGATGCTCCCCGGGGAGTTGAGAATGGTAATATGACTGAGATTGACATCCAAGGGAAAATTTACCAGCGCCTTGAGCATGCATGCGGGATGGACTATAGCGTTATATAAGTACCCATATAATAATAATATACACATATGCGTTGTCATTCAAACATTACTCTTTCATGCTAACACTATACAATTACACCCCATTCGTGATGGAATTTTAGATGAATTCCATGAAAGTTGCATTCCTAAATATGATGTACAATCTCCATGACGAGAACGCACATTTCTACAGTCAAAGCTGACACGCCCTAGCTAGTGTTGATTCTAACGAGCATGTAGCATTTTATTTATGGATGTTTTTATCATGATGGATTTATTGGCTTATCATGATGCATTCATTCAATACAAAATCATACTATTAAGTTTGAGAGTAGGGAGTAATTCATGGGTTGATCATCATATTAACATAGGTTGTTTACACTCGCGAGAAATCTCCATGCCAACTGGCGACAGAAGCTTCTCTCCCCCTGTCACAGCAGTTCCCCAGTTCCACAGCAGTGGTCAAGTCAGTTCGATAGTTGTTCTACGCTGATTGGTCCAAAATAATGGCGTGATGTCATGGTGTGATGCTATGATGTCACGCTGGATGTGTCATCCGTTTCCAACGGGGTACGCGGTCATTGACCCCCCCAGTCAGCCTGAGTCACACCAGAGTGAGTTCAATGGTTGCTCTATGCTGATTGGTCCAAAATAACGGCATGATGTCATGGTGTGATGCTATGATGTCATGCCGGACCCGTTTTCCCACTGGGTGCGCGGTCATTGCCCCCTGTGAAATAAGGTCAGCCAGGTGTTCGATGATGACGTCATTTGGGACTATTTCAACCTGTCTACAACACTTACTCGGATGGGCACCCAGATTACCGAGTTGTTTATTTAGAATTCTTCCTACCCGTCTATCATCTTCTGTTACAGATGCAGATTCACCTGAGCGTGGTGACATGTAAGACAGTAGGGGATTAAGGGGGAATTGGACACAGCCAGCGTAAACTGGCTATAAGTTAGGAAGTCAAACCAACATTAACATTAAACATGACTTTGTCATCAAACACAATGATACCTCAATATGCTGAATTTAAAATTGTGACATGCATATAAATACTTCAAATGGTGCCTTACTTACTCTCTAACTCTTCGGGGGACAATTATTTACGTTACGTCAACCCCGTATAGCTGCTAACGATCATAGTTATTTATAAGCACTGCCAATTTATAACATACTAGTATATACATCAAAACTTATGAATCAATTCAATCTGGTAGAGTGGAATAATCGAATAATAACAGTCACATCGATTTATATCAACTGTAAGTGAGAAACTCGGGATTCATGCCTGTACCCAGTTACTGATTGTGTAATACAGATGTGTTATCTGCATCAAAGTAAAGACGACCGCCTCCGTGGTGTAGTGGTTAGAGCGTCCGCCCGGAGAGCGGAAGGTCCCGGGTTCGATCCCCGACCGCGTCATACCAAAATACGTTAAAATATGGTACTTGTTGGTCCCTGCCTGGCGCTCGGCATTAATGGGTACATCAAGGGCTGGTCGGCTCGGAGTCAGTATAATGTGTCTGAGTGGGGTATTCATGCTTCACTGCGGCATGGTTTCTCAGTAGGCTAGCACTATAAAACCAGTACTGGGCTAGTACAAGCAGCCGCAGATACACATACACACGCATGCACGTCGTCATATGAGCGAAATATTCTCAAGCACGACGTTAAACTCAATTTTACCTCACCTCAAACTAAAAACAGCAGTTGTTACATACGCTTTGTCTAATGACTCCTAAGCGACCTATTAAAGGACCCGTCCCGTACTATCAATATATGGGTCATCCAGTGGACAAAGCGGACAAAGTTAATCCAGGCTGTTGTCAAAGAAACAGCTATCAGTTAAGAAAGGTGTAAAGTGTCATTATTCATCTTGAGTGCACACGATACTCACCCTTAATGGGCGGGGCTTGTGTTTCATTTTGCGCTGAACGGTGTCACTGATTTCGTACCGTTGTCTGCAGCTTTTGGGGGATGTTTTATGCTGATAATTAAAAACAAAGAACTCTTTTTCTTCCTCAACACCACCACCAGAGGTTCCAGTTCGTGCCAGTGAATGGAAAATAAACTACCTCCACAAGCAAATGTATATATATACACATATATATGGGCATACCCATATCCAATCACCCTGTAATGATAGATAAACAGGCGCCGTTTTATTGAGTGTGTAGTGTGAATGTACTCAGTCTCGCTCTCTCCTGTCAGGTTTGAGACAGGCTTGAAACTAGCGTACAACGATGTGGGATTTTGGAGTTACAACAGTTGCCTTATTTCTGGTCGTGGTACTGGTAGTGTTATGGCTATTCAACGCGGCGCCCATCTGGTCTTCCCCCCGGACCCCCTCTCCTTCCGTTCGTGGGGAACGCCCTGTCCATGGACGCTGATCCCCGGGTCTTGTTCAAGAACCTCCGACAGAAGTGGCGACATTTTCAGTCTGTATGTTTTCCACAAGCCTCTCATCGTCCTCAACGGCTACAACGTTATTAAAGAAGCCATAGTGAAGAACGCCGACGTCTTCTCCGACAGACCGCACTCTTTTTTGACTGATTTCATATTAAAGGGAAAAGGTACGTTTCAAGGTGTTTTAATAGTGATTCTAAACATTGAATCACACTCCAGATTCGATTTGATACATGGCAAGCACAACAGAAGTTTGGGAAACGTTAATTGTGTTAATAACTATCATTACAGAAATGTGTAATATCTGGCATCAGTTAGTGATACAAGATTGTAGAACAGACAAGACACTCTTCCTTCAATAAATAAGCTTAACACTCGAAGTATTGTTTGCATTTGTTTACATCTACATGTATTGTTACCGTTCTGGATTTTCATATTATGCACGTGCAGAACATGCAAACTGTGGCAGCACCATTCAGCTGGCCAACGTCATACCTTGACAGCACTATACAGCTGGCCCACGTCATACCTTGACAGCATTATACAGCTGGTCCATGTCATACCTTGACAACACTATACAGCTGGTCCATGTCATACCTTGACAACACTATACAGCTGGTCCATGTCATACTTTGACAACACTATACAGCTTACCCATGGCATACCTCGGCAGCACGGTACAGCTCACCCATGGCATACCTTGGCACACTGTACAGCTGACCCATGACATAACATTTTCAGCACCACACAGCTGACCGATGTCATCCATTGGCAGCACTATACAACTGACCCATATCATACCTTGGCAGCACTGTACAGCTGACCCATATCATACCATGGCAGCACTATACAACTGACCGATGTCATCCATTGGCAGCACTATACAGCTGACCCATATCATACCATGGCAGCACTATAGAACTAACCGATGTCATACCTTGGCAGCACTATACAGCTGACCAATGTCAATTCTTGGCAGCGTTATACATATATCATGATCATGATATAGTCGGAATCCTGTAATTGATTCTACCTTTAGCAGAATAGGGTATAGTGATAGTGATGATAGTACTCACCTCCCTACACTTTTGGTAAAGTTGAGTATCCAGGGTGGAAAGAGTTCGTCACACAACTGCTGGCCTCCATGAAACGTCAGATGCCATGTGAGGTTACCAAGACAAGATTTTCGTCCTGCTTTATATGCATAAAAACTTTCACAAACACTTTGGTCACACTATTCCAGAATAGGCCTGGAACATTCCACGCGAGTCTTGTCTCACAAGCTTAATATAGTAACCAGGTCACCACCGCCCTCAGCTGAGTCTGAACAGAAATAACGTGGTACAAATACAACACAGTTCTACAATGTCTGCAAATAATGACACATAACGCCATATCCCTGATTCTACTTAATTGTATTTTTCATACAGGAGTAGTCGGAACCTCCGGGGACTTGTGGCATGAACAGAGACGATTTGCTCTCAATGCTCTGCCGAGAGTTTGGAGCGGGAAGAACCATCACGGAGGAAAAAATACACGAGGAAATTGCACAGTTTGTATTAGCCCTTGAGGAACAGAAAGGAAATGGTTTCAATATACAACGTCTTGTGCAGAATGCCGTATCAAATGTCATCTGTTCCATTGTCTTTGGCAAACGTTTTGAATATACCGACCCTCTATTCGTCAAATTTCTGGAATCTTTGGATGACACTTTTCAGAGTAGCACAACATCGGGATTATTGAAGGTTTTTCCTGTTGTGCGATTTTTGCCTGGAGACCCGTTCAAGTTCAAGAAAACAATGGGCAAGGTAGATATTGTGGATAATCTACTGATTAATCCTTTAGTTAAGGATCACTTACACCAACTCGATGAGGAAAACAGAGACGATTTCATCCATGTGTACTTGAAGGAGATGCGACGTCGCCAACAGAAACAAGAAACAACGACGTTAGACTGTATGTTTCATCTTGACAATCTATGTTTGTGGGATGTCCATAATGTATTACCATAACTGAGTTTCGTTTGATATTTACTTGCAACGCTTTTAGGTACGCTTTTGGAAAACAAAACGTTTTAATTGCGTCCATTAATATTGTAAATGCTGTTGATATTGTGTTGTGTATTAGCTCCTGGGAGCACGAAATGTCACATTTCTGGTCACATAAATACTGTGACTCGTGTAGGGTTGGGTCAATATTGTAGTAGTAGTATCATAGCATAACAAATATTATTTAAGCCAAATTCTTCCGATTTATGAGTGCGTATTTAGATATCAATAATGATATAATATAATGATATAATAACACTAAAGTTTACATTCATGTTGGCAGTGGAGAACCTGGCTGAGACTATTGCTGATCTGTTCGTTGGGGGCTTCGGAGACGACGTCCACCACAATACGCTGGGCGCTGGTCTACTTCCTGAACTACCCGGATGTACAAGACAGGTGCTTCCAGGAGATTCTGGAAAACGTGGGTCAGAGCAGACGACCCTCCATGAAGGACAGGACGAACCTTCCTTACGTGGAGGCCACCATCTTGGAAACCTTAAGATACGCTGATATTGCTCCTATTGCTGTCCCTCACTCAGTTGCACAAGATGTACAGTTCAGAGGATACACCTTCCCACAAGGCGTCACAGTTATATTGAACCTTGATTCAGTCCTCCAAGACACGGATGTATGGGGAGACCCGCAAAACTTTCGACCGGACCGTTTCCTCGATGACGCAGGCAAGATTCAGAAGAGGGAGGAATTTATCCCCTTTTCGTTGGGTGAGTTACATAAAAACGTGACATAGTTTTAAGTCCGACCGCCACCTTGGTGTTGTGGTTAGAGTGTCCGCCCGGAGAGCATAAGGTCGCGGGTTCGATCTCCGGCCGCGTCATACCAAAAGACGTTAAAATATAATGGAACTTGTTGGTCCCTGCCAGGCGCTCGGCATTAATGGGTACAACAAGGACTCGTCGGCTCGGAGTCAGTATAACTTGTCTGAGTGGGGTTTAGGTCGGCTTTGAACGTGATATTCTTCTTGGGAAAACGCCATACAAATGGACTGTTATCATTATGTCATTGATATTAAAAACGGTGAAATCGCTTGGCAGAGTTGCGTACCCTTGGAGTGCCAGAAACCAACCCTCCCTCACTCACTCACTCACTCACGCACTCCACTCCAGTCCACTTTTTATGGAATGTCGCATTGTCGCATTGTCGCGTGTCGCGCTTTGTTAAAATATTGAGTATAGTATGTGTTATAAGGTATTGACTAAAACGCGACCCGCGATAATGCGACAACGCGACATTCATAAAAAGTGGAGTGGAGTGGATGTCGCATGTCGCGTTTTGAATAATAATTTTCTATTCCTCCAAACAGCGACAATGCAACATAGCGACAATTTTTGTTGCCCTATCTAAGATGTGTAAAAAAAGGCTAAAAATTGACTAAAACGCGAGACGTGCCAATGCGTCAACGCGACATTTAATCAAAATATCGCGTTGTCGCATTGTCGCGTTTTAGTCAATACGTTATAATGCATACTATACTGAATATTTCAACAAAGCGCGACACGCGACAATGCGACAACGCGACATTTTGATGAAATGTGCGTTGTTGCATTGTTGCGTCTCGCGTTTTAGTCAATACGTTATAATACATAAGTTATACTCAATATTTTAACAAAGCGCGACTCGCGACAATGCGACTTTTCATCAAAATGTCGCGTTGTCGCATTGTCGCGTGTCGCGTTTTATTAGTTATGGCGGAATTTAAAAACTATCACATGGATCATTATGTTTCGATGTTTTAAAAGGGCTAAGATACCCAGGGATCGAACTCAGAGCAATAAGAAATGAACGTACATGTGGCCGTGAAGTCTGTGGGTTAAGAGTCCTTGGTTAATGGAATGGATGTATTCAAACTGGCCATTTTGCTGAACATTATTATGATTGAGTCGCATTGTCGCGTTTTAGTCAATGTTTAGGCGTTTTTTTACACATCTTAGATAGGGCGACAATGAGACATATTTTGCCCTTGAAAATTGTCGCTATGTCGCATTGTCGCTCTTTGGAGGAATAGAGAAATATTATTCAAAACGGGACATGCGACATCGCGACAATGCGACAAATGGCCAAAATGTCGCGTTGCCGCATTGTCGCGCTTTGGTTAATTTTGCCTCATTTTGCTTGTATTTGAGGGCGACAACGCGACAATGTCCCTTCCAGAATTCCATATATCCTCGTTTTAATGCGTTATTCATTTACCAGTTCCACTGGAACAAGTTTCGCCATTCTTTGGACTCATATGCAGTTACTTCCCGTGTTAACTGAAGTCATAAAGTCCTTTTAACCCCGTGGAATAACCGTGGTAGAGTATTCTGGCCATGAGTCCTAGTGGTAGGTAAAGGACCAACATGATCAATGATGACTCTGCTGAATGACTCTTCAAAGGTCAGAATGGGTTTCAATGGAACGGCAATTTCTTATTTGATTTGCTTACCATTTGGCACAAATTCTGCGTTTAGGAAAAAACTCGAAAGATAGACCGCACACGATCAATAACATGGCAGAGGTACTGTCTTCCAAAAAGCAATACAATTATTAGTCGCTGTTCGGACCGATATTTCACACTTTTCCATCCACAATACAGCTATGTATGTGAAACATGTGATTAAATCTTAATCAGCAACCGCGATAAATAATGGATTGCTTTACAAAAGGTGACGACAATCGCCGTCAGCTCTCACAATGGTTGTTCTGCCCCGCAACACGTACATGTAGTACGATAATCATTCAATATAGCCTTTCTGAAAACTCAATTTATTCACACATAAAATCGAAGCAAGATTTCAATAACAGGTCCCTACAATAAGGCCCCTCCTTCTGAATCTGTTATAGTTCAGAGTATTAGAGTGGAATAACCGTCGCCTCGCGTGCATGGAGTAATGCATACATGCTGCAATGGTCGCTATTGGTTGTCTGTAAGTTTGTGTGAGTAGTTTCATAATGTCACCTTGACCTATCTCTGTGCCGAGTTTTATAACACACAGGTGTCTATGCTCCCACTAGCCAAGCCCACGTATGCACAAGTTGACTGCAGCTATACACACGACCTCTTTGTTGACTTTTCAACAGTTCAAAGTCACACTGCATGTAAATAAAACATTGGCGTGAAACGTCTTATCAGTATTTACCTGAAAAAAGATAAAAGTCTCTTACAATAGTGTAATGGAGAATGCACGTTGTTTGTGCAACAATATTAAGTAGCGGTATCTGAGTGAATGAGTGAGTTTAGTTTTACGCCGCACTCAACCAAGCCAGGGAGCCTGACCAGGATCCCGTCAGTTGCCTCTTACGACAAGCAAGTAACGGTCTCTTAATGAGATTGTAAGCTTCTGAGAAATAGGACTTTGTTGTTTTTGTATGTTTGAAGTCTAGCGAGGTGCTCTGTAATATTCTAGCAATATAATAATGGTCTTTAAATAAGATAACCCAGTGATTGACATCATGAGCAATGATCTACGCATAGAGGGAACAACAATGCAGTTTACCAGCCTCTTACAAGAAGCATTTGTTGCTGGAGAGGCGTCTTTCGTGACTTCCTGCATGGAATAAATCATATTAGAAACAAGTCCAAATAGACTTGACAGTACCTCATTCACGCCAGACAGGTGCCCGATAAATTCTAAACAATAAATACTACTAAAGTAATAAAAGATATCCGCTGTGTCGCAATATGGGAGAGGTGTTTAAATTACACTTTTAGATGTTTTTGGTTCAGACCAGCATAACTATGTGCTGCGAGTGCCGAGTTCTTTGCAAGGACAATGTTTCTCAAAAACACCATGAACCTCAAAGATTTTACTATGTCATGTAAATACAATCAACATAAGGCTACTTCAGAAAAGTTAATCCATTTGAAGAATTGCTACTATATATCGCATAAATAACATTAAGACCAGTTTTACGTGGATATGTTTGATGAATTTGAATATAAATGTGGGTATTTCATTCCTGAAGTCACACCCTTACCTTGTCGCGACACATCAGAAAGTTTAAGTACGTTTGAGCGTAAGGTAAGGAACAAAGCCAGCTACCAGGCGTTGACGACAGGGTCTTGTAGAGTGTATAGCATGTGTAAAACTGCACACTGCCCTGCAGGCAAGCGTTCAGGGATAGTGAGTGAGTATGGTTTTACGCCGCTTTTATCAATATTCCCACAATATCACGGCGGGGGACACATCAAATGGGCTTCACACATTGTACCCATGTGAGGATTTGAACACGGGTCTTCGGCGTGACGAGCGGACGCTTTAACCACTAGGCTACCCAACTGCCCCGCTAAGGTTCAGGGACAAATGGAGGTATTAGCTGAGTTAAAGCTGATTTGGGCAGCATTCCACTTACATCACTTGTGTTAGATTAATGTAGAAGGAAAGTGTGAAGTCGAACACAGCTCAGACGTTTACCTTTTTTGGTGAAAGAAACAGGTGTGGTGCAGACAAACCTAGAAACGAACTTGTGGCAAACCAGGATTCCAAACAACAATCATTGGTTTCTGGTGCTCAAGGGACGCAACTCTACACAGCGAATTGCGGCAACTTTGACGACTTGGTCACATCTGATTATGATACTATAACAGAAACAATTTCAAAGCATATTGTTCACACATTGAAAACATGAACAGCACAGTAATGATATCAACTGTAAACGAGAAACTGTGGATTCATATATATTTGTACCCTATTACCGTATGCAGATAGGCAGTTGTTACACACACTTTGTCTAATGACTCCTAAACGACCAATAAAATGCCCCACCTCATACTGTTATCAGTATATGGAACATCTATTGGACAAAGTGTGTGCAGAAACACAGTTAAACAACCTGTACACAGTAACCCAGGCTGTTGTCAACAAATAGCTAGCAGAGCAAAGTGTTTTTATTTTATTTTGAATGCATGTGACACCCACCTTGAATTTACACATAAATGGACGCATGTATTTTGGCAGAATCAGAGTATAAAACCACTTAAGAAAACCTCAGATACATAATTGAGATGGCTCCAATTAAGAATTATTCACAGGATGTTTTCCAACAAACTCATTCTTATATAAAAACTACTTTAGAGAGCTGTAAAGGTTGAAATGACAACCCAGTTATTTTGGGAGTGTAAACAAGTTCAAGGCTTCTGGAAATCACTATTTGGCCTACTTTATGAAACGTGCGCAAACATCCATAATTTGAATATTGACCTTCGTTTGGTTGGAAGGCAAATACGTATACTGACGGTGTGTTGTGCCTATGCTTAATTTCTGGAGCTGGGGCAATATATTACTCTCATATACTTTATTCTCCAGGGTCTGGGAGACAGTCCTTGGCCACTCCACACATGTACAAGACATGTGCATGACATGCACCTGTTTTGGCTGACTCACTCTGAAAACATTGATAACCGGCAGTGTTATAAATCAGTCAGTTGTGTGAATGTACCACTTCGCAGCTATACTCAGTCTCGCTCTCTCGTGTCAGGTTTTAGACAGCCTGGAACCTAGCGGACGACGATGTGGGATTTCGGAGTTACAACAGTTGCCTTATTTCTGGTCGTGGTACTGGTAGTGTTATGGCTGTCAACGCGGCGCCCACCTGGACTGCCCCGAGGCCCCCCTCTCCTTCCGTTCGTGGGGAACGCCCTGTCCATGGACTCTGATCCCCGGGTCTTGTACAAGAACCTCCGACAGAAGTATGGCGACATTTTCAGTCTGTATGTTTTCCACAAGCCTCTCATCGTCCTCAACGGCTACAACGTTATTAAAGAAGCCATAGTGAAGAACGCCGACGTCTTCTCCGACAGACCGCGATCCTTTTTTACCGATTTCTTCTCAAAGGGAAAAGGTACGTTTTCTTTATATTTTAGCCAAACTGAAGGTGTTTTTATAGTGATACTAACCATTGAACCACACTCCTGATCCCATTTATAACATGGCAGCCACGATATCCACATTGAAGACGTTAAATGTGCCAATAACTACCATTGCCGGAAGTATCGTCAAATCAAGAACATTGCAAGCAGAATGTGTTTGGCTGTGTCATTTAGCTTTTTGTACGGCATTGTCCATAATCGTTGATGAAAGTGAACATTTGTGTGTACACGAACACAAATAATGTGCATTCACTTTTGACACGATGTGGGGGATTGGGAAAGCCGAAGTCCATGCAGTAAGCTTAAAGAGGGCACAAGAAAGGACAAAACAGAGTGTTTAACATCTAGCATCAGTTATCCTAGTGATACGCATGGACAGACAAGGAAGGTTCTGGACATAACTCTTTTATTTTGTAAATATACTTTAGTGCGACTGTAAATAACTCTCGAAAAAATGTTTCCATTCATGTTTACACCCGTTGTTACCTTTATGCATTTCCATACTATCGAAGATGTTTCTCACGTGTATAGAATTAACACCTGCCCCACTATACAGATAACCCATGTCATACCTTGGCTGAACTATACGGCTCACCCATGTCATTCCTTAGCAGCACTATACAGCTGACCCATGTCATACCTTGGCAGCACTATACGGCTGACCCATGTCATTCCTTAGCAGCACTATACAGCTGACCCATGTCATACCTTGGCTGCACTACACAGCTGACCCATGTCATACCTTGGCTGCACTATACAGCTGACCCATGTCATACCTTGGCTGCACTATACAGCTGACCCATGTCATACCTTGGCAGCACTATACAGCTGACCCATGTCATACCTTGGCTGCACTAAACAGCTGACCCATGTCATAACTTGGCTGCACTATACAGCTGACCCGTGGCATTCCTTGACAGCACTATACTGCTCACCCATGTCATACCTTGGTGCCACTATACAGCTGACCCATGGCATACCTTGGCGGCACTATACAGCTGACCCGTGCCATAACCTGGTGGCACTATACAACTGACCTATGGCAATGCATACATACAAAGAATATAGCGTGAAATAACAAAAATGTGATAAAATTAAGAATTGTTTTCTAAAATGAACTAATTACAATGACGGTATAAAACAGCGTGGCAATGCAAATTCAATATAACTTTAATGTATTAGCAGTGATTGTAGCAACAAAGATAGTGATGCTAAGATACACATCGCTGCAATAGTGCTGAAGCTTTCAAAATAGGCCAAGTCTGAGTATCCAGGGTGAAAAACGAACGCCACACATCTGCTGGTCTCGAACCGTGAGACGTCATATGTGACGTCATATTTGAGGTGACCAGGACCAGATTTAGACCCGCTTTGTGTACATAAAATGATTGCTCCAATTCTTCAGCCAGCACTTGCACGTCCCAGTGTAGGCCCAGAACCTTCACGCTAGTATTGTCTCCCAGTCTTAATAGATTAACCAGGGTGCCGTTGTACAAAGCAACCATAGCGCTACGCTAGCCGTAAGTCTATGTTAAGGTAATGGGAGTTACGGTCACCTTAGCGCTAAGACCGCTTTGTAGAACGGCACCCAGGTCACCACCGTCCTAAACTGAGTCTTAACAGAAACAACGTGATACAAACACAACACTGTTCTACAATGTCTACAAACACTGCAAGATTTATTCCACGAAATACAGCTGAATTCTATTGACCTGTATTTTTCCAAACAGGAGTAGTCGGAACCTCCGGGGACTTGTGGCATGAACAGAGACGATTTGCTCTCAATGCTCTGCGAGAGTTTGGAATGGGAAAAAACATCATGGAGGACAAAATACACGAGGAAATTGCTCAGTTTATGGTTGCCCTGGAGGAAGAGAAAGGCCGGGGTTTCAACATAGAGCGTCTTGTGCAGAATGCCGTATCAAATGTCATCTGTTCCGTTGTCTTTGGCAAACGTTTTGAATATACCGACCATGTCTTCGTCAAATTTCTGAAAGCATTGGATGTTTTTTTT
This sequence comes from Haliotis rubra, assembly GCF_003918875.1. NCBI lineage: Eukaryota > Metazoa > Mollusca > Gastropoda > Lepetellida > Haliotidae > Haliotis > Haliotis rubra. Next base: position 3,237,531 of record NW_025767157.1, read on the forward strand.
AAAAATAGCGCATTGTCTGGAATACTAAACGTTTTTCCTGCTGTGCGATATTTGCCTGGAGACCCATTCAAGTTCACAAAAACAATGGACAGCATAGATATTGTGGATAATCTACTGATTAAACCTTTCATTAAGGATCACTTAAACGATCACGATTATGAAAATCGGGACGATTTCATCCATGTATACTTTAAGGAGATGCGACGTCGCCAACAGAAACAAGAAACAACTACGTTAGACTGTAAGTGTGTTTTGTTATTTAAAGATGTTCATGGAATGTACATTATCCTTTACACGACAAGGAGATTCGTTGGCTATTTACTTTTAAAGGTTTTTTTCTAGATTTGTCCAATAGGTTGAATGTAAAGAATTTAATACTTATAACTGGCACATCATTTCTGCTAAGGATGTAATGAATTGTGTAGATATGTAGCTATTGCATTCAATAATCCATATTGTTTTACTCATGTTAATTAGGCATGACTTTGATTTGGTTTTTCGTTTTTACTTAAGAATTATATTTGTCAAAACGTATAGTTGGTTCTGTGAACATCTCTTAAATTGACAGACTGAGGACGCTGAACTTTCCTTTAGAATCTACACTGAATCTACACTGAACTATATACATGCCTGATTCTGTTAATGCATTTCCACATTTCAACTAGTATTTCGTAGGCATGTAATTGTAATGTTTCCGGTTTTATATGGGTCATGTTACATCTGTCACGTGAACTTACACTAAAGATTACATTCGTGTTGGCAGTGGAGAATCTGGCGCAGATTATTAATGATCTGTTCACTGGAGGCACGGAGACGACGTCCACCACTATACGCTGGGCGCTGGTCTACTTCCTGAACTACCCGGATGTGCAAGAAAAGTGCTTCCAAGAGATTCTGGAAAACGTTGGTCAGAGCAGACGACCATCCATGAAGGACAAGACGAACCTTCCTTACGTGGAGGCCACCATCTTGGAAACCTTAAGATACGCTGACATTTTCCCTACTAATCTCCCTCACTCAGTTCCACATGATGTACAGTTCAGGGGATTCACCTTCCCGAAAGGCGTCACAGTCATGTTGAACCTTGATTCAGTCCTCCAAGACAAGGATGTATGGGGAGACCCGCAAAACTTTCGGCCGGACCGTTTCCTCGATGACGCAGGCAAGATTCAGAAGAGGGAGGAATTTATCCCCTTTTCTTTGGGTGAGTCACCTACAAACTCGAGATATGGTAAGCAATAGATCTGTAACCACATGCGTACATACACATACACATACACGCACGCAAACCCACACGCACGCACACAGATGTACATACATACATGCACACACGCACACACGCACATACACACACACACACACACACACACACACACACACACATACATACATACATACATACATACATACATACATACATACATACATACATACATACATACAGTAATGACACTGTACCTTTGTTTTTCATATTTCAAGGACGAAGGGTTTGCCCGGGGGAGTCAATGGCCCGGATGGAGCTCTTCCTCTTCCTCACCACCATGATTCAGAGATTCAAGTTCGTCCCAGTGAACGGGGAAAAGCCTCCAATGGAAGGAACACTGGGTTTATCATATTCGCCAAAGGAATTCAAACTAAACATTATCCCCCGAAACTAATATTGTTTGGATCATCACAATGTTAAAAAGTACACAATGCCTATGTAGCCGTGAAGATCCGTGTTAGAATTGGTCTTCAGTAACACATGCTTGTCGTAAGAGGCGACTAACAGGATCGGGTGATCATCGTCTCCCAATTGCGTGATGTTGATCACTGGATTGTCTGGTGCAGGCTCGACCATTTACTAATATCGCTGAATGCGGAGTTAAACAACCTAGATTCTATGAGTTTTCCAACATCGTGATTTTTTGTTTGTATCTAAATGTTTAAATCAAAGATATCAAATGTTTTGGGAATCTTATTTAACATTAAAAAAATTGTATCAAATGAATAAAATCAATAAGCATATAAGTATGATTTTTTTGTTACGGTAAGGACAGGGTCGAGTAACGGCTATGACAAAGAAGAACACGGCTGTGATGGGCCATTACGGTGGTGACATTATATACCATTACAATGTCACTGCCGTAACATGCCGTCTTTTACCTGTTTTTTACATGACAGGGACATATATAAGTAAATCTTTTGCCCATTACATATTCTTCAAACATTCTGAAATATCTAATTTCATTAAAAATTATATTTTAAAGTAAACATATAAAACTGGCTATTACTAAAAATATTGCTACCGTTATTGTGTCACTACAGTTACAATTAATGTCAATGACCATGCCATAGCATTATCATTTTCCTTATTTAATTCAAATTTATCTATCTGTTTATGTCTGGAATTTGTAGAGAGAGAGATTCTTTAATCCGAAGATTATTGATACATGAGTTCATCAAACATAAAACACATTAGTATTGACTCACAGGACAATGTCATTGATAGTTGACAATTGATATGTACAGAAATATAATCAAACATTCACAGAGGGGATGGCATCACTTGTACACAGAGTGTCTCCATTAAAATACAAACTCAACATGTGGTTTCAAATGATTGACATATTTTGCAAATTTAGTTATAATGACAACATGGTATGTGTCCCGCACTAGGGATCGTGTGAACTTTGTATCTGCACCTTGGAGAGTTGACAACATTTCGTCGATCTTCCAACATTTAAAAAATGACATAGGTTTCAACATCAAGTAGATCAATCAAAGATGAGATAAAGTTATTTCGGAGAGGTCATAAGTTTTCACAGTGTAGTATCACATGGTTGTCATAATCTTGTTACATAGCAAACATTCTTTTTAATCTTTATTTCGTGATGAAATTTAAAACATAATTGCAAGGCTGTTCTGTGTTCAGTCTATAAAAATGTTCTAAAGTATGTGATATGTCAGAATACTATGACCGTAGTCAACAACATTTCATGGTAAAGCAAGCAAACAAAACTTACTATTTTTACCTAAATGAAATATGCACGAAATTTGAGAATGCCTCAATGCCACCACAATACGCTGAATGCTGATCTACCCGGGTGTACAAGAGAAGTGCTGCCAAGAAATCTGGGGAAAACGTAGATCAGAGTAGACGGCCGTCCATGAAAGACTAGACGAACCTTCCCAACGAACAGGCCACCATTATGGAAGAGTTTAGATACGCCAATATTGATCGCCTGAGTGTCCCCCACACTGTCCCCATGATGCTCAGTTCCGATGATTCACCTTCCTTAAAGGTGTCTTTATCATACCCAACCTAGATTCGAACAAAAAACGAACTTGTTGGGGAGGGAGGGAGCAAGAAACTATCATGGGGGGGAGATACCTTCAGAACTGACTGTTTACATGACAAAGAGGGGAAATTACCAAAGAAACAGTTAATTATGACGCTTACTATTGCCTCCCGGTCGTACAGAGATTAGCTGGTTGATCAGATCAGTATGTACCTTGGTGAGCCATACGTCAAGTAGGAAAGGTCGAGTCGATCTCTTCTCACCTTTGTATCCTGTAGGCACAGTCAACCTTCCAGAAACTGTCCCATAATGAAACATCTCTAAGGACCAAGTCTGTTAAGCTTGTAAATAACCACACACTGCTGCTGAAAACCAATATGTTATGGGTTCTCCAACAGGCTCTTCTCCCATATAACATTTACACAGCCATGATGCAGTATAAACCAACATACACTGATAATGTTTCAGCTTTGATAAAGAAACGAATAACAGATTTAGTTTCAGCGCTATGTGCCAATGACTATGACCTACGTAAGCCCGCGCTAATGAATGAGAAATTCATCTATCAAAAGAATTATCTTATAAACCTATTCTTTAAAACAACCCCTCGTAAAGGAACTGCCACGGTCTTTATCAAAGATCAGTGATGGTAATCTATATTCTTGGTATGAATAGTTTGAATACTGATATTACGCTTGACAAGGTATGTATGAATCCGAGGTAATTTGGAGTGATTGGTTAACTACGGGCCATGTGACGACGGTTGCAAAGGACGTTTGACATAATATCAGTCGTTAATATGTCTCGTCCACGGTAGCATATTTATTGGCTGCCACACATATCAGTATGTGTGTCGAAACTGCTTCTTTCATTTTTTATCTTCCAGTCAGTTTATATTGATATGTTTGTTACGAAGTAGGAATACATTTGAAAACAATATTCCCGAGTGGTGAGTGAAAGCTTTTACAATTTTTCAGAAGCCTTATTCACCTACTTGGTTGCAAAATTTAAATATTTATTAAACTTAGGTCCAGATGGAAGTCACAAATAAGGTTACCACACACCATCATTAAATTTTATTTTCTTAGTTTATTATTTATGGCATCAATGTTTATGAATTTGGGTTGAATCATAACAAGACCTCGGAAGGTCAAGGGTCAAACAAAAATACGTAAAATGAGGATATTTGTCATTTCATTGCCTGATCTTTTAGTCTGACGCGGCCATGGATCGAACCCAACCTTCCACTCTCCGGGCAGATGATCTACCCACTGGATCATGGAGGCGGTCTGACATTGACATAAACACTCACATTCAACAATTAAACCAGTCCTGCCATTTTTACAGTGACAAAACAAGAATGCATTAGGGAAGAGGTACCTGTTCTGAATCTGTCATTGTTTAGCACGCTGGAGTGGAATAATTAGTTTGTGTGAGTAGTTACATAGGGCCACCTCTGCTCCGAGTACTGTGACACACAGGTATCCTTGCTCCCACTAGCCAAGCCCCTGAATGTACCTGTAGCTATAGACACGGCCTCTGTGTTGGCTTTACAACAGCTCAAGGTCATACGCCATGTAAACAGAACATTAACATCAAGCGTCGTATGAGTATTTACCTGGCAAAAGATAAGAGTCTCTTATAACAAAGTATTGTTGTTTGAGCAACAAAACAAAGTAATAGTCTCTTAATGAGATGCAGCCTTCTACGAAATAGTACTTTACACACCATATGTTATCTGATGTTTTTAGTATACGAGTGTCTGATTATTTGTTTTTCTGATGTCTAATGACGCCCAGGCTATATGAAGATGGTCTTTAAATAACGTCGTCTGGATCAGACAATCCAGTGATTGACCCCAGGCATTGCGTTACGATAAAGTTCACCGAACAACCCTAGCCACCCAATTGCGTTAGCAACCTCTTTCGACATGCATGTGTTGCTGGAGACAAATGCTAACCCGGATCTTTACGGGACGCAACTTTTGTGAATTCATGCATGTAACTATTTACATTAGGATAGAAGTCGAAATAAAGTTGCCTGTACCTGAGCATTGTGTTAGTGAGTAAAACGGGACAGACCTATAAACAGGTCCACAGAAGGGCGTATCATGGCTGATAATACGCCCTCGAATCTGAAGCAGGTGAACCAATGTACTAGGTCATATACCACCAGCAACGATCAAAACTCTGGGATTATATTACATGCAGTGCCCCTTCAGGTCAAACAGGTGCTCGATAAACCCCGAACAATGAATACTCGGGGTCATAACTAAACCCCTATGTCATAATACAGGAAAGCTCTTTTGGTTGGATTGTATTTAAATGCTGGACAGACAAACAGAAGTATGTACTGCTTTCTATACAGACAGTGTTTCTCAACATCACGAAAAGATTTAATAAGTCTACAATTCAGAACCATTTTTAAACCAAAATCCTTCAAGTGTTAGGTTTGCGTATGTCTACAAAGACAAATTGCCAGTGTATGACTGCTGGTTTTATACCCTCTAGAATTACACTATGCACGACATGATTGTAAACACAACCATATACAGGCTACTTCAGAGAGTTAAACCACAAATAACTACAACGCACTGCATAGATAACATAGCAAAGGCCAAAGACGGCTATCAGGTGTTGGCGACAGTATCGTGTAACGAGTGGAAAACTGCACACTGCACTGTAGGTATGGTTCAGGGACAAGTGGAGGTATTAGCTGAGTTAAAGCTGATTTGGGCAGCATTCCACTTATGTCACGTGTGTTAGAGTAATGTAGAAGGAAAGTGTGAAGTCAAGCAGAGCTCAGACGTTTACCGTTTTGATGAAAGAAACAGGTGTGGTGCAGACAAACCTAGAAACGAACTTGTGGTAAACCTGGTGTGTTCAAGAGACGCACGTCGTCTTTCCGACAGAACCGTCAGAAATCGCTTAAGAGCTGTAGGCCTGAGGTCCAGAAGAGTAATCAAACGCCCTCTACTGACAGATGACCATCAGAGGCTTCGTTTGGCATGGTGTCTGGCGCGACGTGCGTAGAATCTGAGGACATGGCGAAAAATTTACTGGTCAGATGAAAGTCGTTTTCTGCTCCCATGATTGAAAGTTGGACCTGGTTACCATACGAGGCAACCTTACAGGTGAACTGTACATCCGAAATGTCCTGGAACCAGTTGTTGTCCCCCATTTTGATAACCACCCACTGGCCACAAGACCCCAGTTCATGGATGACAATGGCAGACCCCATCGTTCAAGGGCAATGACTGCTTACCTCCAGAACAACGCTATTACAACTTTGCCTTGGCCTGCAATGAGTCCAGATCTGAATCCGTTGGAGTACATTTGGGACATTCGTCGTACACAGGCATTGGAACCTCCAGTAGCGAATCTACGTGAATTGGAAGCAGCCTTGCATAGAGAGTGGCAGCAGTTGCCCCGGGAGCTGATCCGGCGTCTGACTGGAAGCATGCGACGCAGGGTTGAGACTGTCATTCAAGCTCATGGAGGGTTCTCCCCCGCTATTGAACATTTTGACATACAGATGTCATCTACAGACCTTAAGCAATGTTTTTAGGAAGCATGTGCAGAATTCCATAATGGCATGAACTCTGCACCTCCATACGTAAAGGAGTAATGTTTTCAGGTGAAAATAGCGCCCGTGTTTGCACAACAATATCATGAATTAAATATCATATCAACTCGCTAAAGTGGCTGTTCCTTGTTGTTTGTGGGTTGTTCGTACAGATCCCAATCGTTTAGCTCATCTCATTGGGTAGATTATTTCATGTGGTTCTTACCTTCATCACTGAAAAATTATCAGGGGGTGCTTAACTTTTCTCCAGGTGTATAAGTGATCACTTGCATTACCCAATTGCTGACAACTTGCTTGACAACGACATTAGAACCTATGTCGAAACGTCGCCCTTCACAGAATAAAAGAAGTTGTATATCCAAAAAATTGTCATCATTCTTCATCAACTCAACTTCTAAAATGCCCATCAAAGAAGTCCGGATTCATGCATTACCCAATTACTGATTGTGTGCGTATATGTGTTATCTACGTCAAAGTAACGACAGCAGAACTTTGTTACACACGCTTTGTCTAATGACTCCTAAACGGCCTCTAAAATGACCCGCCCCATACTGTTATCAGTATATGGGACATCTGTGAACGAGAAAATCTTTATTCATATAATACTGACTGTGTATGCAGATACGTAATCTACATCAATGTGAAGGCAGTCTAAAGGCTCATTAACGGCCTATACAACGTTTTCAGTATATGGAACATCGATAACTTAATGTGATTATCACATACATTCAAAATAATACAAAACATTTACACCTCCCTCAACTAGTAGCTGATAATACAATCTACAATATAACCAGAGAATGCAATATTAATAAAACGAAATAAACATAAAAAGATTAATGTTATCACATGTAAGCCAAAATCCTCAACCAGAATAAAGAAGCCACCCATCATATGTTAACTAAACAAACAAAGGACAAGTCACTAATATAATTTTAATCCATTGTGATCAATGGGTGACGCTATTTGAAAAAACGGTATTGATTCCCTTACTCATTGTGGTTTTCGCGGCGATTCGCGGCACGGGGGTTGTACTTGAAATGTGACTTCGTTATTTTTCAAATGTGGGTTTCCCGGGCGGTCACCATGACTCTTAACCGGCCTATAAAATGACCTTTGTTCTAGAGGTATTATGCAATGTCACCAATACCTGATTCGGTAACCCCCCATTACCCCTACATGCCACTACCCCTACAGCTTACAACAATATAGTTTACGGTCTGTTGCACTGTTAATCCCCTGCCTGTTACCTATTCCATACAATGGACTAATCCACTTAAGAGACATAACAACACACAGCTATAAGACTGAGAGAATGATTTATCAATGTGCACACACCAAGCTAGGACGAAACGTCCTTGAGTTGTGACAGCCTACTTGCTGCGACATGCAGAGTGTGTACACAGGGGCAACTGCAGCCTGTGTTGTGAACTACCACACACACAGAGACGGGGGGCGGGGGTGTATGAGGGGGAACGGGGTGTTAACGAGGTGAAGATATGATCTGGTTACTAAATGCGCAGATACAAACCTACTGTTTCTTAATCAAGCAGATTACAACCAACTGCGGCTTAAATGCAGATCAAAATAACTGAATGTACAACGACAGAGACAATATTTAAACACGCGGAATGCAACCTACTCTGTTATATGTATATAACGTACAAATTAACACCAACTTATACAACCGAACCATTGTAACATGAAGACAGCGTACTGTTGATATAATACTCAGGGCGGATACAGCCTTTTGAGAAAGGGGGTGCTCATTTGATTTCCACGAGAGTTTTTATGGTCATTTAATAAAAATTCTGGGAAAAAAAGGGGGAGGGGGTCCGCACCCCTGCACCCCACCCCCCTCGCTGGATCCGCCTGTGATACTAGTTGACTCCATGTTGCAGCCATAGCGTATTACATTTTGCAGCCTTCATGTGGGGGTGGGGAATACGAGATTCGAACTCACGACTGACGATCATTTGCTAAGCCCCCGTCTGCGACATTCCAATGGCTCGTTCGATGCTGATAATCTTGACAGATGTGCAATCGTGACGACTACATACACTCCTCACACAAAAATAAGCAACAAGTATTTTCAGTGTTATATCTTTATCAATCTTGATAGCGATTTTTGCTGACACGTTACTGAATTGTAAATATTCAAAGAATACATAACCTTTAGTGACTGTCAAATTGATTTATCTGATAACATTGACAACATCACCCGAACACAACCACCCTCAGAAACAACATGCAAAATGTGTGGCATGAATGTCCTCCACTCTTCACATATGCACCCTGATCGGTGTAAACCTACCTGTAATCATTCCTCTGGTACAACAAGCGGGTCCTAACTTCATTATTATGGGTGATAATGCTCGTCCATGGATGATAATGCCTGAGAAAGAGTTGTTAACGATGTTGCTTAGATCAACAACAGCACACGTATGGACTGGCATGCAAGGTCACCTGATCTTAGCTTAGGACATTTACGGTCTCCATGTTCACCCCCAGACTCTGGATGTACATGAACAGGCGTTACAGAGAGAATGGCAGGACATTCCACAACAGCAACTTTAAAAGCTCATAAGGTCAATGGAAAGACGTGTAGAAGCTTGCATTCGTGCTCATGATGGTCATACGCGTTACTGACCACTGCTTCACTGTCCAAAACTGACTTCAACTGTAATGTTAACATCAATGCAGCACATTTTTCACGACTGTTTCACGGGTACATGTTTTTGATGATTTGTAAGTCTATTGTTGCTCAATACCATTTCATTTCATTTTGTTAATCGTGTGTACATATGTGTCACCTTTCTATTGCATCATTCCATGATTTGCAATTTCGATAAATGATAATGTAATGAGACTAAAAATTTGTGTTGCTTATTTTTTTGTGAGGAGTATATGTACGTATTACTTAGTAAGTACACGTGGGTTTATTTGCACCATGGAATGCTAGAACAATCTATAACACTAAGCATCATATCTGACAAGTTAATACTAAATATGAGACAATTACTGAGTATCATAAATTAAATATTAATATTGTTTATCTGGCGCTCTTATAACACGGTAGAACGACTGTCTCGGTTACAGTGCATGGAGCCTATGGTATAGTGACGGTGTGTTGGGCCTACAGTGCATGGAGCCTATTGGACGAAGTATGGCTATAGAGAGCTGCCTGGTAGCAATGGGGCTCTGACATCAGCATGTGTGTAAACCCGACGGAGGCGTTGACAAAACCTATTAGCTCTCATACCGATCAAAATAAAGCAGAATTGAGAATTCGAATACTTAACAGCGGATCCTGTTACAGTAATGCACATGACTCTGCACAGCAAACTGCAAACTTCTGTCACCAGGACGGAAATCAACATATATTCTGCATATTTTTACTCGATTTGTTTCACTGTTGTTCGGGCAAATCGTCTGCAGTTGCAACCTTTTGAAACTGACGATGGACGAGGAAACAAATGAAAGTTTCCCGTTTTGTTTGTTTAACGGAACTATCAGCATTCGAGAGAATTAAGATCGGAACAGAGAAACTAGTGAAATTAGTCAAATAATGACTGTTTTGGTCATGTAACTTTAGAATATGAACATAAGCATGATCTACAGCCTGGCTACCGTTTGTAGACAGCGTTAAGCAACAAAAATATCCCATCTTACGAAACATCAAAGGATAAATTCAAATATATTTAATGCCATGTTTTATTTCTGTATTCTGAGGCTCAGAGGTTAATCCGTCACCATGTATACCGGGAGCGTGTCAGACCGACCGGTTAAAGTGTCCTTCAGTTTAAAATATATATAGCCGAAGCCAACTCCAAAACATTTAGTATTGATCATGACTCTCGTTTAATTTATCACAGGTTAGGGCCACTCGGCATATGTGCACATGCACAGTTTTGGGCTGACTCACTCTGTACACATTGATAAACCGGCGGTGTTATCACAGTGAGTATTGGGAATGCGCCACTCGACGGTTGTACTAAGCCTCGCTCTCTCGTGTCAGGTTTTAGACAGTTTGGAAACTACCGCACGACGATGTGGGACTTCGGAGTTACAACAGTTGCCTTATTTCTGGTCGTGGTACTGGTAGTGTTATGGCTGTCAACGCGGCGAGCACCTGGACTTCCACCCGGCCCCCCCTCTCCTTCCGTTCGTGGGGAACGCCCTGTCCATGGACTCTGATCCCCGGGTCTTGTTCAAGAACCTCCGACAGAAATATGGCGATATTTTCAGTCTGTATGTTTTCCACAAGCCTCTCATCGTCCTCAACGGCTACGACGTTCTCAAAGAAGCCATGGTCAAGAACGCCGACGTCTTCTCCGACAGACCGCACTCTTCATTAATGGACTTTGTAACAAAGGGAAAAGGTACGTTTCCTTTATGCTTTAGCCAAATTGAAGGTGTTTCAATAGTGAATCTAGAAACTGATTCACACTTCTGCTCCGATATCAAACATGGCATTCACGACAGCCATATTGAAAATATTAACTGTGTTTATTATTTACTGAAAGGAGCATCAAATGAAGTATCAAGTACACTGGGTTTTGGGGGTTTTTTGCCTGTCAATTATCATTTTACCTTGTTGTACTGCATTGTCCACACAATCACTGACACAATCATATTTGAATTTGAAACTTGCATATACAAGAGAAATATAATTTCTTTCGTTTGAGGTACGAATTAGAATGAAATTTCTTTCTCCTAGCGTAGGAAGATACAACAAAGGGTGATAATGAATGTAGGGGGCGTTTAAAGGGGGTATATTAAGGGTGTAGAAGTTTGAATATGCCATTCTCGGTTACGGTGCACACGACATGAATGAGAGACCCATATCCGAGAAATTAGATGTCATTTGAAAGATTGGACGATTCAAAACTTGAGCTGGATGAACGTTTGCAAGGTTTTCGACGTGAATTTGAGCAAACGTCAAAAGAATTGCAACGGTTGAAAGCAGAGAAAGACTATTCTTGGAACAGATAGGGTAATAAGATTCGGTTTAAATTGAATGAAGAAACTCTTGAAACTTTAAATCAGATTCAGTTCGGCATAAAGTATGGGAAACTGGATTATTCAGATGAGCTTTTAACCAATGAAATCAAGCGTTTGGAGCAACGTAATAAGTTGATCAAGATTGCAGACTCCTCGGAAGGAGGGTGGGAAACTGTGAGACAGTATGTTTCCCGTGATTTGGCCACAGACTCGGAAGACAAGCGGATCACTCGGGCGGAAAACAAAGCGGTTAAGAAGCTCAGAGAAAGGAGTTCCTGTTTTGCGCGTGCTCATCCCTACAGGTAATTTGGCACGCGACCTTCAGCCACAGTCACTCAGGCGAGTCAAGGGGAGGATGTCCGTGCTGCTACTGCTTCTACTAGCAGTCAGGTTTTTCGAGGCCGGGGTCAAAGGGCAGGCGCCTGCTTTCACTCCGGGGAGTTCAACCACTGGAGACGTCATTGCCCCCCATTGTTCGGACAAGCCCAGTCTTGTAAAGCAAGTTCCGGAACAAACGTCATCTGGATCATCTGCAAAGCCTGAAGTTAAGTATATTGATACTTATGTACATGACTATAAGAGTGATGTTCGTACATCAACATCTTACTTTTATGAATATGAAAGTGGTCAGGCAGAAATCATTGTGAAAGGTAGGATTAAAGCCAATGTTTCATTTTGGAAAGATTTGTAATAGAGATAATAGAAAATGGGTACAAAATTCCATTTTACTCACTTCCAGATATTATGGAAATACGGAATAACAGATCCGCCATAAACAATCGTCTGTTTGTTGATGAAGCAATTCAAGATTTGGTTCGCAAAGGCCTAGTGACAGTTTGCTGTTGTAAACCAAGAGTGGTTAACCTTTTAAGTGTGTCAACGCAGTCTTCCGGTAAACGACGTTTGATTTTAGATTTATCTTTGGTGAAATAAGCATTTATGGAAGAAATCTGTGAAATACGAAAACTGGAGAACAGCTATGTTGTTTATAGATAAGTATGACTGGCTTTTAAAGTTTGACATTCACTCTGCCTACCACCATATTGACATTTTTTTATTATAAACATACAGAATTTCTTGATTTTGCTTGGGCCGAGGGTGTGAACAAAGTTTATCACAAATTTCTAGTGTTGCCATTTGGCCGTTCCACTGCTATGTATTCACCAAGGTTACCAGACAGTTGGTTAAATATTGGCGTTTTGAAGGACACAGAGTTGTGACGTTTTTAGATGACGGTATCATATCCGGTATGAGTAAGCAGTTAGCTTTTGAATCAGGTCAATCGCTGAAGAACGATTTGATTCGTTCAGATTTTGTACCTAAGGTAGAAAAGAGTTTATGGGAATCTGTACACGTCTTGGAATGGCTCGGTATTATCATTGACACTACTGTTATGAATTACGAATTAGAATGAAATTTCTTTCTCCTAGCGTAGGAAGATACAACAAAGGGAGATCATGAATGTAGAGGGCGATTAAAGGGGGTATATAAAGGGTGTAGAAGTTTGAATATGCCATTCTCGGTTACGGTGCACACAACATGGATGAGAGACCCATATCCGAGAAATTAGATGTCATTTTGAAAAAGATAAATACAAATGTTCAACATGTACGTCTATCATATGTATTTCTGTTTGTTGTAGTGATGGGTTCGTCTTGAGAGATCTGTCGCCCAGTGGATGGCTCGTTGCCAGGTGACGGCTTGTTGCCTTATAATGGCTTGTAGCCAGCTGAGGGCTTGTCGCCGATACGTTGTTGCGAAATGTGGAGAAGCTTGTCGCTTCATGCTGGCCTGTCGCCGATGTTGATGGCTTGTCGCCGAGTTGCAATATTGTCGCCGAGGAAGATGGCTTTTTGCCGATGTGGATGGCTTGTCGGCGAGTTGAAATATTGTCGCCGTGATTTTGTTCATATGTTAAGCAATATAAAATGTATAAATCTATGGTTGGTATTGTACATGATTCTTTAATACATGTACTGTGCGATCAGGATATGTACATAAATATTATGTAAGTCATTGGTACAAAGGCGGCATTTATGAATGTTTTTGATGTATTGACATGTGTGAAGATATGGCCATTAAACGGTTCGATTCTCGGGTGTTGCACCGTATCCAATGCCATTGTGTGTCATGTCATTGTTGTGGAGGATGTAACAACTAGGAGAACACGGGTGACATGCATTCACAATGACCATTGTCCAAACTTGATAATAGAGAGCTGTGAGATGATAACACTTGGATATATAACACATCATGTGGACTTCAATTTTTCCTTTAACAATTAAGTTCTCGAAACAACACTCCACAAGAGTGTCTTAATACAGTAACCAGGTCACCATTGACCTAAACCGAGTCTTAACAGAAACAACGTTGCCACATCATGTCATATCCCTGATTCTACTTAATTGTATTTTCCAAACAGGAGTAATCGGAACCTCCGGGGACTTGTGGCATGAACAGAGACGATTTGCTCTCAATGCTCTGCGAGAGTTTGGAGTGGGAAGAACCATCATGGAGGACAAAATACACGAGGAAATTGCACAGTTTCTGTTGGCTCTGGAGGAACAGAAAGGACAGGGTTTCAATATACAACGTCTTGTGCAGAATGCCGTATCAAATATCATCTGTTCTACTGTATTTGGCAAACGCTTTGAATATACCGACCCTCTCTTTGTCAGATTTCTGGAATCTCTGGATGAGAATTTTCAAAATACCAAAGCAACTGGAGTATTGAACGTTTTTCCTGTTGTGCGATTTCTGCCTGGAGATCCGTTTAAGTTCACGAAAACAATGGACAATATCAATTTAGTGCACAATCTGCTGATTCAACCTTCAATTAAGGGCCACTTAAACGATCACAATGAAGAAAATCGAGACGACTTCATCCATGTGTACTTGACCGAAATGCGACGTCGCCAACAGACACAAGAAACAACAACGTTAGACTGTAAGTTTATCTTGTGTTACGATATTTGTGGGATGTGCATAATGTATCACCATCACTGAAGTTTGTTGGATATTTACTTGCAAGGCCAAAAACTGTTTTTAATTGCTTACGTTAACATTCGAACTACTAAAGTATTAGTACTTAGTATTAATTCATGGGAACATGAAATTTCCCGTTCCTTTCCCGTGTAGGGTTTGGTATTTTACTAGGATATCATGTAATATTTTATTTAAACATAGTATTCTGTAAAGTCGTATTCTGTGTGTGCATTTACTTAATATTGCTCTTAAATTATGTCAAAATGCATTTCCTTGCTCATGTTATTTAAATATGAGTGAGTCAGTCAGTTTAGTTTTATGCCGCTTTTAGCAATATCTAGCAATATCAGGGCGGGGAACACCAGGAATGGGCTTCACACATTGTACCCATATGGGGAATCGAACCCGTGTCTTCGGCGTGACGAGCGAACACTTCAACCACTAGGATACCCAACCCTATTTAAACATGACTTTAATTTGGCCTTTGCACTTAGACCTTGATCTGAAATTCTATCAAAATGTATTGTTGTTCTGTAAACATCTCTTACATTGACAGACTGTGGAAGCTGAACGTTTTTTCAGAATCTACATTGATTGAAGTACAAACGTTGTTGATTCTGTTAACTGCATTTTAACCTATTAACAAGTATTTCGCTGGAATATGATTGTGGTGTTTCCGGTTTTAGATAAGTCATTTTACGTGAACGTTTGAACCCAGCACTTACATTAACTTTATGTTGGCAGTGGGGAATCTGGCTCGGGTTATTGCTGATCTGTTCACTGCGGGTACAGAGACAACGTCCACCACAATACGTTGGGCGCTAGTCTACTTCCTGAACTACCCGGATGTACAAGAGAGGTGCTTCCAGGAGATTCTGGAAAACGTGGGTCAGAGCAGACGACCATCCATGAAGGACAAGACGAACCTTCCTTACGTGGAGGCTACCATCTTGGAAGCACTGAGGTACGCTGACATTGTCCCTACGGCAGTCCCCCACGCAGTTCCACAAGATGTACAGTTCAGGGGATACACCTTCCCGAAAGGCGTTACAGTCATGTTGAACCTTGATTCAGTTCTCCAAGACCCGGATGTATGGGGAGACCCGCAAAACTTTCGGCCGGACCGTTTCCTCGATGGCGCAGGCAAGATTCAGAAGAGGGAGGAATTTATCCCCTTTTCTTTGGGTGAGTTACTACATGCGCACGTACGCACGCACGGGCGGACCTACATACATACACAAACTCTCTCTCTCTCTCTCTCTCTCTCTCTCTCTCTCTCTCTCTCTCTCTCTCTCTCTCTCTCTCTCTCTCTCTCTCTCTCTCTCTCTCTCTCTCTCTCTCTCTCCATACATACATACATACATACATACATACATGCATGCATGCATACATACATACATACATACATACATACATACATACATACATACATACATACATACATACATACATACATACATACATACATACATACATACATACATACATACATACATACATACAGTAATGACACTGTACCTTTGTTTTCATATTTCAAGGACGAAGGGTTTGCCTGGGGGAGGCAATGGCCCGGATGGAGCTCTTCCTCTTCCTCACCACCATGATTCAGAGGTTCAAGTTCGTCCCAGTGAACGGGAAAAAGCCTCCAATGGATGGAATAATGGGCTTCACGCATTCGCCAAGTGAATTCCAAGTAAAAGCTATTCCCCGAAATTAATACTGTTTAGATCAGCACCACGTCAACAAGGACACAAAGCATAGACCCTGTGAGTGTTGCAACGTTGTGAAACAAAAGGAACAAGACTTCGGATACATCAGCATGACACCAGACTCTTTGTCAAGTTATTGGTTAATAATATAAATATAGCAACAAGCAGCGATATCGGGCTCCTTTATCCATTTTGGCTTCACCCCGAAAGAACTTAATTGGCCATGTAGACCTTCCTCAATTAGGCGTTTTCCTTCTTTGCAAATTTTGCAATCAAACGCTTATCCTTCCAATAGTAAAATGTCTTGTTGGGGAAATATTTTTGTGCCGCCGTATTACAACAGAAAATCTGCAAACAAAAGCGAAAACAAAAAATTCCGACTAGGCACTCGAGTGACTGAGATCATATGACATTCAGAGCAAATAGTGATGTTTCATTAAAAAAATAGTAAATGGAACATCTTGTATGGATCATGTCACTTCCAGTAATAGGAAATGCTTCCTTCATTAAAGATCACATATACTCTAGGGAGGTACAAATGCATAAATCATTTAATGGCATCGTTATAAATGAAACCCCGTCACTTAAACTACTCATATCGACCCTTAATTAACTTAAATCGACCTTTTTGACAACACTGCGCAAATGAAATTTCAACCAATCAGAGGGGCGCGTCTCCGTGACGTAATGTGAGGTATTGATATGAGGGGCACTGTAGAATTCATGTACATTTCTGGGGGTAAATTATTTTGTTTACAGGTTTGTCTTAACCTGAAATCGTGACAATTGTTGTGAAAAATGAAAGTAATGTGTTCTCACAATCTACTCTCATTAATTTTGTCACCTGCTTTGCCTAGCTTGGAGTAGCTTCAGAGTTACAACTTGTTTTCATAGACGATTCTCGTCAAAATCGCTTGTTGTCATAATGGTAACCTGTGGGCTAGGTCTGCCTTTTGTTCCCAAATTTACTTAGGTGTTAAACCATTTATGTCAAGTGATTTCAATATGGTTAATTCAGTGGGTTGGCATTTCGGTACAAAGCAGACTCTAACATGTCCGGAAGTAATTCAGACAGCGACAATCTGTCCTTTTTCCTTCAATGAAGAAACAATCGCACAACGAGAGATTTTGTTTTAACTGCCAAAATGTAGTCGAGGATGAAACCCATGTTTTATTTTTATGTCCAGCTTTTAACTATATCAGAAAAGATCTTATGCAAAAATGTGCTCTTAATAACGTTCATTTTAAGGATTTATCTTGCCATGAAAGGGTTTCATATATTTTTACTTCCCCCGATGTAGTTTTTAGCGTTGCCAAAACCTGCCATGATATTTTAGTTAAAAGACGTGAAATTTTATAAGGCTAATTTACATGACCATTTTATATAGCTGTATTTTGTAAATATATTTTTTATGAATATTTTATTTTAATAATGCTTAAGATGTCTCTCATAAGTCGCTGAGCGACTGGTCGTAGCATATTTTATTTATAATGTATATATATATGAAGTTATATATGTTTTATATGTACTACGAGTGAGACTTTAATAAACCTGTCTGTCTGTCTGTCTGGCCTTATTTGTTCGAGCCAGAGGTTAGTATTAGTGAAAACGATGATCAGCATCGCTCATCACGATCGACTAGTATCTGCATAGTGGTGAGTGGACGTTAACCACGTGAATGTAGCAAGACATTTATCGCACAATATTGTCACTTCGACCCCCAACTCGCTAAACTAACCACAGGTTTTTCATATGTAATGGTTATAAGTGAACAAAAAAACAAAGTTTATTCGTTCTTTAACTTTAAAATGGAATTATCATCGTCCTAGCATAGATAAAAACGGTTGTGTTCTCTACTTGAGATAATGACACTTGACTCTATGTAAACAGATGCTTACTAAATATGTATATAATCACCAAACGGTGAGACTTTCAACATCCACCGTAGAATAATAAATCAGTAAACTACCAAAATACACATTGGGAACTTTCATTGTGCTCTGTTGACAACCGATGAAGACAGGAACTATGGTGAGCAAAATAGACTTTTCCCTCCGTTGTTTTTTTAGGAGCTCTGTTCCTGGAGTAGGTATAATGGGCACTGATAGCCTACATGCAGAGGCAAACAGAATTACAGGTGTTTCAAGTGTATTTGAGGACTAGAAATCGCAAAAATGAAACAGAACCAAGAACCCGTTTTTGACACAAGAATGGATCTCTGAAATGCAGCCGAGGTCGCGGAGACATGTACCTTCGAAGTAGTCCCGAAGAAATAGTTGCCTCTTTAACAGGCTGTAGCCCTGTTGTCCTTGGGTCTACAGTCAAAACTAGTGTTCTAAAATCGAGATGACCTGAGCTATCAGATGCAATCACTCAATATTTTATACAGGTTCTGAAAAAAGAAATTCATGTTTCACCTGGTAAGTTTGCTTTTGAGAAAATCGGGAAAAGGTCTGAAACTGTGAGAAGTAGCACTCAATATGGCGGCCATCGAAGGCGCATGTGGGCACTTTTGTGCTCAATGTGGAGGAGTTCCTGGACAAATGTCGAGTTCGAGCTCAGCACATTTGGGAGCAAGCTACCGAGAAAACTTTAAAAAGACGGCTAAACACTTAAAACCACTGTAGCTGCTAATCGGTGCATTTTAGCGACTTGACCCATCCAGGCAAAACTGTTGAGAATTCGACTGCGCATCTGCACAAGAAATGTGAACGTTTTTCAACCATTGGTTCTGGAGATATTTGCTGTCAAACTTAGTACTTTTGGAATAATTTTCAAGTATCTGTCCTTTACTATTGGGCGATTCTGAGCACTGCTATTGGAGCCATGGTTGGTACGGAAAAAAACGGAGGAATAATAAATAAGAATAATAATCCAAACGATTACAATAGGTCTCCCTGCCTTGAGGCATGAAGCGCACGTACGGTCCATGTTAGTGATAATACGAAAAACAGGCGCCTTTAGAACAAAAACATATATATTCGTTTGAATGCATTATTAGTTCCACTTTTATACGTTTCGACATCCTTTCGCATCGTATGCGTTTACTCCAGTGCTTGCTGAAGTCATAAATTCCTTTGAACCCCGTTGAATAATCACGGTGGAGTCTTCTGCCGATGAGTTTCGATTTCATCATGACAAGTTTGTGACACTTATGGTGAAATAACATCATATATGGGGCTGCAAATGACAACTCTTCAAAGTTATTGGTATGCGGAATGCTAGACCGTCTATGGAGGCTATTGCAAGAAATGTTGGTTAACATCCATGATGGTCGGCCAGAAAACAGCAGCAAACTAATGACTTTAAGGATCATTATCTTCAGAGTGACCCCGAGTGACACCTCCCAAGGAGGATTCAGCCCTTCTCAGAATATCAACACTTCATCGGTTTATGTCAACTGGGATGTTAAAATATCGTCGTTTATCCAGAACGGAATAGATAAAATTGATAAATATAGATCCAGATGACCTATCAGACGTCCGTTGTCATCGTCAGAGCACAAGGCAGCACTAGCTTGGTGTATATAGAGAAATATAATCAGTCATGGTTGTAATTCAACCTTCGATCTAGTTGTGAAAGGGTGTTTTACCTCAGTGCAAACAACCACAATATGTACATACTGTCCTTGAAATGGATATGTGTTTGCTGTGAGTCGGTTTTTCAAAAATAACCCAGTTAAAAACAAATACTCTGAAGTAACATTAACATGCCTCGCACTGCAACCGTTTTCTCAGACATTTTTAACGTTTACTTTGCCACACACAAAACATTTTGTGCACTAAATTACTACAGTAAGAATCCAATCTCACAAACGTTCGAACACAAAAGAACTAAGTTCTAATGTTGCGTATTGGTTTTCATGCTGACACTTACAGCTCACCGGAAATCAGTCCTTGAAAGAACCAAAGTGTGAAGCCAACAAACAACGAAGCAATGTGATACAATTTTGATTGTATTCTAAATTACTTAAGTTTATAATTTAATGCCATAGATATGACAGTGGCAAAATAGAGTAGCAATGCACAACCAAGGGCAGTATGATACAAAAGCAGTGTTTATAGCAATAAATGCCGAGAGATAATAATCACGTCACTGCAAGAATGGTCAAGTTTCTGAAATAGGGTCGCCAGGGTAATAATGATATCCATACAATTGCTGGTCTTTTTGTAACTTTATAACAGAATATAGTGGAGAAGTAATTAGGTTAGTAGTACCCTGTAGTACCTTCCAGAACTATGTCTCTATATAGCACGTCTAAATATAGCACACCACTGCTTATCACTGATTATATACAATGTATTGCCCTTGGAACATTGTCAAACAATGAATAGCACATAATGCTCTACCCTGCAAGGAAAGAAAATTTGGACGTTGTAAGAAAACATCTGCCAGAGCAGACGACCCATGAACTACAAGACGAACGCAGTCTAAGTAAACTTAGGCTCAGTATTATACGTTACACTGCTATACTTAGTCTAACAAAACCTTGTGGAAGGTCGCGTCAGCTGACCTTTTCAATGAACCAATCAGAACACAGCTTACCAAATCGCGAAAGTTGACATTCGCACATACCTTTTGAACTTTTACCTCGAAAAAGTTTTGTACCCGAACGATTCCGAATGCTATTTTCCGTACGATCGCTTCCGAGTGATGCACATGGAGCACGCCGAAAGAGTGAGTAAACAGTCGCTGACAGTCTAAGTAAACTTAGGCTCAGTATTATACGTTACACTGCTATACTTACTCTAACAAAACCTTGTGGAAGGTTGCGTCAGCTGACGCATTAAAAACCGTACATATGGGTTTTGTTTTGTTTTGGTATATCAAGGTGTAGGGGATTTTAATTTGTTCATCAGTTCTTTAAAAAAACATGGCAATCTAAGATTAGTGATCACTCGAATTTAGATTTGTGTGTATCTTTAAAGTCTACTTTATTTATTGAAAGCACATCAAAAGGATCTTAGGCGTGTGTTGATATTATTACCAATAGGTGAAATACAGACAATACAAATATTGGTAGAAGAGAAGATATTGTTAGAAATTTGAGAATTTTACATTTTGTCATATTTGTATTTCATTTTATGTTTAAATGCCCCATCTATTATGATTTGACAAACAAAATGTTGGGTTGACACAAATGGGAAACAATTGACCACTTTCACACGTTATTTTGTAAATTTGTATTGGGAGTTTGAAAGGTGCACGTGTGTTTGTGAGTGGACGTTTAGATATTGATTGTTAAATGGCTACATGTGTCAGATATCGGTGTAAACTTATATGCATGTCTGGCAATACCTCATTCCGTTTAAGGAGAGGACGTTTTTATCACAATTCTCGGAGTTCCACTACGTGGAAAGGGTTATTTTGGCTCTGTAGACAAGAGGCTTGTTCAGCATAAAGACCAAGTACATCGCACAACAAACAAACAAACAAACAAACCCTAGGTCTCAGAGCAACACAAAATGATATGCTGTATTAGAGAAAAAGCATTATAAACAGAACTGTGAAAGAAGGTGTTTTCACTATAAAATGCAATTATTTAATATAAACTAATGCTTTGCTTACGTTCCGGAGTAACGTTTGTACAGCCTTCGACCATGATCATCTAGTTGAAATATACAATGTAATTCCTAAATACCAACAATGCGTTGCAATATTCAGAGTAATGTCATTAAAACCTCCAGTTTTAGCAGTTTTAGCTTACCATCATTACGGAACACAAGGGTGTTTAGTTTTGCTGAACTCTGAAGCCCCATTTCTTACAAAAGGATGCAATCAAACTATTCTGAAATGTCCATGTTAGATAATTTCACAGTCACTGTTGTTTTTGAGTAGATATCACAAATAGTGTTTAACATTTTACAATGGATAATTTGTTTTGATAAAACATACCATAGTAGGTCTTTGTGAAAGTCGTCAAATAGACAGTAGAATCTACTCTGAATTCACAGTGACTGAAGTGTGACAATATTATCAACAGCTGAGTATCTTACGAAAACGCCTGGCAATCTGAGTATTTCATATACAATCCTACAACATCCTTCAGTCGTAACATATGCTATATTTAGGATTACACTTTCTTAGTAAAGAACATATTTGGGGTTGAGTCCATCCGGGATTCGAACCCACACCCTCAGAGTCAGGCACCTAATCGCCAGCACACAAAGTATGCCTGACTCTGAGGGTATGGGTTCGAATGCCGGATGGGACTCAACCCCAAAAAAACTACACATCTGTTCTTTACTAAGAAAGTGTAATCCCAAATATAACAACTGTTACATTTGACCACTTTCTAAAATGGCATTGTGTATTACATCCTTCAGTCGGTTTGAAGAACATGTAAAGATTTTGTCGTAAATATCCATTAATGAAATACTTCTAAAATTCATTCACGCTGCCTTTCTTATGAAGAAGAAAAACTATTCTTCAAAACCACTGTACAGGCAAATCACCTTACACCTCATCACGCCCTACAGCTATGCCACATTTATATAAGTTACAGCTATGCCACATTTATATAAGTTAAACATTATAAGCTCATATTATTTCTATATGTTATAACTATTTAGAATACCGTCGGTGTCACCATTCTCGTTTTGTTTTCATATATTAGCATGATAAAGTACGCCGAGCCACCAGGTTGTAAAGAGATTTGCTGAGTCTTCAGACTGACAGTGATTCGATATTCTGACTTCACTACAGTTTGGAGAGTTGAATCAATGGTTCGGATGGAGTTCTTCTTATTGCTTACGAGCATGGTTCAGATATTCAAGTTCGTCCCGCCAACAGATGAAATAATGAACCTAACGTATTCGCCAAATCCCTTTGAAGTGAAAGCAGTTGGGCGAAACTAAAATTGTTTGGATCAGCATAGGATCAGTCATTGTCTTCAGTGATTTTCTAAGTTTCCAATCGCAGAAATAAACCCAGAAATTGCTATGCACAGAAAGAAATTACGAAATCTGCATATGGCCTCTCAAGATCAGCAAATGATCCCATAAATTGTACTTAATTTAAACATACAGTTTTAGGTTCACAAAAAAATGACCAAATGGGGATCCATCAACAATAACAGACAAAGTCAAAAATCTTGAAAGAGGCGTGTGCCCGTTCTTAAACAGGGAATAGTGTAGGACGCTGTCTTGGAAAGGCGTGTATTCAACCCCCTTTTCACTCTTCAATCACTTTGGTAGAGTCGGTTTTCCAATCTTGAAACTTACCCAACGACCCAGTCTAACATGTTTGTAAACAGCCAAGGGCAGATAATTTTATCCACTCACTGCTGCTCATTTCGCTTAAATTTACGACATTTTCTTCTCTTATCTTTTCTTATAACAGTTACAAAAACATAATCTTGTATTATTTAGTATGATCTAGTATACACTGATAAATGTTTCAACGTCGAGTAAGAAAACGAATGACAAATCCCGACTGATTCCCCTAACTATGTGCACTGGATACCTGAGTAACCTCCTCCTACTGAATGGACACAACCCGTCTATCGAAGGAATTATATCATACGCCTATTCACCTAAGCAAACCCTGGTAAAAGGGCTTCATGGTCAATGATATAAATATATAATTCATAGTATGATTATTTTGGTGAGGGTGAGGTGAAATTGGGTTTAACGTCGTACTTGAGAATATTTCGCTCATATGACGACGTGCATGCGTGTGTATGTGTATGTGCGGCTGCTTGTACTAGCCCAGACTGAAGCTGGTTTTATAGTGCTAGCCCGCTGAGATACCATGCCGCAGTGAAGCATGAATACCCCACTCAGACACATTATTATTCTGACTCCGAGCCGACCAGTCCTAGTTGTACCCATTAATGCCGAGCGCCAGGCAGGGACCAACAAGTACCATATTTTAACGTCTTTTGGTGTGACGCAGGCGGGGATCGAACCCACGACCTTCCGCTCTCCGGGCGGACGCTCTAACCACTACACCACGGAGGCGGTTATGATTATTTTGAACACTGATATCACGACTGACAAGATAGGCATGAACCGCAAGGTAATTTTGAGTAAGAATAGATCTCTAGTGCCCTCGGTGATTGGTTAATTGGGTGTCATGTGACGACGGGGGCAAAGGACGTTTGACATAATATCAGTCGTTGATGTGTCTTGTCCACAATCGGCCAAGAACGGGAAAAAGCCTCCATTGGATGGAATAATGGGCTTCACACATTCGCCAAGTGAATTCTAAGTAAAAGCTATTCCCCGAACATAATACTGTTTGGGTCACACACATACTCACACACATCCTCCATCCCCAGAATCACAAGGCGTTATCTGTACATGGCAGGTGGCGTGTTTAAAAAGTGGCTTCCACATCGTAGGTGGTTAACAGGACGGTCCGAAATCCTAACGAATATAATCAACCGGGTATAGAGTCAGACGTTATCCTATTATCCCTAGAACACAAACCAGCACGATTTGCTTGGTGTCAAGCTCGGCGTCATTGGAATTCGACCGCCAATTTTGGGTAGGGTCATTGATTCTTTTCTTCATAACTGATGGCCGAGCAGAAACAGTATATGCACAAGGGAATATCTATGAGCAAGTACAGTTTCACGGACGTTAATTGGTGTGTGTGTGTGATGTGTGCGTCGGTGTGTGTGTGTGTGTGTGTGTGTGTGTGTGTGTGTGTGTGTGTGTGTGTGTGTGTGTGTGTGTGTGTGTGTGTGTGTGTGTGTTGTGTCACATGACTGTAGACCTGATCTTGTGAAGAGACAACACTTGAACGGACAGAGGTACATCACTGACAGCATAAACAGGTTTGTTGTACCACATTTCAATGACCATGCTCTGAACACAACACCAGTCTACGTGGACGAGAATGTTATGCCACAACGTACTGTTGATTTCTCATGTCAAGAGGCGGTAACAGCTCGACCTTGGTCCGAAAACATTTATGGGACAGTACGAGTCACAGAATACACCAGGAATTCCTCCAGTACAAAATCTTGATGTATGGGAACAAGTCCTCCGTCCAATATCTCAATTTCATTTGCAATTCATCGGTCCGTTTCTGACTCAAACGGACTTTTGTACAATAACGTCCCTTACTCGCCGCCTCATTTACTACATCAGACTCTGGATTTTGACGTTCAGGTACTGTGTTCCATTCTTGGTGCAGGGCTTATTCCAACACACACAGATTGTTTACTGGAGGATCTCTGGCCCATAAGGCCCAGCTATGCTCTGTGAGGATTGAGGTCTGGATTCCTGGAGGGCCAAGGTTGAGTTGCTAAGAAATTACCAATGGCACTTGCACGATGTTGTCTAGAATTGTCGTCCATGAAGACTGGCCTTGTGTCCAGAGTATTGCCAAAAGTATTAAAAAACAACCTTACCTAGGATGTGAGTGCTGTACCGTTGTCCATTAATTATCGGCACAAGATCAAGCACCATGAATGAACCCAAACGGCCCATGATGCGGCAAGATATTCATTTGTGCATATGTAGTGTTTCGCCGGGGTCGTGTTTGACGTGTTTGACATGAACAAAGGAAAATCGACTTTCGTCAGTGGACCTTTCCCCATGATCTCATATTCCCGAATCAATGCATGGCCTAAAACCAATGTATGGGGCTTCCGAAGGGTCATAATAATCATACAAACAAACATACTTATGATGTGAATATCAATGGTTCTATGGGGGTTTTAAATCATAGGTGTTGCGATATTTTGTCCATGAGTATATTTATATTTACAACTGCGGGATTTACATCGGGATGCAATCTTTAAACTCCAGGTTAATTTATGTTCATACATTTTAAGTATCCTTTTATCATAGATTAACCATGTTCAACATCACTTTGAACTTTCGTCCAACATGTCAAGGTGGGCGGGGTGACTTGGTAGTGAAAGGTTCGTGACGTCAAAGGTCATATGACACCACCAATAGCGTTTGTCTGAAATACGGTTATAAGCTGCTCGGTATCTCACATTGTTGTTGAGTTACATAGTTTTTCTTTATATTCTTAATATAATATATATTTTATCTTTTATTGTTGAGAACACACTGGTCAGTATGTTTATCTTTATTCTCCCATAACCGTGTTATTAAGGTTTATATTAAAATACATATTGTGTTGGGAAATCAGAGGTATATAGCTTGATTATATGCCCCTGAATGACTTTAACTAATCACAATCCAGGTTTTACTGAAGTCACGGTAGAATTCTTTGTATTCTTTCAGGGTCTTCTCATTGGCGGCGACCTGCAGGTGGCGCTGCCACTCATTGTGTTCGGCGTGTTATCTGTGGCTGCCGGGGGTCTCTCTCTTTTACTTCCGGAAACCCTGAACACAACGCTACCCGAAACTATTGAAGATGCCGAAGCTTTCGGAAAGTAGGTGTTTTCGTACTCTACTGTAGGAGTGTAACAGGAGATGGTTTCATGTGGATGTCTGTATGCGTGTATGTTTCTCATGCGTTTGGCTATACAATTCTATTAATAACCATGTTTTAGTCGTTATAGGTAAACAAAACGGCCTCTGATGACATTTATTTGATTTTCATATCAGTTTATATTGTTTGATAAAAACAAAGTAATAATTAAATAAGAATGCATTTTAATGCATTTTCACCAGTGCTAAAGCTTATAGAATATTTCGATAGCCATATTCACCCTCCTCCCAAAAATCAATAATATGTTAAACTTAGACCCAGATTGAGGTTTATGGTTTATCGTTTATGGTATCAATATTTATGAAGTTGGTTTCATCATAATAAGCCTTGGAGATTTCAAGCATCCGTAGTATGTTGTCAGCATATAGTGAACTATATTTCACTATCTGCGTCCTGCAATATAAGCAGCATAAACACAGGACGGATAGATATAAGGAAATGCGAGTGTACCAACTTCCGCGAAGGCTAAGTACGTTTATTTGAGCTGACAGTGAGACGACATCACGATGAATTATAAATATAACTCTTCATTCCTTTCAGGTCAACCTCGAGCACCAAATACAACCTGACGTCAAAAAGCAAGATAGCATCTGGAGATGTACGGTTGAATGGTGTTTTCAACAACACATAGATGTTTAACATTATCAACAACACACAACAACACACGTGTAACATTGTCAACAACACACATATTATTTAACATTGTCACAACACACATTTGTAACATTGTATGCAACACAGATGTGTAACACTGTCAACAACACACGTGTGTAACATTGTATGCAACATAGATGTGTAACATTGTCAACAACACACGTGTAACATTGTCAAAAACACGCATGTGTAACATTGTCAACAACACACCCGTGTAACATCGTCAACAACACACACGTGTAACATTGTCAACAACAACACACGTGTAACATTGTCAACAACACACATGTGTAACATTGTCAACAACAACACATACGTGTAACATTGTCATCAACACACACGTGTAACATTGTCAACAACACACACGTGTAACATTGTATGCAACATAGATGTGTAACATTGTCAACAACACACGTGTAACATTGTCAACAACACGCATGTGTAACATTGTCAACAACACACACGTGTAACATCGTCAACAACAACACGTGTAACATTGTCAACAACACACACGTGTAACATTGTCAACAACAACACACGTGTAACATTGTCAACAACACACATGTGTAACATTGTCAACAACAACACATACGTGTAACATTGTCATCAACACACACGTGTAACATTGTCAACAACACACACACGTGTAACATTGTCAACAACACACACGTGTTACATTGATAACAATACACATGTAACATTGTCAACAACAACACACATGTGTAACATTGTCATCAACACACACGTGTAACATTGTCAACAACAACACACACGTGTAACATTGTCAACAACACACACGTGTAACATTATCAACAACACACACACGTGTAACATTGTCAACAACAACACACGTGTAACATTGTCAACATGTTCTACCGTATAGTATTATATCTTCATTCATGTTAAGATGACCCTCTTTCACTACTGTGTAATTTACGAAGTGGGTCCTGAAATATAAAAAATGTTGGAGCCGTGCGTATCATTGCCCCAGGTGAATGCCGTATTGTACGCATAAAAGAGTAGTCAAATACTGACGACTTGCAACCTGCAACCTTATCAAATACGTGGGGAATCATTATTTCCGCTTTAGCGGCTAATTTGTACCGGACGTCGTCTCTTCTCAAAAGCTTTCTTCAGTATAGCTTGAACTATTTTCAGAGAGTGGCTCTTTGTCTCCTTTTCTCAGGTACGGGTTATGTCAGAGAAATTGTTAGGGTACATCACTGAACAATAACGTATGAAGCACACTTGCTGTTTACGTTAGGATTGTTACATCTCGATTATCAACGGTTCATGGCAGTTCGATATGCAAGGAAAGGTCACCCCACCCCAAAATATATTGTTATCTTTCTTGTCTACACATTGCCTGTAATAAATAATGTTTCAATAAGCTAATGTGTGTTCATTAAATAATATTATTTAGCCTTTTCACACATGTGAAAATTGCTATTACCAAATATAAATGGTTTTAGAATGCTATGAATTGTGCTACTTCCTCAGTAACATCAAGTGATTTGTCAAATACCCGTACGCCTAGTGGGTTTGTTGGACCAAATGTTGTGTAACAGTGTGTGTTATAAGCTGTCGGACAATATCAAATATACAGTCAGGTCTGAAGATAGGTCAAATGACAAACATAAAGGAGATGGTATCATAGTTAAGTGTACTGAAAATTTTTAGCTTGCAGTGTCTTGGAGACATTACCATTTTCCAGTGAATAGATTAATACATTACCCTTTGGCAGGTCACCTCTCATACAGCGTGCTGATTGCTAAATACACACCGTGTTGTGGCAGGTCACCTCTCATACAGCGTGCTGATTGCTAAATACACACCATGTTTTAGCTGATGCAATCTCTTGTGAAATTACAATGTCGGTTTAGAGAGAGTCATTTTGCACTAAAAACATGTTTTGGGGCCGGATTTGGTGTCGGAAATCGGAATAGAGGAATGTCGGATTAGAGGGAGTTTCTTGCATGATATCAATGAGGGACAACTCCTGACCAAATAAATATGTCGGTTTAGAGGGAATGTCGGATTAGAGGGATGTCGGTTTAGAGGGAATGTCGGAATAGAGGGATGTCGGTTTATAGAGAGTCCACTGTACTTTTTTTTTTCTCGGCAGTTATATATGGAAACTGTAACACCTGCATTTGTAGCATATCTTCATCTGGTGTGTTTCATCTGAAAGTGACTCTGATAAGGATGACTGGTTTTTATACCAGCAATATCACGAGCTGTGAATACCTATGGGCTATGAACATTGACAACATGACCAAGATGAGATCGTGCATTATAGCTGCTAAATCCACAGTAGTTCTGTTCGAGAGGACACTGTGTGCTCCGAGAGATGAACGTCGTGGGTTCGATCCCCATTCGCGTCATACAAAATAAGTGAAAAGAGGTACTTGTTGTTGCTCCAGGCTGGCGCTCCGCGTTAATAAGATGAAACAAGGGTGGTCGGCTCGGAGTCGATATACTGTGTCTGACTGGGGTATCTTAAGTAAACTACGGCATGGTATCTGAGTGAGTGAGTGAGTTTAGTGTTACGCCGCAGTCAGCAATATTGCAGCTATATGGCGGCTGTCTGTAAATAATCGAGTCTGGACCAGACAATCCAGTGATCAACAGCATTTGCATCGATCTACACACCTGGGATAAGATGACATGTGTCAACTAAGTCAGCGAGCCTGACCATCCGATCGCCTCCTACGACAAGCATGGGTTACTGAAAATCAATAACTAACCCGGACTTTCACGGGGGCATGGTATCTGGCATAGCGATAGTCAAGGCTCGTACAAGAAAACGCGTAACAACCTGTAACAAATACCATCAGTTTACGTCGTTCAGTGTGATGCGGCCTCAGATCAAAACCCAAACCTCCGTTCTCCGGGCAGGTCCTCTAGCCATTTGATCAGATCGGACATTGACATAACCGTCAACAAACCATTTTCTGCCATTCTCCTGAACAAGAACAGATGATCCCAATATAAAAATGTTTGCCTTTGGTAATGAGGGTTAATATGTCCACTGAAACACAACACAAATAGTACACGTGAAATCATCACTTGCTGTCCCGACTGATACTCAGACATTTGTCTCCATCAGTACAGCAGTGGACATGAAACATAGGACTGAATTTCGACTAACCAACAACCAGGATAATGTTCAGCTTGTTCAGCTTGACCTGAGCTACTCTACATCTGCATGTAAATGGCACAAACGGCAGGTCGAGTTAACCTCATTAACAAGGGGAGCAGAGAATGTTATCAATGTTGCTGCTTGTTGCCTAAAAACTCGAATCGGAAACATTAAACCATCTGTAGCTTCTATTTTAAGAAAGTTTGGACATTGCTCACAATTTCTCGACACTAAGACAATAAACGGCGACCTCGCTCGGCTGTTCGGGCATGCGGACAATCAACTGACAAAGGTGCACCCCTTCACAATAATAGATCCAACCAGTTGTGACACGGTCACGCAATGCATTAGTATTCACTTGATCAGGTCAAGCTGAACAAGCTGTAGTGACTTTTGCATTACGAAACCCGCCGTAAACTTTCACAATGGTTGCTCTGCGCTCTGCCCCACACCGCATGGTACGATAAGCACTGTCGATGTTCACTGTTAGGGCTGGTTGTCTGTAAGTGTGTGCGACTAGTTTCATCATGTCACCTTGACCTATTCCTGCGCCGAGTATTGCGACACACGGGTAAACCGGCTCAAACAAACTAAGCCCATAGATGTTGGCCGTAGCTGTACAAACCGGGTTAGTTCACAGGGCCATACTGCAAGGAAATTAAACATTGACTTGCTATGATGACAGCGTCATGTCGAATCCACGGTGTTTGAGCAACAATACATGGTAATACTGTTAATGAGATGAAGGCTCCTAAACAACAGTAATTTGCACAGTATACGTTGTTCCATGTTTTATAGATCACCTGATGTCTGTTGTATTTGTTTGTTTGATGTCTAACGATGCACTAGGTGTATGCCGGTGTAAATAACGTCTTCTGGATCACACAATCCAGTGATTGACGCCATGAGCACTGATCTACGCCTCTGATCTGCGCAAGCCTGACCAACCGATCCCCTTTGTTGCCTCTTCCGTTTGTTTGATAAGCGCCACGTGCATCATTATTCAAGGTAAATGTAACTAGTTGACTCTGGACCAGACAACCCAGTGATCAGCAGCATGAGCATCGATCTACGCAAATGGGATATGATGACATGTGTCAACCACGTCAGCCCCCCCTGATCAGCCGATCCCGTTAGTCACCTCTTATGACAAGCGTGGATTGCTGAAGACAAATTATAATTCCGATCTTTTGTTAATTCATGCATGGAACTACTTAGGAACTATATTAGGACACAAGTAGAATTAGAGTTGACTGGAATGGAACACTGACTCAGTGAGCAAAAAGAGACAGACACCTATATGTAGGTCTCGAATCTGAAGTAGGCAAACCAATGCACTATGTCATATACCACCAGCAACGATCAACCAACTAGGGATCTAGGACACGAAGTGTCTCATTCACGTCAAACGGGTGCTCGATAAATTCTGATCAATGAATATTCAAGGTCATAAAAATGTCCTCTCTCGCAATACAGGAAAGCTGTTTTGACCTGTCTTTTTATAACAGTTTTTCTTTAAATGCAGGTCAGATCAACAGAAGTATGAATTGAGAGTGCAGCTCTCTTTAGAGAGGCAATGTTTCTCAATTTCATGATGAACCTCAGAAAGTATAATACCCAAGACCTTTACACCATCAGGGTTGTGTATGTATACAAAATTACATTTGTTTACCTCTGTATAACAGTGTTGGTTCTGTACAACAATGTTCTGTTAACATTACACTATGAACAGACTTGTTAAAGATTTTACTATGTCATGTAAATACCACAAACATAAGGCAACTTCAGACAGTTAGTCCACCTAAAGAATTACTTCAACGCACCTCATAAATGACATTCAAATCAGTCTAACTGGATATTGTTGATGAACACCGGACAATTTAAATATACTCACCAGCATTGAAAACGCACCACTTACAAAAGCTGCGATTACTAAAAGTACGTGTAAGCAATTGATATTTTTTCAGGGGATAATAACAGATGGACGACTGACCAAAACAACAACATTCATTTAATTGTTTCACAGTCAGAAAGGATCAAACACATGTGGCGTCAATTCGAAAAGTCAATATCGCGTGTCACCGCCATTTGAGTTGACACATGCAGTGCAACGTCCTCATAGCGTCCGAACAGTGTTGTGGGGGTTTGCATTTCACTCCTGCAATAGTGCAGCCTCAAGCTGCCGGATGGTCTGTTGTCGCCGCGAAAGACTTTGACCAATTCGTCCAACAAGTGTTCAATAGGGGATACATCTGGCGACAGTGCTGGCCAGTGAATTACCGGGATGTGTTGCTTGGCCAGATACTGCATGGAAAGTCTAGCTGTGGTTGCCCGTGCGTTGTCCTGTTGAAAAGTATAGACATCTTGGTGATGATTAAAGAATGGTACGACGTGATTATGAAGAATCTGGTCACGGTAGTAAAGGGCATTAACTCTCCCTTGACAGACATGAAGGACAGTCCTGTGATTGTAACTTATTTCACCCCAGACCATGACACCCCTACCACCCCAACAGTCTGTCTGAACCACACACTCATCAGTATTAAGTTCACCACTTCTGCGTCAAACACGTAATCGGCCGTCAACATTACGTAGGTGAAGACGTGACTCATAAGTGACTACCACACCATGGGATTGTTGTAACCTCTACCTGCTACTTGTGCCAAGCTGAATCATGGCTAGTGCGCGTTCTTTTTCCTGAGGTGTTAACCCCGGCATCTCTGTCCTCGTTTCACAATCGTTAGTGAGGTGAGGTGAGGTGAAATTGGGTTTAACGTCTTGCGTGAGAATATTTCGCTCATATGACGACGTCCATGCGTGTGTATGTGTATGTGCGGCTGCTTGTACTAGCCCAGACTGAAGCTGGTTTTATAGTGCTAGCCCACTGAGATACCATGCCACAGTGAAGCATGAATACCCCACTCAGACACATTATACTGACTCCGAGCCGACCAGTCTTTATTGTATCCATTAATGCCGAGCGCCAGGCAGGGACCAACAAGTACCATATTTTAACGTCTTTTGGTATGACGCGGTCGGGGATCGGACCCACGACCTTCCGCTCTCCGGGGGGACGCTCTAACCACTTCACCACGGAGGCGGTACAATCGTTAGTGAAGCAATGAGAATTGTTTCTCATACACCTGCTTTTAAGGTCACAGTCAGCAGCATTTCAGAACGAAATTCGGTTTTTCATGGCGTGGATGCATGTTGTTGCGTTTTGGAATAAAGATTCATGCTGTGAACAGGAATTTGATTCTAAAACATTGTTTTCAACTGGACATGCCCTGCGACTTCATGTTAGTCATATTCACTGATAATTGTCCTGTTGAAATCCATCTCGATGAAAATATGGACAATTTTAGACTGGTGCGTTTTCAATGCTAGTGAATATATGAATACGGAGATTATATTCTTGTAGTCCACGGGACTTGCGGTACATACTACCTGGTCCGTCAACGACCCCCACAACCAGATGTTGCTGTATCATGCATATAGCAGTCAGTTGAAATCCGGAACGGGATTTTTAATAAATCTATATGACCATATGAAACTGGCGTTTGTAGCTTCTCCCCGTTGAACTGATGTTGTTAGTGTCTATCAACTCAGCTGAGGGGGAAACTCCTGTCAGCCCAGACGGATGGTAAGAAGTAGTGTATCTGTGGAAAGAACACCAGCTCTCGTTCTGATTTCAACTGACGGGCCTGAACTGGCTGAGTTAAATCCTGATGACGTTGTGGTCAAATGTCTCTTCAGGGGCACAAAGTGACTTCAGGGTGTCGAAGTGATTGGTCAACGGATACTATTTGTTTCGATCGAGCATCTCCAGTTCACGTCAGAGCGTAACTCTAAATATACTCACTTACAAAAGAAAGTACACAACTGCTGCTTTGGGATCTTGTTCCTAAAACCAGCGTAATTGCAACTTACAAGTCACAAACATGGTGGACATGTTGTCAAAACACAACAGATATCGTACACAGTTGCAACCTCGCCAACGCCTCACGTTAATCGACCCACGTAGACGATTCAGTCGATGTTGGCGGGTTAATAACATGCACATGTGGTCGTTGCCCCGGATGTCGACAGCGTGCGGTTGTCACATCAATGTGTTCATGCTGATGTGGTGACCCAACGGGGTTGATGATGACGTCACTGTTAGCATCCACTTTCGCAGAGGGAGAATGTGCAACTAATGGTAAAGTTCAAATTCTTGGATTATCAGATCTATCTTTCTGGTTGACGTCATTAGGCTGATGATGGTCTGCCTTGTACAGATGGAAATATGGCTGCTTCTTGACGTTTTACATTTATTCCACTAACAATCCCAGGCGACTGTGTATTATACTGTTGGTGCATAACATGAACGCGCGATTCAACAAAATCATGATTTTCATGACATTCTGAGCATAGCACTGTAAAGGATATCTGTAGTGTTTTGATGACATGTTCTTGATGTTTGTGACTTGTGACACTGTTTGAAAATATTCCACCAACAACACCATGTGTGTATCTTTTCTGTAGGTCAGTTTATATTCCGGCAAAGACATGATGGTTAAACCTACTGGATTATAAAGAGAATTCTTGATCAGTCAGTAAGTATACACGGATTTGTGGAAAGAATTTGAAATAAGAAACCAAGTCATTATGTCATTAATTTGTTATACTTTTGCAATGAAATAATAAACTGAGGTATGTTTTAGCAATAATGAAGACATTTGTGTGCCTGGACAGTTTAACCTTGTGTAGTGTAGTCCGGCATCCTCTACAACCTTATCGTGTTCTCCAAGACCATGGTACACTATGTATGCATTGACATCAACAAATGTTAGCACATTACTTTCGCAACTGATGCTTGTTTATCCACAATTAAAACGCCTTTCAAACACTAGCGTTCCTTTCGCAAATGTTTTGTTATTTATGTTCAACAATGTTTAATATACAGCGTAATTTGCTTTCCTAATCTGATACTTTACATTTGTTCATTAATATTTATTATTGATGAGTTTTCAATTGACTAACGAATATCTTACACACGGGATGTAGGTCAAGTGACGCGAGGCTGTCTAAACTCACCTGCCCTTGACATTTCAAATGTCACCATATCCGTAAATAGGAAGAAGAACCTACTGACAGTGTAGGGCAGTCACTCATTACCGTGTTGTTCCTTGATTAGGCGTATAATACATATGTAAGTATTACTTTGTAAGAACACGTGGGTTGATTGGCCCCATGGAATGCTGGAACAACCTGTAACACTAAATATCGAATTTGGCAATTTAATACCAAATAATAGACATTGGGTATTGGTTATCAGAATTCAAATGGCAACATTGTTTAAACAACTAGCGCAAAATCATACATATTGGTTATAGCGGAGTCCGAGTGCATGGAGTTTAGGGACGATGTACGGCTACGGACAACTTGCCGGGAATCAATGGGGTCCTGAAAACAGCATTTGTGTATAAACCCCATGGAGCCGTTGTGATAAAACTAATAGCTCTCCTATTGATAATAACGAAGCTTTATTCGGAATTCAACAGTGGATCCTGTCACGGTTAAAGGACATTACTCTGCACAGCAAATTGCTAGGACGGAAATCAACATCCATTCTGCAGGTTTTTAACACCGTTCTTTTATTACTGTCGCACGGGTCAAATCTTCACCAGGTCGGAGATACAAAATGAAGTGTCCTTCAGCTGCTACCTTCTCTTACTATTCCCATGATAAAGCGAAACGAGCCTTTGGATTCTCATTACTAGTGATCATATTTTTAGAATCAATACGGTACTAGGAGATGCTCATATTTCCTACTGTCAGTCGAAGCAGGAGATGACAACGTCTGAGTACATCAAATGCTACGACGGAAACCGATCATATACGAACTGAAGACACACAATGTGGGATGTGTTCGAATTGAGCCCGACTACGGTCTTAGTTCTTGCCGTTGTTCTAGCTCTGTTGTGGCTGTCCACGCAGCGACCCCCGGGGCTTCCCCCCGGCCCCCCTCTTCTCCCTGTTTTGGGGAACGCCCTATGTATGGGGTCCGATCCCCGGACTACGTTCCATAACCTCCGACAAAAGTACGGCGATATCTTTAGCGTTTACGTCTTTCATAAGCCCATCAGAGTTGGCCTTTCGCCGCACCGTAATATCTCCCCACGGCGGTCTGTAATATGAGTCTGACGATAATCCAATTGATCTTCAACAGTAGGAGCATCGACTAGTGACTTAGAGCCCAATTTTAAATGATCTCGTTACGCCCCTTCATGATATGGATTACTGAAGGCCCACCGAACGGACCTTCTCTACGGGCGCGCTAGTAAACACCCTGAAGAAGCCCTGACTCCCGCCAAAACAACGGGTGGTGCCCATTTCAGCGGTGTCCCCGCCGCGATATTGCTGAGTATTGAAAACCACACTCTCATTTCAGCCAGTTCATCACACAACGAAAAGTCTGCGGTAGCCAATCTAATAGGCTTAATTTCTTTTTCATCCAGGACACCAGTATTCCTAGATATCCACTTCACCGGGCTTGCAATATAGAGTGGGGAAGTACGTTATGAATTTGATAAAACACCATCTATTTTGAGCCCGGCGTATCGTTCCTCATCAAAGCACTTGATCTAGACAGTTTTCAGCGCCTCGAAAAGTATGCATTGAGGCAATGGAGGACATAGTAAATTGTCAAAGGAGGATGTCATCGACGAAATAGCATTTAGTTGTCGAAGCAGGTACGTAACAAGGAGATTTTGAAGAACCCAATGAGGTGAAGTAACCAAAGAGAATCCCTCGTAGTCGGTGAGTTAATGAGTATAGAGAATTTGCATGTGTCTAAAATAAATTTTTCTGCATGAAAGTGATATCCTGGAGACTGTAGCATGCTATAATTTGACGATACATTGCCACTGGTTATTTCAATTGAAATCAAATATGGTAGAATCAGTTTCGTCATCACTTCAGTCTTTGAATAACCATACTGCTCTAAAGGAGGTATCGAATGTAAAATGCTTGGATTTGCGTACATGCGTTGCTTCTTCTGCCCTGGTGTGGTGGCTCAAGATCTGCTGTAAGTGAAGAATAGAGACGGTTTGCTCTCTGCATCGAGAATTCGGGGTACTGAATCATGAAGACAAGATGGGTATAACGAAGTCCCGCCTTTAAGCGCGGGAGATGGAGAAGAGGAGGCCGACCAGGCGCGACTGTCTGGCAACGCGGCGGCTAATGTCATCCGCTCAACCGCACGGAAGGCCTTGATATCCGATCCTTTTCACCAACTTTCTAGTGCTAAGAGGAATGTTTTGCGCACAACTGGAGACCAGCCAGTTGAAGATTTTACCAATGTTGCGCTTCCCAGCCCAGTGGATATAACCATGGACAACAGCCGTATCAGAATGATCGATACCTTCATACTTGCAGGAGGAACATCTAACATGTACATGACGACAACAATGGACAACCTAATGGCGCATACATCAAAGGAAATGCGACGTCGCCAAACAGCAAAAGATACAACTTTGAACTGTAAGATCCTGGAAGATAAAGTTCATCCCATCGAGAAACGACAGATGACAATAGACAAACAAGAAAATGCTATGCGATATAGTAGATAGATAAAATTGCTACAGGTAGATAAGATTGACATACAGTAGGTAGATAGATAGACAAATACCTAGATAAACAGGATGGCAGGGCGTAGATATAAATGCAGAATGCTTATTTGATATGTGAAGGAGCAGTTATAGACAAATACAAAAGGTAGATAGATACAAATGCTGGAGATTTAACAAATGATAAATATACAGTTTACAAAGATGATGATAGAGTTATGCGGTGTTCAGTGTTAAGCATTAGGATGTGTTTGATAGAAGACGTCAGATAAATCACCACCCCGAAAGCTATGAAGGACTAATGGCACTAGCGTTTATGCTTTTACAGTGGACAATTTATACCACAGTTATCACTGACTTGTTTGTTGCCGGATCGGAATCGATTGCCACCACCATACGTTGGGCACTGGTCATCAACCACCTGAACTACCGGATATTCAAGAGAAGTGCTTCCAGGAGATTCTGGAAACGTCATCGGTCCAGAGACATAGACGACCATCCAAGGAAGGAGGTCGAACCTCCCCGAAGTGGAGGCCACCCATTATGGAAGTGTTGAGATATGCTGATATTGCTCCCATCAGCAGCGCCCCTTCACACCGTCCCCGATGTCCACTTCAGGGGACTAGCCCCAAAGGCGTCCCAGTTGCACTGGTGCTTGATTCGTGCTTCAAGACCCGGATGTCAGGGAGATCCGATCAGTTTCGTCCGGAGCGTTTCCTTGACGAGCAGAGGCAAAAATCCAGAAAAGAATGACGAGTTCATCCCTTTTCTCTTGGTAAGTGTGACTGTGAAAGGCTATATGTTGCAAAGAATTTGAAACCATAAAAATATTTGTTAGGATTAAGGTTTTGGTAAACACTCACCAATATTATAACAACGTACGTGTCGTGGAAATAACTGGAGTTTAATTAGAATATCAAATTTTAAACATACAGTTAGGATAGGATGACATACATTATCTAATAATGACCTGATACCTGTTACACGCTATAACGACCTAATGTGTTTGCGGGGTCATATATAGTAGTTTTATCACTGGTATTATATTGTTAAGCAAAATATCATCAGTATATGCAACAAAATACAGTACAGGGGATTCCATGACATTTGTGGAGATAACCAAGCACTTTCAATGTTTATGGATCTATAAATAAGAACAATATAGGCCACACCCACGATCAGGAATTTGCTCTTCGAACGGCTCTATATAGGCGTGGCTTGTGTTTCTGGTGGGCATAGATTTCAGCCCCGTTTTCTGCAGGGTTGTATATGATTCTTTATACTAATTGTTATTCTTTATAATAATGCTATATTAATCTCAGGAACAAGTTTCGTGTAAGCCAATATTGTAGTTCTGTATGCTTGTACCTATTCATTTATGCATATACAGAATGTGAAAATACTGAGGTCACAGAATATCAAATGCAATCTGATAATAACTGTTTTAATTGTACATTTAGCATATTGCTATGATGAGGCAGATCTCCAGTTTATTGACACAAAGTCAGCTTAGTTATCTTTGTAGCGCGTAGGAAGCAGCAGACAAGCGTAAATCTCATCGAAACATGC
Source organism: Haliotis rubra (assembly GCF_003918875.1). Lineage (NCBI taxonomy): Eukaryota > Metazoa > Mollusca > Gastropoda > Lepetellida > Haliotidae > Haliotis > Haliotis rubra. The sequence goes on from NW_025767157.1 coordinate 3,277,490, forward strand.
AAAACAAATTTCAAATATCTTTGTTATTGCAGGCCGACGAGTTTGCCTCAGCAAGCATTGTCTGAATGAGTCTCTCTTCCTCACCATGATCCAGGATTCCAGTTCCTGCCGGTGAATGGATAGAAAACCTCCTCTACAAGAACTGTCGGCTTAACTCACTTCGAAATCATTCCTTTATAAAACGAATCCATTCCCAGGGTTCAGTCTTTATCCAGTCATAATAGTAACGTGTGAAAAATATTCAAAATACTACAAGGCAAAGAAAATAGTACTATATCATATGACAGCATCAGGTAAGTTCAATGTAATTGTTTAAGGAGAATTGAAACAACTGACCCGCGCCAATTAAATATTTTTGGGTAAGGGACGCTGAAACACGACTATTTGAACAGACTGGTCGCTCAGACTCTCTATATACCGCTGACCCGGTTTACACTACGTATGTCGCAACGCCAATGAGGATATTAGGACAAGTCGTCATTACACTGTACAGTTCCTATAAATATATTTTGACGCAAGTAATTTCAAGCAGCTTAGTTCAATTCTGACTTTGTGTGCTGGCGATTAGGTCCTCAGAGGTGCGTTTGAATCAAATGGGACTTGGCAACCTGCAAAGTGAGAATCTTTACTTACTAGAATCTGTACTTTACTGAGGAAGTAATCCCAAATAAAATATATGATACATTTGACCACTTTCTAAATGACATTGTCTGCCGTTGTCTGCTAAAAGCAGGAGACGAGGTACGATTCCATTGTTTAACAGCACGTGTACTGCATGAACCACTGTCGAGCAGTGATGCCACCACGTGTTCCCTGACGTGAGCATATTCTCCCCGCAAATGCAACATCACAACGCGTGCAGAGAGCGTCAAATTTTCATCCAAGTTCCTGGACGAATTCAACAACAATGAAAGAGTATAATCAATCGCGCTACACACCAAGGCTGGTGCGAAGGGGAAGTATATCTCTTGCTTTATTTATACTTCGCAAACAGGAGAGACATGGTGTATCTTCAGTTACCAATCATTGTTTTATAAAGTCGATGTCTGAAACGTCACGTCTCTTTGCAATGACATCGAATAGCATCGTCGGAGCAACTGTAATAATGCATTTACTTTTCATGTTGTTATTGTTTACTCAAAATATCTTCAGCGAAAGCGTAATATTGAAATTGATATCAGACTGTTTCTGGAACCTTCCCTTGATCGTATTACAGCTATTTATCTCATTGTTCTGTAATTCTGGTGGAATAAAGGCAAAATCTTCCTTATCTCATTCCAGTTGTTTTATAATAGATGCAAAGATTGATTTATCCGTTGAAAAACCTTATCTGAGTGAGTGGTGAGCGAGACTTGGGTTTAACGCTGTATTTAGTTAGCATCGTTCCAGTCGCACCTAGGGATGTCGCCGTGGTAGGATATAAAACAGAGATTCAATGACTGAACTGCGGTCGCCAGGCCTTTACAGCGGTAAAAACATTCAGAGTAAATATCATATTTTAAAATGTTTGATAAACATTCTGCGATTGAATGGAGCCTGTGAGAGCTTCATGGCCTCCATCACCAAGCCCACTGGCGACGTGACAGAAAGTAGGGTCAAGTGTATATTCTTCAATAAACGCCATATATAGATAACTAAACCAGCTCAATCCTGAGCATTCAATTTCACTGATATCGAAATTGTAGCTCATCCATACATTTTACTTACTCTAGAATCAAACAAACGCAAATCACCAATTTCATTATAGACTGCAAATCAATTAGACTGACCTTAATCATATATCATCCTATAGGCCGTGGACCTGAAACGAATAACATTATGTGCACCCGGCCGTGGTTGACCCAACAAACACTGATAAACCGGCTGTGATAGAATTCAGTATGTTGTAGGAATGTGACACTCGACAGTTGTACTCAGTCTCATCTCTCTCCGTATCAAGTACAGGAAGGTTGAAACCGCACCCAACAATGCTGGACTTTGGAGTTGCAACGGTTCATATTTCTACTCATGGTGCTGGTGATGTGCCAGCTATCAACGTCCATCTGACGGGCGCCTGGATTACCTTCGGCCTTCTCCTCCGTTCATTGTAACGCCTGTCCATGGACTCAGGATCACCGGTTTTGTTTGAAAGACCTCGACGATAGTAGAAGAGACATTTTCAGTCTGTTATGTTTTCTACACAAGCTCATTGTCCTTACCGGCGGCTGGCGTCAGTTAAAGCCGCGTTATTTGCTGAAAGAATGCTGACAGTCTTTCTGAAACCAGATTCACCTCTTTTGTAACTGATTTTACTGGCAAGGGCAATTGCATTCTTCCTTTGTGGGGAATGAAGTTCTCAAGTGAATGATGAAAATGAAGAGACTTTAAACGCGCATGGCAGTCGATGTTGAAGATCTACCTTAAAGTAGCTATGGGTGGAGAAAAGACATGCAATTACTATGTTATTTGAAGCACTGCACATGGCAGGGTCGTGTAGTACGACAGAAGAGTAGGGATAAAGTAAAGATATCGAAGGTCAAGCGATTTTATGTCAGTTTGTCGGTTTAATCGTTGCGAAAGCTAAAGTGGGGAGTTTCTATTATGACCACACATGTGGGACGACACCCAGACCGCGATGCGTTCACGCGAACCATGCTCTCGTGAATTGGGAAGCCTGGTCACACCACGCGGTAAACCTTCAAAGTGCACCCACTCTCTGCCACGCGCAAGAACCAATATTGATATCCAGCATTGTTGAATAGTAGGCATATGATGCGAGATGATAACTGGGACAAAATATTTGTCGACGACGTATCTCCAAGAACATACCACACCTTGTCCGCAAATAAGGCAAAATATAGTAATTGCAATGCTTAAGCACATATTGAACTGGTGTAGCAGAGACAACGTGGTACGCCAAATACATTAACAAATACATCATATCTCGCTTTATCCGCATTCTACTGTATTTTAAACAGGAGTAATCGGAACCTCCGGGACTTAGTGGCGCCGAACAGAGAGATTGATTTGTCTCAACACTCTGCAGGAGTTTGGAGTGGAAGAACCATCATGGAGGAATCGTGGCAGGCCTAGGGCAATCTTTTGTATGGCTGAACAGAAAGGACATGGTTTCAACATACAACTTCTTGTAAAGAATGCTATCAAATGTCATCTATTTTCAAATATCTTTGTAAAACGTTTTGGCGCTACAGACCCTTCCTCTCTTTGGTCAAATTTCAAGCATTGGATGAAAATTTTCGGGGCCAGCACAGCATCGGATTTCATTGAACGTTTTCCCTCTTGGGAGGGGGCGACATATTTACCTGGAGACCCATTCCAGTTCAGGAAAACAATGGACAATGTCACATTGTATGGATAATCTACGATTAAACCTTTAGCCTGGATTCAAGATCACCAGACGATCAGAGATAGGGGAATCAGAACAGATTTCATCCATGTGTAGAATTTTTAAAGGAGATGCGACGTCGCCAGCGAAACAAGAAACAACAACGTTAGACTGTAAGTTTCATGCTTTATTTTAAGGGACGTAATTTACCTCTGCACTGTGGGATATTTACTTGCAAAGCATATACCATATGTATGTATGTGTGTGTTTCGTTGAGATATTTACTTAAAAGTGTAGCCAGCGTAGCGTGTGTGTGGTGTGTGTGTGTGTGCGCGCGCATTCATAAAACTACGCTGAAGTCTCCTAAAATGAAATGGTAAAACGCTATCTCATCATTAACCAGATTTGGAGTGATATTCAACTATAATCGCCTTTGCACCTTCCAGATTTAATAAATGAAGAAACGGCCAAACTCTGTCTGTAAACAGTTGACTCTGGACCTGAAAGTCGATAGGGGTGATTGAATGCCGCGAGATACAAATGAGGATGTTTGCGGAACCGTCCGTTAAAACAGGTGATGATGCCCAGGTGTTCGCGAAAAGGATGTTCCTAACGCCGGTGGGTACCCGGTCATAAACAAAGCCACTTCTGAGACTTTGATCGGAGTTGTAGCCTCAATCTTGCAATTGGCGTCCGTGGGGATGCCTGCTGACACCAGATGTTCGGCCCCAAAATAAAAATATAAAAATGTTATCAACGAGGACTAAATAACATTTCCTGTATTTTTAAAATTGTCCTAAACCTCTGAAGATAGTTGTAGAAGATAGCTATATAGCGTTCATGTTTATTTGCAAATACCCCGGTGCGGATGAAGAACTGAAGATTTTTACTGAAGCTCTATTATCATGTTGGATAGTGGTGTGCCAGTAACATCCCAGCATGTTTTGACTGAACTCAGTCCGGTTTCGAGATTGCAAAACTTCACGCATTCACGAGTTTTGAGAATCAAATGGTATTAATTCCATTGTCCCTAACACTGTCCGTGTTCAGAGAAAGTCCTTCGTAATGGCCCTGAGGAAGTTATAAAAAGTGTTGGATGAGATTATGCGTGCGTGCAAAAAGA